>NC_139435.1:31457392-32672392 GCF_905368555.1 Meleagris gallopavo | reverse complement strand
AAAGATATATTAAATCTTTAAGTAAAAGCGAAGCATTTATTTTAAAGTTCCCAAACAGGGCTTTGCTCCCTGCAAGACTGTTTTTCTTTTCTTTGTTAGCTCTTGTTTTGTTTCAGTCTGTTATCCCCCTCACGCTCCCTCCGTCCCACAAATAAAAGTATCTGCTATCCCAGCAAAACTCCTTTCTTTCTTCCCGAGTACGTAAGCCCCCCAAACCGAACTGACAGGGAATTTGGGGGCCCCCTCCGAGCAGCGTAATTGACTTCACGTGGCGGAGCGCTGCTCGGAGCTCCGGAGCGGAGCGCGGTGCGGTCGCAGCCGCCGGAGGAGGCAGCTCCGGGTCCCGCTCCGCTCCCTCGCTCCTGCCCGCTCCCTCTCCCGCTCTCCCCCTTCCTGCGGAGCTGTGCCTTGGCGTCTTCCCCAGAGCTGCTCCTTCACCGGGGGCCGCGTTTAAGGCAGCTTGGTATGCTGGTTCTGACGGGAAAGCTAAAATGTTACTGCAAGGCCAGTAATAACTGATAATTAATCACAGGAGCCAGTGTCTCTGTACCATGCACTTGGTGATACGCACACCCTGTGTGTTACAGCTAATCTTGCACAATTGCTTGGCTTGGCTCTTCTGGGTGAAGAAAAGAAAAGGAAAAAAAAAAAAGGGGGGGGGGGACACGACAAAAAAACGGCAAGGGAGAAACTTTCAGTTTGGCCGGGGCTCAGGCAGAAGAGGGAAGTTCAACCTGGAGGGTTTAGCAGAGGGACACTTCGCCTTTCTGAAAAGTAGCTTCCAGTTATGATCCGACACTGACTGATAATAAATGAAATATTGTTTTAGCCGAAAGAGGAGCTGGTAAATGATTTATGTATTTAAATTAGACTTTTATTTAATGTTGGACATCAGATGAATGAACTCATTTACCTGAGAGGCGTTCCAGCATGTGAGGAGAGAGAAAGTAATTGGGCTTTTGTAGTTTGCAGTGACAAAGCATGCCTGAGTACTGGCCGTAAAACAGTAATTTAATTAAATATATATATATATTAGAAAACTTTAAGGCCAAGAAAAATTCCAAGCAGATCGTTAATAACCAATAGCAGTTGTCTGTGGAACACAGTTTAAGCTGTATAGCTCTGGATAGGATAAAGGCATTTGAATAGGAAATATTTTGATATATCCTGTAGAGGGACCCTGATTACTGCTGATACAGTACGCTGGTATAGAATGTCATCAGCATAAGGCAAATAAGCAACGCCGTTCTCTTTCTCATTCTTGAAAGTAAAAAAAAGTTCATTCCTGGTAGAGATGCACATTTCAAAAAAAAGCTTCTTGGCACTAAGAAGTGCGAACTGCTACTGCAGCGCTCGCAGGGCTTGTCAGCTGTGTGTGTCTGTGATACACAGCCTATCTGGTTGTATGGGTGTTGAGCAACAGAGTGGAAAGCAGTTATTCAAATTGCTTGCTGTATTCTTTTATTAAGAAGTGAGATTAAATTTTTGGGGTGGAGGAAAGGTTCTTTCCATTTCAGCCACAAAAGAGTTAACACAACTAGATCTAGATAACGATCAATTGATAAATGACGATTGAACCACATAGATAGCATTAGACTGCCAGTTTAGTATTAGACCTTTTTCAACCGATTTAGCCTCTGTTGTCTCTGGAATGTTAGGAAATGTTCGACATGACAAAGAAAGGAAACAAAACTAAATAAAGAGCATCACTATCTGTGTATGTGGTGAGGGGGAGGTCAGATAATTTAGGACAACCAGCTCATTAGATCAAACCAAACATTCATGCACGTAAGCCAGGCTGTTTGGGCTTTGTTCTCTTTTTGAAAAATAATGTTTTAAATGTGCTAATCCTTGTGCGTTTTCTGAATTTTGTACAATGCTGAACATGCGTGGTCATGCTGTGTTCTGTAGGAAAGGGGAGAAGTAACATGCTAAATGACTAAATGTGTGGTAGGTGCTGTATCAGTGTGTATCCTTCCGTTGCAGTACACACGATAGCACTGCAAAGGTGGTGATTTTGAGCAGGTTTATTTCTTAAAAGTCCGTTCTTAACGTGTTTGAGTTCTGTGTTAATCTCCTTGTCATATTTTGTTTGTTTATCATGTGCTAAACATACTCAGTCCAAATATGCTTTCATCATGCTCTTAAGAGGAGGGTAAGTTCTTTTGCTATATGCACTTATCTCCTCTTTACAGATAATATTTTGTCTTATATTTCTAGTTAATGCTTTTACAACGTATTGTCTCGTGCAGGCTACAAGCACAGACTGTGTGCGAGTGTAGCTGCAAATTTGTGTCGAAGTGCCAATCGTTCTTTCTAAATCACTGAAATTTTGACTTGATTTTTGTTACCTGTTTTCCTCTATTTGTTTGATAATTATATTCGATCCACCTTCTGGAAATGTAAGTATTTTTAATTTTTTTCCTATTCTTTAAGAAGAATTGTTTTCATGATTACAAATAGCATGATGTTATTATATGTACGTAACTTGCAGCGAAGTTTGGCATGGTTTGAAAGAACTGCTTAATGAAACTTTTCCAGCCATACATAGTAATGCTAGAGACATTTCTTCTTTAAAGTTCGAAGTATAATGCTGGCTTTCTCCATGTTTTCTTAGAAGCAAACAAACTCTCAGCTCCATCAGTTTTCCCTGTAGTTGTAATTTAATATCAGGCAGGGTTTTTTTTTAGTACAAAGATTGGACCATGGCAAGAAAAAAGATTCAGAACAAAACAAAACCTTGCGATTACTCCCCATTCTTATCCTTTAACTCACACTGCACAGCTCTCTGCATAGTATAGGAATGAATATCTCTTCTCAGAATGAAAGGAATCTACTTCATCTTTGCAGGGAAACTTATATTTGTTAGAAATTTTAGGATTTATTGTATAGGGCCGAGACATTAATAACAAGTATGAGAATATTTATTTTTAAATTCTTGAGAGAACAGGAGCGCAGGAAAATGGCATCTCCACATTCCAGAGCAAATATAGCTTTTGGTAGAGTGATAGGAGAAGAGCAATAGTCTCCTAAATTACCTGTCAGAAGTTTATGACGTGGCCACTTGACTGCATTGTTTTGCCTATGCACCTTTTTTCAATATAAAAGAGTGCGGTGCGCTTGGAAGAGGTCATCCCATTCTGTATACAGAAGAATGTCTGATAACCTCAGAGGGCATAAATCTTAACTTTTAAAAAGGAGTGCTTCTTTGGGTCACTTTGATCAGTGACAGTTCGAGAATGAGCAGAAACCCTCGGCTTCTCTTCCATGCTCATCTGGTTAAGTCCAGGGCACACACTGCCCATGCTGGTTCTGGCAAGGAGCTGCTAACGACAGAAAAGAAGGCCTGGATGTGATTGATTAAAAAAGACAGGCTTTTATAATTTTCTACTCTCATAAATGTTTTGCGCATTTGTCAGAATAAGCAATGCTACCTTTCTTCTCCCAGTTATCTTAAGGGCTGTAATGTTCTAAAATACTTTCTAAGTGATCTCAGAAATGCGACCATAGGAGAAACCCACAGTGACCCAAAATTCCAGAGCTGCGTAGCTTTTTGTTGAGAAAGAAGTATGCTTAATGCATTTCAAATAAAAAGGTGATAGCCTTTCCAGAAGCCTTTTTTTTTTTTTTTTCAATGTGAGAGTGAAAAAGCAGTATATCAGAATTATAAATGGATCTGTGCGTCATTATATAGTAATTTAGGATTCACTCAATGATGTAACAAAATTAACAACATAATTTCATTGTGTAACTGTATCTTATTAAAGAACAACTGTCTGACATTCTCTTACAGTTGCTTTATTTAACTTCATGCAAATATTATTAGTAGTGACATTTCTCTATTGTACATTAGATTCTCTCATTAGCATGATGTGTTAGTTATCACCAGAGAAATCACTTCCAGATAGGTGAGGGGGAAACCAAGAAAACTAAAAATTAAATCAATGATGTATATTAATACAGACGCGTCTGTTCATGAGAGATATGGTACAGTAAATTCAACTTCTTTTTCTTGCACAGATGCATGCTTATTCCAATGAAAACGAAATAATACTTATAATTTGTGTAGTCTGCATTAATGCTGCTGGAAATATTACATTGCATGCAGTGTGCACTGCCTATTTTGAGCTGTGCTTGTATTCTACAATCTGATAGTTCCTAATGTTGGTGTAGACGTAAGCACATAAAATGTTTATTCAACCTGTATTTAAAGATAGGAGTGTAGCGTAATGTCTAACGGATTGAAGGGGAAAGCTTCTTAAATTTCCTGGGTTGATGGTTATAAAGATTGTATGTAATTTTGCCATTTATTATGTAATTAAATGCTTTACTGTAGCATATAACTATTCTTTTTATATAGGTGTACATGCAGAAAGAGATCAAACATAACAGAACAGCAGGCTACAACACCATACATTGATTTATTGTGAACATTTGGGGAGGAAGTTTAATGCTGATAAAACACATTTTGTCATTTACAGTAGTTAGCAATTGTCTTTGTCAGTGATCATCAACAAACATAATCTGTTTATTCAATATGTATATTTCTCATCACACCATTTTAAAGATAAGCTGACACCAGTATTTTTTGATGTTGTTCATGAATGAGTTGACGTGCAAGTACAAATTCAGATGCTTAATCAGGTTGCATAGGCTTATTTCAGGTATCTGTTTTAATTTCGATGGATATTTTGGCAAAGCATAATTTACTGCTGTAATAGTTCATTTCCCCTTAGCAAATGAATAGTATTTGCATCGAGAATTTTGTGGTGCTTCTGATGTGCCTCAGAAGGGAGGCATTATAAATTACTGTACATGACAAAAGCCCGGGATGTTTTCTGTGGCATATGGAGCTAGACACACAAGAACGTGCAGAAGTATCAACATGGCTGTGTATGTGGTACATGGTTAAAAGGAAAAGAATTCCTCTCAAACCTTCTTTTACTGTATTTATTATTTCCAGGATAACTAAGACACAGAAAAATATTTCCAGCTTCCATCTCTTGCACATTATACACAGACAGTGTTCGAACATATTTGTGCTGTTTTCTCTTTTAGTTGATGATGTGCTAGAAACGCTGTCACATCTTTGCTTAAGTTTGAGATGTGTATGCACAAAACTGTAAAGTCTGGGTGAAGCTTTGAAGCTTATATTAAAGCACACACAGACAAATATATTGTGCAGTAAGCACCAATGCTTGAGGTTTTTAAATGTATAGTTTTTCTGCGTTCTACTTTTTTTTACTTTGTATTTTAGTAGTTACTTTTTCATGTATAGTTTTATGTGGATTTGATTAATGTAGTGACAGAACAGATTTGGTATATAACAGCGGCAGAGTCTCTTGCTCTTATGTCAGGGTTAAGAGCCAAGGCAAATCTTCCCTAGCTAATTAGATGCTGAGTAAGGCATCTTAGTGAAGTTGGGGCAAAAGTGAATGGGTCACAGCTGAGGCAAGATTGCGGGGACTGTAGTGATAGTGAAAGTATTCACATTTGCCAGGTCATTGTGACACTGCACTGATTGCAGAGGAATGCTCTGTTCACTGATACAGAACTACCGTCATAAAGTACAATCAGAAACAAAAGCTTTAAAGAGCTTTTACTTTTTACTAGAAGTGCTCAAAGCATATGCTGTGTCTAGCTTTCTTTGCTCAGTTATTCTTGTGAAACAATAGTGCTTGTGCGTGTGTAAAAGGATTTGCCTTGTAGTCTGATGTAGTCTGATGGTTCTTTGCAGTTGAGAATTTGCGAATTTGGGGTTCCTAGTGTGGCCAAGAGGGGATAAATGATACTGCCTCCAAAAAGAGAAGGCTGAAATACGGGAGAGGGAAAAAGAAAGCTACATCATTGCCTACTCTTAATTTTTTAGTTCAGAAAGATAAACATTAATGCAGCTTTTTCCTATAATTCAGGGAATACAGTCACAAAATTTCAGCATCTAGATTAACTACAGTTAAGGGTTTTAATTTTCGCCCAGCTAGTCTGTGGATGGGGATAATCTTAAAAAGCAGTTTTATTTAATGATGGTATGTTTGCTTATTTACAGTTTTTAAGTGATGCAGAATGCATACTTTAGCTAAACATCAGCCTGTCTAACAGCTATCCAGAACAGGAGACTGTATGTCAGACTGTGGATAAGCATCTGTTGCTTTGTTGCTGCTCATCCCACTCATTATAGTAATGCCCTAATGCCTCCTTTCCCTTTCTGAAATATTTGACAACGGTTTTCTCAATGATTTTCCGTCACTGACAGAGAAAACAGTGCGAGTTGTACGGCAGTTGTTTTGTCATAGACATTTTGTCTTAGAGAGGCCATCTCTTCGTGGGGGAGGGGGGGGGAGGGGAGCTGGGGAGTCATCTCAGAATTGCTTTGATCAGTGTGAACTTGCCAACAATGTACCATTGATGCCATTCTGACTCTCTCGGGAAGTCATTGCATCCCCATCCTCTACCGATGATGCGTATCTGTGCACTTGTGCAAAGGAAAGACGAGAGCGTCATCTGCCACTTACAGAGCACTGGAGTTCAGAAGAGAAAATGACACGATTACGAGCCTGCTATTCCTTCCCGTGCGCAATGCAGAAGCCAGCGAGCGTTTCTTAGAAAGTGAATAATAAGTGATGCTGTAGGAAGCTTTATGGAAACTGAGAAAAATTGTTCTGGTGTTGTCATTAAAGCTGAAATGTGCTGCCACTGGCAGGTAAACTTACTGTGATGTTTGAGATGATGTTTATCTGGAAATGGACAACAACACAAATACCTCATTGGAGATTAGTACTGCAGTCTGTTAATATTGGAATATGCCATTCATAGAAGAATTTGAGAGGTGTAGTAAATGCCTCTGTTTTTTGTGATACATCCCGCGACTGGTGCTGAAAAAAGCTTTAATTGCTCTAATTTTTCTCAATAATTTGAAAAGGGATCAGTGAGACACAACTGATGAACACATTTTATGTTCTGGTTGTTCTTTTTAAACTTTATTTAACCAGGATTCCAAAGAAGAAAATAGGCTGCCTTGCTCCCTGCATACGTGTATTTGCTCCACAATCTCTGTGGTCTATTTCCTAAAGATTGGTGGCTATACAATGGGATACTTCTGGCTTTGAACAGTTTGAATGAAAATGTCATACAACGTAGTTCTTTTGAGATGAACAATTCAACATTTGGAGTGTACCAGTGAGAGGAAAGCAGAATATAAAAGCTCGTATCCTCTCTGTGATCCAAGTGTGTATTTTCCATTCATGTCATTGGAGGCCCTGTCATGCATCAAGGACAGCATATAGTTCAGGTGCAGAATTACAGATAGTAGTGTATTAGCCTTCAGAGTGAGCTGTAACTGGGAGCTCAATTCTGTAAGCCTTCTTATGTGTGTAACTTTTATGAAACTAAATGTATAGGTATTTGCAAGACAAGATTCTACAGCTGTAAAGAAAGTTGCTCTTGTGTGTTTTAATCTTTTCTATTATTTAGGCTCCAAGGAGATGAACATCATAAAAAAAAAAAAAAAAAAAAAAAAAAAGTTTGACATTGCACTTTCTTAAAGAATTCTAAATCTGCCTTACTGTTTCATCACAGAAATTGAAATAGGTTCTCTGTAAACGTTTCTGGTTGTCTCGGCATTTAGGCAATATAGGCCTGTGCATGATTTTATGTATAAATTACTGGAAGCTCATGGATTAACTTGAAAGCCAAGCAAAATTATGGTTGCTTGTAGTTTGCCTCTGAAATTTAGAAAGTGTAAAGTAACATGAAATTGAATTAGAGGAGAAATATTTACAAGAGTCCTGGCTAAATGAAACTGCCAACTTTTCAATAGCTTAAGTAGCACCACAGTCAGAGAGAAAGTATTTTCATCAGTAGGGTAGTATTTTGGAAAGAATTCTCATTTACATAAAAAATTGGCTTTCCAAAGTTTACTATCTTGTTTTCCCAGTAAAAAAAAATATCAAAAACCAAACAGTTCTGAAGATTTATTGTCAGATCTTTTAATGCAGATTCATTTCCTTTTAGTATATTCATTGTCACTTGCCTGCACAGAGTACAAGACACTTTGTACTGTACTGCAGTTTTATTGCTGCTTTCAGAGGGATGTCTTGTGAGATGTTACAGCTTCTGCGGAAGTACAGCAGCGAAATGTCATTTTATGATAGATCATTATTGATATCCTTTATTTATTTATGACTTTCCTCATTTTTCTTTCCTTGCTGTTTCTCTTGCTCTTTATATATCTCTATCTATATTTATATCTGAACTAGTTTTAAAAAGCAAAAAATAAAAAACAAAAAACAAAAAAACCTCTTCTTGGTAGTAATTGAATAATAAAAACAGTCTTTATGATAAGGGACCATAGGAAGAGATGAGGGGCAGAAAAGAGAAGCATCCTTTCCAAGGGTGGCTGAATGTAGGTGTGACATGTAAAGACTTCGGTGGTTTGTATTTCAAGTGTGCTTGTATGCAAGAATATGATAAGAATGTGTGACGCTTTGGCTTATCACATGAAAGATGCTGAAAAGCATCTCAATTTGATCTCTGTGTTTTACAGTTTCTTAACCAAGACATTGCTATAATTTAAAAAACAGTTCTCAGTGTATTTGTATTCCAGTATTTCAAGTATGATCTTTGTGTTCATCTGACAAAATAATAAAAATCAAGTAAAATGAGGGAGTAAAATTCCTAATATGATTAAACACTTTTTTTTTTTTCCCAACAGAATTAGTAGACAAAAAATAATCAGTTTTTACTTACAGTTATGATCTAGAACTTAAATTTTATGACAACCTGTAAAATAGCTTTCACAGTCATACAGTCTTAGAATTGGTACGGACTGCATTTCTGAGTAGTAGATATTGGAGCTTTCACAGTTTCTGTCATAACTTTCAGTGACTGTTTTTTCTCTAAGCAGTTTGATAAGAGTGTCTAAAATAGATATCTTAGGGAGGAGGGAGGTACAAGCTAATGAAGAGTATGCAAGAAAAAAAATAATTACTTCCAGCTGGCTTTTTATAATAAAGTTACTATTAAAACGAGGAGGTCCATTAGCAAGACTATAATTATATATTTTCTTACATTTCTAAATAAACATCATAGACTTTAGAAAAATAACCCTTTAATGAGTTAAGTGTGAGGCCATCGCTCTAGCCAGGGTGAAGTATAAAGAAGTACCAACTCATCTACCCTGCTTTAATGCCCCACAGCAGTTGACATTGCTGGAATGCCTCCTGCAGCTGGTGGCATATGACTGTCATTTGCAGGCAGGATATACGGAGAGTTTACACAATGGAAGCATTCATGAAAGTGTTCCTCATCTGGGACTCCTGCAAGCTCTCATTTTATTGACCCTGTCAGAATTTAACTGGTAGGCTGTCAAATTATGTGTTGCTTTATCTAATATTAGTTTTTCTTTTAAATTAAAGAAAGAAGTGAAGAAATGAAGATGAGGTTGTGGAAATCAGGTAGAGAAAGGGAAAACATCTTCTGTTTTACTGTTTCTAAATCAAGAAAAACTAATAGCTGTTCAAGAACTTTATCATTTGTAGTACAAATTGCAAAGATTCAATTTCTTGTTCAAGATTAAATAGTGTGATTTATTTAGAGAGATTTTTCAGTTTCTTTCTTCTTTTTTTCAACATTCAAAGTCTTAAACAGAAATCCATTTTCTAAATTACCATATCCGTCAAGTGTAACTGTATACAAACAGTTTTATAAAACAGCTATCTCTTTAATTGCTGTCCTTAAAGATAGCAGGAGAGGTACTGTCTACACAGGCTTCCCCAAAAAGAGCTTTATTCATAACCTCTCTTGTATCTTCATGCAGAAAGCCACAGAGAAACGTCTGATGTTCAGTGGTTTTTATAATGATCTGCAAACAATATAATAATCTGAAGGCTGATTGATGATTGTAAATATGTTCTTTATATCACAGATTGATTATTTATTAATTCAACGGTGTTGAGGCATGACCTCTCCAAAGCCATAATTTGCATTAAAAAAAAAGTGTATGTGCAGCTTAGTTGATAGCAGAGAGAAAACTGGCTACAGCAGCAAACAGCATACCAAAACATTGGCTTCATGCAAATGGAGCACACTGCAAGAAGTGCACCTTACATAGTCAGTTACACATTTTAACAGATTCTCCTATCCACCAGTAATTGCTAATGCAAAACTAAAGTTTAGTTCAGAAATGGCACAAGAAGCGATGATCAGATTGTTTTGAGAAAAATAGATTTTAATCCTCATTCTGCTAGAAACCAAGTCCCTCAACTCTCCAACATGTTTTTGTTCCTGTACAGAAAGAAAGATATAGCATCTGTCTGTGTGACAGGAGATCTCATTGCCATAGATTTTACTTAGTACGTTTTCCATTGTTCTTCTGCTTTTAAAAAAATGTTAGAATAGTGATAGCTGAATAGTAAACAGTGCCTATCTAGAAAAATGCATATTTGCTTGTAGAATTGCTTTTCGTGTGCCATTTCCTTTTCTTCCCACTTCAGCTCTATCTTTATATTCTCTTCAGAGTACAAAATAAACCAATTGAAATGTGAAAGGCAAAAAAGATTAAAACAGTGTATTATTGTACTATTTTGCAAAATCCCCCGTAATGTCCCTTGAAAGCCTACTGAGATACTGGATCTTCTGTACTGGTATAAATAAGAAAGAGAATGGAATCATTTAAATTCACTTAAAATTATGTATTGGTTGTTGGATTCTTATTTTTTTTCACATTTTAAGGTAGAATTCCGAAGATGTTGTGATCCCTTGAGTATTTAAAAAATACAGTCAGTTGAATGAGCCGTAATATTAAGTCTGTACTTAGCAAATAAAGAATAAGTATTTTACAAGAACTTGATAAATGTAGAAACGCTTATAACAAGTGAATTTTTGTTGCAAGGAAAATGCTGCCTCTCCAGTTTTGACATTGCATACTTTGCAAGGTGGCAGTTTAAGCTTTCTTTTCTGTAAAAACTCAGGAAAATACATAATAGTATGTTTTCTGGTTAATGAGGCTAGCTTCATTAGGGACTTTTCGAGTCTGATTGTCTAAGGAGAGATGTAAAAGCTAGGTTTTAGAGCAAGATAAGAACATAAAAAAGTATCAACAACATTAAAAATGGCTAATGAACTTCCTGACAAACGTCAAAATTACCTGACAGTTGATTTAAGAGAATTTCAATTTATTTTTTCCATTGTCAAGTGCTGTTAGAGGAAATCTGCCTAAAGCTATACATATGTATCTATATGTATGTATGTTAGCATATATATAGGTCAAAAACAAGGTATCTCAAAATATTCACTTACAGAAAAGATTCCTGTGGAAAAACAATGATTTACAAAAATAGAAAATTTTAATTTCAAGTGCGTAGCCCAATACTCACTGAAATCAATAAAAGCGTGATCTCTAATCACAAAAATGGTCTGGAGGCTTTTCCTACTGTCTCCTTAGGAAGAGATAATTCTTACTTTGCTCATTTTGTGGTGGAGCAGAGCAAGAGTACATATAAAATGAAGAAATAATTGGAAAAGCAAAATTTCAGGAAAGGTTTATAATGTCAGAGCTTTAGTTACAAATAATGTAAAATTTATAGACATATGGCCTCTAAAATCTAAGTTTTTCAAAATTTTAATTATATATTTAACAGAAACTGTGCTGTATATTAGCTGTTAAAAAATACCAACAAGACAATGACAACAGTGACTCAGGTAAGATAGTTGCAGACATTTTTTTTTTTACTTTGAAATGTAATTTTAGTTTTGACAAAAGTGTGTTTTTCATCGATCTTTATCTTCATTAATGAAATCTTTCAGAAGGCAATGAAATTAAGTGATCAGAAAGTCCAGTGATCTTAAAAAGTAAAACAGCATCACGGTTCTTCCCAAGCGAAAGCCAACCCTACTTAAACATGTTTAGTTAGTATTTAAGCATATTTTGCATGAAAGTTGCTTAGATATTAAATTTTGTTTTTCTGTTATCCTTCTTCTGCTTTTTACTAATGTTGGGAAGCTAAGAGTTGGGTGTGAAAATGTTTCTGCATATACAATGCATATGCAGTTTTGTAATTGCAAAATTGAAATTTGGTTTTCCGAAAATAGACCTATGGAAATAATGTTTTCTATGATTTATCAATTTACAGCTTTAAAAGCTTTTTTAAATAATACTGAGATCAAATAAAACTTTTCTAGTATGTAGAGTACATGAAGTATGGTAATACATGAAGTGCATGAGGGAAAGTCATGGGCATGAGACTGATCTAAATGTTTCTTAATTTTTTTTCTTATTTTCTGAGCCTCTCCCTTCCATGCCACATCCCCATCCCTTCTAAAATTCAGAAGCGATCAGGTGTGGGGTTTTGATTCTATCCACTAACTTACATATGCATGTTTATACACCCACAAACTGTAAAAAGAAAGCTGAGTAAATGTGGCTTCAGGGGAAAGAAAGGAGTGGTGGGCGCAGATACCAGCTGGAGCTTGATGCATGTGTTCTCTTCTGTGGCACCATTTTGTTGTTGGTGTGGGAATGTAGCTAAACAGTGGCTACAGATGCTTCTCTAAATAGGAATCCACATAAATTCCAGCTGTGAACTTGTGATTCATCCTTCCTTGCAGAAAAGATATGTTTCCATATGTCCCATTATGTTCCATATTTGATTTTTATCACACACTCTGTGCCAGCCTAAATCTCGTCTACTTGCTTTTTATGCATCCTGTAAACCTTTCTGTCATCCCTCTTTGAATTAGGCTCATAATGCACCTCAGCCTCACTGCAAAAAAAAAATCCTCATTAAAATAATAGAGAATCCCATGAATAATTTTTTAATGAATCAAGTATATGAATAATATATCTGTGTAACCACTCTAGCACATACTCTGGACATATATACAGAAAATCATACTAGAAATACTAAGAATATTTTTCTTGTTGCTACCTCTACTATCCTTAAAATATCTGAGTTCTTAATATTTTTATCTTAAAAACACTTGTATCTTAATTTACCTCTCTAAATGGATTTTTGTGATTTTATCTTTAATCTTTTCAGATATTGAATCTACATAGCTTCTCTATATATTTTTAAGAATGTAATTCATTGATCAAAGGATAAATAATCTCATTTTGAATTATGAATACTCTTCATTGTTAAACCATATCTGCTCTGAGACTCACAGAAAACAATTGCAAAACTATCCCTGTTTTTATTATGTTAATTATCTTGTTAATTATGATTAGGTTTTTCTTCTTTTTTGATTTTTCTTTTTTTTGTTTTATTTTTGTTGTTGTTGTTGTTGTTGTTTTTTGTTTCATTTTTTACATTATCTTATCCGTTACACTGTCTAGATTGGAATTTAGGATATTTTTCTTCTGCTACTGTAAGTGTAGATATAGAAAATGACATCTAGAAAGGTAGGCGATCTTGGCCTCTGGAGCATACGAAAATACAGAGTTAAGGGTATTTAAAGAACAAAGTAAAGATTTTCCAAAGGCTAGCTGAATTGCGCTATAGGCTTTTGAGTTGGCTTTTATCACACAGTTATAAGAGATACGGTCCCTACCTCCTAACTGAAGTAAACTATGGCTGCTGGTCAGCTCTGTTGGAAACGTAGTGTTGCTAAAGGTTTGCAGTAAGTTTTATGTATGATAGATGCCGCTGACTGTCATGAGACTACTCAAAACATGAGGCAGACGTGAGCATTGCATTAGACAGCTGTGGTCTACAAAGTAACTGTCTTAGGATAAAATCTCAGAGGTTGCTATAATTATTGAAGTAATGATGAAAGTACTAAATTTGGTCATTGGCTTTTGCAAGTTAATGAAGCTAATGCTTCTATTTTCAGCACAAATTTAAAATGGCAGATCAGGAATAGGATGAACGCTTGTGGTCTTTCAAAGTGAAATTACAGTGCAGATGATGCAGCAGAAGACCGAAGAAAAGTAGTACAGTAATACAGTTTTTTGAAACAGGGCTTATCAAAGTAAAGATTGACATTCGCTATAAAAAAGAATCACTTGAGTGAGTGCAGAATTATGTGCAGAATTAGTCTTCAGTGTTTTTTGTGTTCTGTATTGGGAGTGGATGGGGAATCTAGTGAAAATAAGACTATTCAGAACTGGAATTCTCCAGCATGTCAGATACCAACATTGTACCAACACTTTTCAACAGAACGAGCAGTTAATTTGTATGCATTTTAAATTGAAGATCATCGTGTTACAGATTTCTGTGGGAACAAAAAGGGATTGCATCTAGTAAAATGATGGGTAACTGGGGCCTGTTCTCAGCGATGTCAGTGGTACAATTGAGTTGAATCACTGGTCACTGTCAAATTCCAATCAAAATGCAGATAAGTTTAGAATAAACATAATAAGGTGTTGGTGTGTTTCCAGAACTGTATGGCTGACTTTAAGTGGAGAAGAGACTGGAGATTAACAGCTTGTTTTACAGCTGGGTTAGGCATTTCAAATCAAGTGACTGGTGCTGCTTGTAACGAAGCATCTGTAAAGTATGTCCATATGACGTTGGTATTTTGTGTTCAAGAAGTTCAATGTCAACACAGCTGTGACTTACCACATTTAGCAACCTCTTAGCTGGGAATTAGATAAAATACCTTTAATTTGGGCACGGGGCTAGGGGAGAGTACTGGGACGGGAGTATAATTTCAAATGCTATTAATTTTCACAAAATAACGTTTGTTTGCTTTGTCTTGCCAGATAATCTACAATGCTTTTCCTCATTTCATGTGCCAGGTTGTTTTTATATTACCATTTCCTTCTCTGCAATGTTTTTCTTTTCTGAAAATGGTGAAATGTAAGCTATTGCAGAGTGGGTGGGTGGCACACATTTGCACAGTAACTCTTAAAACAGAGAGCAAGCATTTTATTTGGGTTTAGAAAACCACTGAGAGAACTTAATACAGCTGCTCTCATGGCATCAAAGTGAAACATGTAAAAATCTCACTTTCTATTTTAAATAACCTTAGGGCTGTTGAGTCAGATATTTCCGGGTTGACATGTTTTGCACATGAGTGACAGTGGCATTGAGTATATATAGTAAATCTTAATATTTCACTGAATCTCTTTACTCTTTTATGAGCTTCACAGGGTACTCATCCTTAACAAAATGTCAAGTTAAAACATGTCACTTTACTGTAGTTGAAATTACTTACTTGTTTTTAATCAAAGAAGCAACTCTTAATGGGCTGTTTTACTGTAGGCAGTCAGGAAAGGAGCTTTCCAGTTTAACAGCAAGTAGTTCTTCAAACCCATTATTTGCTGTCAATTTTACTTCTCATCCATAAAAAGAGATGCACGATTAAAATCTCAGGATGCTGAATCGGGATGCTGGTGCTGCCTATCGTACACCTACTAAAATTAATATTTTTAAGAAAAATTAAGCCATTTTTAATGCTTGTCTTTTGATTCAATTAGGCAGTAGCCCTGTGTTTCCTAGGAACTTTGCTGTATTAGTGATCTCTGTCAAAAGCTGAACTAGTCTTGCTGATAATGAAGATAATTTATAGTACAGTGCATCTTTGATTTTAGCTTTCTCAGACTTAAGGTGAGGTTACGATGAGCCATGTAGTCTATATAATCTTTATATCCTATGTGGTGAAGTAGGAAGCTTTCTCAAGGCTCTCAGAAGCTCAAGAAATACAAATTTAGTGAATTCAGTCCATATTCTGTTTTATTCAGTTAATAAACCTCCTCTCAACAATGCTGTATGTATTGTATATGGATTTTGAAAGGCTAGTCATTGTCACAAAGATTGCAACAATACTGTTAGCTAGATTGCTGTATTCTTTGTTTCTTGAGGATGATTTGCTACCTGTCAATTGGGGAAAAAAGAAAAGAATAAAGACTGGGGTTTATTTTAAAAGAAAATGATCACCGTGTTTCTCCTCACCAACAAGTGCTTCAAATTTGGAATTGTTTCTTGTCAGTAGAGTGTTTTGGAGATTCTGCTGATTCAGATATGATGGGTGGTCTCATTCAGTTTGATGTTTTTTAGTGTGGAAATGTAATTTTGAGGATATTTTAGTTTTGTTCATAGTTGCCTTTCGGAGCTTTTATTATATTTTGAGGGCTTATCTCAGCACCTAATAGGAACATGTAAAGTCTTTCAGAAATTCTCTTAACTTCAGAGTTGCATGTGTTCCTTCTCAGTACCATGAAAGCACTTAAATAACTAAGCAAATAGGAAAATTGAGACTTCAAACTCTGTTGTTGTTACTATACTGAAGTATTTACATTCACAACTACAAAAAGCTGCATATCTTTGTTTTCACACAAAAAAAAAAAAGTACACTGAAAGATCTTTCTTTTTAGGGTAATGCATCCTTATCATTGTATGTTACAGCAAAAATGTTCTCTATCTTTTTTTCTGGTAACTAACAGTGTGCTCTGTTTGTTATATTATTGAAATAGTATAACTTTACAAGGCCAGGTTCCAGTTTGGAATCATGACTTGCAAATGGTGATTCGACTTGTTTTTTATTTGGACAAGGACTCTTCCTGAGGCAAGTTCAACTGTACTGTTAATATAGCTCTTACAGTTTTTGCATTGTTTTGATTGTTCATTGCTAGATATCTTTAGAAATCTTTCACAATACAGGTTGTATGTGTTGCTTTTTCTGTTTCATACAAGAAGTTCAGTGAAACCATATGATTATAGAGCTAGAAATTAGTTTGTAGTCACCTATGCATTTGCCATATTAAATTAAATGTTCAAGTATGTATTTGCTTCATTTTTTGTTCGTGTTTTAACTTCATTATTTTGAATATTCTGCTTCTTCAGACTCTTCATCCTAGTTCATTATCCAAGATTTCAGCTGAAACTTCAGTTATTTACATCACTTTCATTTGCTTTTATGTTTATTTTGGTAGTACAATTTGTTTTCTCCCATCAGTCAGCAAACACTTGAGCTCCTTATGGGATTTACATTGGTTTTCAAATAGTTAAACCATTATTAGACTTTCAAATTATATTGTAAAGTGAGCAGAACCATTCTGGATGAAAGAAATTTTCCATATTCTAAAAATAAACTTGAGTACAATGATTGTCATCACCAAACATGTCACACAAACATTCTTTTGTATTACATGATCTTTTTCACACAAGGAAGCATGATGTGAAAGTGTGTGTTTTTTTTCCTTTACATGAAGTATACACGCAAAAATTACAAGTTCATTTAGACAGCCACTCCCTAAATATTTTTGAACTACTTTTGCTGCATAGAAAATTTCCATTTTAATTAGATTGCTACAGGTTAATACAGGAATGGGAGAGAGGCTAGAAGTTAATTTGTATCCAGCCAAACTCAGCTAATTTCTTATATCTTTATACTGCTGCATCTCCTTCTCCCTTCCCCGTTACTTTTAAATCACCAGATTCCAGGAATATCAAGAAAGCATATAAGATTTCATATTTCAAAATATTCACTCTTCACAGAACTATTTGAACTGGCACTTCTTGGTGTCCTTGTCCCCACCCCCCACCACACAGCTGTCACTAACACAGGAAAAGGACTGGGGGAGGGAAGGAGGGAGCCCTGCTAAAATCGTGTCACGTAGCACTAATTCATCTGCTCTCATTAGAGTGAGCGAGGGACAGCAGTGATGGCCAAGAGCTGCACTCCACACATGACACACGAACAGTTTGGGGAATAGAAAATTGCTTTCTCAGGAAGCCCAGCCAATTAAGGACTTGACCATATTGAATGTCAAGTGTTAATTTAGGTTTTTCTTCATTTTCCCAGTAGTAATGCGGGTCCTGTGATGAGCAAATACATGTCAAGTAAAAGTTGATTGCATGAAGGACCTGGGTATTATATGTCACTGACAAGTCACAAATGTACTCTAGTCTTTTAACCCCTTAGGTGAGTCTGGAATGGGGGGAGGGGAGTACCAGAGGGGGATTAAGTGTACTATAATGATAAGAATAGAAAGCTTATATTAGGGAGAAGTCTGAATGGGACAGAAAGGAATAGAAATTGTGCAGGAGGCTAGGATGCAGATTTTCTGCCATTGGTGCACACACATGTGGTACCTATCTGTGTTATAATTAATAAACAGAGCTAAAGGCCCCCATAGGATTCTTGAGGGTTTCAAACAAGCCTGTGAAGCATGCATGTTATGTCCTATGTAAGGTTTCATGTGAAGAGAAGGGAAAGAAGTGCATCGTGCCAGAAATGCATAATATTCCTTTAGGTGTGACCTGTTTTGAAAGAAAATGATTTTGCATTCTTTAAGGAAAAGAAAATATATATATTTCTGAGATCTTTGTTTAATTATAAAAAAAAAAATTGGAAAGACAAAGTTCACGTGTGAAAGCAAGAAATTATAAAGCACTTTACTGTCAAAAACAGATTCATTTTCCATCTTGTGTATTTCTCCTAGTTAATTTCACAGACCTAGAAACACCTCAGAAGGCCACCTGCCCTAATGTGATGTTGTACCTGCCTCCCCCAGTGAAGGAAAGGGTGGCAGAAGCGATAGCATTGAAGTCTGTTTAAGTGCAGTAGCATTTACTTTTACTAGATGTGAATATTTACGTATCATCTATAGCATCTAATTTCCATTCATCAGCATATTATTTACATATGAATGTTCTGAAAATAAGAGACTGTCTGTTTCTATTGCAATTGTATAATTGACCAAAAGATTTCCTACAACAATGTAGCTGCTGCTATATAGTACAAAAACAATGAAACAGAAGTGACAATTATGCAGACACCTAGAAAGTTGTCCGCACCCTTTTAATTTCACCAAAGATGATAAAAGCCACTTAAGCTTTTCAGGAATTTTTAGAATATATTTTTCTCCCTTTTTTTTTTTTTTTTTAATTAGTATCAAAGTCATACATAGATAACTGTTTGTTTGGAGCTTGTCATTGAGTGCTCTGTCTCTGTGTTAAATATGAGTGATCTGATCCTTGTTAGGATGGATTTTCCCTATTCCTCCTCTGGATTTTGCTCCTCTGTGTTATGATGAAGGTATACTGTCACTGTGTGTACCATAAAGTGTTCAATACACATACATAACAACGTTCTTCATTCTCGCAGTGGTAACTTGACACATAAAATGAACACAAAGTTAATCAGTAAGCGTTAAATTCTGAAACAGACCTATTTTCCAGACAAAAGAAAAAAAAATTGTTTTGATTTGTGCTTTCTGGAATAGCATTAGATTTTCTGTGTATATAAAATTGTGTTATCTGTGTCATTAAATGGAACAAATTTTATGTTAAGAAACAGTTTCAAGAATCTGACTTTAAGAAAACCAGTAATACTTTTTTTAATGCAATTTTACTTCATGTTTTTATGAAAACATCCCGTACATACAATCCATATCAAAACAAACACAACTTAATTCTGCCTTCTCAGCTTTCTGTTTTGATTTTAGTTAAGTACTGTCTGTAGATCTCAGCTGGCATTTAGAATGGCGTTTTAATCGTAGCAGCTTCTCTTCTGCAAGGTGTGCAGAGGGATTTTGCTAAGTTTCCTTAAACTAAATTCTGATGATGGCATCTCAGGTTGCTGATTCAAGATTTTACTCCTCTGTGGTGTCATTTTTGACGGATGGTACCTGATGCAATCAGCCACTGCTAAGGCAAGGCCTTCCTTTGACCAAAGGGTCCAAAGGAAAAAAAAAAAAAAAGAAAAAAATCCCACAACCACAACCCTGCACCCAACAACCAAATAGGGTAGGCTGTTTCTGAATTGCTATTTCCCAGTGCTTTAGCAGAAGATGCCTCCCTTTGCGCATGTTTTTGATAAATTTAAGAAGTCAAATCACTGACACAGATGGATAATCCAAGTGTATAGGGTGAAGAGTTATAAATTAACACATTATTCCCTCTTAATGTGAAATACTTGAGAATGCATTTTCTCAGTCCCTTGACATCTACCCAGTGAGGGCTCGCATTGTACTTTTCAAGTGGCATTGATTTGTTAAAGCGCTGAATTAGCATCTCAGGCCAGCTGCCTGTTCCACTGTTGTGTTGTTGGGTTCACTCTCTCTCTCTCTGCCTTGCTTCCCGCTGCCTTGGCCACACACAGGGCTTCAGCCTGCTTACCCCAGCTTTTCCCTTCTGTTATTTTAGCTAACCAGGTAATACACTCACTAAATGTGCCTTGCCGAGCCCGGTAATTTAACTTATTTCTCGAGCATAAGACTCAGAATATGCACATGCATATATATGTGTGTACTTGTGTGCATAATGTTTTTGGTTGGACTAGAGAAGAAATAAGTAGGAGGAGTAGGGGGAGAAAGGTGATGGGTTACTAGGATGAATGGCTGTGTTTACCAGCTTCATTCTCTAGTGAAGTTACACGTTGTTCTTCTGTTTAATATGTGTTGCGATGAGGTCTTCTGTAAAGCAGCTAAGTCAATTGGAAAAGAGGGAAGAAATAGAAGGAATATATGTCAAGTCAGAAAAGCTATGCAAATGCAGCATTAAACTGCATGTTGCAGATCTGAATTTCAGTCTCTTATACTTGATCTAGTTCATTAATGAATCTCTGTGCAAATCTAAGGAGAGTTTGTGCTTATATGTCTGGATATAAATAAGCTATTTATAAATGTGCTTTTAAAAAATTATTATTCTGGTTGTAATTAGCAGTTTTTAAGGCTTCTTCCAAACCCTTCTTTCCTCTCTCAGCCTATCCCTACTGCTGCTATTTTAGTATTCACTTTTAATGTTTTCAGTGCAACTTCATACTTTATATTTCTCATGGTGGTACCTGACAGATTTGTAGCTATGCCCTAATTGACTAAATTACATTAGTAATACGTGTATGGCAGTAATGAAGATTATGTACATGAAATTAACATTGCATTTCATTTAAAATGGCTAATAAAATGGTCATATTTTTATCTCTGGTTCTTTGGCATAGATTAACCAGGTTTCTAGAGCTTAAGGAGTTTCTGTACTGCAAATCAGTGTTGAGAACTGGAAAGACACTCTTTTATACTAGTCTTTTCATATTATACTACACTACACACTCATGATTCCTGCACTGTTCTGAATATCTTTTTCTTAATATTGTTTGCTGGGAAGGTTTAAGGTAATTTCTTTCATGTTGTAGGCTTCTGAGAACGGAAATTTCAGGAGCGATAAGCAGAAGTATTCTTTTTTGTCTTCATAATATGACAAATTCTGTTGAGACACAGTCCATCTGTTTCAGTTGCTACTCATCCAGTGAGGCACTCTAACTGCACAAAAGTATGGGTTATATTCCTTGCCTATTTTCATTTTATCCTTTTGAAGGTTATGCGCCTACTAAACTTCCAAAGCTTATTAGAACTAGAGTATTTGCTATTTGCAACATTTGTATCAGTTTTCATATATAAACTAAAAAATATTCCCTTGAGGTGGTTACTTTATAAGCCTAAACCGAACAAAACAAGACTAAGATAATACCCTGGCTAACTAATCAGCACTGATTCTTTTCAGTAGATAATAGTTTTAGAGTAAGTATGGAACTGAGCAGATGAAAAATTTTTGTCATTTAACAGGCATGTCAGAGGCTAATTGAAACCACCAATGAGATGAAGAGTAGAAACCAAAGTCAGGAGGTCATGTTTTTACAATAGCACATTACCTTGCTCAGAGGGCATTGCTAGAATTGCCATTGCAACTTTGTGCAGCATGCAAAAGACAAACCAAGTGTGCCCTGCTGTGTTAATGTTACATAAACATGAGACGCCATGCTGAAGTGCATCCGATGTGCACTGTACGCAGATGGATGTATTTCTATTATTTTAGGCAAAGAGGGGCTCAGAACCATTGGAGACTGGTTTAATCATGCAGGTGATATACTTGGCTGAAAGACTTAGGAGAAATAAATGCTACATAAATGCCCTCAGTGCAGCTAGTGTCATAATTTGTGGTGTTTTAGGCAGAACCTTCTAGACCCTCTGAGCAAAAGGTGAAATAAGAGCAAGGATCTGCAGAGGTATTGATGGAAGAGGCAACTAAAAAATGCAAAAGTACTCACAATACTGATTCTGATGGTTAAATTCAGTTAAAATCTTGAGCACCTATTCTTCAGTGTCAGGAATGTCTAATGATTAAGGTATAGTAGATTTTATTAATGCTGCTAGAAACACCCGTGCCATCTTGCTGTAGAAAGAAGTAAGACACTTAGGATTTTTAGCAGCAGCAGATTTTAGGCATGCTTATTCATGAGAATGTGAAGCAGTGTCCAGTCTGTGCTTCCATGACTTCACTGGAGTTATTTTGTGCCCTGACTGAATTGAAGCCTTGGTTGATGATGTATTTAAATCTCTCATTGTCATACACAAATCACCACAGTTTAGTCCCTAGAGATATTGCAATTTAATTGGAATACAATAAGATGCCAAGAAAGTGTGGAGAACAGATTATCAGCATAGCTAATCAGACAAGAAATATGATCAGAAAGGATTTTTCTTATAATAAAAAATGCAGCTTATAATGAACAACTTTATCCAGTCCTTTTACTGTTTTTTTCATGAGAGACACATCAGAAGTCGGACTTATTTAGATGCATTTGACCAGAAGTTCATTTATATATGTTCAACTCAAAGAAGTTATAAGTATAGATGTTGGTATAAAATACATGATTAATGTTTTCTGCCCAATTTTTAAATTATTTGAACAACATGTTACATAAATCCTACAGAATAGGACTTTATTTATCTATTTATTTATTTTTCAGAGATTGGCACCCAAATAGAGAATTGAATTACAATTTTGGTTAATAGAGCAAAATAGAAACTGTATTGCTAAATCCCTTTCCTGTTTCTAACCACAGACACTGAATTGTCTCTATAGAGAATTTAATATGAGATATTGCTAGTGTTCTACAATTAAATTCTTCTGTTATTTCATATTTTTCTGCACTGGTGTTTGCCCAAGACACCAAGAACACTGTGAGTTCCCAGTTAGAGGAACAATTTGTAGATATCAGTTCAAAACTGCGATTGCTCAGTCAGAAAAAAAAATGAATGACAGGTTATGCTGCCATTCCTTTCTCTAAGTGTTCCCTGCATTTTAGTCACTCTGCTCTGCCAACCTCATTTTAGTAGCAATGATTCTTCTCCTGCTTACTGAAATGACTATCGATAATGTTAGATCATGATCCAGTTGCACAGCTTTTGTACAGTGACTTGAAGTAGATGTAAGCCTGCTTATGGTTATTTTGTAATTGTCCTATTAAGTACTGACCTAGCTATGATAGAGAATTTTCTAGATGTTGCTTTGGTGCCATGCTGGAAGGACAAAGGAAAAGAGCCCTGATGGCCAGGCTGTAAAGAATCTTTCATATCATCTGCCTAGTTTCCGGAATGCACATTTGCCAACCAGAAAGTAGTTGCTGAAAACAGTGGAGTTCGTATAGTGGTCTTTCTTTCTGCATCTGATTTCCCAGCAATATCAAATAAGTTTCTAGGAGTTTATTCTAGAATTATGCTTTTGTATGAAGGTGCACATGATTCCACTAGTTCTGCCTGGGAAGAAGTCTGCATTCAACCCCTTGGGAAAGCTTCTGTGCAGATGGTGGTATGGGAGCCCCAAGAGCTAGTTGCTGGCAAACTAGCAAGCAGTTCATTCCAACTCTTCTGAGGAGGAGGAGCAGAAGGATTGCGCTAGCTCAATGTCTCAGCATCCAAGCCCCATGAACTCAGTGGAGGACTGTCATTTCAGATGCTTCTCTAGAGATCCAGGAACCTGAACAAGCAGCCAGAAAACTTTTAACTGAAGATGTGAATTGACTGACTTGCTCCCTTCTCAAGACTCTGCAGCTGTCTGCTCTGGCGCTAGCCATTGCGCTGACACCAAATCCTAAATAGGAAAAGATCTGTATTGTTTTGGAGGAGGAGTCAAACAAGCAACCAGATGTTAATTCTCCCGCAACTTCCACCAGGCTCTTATTGGCACTAAATGTCCATCCATCTTCCACCAAGAAATTTAAATTATTTACACAGCTCAGAGGTAGTACCTTTTTCTTTGTGGTTGTTTTTGTTTGTTTGTTTGTTTGTTTCCTCTTCTGGTATGAAATAGTCCATTCTCTTTCATCAGACCAATAATTTACACAACTGGTTTGTGTCGAGTGCCCAGCATGCCATGTATTCTCCCTCAAAAATGGTTAACTGAAGTTTTTATTTCTTCAAAGCTGTTTCCCAACATGTTCTACACAGGCAGAATTCTGATTGACAGGACTGATTTTCTAATATTCCAGTATCTCCTTTCTCCCTTGTCAGCAGATTAAAGGTTAATGGAGCACAGAAATTTCTAGACATTTAGAACCTGCTTGCTACGTTCATCCATTCTGTCATCCAAGGATTGACAGATTAGCCTAAAGAAAACGTAGTTTATAACACGCAAGGCCAGTGTTCCTGACCCAGGCTTAAAGAATGCAGTTGAATTTCACAGTGTTTTCTTTCTCATTGAAAGTGTTCAGGGCCGAGGATTATTTGGAACAGCTTGAACCAAGCCCTCTGTGATACATTTAGGAAGTGGTAAGGTGCCTGGTATGCTGTGGAAGTGTGTACACAATGGATACCATTGACGGGTTTTCTACAGAGATGAGCTTGAGAAGAAATCTTTCATCTTTCCCAGATGGACACTTCATCAGTTGTCAGAAGTGGGTAGAACAGCGAACAACAAAAGATACTACTTTTCTTCCTATCCAGTATCATGTTAATTTTAACTCCTTGAGAATTATGACGACGTGGGGGGGAAGAGGGGAGGAGAAGGACATTGAGTCTTGTTTATTAGTTTTCTAAGCATTAAATTTTCCCTTTACAAACTGATGGCCTCCTGGCACCTCTTTATATTACTTCATGGTGTCTAGGAGATCAAGGGAAAACATACCACTTCTTAAGATAGTAAAGTCAATTAATTCTGATATTTAAGATGTATGGAGTTCATGAGAAATGTCCATCTGAAGTGAAGGCAAGAAAATATGATTGGACTTCTAGTGCGTATCACCACTGGTACTTGTTCTCAGCAGTATTCTGTGCTGTGTCAGTGTTTCCTGTTATTGTTGCAGTGATGATGGTGCTGCTGATCTAAAAGTTGGAATAGAAGTCTTACCATCAGTAGCACCAGACTTGGTGCTCCTTTATTCAGAATTTAAATGTGTTTTTCAATGTGCAGCCCTGAAAGACTTCTCCATCCGTCTGCAGTTTAGCACACCACTCACCACCTTGCTGAGCTCACATACACTATTTGGTCTCCATAAATATTCAGCAAGTATCAATATGTGCCTTTTTTTTTTTATACGGAGGAATTCAATTCCACATCTTTGCTATGATTTTCCATGTCAGATGCCATTTTGTCAGAATGCCCTTCTGCTACCATCTGTCATACAGCAACAACCTGTAACAGAATACTGGTGGGAACGTTCAATCTCCACTGCTATACCATCAACATCCACCTCTGACGTCGTAGGACAGCGTAATGAAACAGGAGGCATTGCTTTTGGAGCAGTCCTTGTAAACGTTACTCCAGAGCTTCTGTAAGCATTAGTTATTTTCCTGCTTTTGAGTGGTTGTGATAAAATAAGGCAGCCTTTCTACCTGACCAGTCTGCTATGATGAACTCTTACAATATTGTTCTTATGAATGTGTGATTGAGGATTTGTATTTGAATGGAGGAACAGGTAGGAAAGGATCAACAGGTCTGTGTAAGTCCTAACTACTGCTTCCCACATATCCTCTTTTTCTGATGTGACCACTCTGCTGACAAGTCTGTGCTATAGTGAGCTGATTAATATGGATATGAATAATGGATTATTTTGATGAGAAGAAGATTGGAGATATTTGGTTTACATGGGAGTTGTACAAAGTGAAGTAGAAAATTACAATTTATTCCTTATCAGAAAGAAAGAATGAGACGGAATTCTTTCAAATGAAAGGAAGTAGTATGTATAAGAATGGACAAATCATGTTGAGCACTTCGAAGTGTGAGCCTACAAGTATTTGAGCCTGGGCGTAGATATATTTGAGACTGCAAGCAGAGATTCATAAACTCTACAGTTTTTATGTAAATACTGAATAAATTGATGCTTATTCTGGTAGTAGACATTTTAAAAAGATACCCATACTTTTATAAGTCCTGTGTTTGGGTCAGTTAGATACTGAATGCTTCTTGAAATCAAGAGTATACCTTTAAAAGGAACACCTATGGTGTTTCTGTATCAAGGTCATATTTTTCTGAGCAAAAAATATTTTCTGAGAACTTCAGGTTCTGAGTATTATCATCCATAGACTAAGTGTCACATATTGTTTGCTTTCAGCAGCAGAATAGACTTGATTGCATATATAATTATTTAACTTTCCTCACTGTTGTTTACATCACTGTGTTGCATACTAATGGTAAACACAAAGCAAATATGATTCCCACAGACGTGTATCTTGAAAAATATTTTGGATTTGTTAGGAAAAACTCATTTTCCTTCCTTATGACCCAACAAAAGTACAAATTGTAACTTAAATGACAATTGAAGATTATTTGTTCTACCAGAAGGAAATTCTGTGGACACAAAAACATCACTTGCAAAACTTCAGCTCCCCCCAAAATTATCTCCATCTTCACATCATGCCATAAACTAAACTGAAACTGGGTGGAGTCTGTTTTGTGGGCAGCCTATCCCTTATTAGTCCTTCTTTCTCTGAAGTATGTGATACTAACCACTGTTCACTGTGGCTGGTCTGGCATTTTTAAAGTCTATGTTGTTCTAGAAGGCAGAGAATCAAGCTTGAATTTCCTGAAAACATACACACTAGTCATAGAAACTTGGAGCCCAAGGAATCACTGCTTTCTTTTGCATTCTGGAAACATGATTCTGTATGGAAAAATCACACAGAAGTTATTTTCTATGCTAATGGCACCAGGTATTCTTCGTCAACAGATCTATTAATCTGTTGTACATTTTGAAATACGATGTTTAGATGTTGTTTTATATTGATAGAATATCTTCCTAACTCCTCAGGAAGAGGGACCTATCCTCTGTTGTCTTTCTTTATAGCAGATATGGAGCCATATTTGGAATGTTGATGATAATGACAGCAATAATCTGTTATGAGAGAGTACTAGCAACACTCATGACTTACAGTCAGTATTGTCTTCTGCAGAACTATGAATGCTTTTATCTCCTGATTTTGTTTATGCGCATCTGTCCTGGATGTCCTGTTCCCATTAGGAACAGAGCAAGGACACCAGGAGAGTTGTATCAGTTCCCTTTTTAACACAAGTGCCAGAATAGTTGAGGGTGTATTTCCAGTTTTTGAACGTTTCTTTACCTGTTGGTTCAGTGCACTCTGCCCATTTAAAATGAGAGAATTCAGCTGTAGAAGAATTTAAGTGAGAAGTGAAGGGCAAAAAGCAGTACCACTCTTCTCTGTGAAGTTCACTGTGCTGCCTGCTCAGTACTCCACAAAGTAGGTAAAGTCAGGTCTCAGAAGTCTGTGCCGATAGCTTCAAATCTACTGGCAGGTGAACATGTCTTGTATTCTGTTCTGCTGTGCCTTCCTTCTATTTGTATTTGCAGAAATCCTGTCATTGCACAGAGCTATTAATGTGTGGCAAGTAAGACTTTTTATGTTTCGTTCTCCCATCAGCACTCATTGTAAATCAAGGAAATACTTCTGCCTTTTCTTGCCCTTTTCTTTAATTACAGAAAAAAAAAAAAAAAAAAAAGATTCCAATAGAATACCAAAGTGTTGGTAGCTTTGGTAATAGTTCCCTAAGCAAACTGCTCTGTCAGTAATCATAACCTAATTACCAGAGGTATGTTTGCTTGTTTGTTTCATATTGAGTAAGGGGACATAGCTGGAGAAAAGGTCCTGGGGTTCAAATGTAGAACATTAGCAGTAAAAACAGCACATATGTTATTTTTAAAATAGGATTTGGGGTACTTTTTATTTTCTTTTTTTAATTAAAAGAAAAAAAAGCTACTGCCCCCCACTCCCCCTCCCCTGTTTTCTGGCAGATGATCAAGTGCCTGTTGAGACAGAGCAGCAAGTCCGTGAGATGCCAGAGCTGCCTGGTCAGTGTTGTGATTCTGTAGAAGTCCTGAGGTGACACACGCACCGCACGCCTGTCACAACGCTGAAACAGGCTGGGGGTCACGGCTGAGAGCAGGGTATTGCTGGATGAGGCTGAGGAAGCAGAGGTGGCCCCTCTGTGCTCCGTGTGTGGGTCTGTGTTCTCCTTTCCCGTCAGAGCTGGCCCAGTACAGCCAAAAAAGCGGTTCCTTGGCAGGGCTTAATGGCAGGATGATGTAGTCTGTTGTGACTAGTGCATTCCTTTCAGGTTAAACTAGGGAAATGGCATTGTGTTAAAATTCCAAGTCGCATGAATGTTTTATTGCCACAAGTGCATTCGGGCCTCGAGGGGAGCGTGTGTGGTGGGGCGAGGGGGAGGAGGGTGGCCCAGCGACTCGAGAACTATCAGAGGAGCACTTCCCTTGGAAAATTTTACCCAGCAGCGTGAAGCTGATGGGCTGCGATAGCTACTTAGGCGGGTTTCGCTTTTCTTAAGCTGCTGCTGTTTAAAATCTTGCTGTCCAGACAATTAGCAGCTGAAGAAAATATGACAAGACACACGCAAAAAGGTCGGGAGATAGAGGGGAAGGAATGCACCAGGAGGGAGCTGGGCAGCCTGCTTGTGTAAACTGCCAGGCCTCTCCCCCGGCCCCCTCCCTCCAGCTGCCTGCTCCCGGCGCGGCGGGGTTTTTTTCCTGTCTGCTGAAGGCCAGGAGTGATCTGTTAACTGTACACCACTGACTGGGAGGCCAAAGCAGCTCATGGTACTGTATGTTACCGCTACAACTCCCTCATTCCTCTTTACATTTTTTAAACATCTCTTTGTATTAGCGGCTTGACCTGACTCAGAAGGGTTTAATTTTAGACTGAGAAGAACAAAGTTGCGGAACATGGCAGCGTTTGTGAGATTTTATGTTTTTTAAGGGAATAAATGTACCCATCCAATGTGCATTGGGAGTAGTGAATTCCAGCCAAATCTAAGTGGAGTTTTTTAACAGAGCGATAATATGGGGTTTGGAGTGCCAGCCTTCTAGGTACAGTCATGGAGTCATCATAGAATTTTTCAGGTTCTCTGTGTTTTCGTGTGGTCTCAGGCTCCTCAAGTCGTGTGTCATGTGTGAATTTTAAGTCAACTATGTAAATGATTGCTCCCCACCAATTTGTACTAGAATTATATGCATGTGCATGTTGCTGGAGATCAATGCAAATCTGCATGGATACATACATGGATGTCTAACTGGAACTTCGTTGGCCCGTGTGGTTAGTCAGGCTCTCTGAAATCAGATAGTCTTTACAGGATGTAAGCACCTATGTTTGGATATGCTTGTTGTGGAACCTGAGTGCATGCACTTGCACAAGCCAGCCCTCCTCTCCTCACACATGTGCTCTCATGAAGTCACTGTTGCCACAGCAGCAGCAGCAGAGATATAAGTCAAGGCTGACCCTGCTCAGGATCCCCATGTGTTGTATCTTCATGCAGACATCCAGCTCTGGGTGCATGCATATAAGCACTGGTGTGTGTTTGCAAAAGATACGACACAAAAGGAGCAATGGGACAGATTTTTGTTTCTGCAAGTGAGAAATGATCACACAGATCTCAGAGAAGATTTAGCATCTTCTAAAAAATCCTTTTGCAATAATAGTGTCACTTCAACAATTATCTGTAAACTTAAGTAAGTGTTGCTCATGTTATTAGCAGTCTTAGAGCCAGATGGCTTGTTTTTCTGCAAGGGTTCATTTGGCTCTGTTTTTTATATTTGATTTGTGAAGTTGATGTGATATCAAGCACTATATACAAGGCTTTGATCTGCAAGAGTTAATATAAACTAACGATACTTAATGCTACCAGATCAGCACAGAAAGTAGAGAAAGAAGCCTAGTGTATTTAAAACAAAATTTCGTAAGGGTTAAGAGAATAAGTACAGAAAGAAGAACATCTTCCATCTTAAGTATGTATACATATTTTTTTAACTGACAAATACATTTAGTCTGTTCTGAATTCTACAGCTACAACTTGATGTTCTATACCAAGCAAAGTGAAATACTTAATTTGCTTGAAATCCTTTGCATTATAAAGCAGGTGCATGCTCAATAATTTCTTATTTGTCCATATATCTACCAGGAAATCTAGTTGCATACGACATTTCTCCTTTAGGGAATGTACATCACAAAAGCAAAAGAAATCTTCAAACAACCTATAATAAAAAAAAGGTCCTTGGTATCTATTGCATAAGAAGCGTTGGGACAACTATGTTTGAGATAGTTTTATCAGATACACAAGATGTTAATCTTATTTTTTTTACTACAATTGTTTGATTGTAGTATCTTTAAATAGTTAAATTGCTAAGACTTGTGGAGGGTCATAAACTCAAAAGCAGTCAACCATAAAGGGAAAAAAAAAGATTTATAAAATAACCATTACTTAAAACTTCAGAAACCCTCAGTAGCATGTGGTAGAAATTCTATTCTATATCCATTTTTTGTTGGCTATTTTGAGCTGAGTGCATGTTTATGTATCAAAAAGCTATCAAAGATAAGTGGCCATAGTACACATTCCTGAACTGTATATATTTACGTATGCAATGTTTGTAAATGCTGAAAATAATTTACCATTGCCAGGACAGTAAATTATAACCCTTTCCTAAAAATTAGGATAAAGAAAGCTTCTGAAATATACTGTCATTCAAATAAGAGGTAACATGACTGAATATCTTAATTAACATTGCTAGCTATGAGTCTGACTTCCAAGCATTTCAAAATTCATTATTAAAAAAAAAAAAGAAGAAGAAATAAACACAAAAGATTTTATTCATCTGTATGTTCAGCAATGTACAAGTACCTCTCAAATCAGAAATAACAATTCATACATTCTGATGTCATTGTTCTCAAGGTGCAAAATGGTACAGAACTATTTTGGTTCTTACTATTATGTTGAGAAGAGAAAAAATTGCACTGGGAATGGCTGGGAATTTCAGAGATTGCCAAGAATTAATTATTACATGTCTTTTGGATTTCACAAAATAGTTAGGCTGGTGTAGAGATGATGAGATTTTTTGTTTGTTTGTTTTTGTATTTTTTTTGTTTGTTTGTTTGTTTACATTTTGGCACTTTGAAATATGTTGACTTTGGGCTTCTATATTTTGATTTGCAAATGTAGAGGAGAAACTAGGACTGTATTTTACTGTAATGCTTCTAGTAGCTAATTTTTTTAGAAAGGAAGAAACAACAGTTATTTTGAGGTATAAATTAATACACAAACACACATGCATATATATCTATATAGCTTTGTAGATATAAGTACACTCATGTACATACTCACCGAATTATACTAGTATAAGCTCAAATGTAGACTTGTTTAAACCAGTTTCAATTCTGCTATAACTAGATTGAACGAAAACAGTAATTCACTGAACAATGACTCAGAAATATGATAATTTTTTTGTAAGTCCACTGGGCCATGGTCATTGGCTACTTCCACTTACACAACCACTGTGAGATGAAAGTTTGTGAGCAAGAAAGTATTTCACAAAACTTTAATCATCCACATTTAATTTCAGGTTTACAGTGAGCAATATATATGCACATGAATTTTAGTTATCAGAGGCTGATATGCAACAATTGGGATCATTTAGTTATGTACCTGCACTCAAAACTAAGGATGTGAACACAGCTAAAACTTGTTTGTCTGCATTAGCTTCTGGTCTACTAGGAACGTATCCATTTTTTGGTAGATCCACATACTTTGCTGCATCCTTCCAAATAAAGACAGATCTTTAAAGGTGACGATGACCTATTTTCTGTAGGTTTGGCAACCATAAGAAACCTTAAATAGTCATTTTGACAATCCTTACCTGATAGATCTTGAAACGTATTTTAAGGATTAATTTAGGCCTGTATTTCTGAGTTTCTGGTGTGCATACTACATCAAGAGAAAGTTGTTGTAAGAGATGGTCTTGAAGGTACAGAGCTCTTTGGAGTTGTGTGGTTCTTCATGCAGGTCTTTATGTGTGGTCTATATATACTGTCTCACATCAGAAATTATTTCAGCATTTCAAAAAAATTTAATGAGTTCTCATTACTTTTACATCTACTTTTTTTTTTCATGCTTCCAGCTATGTCTAAGTTGTGAGTCTTCTCTTTTTTTTTCTGTTTTTCTTTGTGAGGTTTTCAGTATATTCTTTTACACTTTGGTGAAAATCTTCCGAGTTGTTCTAGAGTTAAAAAAAAAAAAAAAAATCCTGCAATGTTTTATTTTGCAGGCAGCAGATTAAAAAAAAAAAAGAAAAAAAGATAGCTTTGAACCTTGTTATGTAAATAATTCTTGATGAGAAGTTCTTTCAAGGCTAAATTTGAAAAAAATTATTTAGGTATTTGGGCTACAAATAAGTAAAGTAATTATGCATAGGGTGTTATTTCATGTGCTTAGATTTAAGTCCTTGGCTTAAACTTGAAGTCCACATTAGCAGAGACTGGAAAATGAGAAATAGAAACAACAAAGTATGCAAGTATCTACAAAAAAAAACTTAGATGGCACAGTGTATAAATTATTTGATGGGATGTTTTTTGTTGATTTATTTTGGTTTTCTTGTTGACTTTATGGCAATATTGATGGTTTGTTAGCTTTATCACTTGATAGAACTGAGAAAACTGACTCCACCCCAGCAAAAATCATTGGCAAACTCAAACCATGAAATAAAATGTAAACTGAAGCAAATGCATACACTTTAATTTCTTTTCACTCTGTTCTTTAAATTTTTAGGGGAAAAAAAAAAAAGCGTATTTCCAAGGGTAAGATATTTTCAGTCTTGTGAAGAAAATATTCCTGTCATAGGTAGACAAATTCCTGTCATAGGTAGACATTGTCATGTAGTGTTGTTTCCAAAATTACCTCAAAGTAGACTTTTTGTAAGTGAATTTTAAAGTTTACTTAATTTGGTTTTCTTGCATCTTTATGTGAATACATAACTTCATCCTAAGCAAGAATTTTGAGAACTACATAGGGTAGGATAATTTGGACCAACAAGCAGAGTAAATTAGTAGATTTTCATTTGATCAGTGTGCTTTCACCAGATTGCTCCACTACCTTGTTAGACTCAGGTATGAAGTAGAAGGCAGAAGCATCCCTGCATCTTCTGGGTGTGGACTAAGCCTAAACTTGACTACTGCCGCTGAGTAAGTGTTGATATCACTTGCAGGCACTACTTTTTTACCTGCACACACATCTCTCCTCTCCACCTGATTTTATTAACAGACCTGTAAAAACAAGTTTAAAACAAATAAACAAGGTTCTCCAGGGAGTAGTCTTCAACAAAGAGAGAGAAGCAAACAAACAGGTTGTTCTTCACTTGGAAAGCAAAGAAGAACAATAAAACATTAGGAAAGAAATTCATCCAGCTCATGTCTTCATGTTGCATGTATTTTTACAGTGAAAGTGCTGTATGAACACTGTCACTTGAACTATGTTGTCTGTGCTGGATGAGCAGAATGAGGAGAATAAAATGTGCTAACAGTACTGCGGATCTACAGACTAATGTATATTCCTCTCTTTACATGTCTAGCATTATCTACCAGACTAAATACCATGTTAAAAGAATCAGTGCATTAACACTGAGTTTATCTATTTATCTACTGTTCCTCTCTACTGTCAGGTAACTGGTGCTTACCAGAGACTGAGAGGAACTCAGCTAAGTGATGCAGACATGAGAGCGATCACATAATAGTACTAAAAGTGCAAAATGCTGGCCTTTTTCTGGATGAAATGCTTTTCTTCAGAACCTCTTCTTCCAACCTTGTAGTGAAAATTTAAATTCACAGGCTTATTTGTAGACCTCAGAATGAGAAAAAGATAGGGAAGGAAAAAGCATCAAATTTTCCATATAATTTGAAGATTCCTTATGATCTACTTCTCCCAAAAAATGAGAGATCCTAGATGTGCTGTTGGGGAAATTTTCTCCTATTCTGCACCATACAGCAATATAACACTTCATCAGTCTTTTGCTAGAAGTCTAATTAATTTTTGACCAAGAACATGATGAAGATTTTAGATATAAACTAATTGCAAAGCAAAAGTAAAGTATTTCTCTTCTGAGGCTTTGAAAAAATTGTATAACAGAGAGGGGAGAGCTTTTAAATTAATGACTATATTCAGTGACAAGGGTGTGTGTTGGCAGTGTTCTGATTTCACATGAAGCAAATCATCTCTCTTCCTCCTCCGTTTTCCACAACCAAATTCATGCCTCACCTACAAAGAAAACCACCTTGGTTCATTGATCTCATTCCAAAGAAGTATTATTATGTTCTGCCCTGAACAACTTGTTAATTTAGTATTACTGATGCATTGCCTATTTCTTGGAAAGCTGCACTAAAAAGGAAACTAAATTATTGTGTATAGAATCTTCTTATAAAATGTACTTTTTTTTTTTTTTTTTTTTTTTTTGAGAAAGCATGCCTTTGGCATTTTATTTGAGAAAAACCACAAAGAATAATTCAAAATTTGAAACTTTTTAACTTTTTGTAAATATGAACCTCAGCAATATATTTCTGAAAGCAGTATCACATTCTCCCCCGTGTTTTGTTTCTTGGATTTTTCTTTTTTCCAGGCTTTGTCTTCTGCTGAAATTTTCATTTAGTAATCATTAGTAAACATTGTATACTGTATTAAAAATCTATCTTTCATGATCATGACTGTATGGATATGCCAAGTGTCATTATACTTAGATGGCATTTCTGCTGAAGTCTGTAAGCCCCACAGTTACCCGAGTTCTTTGATCTGCACAGGTGCCTTATCTTACTATAGTATCTTTAATGTCTAAAGAACATGCTGCAAGCTTTAATTTCTGTTTCAGAAATTCTCTTTTTGGATCTGTCTGTGCTAGCTACTTGAGTATGAGGACCATCTGCTGATTCAACTTTGCACTTGCTCAGCTTTTCAGAAAAAGTTCCTTTCTGCCATTGGATTGAATTCAACAAGCCACAACAGAAGCTTCCAATAAGAAAAGAGCATCAGCTTATACTCTGGCATATTTTAGGTAAAGTGTAGAAGTTGTTACATGAAAATTACAGAAATTGCCTGCCTGAGACAGAAAAATTGTTGAAGTGAAGATGAACCTCGACCCTTTTCCTGAACTTTTGGTTAAGTGTCAGCACCCGAACTCTTGTCATGACCTGTGGAACTTCAGAATGTAATGCTACTTCCCTAGCAGTCTTAGGAGTGTTTTCCAGCAACAGTCAATCCCCTCTGGAAATACAGAGAAATTTCCACAAAGACAGTGACATTCCCAAAGTGATACCTTCTTGTCCAACCAATACTCTTCCTCTTGCAGATTTTCCCTGTAACTTCCTCAAATTCTGTTAATCTTTCTTTGATGATCACTGGCATTGGCCTCAGAAGATTCTGAGTCTTGTTTTTGTTTAGAAGAGGGATATAGCTCTAGGCATTTTCCATTACAGGCTTCAGCCATTGAGGTCATATATCTCCCTTCAGCCAGTCTTTTCAGCTCCTGGTCAGAAGAGCATCACTCCTAATTTCTTCCATGGGCAAGCTCTTGCTGCCCCTGAGCAGACTTCGTATAGGAATACTGAGGAAGTCTGTCTGAGGAAGGGAAGAGGGAACAACTGAGCAGATTTTTTTTTTCCTGTAGCTCAGGATATTACCTTGAAAACTTGACATAAAAAGCTATGTCCCCTACCTACCTCCCCCTTATTTCCTGGCTGGGTGGCAGAGATAAAGGTCAGGAGGGATAAATGGGAAAAAGCCTTTATATGCTTGTTGTTCTATCTTTTGTTTCTGCTGATGATACACAAAGCAAGTTGTAAATTGCTCTTTCACACAGAGTTGTTATTCCTTCGAGAGAGATACAGCACAGTAGCTATGCTTTCAGAGCTGCTATGCCCCAGGGATTGGAGAGGGACACTTTAAAGACCCTTTTCATATATTTCTGCATCTTTGACAGAAATAAATTCAGCTTTCTATCAGACAAATGTCATTCAGTCATTAAAACTTGAACATTATTATCAAAATTTTAGTAGCAGTCAGTACAGTATAATCTCAAACTATGAATTTGTACAATACACAGAGTTTGAAGTGTTTGAATCCTTAAATGCTGCCTGTCTTTTACACCATAACACTTGAATAAGGAGAGCCAGAGAAAAAAAGACAAATAAGGGACAAAGGTACAAATTGCATTTAAAAAACATTATTTTACAATGGAGTAATAACAGTGTTTTTAATCAATTTGTTCTTCAATCAGTCAAACCTGGCTCACAAACCTGTACAGTATTAGAATTCATAAAGTGAAAGACACTAAATGCTTGTCTAATCATGCTTGTTCCCAACCTGGTTTTAATATTTTTAACATTTGGGAATTATAGATGACAAAGCAGATTGCAGTGTAGATTTCTGTATTAAAGTTATCTGAGAATACTTTTGAATCCCTCAAAGATAAGCATTCTTTGACATGTTTTCCCGTGACTCTAAATATGTTCAAGAAGCCCCTTAGGGAACATGTTCCCATTTGCTCACATTAAGATTATCTGTTTCTACTTTCTTACCATTCCTACTGCTTGAAATATAATGCTGGTTGTATTGACAGTTTTTGTGGATTAAAATCAATGAAGTCCTCTACTTCTAATACTGCTGTAAAACTTGCTGTCTAGCACACTAGATATCAAGGGCCATTTTGGAAAAATCAGATCCAGTCAGAGCCTTAGCATAATGAATTGTTGCATGTAATAACTAGGAGGGGAGGGAATTCAGTGAGTCCAGAAAGTGAAGATGCCAAGTAGATCCAGAAATTACTTTGTGCTGCATTGTTTTGGACAATTACAGTGATCATGAGTGAAATGCAAGATGGAGCAGTGGAATGAAGTCTTTCATTTCTGATGCTCTGTGAAGGTGGTCTATGGAGAGCTGACTGCTCATGCAGTGCTGGCTTTCTTCTTTGCTCTCTGACACTGAATTGAGTGAATATTTTCTGTTTGCTGCTTTCCATATATATATATAGTCCCAGTGGGATGTTAAGTAATTGCAGATGAGGGGGCAGGTGCTCTGCATGACCAGGAGTGGAAGAAGTGGTCCAAGCAGCATACTGTTTCTTAAGATGTCTTCCATGCTCCAAAGCATCCTTGAACCAGAGGATAAAGATGATGCTGGAATGCAGACCAATTTCCATGGGGTACTCAAGGAAGAGTAGGAAGATGTAGTAATGGAAAATGAGAAGTCACGGAGACTAAGCTGACTACACTGAAGAGGAAAGTAAGATAGGATAACTTAGTGGCTTGAAAAAGCGTATTAGAAAAGTTCCAATGAAGTACAAGGAAGATCACAAGTGGAAAGAAAAGGACAGATAAGAGGAGTGAGGATTGAAACCACGTCATTCAGTAGCTTGCAAGGTATTAAAACACGTTGTCAAAATGAATCACTGGAATACATTTAGATTCAATAGAAATTCCAGCATGAATGAGTTTTGTTAAAACTTCGTGGAGCCTTTCTGCCTCCATGAAGAATTTTGGAAACTAGAATGGCTGTTTTGAATCAAATTCCAGTTGAAACTGGGAGCTGAGAATGATGATACAATATTACTCTGCTTTCTGGAGAGAAAGACTGCTCTTGGCTGTGCTATTCTGGCCTGGTGTCATTTAGATAGCACTGAGATAGACACTGTGCAAGTGTGCATTTCAGTAACTAAGGTAACTTGACCTTTAAGACACAGGATAAAAGCATAATTTTCTGTCACTATCAGAGATCAGGGTGACCATGGGATGCCAAAGTATACGAGCTGGTGATTATACTGAAAACCACAATGGTCTTCTTATGAAGAGAATGTAGCTTGTGACTCTGAGGTTGTGGTAACTGGTTACATAAGAAAAATAGCAACCTCATATAAAAATCTGTAGCTCATTTGGGGAAAATGTCTGACTTCATTTTTTACGGTTGATTGTAGACCTTATCGGTTTTCTTTTTCTTTTTTTTTTTTCTTTTTCTTTCTGAAATCTTGAAAAAGATACAATTTTTATATTCTGTAAGAAAAATTTAAGTCCTGTGAATGCTTAATTAATTCACACAAAATTTTGCCTGTGCAGCAGTTTTCTGGGAAGTGAATACTTGTGTTAGATGAAAGAGGTTGGTTGTGGTTGCCACCTATTATTTCATGGTGACGCCCTGCGATAATTGAAATACTGTGATTCTCCATTCTTCATTCTTTGAATACATTCTTGCATTTTCAGTCCTGGCTGCTGAAAATGAAAGGAGCTTCACGGGAAATACTGGTTCTCTATTGACTTAAATGAGACTTTTTTTTACAACTTTGGAATGTTGGAGAGCACAGGTGTTTGAACACTGGCAAGTTTGCGACATGTAACCATCAGTCCATCACAAAGAGAACTACTTGTAATGCTAGAATATTGCAACTGTGTATCAGGTATTTAGTGCATCTGAACTTAAGAGTTCAATATAAGCTAATGGTTCGCATATGGAAAGCATAAACATTCAGGTAGGACCTAGAGCTATGTTTTGGTGTTCTTATCAAATTCCATTTCTACTTTCATTTGGATATGATAGCCTAGGAATATCTTTATGCCCTTCATTCATTGCTGTCTTTGTGTAGTCCTGTGTCACAATCCCACAGCCATAGAGTATCTCCTAATCTCTTTGAGACACGTTATCTTTTTGCTGGTTTCTTCCTAAAAGCAACCTTTTTCTGGGCTTACAAAAACTAGCACTGTTTAGCTGTACAGAAGGAAGTTGTCTGAAGAATTTTTCCGTTCAGTTTCACAGTGTAATTTGTCTTTTGATATTTGGCTTCCACACTTTTATGTTCCTTGAACCAGAGCAGACACTGTAGGTATCACACAGTTGATATTTGAAAAACAATGGCATTGAGGAAAAAGGGTTTCTTGCTCTCTCTATTAATTTTTATTTATTTTTATTTTTCAAGTCAAAATGTCTCAACAAAAGACTGTTCCCACTTTGTTTACCAGAGTAAGGACTTCCCAATGTATCTGTCATATTTCAATATCTTCTCTCCAGATGGGATTAAAATAATTTTCAGACCACTCCATTTTTCTCTAGTAATTTCTGCTCAGTAATCCTTCTGGTGAGGATGGAAGATTGTTATTCCTTCCTCACAGATTTGATTTTAAATCTCTTGAATACCCTAAACATCCTGTTCCAACAGTTTTTAGAATTCCTCTGTGTAAATATTATCCTGCAATGGCATTTTTACATTTGAAATTATTTGAATTCTTGGGAAAAAAAAAGAAAAAAAGAAAGAAAGAAAGAAAGAAAAAGGCATATATGTATATTAGCAGCCAATGACAGAAACATTTGGTTGCAGGAGAAGTTTATAAAATGCATTAACGGTGACATTAAAAGTGCATTTGATTTAAGGGCAGTAGTATACCTAGCACTATATGAATAAACAATACTAGATGACTCCCCTCCTGTATCTACTCATAATGTAAACAGATGTTTAGAGTGATCCAGATGTGAAACACTGATGGTGGCCCTGGGATGATTGTCTCTCTGAGCATTGAAATTGTGCATTTAATTTTAGGACAGAGACAACTTTCCCTAGGTAGCTTAAGGTTTTTGTGCTTCACAGAAGAAATTAGTTGCTTTAAAGGAAGTGGAATGCACTAAGAGCAACTGCCCAGGTGTAAAAAAGGATGTGAAAGAAAGTCTGAAGACAAGGGAGAAGGAAGGCTATGGGCTTCAGGGAGCAGAATGAAAGGAATATGATGGGGAACAGAAATGTAGCCAGGAGCAGAGTTGTTCAGAGCCTTGAAGTTTGGGATGAAGAGCCTGGACTTGAATCAACTTCCTTTACCTTCCACATCAAAGAGGGGAGTGACATGATCCAGGCAATAGGTGAGAAATCCCTTATACTACAAGTTTCATGCTACATTAATAGGAAACCTACTTGCAAAACTGAAGCATTTAAGAGGGAAAAAGTAGTGTGAACAAAATGCTCTATTAGATAGGAAATATTAATTTAACATGCAGGCAGCATATTATTTAGGAGCTGTCCTTTGGTTGGCACTGTTTTTAAGGTAAAAACATACCTTCACAGTAATCTTTATCCAGAGTGTACAGTGAAGATACAAGCTCACATGGCATTGATTTTCTAAGGTGAAAAAGCATGCAACACAACTGCTTTGTGACTATAACTTGTCTCCTTTATAGTTTTATGTTCAGAATTGGAAAAGCTCAACCATGAAACAATGAATATGGTCTTCATTTTTGTTTTAGCAGCAAGGACTCTTTGACTCTTTGTCACTGCCTTTTTTTTTTTTTTTTTTTTTTTTTAATCACTGTTTTAGTTAGATGCAAGGTGCTTCAGTTTGTCTGTGTAATAATGTGTCTTCTAATGGAGAGATCCAAATCAGCTTGTGTGCCAAAAGCAGTCCAGCTGCAGGTTCACAAACCTCTGTGTGGGCTGTTTTTCTCAAGAGAAAGTATGTTACCTCCACTGGAAGGCAGAACTCACTGCTTCAGAATTGTTCAAGATTGTTTTCGTTGTCCGACTTCATTTCCATCTAACTTTATTGTCAGCACATGGCAACCTACAGAGTTGAAAACTCCAATAAGAGATGACTCAAGATGGTAGTAAGGGAGATATGGATTTCAGAAGCACGAAGCTAGAATTTTGTTAGAATATATATGCTGCAATGTTAATATTGAGATTTGCAGAGAGCATGTGAAAGACTCTCTCAAGCAGAATTTGAGCTCATGGTATTGGCAGGGTTAGAAGGGAGAGCAGAAGGCAGGAACCCTTTTTTTCTATAAGTGTGATGATTTTGCCGAGTGAACTTTGCAAATTGAGTCTGCATCTGCTGAAAACTGTCTCTATTTTGATGAGAAAAACGAACAAACAAACAAAAAAAGCAAAAGCAAAAACAAAAGCAAAAACCACCAAGATTCTTCCTGTGTTAAAGGAAATAAAATTTATTCCATTGATACAGAAAATGACACCTTCTGAAGGCTATCTTGGCTTTGTACAACTCTTTCTTTCCTCTTTCTGTTTGACATTTTTGTCAAGTAGACAAACAAGGTAAAAAAGCTACAGTAACTTCAGTCACACATTTAGTCAACTGAAATCTGTATAATTTGAGTGGTTTAGCAACTGATGGGCAGCTAAATTCTACCATGCCTCCTCAGAAAGACAAGGAGAAAATATAATGAAAAAAGGAGCAGAGGCCATGTGGAAGCAAAAAGAGAAAACCATTATTCATTACTGCCCATCAATATGCAATATTTGCCACATCTTAAGAAGCAGGGCCTCAATTTATGTAGCAGTTGCTCAGAAGACTCATAGGTCTTCATTAAGGTTGGAAAAGACCACCAAGATCATCTAGTCCAACCGTCAACCCATCACAACTATGGCCACTAACCTGTATCCCTCAGTGCCATATTTTCGTGTCCACCTCCCATGACAGCGACTCCACCATCTCCCTTGGGCAGCCTGTTCCAATACCTCACCAATCTTTCTAAGAAAAAATTTTTCCTAACATCTTTATGACTTAAGGTCATTACATACTGTTGGTTATTGTTGCACTGGGCTACCTTAAACTGGAAAGCCTGGATTCACTCCACCCTTGAAACCCACGCTTTCATAACATGAATCCCACCCCTTCTCCTTTTTCCCTGTAGCTTTTATTGCTGAGCACAACATCACATGGCATGGAATATCATAGAGTCATAGAATCATAGAGGGGCTTGGGTAGGGCTGGAAATGTACTGGCTGCGGTTGGGAAGGAGAGCTCTATACCAGCCAGATAGAGTGCAGCCCTCCAGGTCCTGTTGTTTCCCTTGGAGGCCAAGGAGAACATACCATATATGCCAATGGATCGGTGTTCCTCATGTGTTACACACAGAGCAGTGAGTGATGTGAGGTGTTAGTGTGGAACTAGTATGTCGATATGTGGGCATATTATGTTTTATTAATCTATAAAAAAAAGTATGATCCTGAAGTGCAAGCAGATTGGCAAGTCTGCAATGTTCATTAATGTTCACTTCTAAGTTAATTCTAAGTTCTAAGTAATATTGCTATCTGTATGTGCACAAGCATTGTTTTTCTAATGTTTAGACAGTGTCTTGAAGATGGAAAGCTTTTTTGAAGTGTTGAATGTTGCCCATGTTGCTCATTTCTTATGAGTTATGAGTGATTTTGAGGAAAACCACTTGCAGGCAGATAGCAGCTGAAAACATGTATTTCTTTTGTAAACCCTTATAGGACTGATGCAGAAGTTGTCAGTGTGGTATATTCTTTCTAATTCTTCTTTTTCTTTTGCTTTGAATTTCTCAGATTTCAGTTTCTCTGATAGGAGATTCTCCCTAAGCTATTAAAGATACCTGATTTAATGTCCTTGCTCATTTGCTCCATGTTTCCATTGCAACGATTTCAGTTACACAAATGGAATGCACAACAACAACAAAACAAAACAAAAACAAAAAAAAACCCACACACATATAAAAAAAAAAAAAGGAAGGGAAAAAAAGAAAAAGGAAAAAAATGAGTGATGCTGTGTACCCTTGGTGCACAGCCACTGTGTTTTATTATGCAGAATTGCCATTGGTGTGGAAGTGTGTTCTCCTCTGCTGCCCAGCAATACTTGCTTATGCCAGTGAAACTTCCTAATGTGCTGGTACCGATGGACTGACCTAAAGGAACCCCACTCCTCTACCCCTCTTTTCTGCTTGTTTGCAGTTTTGGAACTTGAAACTTTATTGTGTTATGAAGCATATAAAAAGAAAATAGTTGTCCTTAATATAAAGGATAATGCAACCTGTACAATACTACATAGACACTATATCTGCATATGTACAAGTACCTCACTGTCTGTCCATCTGTCTACATGTCTCCCTACCCATCTATATCTTTGTAAAAATAGGGCTTTCTAGCTTTTTTTTTTTCCCCAGTCATTTTGCTATGATGTTTACAAATCCTGTGATTAAACTAATAATTATTACTTGAAAGAAATTTTGAATGCCAATTGGATATGATAAATGTTACCATTGAAGTGTCTTGATGTAAATATCAAGGCAACATTTCACTCCCAGTCTGTACACCATACATAGCATCTTGTGATATTTCAGAGCTATAATGTTCTTCCTTGTGTGAGTGGGTTTTTCCCTTTTTTTTTTTTTTCTTTTCTTTTTCCCAGGCATATTGGAGTGCAAGTGCAAATTTCCATAAAATTTAAATAAGGTGCTTCCTGTAATAATGAATAATTGTGGCTGCTCTCTGGTCTGCATTGTAATTAACCATGATCAGACTTGTTTAGAGGAGATACTATTCCTGTTATAATTTGGCAGGCTACTGTGATTTTGCCAGATTAAACAACCTGCAGCACTTACTTGCGGATTCACAGGGACAAGATGTGCTCCTGTTGTAGCAGCTTCTCCTTAAGAGCACCAGAAGAATGAATTAAAAGCAAGCTGTGAAGGATCATCAGTCACACGAGTAAAACAGTGAATATGGACCTATTTAATTTTTGTAGACTGTAAACTCTTTCCCTAGTATTTTTCACAACATTATACAATGTTACACTAGTGAATTAGACAGTAAAATTGTATGTTGTGTCTCAGTTCAAAGTGATCCTTATATTTTTATTTAATAGATCTTTCTATGAAGTAAATAAAATCTCTCTGGAAATAAAAGAAACAAACAAACACAAACAGCAATGAAAAAGAAAACCACAAACGCAGAACTACAGAAGAACAGCAAAAGAATACTTCTAAATACAAATAGTCTCTAAAGAAACAGCAAGTGACCTTGTGTTCAAACACAGATGCTGTATGCAGGAGAGAGATCTCTATGGATTTGGTAGCATTGTATCTGGCCGCTTGGTCAGCCTCTGTCTCTCTGTCTCTCTCCCTTTTTGGGTTAAAACTGTTCAAAACATTACTGTCTAGTTACTGTGGTGTCTTTCATTTAGATTCTGTTTATTGACTAAACCACAAGGATTCCTGCCCAAAGTACCAGGCAGCCTACGCTTGAATGATTTTGATTTTCTAACATCAGCCCTGGGGTTTATTTGAAAAATGTACATACACTGCAGCTTTAACAATTCAAGTGACTGCATGATTTTGACCAAAGAGTAAAGTATATCTGAAGATCATTAAATTTAAAAAAAGAGGGGGTAGGGGGTAAGGAGAGGTAAGGGGGGGAATAAATGTAGTAGTCATTGTACCAGCACTGTGCATGTGTGACACATGGTTTTTGTCTTTTCATCTTCCACAAGAGCCAGAAAGTTTCCTGCCGTTCTCTTTCCAGCTATTGACAAATGATTGCCAGATGTGAGATCTTTGCAGTGTTCTTTCCCCTTCACAAACCTGCAGTGATGGGATATTCAATTCTCCCTTGCCCATTTCATCTCCTTTCCACATCTGCCAGGGACACACAGGCAATACATCCCTACATGAGAGTTTAAAGTTTATTCAGCTCCTCCACTCCCCCCAATAAAACACTAAGAGACAACAGAATGAAGTCCATGTGACTCTCCATAAATCTCAATGCATTTTAAAGTAAGGTTCTGGTGCTGGTTTTTTTTTTGTGTGTGTGTGTGTGTGTGTTTGTTGTTTTTTGTTGTTGTTGTTGTTGTTTTTGAGGAGGTTGGGGTTAGATTTGAAGTTTGTTTTATTTGTGTGTGTATTTTGCATATAACTTTAAACACATCTATGTATGGAAAAGGTAATTTAAGTTTAAAACTGCTCAGGAGATCTATTGTCACAGTATATGAATTTCATCTCCTCCTGGAAAAAAAAAATTATATATATATATATATATATATATATATGGTACTTTACAGATCATCTACTGAAATGATTGGAATGAGTAACTAAAGGAATATCTGACTGCTTTTGTGTGAAACTCTTAAAAAATAAGTGAAAAATAAGCCTGTGACAGATGTGTCATCTCTGCCTTTTCTTCAGTCTTGCTACTGGATTTTTAGGAAAATTCTGAAGAAACTTTCCTTCAAAGTAGCTTTTAACATCCTAAGTGAAGAACTAATCTTTACTGTAACAGAAGTAATTCTGGAGTGGCCACACACGTAACTAGACTCACGCACAAATCTTTTCTGGCACTGCTCTCTAGAATTTGTGTTGGTGGGTGATATTTTTCCCTACTTTAAATGTGTTTAACAAAAAAAGGGAAGAAAAAGAGAGAGACAGACAAACTTTCCAGCCCCTGACTTTCCTATCGGGTGGGCTAACACAGGTGGCCTTTCTGTTTTAATACTACACTTTTGGCAATCTGAACAGCTCTTTAGTCCTTCACATGGATCAGCATTTTTTTAAAATTAATAATAAAAAAAAAAAAAAAAAACACAACCCAATAGAATGTCTGCCATATGTGCTTGAAGTAGTGGATGGAATTTCAGGACCATAGATGCTTACTTTTTAATCTTAAAAAATGCAAGACACTTGCTGTTTTCCGTATCTTCTCATTTTCAAAATGATATCCACGCTCACAACTGTTTTTCACTTAAATTGCCTGCATTCCTCCTGTCCCGAAAAATATCTAAGTATTGTGAGAGAAATACTGCAAGGGAAAATCTACTTCTTCTGACAGGAAGACAACAGCGATAAATAAGAATAAAACAAGCTGAATGTGAGCACAACATTTCTAAGATTTAGGATTTTTTGCATTCTGCTTTTGAAGATAATGGAGTCGTGAGATAGTATTGCAAGTAAGAATTTACTTCCCACATGGCTGCACCTTGGATTTTTGCTTTATGCCCTCCACCTTTTTTTTTTTTTTTTCCCGTGTAAGGAAGGACAGGTTATTTTTAGAGAAGCATAGAAAAATTAACACCTTGAATGTTGAGGCGAACAGTTGCCTGTCTTTTTTATAAAACAGTCAGGTTGGAAAATCCAGTAGGAGGAGATGAGATCCTTCAAGTCCAGAATGCTTCACATCATTTGTCCTTACTAATGCACGGGCTGGTTTCTCATGTCTTCCTCCTTCTCTCACCATGGTTACCCAGAGAGGTGCAGAGGTGCTAAGCAGTGGAGGTGTCATCCGGCCTGTGTACTGAGGGAACGTCCTTCAGAGGACGACTTGTCACTAGCCGTCAAAGAAGAGAGTGGCTTTGTGGTCTCTGAACATCTGGCAGCGCTGCACAGGAAGCTGAGGGGGTGTCATTAATTGTGATGAAATAATTTAAACCATCAGGAATAAATGAGGCTGTTAAGCTAAGTTCAGATTCCATTTGCTATGCACATGTGTCTAGCAGCCTGTGTGCAGTTAAAAAAAAAAAAAAGAAATGAGTTATATTAGCTTGTGAGTAGAAGTGAAACAGATACTGTAAATGAAGTGAGTTACAGTGTGATGACATCATGTAGAACAACATTCAGAGAGTGAGTTTTGTAAAATCAGCGTACAGGAAAGTGGAATGTTGCTTTGATAAAGTTTTGCATAAGATCACACCTGATGATGATAAATGAAGCGAAGGACAGTTTGATATTTCCAAAACATTTTGCTCAGCTTCAGAATAGCCTACCCTATAAACTGAGCTTTTGCCTAGAAATGTCAGCATAGTTATCTGCATTTTATACCTACCAATCTGCTAACTTTGGAACTGGACCAAGGCAGAGGTATTCACAAATATGTGGATGGGACACCAGTACAGGGAAAGCCTTTTGAAATGTTTAAGTTTGTTCTGTCAAAGGGAGAGGGGGCATACATATGAGATTTTCATATCTGTGCATCAGCCGCTTTATAAAACTCAGGAATTACACAGTGCAGGATTTCTGTGTTGTTACAAATAGAAAGGGAGGTAGATGATCACAAACTGAAAAAAAAGGGAATGCATTGAATAAAATGTCTCAGTTTGTTTTCTCCTTCACATTTCCAATATAAAGGATAATTAACCTTCCCAAACTTGCAGAGAAAATAGCTTTACAAAATCTAGTTGAATTGAACAGGTGTTATGTGCAAATTCCCTTGTTTTTAGGGTGAATCTGTAGGCAATCTCGTGATCTGGAAAGCAAAAGTGGTAGGAAATCGTGACTATGGCACCTCCAAAGTAGAAAAGTTTTGAAAAGTTAGAGATTCTGCTCAAATACTTCTTTTGGTATCTGTAATGGTACTGCAGTCATCTAACTGCAGGTAGGAGGCACAGCCTGTTGCTATGGCTAGCTGCAGCATATGTACCAGAGAGGAGATAGTCTGTTCACTGTAGTGCAGCTGCAGGTTGGCTTTAAATTCTGCCATTTAATTCTACCAGCAAAATATTGCTTGGATTTCTTTCTGTGATCAGATGAGAGCTTGGGTAAATCCTCATGTACTTTTTCTGTCATTCTGTGAAAACATTATGGCCAGGTTCTGAAATAGTGTTAACTTTTGTTCCATTATTCCATTTCCTTTTTGTGAGCTTCCAGTTTTCTTTGCTTAACTCCCATTTGGAACTACGGGTGCTTCAGCATTTGAGGACAGAGTACTTTAATTTCCAGTGGATGCCCTGAGGTATCAATAGAGCTAAGGCCAGCATCTCTGACTAATTTTTCCACTTTCCTTGACGGGGTCAGTGCCCCCAAAACAGTAGTCAGAAAACAGTCTTTTTTTAAAAGTCAATGATTCTTCTGGAATTATAAGTATTTTAAATCACTAAATTAGATAAATTTCACATAATTCACTTCTGTTATCTTGTCTTATGGTGTCCAAACAAGATGCAGTGGAACAAGCAAGTGATGAGAAATTAAATTTGTCCTAGGAAATGTAATGTATCACCAGTGTAAGGATCACTAGACTTCATTGTATGTAAACCCTTCATTGATTTTCCTTTGGATTGCATGCTCTGTAGGTGAAATCATTATTCTAACATGCGAATATTAAAGGGAAAACCAACAATAACAAACAGCACTATAAACGTAACTTTTACCCAAGCCATTTTAAAGTTTAGAATTCTAAATATTGTATCAGTGCTTCCTTCTGCCTGAAACCAAGAAATAGATGCTCTGGTTACCAACAAACTTAGGCTGGTTTCAGAGCATTCTCCAGAATGTTGTATAGCTGTGGGGAAAGCCAATGGGAGCAGGAGTCAAGAAGTTAACAACTGAGCCCTGTAAGGAGTCAAGCTGAATACAGTTTGAGTCCTGGAGATGCTCAGCATTTTTTTATGCTGGGGAAGATTCTGGGTGAGAAGAAAAATTGGTGCATATCAGGTTAAGGGATTGCAATACAGCTACATGTGCTGAGCTACGGGTCACTGAATTTGAAAAGTTTGGCTTTGGACAGTCAAGATATTTTCCTTATGTATAAGTGAAAAGAGTATTAAATATTGTCTTCTGGGATTGCTTTACTGGCTGTAGATAGATCATATCTCACCTTGAGTATGTTTTAAATATCTTTGCAGTATGTACATAGGTTGCTCCAAAAGTAATGCCTCCTATGTATTTCCATGGAAACTACAACAGATACCGAAAGCACAATAACACTACTTGATAGAGCAAATTCTCAGTTACAAAAGCACTGTTTTTCAACACAGTCACCACCATTAGCTCTGCATTTTCACCAGTGATGAACAAGAGGCTACACGTCACCCTCCTAACAATCTGCATGGCCATCCGGAATGTGGCTTGTCTTTCACATTGCTGCTGCATCAGCAGAAATGCACAGCCCCTTGCCTCACTATGCTCACATCTACTGTTTGGTCTCCATAAACTTTCAGCAAGCGTTGATGTATGTCAGCGAATGCCATTTTTTCTGCATGGAGAAATTCAATTACACATTTGTGCTTCATATGCACTTCCATGTCAGACACCATTGTGTCAGAGTGCCTCTCTGCTGCCATCTGTCACATGGTGACAACATGTAATGGGATATTGGTGGGAAGGTTCAATCTCTATTGCCAATACCACCCTTTCATAATAAAATAGGAGGCATTACTTGTGAAGCAGTGCTTGTGGCATGTATTTTGGCTGCTATGTAGCTAAAGAAAACAAAATGAAGACTTTTGGTTTGTTTGTACTGTATCTGAGATACTGGAGTTTTCTCCCCATCCCTTCCAAAGTATTTTTTTGTATCACTTGTAACTCCTGTAATTTATGCTTTGGTCTGATAGGAGTGCCACTTCTGCCTAATCCCTATCATGCATCAGCCACATTTGTTTACATCCTGCTGGAAGCTGTGAAGAAACTGTTCTTCAGTAATGTCACCAGAAAATGAATAAATAAAAGCGTTCTGTCCCTTAGGCTAGTATATATATTTCTGAGGAACAAGCTGTGTGTGCTTGTTTTAGATTACTTAAATAACTGGGTTAAACCATGACAAGAGTGCAGGAGGAGTGGGAGAGAGCAAAATTAAGAACAATGAAGTGAACAGAGTTTTACAGGCACTGTTAAAACTTAGCAACCTAAGTTAAAACTAGCAAGCCTGAGAATGGGCGAAGAAGGTGTCTGTACTAAATGAATGTAAACATTAGTCTGCTAGCCACTGTGAAATGCAAACTGCTCAAGCTGCTTTAATATCTATAAAATATGATTTTAAGGATCCTGGTTTCTGTCTCGGGAATAAACAAGAAATCTCATCCTTCAGAATCATATATTAACTTGGAAAATGTTCAGAGACATAAATTGAGCCTATTTTGTGCAAAGAAGTTAAGTGGATATTTAAGTTAATCTACTTTGTTTTGCAAAGCTGTTCTGTGAGATCTGTGACGTAATAGCAGAAATATTGTGATTGTAGAGATTTCTTAATGTATTTATAATCTATTAGGGTGATTTTGTTTGTCAATTCAGATAGTAGAACTCTGAAGGAAGTTGCTCTGACTTCTGTGTAAGGAGCCATACATTTTACTCCCAGTTTCAATTTAATTTTTATTTTTCCCCTACTATGGGAATTTTATTCTTTTAACCCATTGTCCCCTGCCTCATTAAGTACAAATACCCTCCAGATATTGTTTTCTCAGCGCACAGCAAAGTTCATTATAAATGCAGCTCACTGTTTATGGGCAGTACTGCTTCATGCTGTTTTGGTACGAAAGTATTTCACTTGCTTGTCAAGTTAGATATTAGATATTCCTTATGTAAACCAAAGCTGTGTTCCTTCATGTTCAAACAAACCATGAGTTTAGCTACTTAAAATTGGTAGCTAAGTTATGCAAGAAACTTTCCTTGAATTCTGCATTTGTTGGTGCTGGTGTTTTATCACTGGGAAAAAAAAATACACAATAAACTAGAAATTGAAATACATTCATCTGAGCAACTGGCAAGTCCATAGAACTGCTCTGAGCTTGGCTCCAACACTTATACCAGCTGAATTGCAGACAGAATATTGGAAAAACTGGGACTTAAATTTTTGTATGAAAATTGGTGGAGTAATATGTGGTCTAGTTTTACAAATGTGCTGGGCACCTGTGGCTTCCACAGATTTCAGGGGCATTCCAGAAACAAAGAAGATTTGAAAAACAGGCCAAGAAGGTTAAATTTCCTTTAAGGAAACAGACAAATAAATAAATAAATAAGAATGTTCTGAGTGCCATTTTGTTTTTTCTAGATCTTTGTTTTTATAGTCTGTGTGCCTGGTTACACCCTCTCAATCAATGTTCTGCTGCCGAGTGTGTTGCTTTTCTTTTGGGTAACTGCTTTTAAGCAGGCTTCTTCTATGGCACCAACAGGTAGCACAGGACCTATGTAATTCACTTACAAATATTATTTTTATGAACTGAGCAATTAGTGTCTAATGTGGAAGGCATTCCTAGACTTATCCTTCAATTATGCTCAATTTATTCTAGTTTAGAATAAATTGATGTAGTAGAACTCCATATATATGACAAGGTGAAATGGCACATGTAGATGCATTCTGTGCTGAGAAATAAAAAATGTCTGACTTACTGTTAACTAATAAAAAAAACTGAGTGGAAAATTTAAGTGTTTCATTTTGAAGAGGCTGTTGCATCTGCCTCTGGATTTTCTTAAATTAAGCAATTTTTTATTAGTGACCTTTCTCTTAGCACTATCCTTACTAACTGTTAAGTATATGTATGTGTTATTACTGTGGTTTATGAATCAGGTGGTGACATTTTTCTGATAAATTATCTGTGAAAAATGTATTTGCTTTTTTTACAATTACAATAAGAGTACAAATACATCATATCTGGATTTTTTTAAAGGACTTGACACATGACAGGGATACTAAGCAAACATTTTTCACAATCTCTGCTGAATTACACAGATAGATCCCAGTTAGATTTGATCTATTTTCTAGAAATCAGTCAAGTCAGATATTTTTCTGCCTTTACCAAAACAGAAATATATCACTTGGGCTGAGATACATCATGGAAAACCAGAACTGTATGGATAGGAAAGTGTCACTGGCAAAGTATTTTGCATCATCTGAGGTTTTTCATTTTGGTTATATCTGTTTTATATATTATAATATAAGTAATTGGATAGATATCACTATTAGATGTTACTGGAGAAATTGTATTAAACATAGCACTTACAAAGGAAAAATTTATAGTTATTTTCATCTACTTCATTCTTTGTCCACAGCAGTCACTTTCATTCCCTTGCATCTACCTTTGTCCCTCTTTACAGTTTTCCATATGTTCTCATAGTTAAATAGATGTTGATCATTAAATGGTGTGCTACTCAAGGTACTTAGATACAGCTTCTCACATATGTACGTGTGCTCTGTTGTCTACAAAGGAGATTTCAGGGGGCCAGGAAGGACGTGTATCACAAACAACTGTCTTTAGTAATGCCTGCCACTCTGCCACACAGTGGGTGATAACTGCTCTCGCTCTGAGTCTCTCATGAACTTGCAGGTTGCTGTCAGGAAAGAGAAGGACACATCTAAGCTGTGATGTAGCCTTCAGAAGAAAATATTTTCTGTTTTTACAATCAGTGATGGAGACTAAATATCCCAGGATGTGCCTTACTGCTAAGGCATGCTTTTCGGATCATAAGGTAGGTAGCTGAAAGGATTCTGCATGTGATTTTACATTTCAGAGCTAGGTGATAGCTGCTACATTTTGCAAATGTCTGACTTTGAAGATGGAATTTTGTAAACATTCTTCATAAAGTACAATACAAGTAAGGGAACATAGTTTGGTTTTGTTGGTTTGGTTTTGGTTGTTTTTTTTTTTTCATTTTATTTTGTGTTGCTTATTTTATTGATTCTGAAGTAGAATATTTTTTATTTATGTATTTATTTTCATAGATTACCAGGTAAGATACGTTGGATAAGCAGATGAAACAAGATCAAAGATTAAGGCAGAGAGCCTTCGGGTTAAAATTCTTTAATGCTGCATTCACTTGTATAGCTGTAGAAAACATCCCATACTCTTCCTGCTCTTTTCTACCTTGTACAAGAAGTAACAAAGAGGAGTTAAAAGACTCTAAAAATGTGAAGAGCAGAACAAGAAACAAATGCCATTGCAAGATCCCATTACCTGGCTACCTAACTGAGGACACTAGCATAGAAATAAGACTACCTTTCTATAAACTTATTCTACAGTATGACTGTATTTGTTATTTGTATTGAATTGGTGCATAGAAGTTCCAGTTGTGGAGCAGGAGTCTGGCCACTGTACAGAGAATGAATCTTACGGTGAGGAGATCTCAGAGTGGGGTGTTGCAAGTAAGGTAAATCTCCATACTGAACATCAAGAATAACAATGAGTGCCATTATGTGCCAATAATGTGTCAATAATGAAAGGCGCTAAAATTTCATTTTCTTGATTCAGGTTCTGGTTTGCTCTGCACATTATTTTGAGATTTCTTGTGGCATGCTGAAGGCCAACCAGACAGGTATTGAAAAAAATTAAAGAGATGGTAACACAGTTCAGTTGTGAGAGACTGAATTACATGTCCCTATTTGGATGTTTGTGTAGGTGGTCAATATTAGTGTGAGGGTGCTGTGTTTCTTTTGTTCATGCTAAAAGCTATTGATCTGCTATGAGATCTATGGGAACTACTTCTATTGGGTATCTGAGTCTGTACCAGTGGAACCAAATACTGTAACATGGCATAAGAAAATAGGATCAGATCATTATGATTGTAGGCAAAACCAGAGAGACTCCTGTAGACAAAATGGCATATGAAGACCACTTATGAGCAATAAGGCATTTCTTAAGTTAAGTGTAACATGGGGAGATAAGATGGAAGTTTATATTTTCTTTGAAAATATTTGCCTTTAGGAGTTGAAAAAGTGAACTCTGTGGCTTAGTGTTTACTTTGTATCTTGTTCTCTGCCATCCTTTATCGGGTAATATTAACTCACTTTATAAATCAACCCAGTCAATATATGAAATACTGGATATCCCGTAATTATGTTATAACCTAAAAATGTGAAATGTGGTTTATGAGTAGCTGATTTTCTGAAAGTCTTTTAAAATCTCAGCATGTGGATACCATGACTAATTCTAACTGCCTCAGCACAGTCTGAGATATTTTCCTTTGTATGAAAACTATGGAAGGGGTTGGAGAGAAAGCACTATACCACAAGCCACTAGGTCAAGTTATTCTGATCCATTGTCATCTACTTTTCATTCACATGCATGTGAAGAATCAACTCATTTTGGCAGGGACTGCTCTCGGTAACAATCAATTTAAAACCTGAGAATCTATCATAACTATATTTCTAGCTGTAGCAAAATGTATATTTACATTGCAGTCTGTCCAACATGAGAAATGTCAACAATATTAAAGCATATTCCAACTAGCAACAGTAGCTCTATCCAAATTGCAATCAAAGGTACAGTGTAAACAGCACAAAACTAACTTTTATGTCCTGCAGTAGTAAGCCAGTTATGTTCTGCTTAAATGTATATATGTGTATATATAACTATATACATGTATATAGCTATTACAGTAGTTCTTGCATATGCACTTGGATTATTTTTATGGCTTACATCTTGCTGTCAGACTCTTCTACATTTCAGTTACAAACATAGGGAGTACAGTCTTTGTTGTCTTTCCCTTTTTGAAAATGTGGTCTGTCAAAGATGCTAAGTAACAACTGGAAGACTTGAATCCCCTTCTGCAGAAATGACAGCACAAGCTTTCATTCTTTTACCTTTTACAGATTTTAAGGCATGAAGGATGTTTTTGTACATTGGAAGAAGGCAGTCTGCTGCACCTTAGGTCCTGAGTCCTGTTTGTGGCATGTACTGTCAAATTGCAGATTCTGCTGACATTTTTTGATTGGGTTCTTTGTATATTCACAGGAGTAAGGATCAATACATGCCTTTTTTGACTCTAAACACCACCAAGGACAGAGTGGTAGACAGCATTTCAAGGCAGACAGGTTGTTTTCTATCCTAGATTAGGTGGGTGACAGTGCCAGCTGCAAGCTCACAGGGGCCACTGCAGCCGTGTCTCAGCCCTTGGTCCCTAGGGAGAGTGATGGCTGGTGGCACTCATTATTTGGAGACTGAAAAGAATTCAAAGGAAGGACAGCAGGTGGTGACTGCTTTCAAAGTGGATCACAAACTGCCATCAGTTAGGAAGAGTGAATCATGATAAAGATGCACTCAGTCGCAGACATGATTATATCACTTTCTGTGCAAGCTCCACCATTCAGCTGCTGAGCTCCTGCAAGTCCCCACAGGGCTGCTGCTCAGTGCCTAGCTGAGTCACCATATTTCCAACAACCTCGTGGGAACTGGGCCTGTTGGAAAGACGTCCTACTGCAGGACACGCTGCTGTGGCACGTCCACCTGGGCTGGCTGCTGCCGTCATCAGATCCCCTGCAGGCACTGACTTGGCTTGGGACAGTGCAGAGCTAGCTGTAATGACCACAGTATGACCTAACCTCCTAGTAATGACAGCACCAAAATTTAGTAGGATAAAATCATTTTACTCGTTGGTTTCTTTGACTCTAAAGTCATAATCTGGGTAAAATTACATGGGATGGCAAGTTCTTTACAAGTCCTTTTGATAATTTCTGCAAGAAATTTCTTCACAGCTCTCAAGCCTTCTCATACTTCCTTACTGCAAGTTATGTTTCTTAAAGGAGCAGTAATCACTTATAACCTCCCAAGCTGATAATCATTACCACATTAGACAAATGTAAACAAAACTTTTTAACTCAAATAAAGTAGCTTTTAAAAAGATATATATATATATATATATATATATATATATATATATATATTTTTTTTTTTTGGATGGCCACAACAGGTTTGTTGTTCTCTGGTTGTGACAATTTAACTAGACTCAAGCTCTGATGATGGATGATGGGGAAGTCTGTGACAGGTTGCTTCTGTGCTGCTTATGTGTACTCTGAAGACCAGATAGATTATCTGACTTACTGTCTCTGTGACCTTATTATAGGAGTCTGTTATTTAGACTGGAAGTTCTCCGTCCAAATTGCCTTTAAAATTTTAAAATTTTACCTGTACAAATTTAACAAGTTAAGGATTATAAAAGTGTATTATGAATGGTTTAGGAAGTACTGGCACACTTAATGTGCAGTTTTGAGGAGCTTTTCACTTTAAAAAAAGCAGGCCTAGAGAAAAAATCACCTCTGAAAATGTGTTTGAGCAATATTCTTGTTTTGGAAGACCCAGAAAGTAGGGAGCCAATGACATTATAAAGACATGTACATTTTATTACCTAGTTTGCTAACCTATCTTTTTTTGCAGAAAGACCACCAATATCATATATAAACTCACAAATAATCAGTTAATGTCATACATATAATTATTTTCTTTCAGTCTGAGATCTATTAAACAATACTCTTCCTGCTGAACACACATAGAGATACAGATAATAAGATATACGTTCCTATGCCGTGGTGTACAAATGCATCTCAGTGAGGACTGGAGAGAAAGAGAGAGAGAGAGAGAGAGAGAGAGAGAGAGACAGAGAGAGAGAGAGAGAGAGAGAGAGCGAGAGAGAGAGATTTTCAGCAATCACTACAAAAAAACAGACCAAGGAGTTGCCCAAACTATTGGAAGGAAAGAAGGCAGAGAATTGAAGATGAAAAGAAATTAGGATAACGTGTGGATATAAGAGCCCAAGAGCAAAAGTATGTCTCATGATGTGAGTGTCCAAGAACACTATAAAGAGATAATATATGTCTTAAAATCAAGCCAGAGAAAATTCAATAAAAGAAAAAAAAATATGTAAAAGATATGTGAAACTCCTAATTCTAAAGAGCAGAATAATATTCCCTGAAGAAGATTACAAGGTGAAGTGAAATCCATAGCAGTTAAAAGGTTACCAAATGGTACAATCAATCTATAATAATTATGTTTTCCACAAATTAAGAATACAAACATATAGTTGTGTTTTGTGAACCATTACTCAGTCAGGAGAATAAAGTCTTTAGTATATCCAAGCATCCATAATGTGAATGCTTAGACTCTTGAGATCTATGCAGTTACCTAGATTAATAAAGTTAAATATATTTTTAAAACTTTGCTGAACTGAAGCTTAGATGTAGAAAAACAAGGTACAAGATAAATCCCATAGCTAGTTGGCGAAAAGATGATGTCAGAGTATGCTGCATGAAAATTACATATTGGATACAGTAGTAGGAAAGTTGTGAAATGATAATGGATCTTATAAAAGGATAGTAAAGCAATTAAAGAAATGTGAACTATAACTTGCCATACATTACACAATTCGCTTAAATGCATACTTCCTCTCTTTTATAGAGCAGTTCTCTTAAAATATGTAGGTCAATCTGAAAGTAGTGCCTCTTGTTTATTTCCATGCAAACTACAACAGATACAATGAACACAATAGCACTATTTGATACAGCAAATTCTCAGTTACAAAACACTGTTTTTCAGCAGTCACTACCATTAGCTATGCGTTTTCACCAGTGATAAACAAGAGTCTGCATGCCATGCTCATTGAAACCTGCACCAGCAGAGATGACCAACAGTTGCTGTCACCACTACTGAAATGCTTCACCTGGCACCTCACTGTGCTCACTTTCACTATTTGGTCTCCATTAATGTTCAGTGAGCATGTACGGATGTCAATGGGTGCCATTTTTTTCTGCACGGAAGGTTTCAGTTCCACACCTTTTCTTCATACGCACTTCCGTGCCAGATGCCATTGTGCCAAAGTGCCCCTCTGCTGCCGTCTGTTGCACAGCAGCAACATATAATGTAAAATTGGTGGAAAGGTTTGGCCTCTACTGCAGAATTATCAAAATCTGCCTCTAATGTTGTGGAACAACATAATAAAATAGGAGGCATTACTTTCAGAACAGCCCTTGTAGTTTTAAAGTTATATAGAAGAGTGGCTGTCCTCCAGTAATGCCAGTAATATATAAATTTGGAGGGTAGTGTTAAGTGGGAAAATATTTTCTTAGGCTGTTGGAATGGTAAAAAGGACTGAAGCAGATGGGGGTGAGTTGAATTAAGAATAACTCACAATTGACTTAAGCATAAATACCTTCTAATCCTTTCCTTTCTTATGGAACCAAGATGCTTTCACTAAAATCTGATAGTCTTTGCATTTTTTGTAGTTAGATATCAGAGATAGAGCAGAACAATTAGAGTGGATCTGGAAGCAGATTTACAGTAATCCATGATTTTATGTTTTGGGTTATTGCCTATCACAGATCACTGGTGTTCATTATAGAAGAAGAGCATGCTGTGGAACAACATGCATGAAAAAACGTTACAAATTAAAGCTTGCTATATTTTACACCATACAGTTTGAAATAGTTGGATATGATTTCATTTGCTTGTGCCTATGTTTGCTGAAAATTGTATCAGTTTAGTCTTCTGCTGTTCGAAATGTGAGTTCAGTTTGCAGCATTTGTTATGCACTGTTTGAGTTGAAAAGCCAGTGTAAAGCCTCTTTGAAGTTTAAGAAGAGAAATGTTGTACAATGTTCTTTCACAGTTTATTGCACATTTTGTGATGCACATATCTGATGCCAAACCTGTATCACGTCACATTCCCCTTACTGCTGAATTTCGATTGGTGAGCATTGGGTGAATTGAAGTCTGAGAGAACTGGTGATTTCAACCTGTAAATTTGTTTGACTCCTAAGAAGATAGTAAATGGTTTGGACAAACCGTGGGAAATTTCTTTTTTCTGTTTTGGCTCAGGTTAGCTTTGTGAAAAACAAAAACAAAAAAAAATATGCATTGATATCTAAAGAGATCAGGAGATAAGAGTCCTTTACTAGATTTTGTTTGGCAACTGGTGAGGTCTGTCCTCTCCAGTGTAAAACGCCGTGTGACTACTTCAACATACTCTTTGTAGAGTAGCATATTTCATGACTTTCAAGGGATTTTGTGACAATTTGAAAAAAAGAATGTGAGAATTCTTGTTTTGGATTACTTTTGTTTGTTTATTTGGCAGATAACCATATGGCAAATGCAGTTGTTTCCCAGTAGATACATCCAATTGTGTACGGACTCACAAAGCCTGAGGAAAGAATTGGATTCGTTGTTGAAGGGGTCATAGTGTGTAGCCTGTTAGCCAGAATTTTGAAGAGTAAGCAAATCATTAAGCTTTTGACATTCAGGGTTCTAATTGTGGTTTTGAGTATTAAGTTAAAGGATCAAATAGTGATAGTCTCTTTGGACCATCTGGAGTTATTCAGGCCAGCAGTAAATGTTCAGCAGATTTAGGACTGTTGTTAAGTTTCTAACATTGTTTTCTGTGGTGTATTTTTTTTTTCCCCTCTGTTTATTCAGGGGTGGTCTTAAGGTCAGTAATAGTAGGTGCTTCAAGAAAATATCGGTGTTTTGGGACAGTGACATCATTTCTGTTGTGTGTGGGCAGGCAAGTGTGATAGGCCTTTGCTTTCCTCAGTGGGAGAAATCAGTAAGTATGGTATGGCCAGAAGGTCAGTTGTTCCCAATCAGAAAGTGCTGACCCTTTGCAAGCCCATCAACATGTCTTTCATTTGTAATGACTGTGCTTAAGCAAGTCTTTGTTCATTAAAATATGCAAGCAAAGCTGCTCCTTCTTTCCATGAATAGTGACTTCTGATTTAATGAGGACCAGCAGAAGGATAATGTAGAAGCTTGCCCCTGTTCAAAATGGTGGGAAAGTGCCAGGGTGAGCAATACATAGGGCAGATGCAGTGATCTCACTTCCCCAAAACCAGCACAGATTAGATTCATGAGATTCAGAGATTTTGCCTGACCTGTGATTCTTTTTTGTGTCCTGGTATCTTGTCCTCCTTCCCAACCAGACCTCATCTCCCAGCATTAAATCCAGTATAGAAGCTTTGAAAAGACTGAAAAGTAGTGTGCATGCTGACACATTTTAATCATTCATACGATGATTGGTGGATCCGTGCTGTTGAACCACAATTATTGATCCCCTATTGTTGAAGTATATGGTCGACGAAATTTGGCCTGCCTGTTGCTGTCCGAAAAGGAAGGAAGCCTGAGCTATTCTAATCCAGTTCTTCCCATCACTGACAGTTGCAAAAGGGTGATGTGAATCCTCCATGGTGGTGAATCAGTTATCTTGCATTACTAGGCATTTGACTGAAACTGAAATGTCTAGGTTAACATGAATGAGTGCATTTGATGGGCTTGGGATGGATGATATTGTCCATTGCCATCATCTCCTAGCTGGCTAACTGCTTAATGGTAACGTAGCTGGGAGAACTGGCCTAGTGTAAAACTCTTTCCAAAGAAAACTTCCATGGTGTACATTAAAGATTCACTGTGGAGATGTTTCTGTGCAAGCTACATATATTACATATAAATCATATAATATGTGCCAGACCAAAGAAACGTATACTGTATATGCCCAGGTTAGTTCAAGACTGTTCAAATCATTGTTTTCAAATTTTTTACAAATAGCTGTCTCGTTAGTGCTGTTTTTTATGTTTGTTTGTTCTTTTCTTTTAGATCCAACTTTAAGTTCTGATAAACCTTGTGACACAAAAAATTCAGATGGAGAAGTCAAGAATAAAATACTGACAGTGACCATAGGTGACAGTGATTCATAGTAGAATAGGATTTTTCTGTTATCCAGGACCAGATACTTTCACAAAATAGGTCACCTCCCTAAAGTTTGTGTTTTAGCTTGAAAAGAGGATGAACAAGGAAAATTTGTTAAAAATGGAATCTGACGGACTGAAGCAAAACTGCAATTCTAATAACATTTTATTAGCACCTGAGAGCCTACATCTTTGCTACAACTCCCCGAATGTTTTATTTTTGTTATAATTACAGTATCTTGCCTGCACTTTGTCTCTCTGATCCTTTGTTAAAGCCCAGATCACTATGTGCAGACTGTGCTTGTAGGTGTGATTTATTGAGTGACAAGTAGCTGTAGGGTAGAACACACGCCTCTGTACCTGAGTAAAGTATTAGACATCACAGAGCTGGGGGGGGCGAGAGAGAGAAGAAAAGCACAGAGCAGTAACACAGCAGCTCCTGGATACAGATCAGACAAGAGGTTCTGCCACAAATCACCTAGAAACATGTCAGACGCTGCATGTTTGTTGTTTTACACTGAGGGCACAGCCGTAGTCCAAAAGTATTGATTCTTTTCTTTGTACAGAGACAGAAACTGTCAGCTCTAGCAGGCTGACCTTGGTATGGCTCAGACAACTATTCCCCACCCTGCCTACCATATGAACCCCTCAGGAAAAGTCCAGGCAAGATATGCCAATGTCCGTTTCACATAAACAGAGAGAAACCGAAGCCTGCCGAAACAGCTCCTGTCTCTCCCTCCAGAGGTCCACGGTAGCAGTTCTGCACCACATTCCCTATGACAGAGAATTCGATTTTTACCAGTGCCTCAACATTCAAGAGACATTAATTCTACTTAATCGTTCAAGAATTCAAGAACTGTCTAAAGAAACATGTAAGAAAAAAATGCACTGCTACTTCTCACAAAGAAAAGGCACTGGCTTTTTTTTCCCTATAGATCTGCTGGGGGGAGCAGGAACCAAGCCCACTCTACCCTAATCATAGGCAGGAACATTTTAACGAGATTGTAATTATTTGTGTTGGTATAGTAAAATGATCCAGGCATACTGTATATGTAAAAACATGACCACATTTCTGGGAAATACTTGAGCTAGCTATAAGTATTCTGTTCTTTTATTACAATATATTTCACTGCAGCAGAATTATGTAATGTGTTTGCAAGTGCTCACTGTTTTACTGATACTATTTCCCAACTTTTAAATACCTTTCCTCTTCTGTCCCTAACTCTAACACTCGTACTTGTTCTACGGGGAGCAGAAAACTCAACAGCAAGGAATGCTTTTCCTATGGAAAAGGTTAACCTGAGTTACAGGCTTGACTCCAGCAAACCGCAAAAACAGTTTAGTGTCTGTGAAGATACAAAAGATTTACAAAGCCTTTATTTGTTCATAATTACCTTCTTCTACCCGGTTCTAATATATCTCTTCTAATATATATCATGCTCTCTTTGGTCAATGAGTGATCTTGTTTTTCACTCTGGAAGTTTATAGAGAGTAAACTCACACTGAATATCATCATTATTCATTCTGTTTTTATTTAAAATACTGTCTTAAAATTCTCACCTTTTAGAATTATGAATTGGAGGATACACTGAGCATCAACAGTTCAAACATGCTTGAGGTTCCTCCTGGTTTATGCCTGCTTAAGTGTTGCTCCCTTGTGTGTGGAAGTGTTCAAGGCCATGTTGGATACAACTCTGGGCAGCCTGGCCTAGTGGATGTTCTGTGGCAGGATATCAGAGCTGAGTGATCTTTAAGGTCTCTCTCTAATGCAAGCCATTCTATGATTCTGTGATTCTATGAAAATACAGTGCCATTGGTCTACTGTCTAATAACTCAAGCGATATTCTTTCAGTACCTAAAATTTCTAAGATGCTATGTAGAAGAAATGGAAAAATAATGTAGGAAAGGAAGTAGCTGTGTTTTACTTGAGGAAGAAAATTACTGTAATCAAGAGGAAGAAATTCCAAAAGGATGAATGGATAAAAGAGCGGACATAGGTTGTAGTCATTTATGCTTTAAGACTTTCAAATTTTCATTACTATTTACCAGTTATTACTTGAATTTTAAAATATGTTTCTTGCTAAATGCAATTTACAAAGGAAGATGTAGATCATAATAGAGATTTATTTAGCTTTCTAGTATAAGTTATCTAAATCTATGTTTCTACTGAAAGGTTGTCACTCAAACATATTATATGAAATGAAAGCACTCTATCACCAAGTCAGAGAAGTTTTGTTGTGTTGAAAAGCAGCATGCAGGTTATTAATGGAAAAAGAAGTGCCTCTCTGTGTAAAAATAGCATTTCAATTTTTTTTTCAGGTTTTGCTCATTAAAGTAACTTCTGCAACTTGTGAGTTTTGAAAATGTAAATAATGTTGAACAGCGGTGACTCAGTAGGTTTTGAGAAGTGCATTCTAGACAACATTTTTTAAAGAAATTACCATGCTAATATGGCACTTGGTTCTAAAAATGTATACTTACTGTATTGTATAAAATACACACATGTTTCAGAGAGACATAGAGTCTCACCGTCACCAGAATTATTTCATTGGTTGATCAAAACCTAGTGACTGCAGTAAAGCCATGATATGGGCAGAAAATAGTTCCCCTCTTTTGATACCGTTTGTTTATGGATTTGATAGGATTGTGTATATGAGTGCTGCCTCTTCTCATTTACAGTTTCTTTCCCTTTTTTCACTCAATAATTGCAAAGAAATTTTCAGCAATTTGAAATATGACTAAAATCATGGTTAAATCTTTGACAGAATGAAGAAATTGAATCATTTCCCAATTACTTCCACTGTAGATTTTGTCACTTCAGCACTTCACATGGTATTCTGAAAAATTATAGAATCATAGAACCATAGAATGGCCTGGGTTGTAAAGGACTTCAAAGATCAATCAGTTTCAACCCCAATGCCATGGGCAGGGCTGCCAACCACTAGACCAGGCTGCCCAGAGCCACATCCAGCCTGGGATGTTTATGCATAAAAGAAAACTTTGAGTTCTTATGCATAAGAAAAATTCCCGCTAGCAGGAAGATGGTTAATACTTGAGAGGAATCTATGCTTTCCCATCTTTAACTTGTTTCTATTTGTTCTAAAGAGCATTACTAGTTTGGACAGTGAGCTTTTCTGTTCCTTATGCCCTTATGTTCTTCAGTACTACTGTTGTTAAATAACTTGCCATAAAACATAAAGGCCTTTTTTTCAGTGAAAAAGGCTATTAATTTAAATTTACATTTTTTAACATATCTGTTAGATTGAAAATTAAAAAAAAAAAAAAAGGCCAAAAGGCCAAACTGCTGGCTTTTTCAGTTATTTCAAAGCAAAGACTTCATCACAGTATAGTGTTCATAAGTGTAAATACTTCCTAGATGCAAAAAAGCCTCCTTTATGGTAATCATCAGATGAGTAAGGCAGAGAATGCAATGCAAGCAGTGTGTACTTCAGATATTACAACATGCGAATAAGACAGGCAGGTAATAATTTTAACTAGTCTAGAAAAGCAATGAAAGAGATATAAAAATGGCTGTGCATTGGACACTGTGTACCCTGAAGTCCATGTTATTCTTAAGGATGAGGTATTCTTCTGTTCTCTTTGTGTAGGTCGTAGTCACATGATGTAGACTTACGGACTTACATTGCTTTTTGAAGTGTCAACTGAGTTATGCCTTGCCTTGTTAGTATCATGTTTGATTTCTTGGACAGGGTCTATAAATCACTATGTAATATGCAGGTCTTTTGAAAATGCACCCAAGGTTTATTGTCAGTAACAGACTAGTGGCCTTATGTGGACTTTTCCATGAATAAAACAGATTGATGAGCCATTTTATAGCATTGCAAGCTGTATTATAAATACATCACCCTTTTCAGTAATTTAATGTGAAGAACATCTAATGAGCTACCAGCTATAATCTGACAGAGAACTGAGGACACTGCTAGGCTCACAGACCAATGATATAACTTCAATTAATCAAAGACTAAAAACTTAAAAGTTTCTAAGGATTTTCACTTTTTTTTTTATTTTTTTGCTTTCTTTTTAAATGTTAAACACAAATGTTAAACACAATAGCAATGCAGTACTATTACAAGATTCTATTTGACATATGATAAAAGCAGATAGGTTTGTGGAAGGAAGAGAGGAGGGAGAAGTTTTAAATTTGTGTATAATTTTAAAATGGAAATATTTAATTTTTAAATTTTTAAGTGAGTATTCAGTACTACTGCTAATATGCAGGGAGACAAGAAAATCATTTAAAAAAAAAAACAAACAGATGAAGAAAAAAGGAAGAAAGAATGAGTTTATAGAAAAAAAGGCTTTTTGTGACTGTTGTTCCTAAAAATGGTTACCAAAACACTTCCTCTTGACTGCAATTTATAGAGATTTCTGTTTTGACAAAATGCGTGTTTTGTGGTGGCAGGAATTTCTGCAGAAATGAATAAAATAAGGACATTATTCTGACTATTCATAGCCAGAACAGTTTTGAGTATGTACAATAGTCATGCAGTGCACAGAAAACACTATTTACCAGCAGAGCTGTGAGAAACCTGTAAATGACATATACATGTTTTCATGTATGAAAAATGCCAGTAAAAAGAAAAGTATAAAATTGCATCTGAAAGAGGAGGATAGAAACATGCAAAAAATTGTCCAGCATTCATTTGTTACATCTTCCTATTTATTCTTTGTTGTTACAAATCTCTCTCTCCAGATAGAATTATAAAGTAAAACTAGCTTTCAAAGCCTTCTGAGACTCTCTCAGCATCTGACTTTTATTCACAGGAGCTGAATTCCGATCACATCAAAAGGATTACTAAAGAAAACTTTGGTGGAGCTACTAAAGTGACAAAATTGATTTAGAAACAATTTACTTACAATGTAGTATTTTAAACATAAATTTAAAGACAGTTTAAAATTCATTTTACAATAATAAGAGAAAATGATTATATGTTCCCTGCTAGTTGAAAATGTCCTAGAGATTTTCTCAAATGAGACTACTATCTGAAAAGTTTCATTAAACACTTAAGAATGTCTTAGTGACTAGTGTACAGTTAAGAACTTAAATTTTTTAAATAATATTTTTCTACTGTGAAGTCAGACAGGCAAATAAGCAGTTCAGCATTATAGGAGATTTTTTTCCTGCAGGTCAAGCACAAAAAGTCTGAGTCACACAAACACACAAAAGGCAAAGTTCTGAAAACCCCTAATTACAGAATTTACAACAATGAAGTGTTTCGCATGAAAAGCATAACATTTTCAGTAACTGCCTCTAATCAATAGTGGCTTTTTTTTTTTCACCTCAATTTGTATTCTGAAGTATGCATCCATACTTTTCACTTATTTTAAAGGAGAGAGACCCATCATTATACTACGTGCCCCATTAAAAAACGTTACAAGTAAATCTTATAATCAGTTAATACATATCTGCTCTGTCTCGAGTTTAAGATTCCAGTTTTAATGCCATTGCCCATTTTAGATTTCACTCTGGTTTACAGTGCAGCATATACTGTAACATTCACAACAGCCTGAAAGGGAAGGGTAGTTTTCTGATATAACTAGATATGAAGTTCTTCACAAACCTGATGTGGGCAAAATTCCCAGCTGAAATGATGGGATCTTCACCTGAGTAAGGAGTCTGATATCTCAAAACTGGGCTCCTGTCTTTGAATCCCAGTCCTTCCTGAGACTGCCGTTTGAAATCAAAGCAGGACCCACTCTTTGACCATCAGTCTTCTGACATACACAAATGACACATCATGGCAAGGAGGTCTCTCAAAGGAGCTGAGGTGGTGTCCGTTGTCTGTAAATACGGAGGTCTGGAGTATGTGTTCATAATCATCTTGTACTTGTTTATTGAAACTATATTGCCCTCGACTTGCAAAAAGACAGTAAAGCCTGGAAAATCCAATAGTACTCTTTGGACAGGTCAAAGTCCTCTGTTAAAATTTAACGTCATCCCCTGTGTGCATCAAAAGAAATCACACAGTCTCAACAAGATGTATCCGCATTTCAGTGTTGTGAATATATATGTTATTTGTGAAAAGCTCCATGACTTTAGGAAGAAAGGGACTGTATGAGAGAAAATAAAAAAAGATTTAAAACCTCTCATATGCATAGTTTATTCTTTCTTTATCATTAATTTGGCTGAAAGGGTAGTAATACTCTTTATAAAATGTATATCTATGCTCTGTAAATAGGGGAACTTTTCCAGACTCAACTAAAAAAGGCACGTTAAGGTGGCCAAAAATAGCTAAACTTTAGAAAATCAACCTGCATGCCATTGCGTCTCCTCATGACCTAATAATATTTGACTACAATGCTCTGTTGCAGATGGCTGTGTTCTGGGGACCCATTCCCAGAGTGCTGCCATTTAACATTTAACGTGTTTCTTTTGCAAACTTTTATGTCAGAAAATAGTCCCCGGAACACTCAGTGAAAGTGAAGAGGATACGATCACAAAAAAGAGAAAATTCAGAGTAAATGTTTGCAAAAGGTTGTTTATGTACTGACACCCAGTTTTGTTTAAGAAAATTTTCAGAGATACAGTACTGAGGGACGTGATCCTCCCTATGAATTACTGTGATGCTTGGGCAGTTTACAAATAGCAATATTTACAGTATTTAGTAGAAGCATTCATTTGAACTCTTCTTCTTGTCCATTGTTTAATGAAATGTTACTAACTATGCTGTGATGAGCATTTACAATCCGGTTGCCTTCAATGAATGTTTACCTCATGACATCTGATCCTAATCCTTACATTGCTAGGAAATAAATCATTTCAGTGTTGCACTTTGTGGTTGAAACAAGCAGACATAAACCTTGTAAATCCCAAGTTAATACACATTTAACTGTGTGAAGAAGAGAAATTTCATGTGAGCATATCTGCAGAGCACTCATTAATGCATGTTTGCATTTCTGAGCTGTAGAAGATGAGGAGAAAAACACTGCTCCATAAACAGAGAAGGACTGGAGTAGTTTTTGTCTCAAGGTGTCTGCTTTCAACCATGTTTTCATGGTTTCTTACTTTCAGAGGACTGCAGAGCAGTATTCCTGAAAGCAAAACTGAAGCTTTTATTTCTCCCTGGAAGAAAGAGTTTTCCCTGCCCATAACACCTCTTCATGCTTTTTGCACTGCCTGGGGATTTTTCTTACCCTGTTGCCACTGGATGTCTAGAAGTACCCTTAGTATTTCAGACTCCCACTGTCCATTTTCTCCTTTCATTTTGTTTTTTAATTGCTCTTTTCCTTTCTCTCCACTCACATATGTTCCATCCTTATAACTCTGTCTGTACTACTACTGTTTGTTGCTCTGTTGGCCATTTTTAAATGGCAAAGGAGACAACATATTTGTGTTTTAAAAAAGAAACAACAAACAACAAACCAAATCTGACCCAGGCAAGCCCAACCCAAGAGAGCACTCAGGATTGAACACAGCAGGGCTGCCTGTGCTCCTGAAGTCTTAGAATCGTCTCTTTTCTGGTTGGCAAATGTAAAACTCTTCTGAGCTGGGTGCAAGACTGTGTCACTACGGGGCACTGGTTCTGTATGGGTTCTGAGGGTTTTTATAGTGATGTCTGCTACAGCTCAAATTAAAGAGTAATGATAGTGTAATTGTCCTTCAGCCCTTGCCCTCCTGCCCAACAGTGTTGAGCAATGAAGTGCAGAGGAGGTGATGACTGTGCAGTGGAGAGTTCTGGAAAGGGATAACGTCTAACAGAGCTGTAATTGATTTCTGTCATGTCACTTTCCACTTCTGCATGTCAGAGAGGCATCTTGGGTTTATTTCAGAAGGGAAAAGACACCTAAGGGATGGCTTAGAAATGGGAGTAGATGTTAAGCAAACATTTTAGTTGTGCTGATTGCCTGGTTTAAAGTGTATTAGTAGTTTCTCACTTTAATAAATGCTTTTGCAAGTGGTCTTAGGAACATAACAGAATCCACTCCCTTTTATTTCCTCTATAAAGCACCTGAGGAGATAGCAGGAAATATCACCTAAAACATATTTTCTTATAATTGTCATCACTTTTAACAGAGTCTGTTTGGGAACAGTGTGATCTTATTTATGGTATTTAAGTGCCTAGACAATGATAAATAATCAGTTTAATTTTCAGATTAACGTATTTCTGTGCGTGGGTTCTGTGCAGAAAAATTGTCTGGGAGCTAACAGCACTAACAGAAATGTTTTTCACTGGCCCAAAACCTTGTCTTATTAATTCCTCCTTCCTTACAAAATCTAGTAAAAAGCAGACTGGAGCTTCTAAAAATCGGGCTTTTCTAAAGATCATTGCATGCTGCAGTCCTATTGAAAGCAGGAATTTTTTGCCCATTATCTCCTTGTTGCTGTTCCTTAAACATCCGTGTGCTTTAGCCGATCTCCCTCCATTCCCCCTTCTATATGCTTAGCTGCTATTCTCAAAACTTGTTTCAGTAGAAACAGAGGGGCAGAGCATGAAAGTTAAAACTTGCAGTACACTAAAAGCATAGTGCAACCTAGAAGTTATCACTGCACCTCTGCTAACAATCTGTGAAGACAGTGCTATAAGTACAGGGTCAGTGTTTATTTTGGTTTATGAAACAGTAAGATAAAACTTAACTGTGATGAGCAGGTTTAAGGGAAATGATAAATGTTGCTAAGCAACATGTTACTTTTGGTGTTTGCTTATGGTGGGAGAATACTTGGCAGATATGAGCAAGTTCTATTACTTTTTTTCTCCTATGTTCTTTCATCTTAGTAGGAAATATTATTCTGCTTAAAAAAAGAATCTGAATGTTTCTGTGAACTTGAATGCAGCTGGGACAGCAGGTACATATTTTATGTTTGTCAAATAAAGATTTTAGGGTGTAGCTTCTGTTCTTTCTGTATGGATGGATTTCCTGATTTCTTCACTTTCTGAGGAAATCTGAGACTCAGTCTCCAAAACAGCATTTCCGGACAGGTAGCTTTCTGCAGCCATTTCCATCCTCATCCGCTTGTTCCAGGCCATCTGTGACGGCAGGGTAGAGAACAGCCTAGAAAAGGAAACAGTGGGAAGAGAGCTGTATTTACTTATTTAGGCATACTTGAGTTCACTGCTGTTTATGGCTGAAGTGCCAGGGACTTCCATGGAGCTGTTCTGTAGGTGCACCGTATTCCCAAAATGACCTTCAGTGTTTGAAGTTTGCTGAAGGGATTTGTCTTCCGTATCCAGTGGGGGATGGGCAAGTTTGCCTGTCTTTCCACTGCCCAGCCAGAGACTTATTGACAGAGGGAATGATTGCAATCATGGTTATTGGAGTGTTCAAAAGTTAATTTGTAATCATCTGTCTAGAATGTTTCTTTTCAGGGAAGAAAAAAGAAGAAAGAAAGAGAGAAAAAAAAAAAAAAGAAAGAGTTATAGAATAGCAACGTGATATTATCTGGTTGGCTTTTTTGTTTGTTTGAGAGAAATCTGTATTTTTAAAGCATTTACTGTCATTTGCAGAGTATTTCTTGGGAGGGGAATGTTGACAATACGGCAGTTAACAGCAACAGTATACCCTTAAAAAGGTGAAATGTAGTAGTGTTTGTTTAGAATTGTTACGGTTTTGCTGATCTGACAAAACTTCTCAATATGCTAAGAATTAATGACGATGTTTAAAAATATTTGAAATTGCTTTTCAGATTGGTGTGATCTACAGCAGTAGTACCACCAGATTAGTGTGCACTGTGAAAAACTCTCCCAGAGAGGTGGTTTTTAATAAAACAAAGGTAACATTATCATGTGGGTAACCACTCAGTTATTGTAATGAGTCCTGTTTATTACACATAATTCTCATCATGTGGGCAAATAGTCCATCAGCAAGTGAGCTGATTTCTGATTACCTTGTTGAAACACAGATGTGGTGCGTAATGATGCCCATTGCATTTCTGCCTAGGATTTCCTGGACATAAAAATGTCTTCACATTCTCTGTAGCACATGCTCAATGAGTCTCATGCTTCCAAGGAATGCCAGCCCTACTGCATGTGCACAGAGTGGATAGTGTGTGCAAAGTGAGAATGAACAGCATGTTTAGGACACACTGGGCATAGAGCACATGAACAGATCCTACCTGTACAGTCGACCCTTCCTGAAAAGTCAGACTAGCCACGTATGAGCTGTCCAGCAGTTTTTGTAAGAATGCCAGAGAGATAAATCATCCTAAAAGCCATCTGTGCAAGCAAGTGCATATACAGTGGGGTTGATCCTACTTGGGGGTGCTGGGCATGGTTATGATTTATAGATCATCCGGCAGCTCAAGTCAAACGCTAAGCACAGTTACTAGGCTTAGGATTCTTCACAGAGAAAATGGGATCTTGGGTGTTAGAGTCCTAAACGTGGCTTGTGACTTCCAGCTTGTGAGGTGAGTTCTGTGGATAAATCTCTCGAAGGTGGGATATCTCCATACAATGTGGAGAAGAAACAAAAAAAGCTCAGAAAAATGGCTGCTGTCTGCCACTGGAGGTTTTGCAGAAGTTGGTGAGACTACAGAATGTTTTTACTCTAGCCAAAATAACTCAGAGGATGAAAATTAGGAGAAAAATACAGACAGTTTTAGAAAACTTACTCTGTCCTTTATAAGCATACATGAAAAAAAAAAAAAAAAAAAAAAAAAAAAAAAACCTAGAAAGACCACATTCTGAGTTTCTGCAGGTGTTCCAGAGAAACATAAGTAACAATTACTTCTTCTCAATACTTTCTAATGCTGCTACGTCTGTCTTTGGGGTCAGTCTGTTTGTGATTGAAGAGAATGATTTTAGGAGGTATTGTACAAAGAGCAGCCTCATGTGTCTGTTAGTGATTTACCTTCTTCCCTTTCAAATGCTGCTACAGATTTGTGGAACTGAAAGGTGCTGCATGTGAAAAGTATCCCAACCTATTTTGTGAGTGTGATGGCAGTGTGTAGCTGCTTTTCCTTGCTGTTTCTGTGGACCTTCAGCTCTGATGAGAAAAAAGTCTTCAAAACAACAGTTGTGTATAAAAGCTTGCAAAAATGAGTATGGGAGAACGGAAAAAAATCTGTGGAAGCAAAGGCTGTGGTAGTTCTTCCTCTAATGGGTTGAGCGTATGTTTAGATTTTCACCAATTAACCTCATCTTTTGCAAAAACCGTGACGTTCTTGCAAAACTTTATATTTACCTTCTTCTCTAGCCAAATGTTGATGAGCGCAAGGAAACCAGAGCATAATAGTTACTGCTTTTTTTTTTTCTCACTCAGAATAATTCTGCTACTCAGTAAAAGATTAAGTAGGTACCAGAGGTAGAACAGACTTCAATTCACAGTTTCTGAATTTCTAAAGCACAATTTTCTAATGTTCTAAAATGTCATAATGACTGGAAGGGGAAATACATCATCAGTTAAGCTCTACATAATACCTGGGAAATGCTTATGCACATTTCAATTTATATCCTAGGTTTTAGATTTTAAGTTGATCACTCAGATAAATACTTGTGTTTTTTTTTAATTGACTATATAAGACATTTTGAACAAATGTAGATTGGAGTCTCCATCCTCTGTTTTCGAAGAGTATTTCACATTTACTTGTGCATCTTTTTGTATTTCTGTCTCGAACACTAGTCTTCCTACTCTGGTAAATGATTGGTGCTATGCCGTTCAGCAAAACAGGCATATATTAAATGGTATTTCAAACTCTCCTGGGTTTTTCTTCAATACTATATGTAAGTATACAATGTCTTAGAGTATATGTCAAATTAAGATTTTGGTTTTAACTGTGATTTTTCCATTTATGAAGATGCTAATCTGAAAAGGAGCAGTAGTCAACAGCACAACTTTGGATATCTTTTGGGTTTCCAGCACCTTGAAATCATTAATGAACTCTGCATGTTTGACATCTGTGCGCAGAAGTCAACAAGCCAAGCAGTAAGCTTTTGTTCTGGTTTTGACATTAGTAATTAGTAGCAGAACACTGAAATTAGAAGTTAGAAAAATATGAACGTACTTAAATTTTGTGCCAGTACTAACAGACTCTCACAGTAACAGTTAGAAGTCTGCCAGTATTTCTGTGTTAAAAAAATCTGACCCAAACTGTACACAATTATTTATGAAAATAGTATGTGATTTTTTTCAGAATTTTCTGATCGCTAAATAAGGAAAAAAATGACTATTTATTGTTGTTAGCTATGCAGTCCCTGGGAATAGCAACCTACAAGGTTGTCTAAGAATTTGGATTGCTATCTGAAAAATCAGATGTCATTAACCTTTATTATAATTCAGAACTGCTTCTCTTGATTTGTTTTTGTGAAATACAATCTGTCATGGAATTTTCATCTAGAACACTAAACATTTTTGAAGATCGTTATCCAAACTGTCCACATCACATAAACCCTATTTTCCGTGTTAAATAGCTTTCTATGTGCTTGTATCTCAAGATCGGTAATCTCAAGCCATTCTGAACTGTTGGTTTCAAGGATTCAGAAAAACAAGATCCAAGTATTTATGAAATTTCTGGACTATAAATTATTAGAAATGTGTTCAAATTGATCTCATGGGATGGACGATTTCATTTTCTTAAGCAAAGAATGGAGAGCAACTTGGCTTAGAGAGAGATTGTCTCTTCTAGACATTTATCTCAGTGTAAGGATCATTTGTTACTTGTTATGATAAGAGATTAAAACCAATGCAAGGTTGTTTATACACCTTGTCATCACCTTTGTATAAGAGAAAGCTTAGTTTAGTGGGAGGATCTATATGAATAAATAGTATGAAGTTCAGTTTTTTGCTCTTCTCTATCACTGAATTCTGATTTTTCCAAACCAATGCAACTTGAACTTCCTCAGTGGAACTTATGTTAATTACTTATGGGTCCCACCTCGTAGGCCTTGCTTTACCAAACTCTACACTGGGAACAAACGTTGCTCTTTGATAAAATGTTCAAACTTTTTGAGTAATGAATGTAATTTATTGATACAACTATTGTTTTACTTTGTTCATATGACTTCTCACTTACTAAAACATTTCTATGAGAAATTGTGAATAATGCCCTAACACAATAATCTAGTTGACTACAAACTGCCTACATATTCTTGCCACTTTTCCATGCATTTTTCACAATAAATACTGTTGGTATTTACCAACTTGCTTCTACCTTGGTGAGATGGCTGCTGATATGGACTGTGTTTCAGCTAGGTGTTTGCAGTCAGAGGACAAAAGCTGGACTTCAGTAATTGAATAAAAGTGATTTCAAAAGATGGGCTTTAAATAGTCTACAGATTTCACACCCTCCAGATATTCTCTGATAGTTAGGTTTGAGAAACAACTCTGCCTTCTGGAAGCAGCCAAAAACTTTGATTGCCATGACCTTTGGGAAGGTGTCATGGAATACTCTGTGACAGGTCACCGTTATACACCAAGTTAAACAGAATTGTGCTTATGACAAGTCAATTAATTGATCTGAAGAGGAGATAACTGCTGTCAAAGTTATGATTAATTACACTGTATTACTGCACTACCTGTGAAAGTATGCTTTGCTTTCATCAAACAGTATCGCCATGTCTGAACCTAAAAGATCTTGTGTTCATACAGAAATTTTGATTGCTTTTCCTTCATTAAATTCTTCCTCATAGAGTCATAGAATCACAGAATCATTAGGTTAGCGAGCTAATGCTCACTGTGAAGTGAGCATTAGCATGCAAAGTATATTTTTTAAAGTATTTATGTAATGGTCAGTAATTCAGTAATTAATATTTAACTCATCGGAAAAGCAGGCGTAGAAATATCTCCATTTGCAAAGACTGTAAAAGTGAAGCAGCTGGGAATTCTTACCAGAAATCTTAGAGAGTCCACAAATTTGGAAATGGAACAGGAATTCCTGGCTCTTCTTCATGTTCTCAGGCAAGTAGATTGCATTGCCCTGAGAAGTGTGTGAAAGCCGATAACATTATAGTCCAACTGATAACTCCCTGGGGAGGTTGAAAGCTCTGTATTGAAGTTCACCAGATGTTTGGAAGTTTACGTTCTATCTGAGCTATGAAGAACTGTACCCTTAATACAAGCTTTTTGAATTCTATGAAAGTATGTCATATAGTTATATACAGGCAGGAAGACTCAATCTAACTCTCCTTACAAATGTTGCTGCTGTCATTTAAATTCACTTTAATTTTCTACGTTGTAATTACGTTCATTACCTTCTTCTGACTATTTGATTCTGGCAAAATTTTCAAGCTTTTTCTTATTCCATAAAGGTTTAAATAAAGAACAGAGGAGTGGGTTAGGCTTGCTCTTGTAATAGCTTTTATTTTTTCAGGAATGCTTTGTTAGAACCTGCTTTTTCTCTCTGCTAACTGATATATTAAACACATTATAAATTTGAGGGCTAAGTCTGGCCACAGGGGGAAAAAAAAGAAGAAGGAAAAAAAAAAAAAGCCATGAACTTCAAAAGGATCACAATTCCAGCTTAAAAATGTTACAGTCCTGACAGAAAAATTATCTCTTTTACTTCAACATAGTAAGGAAATATATGTATATATGAAAGCTTAAAATCTTCAAGAAGGCATCTGTTCCTATCGCCATTACATAGTCCTCTGCGATTTCTGCTTAACCTACACCTTATGTCATATCTAATAAAATGTAGAAGATATCACTGCTACTAAACAAAAATGCTGAAATGTTACAAAAATACCCAAAGTACTAATAAAATATTAAACTACTTTGTGTTTGTATTTCTTCATGACACAGTTAATTAATTGTATATGGCAGGGGCTAAAGTAAAGAGGTTTATCATAAGGTAAACAATTAAAAGTCATTAATAACTTAGAAAAATAATGATGCTCATGCAGTCAATTGTTGTTATCAGCCTATGTTTGAAAAAACTTATAGATGAGGATAATTCAGTGTTCTACCTTTCAACAAAGCCAGGCGTCTTGTTACTAGTATAGCATAGGATAAAACTTAACTGTAGTGAGAACATTCAAATGACTTGTTGTGTGAGCTAAATATCCTCTTAAAGATATTTAATCATAAATCATAGTGATTTATTTGAATTAAATTATTGTTTAAATCATAGAAATAATGCAGCCAGAGAGAGGCACGAAAGAGCCTGCCTCTGAGAGAGCAAGGCAGAGCAAGTATTCTTTACCAAATATTGACTGCTGCTAAAATATGGTTTCCATATGGAGTAGACTACATGTAATTTATGTAAACCACATTGGTAATAGTTTTTATCAAGTGGTACTAAAACACAAGCAAAGTCCAGCATAACTGTTTGTGTAGACTGCATGTAAGTAAATTGTGGGTATTACTAGGGCTGGTGAGATTTTTCAGGAAAATATTTCCACTGCTACCCTGATTTTATAGTAACACTGTTCACATCTACATGAGTGCCATATTTGACTAAGATGATTTTGGACCTTAAACAGGAAGTAAAAGAAACTAATTTTAATAAATCACTCATCTTAGAACTTCAAATCACAATGATACATATGTGTTACACTTACCTTTATCTCCACCGATATTTAAAAGTTTTACTCTTTCTTTTGAAAAACTTGATTGAGCTTATTGATAGGCATAGCTGAAACTACACTCAAAATTATAATTTGACATCATGGTAGTGATGATAAGGAAGAATAGTGCTTTTCTGAGGGTAATGTGTGCTTTTCTAGTGTATTAAAAGGCATAAAGTAGGAGACTGTAGAGGACATTCTTTTGATTTCTGTGAGACTATTTGACAAAGCAGAAGAAGATCCTGTATTGGATTAAAAACTGTGTGAGAGCTTAGCACAGAATGGAGACAGACTGCTTTCTGAGATGATGCAGACTGTAGCATTATCACACACTTTGTGTTTTGTATATTCATTAGTTATTTGGAAAGGGAGTGCATAGGGGCAATTTGCTAAGCAGGTAAGACTAATTTGAAGGTGAGGTCTATTTAAGAGAGTGCAAACACTGCTTAGATAACAAAGTTTGATGGATTGAACTGCAAGCTCCTGACCTTCGATCCTGCCCATGCTATCTTTTTATAGACAAATCTCTACACTCATATTTATTTTTCTTATTGTAGTTAGTAATGCTTAGTAAAATATGTCAAGAATTCTCTGACTGCAATAATTTTAAAATGAAAAAACGAAAAAATTGTTGGAGAATTCAGCTAGAAAGCATCACGGCTTTGAGCGTGGGGTTAGACCTGATGATCTTCAGAGGTTCGTAACAGCCTAAATTAATCTATAAACAAACAAACAAACAAAAGAACGCAAAAAACCTAAAGAATAAACCTAGTTGCCTATGAATTACATAGTTTGTGTTCTCTCTGCAAAAGCACATATTCCTCACTGAGAAACTGTAGAATTGCACACATATATCTGAGAGGAAAATCTTTTTTTCAATGTAACTGTGAAGAGAAAATTGAATTATGTTCGTATGAACATGAAAAAAATGATTTAAATTGCAGATTGATAGTCTTCTGCGGCTGTTGTTTGTACATCTGCTTCATGCAGGTGTACTTCTGAGCTGTCTGTTGGCTCAACATCCAGAGAACTCTGTGTCACCCAGTTGACATGCTGAAGAACTGTCAACCTCAAAGCATCTTTTGCTGCCTCAGATGCTTACTTCTCTGGGGGAAAAGGATAGCTCAAGAAAATTCAAGTGATAGCTGAAGGTAGGTGGGCTGGTGATTCCAGTCTGCTTCTCAGAGAAGCACTGAATGTTACTCGTTGAAATCTACAGTTATAATTCTTATTCTTACATTAAATAGTATGATTTTCTAATACAGAACATTGGCTAACAATGAAGGGTGACTACCAGTATTTTTATAGTGACTGCTGTTAATTGTAACCCAGCTTAGTCCAACTGTTAACTTTTATAGTAAATTTATTCCTTCTTTTTCATTTATATAAGATGCATAAAAGGGCTGCAATTTATATGACTCATACAAGTGCTGGGGGGAAAAAAAGAAAAGAAAAGAAAAGAAAAGAAAAGAAAAGAAAAGAAAAGAAAAGAAAAGAAAAGAAAAGAAAAGAAAAGAAAAGAAAAGAAAAGAAAAGAAAAGAAAAGAAAAGAAAAGAAGAAAAAGAAGTTCTCAATTCAAACAGTCCTACCTCTTCTGGAAATCACTGTACGTCCTGGTTTTATCAGTATTCCATATCATGACATTATGCCAATTTTGCTATTAGTTGAGTCACATGGCATTGCTCTTAAGTCCTAGATGATTGAGATAGTCCTTCAAAACTATTTTTTGACAAGAAAAAAAGAGGTTTGATTTCTCAGTTTAATTAATCTCAGAAATCCCTCTGCTGTAATATTTTTTTGAAATATTCAAATGAAAAAAATATCTAAACTGATAAATGATAATTAAATGAAAGAGGATGAAGAGAGACTGTTTCTAGTTTAGGCAATATGACTGTTTGCTCCATTCAGTTTGTTCAGGAAACAGTTTGTTGAGGACTGCTAGCAGGTAGTGCACTTTAATTTATGCTGCTGCCGTTTGCGAAATCATTTTATATTGAATTGAACTTCAACTTCTATAACATATCAATTTAAGAAAAAAAAAAGCCCAAATACTAAGTAAAATGCTATATTACTCAAGGGATGATTTTGTTCTCATGGTGGTAGGTGTTTTGATAACAGGGACTTAGAATTAGCTGTATACTTATAAATGAAGTTGTAAAAGGCACTCTGCAAAAGTTATACCTCCTGTGTTGATGATGGAAATCTCTAATTGATCTCCCAATTCTTTCTTTCCCTGCTTGACCTTTTTTTTTTTTTTTCTTCTCCCCTCTCCCTTTTGAATTTGAGAAACTGGATAAGTGTCATTTTTTCTGAACTCAGGGAAAAATAAAGCTTGCAACAGAAGTTAATGTAAAGTCATAAAGCTAATTCAATGGAAGCTGTTTGGTATTGCTATGACTATTCTTTATCTGACACTAAAAAGATCTGCTGATTACCATTATCATTTTAAGAGGAAATACATTTTATTCTTTCATAATTTGAGGTAAACCAGTAAATCATTAAAACAAAACCACTTTTTGTCCTACAGTTAAAAACGTGATTTTTAAGTGTGTAAAGAGTTCAGAGTTTGTAATTTCCTTTTAGCTTATGTTAACTAAAATGTCGCACCACTCCTGCTGCTGTGCAAGGCTGGTGTTAGTGTAATACACAACATGCCTTTAAAATTTCCCCAGTTCTTTTCATGCGCTGCTGTATGTATCCCACCCAAAAACAAACAGGCAACAACAATGACAAAAACCCAACCCCCAAAAAAACAAAAAACAAAACCAAAAACCTAATGAAATGAACCACCAAAATGCTTTCCAATCCCAATCCCGTGCAGCTTTTTTGAGAGCCTGTGTCTGAGCTGATTTCTAACTATTGTATCAAAGAGATGATGGAGATAAATAATGTCAGCATCCTTTGATCCTAATGTTCCCATCCTAATGTTCCCATCCTGGTGAGAGAGGCATTAGATTCCTTTTGCTACAGGAGAAGCAATAATTTTACTACAAACAGACTCAGAAGACGAAAACCATCTTGCAGACCAGGATGAATATGAGTTTTCTTTACTCTTTCAAAATGGAGCAAGTCCAAGCTTTCATACTGAATGCATGGTATATCTAGGAGAGAAAAATAGCCTGAGCAGTTCATAGAATCACAGAATATCCTGAGTTGGAAAGGACCCACAGGGATCATTGAGTCCAACTCCTGGCTCCACACAGGACCACCCAAAACTCAGACCATATGTCTGAGTGTTGTCCAGACACTCCTTGAACTCCAGCAGCTCAGTGCTGTGACCACTGCCCTGGGGAGTCCATTCCAGTGCCACATCACCCGAAGGAGAAGAACCTTTTCCTAACACCCAACCTGACCCTTCCCTAGTGTAGCTCCATGATGTTCCCTCAGGTCCTGTCACTGTCACTAGAGAGCAGAGCTCAGTGCTGGCCCTTCGCTCCTCTTGTTCTAAAAATCATGATATTATTTAATATGTTAAAGGTGGCATGGGAATTTTCTCCTCATTTCTAAATACTTTTAGCTGATTATTTTTTTTATCAGAAGAGAGTCCATATAATTTGACTAATAGTATGTACATTGCTTTTAGTATGTCAACATGACATCAAATGTGTCATAGGGAGAGATCACTCTACATGTATTTATAAGCTAAACTATACTTAAAATCATTTTCCTGTAAAGCATACATGTGTAAAAAATGGCACGACATTGCTTTAAAGTGCTGTTTGCAATTGATAGTCTCTGAATAGCTCGCTTCATGGCTTTACTGCCTGGAGTAATGTGACCATCCTGAGTCAGAATCGAAGGCCTTACTTTTGCTAAATGTGTTCACAATATTTGTGAGCACACATATGCACCATACAAAAAGCAGTCACCATTATGGGACAGAGTGCTTTGAGTTTTGAGCTTTTTATCTCATACGACTGTCCAGTATATACTGATGGGGAACATCTGTGACTGCTGGAAAATCTTATGGTAGATTTGATGTAATTAAAAATACTGCAGTATTTTTAAGAATCCAACACTGGGCAATAATTTCATCTAAATTTGTTCTGGAGTTCTGGAAAAAGTCTCAGTAAGCATCAATTAAAAAAAAAAAAAATGTTGAACACATATTTAACATTTATTTTTTTTTCATCCACTCTATCTCAATCCAGTGCAATAGGCTTATATTAATTACAGCACCTGGCTTGACATGTAGAAGAATGAAGAAACTGTCACTCTCCAGATTTTTAAAAGCCTATCTGAATCATGGCTGGAATAGTCTTCAATAAAGCAGGCGGTGTACACCACATGTAAAGTGGTGAGGTGGGGTATAGCTTTCATTGGTTTTCCTGTTGGGGTGATGTGAATAATTAGAGATTAACTAAGTCATTTCTCAGTGTTATGGCCCTCTCAGGTTTAAGGTGATAAAATTCTGAGATCTCTTGACTCCATTTCCCCACCTGCCTCTTCCATTCACGGGCACTATCTGCACTTTGTAGTTCAAATACAGATTTATTTATATACATGTGTTCGAGGTGTATGTGTATCTTTTCCTGTGCTTTAAACTGTAATACAGATAGAGCAGACATGTAGATGCATACTCTGTCTCTTTAAATTTCCTGACTTGGGCTCATTTGACAAAGACCTCCTTATCATTTTCTTGAAACCCGGTTTCCTGAATCAGCAGATTTTTCCCCCTTGAAACTTCTGAAACTCTGAACTCTGTCAAAACAAGATGGCTGGCAAGTTTTAGGGACAGAGCAGAGACACAGACAGAGACAAAGAAGCCCCTGAGAAGGCAGACGGACTTATATTGCTTGTGGTTTTTCAGTACAGCTGGTTTCAGATGTGTCGGCCTTGTTCTGCACTGGTTCCACTGCCAAAGCAAGACTGTCACAGCTGGTAGTACTTACTGCACTTGCGGGAAAGTATGTGATTCATTAGTTGGAACCGTATGTTTTTCACCAGTTCTGGTCATGTTTTTGTTAGGATGTGGTAAAAGCATAAGCAGGGGGTGAAGGGACAATGGAAATATGTGACTTGTTAAAGATTGGCCCCAACCAGTTATTAGCTGAATTGTACACTGTAAAAAAATACGCTGTTGCTCATAAGACAAATGATTTAATTCTTCAGTTAAGGACATTTAGTCACAAGTATTTAAAAAAAAAATTGTCATCATGAAGTCCTTTTTCCTCTCTTTTCTCTAAGTATTATGATCTTTTTAACTGAACAGTGTAGTGCCGGAAGAAGTCATGCAAGCAAAAGACGTCCATTTGGTTAAAAAGCAGCCAAACTGGCTAAGAGTTTTGAAAGAGTGTAGCTGCTACTACTGATAAAATATGGTTGTGGCATAAAAGCTTATAGAGAACATTTGGTACATTGGAAAATTTGGTAGAAGGAGAGCTGTAAGTGGGTGTTCCTTTGCCCACACCTAATAAAACAGAAGAAGACTGTACAGAGACAGGTAACAAACTGTTCTGTCTAGAATTACTGTAATATTTTTTTTCTGGGGTAGCATCTTCCGCTATTTTTTTAGTGTCAGAGAGAGTTTCATAGTGATACAGATTTTATAGCTGTTTGGAACTTAGCATAACTGCTTAAATAATAAAAGAAAGGGTGGAGAGGGAGGGGGCTGAATCCAGCACATTCGAACCAAACATTACTGTGTTCTGAGACTGTTAGTTCAGTTCCCCCCTCCCTCATTGCACTGATGAAACATGAAGAATTCAAAGTCATGTGTTGAGGAACGTGCTTTCAAAAGAGTAACTCTCCACCCCCACCCCATCCCTTTCTGCCTCCCATCCTCTCTGCACACGTAAGCAGCCACTGGACTTTACAGAGCTAGAACCAGGTCTGTCTCTGATAATTAGCTCAGCTGGCTGCAGCATAAATAAAGGAATGCACTTAGGGGCTGTAGTCTGTGACATGGTTTAACAGAGCATAAAAAGGTGCATCTGTTAACATGCCTGAATTCGGTCACCTTACTGTCACCCACAGAAAGATACCAGCTCTGAAATGTGCTGATGATATTTTGCAAACAAGAGACCAGTACTGTATTAAATTAACCAGGCTGTGAACATGCAAAGTGCTGCCTCTTAAAAATCATGCTGTCTTGGCTTACAGGGGTGTTGCAATGAGTCCCTCCAGTATCTATTAGGATGACCTGTGGCACTGAATACTTCAACACTCTTCTGGCTAGTATTGCTGACCTTTGTCAGCTTGATAAAAAAGCACAGCCTAGAAATGTGCTTGTCATTTTTAGTGAACCAGGAGGCTGGGAAGCACGGGGGAAGTGGAGGGGGCATTGGGAAGCACAGAGATGCCAACAGCCTGTTTTTGTTTAAATTAGGATGCTGAACCTAGGACAAAATTGCAGTCTGCTTCCCTTTTCCTCCCCAGCAGCTGCATGTCTCTCACCCCTTTCTTCCCCTGACTGTTGCTACTTGATTTGAGGTCTGAAATAATGAGGAATGTCTGCGTGATCAAAGTTACTGTCTGCCTCCTGGTCTCCACAGAAGCCCTGCTGTATGTGTTTGGTAGGCGACAAACAGCTTGTTGTAATGTATCTGAAGGTAATACAGTCAGATTTTTGTTATGTTCTTTGAGCATTTATTTGCTTTATCACTAAGTAATTCTAATGAAAAAAAAAATGCATTAAAGCCTCCTTTGCTTTTCTGTAGTTGTTTAATTATTTTTAAATTATTTACAGGAAAATACTGCTTTTGCAGAGGAGATGTCCAAGCATACACCACTGAATTGATAAATACTCCATTTTATAGATGTGTGATTCCTGTGAAAATGCTGGTTGAGGTCTACCTGTCTGGAGACTTAAGACAATAATAGCATATCTATTTTCCGTACACATGTTTGTATTACACAATTATTTCCACAGTATTATTATTTCATATGTATTGTATGTATTATTTGTATAAATTGTATATGTGTAATATTATTCAGAGGGTCCTAAAGAGCTCCTTATTCATTAGAACGTGATGCAGTGATGGTGGGAACTAGTCCCACACAGCTTGAACCCCAAATATTTCCAGTTGGCAGAAGGTGAATGTGGATGACCAGGAGGTGTGATGCATTCTCTACTGTATTTTGAAGTAGCTGCACTGGAAATATCCCACCCAGTTGTGCTTGGCCCTTTAGTACAGGCATTGGGCCACACCTGCATTCCTGACATCCAGACCCATCTTTGTTTTTGCCAAGTGCCTTTACCCAGGAATAGCTTTGTTATACATATATAAAAGTAAACAGCAAACCACCCCAGCAAGCATTAGCAGCTATCTTATTGCTTGGAAGGGAGGACTGGGGTGGGAAAAAGTTATTACCAAGAGAGGTAGCAGTGACTCAAAATTGCTTTATAAATGCTATGAAGTTTTAATTAACTGACTATGAAACAGGAAAAAAAAAAAAAAAAAAAAAAGCCACTGAGTTCTCTTCCATTCTCTTGACATATTTTCCTCCAATTATGGCTTTTCCGTCCCCATTTTTTAAAATAATTTTTATTTTTATTTATTTTTATTTTTATTTTCTCTCTCCTCCCTTATCTCAAGAGAATTTCTAGAGAAGCAAACTTAAAATAAAAAAAAGCTGAGGTTTATGTTAGATGAAATTAAGGTTAATGATCATTGGCTCATTTTCATATTCCGTGGGTGTGGATGGAGGAGTAATCAGTGCAGGTGGCCTTGCCAGTTGGGAGTTTCTCTTTGTCATCAAGAAAACAAGGAGAGTGCAGGGATTGAATTACCACAAATATTTCAGAGCTAAACGTATTTTGTTTCCCCATTGGCTCTGATTTAAGGACAGAAAGCTGACATTAATTTTATCCAAAAGACAGGCACAGTTAATTCTCTATATATTCTGAAATAATTTGACTAAGTGCATAAGAATCTGTGTATATGTCTAGTGCAATCTTGCAAAAAGCAAAGTTTTTTTCTTAATTTGCCCTAACAATTTACGTTTCTGTGCCCAATTACCACTCCTGTTATTGAATGTTTTAAGAGCTACTTATGGAAATACATGCTCTGACTGTTCTAGTTGGCCTCCCAGATACCTGTTACTACATGTAAAGGCACTCCGTTCTAACTTTCAGATGAGGTACAAAATTGAAGGGCTTCTGTTCAGCTTGAAGAGGAAGTGGCAGATTTGGTAAAGGAAGTGCATGCTGGCCCTGAAGGGCTATGTAGAATGAATTTACATCTCAGCCACAGAAGAACCATTTTTTAAATAAATGCATTTTTCGGAAAGAATACCGAAATGACAATTTAGGCAAACAAGCCCTTGATAAGTTCCAATTGGAAGTTTTCTAGGTCTATTATATTCTTTGTGTGATGTTGCTGGAACACATTACAGTGAAGTGATTTTAATTCAGAATATAAAAAGTCAGAAATAAAAGTTAACAGAAGTCTGTGAAAGGTTTTGAGGAAGAGAGAGAACAGTGGTCAGAGTGTTTGGAATTGTTGTGTGTGCGTTTGCCCATGCATACTGAATTGCGTTGGACTGGGAAAGATAAATACTATCTAGGTAGGCTGAGTTTCAACGTGTGATAACTATTATTTTAGCACTAAATCTGTGTGTATATTAAGTTATAGATAATATGGTTCTAGTTAAAGACTTAAGGGTGTGTACTTGTGTTCTTTTGTTTGCTTGCTTGTTAAAATGAAGCTAGCAGCAACCCTCCCCCCAGCTCTCACTCTTACAGGAACAACAGATATTTAGCTTTGCAGCAGAAACAGTATTAGAGATTTAGTTGCCATTATTCAAAATAAAATATTACAGCATGAGGAGCTTTGACTGGTGGAATGGGGGTCTGGATTTTTGTTCCCTTGGTCCTCTGAGGTAGGAGTCAGCATGCAGCTGAATATTCATGAGGCATTCATTAATATGAATAGTTGGTCTGCTGCTGCACCTTTCCATGGTTTATTAATATCTTATGGACAGACCACTCCCAAGCATGCAGAGGGCAAGAATACTTTAATGATTGCAGCATTCTCTTAGTAAAAAGAAAGAATGAGATGGTTTATTTCAGCAGCACCATTTGCAGTGCTGTAGTTAAGGTGTCAGTAGCACATTGTACTTAAGGTTGTATTGGTAACACTTGAACTATAAATCCCATTTTTTCAGGGTTATGAGTTATGAGTGTGTAAAACTTTGTTCCAGGCTGAAACATGACATAAAGAAATACCTGCCTTGAAGCAACACTTTTTTGGCTCAATCCTTTAGCGTAGCCTTTTATCTTTTCTTATTTTAAGTCAGTGAGTAGACATAAAATAAATGTTGCCATTTCAAGGCATTTTTCTTCATTGATGATGAAACTCAAAATGAACTTAAAACCAAAAATTTTGGCATATCATCAGCCCATAGCATAGCCTATTTGTTTCTGACATTAAAAAGCAATGATTTTTGAGTATGTTTGTAAAAGTATGTTTTAAAAACTCACCTTGTATCAAGAAAAAACTAATTTAATAGATTAATGTAGTTATGATCAATAGATAAAGTCACTGGAGATGCTGCATGGAAAAGATGCTGAATTTAGAATAAAATCAGACTTCAAAAAGTATTTTTTCTAATCAAAAAAGTATTTAAATTCAGACGTATCATTTTCAAAGATTTCTGAGGTTCTCAAAAACTGTTCTGATCACATGATAGTATGCTAATAAGATTGTGCAGTCATGTTTTAAAAATAGTATGTGCATTAAAAACATAACACATTTTCTTCCATCATTTACTAATCAGCTTGGAATTTAACAGTTTCTCAAGCAATAGTGCATGATGCACTATTTCCATTTTGTCCGTAATAATGCACTTTCTGTCATCTCAGAGAAGTAAGAAATTTCACTTGTTTTTAATCTTTTCTCTTTAGGTAATTCAGGTTTCGAGGCCATGCTGTAAAGCCTCCATTAAAAAAAGGGTTGTTGATGTAAAACAACTTGTAATATTTTGAACGGACATAATTTCATCCCATTGCGTGTGCTGTGCCTTCTCTCACCGTTTGTCTTTCTCTCCCCCTCATTTTTCCTGGGTAAATATCTTGTGAAATTCTAATCCTGAAAGACTATTATAATGAAAGACTAATATAATGAAAATTCATTAATTGTAATTGAATAAATTTCATCCATTAAGGGCTATCCAAGAAGAGTGGGAAAAATATTCACAAATTCTAAGAAAGGTTGTTTTCTTGTCGCTGTGCTTCTTCCCTCTACCCCCAGTTTTTAGCCTTGATGATGTTAACATCGGAGCATTACCATTTGGTGAAAGAAGTTGCATGCCCTTTCATAAGCTTTTAATTTTTTATTTTTTTTTCTTTTTTTAGTTTCTAGCACGTTACCCTCCTGTGAAGTCTTCCTTAGGACTGTAATTTTTCTTTTGTGTTTAAAAGTATTGAAGTACCCTGGATCGGGGGATTGCTAGTTAGATACAGAGTCTTTCTGCTTTAGGTCACCAGTTTGAATTCAGTCCAGGCCATCAACAGACTGCTGCTAACATCTGAGGGCAGCGTGGCATTCTCAGTCCGATTCCCTGTGGGCACATTTTCTCTCTTATTCCATTCTTCAGTCTTTCTCTCCTGGGCCGAGCTCCTTATTGGACAATCTTGCCAAGTTTAAGTGAGTTCCATCATCCGCACTTGGATCCAGTTTTCCCTCACCTAGGAACAATTTGTCCATGGTCACTTCTTTTACAGTACTTACAAGGGCGTGACATTACCATCACCACCACTGTGGAGCAGACAGATATGTGCCTCAGAAAACTGAAAAGGAAACAAATAAAGCCTTTTAAAATAAATAAACAATCGCACCCTTCCCCTCCACCCCAGCCCCGAACACAGCTGTGTTTTGTAGGGTTTTACGGATTAAATGCTTGGCAGAGGTGCTGGAGTTCAGAGGATTTCAGTTTACAGAGAGTCAGCTTCATCCATGGAGCTCACTTAATTTCATTAGGCTGCCAGACTCTGGTCTGGCTACTCTGCGTGTCACACTTATCTCAGGTTTCTGTTTAGGGCAGGCATTTAGTAATAGATGAGACAATGCAATAGGGCAAAGTTAACTTTAGAAGGGTTTTGTATGGAAGATGCAGACAGTTCAGTTTGGAAGCTTCATGAGAAGCCACAGAGATGCTTTTTGCATCTTCCTGGGAAAAGTGAGCAACAAGTGTTCTGGATGATGTTTGCGTAGGGGCACCCACTGCAGCTATTTTATAGATAAGAGCAGCATCTCTACATTTAGGTACAGAAAAGAAATAAAAATAAATAAATACATTGGCTAAATTGTCAGTAATCTCAGCAGGAGGCTGAAGGATGAAATGAGCCATGGAGGCTAAGCTACTTCTTCAACCGTGAAACTGACCTCCTTAGGTCAGGGTTGTAACACGCTGGTAGACTGAGCAGGGCATAGAAGTTCTGCTGCTACCTGCAGTAGTGGAAAAAGGGGTACTTGAAGTTCCAAGGCTGCCTGTTCATCTCTCCTATAAACACTCTATTTTCTTTTTACAATCATATACTTTTTTTTTTTTACTTTTTTTTTTTTTTTTTTTTAAAGTGTTAATGCAATACAGAGCATTTAAAACATCAGCAAGTTATTATTGGAAACATTTTGTATAAGGCTTGAAAATGTACAGTAGGGAACTAGCCCGCTTTGGCAGGAGATAAGCAGGGTGATGTAATGGTCCTTTCCTTCGCTAACATTTATGATTGTAGATTTTATAACTGCTGTGTATACTTTTCCAAAAAAGATGAAAATGTTACACCCTTTAGCATTAAAACAGTTTAGAGCAGGACCTAACTGGGCTTTCAGACCCGTATGGCAGAAATCAGCTCCATCACTCTGCTTTCCCTATATATATGTTAACATCGATCCCTAGGTGGGGTATGTTCATGGGGGTGCAGTCTGTGTCTTGAGGATCTAAGAGGAGTTTTTTGCCTTACATCTTATCAGTGAGTTCAGAGTTCATTCACATCACCAGTAGGAAAATCTGAAATAGCACATAGGGTAGGTATAGTTCTGTGATTCCTGGAGTCTGTCTGTAATTGGATTATTAGATCTAGTTAGATCTACTGCTTATTTTCTAGCACCTAATTTGGAACTTCCTAAGTGAGTGTGTATTGCAGATATAGTGCATTTTTCTTTGTACAAGAATAAAGAGTTTGGCCATAAAATGTTTGTCATACAAGATTTCTATCTAGAGCTCTTCATAATGAAATACATATATGATAAACATATTTTTCCAAGCCCTTCAGCTTTGAGAACTGGAAGTAGTCACACATTTTTCTGTACAATTTGCTTTGTCAGGTGTCTAAGTGTTGCACAAATATTTTTTTACATACTCTTCATTCACTGGTATGTAGTCACACTTTCAGAGGTCAGAACTGGGAGTGTACCAGTTTTACTTTAAATACTCAGTTTCAAAATTGCACTTGCATCACTGCAGGAGAAAAGAACATATGTGTGTAGGTGCTCGCACAATTAGGTGACTGCACATTTAGCAGTCATTTGCATAGGTAGTGGATTTTCTTGTAAGAGAAAAAAGGTGAGGTGGCTCATGCCATGCCTTGTGCCATCTTATAGGATGCTGCCAGAATGGCTCAGAAACATACTACAAAACCATGTTAACACAAGATTATCTTATTCAACAACCCTCTTGAATTGCTTAGGAATGCTTAACTTACTAATACAAGCCCAAGTCTTTATTTACTTTATTTTATTTTTCTCCTGATGTTGTTGTGGTGGGGAGAAGAGGAAAAAATTTTTTTTCCTTGAGAAAAGGCATCTTGTCCTATTCCCTAACCACAGACATGTTACAGACAGTTCTCTGGGAGAAGATAATACTGCTCTCATTCATTCTCTCTGAGGGTGAAGGCAATTGTGCCTGGAGTTGGCCAGCCTGTGGCTGTCCACCATCTGTGTAAGGAATTCACAATCCCAGACAAAAGAAATTGGCAAAGTCTTCTTTCTGTCTGTTCTCCAGAGCCTCAAGATAGCCATAAAACACCTGGACAAAATCAGCAGGTGATGGCAAGGGAAAGAGAATGATCAGTCACAGACATTGCTGAATCCTTTGAACATTACTTATAGCTTGGACACTGCTGTCACCAGACACAGTTTGATCTTTGGTGAGTTTTCTGGAAATGCTTTTTCCCCTGGCTGTATGACAACAGGAGGAACCAGATAATGCCGTGGAGGCAAAGCAGAGTTTTCCCATCTTGTAATTTTTATCTCACCTTGTAACTCTAGTGCTTGTTACCTGTGTTTGCACTTAAATAATCATACAGGGAAAAAAAAAAGAAAAAAGAAGATAATGCAGAAAAGATGTCATAGGTTTTTGCCTTTGTGACCATTCTAATCAGCAGTCCTTACCTGTCATCTGTGTCTTAACATGAACAAATGACTTAAAAGCTGACATCTTTCACTGTCCTTTTTTCCATTCATGTTGGTTTACGAATAACTTGATGACAATTTTAAAATTAAGGAATTAAGTTTTCTTCAATTTTTTATTCTGCTGTCATATTCAAAACAAAAGTAATTTTCTTCTGTATTTATGATTTTTTTATGTCTCACCATTGATCATCAGTTTTGACTTTTATGTTAAATTGATTTGTAGCCCAGTACTACTCCAAATCTCTCAGAAAATTACAGTTCACGTTTTCATATGTTTGTTCCATACATATCATGTGTATGCTTTTCAGTATGTGAAGACCTAAGCCTAATAAAATTCAGGTCAATTTTAGAAAGAGAACAAAGAAATACTATGACAGACTAATGTGTCTTAAAGACTGTCTGTCTGTATATGGTACAGAAGCATAGGGACGAGAACACACTTGGCAGGAAAGCAGTAAGTTTCCTATCAGTTAACCTGTTGGCATCCGGAATCTGAATTTCATTGCACATGTGCTTAGCACTGAAGCTGACAGCCTCACCAGTGTCAAGGGGTTAAGTTTGTTCCTGACATTTTGTTGCATTCCCAAAGCAAAGACTAAACCGTATCAAAAGGCAGACGGATCACTTCGCACGTCAGCTGTCCTCTGAATCCCTCTCCCTCTTGTCACTGTTTTCTCTATGTTTTTGTCCTCCCCTCCCTGTGCTCCTGCAAATAAAACCCTGCTTCACATGGCTGGTGTCAGCATAACTCGGTCATGCTGGAGGTATTAATGCAGCACTCTAATTCAGACATGGATCTGGTTGTTCATCATAAAGTCGCTATGTGGGTTTGTGTGCGCATGTGTGCATACATCAGTCAGGATGGTGTTTGAGGAAGGCAGAATGCTGCACTGTTTCTGTAGCCTATATTTACAGCTCGTAATCAGCTAGTATGAACCTCAGGGTAATAAAGGTGAAGATTCAAGATTTTATATTTTAGTTGAAGAGCATTCTGCTACTTGATGGCAAGATTATCAGTAAAACTAAGAACCCTTACTTTCCACTCTGCTTTCTCAAATGTGGAAAATATATATTGCGTCCCTAGAATACGTTACCAATAGTGTTAATATCTTATGGCAGCAGTCATAATAATCCTTTTACTCTAGCTAATCACGTGCTAATCTGTTGGTAAGTCAAAAGCATTAGACCATTTAAAATTCATTGTGTCAGCTCAGCTGAAGTAACTGGTGTGGTGCTATAAACATTTGGGAGAAAAGTTCCTCGAACTAATCTAACTATGTCATAAAGAATTTTGCCAGCTCTATACAGCAAATCTAAGAATGTCATTAGTTTCAGGTTCTGGACAAAAGTATTGGAGTGTGTACAGAAACAGAATATTGCTGAAGTTTTTGTGATGATGTGTCTGAACTAGGTTTCAGTGTTTACTACTCTACTGTTCACTGAGCAGCTAGGGATTTTTTGCTGTCTGAATGTTTTCTGCTTTCTGTAGCCTTTTCTTCCTGTAAGTGCGTGGCTGATGGTTACACTGCTATATGAGCTCATGAGTTTCTTGATGTTTGTAGCCAAAGAGGGAGTTTAGCATACTTTATTTGTTTTATTTCAAATTTTATCTTACTTCTTTACAGCTTCATATTTTGGAGCTTGTCGTTGTCCCTTCTGCCATTCTCTCTTTGACAATTTCCTTCATATTATTTCTTAAAAGCTTAAATCATTTAATTAGACTGTTCAGATAAAAATTGTGTTAAAATGTGATGAAGATAATAACTTGTTCTCCTTTGTTGTCTTATGAGAAGAATGGTTCTGATCTGTTAAAAGGTTTCAGTGATCACCGATGTAGCAGTGAAAATTCTCTTTTCTTTGGCTATCAGGATAGTACATGCAGTGGATCATTTCCTCTTGTCTGCAACACTTTGAGTAAAAAGGCACTGTCAGAACAGAGATCGTGTCCTACTGAAAATATGTCCAGATCAGAATCCTGCAAATTTTGAGAAGCCAGTTGTTGTGAAATTTTTTCTCTGATCATAGTTAGAAAAATGGCTTTTACATTGTAAATTTGAAAAGCATATTTGTACTTTAGATCATGAATTTCAGAATGTTGTTTTTATTTCCTTATATGTGCACATGCGTTTCTTATGTCTCTAAGGAAGTGTTTCATATCTTAAAAACAACAAAAATTTATTTTAAATATTCTGAAGATTTTGGAACCACAGAGATTCTGAATTAAATTCATAATTGCAGTAGTAATTTAAGAATCTCTTCAAAGAAATACAGACCTGAGAATTAGTCATTCATTTTGTCATTTTACATCAGACAGGGCAGTATCTTTTAATTTTTTTAATTTAATTTTGTTTTGCATTTCCAGAATTTATCTTTAAAAACAAACATAGTGCAAAATAGCCTTTTGCAATTCTTTATGAGATTTTAGTGTTTTCTTTCTTTTTTACATAGTTTTTACTATTTCTCTCCCCAGTATTTCAGTACCAAATCTACAAGTCTGACTGTTCACATTTCCTTTAGCAATCCACATCAGCTGTGGAGCTGAGTTTGATTAGTGAAAGTCTTGTTCTCTAACAGAGAACACTGTGGTTACACTTGTGTTGTGGTGTTTGAGAGACAAGTGAAAAATGATTGCAATGCAGAAACAGAAAAACAGAGGATATGGAAAAAGAAGTTTCACATGTGAAAAATAGAACTACTTTATTGTGCTGTGTTAAAATATAAAAGTGCACATAAAAGTGAATATAAATGCATTTATCCCAAGAAATACCTTCTGTGTGTTTCACTTAGGTGCTGTGTGTCTACTTTACAGTTTAGAAACTGCTCTTCAGTGCTGGCCTGCAAACTCAGTTTTCTGACACATGAATTGTGACCTTTTAGTTCCATCTTACGAAATTTTGTCCAGACTGAATGAAGCAATGTGGTCTGTCCACTACTTGAAAGGAGCGCAGGTTATAGCTGCCCTCAAGCAGGGGGTTCAGACTGGGAAATCTGCTCATCATCACTGTTTAATCTTGCAGTCATATGTTCGTATGCCTGTAGAGGAATCGAAGAAGTGTCTGCAGTTACTGTTGTATAATCACATTTTGTGACACCTGACTGTATTGTGGAAGGGACTACAAAAATTATTTCAGATTCTTGGATGAAATCTCATGTTAAAAGGTTTGTTTTTACTGAAATAAACAACCATCCTCCAAGATTCAGTTCTAGAATGCCAAAGAAAGAAAATGTAGATCAACAGTTACTTGAATATGCTCCAAGATACGCTTGGAGCTTGGATATTCTTGGAAGGCACTGCAGTCCTCACCTACCGCAGGAGGTATGCTTGTGCCTTGGTGCTCCCGGCTACCTACCTGCTGTTTTCTGACTGCCTATTTATCTTTCCTGTACAGCCAGTGGCTAATCGTGGCTCCAGCATGGGCAGATACTTGGAGGTGGCAGTAGGGTTCTGTGTTTTGTGGCTGTTGGTTGTGGGGTTTTTGTTTGCTTGTTGGTTTTTGAGGAAGAAGGTTTTTCTGCTCTGAAACAGTTAAGTTCTCTATTTGTGTCCCGACAGAGAATATTTTACCTACCATATGGATTGGTTATGAATCTTGATGGCAAACAGAATACAGAGCTTGTACACTGTGGTTTACATCTGTCATTTTCGAAGCACGATGAGAAGGAGGTCAGTTTTGTTATTCTCATTTCCAAATGGGAAACTGAGGCAGAGGTGAAAGAAAGTGACCTGTCCAGCGTAATAGCAGCAGACCATGACAGACGTTATCTTCTTTTAAGCCTACGGTAAATTAAATTTGGCTGGTAGCTTTCAGAATTCCCTCTGGATGCTGTTCAAAGGTAAAACTAAGACCTGGAACTCATTGCTGCGGGGACAATCACAGAAGACCTTCTGAATACATTTTTATAAGTTTAATTAAACCCTGATAAAGCTGCATATGAGAGTCCTTTTTCAGAAATAAAGTGGGCCAAAGTACCTTGCTGGTTTCTGTCACGTGCAGAGTTGCATTCCCCCATCTCTTGGTGTTGTTCATTCACATGGCTAAAAGTGAATGCTGATGGATCCAGATCACTTCCTTTTTTTTCTTTTCTTTTCTTTATTTTTCTCTTTGCTATGCATTCCTTGGCTAGCCCAGTGGTGTAGGAACTTGACACAGATCCTTGTTCAGCTTGACAGTTCACCCATGCATTTTTAGAACTATTTATTTAGGGGTATGGAATTGTTTATCTCTAGACGAATCTGAGTTTGTGCCGCTGTGTTATCTGGAGAGAACCAGCGTTCACCGAGGTGCTTAGGTGGCTTGTCCAAAGGTGGCCCTAACTTTGAACTTTTGTGTACGTGAATTAACAGAAAACTATTAGCGGCTGAACTTACTCAGAATAGTGTTATAACAGTAGGTGAATGTTTGTAGTGTCAAGCATTCGGTTTGTAAAACATTAAATAAATGTACTGCACTATGTAAATATTTTTCCATGGTTGTCATTACCATCACCATGAAATGACTCATGTTGCTCTTCAAGTATCCTGTAAACAGGCCTGGATGGAGAGACCTCAGTAGAGAAGGAGCTTGAGGAGCCCAGCTCGCTGCAGGGGTGATGGCCCTTCTTTCTCTCCCCATCTATCCCAGAGGGCTTTTGCCAAATGCCACTACAGCGGAGCTGGCAGAGGGAAATGAGGCTCATTGCTCAGCCCAGGGAAAGCTGGGGCACATGTTTCTTTCTTCAGTTTATGGCTGAAAAAGCAAATCTGTCAAAACACTGGATGGTGGTAGTGTTGTAAATGCCGCAGCTTAGCGCATGTGAGATGAAGCTCTGTAAGCTGCTGTTTCTTTATACAGAGTGGTATGTGCACAGATGAAGCAGAGCTATCTCATAAAGTTGCACAATTTTCCTTTTATTTTCAAAATAAAAAAAATTTCAGCATCAGCTGAAAAAAATTCTCCAATGAGATTATTCTTTTCCTTCCTTCCTTCCTTCCTTCCTTCCTTCCTTCCTTCCTTCCTTCCTTCCTTCCTTCCTTCCTTCCTTCCTTCCTTCCTTCCTTCCTTCCTTCCTTCCCATCAGACAGCATATAAAAAATGAGATGAGTAGAAAGAGCTGTTCCTGGTATCAAAGTGATAACCAAAATTTATAAGTGTGATATGTAACTGGTATCTAGCCAACACTTATTTCTCCTGCCTAATCTGTGAAATGAATCCTGTCCTGTAATTGTTTTAACTCAGGATTCTGCAAAGGAGGTGTTTTTTTTTTTTCACCTTGCTTCTGATGCTCCAAGGAAAATATATTAGAATCCATCATAACAGAAAATGATTTGATCTCTGTAATTCAGAAATGTGATACACAAAAGAACACAATGTAGATTTTGCCCCATGATGAAGCGTGGTCCATATGGTGACTTTCAGTGATTTGGATGGAATACTTCTTTAGTTGTCCTTCCCTAATTTTATTTTATTAGGCAAATATATTTATCCTTTTAAAATGGGGAAGTTTATGTTTCAGTCTTTTTTTGTTTGTTTGTTTGTTTGTTTTTTTATTTCCTAGAACAACTAAATTGCAGATAGATAATATTAAAATATACTTTTATATTTGGAGGAAGAATTGCAGTCCCATTTTATTTGGGCACCGCATCACAGAACAGCTACTGAATTTCAAGAGACAATCTAATGAATACGAACTCTTTGGAAATTAGTTGCCCATTCCATTAATTGTTTATTTGTGAATGAAAAGAGCTAGTCAAGCAGAGATACTGTTTGGTTTCTGGAAATCGCTCCACCAAACTACCTCCAGATGTCAGGGGAGGAGGGGAAGGAAGAAAACTTCATCCACATTTTAATACATGAAACTTTTGTAATGTGTTCACGATTCATGACCTTTGTTTGGATGTCGTTTTTGCTTTGTCTCCTTTGCTCAAGATCGTCTCTTTTCCTACTTTTTGTCCAGCAAAAAGGATTTTGTAATGAAGAATCTACAGCAGTATCTTCTGCTGCAGTATAAAGTGCCCAGATGATGAAAAGAAACTGGCTGCTGTTTTTTCAGTTTCAGTAATGTAATTTGCGTCTTTGTTCTTCTAGAAGTTGTTGAGAAAACATTTACTTGTTATGAGTTGTTATGCTGAAGAATAAATGATGAATATTTTACAAGAAAGGACGGATAATAAAATTATGAAAAGTAATGAATTTCAGTGATAGTTTTGCTAGTAAATGTATGACTGGAGTGCAAAGCTCTCTTTAAGATGCTCTCTTTACAACTTGTTATACAAATGACTGCATTCTAGCAAGCAGCAGATCTTCTTCCTAAATCTGCAGTGGGTATCAAAGAAGTCCGCATTTTGTTTTTTAGTATTTTCTTTTGTCTCTCATTCCCTTTTTAAAGTAGAAGTTTTCTGGACTGCGTGCATAGATTTTTGTCAGTATTTGTTTGCTTTTTTAGCTAAGCAACAGCTCATTTATCTTACCCATTACTCTTCCCAAAAGAAGGAATAAAGCCCCTATCTTTTTTTTTTTTTTTTTTTTTTTTTTTTTGCTAAGAACTATTAGGGAAGCTCATTTCTGAGTGATAAGCAGCCAAAAACAACACTGGATTTGTGTTCAGGGTTGAATTGTACATGTCTGTTAAAAAAGGCAACTGTGCCGCAGTTCACTTTACAGTTATTTTCCAGATTATTCAAAATACTTGAGCATTAGAAGAATCTGTCTAGTCCCACAGGAAAAACTGTCCAATAAGCCTCTCCCTTCATCTGAGGGTCATAAAGGAAACCCTGGCTAGACGCTTTGGTGACTAATTTAAAGAATCTGGCAAGACAATTGATAGCACCCTTCCTTTGTGTTGTGACAAATATATTTTGACTGCAGTTTATTAACATAATCCAACACAACCACAGACATATTGTATGTATTATAGCATAGAATTAGAAACATTTTTTGTGCATCACAGTCTTTACTCTCTCTTTTTTTTGACAAGGATCTGGATAATTGCCTCAACAAATGAACTGCTGTGTTCAGTCTGTTTCTATAATTTCATAAATTGTTTTCCATGCTAAAACTAAGCAAGCTTTTACTGAGTAAGTATAAGGAACCACAGTGTAATTACTGGAGCACTATTATTAAAAAGTGTGACAGAAATGGCAGTTTAACTGACAGATACTTTTTTTTTTTGCTTTATTACAACAAATTAAGTATCTCATTGAGTGCCAGTTAGTGAGCAACAGTGTTGTCTGTCTCCTTCCCCCTGTCACACACACACACTCTAATGCACACACACACACACGCTGGGGCTGAGGCTTATTGTAGAAGATTACCACATAAGCTGGATCATAAACTGCCAGCTGAAGGCAATAGGAGTATTGCTCCAGGAAATGTTATTTAAAAAAAAAAAAAAAAAAGTTGCTGGGTTGGTTTCTTAGTGGTTTGGGTGTGTTGTTTTTTTTTTTGTTTTGTTTTGTTTTGTTTTTTGCCTCATACTTGGATAAGCTGAATACTCAGCTCTTTCTATATCTCCCATAAGTTGCCTGTTTCGCTCCTTTGATCTGCCTTTATCTGAATATGTTGGCTCTCTTCATAGATAGAAGGAATTAAAATTATTCCCATTATATGGATAGAAAAAGTGAGACACAAATAGTGTTTAATTCTCCCAAGAGTCAGAAGCAGTGAATGACCAGGCTAAGAATAAAACCTAAATTTGCTGAACCACTCTCCCTACAAACAATGTGGCCTTGATCCAGAGCCCACCAATCTCAACAAAAAGAAAGTTTTTGACCATATCCTTTATGTGCGATATATATATATATATTATAGTATATATATTATATATATTATATACAGATATCTATATTTTCCTCCTAATTATGTGATCATTGCAGTGCAGTTTTTCCAAAAATACAATACGTTTGTAGAGGACAATTGAAATTAAATACTGTCAACGACATAATTTGAATGAAGATTGTTGACTAACTTCTCCAGCTTTAAAGCTGCTGTCCTTTTCACTTGCTTTCAGTTCCATTCCTTTTTATATGAAAAGTGTTCATACATTCCCAATCCACTTCTTGCTCTTTTTAATAGTATATACATTTTAAATCTTTGGACTGTTTATGTTTTCCAGGGCTGTGTACTAATACTAATACCTTTGCTTTTGCAAATCCTAAAATCAGAAAAGCAAGGGGTTATTAGCCAAATATTACACAAGCTATCAGATTTGAATCACATTTAATACTGAATAGGGGGTCTTCTAAATTGTACACTCACTGTATGTATAGTCAGTTATATGTAAATATTAAACTTCTGGACAGTGTGATAGGGATGTAGATAGTATAAACTACTACTATGATTGAAAGGCTAACATGCATAGCAGTGGGTTTATAAATCATGGGTTTATAAAGTGTGTACATGTTGGAGCTCTGTGTTTTTGAAGTTAACTTTATTAGAGAAAGAGGCAAAATCTAATTTTTTTTTTTTTTTGTGAAAATGTGTAGGTATAAACAAGATAAAAAATTTCCTTTTATACCTCAATTTTTTTTTATATATATTTCATGCCTTTAGTATTATGATAAGTAACAAGATTTTTAAGTTCATTTTCTTTACTAGGTTGTGACATGTCCGTAGGTTTTATGAGATTAATGAAATTGCAGCAAAAGAGACCAAGATCATATGAAAAATAGAAGGCTGTTCCATTTATGTTTCATAGTTGTTAAATGCCTCTGAGAATCAGGAATAATAATAAGATGTAACTGTACGACTTAATGAACAGAACCTTAGTGATTGTGTTTAGTTAATCACTTCAAAAAAAGGGCTGTCTAAAAATTTGCTTTGATTTACATTCTGCTTAGTTGTGATCTATTTGCATTACAGCTGAGGATCTGCTTACAGATTTATGAAGATATGAACTAATTTTTGGGTGGTAGTCTGTCATATTGAATGGCTCAGTAGTGTTGGTGACTTCTGTCTGCAGTACCAAGGAAAGAGCTCAACCAGGCATTACTACCAAGAAGCCTTCTGGTAAAATATTTTTTGACCACGTTTTTTGGAAAGTCCTGTTTGAAACTTTTATCAAAGTGTCTACAAAGTCTGTATATCTCCATTTTATCATATGCCATTTTGAATTTGGTTTAGCATATCTAATCCTTCAGTTACATTTACAACGTTTGTACATTATTGAAGGATACATGCAAATACTCAGAACTTGGTGATATCTGCACAATGTCATGTATTTGATTTGATTTATTTCTTTTGCCATCATTATTAGACAAAGCGTGGGGAATTCTGAGTTCTTAGACAAGCAGTCATTTTTAGTTCCAGGCTGGGCATAAGTTGCAGACTTTTTTCTTGAATTCTCGTAAAACTGAAAATACTAATTTGCAGTATCTGTATCAGTCAGAAAGTTGAGTAAACAGCAAGATTAGCAAAGCTAGATCTTCTACAGCTTTATTCCTAGGGTGGAAAACTCTTGCAAAACTGAATCCACCTTCCAAGCTTCCCTTTCAGCCCACCTTCTATTGAGCTGGTGTAATCCTTTGCTACTTTTGCTTGGCTTAATAGGAGGTGTGGTGCTGATTGACCAGCTGGCTGCTACCTCTTCTCTGTTAAGTAAGTGTAATGGAATGCCCTGGCTGTAAGAACGTGGCAGGCCAAAACAAAAGGTTTTTGGGAGTGTATGCTGCTTCTGGGTCATGCTTTGTGCAAGTGCATTAGAAAAATTAAACGTATTTGAAAAATCTTTCTGCCAAAGATGGTGGAAGTAAATGTGCAGATTCAGAAGCAGTGGAAGGATAAAATACATAGACATATAATCTTGGGAAATGCACAGCTGTCCTCTGGAGACATAAACAGATCTGCAAGTTTTTTTTGTTTGTTTGTTCATTTGCTGTTTGGGGTTTGTTTGTTTCTAATTGTATTCATTAGTCTGATAAATTACTTGATTTAGTAGGATAAATACTTTCCTCTTTTCTTCATGCCCTGGACAGAGATTAGAGTGAGATTGTGACTTTCTCTGACTTTCTTCCATGTAGACGTTAGAGCAAAGGGGTCTTCTGACTTTAATCCGGAGCATTTTAATCCTCTGTATTTGCCCAGCTGCCTCCTGTGTGAACAGATTTCATGTATGTGGAATTTTGAGAAATATTGCATATTGACAGGTATCTGCTTGTTTAGAAATGCTTTCTGAGAAGTAATTCGTCAGAGTTGCTTTTGTGCTGCTCATTTTTTTACATCCATATTTTGTTTTCCTTCAAAAATTGAAAGACTTTTAATATTTAAAAATAATATTGTTTGGTCAGTTAAGATGCCACAGAGTTCTATCTTAAGTCTAATTTTTCCTCAAATTATATACCTTTGTTGTCCTTGCAGGATACATGTCTTTTTTTTTTGAAAGTCCTTCAGTTACCAGTATAAAGTCAGAATAGTTACATTCTTCTAGCTCATAACTGCTCTCAACTTACCTCAAGAACATAGCAGGTGTTGTACAAATTAATCTGAATTAAATCAAGCTCCTGTTATTTCACTGTAACTACTAACCATCCAGGTGACATATGCACATTGAGGACACTGGCCAAAACTATCAGGGAGGGTTTTGTGAGTTTGGGGTGGGGTATTTACTCACCAAATCATTAAAGTGAATTTTGTACTTCTTCTTTTCATGACAAATGGACTCACATGGTGCATAATGACATGTTTTTATGTGTGAGCTTTGCAGGGATGAAGCAAACCAGTCTGTTTGCTGTTATGCACACTGGACTCAAAAACATAGAACTTACCCCTTTGACATACAAATTTCTAAATTCTTCTGAATGTGAAAGGCACAGTACTGTCTTTTTCCTCTAACATACCTGTGTTCTTTTCTTGTTTGCATCTTCCTCCCTAGTCCTTTTGTTTAATTTCGCTCTCCTTGCTTTTTGTCTCCTACCTCCCGTCTCTTTCTGTGCATGTCACCCACTGTTTTCTTTTCTCTCTTTGCTTCCATGTGCCAGGTGTTCTGCTTTTCTCCACACATTTTTATTCCCTTGAAGTTTTACAAGTGAGCAGGGTAGCTTTTCAACTTCTTGCACAAACTAAACACTTGAAAAGTCATCACTTTCTCATAAGCAGTGGTTTCCCTAAGCACATCAAGTATATAAGATTAAGGGAAAACGGACCAATTTGGCACAGATCCAAAGTCTCATTTGAATTGCAAAACTGTACCTGTCGAAACCCCCCCAGAAAACGTCAGAAAAAATCACATTTTATTTTGGGAGAATTCTGCAGGTCTTTTCTTCTCATCTGCTGGGATTCCCTTCAGCAGTATTGAATTTGGATGTTGACAGTGATGGAGAATTTACAGAGCTACTTGAGTTGTATGTTTCTTTTAGTAGTATTTAATAGTATTACTATCTGGTAACTATTAGATACTGTCCTGGTCAGTAATTCGGTGAGTGAAATACCTTCTGAGTTATCGGTTTTGCCAGTCTCTTAGGAAGCATCTGCTTTTCATCTTTGTAGTCCCTACAGTAGGGACTGTAGTAGTCAACTACTATTCTGTAGTTGAATGAAGCCATTCTTTCAGGAAAACGGGAGAAATTCTTAATTGGAGATGAAAAATATTACCACATATGCATTAAATGGAGAGGTGTACTTTAAACTCGAATGATAATTTGGAAAAGTAATCCAACATCTGCAGATGTAGGGATACCTGCTGATAATGATCTCCAAAAGCTTCAAACAGTGGTTATATATATATGAGACCTCCATTCTGCTTTTTAGTCCAAAGTGGTTCTGAACTTGTCTCTCCCACCACTATCACACATACCCTCTACTTCTCTGAGATTTCTCAGGCTCCTCAAGTCTTGCCCTCAGATACCCTCCTTTACAAGTCTAGCTGTTGCCACCGCACGCTATTTTTTTTTTAGCCATCTTTGATCTCATCTCAGTCATTTCTCTTAAACAGGAGGAAACAGCTTTCAAGGAAGGCCTCTGCAGTAACTCTCTCTCTAATGAATTCTTTCTTCCCTCTAAAGCCTCCCTCCTGGAATCTACCCACACTCTGCCTGCTCATCTCATCCTCATGCTCCCATCTCAGAGGTGCCTCCACCTCACACCCCGCTCAGTGCACCTGCCCTGCCAGCCTGCCCTGCTTCCCTGGGAAAAGTGGGATCAGCTCCAGATGGGCTGCTGGAGTTGTGTGCTGTACTGCTTGGGGAAGGAAGCACCCGTGCAAGAGGACACACCCTTTGCATAGCCAGAGAGGACGCTTTGGCCTGCAGTGTAACCCGTGTTCCCCCACAGCACATGTTCCACTGCCTACTGGCACAAGGCATGCCTCAGGCTTTCCCAAGGTATCAGAAAAGAGCAGAATTTGACTGAGGTGGGGTAAAGGGGAAAAGAGCAGAAGAGGAGGAAGGAGTTCAACAGTCTATATTTAGCTTTTTTAGAATTCTTTCTCCTACATACATGACTCCTTGCCTTGTCTCCTAATTTGAGAATTTCTGCTTTATAAAGTTTAATTTTCAAGCTTTCTTCCTGGGTTGTTAATTGTGGTTCAAAAGTAGAGCAACTTAGGAGAAGATGTTTTAAGTCACTGGGGAAGTCAGTGGAACAGGAGACGGAATAACTTCTTCATGGAGTCATGTGCAGACCTGTAGCTAGCCTTGAGTTTGGTCTTCAGAAATGTCTTCACTTTTCTATCCTCTGCAATCAGTAAATTAGATCTTGCACCTGAGTAAACTGAAGCTCTCAGTGTGCTCTGAGGGCAGAATCTGGTATTCCCTGCTAGACTGATCTTTTGGGCTGTCTGTCAATGGGACATCTTGTCCATGAGCACAGTTCAGGACAGCATTGTGTGACTCTATGGGATATGGTATGGGATAACCCTGCGGTGCATTCCTGTGCTGCTGAGAGATACCTGGCCCACTTCTACACAAGTGTGCTCAAGTGCTAAGAGCAGCATAGCCACCTTTGTGTGAGCACTGCTTGCGCTCATTTGTTTTGTGAAGCTGTGCAGAAGTGTTTTAGGAATTTCTGCATGGCATTTCACTGCGCAAGAAGACATTGCTGGCCCCCTTCCTGCCGCTCTCCAGGCCAGACAATGAATCAGTGTTTTCATTTCTGAGAAATATACTAATACTGTGCTGGAGTCCACGGTCGTCCTCTTGTGTAGTCTAGTCTTTGAGTAGGAAAGCTAGGATTATTCTCTGTACGTGGCCTTCTCACACAATTGAAAATGGTGATGGTATATACATTAAAAAAAAAAAAAAAAAGGCCAGAACAAAGAAGATATTAAATATCACTAACTTGTAACGTCTTGATAAGTGAACAATTCAACTTCTTTATTACAAAAGCAGGAAAAAGTAGGAGTTAAAGCTTTATAACAATGTACTTTGCTAATCACTGTACTTATGTACAGTCTAGCAATGAAAAAAGTTTAACACTCAGAAGTGCTGTTTCCTTCTGTTTTATAAGTGAGGGTTTTGTTGTTTTTTTTTTTTTTTTTCAATTTGAAAAGGATTTACATTTATTTAAAGACATTTTTCTAAATTTTGCTCTGAATCCAAATCATGTCATACAACTTTGCCAAAATAAACTTGGCAGCTTACATTTTCTTTCCTTTTTTTTTGAGTGTTGGCATGTAATGAATATTAATGGAGCATCACTTCCTGGTTTCTGGCATGATACTTTCTTCATGTAAATACAGCTTTTTGAAATACCAAAAGCCAGTGTGTGCAGTTCAAAGCCTTCAATTAAATTTAGATGAATTGATAAAGAATCTCCATTTTCTATCTTGTGAGAGCTTGATTCTGTTTGTTTCTTGAAGAAAATCTTTATTATTTTTTAGAAGAATAAGAAAAAGTAATTCCATGAGTTTAACTCCCTTCATGTTTACGTCCCTACGTAGTACATCTTGTTCCTCTGTGTCTGAATTCAAACTCCTCAAGTTAAGAGTGCTCTTCATTTTAGGATTTTATAGCAGCAAGCACATATTCAGCAATCAAGTAGTAATAGGGAGAAGTGAATCCGTCTGGATAAAGTGTAACTGACCTGAATTTGATCCTTAAACTCCAACTAACCACAACTATTCAGAGTCTTTAATTTTTTTTTTAATTAATTTTTTTTTCGTTTCAGAAATTACTATCACACACCTCTGCACCATGTGGCTTTTCCTGGGAGTGGAAACAGACTTATCAACATAGTGTAACATAGTCTGTTTTTGTGGTGTGTCTGGCATAGTTGTTACCAGAAAATTCTGGAATTCTCACCAGAAAGGCAGCTTTTATGCAATTTCCAGAACAGTTTTCACACCAAAGAGGATTAGGTGGTAAGCAGAGTGGAGAAAGAATCTGTGCTTGTGGTTGTATCTTGGTTTTACCAGTCACTAATTTGTGCTGGGCTAAACGTTGCTTTTAATTATGAGCTGGTGGAACTCTCATGAAAATGAGAGAAAAGGCTCCCATTTGTCTCATTGTGACTTGAACTTTTCATCATGGAAATCCACTGGCTGTAATGAGGTGACACATGAGTTTCTTGGAGCTGAGTTTAGTCCTCTCTGTGTGTGCACACTTGTTTTATGCTAGTGTCGTCCATCACGTAGACCCTGAGGTCTAGACTGAGGAACCCATTCCATCTGGCCTGTGCCTTTGTCCCACAGGAGAAGAGAGCTACAGTTAAGGCTGAGCATGCTGATTTAACTCTTCCTGTCCCAGACGGGCATTTACTGTGGAGCTGCTGATGACATGTGCACACGTGGTGGTGGAGAAAGCGAGGGCTTCAGGGAATGACATTTATGATTCTTTCAGTGGCTGTAATAGGCTGTCTGTGGACTCTGTCAGAGCTGCTGTGAGTGTGCCTGGGGAGGAGGGACATAGCAGTGTCCCTGGGATAGGCACACTGCTGGTACCTTCAGTGGCTGCCACAGGTTTGAGTCTCCTTTACACCCTACAGCTGCACAAGCATCAAAACTTAAACCAAGAGCGGAATTTGAACCCATCTATAAGACAGTTAGGCTGATAGTTTTGCATTTAACTCTGTTTGGCTAGCACATTCAAAATATGCAGCAAACAGGCGGAATTTAGAAGCTGCAGCCCAATATAATAACATCCTCAATTTTATAGCTTGGAGGGGCAGGAGATTGTGACTGATGGACAGACTGCCACATTAGGCTCTTTTTTGTAAAGCTGTTAAAAATTTCCTGACAGCCCCATTCTTCCTTCAGCAAAATAGGACAACGCTCCAATTGACTGCAATGGTGGGAGGCTCCGCGCCAGCACTGGGCTGTGTGCTTTCTGAGCCATCTCACTTCCTACCTGCCTGGTTTGCTTTCCTTGAATGTGCGCAGTGTATGTATTTGCTGCAAAGCATGTACATACTAAATGGAGACCAAAGCAAATTTTGCCCATATGGTATCCTGCTGGATACCATAGCTGGAATAAACAGGGGGCTTAGCATGAACGTAGCATGTGCACTTAAGTGTGTGTGCTTGATTAAAGTCTACATACTGGTCGTTGCACAGAAAGTGAGAATGTTTCTACTTGCAGAGCCTGTGCTTAGCACTTACATGCTGAGCAGCAGCAAGATTACTGTAGCTGTTGCTAGACTTAGCGTGACCTAACACAATTTGGTACAAAGCAAACAAAGAAATTTTAAACAGGCACTAAATAGAATGTTCTAGGTAAAGTTGGGAGATATGGGTGCAGTCAGAAATGCACTAAATGTATTCAGTTGACTTCTTTCTCTATGAAGATGCATGGTGCTTGATTTTCAAAGGTGCTGAGCGCTGACAAATCAAAGCGGACAGTCAGGATCAGATAAACACAAGTGAGCACCATGTTAATTCCTATGCTATCAAAATAGTTTAGAAGAGAAACAGGTTTAAATACAATGCAGACTGCCAAATGGCAAGACTTGCTCCTATTTAGAGCATGATGTTAGAATGCATTCTTCTAGATGAGGCAGTGTGATTGTTCCTGGGACATCTGCTTTAGCTCATGTTGTCCTCTGTTGAATATGTATGTGTCTAAACGGATGAGTTTTTTATATTGATCTAGCTCATTTTCTTAAAAAAATGTTTTTGAAATCATTCATTGGCATGCTTTTCCTGCATGAATTATGAAATAATTATGGAAGTTTGAGTAGTGACATTGCTTTTTCCAGCTCTGAGATACATGAACAGGTTTTTGCAGCAAAACTCTAATAGCCCTCATCTTATCTGTTTGGGATCTTTGAATAAACAAGATTTCAGGATCCAGAGCAGATATTTTAGCATATATTTCAAGGTATTAATTCATCTGGGAATGTGAGCAAAGTGGATGGGATTGAAGTCAGAGCTATGGCACCTCCTGCCACTGCATAAGACCAAAATAGACTGCTCATTTTCCCCCAGGTATGGTCTACCACTTGAGATCTCCTTGACTTGATTTTTAATATATGAAGACGAAAATAAAGTATTGGAAGATCATGGAATAGGAGAGAAATTGATTCTGTATTTGAACACAAAAGTTCTTATTTGCTTATATGATCATTTCCTAATGAATTCCCTCCCCTTAAATGCAAACCTGGAAGAGAGCATAGTGCTCTTTACAGAAAAATTGGCAGCCATTTAGCCCAATTCAGCTCTAATCACTGTGAGCTATGCAAGAAAACAATTCAAAATTCATACGGTCAGAAGCACGAAATGGTGCAGCTCTTACTACTGCTTTATATCTGTTGCTTAGGAGCAAGTTAGTGTGACAGAGACTGTTAAGGGGCCACTACAGTCTGATACTGGTGAGTAAAGAGCTAACAATTTGATTACATGGAAACCTTAATTTCACAGCTTCATACAAATGCATGTGCAGTGTTTAAACCTCTACAAATCATACCTACACAGAAATAATAAACACACTGGTATACACAGGAGGCAATGACATTTATAGGACTGATGACACAGGAACAATGCTACCGTGCAGCAAGGTTCATGCACTGTGTTAGTCTTCTCTCCAGCGTTGCGCTTCAAATGTTTTTCTCCTTGGTCCTACTTCTTATATTTTAGGTAAAAAGCAGGCATGAAACCTATTCTAACTTCCTTCACTGTTAGCAGTTTGCATGATTTTGTCTCAGTTGCAAAGGGCTCAGGTCACACCAAGGAATATCTCCTTAAGCCACCACTATGTGGGTTCTGATTTGCTGCTCTGTTTTTTCTGCCCACGCATAATCAATGTCATGAAGCAGGTAAGGAAGATCACTGTTGTTGATTTTAAACTGGAAGAGGGTAGATTTAGACTAGATATTAGTTAGAAATCCTTTTCTGTGAGGGTGGTGAGGCACTGGAACAGGTTGCCCAGTGAAGCTGTAGATGCCCCCTTCCCTAGAAGCATTCAAGGCTGGCCTGGATTGGGCTGTGAGCAGCCTGGTCTAGTGGAAGATGTCCCTACATATAGCAGGGGGGTTGGAACTAAATGATCTTAAGTTCCCTTCCAACCCAAACCAGTCTATGATTCTATGGTTTGGAATGCTTTTGTTAGATGAAGCCTCTATATCCAGTTGTCTCACACGTAATCATTATACACTCATTTAGTACAACTGAGTTTAGTATTTTAATCTTTCATTAAAAATTGTTAAAAATAGATATTGCTCATTTCGGCATGTGACAATGCATGAACTGCAGCAGTAGCATTTCGAGTTAATTGAAGTTTCCGTTTCAGCCTTTTGTGAATACCTGGTAACTGAAGGAAAGTGGTAAATCAATAAGAGGAAACCAATCATGTTACTATATATTCTTTGCAAATGTATTGTTTCTGTTGTTTAGAAGTCCAACTGAATCTGTTGCTTTGTACTCAAAGAGCCTTAGCCTCCTATTTATTTTCTGTTGTTTGTCCCCACAGTGGATCTGAAGTCTAGATTTTCAGCAAACATAGCATACATGTAGGGAAATCCAGATGCAGCTTTTGAGGGCATATCTCCTCTGCCCACCGTGAGACAGACAGAAACCACTGTGACAAGGTTGTTACCTTAATTATGATGCACAGTGGAGAAGGTAATTTCAGAGGATGAGTTTGTTACCTCCCCTGTGCTTTCAAGTAGGAACTTGCTGACTAAGCACATACTGATTGCATCAGCCAGAGCCTGAAGTGATACGGCATTTATCTTCTGTGGAAATTAGTTTTGTTACAGTGAGGAATGTTTACACTTGTAGACCTGCTGGCATACATTCCTCACTCTCCTCCCTTCTAGCATTTTGTAGATTTCATTTTCTCATAGGAATGGGTAAAATACTTGCATACATGTCCTAAGTGCGTTAGCTTTTCTTTGTAACCCTAGAACCGCACCCTTCCTACATCTGATGTTCAAGTTGTAGCAACCCCATAACTCCTAAAGAGAAGGAGTAAATGAAAGCTTTCTTTTACTAAAACAAACAAACAAACAACATCAATTTAAAAAAACCCCGATTTCATGGTCATTAGCAACTCACTTTTCTTTTTTGTTTGGAATAATAATTTTGCTGCTAAAGTAACTATCTCTGCAGAACGAGATTACTTCTGTGAGAGGCCTAGTGCCCAGCAATAAGGAAAATGAAATCTTCTGAGGTTATAAGGGCATCTCCATGCAATGCATGCTTCAGGAAAGACCTTCCCTATCACTGTTTTGCATTTTTCGTTAGGCCTTTGATTCTCCATTGGTGATGGCAGAGTCATTGACACTGATTTTTATATATAGATATTTCCTCAGAATATCAGCTTTCTGAGTGAAGTTTGGGGGCCTCGTGATTTTCAAGCTTTGAATATCCAGTTAACCCTACATATAGCAGGGGGTTGAAACTAGATGATCGTTGTGGTCCTTTTCAACCCAGGCCATTCTATGATTCAGTGATTCTGTGATTCACTTCTTACCAACAAACTACTTAGGAGATGCTTAAAAGAGGCAGGCAGCTTGTTTTTCTAAGAAGTTAGGTGTTATAAACTAGTGAATATGCTGCAGTCGGTTCAAATTGATGCTAGATAAACATAAATTGCTGACAAATCAGTTTTAAAAACAATTCTTCCCCCTCCTCCCACCTATATTGATGATGTGTACACCAATAGACCCCTTAGAATACAGAAATTTTAGAAACTGAAATTCTAATATAATTTCTTGTGTTGCGCTTAGAGGATAGAATGATTTTATTACATATTGAATTGTGTGACATGATTATTTTCTATCATTAAGGGCAGAAGTATAGATGTGCGTTTACATAAACAGTGACAATATAAGTATTTACAGAATTAAGTGATATGATATAGACATACAAGTAAATTAAAAAATAAAACAAAAATCCCCCAAATGGCATAGACTGTAAAAGACCAGAAAATATCTATATTTTTCCAGGCTTTTTTGGCTTGTTCTTTCTTTTTTTTCCTTTTTTTTCTTTTCTTTTTTTTCTTTTTTAGAGAAATAGCTGTGTCTTGTCACTTTTATATTATAGATAAATATTGTCCATATGTATGACAATGGCAGTGGATCTTACTCTGATTTCACTCCTCTTCGGTTTAAATCAAACCTGTCTTTTTGTATACTTCAAACATGTTCTGCCAGACACAGCATGTCCTATCTTAGCTGAGTTGGACATTGTATGTTGTAAATCTGTGCAGTTGAAATAATGCTTTTAAATATGTGTTATAATGATTTAATGAGACATAAATTTGAAGGTTGTGCAGAGGAAGAGGCTTGGGAGAACAAAAATATTTTTCTGAGCTCTTACACAATATTGTAGTATGGAAACTCCAGCTTTGCACCAGCAGGGGCAGGTTTATCCTGTAAACTGGGGAAAAATAAAAAAAAAAATAATTAAAAGAACAAAATGATAAAGCTTGTGCTTTGCTTAATAAGGGCAAATAAATATATGTGTATTATATGGTATTAAATATATTTGTATTCCAGAGTATAGCTAAAGGACAACTTCCCATGAAATAATGCATTCCTTTAGAATTGCTGTAGATTTTCATAATTTTTTTTAAAGCATTCCTATTGTAACCTACATCAAAAGGGCAGCTATGGTTCTTGTGTCTGACTATACATATGCATTATAGAAAAGTGAGTCTACTGTAATTACCAGTTTGCAGAGCGAATTCCTGCAGGGTTTGTACTCTCCCCATTAGTAAAAGAGATAAGTTGAAATGTATTAAAATTTCACTGTACAACTGGGAGTTTTTGTTCACAGTAAATGTGGTAATGTTTCTTCATTGCTTGACTGTTTGTGTTTAAATATAGGCAGTGTGCCCAACAGGGACAAAATTATAGGATAAAGCTATGTATAAAAGAAAATCCTTCTGAGAGAACCTATAACGTTCTTTTTTTTTTTTTCCTTCCCTCTGTTTCTTTCTTTCTCCTCCTCTCTCTCTTTTAATAAGCAGTTATACATGTAATCACACTACATTCTGGCCAAGGAAAAACATTTTACTTATTTCACACTTATTGGAATTCTTCTCTGTCATACATAGCAGCCTTTTGTGCAAAAATTCCATGGGTAGGTTTTGGAAAATGTTGAAGAGAAACAAGTTATAAAAGATATGTTGGAGAGATTAAATTTTGAGGATTTTTAATGAACAGTAATATCTAATGAAAATAAAAATACTCACCTGTTAATCTCATATTTTTGAGGGGAGGGCAGTGTTAAAGGGTTGTGTCCCCTTGTTTTTTTGCTTACAGAATCAGCTTCTGGTCAACAGAAAACTGTCTAGTGAAAGGCACTGCAGGACCGAGTCTATGATTAATTTAAATAAGAAGTTACTGTTTTATGTTACAATTTTCGAACACAGAGTTTGATCCTGATGAGATTGAAAAGATAGTTTTCTTTTTAGAAAAATATTCAGGCTTTTCTAATATGTTTTAAAACATCCCACTTATTTTCTGAAAGATAAGATCTCTCCCTGTAGCTTTTTCATATAACTTCTATAGCAATCATCTTTACTCGCTGGAATGCAGCACAATTAACTCTAAAGCCATGTACAGTTTTGGCAAAATCGGAAGCCCATCATTTAGAATCCTGAGAACAGTGACATCAACAGTAGTATTTCCTAAAAGGTGAAGTTATTTTGGAGGACCAGATTAGGCAGTAAGTAGTATGTTTTTGGTATTTCTTAAGGAAAATATCTTTCTGAGTATGCGGATAGAGAGAAATAGCTATTCCAGGAGTCAGGTTCCGTTTTGCTTTGTTAAAATCAGATTTTGCTTATTCTTCAGTTTTATAGAAATAGAAAGTGGAAAACGAGAACTAAAACTGCTGATTTTACCAACATCATTTTGTGTTGCCATTTGTGTTTTTCTTAGAAGTTCTTTAGTTACCTGCTAAATATGGTATTTCTGTATACTTACGTTTTCACTTTTCTTTTTTACTCAACAGACTGTAATGAGACCAAACAAAATTCATCTTGGTAACATGAGCTGCTTATCTGGTGATGATCTTTAAGACTTTAGAAGATCTCATCATCTTCTGGTTAATTTAATTTACGTAGCAACTATTTGAAGAATAGAAATCTATGAAATAGACATATACTTCTTTAACCATTTATAATCTGTCTTTCAAAGAATGCTGACCCAATTGTCCATGTAATGCGACTGAAATCTGTCGATTATTACATGTTATTATTACATGTGCCACATCAACAGACTCACTGTCTTTTTTAGGAAACAAGGAAATTTTCTGGAACGCTTTCTTTAGCTTAAAATTTTACATCACGATTTTCAGATATTTTTGTCTTACACGCCTCCTTTATTTATCTACATTTATTGTGAGGAAATGGAATTCACTTGTGAATAGCAGAGTTGATACAGTATGGGAATCTAAGCTCTACTTCTATATCTCAGATTTTACATTGTCTTACATAGTAGTAGCAGCAGCTATACAAGCAGCAGCACCAGAGGTCAATCAATGGATCAACTGATCTATCTGTCATTCATTCATTCATTTTCCTCTCATAAGTATCAGTAAGGCAGAAAGAAAAAAAACAACTTATGGTTTTACTAGCCATGGCTAAATAATACTTTTTGCAGAATGTTTTTCTCTTTCCACATAATAGCAATCTCGTTTTCAGGAGCGATACAGAAATAATATACCATTCACTTGCTCAGATCAGCAACAGTTTTGGAGAATGATTGCTCTGAGTGATCAGAGGAGTAAAGCCAGTGCAAGCAGCTTGCTCTAAGAGAAGACCCAAGTAGTTGTGCTTTCTTGAGCTGAGCATTTGAGTGGAGCTAACAACGTTAATGTCTCTAGAAGAGTCAATGGCAGAGGAAGTTCTACGAAGCTTTTCACAGGTCTGTCCATCCATCCACCCATTTAGCACTGCCTACTGCCTTTACAAAGTTTGTGGCTGAATGCTAACAACTGACGGTGCTGATTTCATAACATAGTAGGGCTGATCTGAAAGCAGTGCCTCCTATTTATTGTGTTATAACATCAGAGGCAGATATTGGTGGTATGGCAGTAGAGACTGACTTTCCTACCAGTATATACCATTACATGTTGTTGCCATGTGAGAGATGGCAGCAGAGGAGCAGTCTGACTAAATGACATCTGACATACATATGAATCCATGTTGTAGAACTGAATTCCTCTGTGTAGAAAAGGAATGCATCAGTTGACATGCATCGACATTTGCTGAACATTTATGGAGACCAAACAGCGCATGTGAGCACAGTGCGCTGGTGGGTGGTGCATTTCAGCAGTGCTGACAGCAACAGTGGGTCACATTTGCTGATGCAGTTTTATGTGGGTGTGGCATGCTCTTGTTGATGGCTGGCAAAAAATGCATAGCTGACGGTGATGATTGTGTTGAAAAACAGATATTTGTAGCTGAGAATTTGATCTATCAGATAGTTTTTTGTGCTCTTAGTATCTGCTGTAGTTCCCATGGAAATAAATAGGAGGCATTATATTTGGAGTGACCTATGTAAATCTGGTTCCCATCTGCAAGAACAAATATCTGCTTTTGCTAACGTTCCCTCAGGCACAAGGAAACTCATTCTTAAATCAACGGTGTGCTTATCTTCAAATTTGAAGCAAATTTTCTTGAAATTTTAAGAAGCACTTGTCAATCTTAGTATTCATCCATTCATATAATTTTTTCTTTGATGTGAGGTGGATATTACATGGAGACGTAGGGTCATATTGTACTTGCAGCCTTTGTAGAATATCCTGTTAGCAATACTGCAAGCTGAGTGTATAGAATTAGGAAAAATGTGGCCTACAGAAACTTCCTGAAAAACTGACACAGCTATTATGTGTTATGTTTGTTTTCTCTTGAAGGTCTACATAGCATTCCATGGCACAAGTTTCCACTTTTGACTGTACCTAAAGAAGAATCTGAGTGACTCCCTTATATTAAATGCAACATTACAAATGCTATTTTTTATTCTATTCTATTCTATATTTTATTTCATTTTATTTTATTATTCTATTTTATCTTATTTTATTTTATTTTTCTCTATTTATTTCATAGGTTTTCTCCCAAAGAGTTGAAAATGTTTTTTAAAATGATTATGTGCTAGATTCTAGCTAGATTCCAAGCTGTTTTATCCCGTTAACAGCTTTCCATCTTGTTAGCATCCTTCCCTTCATATTGTATTAGTAACTGCTTTCGTGAATGCCACAGAGAAATATAACAATATTAGTACCTTTCAAATTGTATTAGTGAAAATAAATACAAGTAAGAAACAATACTAATATACTGTGATGTAAAATTGCTCATAAAATGCTGCAATGCAGTGAGCAACTTGAAAGCTATTTACATATCTCTGAATATGGAAGAAATGAGAAGCTCCATTGCATTCCGTGGATGCTTAAGACTGTCCAAATGCAAAGTATATTCCCACTTCTTTTTGTTTTGAGCAATACATTATTCTAGTACAATTACTCATGTTAAAAAATGGTCATCCATTTGTTTACAGTTATTCCTTTACAGAGTGTAAAAACTGTCTAAAATTATGTATTTCAAAAAGATCTGTTAATTTTTTTATGCCAACAGATGAAATTGTGTGCTTCATGCTTCGGTCTTAAACTCTTATCCTCACGCTACATGTGTTGTGAGAACTTTGCTAACCTTGTCTCTGAAAATTGAATCTAATGTCAGTGCCCAGCTCTTACAGACTGGGCGGTTTGAAATTGAATGGTCAAGGGTCACAGTGCTTCTGTGGAAAAGTCAAACACAGGATCAGAGGGTATTCTCATGTTTTCTGCCCAATGTTCTGGCTGCAAAATTGTCCATGTAAAAACTGTAGGTCACTTGTAAAATAGAATTATTGTATGAGAACTACACATTGGAGACATCAGGTGTTTCAACAGAGACAGAAATACTTCTCCGGGTATAATCTGTAGAAAGTATGGGTGGCATTTCCACCCCAATTTTCCTTCTCTCTTTGCTTCAAACAAAGTGAAAATATATTTTGAAAATTAACTTAGGAGATCTGTACTAGTCTATCTACTTTTCTAATTATACAGGAGGTGATGGTTGGGTTTTTTTTCCCCTTTTATGTGAGTTTTCTTGGGAAGGAATTTTCTCTGTTGACATGAACTTGAGACTTCAAAACACTGATTTTTCTAGACTCCCCATCAGCACAGGTTCACCAGCTAAATGTTCTGAAGCACAGAGAAGCCATAGACAACCATAAGCAGGGGGCATACTGAAGCCGCCTTCTTGTTCTTGAAAAATAGTGTTTTCTTCTTTTTTTATGCTCACAGGCTTAAATGTTAAGTGAAATTTACCCAAGTGATTGCCCCATAATATTGTAGGTGCAATTATCTACCAACAATGAATTATGAATGTGTCTGGTGACCAACAACATATGCAGTCAATTTTTAGTCTTGTAAAATGTGCGAGCGTTTCAAGAAGGATACAAATTTGTGGTCTCATCTTGCTCCAACCGGAACTCCTGCATATTTTTTATTGCCCAAGTCAAAGCTTTGGTAATCTTTTCACTTAGGCATTGCGTTTGTCTTCCCTGTGATGCCAGGCTTATCGTAGGTGGGTTGACTTGTGCATTTCCTAGATGTCAGTATGCAAATGATCCTCCTTTTGGTGCTAGTTTGAAGCCAGCCCTGTTGTACCGCTGATTTGCTAGCTACTTAAGATAATGTAATTTCAGGGGAATCTTTATTATTAACAGGAAAAATTATGCTGTGGTCTTTTTTAAAGATACTTGATTTTCAAAAGAAGAGAAAAAAAATATTAGCATTTCTAAGTAAAGAAGGGAAGTGACATATACCCAACAGCTGTTTAGCAGCATATAATATACATTGTGGGGAAAAAAAAAATAAATCAAAATTCTTGTGCTGACATGCAGGGATGATCTGCATAGACAGAATTTGTCTTTTTCAGTTTGTAACCAAGAAATGATGTCAGGGCAGAGAAGACACTCATAGAAAAAAACTGTCAGACCACTTGCAGGACTTAGCTACTTGTCTGCTGCTTCAGACCTTTCTTTGACAAGAGTTACATTACAAGCAGCAACCAGAGGATGGATCTGAACAGATGCATGTTAAAAATCTGAGTAACCCAGATCTGTTCAGCCTGGGGAAAAGAAGACTGAGAGAGGATCTGATAAATGTTTACAAATATCTAAACGGAGATGGGAGGCAGATGGATGAGGCTGGGCTCTTCTTGGTGGTGCATAGAGTGATAGATAGGACAAAGGGTAGTGGCCTAAAACTTGTACATAGGAAGTTCTGTACAAACACACAGCAGAACTTCTTTACAGTGAGGGTGACGGAGCACTGGAACAGGCTGCCCAGATAGGCCATGGAGTCTCCTTCTGTGGAGATATTCAAGACCCATCTGGACACCTACCTGTACAAGCTACAGTACGGTTCCTACTTTAGCAGGAGGGTTGGACTTGATGATCTCTCGAGGTCCCTTCTGACCCCTGCAGTTCTGTGATTCTGTGATCTCTGTGTCTCTCATCAACTTCTTGTTCTTTGCATAATTATTTTCATGTGCTGTGATGCCTCAAGATCAACTGCTATGTGTCTTTAAATTATTTGCCCAATGATAAAGTTATTTCAACAAAATATTAGCTCAAAATTGGAGGGCACTTATAAGATAGAATTGGAATTAAACAGGATATAGAAAGGAAAAGTTGCATTTAGCATACTGAGAGTTTTTTTTTTTGAGTGGAGAGATAAGCTGCATGAAGTGCACTTTGTTTACTGAATACTTAACCCTACACAAACTCTAAACTTTAAATATATTTATGTGTATATTTTGTGTTTTAAAACCCTGGCATTCCTTTTAACTAATACATTTGTGCACACACATTCATACAGAGTCTCACTAATTTTAATGAAAAAGTAAGGAACTGCACTTTCACATCAGTTTAGTGGGTTGCTCCCATTACAAGGATTTCACAAACACGGAACTAGATCAGATCTTGTGATCTGTATTTGGACCAGTGAATTTGTTTCTGTGGACTCCGTAGGATAAATGCGTGGCACATGTTTTAAGCAGGTAGATGGAACTTCCATGCAAACAAAGTAAGTAGAGTCAATACTGTTATGCATTCAGGTACACAGCAATCCTTTTGTACCATAGATTGATGTAAGACACTTCTTAAATACTTTCTGTACCTGAGAAAGATAAGGCAAGAGCATTAAGGGGAAGGGTCTGTTATGCTGTTCACCTCATAGAAGAATGTAAATGAGACTTCATTAAGATATTGCTCAGCCTCACAGTATTGTAGGAACCTTGTCACAAATAGAAAAATTTTTGTTAAAACAGCTACTGAAAATCAGGGTAAAGTTAGGTGCAAAAGTAAGTCTTTCCAGAATGTTGCATCATTTTAAACTTTCTCCATCATTTATGATAACTTATATGATTCTTCCTCCAGAATTCTTATGTATTCTTTATGTGTGATCCTTCTTCTCCCATACTGTGATCCCTTACACAAAAGCTTACTGCTTCCTATCTCTTGGAAGCTCTGCAAAACAGCCAGACAGATTGATTTTTCCATTAGTGCTATAGGCTGCTCCTATTAATATGTGAATAATATTTACTTGCTATGTAATTAAATTGCCCAAACTATGCTAAATGAATATCCTTGGTCTGGGGAAACCCACAGAAGTCAGGAATAACATCCTTCAATAGTAACTTACATAGAGGTGTAACAGACCTCATTCTTTAGTAGGAGGCAATGTTCCCTTCTTTCTGCATTGTGTTTTACATGAAGAAGATCTCAAAGTGAGCAGCAGGATATCTCTGAGTGTTTCAGTGTCAGTTATAAAACCATTAATTTATTTTAGTGCATTTGTGTTTTGTTTTTAAACTGTAATAGTGTTGCTTTAAGATTTAAGGAAGCAGTAGTGTAAATTATTCAAAACAATTCTACTACAATCCAGTGCATTTCCTTCCCTGCTAATATAAAATGCCTTGAAAGGACGCTGTATTTTTTGTATAAATGCAAGAAATGTTAGGATAGGAACTCCATGGAAGGGATGTGTAAAAATATCTCAGAACTCCTATTATCTGCAGATCATTGGTGCGGTAGAACTTAGTGGCACCTTTCAAACAGCTGTAGGAAATCATGCTTTACAGCATGCTTAAGGGCTTTAACATGTAAGCTGTCATCTGAATGCATGGGTACCTATCGCACTGCACGTAGGGAGCCAGTACACATTGTTTTTCTATGCAAGGTCTTTGGTTTCTTTTCTGCTCCTCCTGTTTTTTGTCTTTCTTGGAGGAATTTCTGAGGAAAACCTTAGGAAAAATTTCTCTCCCTAACACACAGTGTAATGCACATAGTGCCCCATTACATAAACTTCTTTAGCAATACATTGTGAAGGTAGTATTACACTGGGTGGCTTCTGGAAAGTCTGGCCGCATTCTTTCAGAAACACTTTTCTGGCTAAATTTTTGCTTTGCTACACCCTTGCATATTTGTACCTACTTCCTAACGGGATCAAACAATGGCTACAATGTCTAGCCACTGCTAACCAGCTCCAGGATCTTTCTACAGCCCTCCCCACCCTACCCCTGTCAAATTAAGGAGTAACAGATGTCCAACCACGGTTAACATTGATCTGTGCTGCTACATACCAACACACCGTACTTCTGTACTCTCTCCGCTTTAAAATCTAAACTGGAGGGACAGCATTAAAGTTTTAAATATTAGGTAAACCTGTGCTACCTTAATCTTCCCCTGCTCATTGCTACACATGTGCAAGTTAAATGCTTTTGGAAGAAAAAAAAAAAAAGTAGAAAGATATTGTTAATAATTCAGATATACATCCTTGCAAGGCTCAGTGCTTAAGTTGATTGCTTGTGTGAAGATCTTTGAGGACCAAGTGTTCCATCGCTTCAGTAAGTGTTAATGCTCAGTGTGTCTGTAAGAGCATGTGCTTCTCCTGGAATTTTACATCTCTCCCCTGAGTTACACTAGTTTCATGTTGGAAACAGTAGTGATCCTGGGTAGTGATATGGATTAACTGAGTCAAGTGGAAAATTGAATCTTTGGAATAAGGACTAAATTCTACCTGAGATTTTCAGTAGCATCTATCACTTAGGTTCCATTTACTCTGACAGCAGCACTTTGAGGACATTGCATCTCATTATTGTTTAGGGAATGTAAGTAAAAGGCTTATGGAGTGTTTTGGCTAAGACATGTAAGCGACTGGGTATTTCCAGACCCAAATGAGCACTTCTCAATCTGTGGGATCATCCTTATCACTGACCGGCATGCATGGGATTCTCTGTGATGGGATGGGAAACCACTCATGCTGGTTTACAACCTGATATCAACACCTATTTTGTTTTGTAAAAAGCACCCAAAAATTCAGCAGGGCTGAATTTTGGGCCAAATACTTATCTTCAGAGTTTCTCCTGACTCATCCTTATTACTTTACAAAAATAGATAGCTCCTTTTGAAGACTTTTCCAATTTCGTTTCTTGAAGAACAGACATTTTCATGCTTCTTGAAAGTTTCCATTAATTTGAGTGTATGTATAAAAGACAGAAAACTTACTATTTTATTAATGTCCTTCAACACTTTATGTTACCAGGATAGTCTTTAACTCAGGGTAAAGAAACATGGAACTTGTAAACTTTTTTTTTCTCTGTCTCGTAATTTAGAATAGCTAAAAGGATCGTTTTTGAATGTGTGTAATAAAACTTACTCTTAGGCTGAAACACTGTATTCAGGCTCAAGCTGAATGCAGTCTTTATAGACAACCTGTTAACTTCTAGGCAAGAAATAGGTTGAGTTGTAATGGGAATGCTGATGAGCCTTAATAAAGCCACTCTACTGAATGACATGATTTCATCTATATACGTATACATATGCTGTGAGTATGTTTCTCCCACTGTACACACAAGTGACATATGAATAAGACAGTATCACATCAAATACAGCAAATACAAACCACGTTGGTGCAGAGATTAAAAAGGTGTTGAATATGATAAAATCTTTTATTGTAAAATAAGAATCCTATTTTGTAAGCCGTTCATTCTTTTTGCAGTACAATTAATTACTGAGTTCATTAATTAATGAACATATTAGAGAAAGAACACCATTACTGACCAGTGGAGACCTGATATATTACTGAGTCAATAAACTATTGAACATGAAACAGGACCTTCCAGGAGAATTTTTTCCTCATAACCCGCAAACACATATATTATTCCTGCAAGATCAGCACTTCTTTGGTACCCTTGTATTTCACATTACTAATTCTTTTAATCACGCATACATACAGTGTTTTATAACCTAGCTAATGAGTAATTGGACAGGTGACATTGGGACTGAGACCCTGAAGTGTCAGGCATAACAGAGCAGGATATTTTCATCCCTCTGCAAGGTTTTTGAGAGTAAAAGGTAATAAAAGAACATATAGGATATGTAAAATCACAGTTCTATCAGAAATTTAACAGAGAAAGACACACTTTAAGTGGATAAGTGAACTATAAATGGTTTTAAATGACTGTATGATGCAGATAAATAAGAGATAAGGCGTATAAAACAACTTTGAACTTTTAAAATAGTAACAAGGAGTTTAGCTTGAACAAGTTAGTATTGAATGTAATTTTCTTTAAATCGGTATAGTTAAGGTAATGCTTTTTTTTGTACAGGCGGAATGTGTACAGGGGCTGTTAATTGTTTGGAATAGACAAGAGCATTCATAATGCTTCGATACTACTGTGGCCATAGGATCCTTCCCCCACTTTAGCCCCCAAGTAAACATTGATTGCATCTAAATCTATAAGATATCTTTTCCTGGCAGCTCTGGTAGTTACTGTAGATCATTAATCTGTGAATGATCAGAATAAGCCTCTGTCTCAGAAATCTCCATGCAAATTACATCTAAATGCATGCTGTAGATTTATTAGTAGCAGTTTGAAGTGCACAGGTCATCATCTATACTATTAAAACATGTAAGTCTGTTGCACATTTAAAAACTTCCATTCCCTTTGTATTTGCTGTGGGCATAGCTAGCCTCTCAAATAAATCTGTGTAGGTTTTGAAATCATCTTGAAAAGGGAAGGGAGACCTTAATGAGGTGTATTATTTAAGCAAATCTCTTCACGGAACTGGATCTTTGGCATCACTGCTTTGAAAGAATTCAATCTTTTGAAACGGAGGGAAATGCACATAATTTGAGTGCCACAATATAAGAATGATATAAAGCCATTAGACAGCATCCAAAGGAGGACTAGAAAGATGGTGAAGGGTCTGGAGGGGAAGACATATGGGAAGCAGCTGAGGCCCCTTGGTGTGTTCAGCTCAGAGCAGAGGAAACTGAGGGGAGGCCTCATGGTGGCCACAGCCCCTCACAAGGGAAGTGGAGGGGCAGGGCTGAGCTCTGCTCTCTGGTGACAGCAACAGGACCTGAGGGAACAGCATGGAGCTGTGTTGAGGAAGTGTCAGGTTGGGAGTTAGGAAAAGGTTCTTAATCAGAGGATGGTCAGACAGTGAAACAGGCTCTTCAGGGCACTGTCATGGCACCAAGCTGCCAGAGTTCATGGAGCATTTGGACAATGTTCTCAGGCATATGATTTTTGGGTGGCCCTGTGTAGAGCCCGGAGTTGGATTTGGTGATCCCTGTCTGTCCTTTTCACCTGAGGATATGCTGTTCTGTGATTCTATGGCACATTTGACACGTGCAGGTTGTTAATAGATGAAAGGTTAGCTTTAGGTATAGGAGAAACCTAAAATTTCAAAAAGAAAGTTATAATACGTACTACAGTCTGTTGCTATTATTGTATCATCACTTTTCCCTATTTTAGGAATACATCAAATGTATAAATCACATAAACTCTTTATGATGTAGCAGAGTTGCACCCTACGGGATCCCCAACATGGAAACAATTTTTGGATACCATAATGGGGAGAGAACAGAGATACATAGTCTTCCTTTTCATATGCTTTTGTTTCCTTGTTTTACATTTGGTTTTAATTAAGCTGAAATGCTGTTATGGGAAATCATCACTAGTAACATTTCCCTTCAAACAATTGATTCCAAACCAGCAAGTTTGTGGAACACCTACAGAACCCTCATCGTTGCACTTTTTTTGTTGTTTTGTTCTGTTTTGGTTGGTTGGTTGTTCTTTTTTTTCTATAGTAAAGATTCTTTCTTTAAAAGACTAGATATTTCCTCATTGGTTTGTTTTTGTTTTTGTTTTTTGTTGTTGTTTGTTTGTTTGTTTTTGTCCTTGCTAAGGGATACTGATAAATGTTTTTGAAAGAAAACTCATCCTTACTTAAAAGAATGAGCAATGCTTGGAGTGCTTGAAGGCTGATTGTTGCTGTACAGTACCCTTCTAGCTCTCACAATAAATTTGTACAAAGGGGGGGAACATTAATATGTGTTTTCTGTTTCTTTTTCCAGGCCATCCGCTGTACACTGGTAAATTGCACATGTGAATGTTTTCAGCCAGGGAAGATTAACCTGAGAACCTGTGATCAGTGCAAACATGGCTGGGTGGCACATGGTAAGAAACGTCTGTTCTGGGCTGATCTTCCCTATTCTATTCTTTGTTCCTGGTCTTTGTAAATGCTAAATATTGGAGTGATACAGACAGCAGTGATATCTATTTCTCTGAAAAGGTGTGTGTGTGTGCTCTGGGTTTCTGCAAGTGTGTCTGTACTTTTTTCATATCGATTTCTAGCATGGAAATATGATAAATTGGAAATATTATAGGTTACTCTGGCAATAGTTACCACTGGAGTTGGTACCTAATTTGAGCTTGTGTACAGCTGAAAAGTGTATTCTGACCTCTAGGAAGTTATCTGGTTGTAGCAGATGTTAGTGGAAAGGCAAAGAGTTTGTAGTTTGGTTGCACAGCAGAGTTTATATTGAAAATTAGCATCAGGCAATAAGTTGCTGAGCCCAGTGGAAATTCAAATTTACCAATGTCAACCTTTCAGAGCTTGGATATCAGTAAAATCAGTGTATCCAATTTGGTTCAATGAAATACTTGATCAGTGTGTTGAACCTCTCTTTCCCTATATTTAAATAGATGACAAAATAATGGAGAGATTCAAATCCCCCTAAAAGGCAACAAAATGCATTCCGTAGGTCTTAGTTTTTATTTACACTCCACTATTTCGTGTATTTGTTTTGTTGTTTTCTTGAAAGTCTGGAATAAGATATGTTTAAGGGAAAAAAAGACAGCCAGACAAAATGAGGAGAAAAGTAAGGAGGACACCTAACATGGTTTAATTGAAAAGCAAAACAAAACAAATGACAACAACAACAACAACAAAAAGATAAGTTTAAAAAAGAAAAAAAGAGATGGCACAAAAAGATTAAACATATTTGCAGAAGAAATTTGAGATTTTTTCTTATTGTCGAGGCTATAAGCTACAATCTTCATTTTCTCTTCTACCAGACATGCAGTGGGTTACACTTAAATTTTATTTTATTTTTGTAAAACCTGGATTGGAAGGCCACTATGCCTCACATGCACTTGATCTCTGCTTATCTAGTACATAATTTTGAGTATTTTGCCTGAACTTTCTGAATTAATGCAAGTGTGTATGCTAAATTCAACAGCAACAAATGCCAGAGAAGTTTTTAAAAGATTCATGCACCTGGAAAACAAATCAGGAATGTGGGTACAAAGTAGTTCTATATCACTTTGTTGTTGTATGTACAGCCTGCCTAATGATAGCCTAACACCACCAATCTGGTAGTTGGTTACAGATTTGCTATGTACTAAATTCTGCAGGAACACTGCCTGTTTTAACTCCTCTTAATTACTGGAAAGAAATCTTTAGTCACAGTATAACCAGGCTCACATTTATTGGAAGGACCTCTAAACCTCACAAAATTCTGGAGCTCAGGCATGCTTCAGATTTTGTGCAAAATCAGCAGCTGAGGCTTTGCTGATCCATAGGCTCACCTAGGTAACTTCCAGCTTGTCCTCCTGTTGAGTAAAAGGGGGTCTGACACTTGGATTCTCGCACATAAGTATCCCGGTTTTTATTTTTAACCAGTACATCTCAGAAGATGATCCTCAAATTTCTCTAATAAGTACCCCTCTATTAAGTTGTTGTATTAAAAATTAGAGTGTATGAGAGTAATCTGAGATAACCACAGGGCTCTGCTTTACAAGTCCAGGATGTCAGAAGGTGAATGTAAGTATCAGGGATGCACCACCCTTTCCCATAACTGAGTACTTAACATTCTTAATAGAAGACTTAATATAGTTATATATTATTGCAAAGTGTTTGTTTTACTACAGTATTGTGAAAAGAATGCTCTGCTATATTTTTTCTTAATGCTTTGTGTACAGTCATCTAGAGTATTTACATTTTGTGGTAGAGCAAGACTTGTCCCATGTATGTTTCATATACTTCTCAAATCACAGGCATTTAAATTACTTTCCCAGAACTGTGATGGATCCAGTTCAGTTTTTGATCTTAACTGTTTTTGAGAGTACTGAGGACAACATTCAGTAATCTGAACAATTCAGTGCCCTGTATCACCTGGGTTTTAAAATGACTGAATCAGGCTGCTGTTCAGAAGTGATTTTCTTTAAACCATTAACACTGCGCTTTCGGAAGATGTCCCTTGAATGCAAATAGAATTTCCTACTACTTTAATTAAAGGATTTCCTTCTGATTTTTATTAATGAATTTCAACTCAGATCCTTGACACATGATGTAGTGCTTCTCTGAATGTAATTATCAAAGAATAGGTGTTTCCAACAGGAAGTACCATGCTTATTCAGTTCTGATAACCTAGAATTGTAATTACCCAAACAGATCAAAAATAGCTTAGAACTGCAATCTTCTCACGCTCTACTTGACACATCTGTGCTGAATTAATGCATATTAATAGCTGCCATTTGAAATGTTGAAATTCTTGGAGTGCGCAGGAAAGGGCGTAAAGCCCCCGCAGAATTATTGCACCTTGCAGCTGCTGGCCTGTGTTATTTTTGTATATATTTTTTCCTGTTTCTGTTGTCTTTCTTATGTTTTTCTTCACTCACCTGAAATGAGCTGCACACTTCTTGAAAGGAAAGGTCCCCTGCAAGTTCAGTGTTTTCTGAGGTGCCAGAGTAGGATGTCAGTATATGAACAGATACATCAGAGAAGTTCTTTTGTGACAAGATAAATGATTCTGTTGGCAGTAGTTCAGCTTATAAAGTTTTGACCACGCACCCTTCTGCTATAGTGTTAATCCTACTGCCAGCGTCTTTAAGGCTGACGCCAAGAACTGCAGAGTATCACAGCATTCTCATGAACTGCTGTGAATAATAGGGAAAACGTTATTTCTACTGTGAATCTCTGGATGTTTTAAGGGTTTCATATAAATAGATTGTTCTTTTTTTTTTTTTTTTTCAACTGAAGTCTCACTTTCATATGGTCAGCTTGAATGGGGATTTATTTTCTAAAAGAAAAGCTGAATGGTTTAAATTGGATAAACCATTTTCTAGACCTCAAGCAGGCAAACGGATAATTTCATGCTTTTTTCCCTTCAATTTTTAAGTGGTTAATATGCTTGGTATAGTCCACATGGTGAAAATTAAAATCTTATTAGAATGTTAATAGTAATTCTTTTTTAGTACAATTGATTTTAGCACAAGCAATTGCTATTTTGTGGCCTTTAAATAGTGTGGGAGTAAGATGACTAAAAAAAATAGTCAAGACTTTCTTCATTGTTTGAAATTTTGTCTCCTGATAGTTTTGTTGTTTTACAAGTGTATGCTATTCTGTATGAATGTAGTAAAGACACTTCACTAGTTTTGGCACAAAAAAGCCTACTTAATTAGATTATATTGGAAACAATGAGAAAAACAAATCTTGCCACCCACTTTCCATTCTAAAAGTATTGCAGTCTACTATAAAAGAAATTAAGCAAATCTGCAGTCTAAAGATGTTGACATCATTAGCTTTACATTTTGTTTTGTGTGTCATTGATGTCAAAAAAACAATGACTGCAGTGCTAATAAAAACACATTTTATACCTGGTACAGCTGATCAAAAGACCCAATGCAGTATCAATAGGAAATAGTGTCTACTCTTTGTAACCATTTTGCTCCATTAAAAGATGTTGAGGTAGAATGCATCATAGTACACTAAAACTATTATGACATTTGTTCTAGTTCTTTTAGTTTCTGTATCATAGGCTTTGCAGAGACTTCAGAAATACACAATATAATAATTTAACTAAACTTGTCTAAAATCAGTGTCATATTGTTTCGTTTGAGTCAGAAAATGTGAAAATCTAGTTCTCTGTTTTACCCACAGACTAATCACTGGCAAAGCTCAATCAGACATCAACAGCATGGTTTTCGACATTTTTATTGCAATATGCATTCTCAGACTACCTGAATTTCATACCATTCAGTCTACTCTGGACAATGAAGTATCCTGTGAACATTTTTGTTGTCTTCCTTCTTCTTACTTCCCTCAGAGCAATCTGGCTCTTAATTCTCTATTGATCTTTGCTGTCTTTCCCTCTGCACCATGCCTATTGGCCCACAGTACCTCTGTGAGGTATACCTCATGGTATAAGCTACATATGCCCCCATCCTCAGCCAGAGACTTCCCCAGGCCTTTTTTTAAGTAACTTCAAGATCAAGTTCCTTTATGTTTCAATATATATGCATTGACTAGTAGATTTCATTGCACAGAGCAAATCCATCTGCCTTTTCTATCTTAAAATCTGACACCCGTTGAATGCTCATGGTCAGAGTCTCAACACCATTCATCTTGTGAAGGAACTTTCCAGCTACCAGCCTTTGTATAATGCATGTGCTGACTTGCTGTAAATTAGACTAACAGCCAAAACAGTGGTCTCCAACGGAAAATGGAGACCATGCAGTTGTAAGCCCAAATGTATGATGTGACCGCAACTGCTTCTTTCTTAATGGCAGGAGTGGTGAATTCTACATTCTAAAGTTGTCTGGTAATGGAAAGGTGAAGTGAGAGAAAATGAAAGAAAGGCAGAAGCAAGTAAATAAAGAATAGAGAAAGAGAAATCCTGTGGAAATGTGAGAAGTTGCATCTCTTACTCTGAGTAGCTGAAAGGACTAGAACTAGAAAAGCAGTTTAGATTTTAAATATATGCTACATGGGAATGAGAGAGAAAGGAAGAGGAACACTATGTTGAAATAAAAACCAGCAGGGTTCCTGTGTTTGTCACTATTCAAAGTTGCTAAGCAAAAGAAATCCAGGTTTGCAAAGTCAAAGGTCACTTCTAACAAAACAAAACAAAAAAAGCAAAAGCAGAATATGTCATACATTTCAGAGTCTCTATAAGCTGGCAGAAGGGCCATGTTACTCTTTTCTTAAAAACTGGAAAAAGAATAGAGAATCAACACTAAAAAGTGAAAGGGAAATATAATCCTATTATTATTATGTAGTGGTTAAAATAGATGGGTTATTTTTGTATTGTTCCATAATATTTTAGGAAGAGTCACAGCCTTAGCATACCAAGCATACTTTTTGCTTTGTTTTCTGCTTAGTTAATTCTATAAAATGCTTTAATATGACCTGAGAACATAGGCTTTCAATTCTGGGGGGCATTACATAGACATTTTTGGCAAATAAATTAATCTAAATTAATTGATAAGAAAAGCTAGCTCTTCATGGCTTCATAAGCAAAACTATTTTAGATCTTGTCTGGCTTTTCTTGTACTTTACTGACAAAATCCTTTTGACCCATCTGTATTAACTTCCTCCTGACCCTGAAGAGTGAGATGTGTATTTCATTACTCAGTTTAATCTTACCTAATTCATTACTGGTAAACACTTTCTCTTAGTCCCTCCTCCAGCTTATACCTTCCCTTTTCCTTCCATTCAGCAGCAATTCCCAAAGTGGTCAATGAAGCTCAGAGAAGATGCTCTCTATTATCTTGAGGGCACTGGGATCCAGAAATCTGGTTTTAAAGTCTGCTACATTGATAAGAATGACGTAGTGTAGGGTTTTCCTTGGGTTACTCTGAGATGACTCTTAACGCAAGACAAGCTGAGGGAAAAAAAAGGAAAATAACTGGGCATTAGGGCATCAAAGAAAAAATGCATTATTTCAAAGATTTATTAGACTTAAGTAACAGAAAGGAAATAGGTTGCTCCAAGGTCAAATAAAAAGGCTTTCTTTTCCATTTTTCCATTCAGTGTATGCTTACATATCTATATTGTTAAGGGTTTATTTCTTGTGCAAATTCAGCATCCTCGGGTGCTGAGGAGGACGTTCCTTGGGAGAAAACCACAGTCCCTAAAACACATATGTTGACACACATCTCCTAGGATTTCTTTCAGAGTCCATTCAGATTAAAATCTTTTTTCTCTTCTTCCCTGCCACCCTCAGGAAATCTTGATTCTTTAAGCAGTCAGGAAGAGATTAGATCTTCCTCCAATTCATCTTCTGGTACGTGGTCCTGAGTTTGAAAATGCTAATATCCCTTGGACAATGTTAGATGACCTTAGCCCCAAACAGACCTTAGGCCGTCAACTAAGGTTTGCCCAAGAGCTTGGTAAGCCCTAAGCGGAATCGACTTGTTCTTTCTTGCTAGACTGTACCATACACACATCCCAAAGTGAAGTCCTTTCTCACCGTGAACACTTTATTTTATGAAAATCTTTTAAGTCACTAGTGATATTTGTAGTCTTTTGGAACTGGGATGAAAGCTATCAGATGCACATTGGGAACTCTTATTTTCAACCAACACTGCAACAGTCAGATTGCTTTGTGTTGATAACTGGTTTGAAGGTAACTTTTCTCAGCCCCTTTTCGGAATACCACAATGCTGTATTCCTTGTCTGCATGTCCACACACAGTACATATCTACTTGTAGAAAGACTTTTTTTACAAAGGCTAAATTCTATGGCTGGAAATCCCCGGGCATCCTGGAGGGCATTCTGCCCTCTTGCTCTACATACCTGTGCTTGCCACCTTGCTGCAGGTATACTTTACAAAAAAAGTGACTATAAAAATAAGCAATACTCTGTAATAGTTAAAAAAGAATTGTCAATATATCTGCTTTTTGTTCTCTCTTTTGTGGGGGATAATGTTTATTTCATGCATGCGCTAAGTAATTCAGATAGACTCAAAGTTTTGGGCAAGAATAATTTCTTTGCAGAAGAGAATGGTGTTTTAAGAATGAAATCAGATATCTGATCATTACAGATATAAAGTTTCTCTGTCCTTGCCAATTCTGTTTCTGGTTACTTAAACTGAGAACATAATCTTTATTATTTAAATCTTCTTTATCCGTTGTCATTGTTGACTTATTTTTTGCAACTCTTGCTTATCTATCTCTGAAGTACATACAAGGCTGCTTTTATAGCTTTTATCTACCTAGACTAGCTTTAAAATGTCCAAAGGAGTTTAGACTGAGGGTGTCACAGAAGAGCAAGATACTATCATTCAGTGCCCGTGAATACCTGAAATGACTTTTTACAGAGAAGGCTTCATCTCTTTTTTTTTTAACCAAATAACATGGGATAAAATGCTAGGAAATGTCTTGGATATCTTGTCCTCTCTTCCTAAATAGAGAATCTGTTAAGGAAAAAAATGGACTTGTTATATGCAAAATAAAGCAAAGGCAAAAGAAAGTGATTTTTATCAGCACTTGAAATCCCATAAATTCCACAGATAGCAGACAGCTTCTTGCAAAAACAGTCAGTGAAACATTTGATCTTGTACCATTAAATGTCATGATGGGAAGATCACTACATGGCATAGCATCAGTATAGGAAGGAAAAAGTGTCTGGAGCTGGCTATTTGATTCTCACACGAGCAGCATAAATCCTGTGTGACTCAAGGGTACAAATCACCAGCAGATTTCTGGGGCAGCAATGGTGACATTGTTTCTATGACATGCATCCACAAGTCTCCAGCATATTTAGGTGATGGTACCTGCATACTTGCCTCTTTTAACACCTATGCTACTGCATATGAACTGCAGTGATGTGCTAAGCACTATATCATTTTATTACACTTTATTACATCATAAATTTTTATATCTTCTTAACGATCCTACAAGAAGCTTAATTGTTTATAGGAACATCTTAATTAACTAGAGTTCACTAGGTTAAGCGGAACACAAATTGGAAGACTTCTAAGTGAAACAAACCTTACTATTCCATTTCACATAGCTTCACAAGGTTAAAATGGGATCTGACTGCAAGAATAAAAAATTCATACTGCTTTCAGATGCTACTAAGTAATGGTAATTCCACTGGTAAGTTTACCTCAGATTTTTGTTGTGCAAATGTGAAACTCAGTGGAAATAAACTTCTTTTCTTTTACTTCCTAGGAAGAAATCTGTCTGTAGTACCCTTATAAGGAAACTTGCCCCAGATTAATTCAGCAGACAATAATATTACTTTACTATCCCATTTCTTTCTTGGTTTTAGGAAAGGTCATCAAATTTTCTGAATTGTATTTAACAGGAGATTTGTGAAATGATTGCAGTACTTCAATTTTATTGCCATTCCTCACAAATGTCTTATTTCATTGAGGGGCTGTGGTGGTGGGTTAGATAGGTGTTATCAGTGGTAGTATTAGCTGTATGAACCTGTATTCCGAGGATGTGAATATCTTCAGCCTGGAGAAGTGGTGGAATATCTCTCATCGTACATATAGGTCATTCAAACTGGCAGAGCCCTAGATAAGCTAATTTAAGATTTTCCTTTCAATAAGAAACTGCACCAGGCAACCTCCATAAATCCTTTCCAAAACATACTTCTCTATAAGCCTGTGAATAAGACAATGTAAGTTGGGGTGCATTTGTATTAAGATGGAAATCCTCCAATTCCAGACCACCAATCCAGGACACCAAGTGTGCTGCTGTCACACTGTATACAGTGTGTCAACCAGATGGTGTCAGTCCAGTTAAAATACACGTTGGTCCCTATTCCACCATTATTAAGCAGAGATCCTTGTGATGGTGTTAATGGCTGGTAGGAAGGAAGCATTGGAGTTTCAAGACTAAGAGATAGGAAAGACCAAACGTAAAGGCTAGCCAAGGTAATAGTAGTACACTGTCAGTCCATGTTTCAAGGAGCATCAAGAGTTGGGCCATCCAGCAAGGAGATCTGAATTGGGAGCCCGGAAAACTGCAACAATGATCATGGCTGTACCAGTGGACCCAATGCCCAGAATCTGATCACAGTGTGTAAAGCCAGGTACTGCTGGTAGAGCATATCCAAGATCGAGACACGGTTGAGGGAACAAGTCAGCCCAAGGGTTCATACAAAGGCTCCAGTCATGAACAAGAAGGTGAAGTCAGAGGCAGCGTTGGAGACCAGAATGTGAGGGTCATCCAGAAGACACACCTAAAGTATAGCTTAGTTAGGAAATGAAGGTCACAGCCTTGCTTACCCACAGTAAGGAGAGGTTTTGGACCCATGAAGTGCAGTTGCAGTGTGATGTCTGGAGAGTATGGCCAGCACAGTGAAGGTCAGAGTTACTGTCTCTAGCAAGGATGATGGATGATATTGACACACAAAAGAGCAGCTGTATGCTGGGACCCTCCAGTAATTCATCTATGTCAGGGTAATCATCAGTTCTGAAGTCTTCCTTTCACACACACAGAAATGTGCACTCTGACAGGGGACTGCAGGTGCAAGTCCTGCAGAAGAGAAGAGGCTGTGTCTCATCTTCCTTATCATGGTCCTCATAGTCAGATGTCTTCTTTTATGCAGTGTGAGCTATCAGGTAGTGTCTAGAAGCCCAGATGTTTTTCTGGGAACTCAGAATGAAAATCCTTATTGATTGTTCCTTTGAACACGTTAGTGCTCATTAGTTATCAACAAGGAGGAGATTGCTACCTTATTTATTTGAGGGTTTATTCTGAGTTTTTAAAATAGTTTTCCAATATAGATGCAACTACACAGAGTTAGATCTAACTTTCATTTTGCAGGAAGAAATTAGGAGGAATTGTTGTCGGGTGGTTTTTTGTTGTTGTTTTTCTTTTTTGTTGTTGTTGTTATTGTTTTTGTTTTTATAAAGGAAGAAAAAATAAAAGAAAACACCTGTTTGGCTTGCAGGATTTGGCCAGGGAGGCTGTTTTCTCTACATGACAAAAGCGACCAGAACAGGGCCCCTTTAAAAAAAAAAAAAAATCAGGATTTTTTTTTTTCTCTTATTTCATGTGAGCATTGGCAGGAACTCTGACAAGCAGTTCTTCATATTTTATTATGTTCTTGTCTGGCAGAATCTCTGTCAGGCAAAAACCTTGTCAGCGGAAAACCTGTCGTAGGATCAGAGGAGACAAAAACAGGTGTCACAGAGGCAGTCAAAACTGAAGGGAAAAAAAGATTAGGCTAAAGAGAGAAAGGCAGACAATTACATTAATGCCATTGCTTTTATCTTATAGATGTGTGTTATTATCTCGGGGTGCTGAGTGCGCAATTGCCTCAAAGAAAAGTAGACAGGAGACAAGGGGAAACTTGATAGTTATTAACTGAAGAGGCAGTGTGTCAAAGCTGGATGGGGTTCAAAGTTTTGCAAAGGGATAAAAAAAAATTGCAGACGGCAAGCAATGTCTGTGAACAAACTGTGGTTCTGCTTTTGGCTACATAAACTGAGTAGCAATCTAAGTGTTTCAACTTGGAATCAGATCATAGGCAGAAAAATTAATGAAAGATGTCATTCAAACCCTTTTTAATAACATTTATTTTGTGTACATGCAACTGAAGTGCTGGGTTTTTGTTTTTTTGATCTGTTATAAAAATGTTGTTAGTGCATAAGACGTGGTGAGGCATGAAGACATTTATCAGTTCAGTTGCTGTGTTGTTTGGGTTTGAAATACCTATTATCAACACATGTTTAATTTTAAAATGCAATTAAGTATCCTTTTATTAAGTGTGAACATCTGTACATGCAAGCTGTAAATTAGGAGATCGCATATGTGTTCCTCTGTCAGAGGCTAAATGCATTTACCAAATGTTTTCCATTTTTAGCTTTTAAATACAGTAAAAGGTAGAAGGAAATGTTTTTGCCCGTGAATGAGAATATGTGCTATTTCCTCACCTTCCGTCATCTCTTGAAACTTAGTGAATTTTCATCTTCAGTGTGGATAAAACTGTGAAAGGAATGAAGATAGAGTAAAATGGAATCACCAATGGATGCCATGTTGTAGCTGGTGCTTACACCCAAACAGAGCATCCACCCTTAGAAATGTTAGTGTACCTCCTCTCTGTGCTTGTGAAAAGGCATGAATGGGATAATTTCCTACACAGTAAAAATCTTTCAGCCATTCAGTGGGCACTGGGAAGTTTTTTTTTTTACTTTGGTCATCTTCTAAGCACATTTCTGAGGAACCTTTTTTTTTTTTTTTTTAACTTATAAAATATACCGGAATACACCATGTGGCAGGTGGTATTAAATCTACATCTTAAGGGAGGCTAACTTAGACCACCTATAATGACTGCAGTAGTGTCCCTCCAGCATTCGGCTGATCATAGGCTGCTATCTTTTTCTGAAAGGATTTGCTAATTTTTTCTCTGTAGCCTGAAAAGAAGAAAATCTGAACTCTGAAAAATGTAAAGCTGTCTGTGTTCACCAGTAAAACCAACAGCAAACTACAGTGCTCTGCAATGCCGTTAATAGTACAATATCTATTTTACCATATTCAGCATGCCATATTGCTATAGTACTATGATTTTTTTTGTATGTTGGTATCATATATTTAATCTGTACCAATTTCAATTTCTGTTGCTGAAGAAAGTAGCCCACTTATTCAGATTAAAAATGTCTAGGAAATGCTTGGTTGTTGCTTGGACACAGACTACAGAAAACGTCTTTTTTATCTTCCTATTGAGCCTTGAAACCTAGTAATCTGGAAATATGATGGTGTTTTTAAAATTACGTATTAAAATTAAAATTATATATGTGTGTATGCATTCAGACTTCTTTGTAAATTAGAGAGCATGCAACAAAATCAAGAGCGAGAAAATTGCTTAGGCAAAATTTGGAACTGAAATGTAGTAAGATTAATAATGACCACCAGTACATTGTAACATACTGACACTCTTCTGTGATGTTCTGAGGTACCCAGCCAGGCAGATCAGCTGAGAATAAGGATTTTCAGTACACCAGAAAACCTTCTGTTCTCATCCTTCCCCAGGAAACCTAAATATTTATCTAACAAAAATAGAAAGATGAATATGCATTAACAAGTCCAGCTGCATCAAAAGTAGAATATTTAAAACTCTTTTATACTCAGTGAAGGCAAAAGACGATGCTTTTGCTTTACATGCTCAAAAAACAGTATGAGAGTTTTAAAGTACAAAATTAATCAGTGGCTACTTATATTTCTTTTACTTAACAAAACTGGCTTTTAATTTGGATTACCTTGTTGAAAGACAGGGTCCTAGGTCAGTTTGCATAGCTGAGCCTACGAACTGGTCTTAGTGTTGATAAAATTAAAGATTTTGTCTTTATTTTCTGTAAGTGCTTTAGTCTTACTTTATCTTTTTTCACTTAATCTCCTTTAAATAGCACAGCATCCCAAAACTCCAGTAAAATATAGATGGTAAAGTAAATCCCCCCTCCTGATTTTATTACAGGTTAAATTTTTAAGTCAGGTAGCTAACTCAGATGCTTAAAATAATTGAGACAGTACTCCTGTGAAGTGTTATGCGGTTCTCAGTATCCTATGTTCCTTTCTACAACCCAAACCATTCTACAATTCTATGATAAATATTTCTTTCTGAAAAGGGGACTGCAAGTGAACTGAATTTGCAATTGGATTAAGTTTGGCCTTTTGCTACCTGGACTTCGCGCTCAGCAAACATGATACTTTTCATTTCAGCTACCATGAGTACCCATGTAGAAATCTCCAACAATAACAAACTGAAGCTCTCTGAAACCCTGCAGACAGGAATATTCACTCCTTCTAGGTCTTAGGGTTATTTAGCTGTGTACTGCTTGCAAAAATAGGATTAGCAATAGTAGTGCACTAAGATACAGGTAGTGTCTACCCGTGTTACTTTGGCAACAGATTGAAAGCGTGAAGACTGTGCACACATACAATAACATGTAAATGTGTTCATGCAGAAGGACATAGCACCAAGGAACATCTCACTGGGTCTTCTGTGGCTTCTTAAAATTGCTGTCTGCAGCATTGAAATCACAGTAGGAGTTTAATACTTGAATGCAGAAAGAAAAGTTTTCACCTAGGAATGGCAAGAGGCTGAGGAAAATCCTGAACCAAATTCTAAATGGACAAATACCTTCTAAAACCTGTGATTAATACAAATCATAAAAGGGTTATGGAGCATCTTCAATATTTCAGAATTAGGTGAGAGAGGTAGGAAATAAAGATTCCTAATTCCTACACTAATAACGTTAGTATTTAGTGGATCAATTTTTTTGGATTTTGAAGGCAGTCTTCTGTATCCAGTTCTTCATTAGTCTTTTTTGTCCCCCTTTCAATAGTTTTTGAATTTTTGAAATAAGTACTTGTAGTTCATCTTCACTGAAAGTTGCTGCGGTAAAACACAAGGGCTTTTTAGGCTGCTCCCCCCCAAATTAAAAGATTTTTCCTTTCCTCTTGTGTTGGTGAACACCTTTCTGCTCACACTAATACAGTAACTATCAGATTGTTAGGCTACCTAAGAATAACTAATAGGGCTGTTGAAAAGCAGCTGCCTTAATTGAAGCACTTCACTGAACCCATTGTAGTCAGTTTCTGAAGGCTGTATAGGTTGCACTGAAAAAGTTACAAACATGTTCAGACTTTTCTGGGTGAAATTTTAAGCACACTAAAAATCTAAACATGAGTAATAGCTCATGCTGCACCAGGAAGGGACTTATAATGTATGGTTTATGATGCTCAGGCAGTGATATCTTCTTAATAAGGACATATCTGTTTATGTCATTTTTCAGGTATGATAAAGCTCATTCTTTTATATAGCATGTTTCATCTTGAAGTCTCCTAAGCACTTATGAAATCATACAGTGCTGTAGATAATGTTGAATGTATTCACCTGTGAAACACAGCACTGTTCATTAGCATATATAGGAATCAAAACAATAATTTAGAACAGAAAATGGTGAGGAATGGCTTATATATGCAGAATTAGATGGATAATTCAGGACAGCAAAATTCAACTACCTATTCTCAGATTTGTCAAAAAGGTTAAAGTTAATACTCTTATCCTTACAGAAGGAGCAATGAAATGCAGGTCCTCTTTTTTTCTTTTGTCTTTTTTTTTTTTAGTTTCTTAGTTAAAGGAGCTAGTGCCCTCTTGAATCCTCCTAAAATGGTGTGATTACTTTGCTAATTATACTGCAGAAGAAATCAGGAGTACTGCAGAATAAAATCTTAACTATTTCCTTAGTAATCTCTTAAACAAAAAATAAAAGAAAAAGAAGACAGAAAAATCATTGTGAAAAATTGCATTCTCCTGCCAGGTGCAAAAGTTTTCAAGTTTTTTGTTGTTGTTGTTGTTTTTGTTTGTAGCGTGGGGTCTGCCTTTATTTTGCAAGTGTTCTGGTTCACACCCATGCAAAAATGTATGCTTTGTTGTATTGCAAATTATATACTTCAGTGCATACCCTGACTTGTTCTTTAAAAGAATAAAATGCACTGCTTTTATTTGTTTATTACATAATGTGCGGAATAAAGCCACAAATCAAAATTGGAGATCATTTCACTGTCACTTGGAATGTTAATCCAACACATGACTAGTTCTTATTTTTGTGTGTAGGCCTTTCGAGAATCAGATGTCTATAGATAGTATTACTTGAAAACAGATGTTTTTGATAAATGGAGTAGTACAGGACATCTTGTAAAAATTTCTCTCTGTTGTTCAACCAGTACACACAGTCATTTGGAAGGACCTTTTTATATTATTTCTTCTATTGCATCTTGATCTTTTTTAGGCCATTATTCTCAGAGTGGTCTCATTACATGTGGCGGGTAATTGTCCACAGAGTTTTGTGACCTCATTCTACCTATTAGCTTTATGATCCAGTCAGTAGTCTTTAGATCCAGACGTTTTACCAGCACTCTGACAATGGCCAAGCTAGAATTGTCGTCTTAAAAAATTTAAGCAAGCCACTTTTCTTCTTAGGTGAAAGAACTCGCTTATTCTCACTGTAGGCATATGATAAAAGGAAAAAAACTTAGTCAAATACTCATACATGCCTGCATACAAGCATCTCGATCTACATGGCAAAAAAATTAATTTTCTAGATTTTTCTAACTGAGTAGTTTGAAGACACATTTGTTATGGTTGTATCAAAATAACCACGTTACCAAAAAAAAAAAAGTAAAAAAATGGGTAAAAGAAAATGCAAGAAAGTATTTTTCCTGTTTATGCTTCAATCAAGTTAGAACTTGTAAATAAATCATTCCCATATCATGAAGCCCATGTAGCAGAAATGCTTTGGAAAGAAGTCCTTTTGGAAGAATAATTCCATCCTTCACATTCTGCAGTATAAATGTCCCGTAGAGAGACGTAGGACTGCGGTCCCTAGGCTTGCCAATTCCTTATCTTTTTTGAAAGTTAAATTAATATTTAAAGCTATTTATTCAAAGTTGACTTAACCACTAGAAAAGGAAAGATCAGACAAATCAGTTGCAAGAAATGAAGTATAAGGAAACCAGAACTCTTTGACAAAGTATTCCTTGGAGTAAATGTGTTGAATGAAGCCAGCGAGTAAATGATAAGGGCCTTTGCGCTCTGGATGTAAGAAAGCAATTTATCAAGAGTACATGAACTCTCCAGTGACCAAAAGCCAAAAAGAAACCAAAGTACATGAGAAGAAGTCCCTATTCGATTATTTTAAATGCTCAGAAAAAAAATTAAAAAAAAAAAAAAAAAAAAAGCTGTCAGAAGCTTAGGTGCTGCAACATGCTCTGTAAAATAAAAAAGGAAATTAAATGTAAACAGATACAAAATATAGCATGTAATGCCATTTACAGTTTCATAAAGCTTTATTTCATAAGGGGTTAAGATTTACCTGCATCCTACAAACCTTGTCTCCCTTCATCTCAAAATTAGTCATGTTGCAGTGAATAATATGAAATTTGCGCTGAATAATAAAACAAACCAATGTGTGCTACTTAGTAGCTGAATCAAGTAGTAGTGAATTCATGGTAACTCATAGGTCTAAGTTTTTAATGTGTTTAAGAGGCCTGTTTTCTTTTCGACTCCAGAAGATAAGTCTGAAGTCTTTTGCGGTCCCAGTCAATTCTGTGCAGTTCCAATGTTAGTCTTCAGTTAATTATTAATTTTTTATATATTTTTTTAAACTGATGCCCCATCCCTAGAGACATTCAAGGCCAGGCTGGATGTGGCTCTGGGCAGCCTGGTCTGGTGGTTTGTGACCCTGTACATAGCAGAGGGGCTGAGACTGGATGATCGCTACAGTCCTTTTCAACCCAGACCATTCTATGATTCTACAGTTCTCTCTGAAACTCAGGTGAACACTATTCTGCTCTGTGGTTAAAAGTTAATTAACACCCCTTGGAAAATGGGACTGTTTTGGAGTGTATCTGTGGTAAAGGATCACCCAGGTGAATCTTTCTATAGAAAATAAGCACATCTACTTTATCTGATGTGATTACATAATTCTTTGGGATTATTTTCTTGCTTTCCTATTATCTCTTCCCTTATACTTAATCCCTTCTCTTTCAGCCTTGGACAAGCTTAGTACTCAGCACCTCTACCACCCAACCCAAGTGGAGATCGTGCAGTCCAATGTTGTGTTTGACATCAGCAGCCTGATGCTTTATGGTACCCAGGCTGTGCCTGTGAGACTGAAGATACTACTTGACCGACTCTTCAGTGTACTGAAGCAAGAGGAGGTGTTGCATATTCTACATGGCTTAGGATGGACACTTCGAGACTATGTTCGAGGCTACATTCTTCAGGTAGGAAATAAAATAAAGCGTGTTTACAAACCCTTTTAATTGACATATTTTACACAGAAATATTCACTGTGCACCCAAAAGAAGAGAAAAATATTAAGCACATTTTATGTGCTGTGTTGAAGACTAATAATGACTTTGGCAAACTAAAAAATTCAGTTTTTACCTAAGCTAAAAATATGCAGTCTCTGTTGTACTGTAGTGTGCATTCGTACTTGCTTATGCTTATTGTAGGAAATACCTCGAATACTGAGGTTAGCTAACTGCAAGCCTGACTTGGTCATCTAAGGCAACTGGCATATTTTCAAGGGCTACTGTTTGATTTAAGAAAGGAAGATCATAATCATGAAACTATTTCCTTCTTATTTCTTTTCTTCTTTAGCATAATACCAAATAAAATCATAGTTTTGTTGAGAGGTGCCCTATAATGTGAGCTATCAACAGGAAAATCCTATTTGTAAATCAGTTTCTAAAAAGATAGCTTTAGATCATGTTTTACATGTGGACCGGTTGAGGTAAATTATGCAAATAAAACTCAAAATTTTAAGGACACAAAAATGAGGGAGCATGCTTACATAATGAATTTGGCCAATAATATACTAAGTTGCTTACCTGAAAAATCATATTGTCATTTGAATTCAGAAGTGAGTTATTACATTTTACAAGACTGTTTGACAGAAAATGTAATCCTATATATTTCTGAGTGCTCTTAGTTACTACTGACTGTGGGATTTCTGCATCTTCTTGAAGTCTTGCAGTTATTGAAGTAAATGTATGTGAAAAACTAAAAATTCTAGTTTCTGATTAATTCTTTACTTTCTTAGACAATGAAAGTGTGCTTGGCGTTATACAGAAAATATGAGAATTTTTATTTCCACACTGAAAAATTCTGACTGTATTTTTAAATTCTTCTTCGATTTCCTGTCTTTTGTGTGAAAGAAATAAATTACCCCTACCTAAATAAATAGCAACTCTATTATTCCATGTTCTTGAGTATTTTCTTAAATGCTCTATAGATAGATTTTTCAGAAAAATGTTCTGAATTGTAGAGCACTCATAAAGAAAGAGCAATAAAAAGGCTATTATTATTGTAATGAGATCCTATTATTAAGATACATACAAAAGTGGAGTTCTTTAATGTTTTAGAAATCTCTCAGGCATCAGCATCTATTTTATAAAAGCTAAATGTTATACATTTGTACGTTATAAATATATATTTTTTGTTCTGTTGCCAGAAACAGTGGCTGGATGGCCATGCCCATGTGGTCAGTGGAGTTAAATCCAGTTGGCAGCCGGTCACGAGCATTGTCCCCCAGGGCTTGGTCCTGGGGTCGCTTCTATTTAACATCTTTATTAATGATCTTGATGAGAGTGCACTCTTAGTAAGTTTGCAGATGACACCAAGTTGAGAGGGAGTGTTGATCTGCCAAAGGGTAGAAAGGCACTACAGAGGGACCTGGGTAGACCGGATCAATGGGCCAAGGTAAATTGTATGTGTTTCAGTAGAGCCAAGTGTCAGGTCCTGCAAGAAGTCCAGGCAATCCTACAGGACTCGGGAAGAGTAGCTGGAAAGCTGCCTGATGGAAAGGGCCCTTGGTGTACTGATGGACAGTCAGCTGAATAAGAGCCAAGAGGGTGTCCAGGTGGCCAAGAAGGCCAGTGGCATCCTGGCTTGTATCAGGAATGGTGTGGTGAGCAGGACTAGGGAAGTCATCCTGTCCCTGTACTCGGCACTGGTGAGGCCTCTCCTCGTGTACTGTGTTCAGTTTTGGGCACCTCGGTACAGAAGGAACATTGAGGTGCCGGAGCGGGTCCAAAGAAGGGCTACAAGGCTTGTGAAGGGTTTGGAGAACATGCCCTGTGAGGAGAGACTGAAGGAACTGGGGATGTTCAGTCTGAGGAAAAGGAAGCTGAGGGGAGACCTTATTGCTCTCTTCCAGTATCTGAAAGGTGCTTACAGCAAGAGCGGAGTTGGTCTCTTCTCACTGGTGACAGGTGGCAGGATGAGGGGAAATGGCCTCAAGTTGCACCACGGTAGGTTTAAGTTGGGTATTAGGAAACGCTTCTTTAAAGAAAAGGTTGTTAAGCTCTGGAATGGGCTTCCCGTGGAGGTGGTTGAGTCACCATCCCTGGATGTGTTTAAAAAAACTGCTTGGATGTGGTGCGCAGGGACATGATTTAGCAGAGCGTTGTTAGAGTTAGGGCTGTATGGTTAGGTTGCGGTTGGACTTGATGATTTTTCAGGCTTTTCCCAACCTGAACAATTCTATGATTCTAATAGAACTTACACGCTAGTATATATATGGAATATTTATACAGGTACAGATAGATATCTATAGGTGGTTGTATGATATATATGCATATATATACATGAATATTATGTCAGATATATTAATTTGGATACATAAATGATGGATACATAAACTGATAAATATTGGATTGTATTTAGTTTCCAAGATTCTGAATGTTGGTTACCAAAATGGATGAAAAAATATGATTTGCAAAGGAATTCATGTTAAAAATGCATAATTTCTAGGACATAACATTAGAAAATAAACATTTATTAAAATCAATGAGTTACTAGGAATAACATATTACAAATGTAGACTTTAGTGTTCCTTTCAGGTAAGAAGACTGAAAAAAATAGTTTCCTTGTTTTAAAAATTGTGGAATCAGGTCTATATTGATTTCGTTTTCATTGTCTGTTGTAATTACCTTAATGTATGCAAGAATGGCTTGTAATACAATTACAGAGAGGTTTACACAGTCAGACTGTCATCTACGTGTCTGAGTGGTGTAAAGGCCTATAGTAGTACACCATTAGGCCAGAGTTTGGCTTATCTGGTTAAAACTCACTCACACTATAGCCCTCAAGGCATGAATTTTAGCATTACTGCATTCAGTAGCAATATATTGGGTATTATGTCAGTTAAAGGAGAACAATTATCAGTGGAAACAAAAGGCAACTGTTAATGTTACCACATATTGAGTTGGTTAGCTCGTGGCTGTGGATTGTATTAGTGGGCTGATGAAGACTTTCTATAGGCATAGTTGAACCTGTCTGCTAAGTTCAGCCCTCTAAATCAAGGAAGTGGTTGAGCGACTGGAAGGGACACCTGAAGTTCATCTACTGCACCCTGTTCAAGCAGTGTCACTCAGAGCTGTTTCCCCAGATCCATACCCCAACAGTTTTTGGAGATCTTCAGGGATGGGGATTCCACAACCTCTTTGGGCAAAAATAAGTTTGGTTTGCAGTAAAGTTAGGAACCACAAAATATCACAAAGGGAATCTGCTCCTTTTAACATACTGTGAGAAAAGTTTTAGGAAAATAACCAAATCTCTGATAACAAAGAAGGCTTCTTTAAAAAGTAGTTCTTTTGAACTATCTGATAGAAGGAGAAGAGAAAAATACAGAGAAATTAGGAAGGAAATGCTAGTATCACTACCAGAGTGTATAGTAAGGAAAACTACAGGTATTATCAAGCAGAAGGTGTTCCATGAACCTCATGGTTGTAAAAACAACCTCACAGAATATTTTGGAGGTTTTCAGATTCAGCTCTTCCGCAGAAAAAGAAAAAAAGTATATAATACTGTAGTTAGAGAAGTATAAGGTGGTAGATTTTTTTTTTTTTTTTTTTTTTTTTTTTTTTTTTGTCTAATCTAAGAGAAATGATACCTTAAAGTTATAATGAAAGAAATGCTGGATATAGCTGTTTGGCTCTAAATAAATAAATAAATAAATAAATAAATAAAGTTTGTAGCTTTGGGAGCTTGTGCTCTGAAATATTGGAACATACAGACTGTATGTATCCTAAGATGCTTCTGCAAGAACTAACAGAAGTAACATAAAATTTAATCCTCGTTCAAGTTCCAGTGTTTACCAGTCAACCACAGTGCAAATCTACAAAACTGGCACAGAACCAGAATTTCATTCCACGTGAAGATCTGAGACATCAATCTGTGCAGAATTTGCCCTGAATCACAATGGGAGTATTAAAACACTGATATTTTCATTGAACTGAAAACTTGGAGGAAGAGATGTAAGAAATCTTAGGGTTGATGTGTTTACTCAAAAATACTTACTTTAGTATTGCTAGCCTTTTTTTTTTTCTTTTTTTTTCCCTGTTCAGAAGCTATAATGAAGCCTTTATTCCCACCAGAAAAGATACCTGCTTTCAGGAACTTTCAAGAAAAACTCACAGTCTGCTCCAGTCTAGAAAACAAAAGAAATTCCATGCCTCTCTCTAGTTGTATATTAGTTTTAGTTTTGCAGAGTGGGTGGGATTATTTGTACTCTTGCTTTGAATAATAGTGTTTCTAAATAGCAAATTAAAAAGCAGTTTGGGCAGAGAAAAATGCAGTATTTATTACTTCATTCAGTGGATGTATTAATGGACTGCAGGAAGTGAAGGAACCCTGAAGCCAGCAGAGGTAATGTGATACACTGCCTTTCACATTTGGACAGAGTCACAACCTTGCCAGTAATGGCTGAAAGACATTAAGACCTGGCATATTTTCTCTGGTCTCTCAACAGACCTAATGTCTGGTGAACAGATACCAATCTCTCAGACATCACTGAGTGACAATTGGGTCAGCAGTCTGATCAGATGGGTCGTTGGATTAATATTTTAGTGGAGGAAATTTTGACTCCCTTGTAGAAGTAACCTTCCCAACCCCATCAAGAAAAAATAAATAAATAAAAATAAAAATTCAGAGGGAATCTTTCTGGACTGTGGGCTTGTAAACCACTGCAGTCTAGAAGCTTTCTTATCTTTTACCTGTAACTGAGGAAGTAAGTTGGTGTATTTGGTTTGAAACTGTAAGTGAACCTGAAAGTTTTCTCTCTGGAATCAGCCAGTGCAGCAATTGTCTTTGCATGACAGCAAATGATTGTCAGCAGCATTAGCTGCTTTGGGTCATATTCAGCACCTGCTACTTAGAGATGCGATTAGTAACTTAGCTGATTTTGGTGAAATTACTTTTGCTGTAAAGAGCAGCACTACTATGAGTAGGTCTCCAGCTCTGGTTTGGTTCCAGCTGAGCTGAGTGAAGATGTAAGTCTGCCAGCTGTTCTTCTCTGCTCCCCACTGGAGAATACTTCACCCTTCCCGTTTGCTAGTGTAACTACATGTGTAATTGCTCCCTAGCCCGGTTCTCTCTAAACGAGCTGGGTTAGAAAAACCCTCCTGCTAAGCGCATGCAAGTTAACTCTGATTATTCTGAGAGGTAAGGGTTAGAACAATTATGCCACTAGAAGTGAACAGCTGGGGCATTCGACTTTTAACTGCAGACAGCAGGACATGGGACCACAGGCTATAATCTGACCCTATGGAAGTACTGATTCAATGTTTTATTTTTAGTAACAACTCAACACCCCTTCAACTCTCATGATCAAGTAGTTGTATTCCCTTGTGTAAAGGAGAAAAATACATATTATCTCTGCAGTAAAAGGAGGGAAGAAGAGGCGCAGAATATTTAAGTGACCAGTTATTTGAAGAATAATTTCACTTCACTCCTCTTAAAAAAATTAAATTATAAACAGTAGCTCATAGGCTGCTAGGCTCTCTGTTGGTGCTCACTATCAAGAGAAATAAAAAATTTCCCTATCTGCCTCTACCTACATCCCCCCTGGGAAAAGAAAAGAAATGCACAAAAAAGCTGGAAAATCATGAGTATGATATTGGCCCAAAAGGTGACACCATTTTAAAAGTCTGTTTGCTGGACATCACTTGAACCACTAATCCTAAAAATTAAGGTCTCAGAATCATAGAGTCATCAAATGGTTTGGGGTGGATGAGACCTTGAATATCAGCCAGTTTCAACCCTCTGCCATTAGGCTGCCCACACACCATCCAAGCTGCCCTTGAACATCTCCAGCGATGGGGCATCCACAGCCTTTGGATGGGATGTTCCAATGTCTTACCACCCTCTGAGTAGAGAATTTTCTCTGAACACCTGACCTGAATCTCCCCTCTCTTTAATTTAAAACCATTCCCCCTTGTCCTATCACTATCTGTCTGTGTGAAAAGTCAATTTCTGTTTTGTTTAAGTACTGCATACTTCAATGAGGTCCCCCAAAAGTCTTCTGTTCTCCAGACTGACTAGCTCAGATCCCTCAGCCATTCTTCCTACGAGAGGTGCTCCTGCTCTATGATCATCTTTGTCTTCTGATCATCTTCTTAATGGTAACATTCATGCTGAAAACTGATAAATTTTGAAGTGCTGCTCTGAAAGTAATGCCTCCTATTTTATTATATTGGCCCACAGTTTCAGAGGTAGATGTTGGTGGTATGGCAGTAGAGGCTGAACCTCCCTGCTGATATTCAATTACATTTTGTTGCCATGACAGATGGCAGCAGAAGAGCACTCTGACAAAATGGTGTCTGACATGAAAGTGCGTCTGTAGCAAAGGTGTGGAATTGAATTCCTCCATGAAAAAAAAAAAAAAAAAAGACTTTATATATATGAAAAAATAAAATTTACCATTGCAACCCAGAAAAGTAGCAACATCAGTATAATAAAAAAGGCTTTTGTATCCAAAGGTTGTGCATTTATTGAATTAATATATCTTCTCATTCCTCATTAGTCTGTCAACCTCTTAATACTTTGAACTTGTTTAGTTGCTATCACTGGAAAATTTTGAAGCATTTTACAAAGCAGTCACTTACGTAGTCTGTGTTTCTCTAAATATTGTGTCCTTTATACTGTCAGTGAAACTTACACAGACAAAGTTTAAGAAACAGTTTTGGTAATGTTTACATCAAAACAAAAAAAGTTGGAACCAGGCTTTTAATATGTAAGCTTATAATTTCTATAGCTGTAACATTTGTTTCATTACTTGATAATAGAGTTACCATTCTTTTGTAGCATTATTTGCTTTTTTTCAGTTTTGTTAGAAACATTGTTATTTTACATTTTCTTTCCCCTTGTAATTGTTAGTAATGCTCATATATGTTCTTTTGTTCCAACATAGTTTTTCGGTATTGGCCTCTGAGCAACTAAGACTGCAAGTATTTATCCATACTTCCAATCTCCCAGTATAGATGGAATTTAAACCTGGGTTTTTTCAGTATGTGTCTCTTTCTTTCCATTCCAACTGAGTTCTGTTGTATTTTGTTTTTTTTTCTTTCTCCCATCCCCTTCCACCTTTTTTTTTCTTTTTTTTTTTTCCCTTGCTTATCTTCCCTCCTTCAGCCTCACCTTAGTTTCACAGAGATGAAAAGGATCTGTTAGATGATGTGTCCATCTCCTGAGTTTTTCATTCCTCCCACAGCATCACCGCATGCTAATATTTGCGGCTGTGATCATCTGGAAGAGTTTCTGCTCTCCCCTGCGAGTTAGTTTAGCATGACTCCCCTGCACTTCTGTGAAACAGAGATTCTCTGCTGTGCCCCTTGCTCCTTTGTATTCATCTCAGCTGTACTAATCCAGGAGTGACTATCCTATCTCTACTCTAAAGAGAAAGAAAAAAAGCTGAGATAAACCTTTAAGGACTGAAGAGGGAGATAGGAACCAGAGCACAACTGCTGAGCCTCAGGGAAGCACAGTTGTGTATGAGCAAAGCAGTGTCACTTTTTCTGCTGTGTGAAGTGCTTTCAGATTTTCTCTGTATCTGCATTAACTTACCTAACATCTCCCCGTTGCTTTTGATGACTTACCTCTAGTAGTAACACTACCAAGCACACTAGTGCTACATGACTCTATTGATCATGACTGTTAGCTCTTGGACTTGGAAAGAATAAAAGTAAAGGCCAAAGAGTTTGATGGCTGTTTTGAACGCCACCAGGGCAAGTTACGTGACAACAGATGTCTTAGTAACATGCAAAGATCATTTGGATTTCCATAATATGTGTGGCTGGAGAGCTGTGCTATTGCTGCTCTGTGTCTTGCATCTTGCATGGGTAATGAAGCAGAGGGCTCCGTAACCCCTGATGACCAACAACAGTATACACAATGCTAGTTCTTAATGACTACTATGAAATAGTCAAGCCTTTATAACCATAGCACTTCACATGGCTCAGAAATGCAAAGATGGCCTTTTTAATAGCAAACATTTTTGTCTACGGAGATGAAAAAGAGCTGTGTTTCTTCTACCTATGATACTTGCTGTTTTCAGCACTGGACTCAGACACAGTGGTCCACAGTGGTCCACAGACTGATGTAGTTTCACACAGCTGGGCACAACTACAGATACAAAGTGGGGAAATGGCTGTTTCTGAAAGTCTGTCAGACATATGCCAGGACTATGTGTGCTTTCTTTTAAAATGTAGCTGAAAAGCTCTTCACCTGCCAAGGCTTGAGTTCATGGTCCTGTGTTTCTCTTCTGATAGTTGATGAAAAAACACTAAAGCAGAGTGAGGGATGAAGGAGGTGGGAGGAATAGTTCACTCCTTGGGCCGGTTTAGGTGTGAGTGATGCCATCAAGCACTGCTGGAGAACCAGAGCCCTGAACTTGAGTCTTGGCAGGTAAGCCAAGAAGGAAACTATTTCCAGCTTTCTTTCTTCAGAATCTGTTTGAATTTGTATTAACTGTTTATGGTCACAGAAGGTTTTCAGTGAAATACACATATATATACATAAATAAATGCTATCTATGTTAATGTTACTAATAAATCACATTTATGTATGTGTATGTGTGTTTGTGTGTATGTGACTAAATTCTCACTTTTTCAGACTGATTCACCATGGGTGAGGGGCTCCACCACCCCTTCCTCCTAGACTGGCGAATCACTTTTCATGCAGACGATTGCCTTGTTGAATCTTTCATCAGAAGATATCCTGCACTATGCAAAGAAATATGACCATCAAATTAAGGACACAATCTTGGGATTACTTTCTATCTCAATTTTCTTGTAATAAATGCAGTAAAATATTATAAAACAGAGAAAACAAAAGGATATAAAAGTGTTGATCAAAGGCAAATGTGTGTGTTCTGGGAATTTGGGGGAGGAAGGTAACTAGATAGGTCAGGAATCCAAGGAATTAACATAATTCTTCTTAGAAATAGAGCTCAAAGATTAGAACTTCTGCTTTTTTTAGACTGTCCTGTCTACCACTGACCTTGGGTGGAATTCACATCATGACCTTGGAGGTGATAAGGTCATGGTATTATCCACTCAGCTATACATCACTGGAGATTACCTCAATTAGAAAATACAGAGTGCAGACCACTGCACTTTAATGGATTTAAGACTTTTCCCACTTCAGATACCTCTGGATCTGAGTTTAGGGGTGGTTTTTATTGTCTGCATGTCAGCACTGGCTTCAGGCACTCATGAAATTTAGGCCCACAGACACTTAGGAATCAGGAAGGACCACAGAGAATCAAACTTGTCATCTGTCCAGCATTGGTTGATTTACTGCTTTTCTTCAAGTCCAAGGAATCTCAAGGGGACTTTTTCCCTTGCAGCACTGATCTTTCCTTGAGGTTCTAGTGCCTGTCCTGAGCAATAAGAAGGAATAACAGTGAAGTGTGATTGGCTCTTATTAGGAGGGGTAAATGTCATTAGCACTTACTGTTGCCTTCTAGGCAATCAGAGCACAGACAGATAACCCCCCTTTACTATCCACGTATATTTTGAATCTAATGAAGATGAACTCATATATTTTAATTAAGAAATTTACTTTCCTGTACAGAAAAATCATCTGTGATTTGGTTGTCATTTCGCACCACGTCCTAGAATTTTGAATACTTAACTTGAAGCCGGGAAACATACATTATCCAACTGGCTCTAATATATTAACTTGCTGCATGAGTCCTTTGTGCTTCAGCTTGATTTCTCTCCTCCCCCACGGCTTTTACAAAATGTTCTAATCATCCCAATTAATACTTGAATGTTGTTAATTAATGTTTATGAAGTGCTTTGAGATCATCTAATGAAATAGAATGTGTAATTAGTATTGTTCTTTAGTCAAATTCTGAAATATCACCACCACTGGAACAGCAGTTTCAGTAAATAATATTTTAAATAGTCTTTTTAGCAAATGTAAGAGGAAGAATTTTTTAAATGTTTTGCCTTTTATAGCAGAGAAAAAATATGTCTGTTTATATCCGATGTCGTCTTTAAATCCATGGTGAATCTTGCAAGAGCTTTAAAAGGGTTAGAATTGCACCCTGAAGTCTTACATTCCTTCTTCTTATATTGATGTGGAACTCTGTGTCACTAACCAACAGTTATCCTGCAAAGCAGGAAATCACATGGAGAACAGGTAGAATTTTAGGACTTCCGGTCCTGTGCACAGCAGCTTGCTATGTTTTAAGTATATGTATACACTTGCCTTGTGACATATATGTGATAGTAGAGTTTACATCATTACATTCTTATCTGTGCAGTGTGAATATTGGATGTCTTTAACCTGTGTTCAAGTTGATATGTGATAAAGGAAATGAACCTACTCATGAAGTTACTTCCAACTCTTAGAGTAGTTGGAGATAGTGAGGACAATGCCTGGACAACTTAGTCTGCTCTGCTGGTTCAATACCTGAGTGAATCCTTTGTGCCTAGTGACTTCAGAAAACGATAGTCCCTGTAAAAGGTAAACATGATTTTAATATGAAATGGTTTACTGCCCTCAGAGATTTTAAGCTTATAAAATTCAGGTACTGAATACTGTGAGATTGATTTAAAAGATTAGTTTTTATAAAGTCTAGTTTATCTTTCCTTGATACACTGGAGAATGTTTGAGATTTTTGAAAAACTGAAATAATTGACTATTCTTAAGTAGTACTCCTGAATACCAGAGAAAATATTAAATAATTCTACTGGTAACAATTCAGTCACTTCTCATGTGTAACCTGGTTTCCTTAGGAGGAAGCTACAGGAGTGTTTCAAAAAATGTCAAGGGATAGAAAACAAAGTTATTCTCTCTGATTTTTTGTCTCAGAGGGATGGGAGGTACTGGATATACCTACTAGAGACCCAGGACATCCCTTTTCTGCCACAGTTAAAAGCAGATAAATGTTTCTTCAGAGAAGGGGTGTGGAATTTAAGAGGGTATGAAGAATGATGAGAAATAAGCAATGGCTGTAGTAGATTTCTAACATAATTTGTCATGAAGTTTCTGAGAAACGTAGGTGTTGGGAGATGTACAGATCTATTCTGGGACACCTGACCAGCAGAGGACATGTGGTCAAGAGATAACAGAGGGTGCTGGTTGTGACATACATACCCTCTCTGCACTGGTCACTTTTAGCTTTCATTTGCAAGCTTGAGGAGCCTGTGTTCCACAAATCAAATATAGCTAGCAAACTGATTTTATATTAAACGCTTCAAATGCCTCTTGAAAGATTAAGTTTTCATAGTGCCTACATATATATATATATTCTCAGAGTCTGGTACTTGGTGTGTTTTGAACTGAACAGCCCTGTAGCTTTTTATGTGTTTCAATTTGCTAATTTTATTACTCTGTATTAGTGCAGTACTGTTGTATGTAGTATGTATGCAATATTCAAATTGTAGGCCTGGGGTGGGAGTGTTGAATCTAGTAGTTCAAAGAATTCTGCTGTCTTGAAGAGTTAAATCAATCTTTGAGTCAATTTTATCTTTGGGTCAATTTTCTTGGGCCTAGAAACAATGTGACATAAGTAACTTGAGCCTTACACTTTCATCAGAGTCAAAGAAATATAAAAATACCAAGCATTTGCTTTTAAGTTTTTATTTATTGGGGTTTGGTTTTTTTTTGGAGAGTAGTAAACAAAAGAATCAATGGAAATATAGTACTTTATCATGAAACTGCTTGTTATGTCAATGTAAAGATTTGTTTGGAGCAAGATAAGTATATCAATGCAATTGAAAGTTTTATGGACTTTGAAGTATTTGTGAGAATTTAAATGTCAAACCAGTGTCAGGTGCTATAGAATTGCCTCAAACTGCAATCTGAAATGAAGGTATAGATGTACTTTTCAGGCCTGAAAAACAGCTTCGCTAACATAGCATGAGTTTCTGATATTAGTTACTCCAGATATCAGATATACATCAGTAGAAATTCGCCCTGTTGCAAGGCTGCTTTACATTGCAGTGCTCTGTGACTGGAAGTCCCCCACCAAGGTACTCAGGTTCACTTCTGCTGACTGCTCAACCCTCAGTTCTTACACGATCACTCTGCTAGAATTTCAGTAGCCTTTGCAGCATACAAAAGACCATGTGTTTTTTTTGTATTTTTTTAGTAGTTATTTGGAGGGGCAGGGCTTATGTGACAGTGATCTCTATAACTATTTTCAGCTCTGTTCAAGGGAGAGGAAGAAAGTGCTGCAAAAGCATGAAGCCTCTACAAGCTTTGTGTACTTTAAACATTTCATATCTTCAAAGTCAACCAGTCTACTCACATGTTTAGGAATATGCTTGTATATTTTTCTGAATAAAAGCCTCAATGACGGTTTGTCAGATTAGTCAGCTGGGTTGTGAAACAGTTCCTTTCCTGTAAGTAAGCATTACCCTTGGCTTAAAAAAAAAACGAATAGAAGGTTGTGAGAACTCCATGATAAAGAATGTGCCAATTTAAGATCTTTCCAAAGATCTTTGCTTTATTTTTAATTGTTTTCAGAGGATAGACTCTACCTTTGCCCTGTGCAGTTTTTTTACATCTCATAAAGCCAGGCAGAATCCAGGGATCATTTGTGTCAGTTTTCACACATTAGTTCTCTGTAATTAAGCCAATTTTTATCATGAGGGCCAAAGTCCTTTTCTTCACATCCTTAATGGCCAGAGATTGTCTAAAGGAATTTCATCACTTCTTAGTACCAGATTGGTGTTCTTTCTCCTGTCCTGCTCCAGTAAGAAATTTGTTGGGATAGGTGGAAAAAAGAATAACATCAAGCATGAGGCCTACCTGTCCATTTCCTCATTCTCTGTGGACCAGATCCATTGAAGCTGCTGTATCCCTGATGCCTTTCCCTTCTAGCCACCCTATAGCACAGGGAGCCCAGGCTTTAACCTGAATACTGAGCTGAGTACACAGGAGGTAGAGATCATGAGTTGAATTTCTGTTCCTTTTGAAATCTGTGGACATCATTTACCAAATAAATATCCTCCGTGAAAAAGAGGTTTGGAAAAGCATTTCTAGTACTTCTTAACACATGACTGACTCAGATGTTGTGAAGAGCACAGTACTCTGAGCAAAGAATCAAACACAAAGGAGAGAAGAATTCTTACATGTCACATTTCCTGCAAATTTTGTCATGTTTAGAAATCACCTCTTCCTTCCTAGTATCTTAATGACTTATTGCTGTTAGCAGCATGTCGTTTGTGTCACTAAGGAAGTTATTATGAATCCATAAAAATCAAATAGTACTGCATTTTTTGGAGGAAAACAGAGGAATTCTGCTTTATTAGATGGACTCTGTGTGAGGAGTTTTAAAGAATATCATATTGGATACAATAAATGTTTTGTGTAGTCCTTGCAGTATTAATTCTGACGTAGTTAGATGGTAAATAATGCTTACTGTTATAAAACAAATGCACTTACAGTTTACACCGTCTGTTTTATAATAATTTCATACCTCTTTTGTTTGTTTTTGCTAGAAGATAGCTGACAGGTATATCTTTGAAGTTACTCTTTTTACCTACACAATTTTGTAAAATTAAATTTCGGTTTTACCTTTTCCGCATACAGCAACAGGCACTCGTGTCTCTATGCAAACTTGACTGTCCAAATCTGCACTTCCAAATTCACAGAACTATCCCTGGAGAAATTTTACAAAAATTGACATTTCAGTTTTCATCTATGAATACAGGAAAGGATGTTGTCATTTAGAGACAGACTCTGATATTTATTTTAGTAGTGCCTTACTTAGGAAGCAGTGTAACCACTTATGCAGTGAGGCTCTGTTTAGATGGGCTGGAGATATCAAGGTCACCTTGATCACCATAAATTCTGTGGATTTTAACAGTTAAGTGAATAATCTTTCATCTGACTCTATCCTGACTCCTCTTGCATGTGCCTGTTTAAACAAAAAATAAATTTTACAACAGTAACAAGGTATTCAATCAACAGTTTGGGGAGTATGAGTGTAGGCAGAGAAAAATTCAAAAGGCCAAATCCCGCCTATATTCAGATCCTGGTTCTTTCACTGTACCTTTGAAAATGACTGCCTGATTGTTTTACATCCAGCAGTTAAGCTGAATGAAAAAAATATTCCACAATGCTTCACATTTAATAAAAATGCATAATGGCCAACTGTAAGATAAAATGTAACAGCCTTACTCAGCTTCGACTGTATTTTTAAATATTGATTCACAGTTTGAGAAGCTCAAATGCTGATCAAATGCACCAGTTGTCCATGGGAACCATAATGGAAAGAAAAAAAAAAAAATTTAATCTCATGAAAAGCAGGTTATGAGCATGCTTGGCTAATACCATCCTCCCCCAACACATCTGTGTGCGAGTGTGCACGGAGCTATTTGCCTTTTAGTGATGTTCACTTTGAAATGCCTGGGTTGAAAGCTTTGGACCAAATCCTGCAAACAGCTATGCTACTGAATCCGTTTATATCTTTATATTTTAACAACTCTGAAGCTTTCTGAAGTGTAAACCATTTCTGGCTCACATATCTCCTCTAGAGCATGCAAGAGCACAATACCCCTATGGCAAAAGAAATGAGAAGTGGCAGTAACCATAGGTATAAACTGTTCCTTCCCTTCACCTTGGAGGAACCCAGCTGTTTCTGACTAGCCCACTTTTTTTTTCTTTCTTTTTTTTTTTTTTTCCCCTGCAATTTTTCATATCCATTTCAGACTGTATTTCACAAGAAGATGAATTTGGAGCTTAAGCATTCTATTTGTAATCATTTTTCCTATTATTCCTATTTATTGTTTTTTTTAAACATTAGCTGTTAGATGCATTTTGTTGGAGATTAGAAATCTCTTTCAGGTCAGACATCTAGTGCAAGGTTTCCCACCTTTTGCTTTGAAGCACTGAAGTAGGTGGAGCATCTGATTATTTTCCTGACACCTAGCTAGTCTTACTGATTTTAACTGCTCTAGTATGTTAAAAGACCACAAAAAAACATTTATGAAATTCTGATTTTTTTTTTTTCCTGCTTCTCTTAGAGAGTACAAGAGAGTACAAGAGAAATAAATTTGAATGATTTTTGCCTAGGCTACTTTTAATATACTCAGAAGTAAACTGCTTCATTCCTCTGGGAAAAACTGGGTAACTATATTATTGTAGATATTGTAAGAATATTATATTATAAGCTTAACAATGTGGCTTTCAAACTTGGGAGGGGACCAAAGATTGAAAAAAATTATCTCAACAATAGAAATATATTATTTCTCATATCAAAAGAAAACTTCTTCAAAAACATTTCCTTTGCTTATTATATTTTCCCCCCATTTATTCTTGTCAGTACAGGACACATTCAGCATCTGTTCTCTTGCAAAAGCCCTCAGGAAAAATTAAAAAGCTGTTCTTGCAAATTCATCATTATTATTAAGAACCATAATTTACCTCATGGTTATCTCAGCCCTTTTCTAGCGCTTATCTGCACTCTGTGATGACATTGCCTTCTTGAGCAAGGCATCGTTCCAGCCTCGTCTCATCTCTCCCACCTTAATTTGTAGCGATGCGTTGCAGTTTGGTGACAGGCATTTGTTCGTGCTTGAATAACCCAAGATTTGAACTCTACAGTTTGTGGCATCCATGTAATGCTTAGCAGTGGGTACAGCTGTTAACTATTCGCTTATAAATAATCTTTTTCCCCTCTCAACCTGTCTCCCAGGTAGTGTACCTGTCACCATTAATAACTCATCGGCAGCTCCCCAGTGATTTGGCCCATCACTTGTCATTCACAGTGGAGTGCTGCTCCGGCCTGCTATTGAAGCTCACACAAGCTCCTTTATCTGTTCACTCATCCCAGCAGCTGCGTTGTTTCATGTTTCTGACTTGTGGGAAATTGTGCGGATGGCTTCTACAGTTAGGCACCTGAACTGTCCCTTGTCATCTCTGGCTGTGCACTGAGTCCTGTCTTTGGGCACTATAACGCTGTCTGCTTCAGACAGTGAGAGATGTTGTAATTTGTTTTAAGTCAGTTCTCACCTGGCTGCACTGATTTCATTGCAGTCTTACCCCTGGAGTTCGTTTGGGCCAGCATATGTAACAATTATGTGCACACGTTTATTTAATACTGAACAGTTTGCCTTACTGTTTATTTTTACTGTGCTAGTAGTCTCAGTGCTGCATATAATCCAGAAAGCAGAACAAAAAGGCAATTGAGACTCCATATGAAGCACTTCTTTGGGCATAGTAAGGAGAGGGAAAGATAAAAGTAACTCACTCTAGTTGCCACCTTATTATAAAAATTAATTCCATTATTGTGGTAACAGAATAGTTGTCCCTTCTCTTTCAGGGTGCTATTTCTCCTTTCCTGTAGAACCCTGATTGGGTTATGTATGATCACCTGATTCTGTTGCTCAGTCAAAACTTACTGTAAGTGTGGTGCATTGTGTGAATAGGAAACACGTCGAGACCAAGGCAATAAAGAGGCAGGTCTCATGAACAAAGACAGTGCTTTTGAAAAGTGAAAGGATACACAGCTGCTGCATTAGATTTGTAGCTGCAAGGACAAGACAGTTTGTGCTCTACCTATTTTGTAAGTAGAAATTGTGGCAAAGTGAGTTCCGTTTAACAACTTCTTTTACATACATCAGTAGAGATGGTACTTTTCGGTTTGAACACTGAACTTGAATTAATAACTAATTTAAAGCTTTTTCTGAGGCTGCTTCTGCCAAATCATTGAACATCAAATCAGAAATTAAGGAAAATCAGAGCTTTCTGCAGGAATGTATCGTGAGGAAGGCACTGCTGGGAGAAAATGCCTGTGCTGATTTGCTTGGATAATGAGTTACAGGTATCTCCAAGAGGTAGAAATCCTATACTAAAAGGCACAAAGATGAAACAGTCCCTCCAGACTTCGCAAAGCTCTAAACCATTGATCATATGTAGGTATGTTGTAAATGAATGTGCACGATTGATTCCTAACAAGAATGTTATACCTTGTACATTTAAGGCTTTTCCTCTGGGCTGCAGGGTGAGTAGTACTATCCTGCAGGGCACAAAAAGCAAAAGTGTCTTGCCCAAAGTAACACTTCAGTGGTCCAATGCATCAGTAGAATATTTGATCTTTATTCCTGGGGTTGTGTGGTATTAGTTATCTAGCTAACCAGCTTGCTGACTTTGTAGGATTGGGTGCAAGTCTTGTGAAAGTAACTGGGAGAAATCCCACTGCAGGCAAGAGTGTAAGAGCTATGCACCACTTCAGACTTTATTTGAGGATGCAATGCAGACTGTGTCGAGGCAATTCTGGCCCCATATGGGAATTCCACCCTGGGAAAGAACTGGCATAGAGCTTCACTTTGGGCATCAGTGTGCTGGACTGCTCCGTTCTCATGGGACTGCTGGTCGGAAGCTCTTCTTTTTGTTGAAATAAAAGCTTCTTCATCACAATTAATTATTAAGAGTTCCAGGGCTCTATTATATATTTATATGTTCTTGAGAGCTCTTCTCTTACACTCTCCCTCTCTCTCTCTGGCGTTATAATGTCGTTCTGATAGCTGTTCACTCGCTTCATTGCATTCTGTCAGTTTGTGGTCCTCTCACCCAAACAAGAGGACATTGTATTGCAGAGAGGATCACAAGAGACCAACAAAGACTGGAGGCACTGTGAGTTAGTTCAAGACTGCTCTATTTTTAATTCTAATAAAAGCAAGTTCTATATTGATTTGGGATAATTAGACACAACTTTCACTTTTAGAATGCTTTTACCTTACTGTGGACTAGCTCTCCAGTGTGTTTCATGGATCTGTTTGGGTACAGAATGCTTTCCTAATTGATGGTTCCAGCTGTTTTCTGCAAGGATAAAATTATCTGTCCCCAAGTTTGCATGTATTTTCTTTTTTGCTTTCCTTTCTGTCACATGTTTTTATTTACTTACCCCTCTGTTGGTGAATACTTGCTCTCAAGGAAATCTCTGAACATGCACACACATGCACGCACACCTTGATTCATGCTATCCTCTACCTCTTCAGCAGTTGCTCTCAAAAAGCACTCAGGCAGCAACACTCAGGCAGTAATGCATGTTGCTGGTTTGTTTCACTACACTCTCTTTGGATTAAAAAGAACTTACTTTCTACTGGGCATGGTGGGGTTAAAAAAAAGTTAGTGGTTTGGCACTTTCCAGCTGCTTCTCAGGAGAATATAAAGTGCCTGTGGATCAGGTCCAAACCAGTGGATGTTAAGAGAAGGAGAAAAAAAAAGTTAGCTGAAGAGCAACATTCTTGTGTGACTTCATTACCTTCTGTCGTGTTAAAAAAAAAAAAAAATTGTTTTGCTTTACAGTTTTAAACACTCACAAAAAGTTAGAAGCACCAAATGACCTCCAGGCCTGTTGGCTTTCCAGACTCAGTTTATCAAGTCTCCTCCGCCTTTTTCCCCGTAAAAATCCAGAGTGAAGTGTGAAAAGCATCAGAAAGTCTCATTTGTGCCAGTGCAGCCTTTTAGTCGCTTGCCAGCACCTTCATCTCTTCATATGTTTCTAGCTAAGGTCTAACATGGAACAAAAACCCGACAGCAATAGAGACCAGATGCCGGTATTTCTTCTCTGTCACTTGGCTGCTGAGCAGATGGAATTTATATCAATCGGGCATGCTAGGAGGAAGAGGCCGTGGCAGCCAACATGTGGAACTGGGGCTGAGTGACATTTTTGCTAATGTTTTGTCCTTGTAGAACATTATGCTTCCTCTTTGCTTATGAGCTGTGGTTTTCCTGACTCAGACGAGGTTCCAAGCCCAGCTGGAATGGCTGTCCCCCCACAGCCCCCCTTTCAAGGGAGTGCTGGGAGCGATGGAGGAGTAGTGGGGCCCTGCACAATGGAGCTCTTTATTAAAATACCTGACATCTGCATGCAATGCACCCAGATCGTCTTAGCTGAGCACAGGAATTCACTGGGCATTACCAGTCATTTTTTGTCTGGTTTTGTATGCTTGTTTGATTTATATAATGAGTGAATGCCTCTGGCAAAAGTGTACCTTGAGCATGTTATTGGACAGGAGCAATTTCCAGAAGGTATTGTCATAGATGGTCTCAGAATAAGAGTATTAAAACTAAAACACAGCCTTTTTCTTTCTGTTTTCAATCACTGCTTGGAAGAAAAAAAAAAAAAAAAGAAAGAAAAAAAAAGTGAAAAAGCTAAACCTTGAGAAAACTTCATAAAGCATGAAGTACTCCAGTTCCTTCTTGATGAGGCCATTCTGCAAGCAAGGATCATGTGCGACAGAAGCCTGAGAACAGACGCGAGGCAAGGTGATATCAAGACCTCCTACATATGAAAAGTAACCATCAGTTTCCCAAAGAGAATACCAAAGTCAGCAGGGAAACAAAACAAGTGGAGATAGTCAGTTTCAAAAGTAAGAGAAAAAAAGAACGTTTTGTGAGAGGAGGGTCACAATGATGTATTTCTGATGCAGTTCTGAAACTGTTACTCGTCCACGTGAGCAGCAGTGTGGTGAGTAAACAGAGGGCTTCTTGTGGGTAAGGAGCTGCACCGATCTGACTTCAGCATGAGGAATTTATGCATGTATCCAAATTAAATGATTTATAATCACTCGTGCAATTAATTTTAAATCAAGCTTAGCCACATATGATAGAAAAGTAAAACAAATAAAAAGGCTTGAGTGCAATAATTTGACAGAATTGGTTGCTCTCTTTAATGGGGGAGTGGGACAGGAAATATGAGTTTTTGGATCCCCAAAGACTTCAGTTTGACCTGCACATCTCATCCTTATAACCAGGCAGTCTCCCTTCATCCGAGAATGCCTTTGTAGCCTGTCAATTTCTCTCCTGGTTCATCTGAAAGGGTCCCTAGGGAGCTGCTGCAAGGTGTTACTTCCTCTGTCATGTTGTGAGTGAGCTGTCTGAACACAGAATTGAGCCGGTTCAGCAACAAAGGGCTGAATGCATTCACAGGCTGTGGCCCTTTAAGAGTTACAAAGCGTTTGCTTCCAGGTTAAACTGCTGTCTAGGGTTGGAGCTTTGCACCGTTCTCATGTGCTGCACGTTGGCCCAGCCAGTTCCGAGGAACCCAGGGCACTCAGCAAGTCAGGTCAGGCAACAAGTCAGTGTCATGTACATTTGAGGGGAATGTGAATCATGGTCCTTCAGCATTCTAAAGCAACGAACCATATTTAGTAGCACAGCGCTAAAGCAACATGTAAGCATTAGGTGAATGTGTAAGATGAACTGAATTTCAGTGCACAGCGATGCAACAGTTGGAGACCATCTGCATCTTAGGTCCAGTCATGCAATCTCTTATTCCAGCGTAAGCAGGAGTAACCCCTTCTAGATCCAAATATTTTTTAATTTTCTTCTCTTACCTGGAAGTGCTCTTTTCTTGGTGAAGTTGAGGTCATAATGGAATACATTTTTTACTTCCTCGAAGTACATCCATTTGTGTCCGGGAAGGCATTTGGCTTTTTTTTCTGTTCTCTCATCCAGTCATTTAAATCTCATCTGTAAAATGAAGATGAAGGAAATCTATTAGACAACTCTCCTATGCTTCTCACTGGAGGGATGCTTGTGATAAGTAATGTTTCTATAATGTTTTTGTCATGTTTAAGTATGGCAGGCAAAAAAATTCCTTTGGGTAAAATTATATTCATGTGAAAACCATACTCAAAATTAGATTGATTTCTAATTGGTTTCACCTCTGATATTTTACAACAGTGTAAGAACAGGGAAAAAGAGGGAATTATCACAGGTAATAGGCTTTGCCAGTAAGTTTAGAATTATTCATAGTGAGGTTGCCATAGAGGACCATAACTGGCTCTCATTTTCCTTTGAAGATTGGGATGTGTATCTTGACTCCCACCTTCTCAACCCTCACATACACAGAGGTAAACAAATGAGCTTTGTATGTGCCATTGCAGTAAAATCCATAATTCTCCACGAGGCCTGAGGAAACAGGATTTTCCTAATTTTTAAATCTTTTTTTTTTTTTTTCTCTCTAAGTAAAATCAATTAACCTGTACTAGTGACAGTACATGAGTAACATGAGTTATTTGGTACCGATTTTAATTTTTGCTAGTTGGAAATAAGACATTCGTGCACATGGACACCACTTCCTCGTATCATTTTAGATGTCATTAGGGCTGCAGATCTTGGCTATTATTTAATTGTATTTTGCTTATACACAATGTAAGAGAAAAAAATGCCATATAGGGGTATGTAAATGGCTGATGTTTCACAGCCTGGATGAGCTAGCCTCTCCTTCACACACACACACAAACACACACACCACTGCAGAACAGTACATAAACTTAATAAATCTGAGTCTTATCTGAATCTGCAGCATTTGGTGGAATTGCAGGGAAAGCTGTCAGCACAAGAAGCCTGTGAAGCCTCACATGGGTTTGGAATACAGCTTCCAGATTTTCCAGCCTTGACATGGTAGTTCAGTTTACGCTCACTCTTGAGCTCTGTGTTTTGTATACAGTATGTCACTTCTCTGCTTTAGTTGTGTCAGGACAGCTCTGATCAATTTGAGCTACAGTTACATATAGTGCATTTTAATATAAAGGTAATGAAATTATGCAGTCATCTTTAGTTTTTCTGTTCAGGAAAAGATACTAGTGTAGTTTCTGATTCTGAGGGACTGAACCTGATGTGCTAATCTGAGAAACGAAGACCACAGTAATAAATCTGCGGGTAGTGTGAAATCATGAAAAAAGACATTTTGAGAGAATATCCAGAAAAGCAAAGAATATGCTTGAGTACCCCCAAAATGACTATTTTTCATTGCTTCTATGCCAGCTGTTGGTATTGCATGTATAAATGCCAGGTTTGAAATGTGAAAAGAGGAGTAAAATTTGAAGTTACCTTCCCAGATGTGATTTTTAAAGCTAGTTCCAAGTTTTGCTTTACGCTTTGAGCAGATAAATCTCTGCTTAGACAGTACATCTAGTATGTCATTTTCTTCATGTAGCCTTGAGGTGGACTTCATTATTGATTGTAATGCTCTCTTGCTTTGAATAATGAAAACAAGATTATACTTTACATGGCAGTAAGATTTTTTGAATCAGGCTCTTTATCAGTGTTAGCATATGACTAAAGGATGATGTAGAAGACGGAGACAACAGCACAAATATGTATGTGTAACAGTCTTCTCAGATTTTTAGGAAATTTTATCTGTAACCTTTCTTGCCTGGAAGGAAATCAATGCAATAAGAAACTATTGTTTTTCTATGAATAAATCAAAAAATATGAAAATAAAGAAAACTATTTCAAATATTTCAAATTTGAGATTGAATATTTGATCACTGTGTATACAGCATAGGGGAAGATACTAAGAAGTAAAGCAAGAAATAAGCCTTTTGCACTGAATTCACAATTCTCTTTGTAACTTCTCAGGGTTAAAAAAAAAATCAAAAAACATGCTCACAGAGTTGAATATTTAACTGAATTTTGTGGCAGAGGACTGGGAAATACAGAGGAGCTCTTGTGTTTACCAGGCCACCCCGAAAGGCAAGAGGGCATAAGGCACTTATAAACAGTGGCAGAGCACAAGCAATGTTGTCTTTGAAAAGTTTTCATTTTTCCCTTGAATCAGCTACAGTCTTTTGCTTAAGGTCACCACAGTTTGCAATCTTTGGCAGAAAGCTTCTTCCATTTTTGGTAGTGGCAGTCTGAATTTTTTGGAAATGTTTTCTTCTCAAACTGCCATTATCTTCCAAACCTGTTTCATGTTATCATTGTCAGATGCTTCTTCCCTGAGTTTCTCAGAACAAAATGTAGTATTTTCCTGGGATTGGGCTGTGATGTTTTTTTTTAAGCCTGGAATTGAGAGTCATATGGTTATGATTTGAGAATGTGAAGCCTGATTATTTTTTTTTTTTTAAGCAGTACCTTTCTCTCTGGGCAGTGAACTCACTGCAGAAACATCAAAGAGAATGTGTGCTGCTGGATCAAGGTGATTTTTTTTCTCGACCACATCATTGCCAGCTGTGGTGTTTATGATTAGAGGCAGGCGTTCCAGACACCTCTGAGTCCTTGCTAAGCGTCAGATCTTTAACGGGATCCATCCCAGCTGAGTGACACTAAACAGACAGCCGGGGGAGTTGGTGGGGTAGAGCAATAAAGGAGGGGGGTCTTTGGTACTCAGTGCACTCACCGGCCAAGCTTATAACAAACTCTGCTAATGCTAGGCTGTAGGCTGCCTAGAGGCCGTGCATTATGCCTTTCAGGACTGCTTTCATTAGCAGAAGGGATGACTAGAGCCCAGCAAATGCTGTCATTGATCCTCTCACACTGAGTGCATGGATGTGCAGCGCACAGGTCACAGCCTACTCAGCTTTGAAGCAGCTCCATTTCACACTTCTGACAGCCACATACTGCCAACATGCAGGAGCTGACAAAATTCCCTCTCCAATCTGATTCTGTGCTCTGTGCAGCTAACTACATTGAATTCCCCATGGATGATTCCTCCACTAGAAATATTAACACTTGTTTACTAGGACTGTTGACATAAGAATTCTGCAAAAAGCTAGTGATTCTGATAGCTGCGCTCTATCTGATGCATTTGTATTTTTGCTGCTTTTCTTGCTGCACATTTTTGGAGAGTGTTTAAACTGTGTCAATGCTAAAGTTTTTTTCCTAAGCAAAAAATAGGCTGTGCCATCTCCCTTAGAATAAAAGTTAGAAACTAACACTGCATCCAGTGTACTCACAGTGTTACAGAATTTTTGCTTTTATTTGGAACTTCACAGAGGTAGAAAAAAAGTTTCAAATTCAGCAAAGAAGTCAGTTGGCTTCTATTTGAAGTGATGGCATGGAAGGTAGGCATGGATGGCAGGTATATGATACCTCAGAGGCCATCCAGAATAAAGGTCACATAATAAAGGTGCAAGTTAGAGCAAAACCCAAATGAAGAATGTAAATTAATTAAACGTCGCTATTAAAGAACAGTACATTGTGCTGGATTTTTTCCACCACCATTGCAGCAGATCTTAAGAATTACCCTTAAAGAATGGTTTAAAAAAATTTTGGTGTTTCCAACCATATGTTGATTTTACATTTCACTGTTTTGACTTTCTTGAGCTTGTGTTGAAGCAGTGGAGACCATAATTCATCCAGAGGAACTGATTTACTCTGTGGCCAATAATAGAAAATACTGCTCAAGTTGAGCATCTCAGTGTAAGGAGTTCTTGGTTTTGTTTTGAATCAGAATAAACAATAGTAGTTGTTCTAATGTCGGAGGGAAGTATTACTGAAATCAATCAAGTTCCATTAATGTAAAATTAGCACAAGATGAGAATCAAGCTGATTTGGCCTCATGGTGAGGAAGATAGGCTTTGAGCACATCTTTGTGTTTCAGTTTCTCCTAAGAGTACAAATGAGCGTCAAAGAAGTTGAATGCTTCAGTTTGGAAAAAAGTTTCCTGCAGTGTCTGGAATTGAAGCTTTTCAATTTTTTTTAAAACCTTTCTCACCAGTGCTTTTGGACATTCAGGAGTGGCTCTTCAATAGTCATTTTTAGCACTTTTCCTTTACATGTAAATAATTATGCATGTGTCAGGGAGTCTTACAGTGTTATATCCCCAGGAAGAAGTCCAGTGTTGTGAACTGTTGAAATCATACTCTCCTTCACTTTGGTGAAGTGACGTTTGCACTGTCTCTCCAAAATAAAAGAGCCTGAAGAGTAGAGACACCAAGATAATTTTGTGTGGTGGTAAAGCTATGCATGTGGGATGAGGCAGTAACGTAAGTTTTGTGTCTTCCACTCGTGAGTGGATGTCCAAGTCTGATGAATTTCTCTGTCTTCCCAGTTAATTCCTTTAGTGTATACTGAAAAAACAGCACACATGACTATTAACAAGTCTCCTGACATGCCATAGGTTCTCAGAACCTTCTGCAAGGTTCTTTCACTTGCTTTCTGTAAAGTTACCTTTCTTCACCTTCCTAAACCTTTCCCAATTACTGTCTTTCTGCCTTTCTTTGTGTGCTCCCTCTGCCATGAATTCTTTTTTGTATATCCACGAGTAGTTCTTCCAGTGTATTTCTGCAAAGCCCTAGTTACATGTGTTCATCTACTCCCTTCCACATACCTCAGGAGATGCAGACTTACTTCTTTTATTTTTTGTCCCCTAGCGGCTGTGTGGGGTCACAAATCTGCCAGGAAAATCCTGCATAGTTTTGTATGAAGCTGTGAATTCTATCCTAGAAGTTGTTCAAATAATTCCTGGGGTTTTTTTTTACAGCAAAAGCTAATCATATTTAACTGACGTCAAGAACCGAGTTGCATGTAAAAATCAAGCAAGTAATAATATTTTCCTAATAATTTTTGAATGCAAAATAAAATGAAGTTGCGCTTTTATGCATAAACGGTGTTTATTACAGACAGTTCATATTTCATCTGAAGTTTTTGCTTCTGCAAAAGATGAAGAGAAGTGGAATGGGAGAGAAGTACTGGATAATGTTTTTGCTTGAGATAGTGAAAGGAAGTTAATAAGTTATTGAGCTTTCTTGATAAACAAGTAACATAAATAAATAATAGCTAGCCCCTCTCGTCTTTGCAGCTAGAGTATTAGAGTAGGGAAATCTATGAATATATGGCCTAAGAAAGCAGGAGTTTAGAAGAATAAGGTTCCTGTTTTACTAGATAAACATATTTCCTAATAATTCAAAGATAATTTGAGGTGACCATATTTGGGATACAAGAAGATGATGAATTTTTCTGAAGGAAAAAAAAAAAAAAAAAGCAGAGAGAAAGGAACTATCATAAAATGTTGAAGATGAAGGAATTTGGGATCAAGAAAAAGGAGCGTCAGTTTTGTTAGCAGAAAATCATTTTTAAAAGGCTGATGAGGAACTATCATGTTTTAAAATCTCATTAGATTTTAGCTTTTGAGTGTTATCTTATTTTCAGAGATGATACAATATGCAAGAAGACAAAGAGAATAGGCAAAAACTTCGGAAAGCTACATATGTCGATTCCTGAAAACCATGCTTAATACTTGCTTATGGTATACACAAACATGCATACACGTATCCCATTGTGTTAAAATTTCATCAACTAAATTATTTTGATTCAATGGCATGCAGGCTGATTGGAGGTGCCATAAATAATACCGAAGGAGGAACCACACACAATACGTTGAAGTTTCTTGGAAACAAAATTTGTTTGGGCTGCTAATTGCAATTTCTTGAAATTTTTTTTCTTCCTCATACTGCAGATTAAACCTTCAACCTATCCTTGGATGGTCATATATACACAGCTTGTGCAGTATGTATCATGCAAAGCACAATTAAATGATATTCAAGTTGTAAGATAAAGAACTCTGTAGCCAGGAAATTCTGTAGCTGAGATTACATGCTGACTTTAATTCAGTGCCATAGGGTATGTACATACATGGTACATTTCTTGATTCCTTGAGTAAATGGTGGTGAGGTGATTTCTTTTGTTTGATTGTTTTTGTTATTTTTGTTTGTTTTTCTGTTTGGTTGGAGTTGTTTGCTTGTTTGTTTGTGTATTTTGTTTGGTTGGTTTTAGTGTTTTTTTGTTTTTGTTTTTTGTTTGTTTGTTTGTTTTTTGCTTGTTTTGCTTTGTTTTGATTGTTACTCCAGCAGGGGCTTCTCATATTTATTTTGTACTTAATGCCTAGTGAATGATTATGGGAAATATTCTGCTTCCTAATATAAACCCTACTCCTTCAGTAAAAGTACTGGTTTACTTTTGTACTTTTCTGTGGTACTCACTGAAAGAGGTAGCAGTGGTTTTCCAAAACATTAATGAAATCTTCTCCCGTAACTCCTCACAAAGGGAGCTATTTTTTTTTTTCTGCTTTGTAAGGTGCTGAAAAGAACCTTAGAAAAGGTATCTGATAAGAGTTAAACATTTTTATCACTTCTTTTGGCATTCCTTTTGCCAGATTTTCAAGAGGTAAAGCATCATGCAGGATTTAGTTGTTTCAGAGTTTGTTTTGATGTCAGTTGTGAACATTTAATGTTCCTTCTACAGGGCGTAGTTCAGCTTGCATGACTCTGTAGATAAAGATGATAGCTGTTCCAAATGGACTTTTTCACATAGAGTTCTTGTCATGGGAAGGAAATGAGTCCTTCCTTGATGGGCATTCTCTCATTGTGCAGCAGATTTATAGAGTGATGATCTAGAAATGCTACATTCTCTGTACCATGTTGAGCAAGAGTCTAGCCCACCAAGTTGTTTATGCTGTGTGTATTAAGAGAGAGGAATTCCACTCTAAATATCTCACCTTGATCCCAGAAAGTGATGTTATGAAGAAGTACTTACCTGAATCTCAGAGAAAGGAGTAGACACACCAGGAACAACCTGAAGTTCCATCAAAAGCCTTATCAGGGGTGAAATGCTAGGAGTGAGTGTTTGACTGTATGCAGGATTAACATCCCTGTAATAGAGATACTGCCTTTTTTAAAGAAGGAGGCACAGGAAATTCTTTTCCTTACAATCCATTTGTTGAGCAGGAATCTTCAGAGCCAAGAATGTAGATTTTTTTTTTCCTTTAGAGCTTAATTGCTGTCCTTTCTCTGTCATCTTCTCCTTTAGCATATCCATTTTGCAAACCATATGCTAAATCTCCAACTAAATTTACTGCTCCTGCTATAGACTCCCCTTCCAGTGTTATTTTCTCCCTGTTAAAGAAGTAAGTCTGACTTCTGGTCTCTGTATTTGCCAAGAGTATTTTCTCTTTTCTCTCATGCATCCATCCATTCCTCTTCCTGGCTACTAGAAGGAGCAACTGAAGAGAACTACCTCTTCAATCCCAGTCACATTAGGCTGGTGCACCTTCAATTCAGATTAAAACTTTAGGGAGTTCTAGAATATAGCCGCAAAGCGTCTGCAAATAGGCTTACCTCACACCTTGACAATATTATATCTGGTTTCTGCAAGTGGCACAAGCAATCATGAGAAATCAGTTAACTGTTGATTCTGAGCATTTTACTACTGCTTTGACTTCTCATCAGCCTGGTGGCTTGGGCAGGAAGCTTGGCACAAATGGGCTCAAAGAAGGCAAATGAAACAAATGCTTCTCTGAAGATTACAAGATCTTTATTTTATGATCACTTTCAAAGTTATAACTGTTACTGTTTGTATCAGCTGAGAGTGAGAGCTCGTATGTTTTTTTTTCATAATATCATGATAAGTCTTTGAAACCATTTTCATGTGGGAGTTGTTTGAGCTTAGGAGAGTAATAAGGAAGCAGTATAGTAGAAGTATTATAACAAAACAAGTTGGGTGTTCCTTGTTATATGTAAATTAAGGGATTTGTAGAGTCTACACTTCCAGGGCAGTCTAGCTTGTATGGCAAGTAGCAAATTTTTCAGGTACTAAAGTATTTTGTTCATTCCTGTATAATTAAATGGGTATACTACAATCCTATGTGGTTCTGGGCTCTCCAACAATATATATATATATATATTTTTTTTTTTTTTTAATATGATTTAAAAATATTTAAAAATTGAGGTTTTGAGATAACAGAACTTGAGATCAGAAAGCTTTCCCTATTAAGATGTTTTGCACTTTTTTGAAACAGCATATCAGCTTGGTTAAATAAGTCTTACTTTCTTCTTTGCTCAGAATATAGGAGCTAGTGTCCTACCTGCTTTGCGTGTTAGTTCTGTACTTAATGGATGAAATTTCAAATCCAGAGTAGATAACTCTTCAGAGATACATTATCTTGTCTTGTAGTGTTTTAAGCATGCGGACATACAACTTAATCATCCCTCTGCAGTGAAAGAACTTTCTTATTGTAATGTAAAATTAAATTATTTAATAAAATTCTTACTGTAACAGCCAGATTCACGGACTTAAAAGAATTCATAGGCTTTATGTGTATTGCCTTACTAATGACTATATTTTTAATTTGATTGTATGAAAAAGAGAGGAGTTATTATGCTGAGCTGTGCCTTGCTGACTGTTGGGAGACAATAATAATGCATATATATTGCTATACATAATCAAAATTACATACAACAGACCATTTTACAAAGAAATACTTTCTGATTCTTCCAAGAAAACCATTGAGTCTAAATCTCCCTTTTTCTCTCTTCAGAAAAGGAAATTTGTAAGTAGGATTAACTTTTTATGTTTCATAGAAGAATACTCATACGCAGATACCCAAAGCTAATAACAAGCATCCTTAAAAGGGACATCACTTTTTGGGTGGTTAAGTTTTCTAATGGAAAATCTGGATATTCTCCAGATATCATTTTGGTTGGTCAACATACTTGTCAGGAGATTTTAGTAGTTTAAATATTAATGATCATTGAAATAATGTTCTATAATATGAAGTATTTGTATTTAAAATTCTATGAATAAGAGTCTCCTGAACTGATTAATGGACCATATAGATCACTCTAAAAGTAATGCCTCCTATTTATTTCCATGGAAAGTATAATAGATAAACATAAACAATATATGATAGAATTCTCTGCTACAGAAAACTATTTTTTTTATATAGCCACCACCATTAGCCATGAATTTTTGCCAGCCATGAGAAGAGCCTGCATGCTGCACTCATAAAAATCTGCACCAATGAAGGTGACCCACTGTACTGAAATGCACCACCTACTGCTTCACTGTGCTCACATGCACTGTCTGGTCTCCATAAATGCTAAGCAAGCACTGATGGATATGAATGGGTGCAATTTTTTTTGCATGGAAGAATCCAATTACACACTTCTGCTTCATACGCACTTCTATGTCAGATGCCCTTGTGTCAGATTGCCCCTCTGCTGCTGTCTTTCACATGGCAACACATGTAATGGAATGATGGCAGGAAGGTTAAACCTCTACTGCCATACCACCAACATCTGCCTCTGATGTAGTAGGTTAACATCACAAAATAGGAGGCATTACTTCCAAAGCAGCCCTCACATGTGATGTTCACCTTGTGTTACATTTGATAACTGACTTCTCAATTTTAAAACAAGGTTTTGTAGACATAAAAGTCCAGGTCATTTACTCATCATTCTTACCATGTGTGAAATTCTCCAGTACTGATTGCCAGTTGTGGTTTTGAAAAGCAAGCAACTTTACACAACACATGACAGTGATTTTCCAGCAACTGTTTGACAGTGTTGGGCCCCGTAGTTGAAATTTTTGCTCTAATCTTTGTTTATAGTAGAAGTAAATAATCCAAATAAAGAGCATTCCACTATGCAGGGCTGATGGTTAAGTGATAAGGCAGAGCCTGGCACCAGTAACAGAACCAACAGTCTATTGAGGTGAAAAACAGCGCTCTGATAAGTAAAACTGTCTTCTGATTTATAGACCTCAGGTTGACTTTTTAACCCTTGAATCATGAAAACCTGTAATGTACAAAGGGAATGAGGCATGTTACAGGGAAAAAAAAGAACAATTCAAAAGAAATTTTTAAAGAAAAAAATGTAGAGGCTAAAATATTACTTTTATCTTCAACTAAGCACATTAAATTCTACATTTAAGAATTTATACCAGTAATGAATTTCTGTGTTATACAGTAAATCAAATTGTTCAAAAAGAACATTTTAAAAATAAAACCTTTTAAGATCAAGCCTTTCCACACACACACAAAAAAAAAAAAACTGAGCTTAAAAATAATGAATATTTGTCTTGCAAAGCTTAACAATGATATGAAACATAACATGATAAAACTGACACAACATAATACTATTTTAATGATCATTAATATTTAAACTCCTGGAATTGCCGTACCAATGGGCTGATTTGACCTGGAGAACCCAAATTTTTCATTAATAAAAATTAAACACCTGAAAATGCTACCTGTCTTTGAAAGACTGACAGCTCCAGTCATATCTCCAGCATACAAGCCCTGAAACTGTCCAACACGAGGCAGATACGGCATACTTTCAGTTTCTCTATACATTATCTCCAGTAATGAATTCAGTCTTTTCAGTGATTAAAATTTAATAGCAAACAGCCCTGAGAAGTGCAGCAACACTTTTCCTAAAATATCCTAAACATAGAAAGTTGTTATATATTTGAAAATATGAATAATTGCTTAATAAACAAAGTTTATTCAATATGTCGATAGGGAGGCTCTTGCTAAGAGAACTGAGGTGAATTTTTGACCAAACGGATGCTTCCACTTAAAACAGCTTCCACAGTTAAGTTACAGACACAGCCTCTAAAACTTCTTTTTGCCTACGTTTGTGTCAGTGCATATAACTATCTTACTTGGTGACAGAGAGGAACCTGTGTAGTAAGTGAGAGACAGATTATGACTTTGCTAATCTGGATTAATGGATCACATGTGAAGGGAAAAATTTTTCAGAAATGCAGTAAATGAACAGTGGCATGGCATAGGAGCTGTAGGCTAGAAACGTAGCCACAGAATTTTCAGAACATCAAACAACAGCGAGACAAAAAAAAAAGAAAAAGGAAAAAAAGATCGTACTCAATTAAGTACCTTAATTAATTAATGTCAGTGAAATTCCACCTTTATGTGTATGAAGATTTCAAGGCATCTTGGAGCTCTTTACTTGCATATCGAGCATCTTTCCAGTGAAATTGAACACTAAGACCAGAAATGGTCCCAGAAAATTGTTCCCACAAGACCTCTTGGACCTTCACGCTGCTCGTACATCTGACAGCCGCTTCTGAAAGTTCATGGATACTAGAAAAGTTACATGAGCCTAAGACAAGGTTGGCAGCCTCTTTATAGCCTTGTCAGAGTGGTCAAGAGAGTAACAAGGGCCACTCCAATCACCTTTGTTTCCTAAATAAAATTTCAAAGGAGATGTGGTAAAAAGGAATACTGATAAATGCTTTCTTCTTATTTCCCACAAGCCTATACTGTGCTGTCAAGTACCTGCATTGTTAGGCCGTGTCAGGCCAAGAGTGGGAAACTACTGTACAGGCCTCAAGGGCACTTCAGTTTTCAGTGATTTCTTTATGAGGGCTGCTCTGAAAGAAGTGCCTCCTGTTTTACTGTGTTGGAAAACTGATTCACAGCAGATGCTCTGTCTTTCTCATATGGTTTAGAAAGAGGTCTGTGTTCTGCAGAAGTTGACTTAGCCTTAGTTCTTATTTCTCTCTCTTTTTAATGCTCCTTCAGTCTCCCCAAGTGCCAGAAGAACTTAAGTATAAAGTATTTGGGGAAATAGCTGGAGAAGAAGGGCTGGTAGTGAGATGCTACTGACAGCATAGAGCATAAACTTGTGTGTTCTTTGTTTCATCATTTTGGTTTACAGAACCATGCAGATGATGTAATAGTCCCCATTTTATTTAAATCAGTTGAAATGGACAAGCTTTCAATATATAAAATTCATGTTTAGTTAGTGAGAGAGCAGAAGTGTTTAAGTTTCTTTTCAGAAGACAATGAAAAGGAGACAAATCCTGAACAATTTTGGATCTTTGTTGTTCATCCTCTCCATGGCTAGAAGAATTGGATAGTGCTGTGACACAGAGAGTACAAAGAACTTGAATTAATTTCCATTATATCTAAGCTATAGCACAAAACTATAATATACTGGAATTATTTCCTTTCTTTCAGCTTCTGAGACATACTCAAGAAACTGCAGAAGAGTTTTTTTCTGAAATTGTCAATATTCTCATTGCAGGGCCCCAAATATAAACTTAGTCTGTCAAAAATACAGAATATCAATATAAACAATGTGTTTTATATGTGCATGGTGGCCTTCAGACTAAGCAAGAGTTAGGAGTTCATCTGAAGAACGAGAAATAAATAGAATGCAAGGGCTGAGCTATCAAGAAAGAGGAAGCATTATTTTTGATGATTGCTTGAAGTAATACTGTTGGTGTCCTTTTTTCAGGATTGGTCTCTGCTGGGTTTCGGTGCACTCTTTGGTCTTATTTGAATAGTATTTCATCACTTCGACAAAATAGTATTAAACTATTAATATGGTTCTGTTAAAACAGATTAGAATAAAGATTTAATGTGCTACTTTCTGTGAAGAGCTAGATACCCACCATGTACTACTGTAATAAAATGGAAACAAATGAGCCAGCTCGAAGTTATGGCTCTGCATGGTTTTTTGTCTCTCATACATTTTTATAAAACATACATGAGAAATTCCGAAATGTGAAATTGGATTTTTTTTTTTTAAAAAAAAGACATTATCTTCCAATATAGATATAAAGTAAAATTCTGTTTTGCAGTTCCATTTGCATTATAAAGTACTAACATTTCAGTGACATGAATGCCCAGTCTACTGAGCAGAACTGAAAAATAATTATTTTACTTATATGAAGATGTGCAAAGATAATTATGTATTCTTTAATCAGAAGATTGCTGATCATGTAGATTAAATTCTATGCAAAAATACATTTGTTTCTAGATACTTAAGGAAAAAAAAATCATACTGGTTTATCCAAACACTAGTAAAAATTTTCTGGAGACAGACACATCTGAAACAAGCTGAATGTAGCTCCTAGTGTTCACAAAGGATAAGTAAGATGGCTTGTGAGTAATAAACATATAGTCATAATTCCAGTGATTCACTTCTAGTTTCATGCATCAGACTGAAAATGGAGCACCATCTTCTTCCATGCAATTATTATTTTTCCTTCATGTAAGGCTGTTTGGGGATTTTGTTGCTTTTTTAAGTGATTGAATGTTTATCATTGTACTCTTACTGAATGTCTTTTCCTCTGAGACAGCAAAAATTTTCAAAAGAGAAAGTTATTAAGGATCCGCTACCAAGTCTGGTAATTTAAGTTAAGCACTTGGCATTCTTTCCCTTCCAACAGTATTGTAAATGCTGGCAGTTTATTTTTACTCCTAAGTTAGCTTTGCATCAGAGCAAACATCCCTAAAATGCATTAGCCTTACAGCAAAGGAGTGGAAACCCATGAAGCACGAAACTTGACAAAGTCCTCAGGGAAATCTTGAGTGCTTTTGGGAATTATTTATTTTCAAAGGGCTTAAGTGAAATCAGCTCCAGAAAAGATATGACTGTTTCAGGCAAGGTGCAGTGAAAAGACATTGTGGCTCCAGCATGGACTTTGCATTCTGCAAACTATTTCAGTGAAACCATTGAACACCTTCATATTCTTACAGGCATTCATTCACAGAAGAACACAGGTTATCAAGAGTGTGACTGATTTTATTAGAAACCATAAGATAAAGGATTAAAAACTGTAAGTCAAGACAGCCTGTGAATATGCTGGTCCACTGACTAGATGAACCAGATGTAAGAAGTGTAACCATGGGGAGTCTTGTACTTTTAGGTCAGAACTTTTACAGTAACAACAGATTCTGTTTCATAGACCAGAGGGAACACTAGTAGATATGGATAGGAGTGGTACTGCATCAGAGCTCCCAGCTGCATGTTTTTTTCAGCAACAGAACTGCTCCTGGTGATATAATAGGGGAGAGTGAGTGTGTTCTGTTCTTGATTAGGAGTGATACCTGAAGGTACCTGTATTGCATAGATTACAAGCAAGTGACAAATGCATGTCTGGGTAGCAGTCAACACTGTAGAAGTATTCCTAATTCTGTGTTGTGTGACAGGAAAAGTATGAATTTATTTCCAGAGTTTTTGGATGGACTTTGTCTCCCTTTTATTCCTTTCTTTCTTTTGCAAGATGTCCATTAAGCCTAAGAGGTATAATTCTTTTCACCCTTAAGTTTTTAGTTCACAGATACAGTCCACTAACCAGATATTAGTATTTGTGAATGCACGTGCAAATTAGTCCCTTATTAGTGTTTTCAAAAAAGCTCAAGTTGGAATTCAAGTTTCATCTTCAGAAGCAAATTATACACTTAAAAATTTAAATTCTATTCAGTATTATAAAGGCTTAGGCCCCTAAATTAAGGCATGTTCAAAACTCTGACAGTCCTCGTCTTTTGCTTTATGTAAAATAGTAATCTCAAAGTGGGTGTTTTGGTTCTTGACAGTCATATCCCTTAGTTTTTACCTTCAGCTTTCAGCAGAAGGAAAAAAGCTTACGACAAAAGTAACTTAACTCCCTTTTCATGATTCGCAAATGTCCTGGTTTCAGCTGGGACAGAATTGATGTGTTTTTTTTTTTTGTAGTGGCCAGTGTGATGCTATGTTTGGCCTTAGTTTGTTAACGTACCGATGTCTTAGTTGTTGAGTGCTGTACAGAACCAAGGATATTTCATCTTGTTCTTCTGTCATGCCAACAAGGGGTCTGGGAGTCACAAGAAACTGGGAGGGGGCAGAACTAGGACAGCTGACCCAAAGTGGCCAAAGTGATGTCCCATACTATTTGGCATCATTCTGAACTATAAACTCAGGGGAGCTGTCTTGTGGGGGCAACTGCTGCTCAGGGACTGTCTGGGTATTTTTCAGCAGGTGGTGAGCAATTGCAATGTGTATCGCTTGTTCTGATATATATATATATATGTATATATACACACATTATAATTACTATTGTTTTCCCTTCCTTTTATGTCTTGGTAAATTGTCTTTTAACTCAACCCATGAGTTTTTCTTTTCATTTTTTTTCTCCCCATCCTACCAAGAGTGGTGAGAGTGAGCACGTCAGGCTGAGTTGCCTGCTGTGTTAAACTACAACACCAAGTAAACTGGTTGTCATTTTGTCCTTGTAAGAGTAGCAGGATCTCTTCTTTGGATCAAATGCTGCTTAATAACATTGAAATTCAGTTTTAAGAAGGGCTAATTACTGAGCTTCTGACTTAGACTCACATAGCTCCCAAGATCACTATTACTCCCAAAAAGTGAAATTTGAAAATTGTTAGCTGGGGAGAACATCTAGCAAGTGTTACAAAGCGTAATACAGGTCCTTCTATTACTCTCCATAATCAGATATACTGCTGCTTAAGATTACAAGGCAGTGCTTTATGTTTGAAACAAAATTGAATAGGCCGACCTGAGATCACTGTATCTGGTTCTGGTCCATTGGATCAAGCAGTAAACAAACAGAATATGTAGGTTATAACTGATTAGTATAGATGACCTGATCAGATTTTACTTTACAGTGTAGAGGAAGCAGCATATGCTGTCTTCAAATAAGAGCTATTTATTACAAAAATAGGTCAAGTCATTCACAGTTTATTCACAAGCAGCTTTTCCTCCAGATTCCATATGTAAGTATATATGTGGATGTGGATCTATATATTTCTATGCATAAGAAATGTATTTATTTATTTATTTAATTTGCAGTTACCAGCTTAAGAAACTTTGGAATCTGAAATGATTGAAATTTGATGGCTTGCTATATAATCTGTAGTATGCATTTTCCATTGCAGTTAAATAAAATAGTCATAAGGTATTCCAGACAGTAAACTGAATCAGCTCTAGGGTTTGGGAAGGAATGAGAGCTGCATGCTGCAGGTTCTTTTGAAGTACACATGGATGACAAGTAGCAAGATGTGTTTCACTGTTAGTGGATGAGTTAACTGGCAAAGTTCTGCAGTGCATATGGGGCTCTGTTTTCTGGCAAAGTTTCTTAGTGTCTTTACCCACAAATATGTGTATTTAGATCCATTTAGACATTTTAAGTTGTATGTGCTTCTAGCATCATGGCTACAATATTTTAACAGCACTGATGTAAATAAATTACTTTTCACTCTTTAGTTTTGTCATAACAAATTGAATTTTATTTACATGTTAATTTTTTTTTTGTTAATGGAAACAAGTGAGCTCTCAGTTATTTTCTGCTGTTTGATCAAATTATTGTTCTAGGTTTTCTTGAAAAGAACATTAAAAAAATGAGAAGGAAATATAATGCTAATTGCAATTAGTCAAGAGGTGTATGAGGTTATGTTCACCCTTCAGCAGATCAGCTAAGAATGCACAATACAATTTTTACACGTAAGTAATTCCCTGTTATTTCCCTCAGTATTTGAAATCCCAGTAGGAAGAATATATCTGTTAAAAGTTATGGGAAAGTATTCTCCAAGGACTTCACCCAAGTTGCAGATGTGGCCTCATGCAACATGAGTAAAACCTGGCAGAAATTATAAGGAATCTTCAATCAAGCTTTAGAGTTCACTTTCAGTTGCAACCTATGGATCAGATACTAAAAGCTATTTATATTTTGTACCACAAACCCTGTAAATGTAAGGTTAAACCTCTATAGACTTTATCATAAATTAGGAATTTTCCTTGGGTCTCAGTTTGTATAGTCTGTACTTGGTCACTCCTTGGAAATTTGATGTCTACCAAAGCAATTTGCTAAAAATTCTTGAGGATGTTTACAGCTTACCATACTTGTCTAAGAATTAGTAACTCAAAACTTTCAGAAATAAAATCTATTAATATAGAGATAACTGAATATTTTCCATATGGCATGATAGGAATACTGTAAGCAGTGTTCCAGTAGGATAATTTTCACAAAAGGACAGACACGAATTGAATGTTTATCATTTCTACATTATAAATCCATTCATGTTAAGAAATATCTAGAATTGAAACGGAGGTGCTTTCCATGGTATAAGTTTGCTTCCACTGGTTAATTTCAAATTACTCAAAACCAACAAAGCAAAGTAGTTTCAAGAGTCAGATTTAGACATAAGAAATACCTGGAGAGGAAAATATCAGCTTGTCTTCTACACAAACAGCTAGAAGAATTTTAAAAATAATAATCATTATATGTTACCAGAAATTCCATAGCAGAATGGTCACCTGGAGAAGTCTTTTGCACTCCTGTGATTTTAAGTCATTAATGATACCGCAATAGGTCAAAGGGAAATGGTATAGGAAAAGCTACCAATTCTGCAATAATGTTAATTATTTGCTATCAGCTATAATAAAGATTTAGTGACAATCACTGCAGACCAAGATACACCTCTAAAATATATCTCCTAGTTTTCAGTAACAATCCTTCTTGAACAAAATTCAGAACAGTTCAAAATAGTGAAATATGGAAAATGTTATCACATGCTGTATAGATATGTTCACCCCTTCTCTTGAAACATACGCTATATGTTTTTTTCCCTTACTGGCAACTTCTTCAGCTCCGCTGTGTTTCCTGGAATCAGAGCAGTGTCTTAAAAAAAAAAAAAAAGAAAAAGAAAAAGGGCAGCATACCGTATATGCCCTTCTAGCTTTGTTTTTTAACACATGATTATTTTATTGGGGTGTACATTAATTAATCCTGAAATAAGATCCTGTGTGACATTCAAAGTTGTGTTGAGTAGCACAGAGTTTAAATATTTTAGTTTTACAACTCTGTTATGCTGGCAGCAAACAATAGCATCTCAGTGAAGTCAGCATATGAACGCTGCTTGTGATGACATCTGGAAGGCTTGTTTTATCTATAAGCACAGTTGTAGACAAATGAAAGCAGACAGATGTAAGGCTGGTGTGGCATCTTCGCCTCAAGCGTTCTCTGGCTGTACATTTTCCAGTGCGTCAAAAACAGGGAGCTTTTTTCTGGAATAAAAACATTCTGTCACATCTGTACACCAACTACTGTGCTGCCTTGTCTGAGCTCTGAGGTGTAAAATGGCAGATATTGTTCAAAAATTAACACAAAGCCAAATTTCAAGATGCTGAGAACTACCTGAATGTTTGGACTGTGAGTCACCAAGAGGCAATAAAAAGTACAAATCATGAGATTACATTGCTAGTCTTATTAATGCTGCCCGGCAGGGGGATGGTGTTGGTGTTTTTGGTGAAGATGTGCAAATATTTCTGAGAGTACTTTCACACTGCTACTTCATTTAAGTAACAAATGCGTTTGATGGAGAATGAGAAAAAAATCCTCTCTGTACAGCAAGGTCTATGAATGCATCATCCTTTAAAAAAGTGTAGCCTGCATCTTAGCACAAATCATACTCTTTATGTGGAGTGACACTCTTAACAGGCCTGATGCTTTTCTGTGTAGATTAATTTTCTGAAGAGAAAAAGACTATTTTCTTGCAGGAGAGAAGGAGGGAGGAATTGTTGGAGAGTTTGCTGTTGGAGAGTTTTTATTTTTTTGAATGAATTGCTTTGCTGTTGTTTTCACCAGGGATCTAAGCTGATAGAAGCAGTGAAACTCGCAGCACCTGCCGTGGTGCATGCAATTCAAGCACAATCCCTGTAGGTTCACGGATGAAATATTCCATCCAGTGTATATGTCACCTAAGCTTTTGCTAATTATATCTAAGTGTATTTTTAAAGGAGTTGTAAACTCTGGATAGAATCCAACTTTTGCTAGAAGGGCGTTCTTGTATTGCATCCTAACCTAGGCAAAGAAATACATTGAGCATTCACAGATTTAAATCAGCAGTAACAGAAAACTGCAAAGAAATAAGGTAATAACAATCAGAAAACAAGTCCAGAATCCCTCCTTACCTCTTTTGACTTTCACAGCATCCTTTGCCTAAACAGAGGCTGGCAGCTTTCCATTACATCATATTTTTCTACTGTGGAAGAATCAGTAGCAAAAGGTGGTGAAGAGCACAAGTTTTTTAGTAATAAAGAATCATTATGCTATTAACCTGGGAAATACACAGTTGTCCATTTCCTGTTTGTCCCCACCGCAGTACCATCAATCTACTCAGAGTGCTTTGTATTCAGAGCCCAAGGGCCCCAGATAAGTGCCTTTGTGTACATAAAATGGCACTTTTTTGTTTTACATGCTGTTAGCATAGGGCAAAGGAAGTGAGTGTGTAATCGCATATGTACAGCAAATAGCCATTTGTACCTGCAAGGAGCAAATGGGCCCACTCAGATGGATTGGTCGGCCTTTAATAGCACTTGAGTGAGCTGATAGGCAGACGTAGATGTACCTGTTACACCAGAGACCTGAGGCCCTTGTACCTTTGCATGACTTTTCACTTAAAAACTACTGTTTGTGGTTCAGTGGCTCCATCACTCTATTTGTGTTCCTTTGCTTGCACTGCTCCTGAGAGTCCTGGTTTCTAAAATTTTAATGCTGTAATGCTGACCCCTTGGTAATGTTCCCACATTGGAAAGCACATTAGCCTTAACTTGAAGGATGTAGTTTAACAGCCAGCAGTAAATATTTTACTTTGTTCTTCTGAGCATGTTTTATTCTGTTTTCTAAAATGCCCAAACTGCAACAGAAGTAGCAAATCCTATAATCTGACTATAGTTTCATAGCCACTAAAATTTCATGTCTCATCACCTTCTTGAAGGAGGGGAGCGAGAATGGAGACTGTAAAACCTGTGGGTGCGCACATAGGCTGACACATCATCTGTCACCTATACAAAAGGGATCGACTAGAACAGATTTTCTGTGATTTTTTTCAGCTTGTTGGGTTATTTTATTTTTTGCTTTTACTTCAATAATCTTGTTGCACTGTGATAGCAATGTGCCACATTCTCAGGTAGTGCTTCTGGCCTTTTCAGTATATCCAGGGTGAGCAAGTAGACAAGTATGTTGCTTTGACTTGTGCATGATACATTGCAAACCTACTGCAAATCCATTTAAGGCCACCCCTATTGTAATTTGCATACGATTGACCGATCCTTTGCTTCCTATACAATAAATTCACTTTTTCCTGATTACTATATAACTGTTTCTGTGCTTTCAAAAATCATTTCTATGTCCTTCTTTGCACTTTTTTTTTGTTGTCCTATTTTTTTGCATACCACACAGAGCTGATCTGTAACTGATTTTAATTGTAGTTGCATTTCTCATAGCTATATGTCTTTTTAATATTTATTATTTAAATTATGATGACATTCAGAGACCTAAGCTGAGAATTTGGGTGTGCCTCTACACAAATATGCATAATCAGTACAGGATTACCTACATACATAGAAAATAAGTTCTTTGATATACACATATACTTTTGCAAATGTATTTATGAAAGAGGTTAATACTGTAAGTAAATAAACGCTGGGATCATCATTTATTTCTATGGATTTGATTTTGACTTTTTTTCTCGCACTGTGTAGGTTCTAAATTCATATAAAATTTTATCCAAACTAGTGGGGGCTATCTGTGGAGGAGAGTTCTGTCCAGAGGAGTGAAGATGAATCCAGACTTGTGATTTCATATAGCACTGACATTGTGCTACACAGCCCGTAACCAGCCCATCTTAGTCAGAATTCAGTACTGGACTTTCATATCTGTGTGTAGTGACTGCAGCTTTTGGTCACCTTGCTGCAACACTGCTGGTTTGTGTTTCTACTGCAGAAAAGAGATAGTGGTACACCTGCTGAGACAGTCTGTAAAATGGAAGGGTCTTTATTTTGGGCTCATCACAAGTATAATCCAGCGATCTGGCACAGTTCCATATAACAGACATAAAATTTGAACTTTTTCAGATTTGTAAAAGGTAGAGAGGAGAGCTGCAGTTTCCTTGGTTTCTGTTAGATTGAGTAAAAATTGTATTAGCGTCTTACTCAGACCTGATTGAAATCAGTTTTACATCTTGTTAGATCTCTTCCTTACTACTACTTGCACAGGCACCAAACACTCACTTGTGACTGGAGACCAAGAATTTAAACATGAAGAAGATGCTCTTAGCCGATCTGAGAAAGTTTTATTGTTTTAATTCTTTTTGTTGTCTCTCACCATGACTAATCTCACCTATATTTTGTTTTCCAAAACAAAAATAATTAATTGTCTTTACCTTTATATATCTATCTTTACCTTTATATAGGGGTTCGCAATAGAGTTGAAAATCTGCCATGCCTCGTTCATTAAAGCAACTTTTTAAAGTATATGAGAATGTAGAAACACACACATTAGTAATAGTTGGATATTGTGCTTTTATTTTTCCAGTAATGGAATAAACTGAACTTCTATGCATTCATCTATGCCCTCAGTTTTGTGGTGCTCAGTTCAGCCATTAGCTGTCAGTATCCAGGACTAGTATTTCTCCTTCTTTACATTAAGAGACAAATTCTTTTTCCTTGCTGCAAAAGTAGATTTATTGTAATATGTAATATGAACGTTTTAGTAATACAAAATCATACACTAGTCCTTATGATGCGCTCTGGTACAGTCCACCAACATCCAAGTGGCTAATTTAGGTCTTGTGCTTCCTCAGCTAAAAAGCACCTGTACAGGAGATGATCTCTACTTATTACATCTAACAGTTCTTTCATCTTATCATTTGCATTAAAAGATGTTTTTAGGCAGAACATTCTGTGTTCGCTGAAGTATAAAATCAGAGATTAAGTAATAGACTATCCACGAAAAACGCAGCAATTTAGATGGAAGTCAGAAGGCTCCAAATCTAGACTATGCAGTGGGTATGGTAGGACAGTCTATCCAAGATTGGCAATGTGCTCCACGATCTTTAAATTAGTATGGGGCTTGGCATTATCATGTTGCAAGAGAAAGGTTGTTTTCTTCTCCGACCTGACAATGAAATATTGAGCCTTCAGTTTAGTCAGTGTCATGATCTAGCTGTCAGAGCTGATGGTTTGTCTGGCTTACAGGAAATCCAGAAGGATTGTCCCTTTCCTATTCTAAAATACAGTGCATATACAGTGCTGAGGGCTGTGTCTTGAACTTTTTCTTTGATGGGGAATTCACATAACCACTCCATGGACTGCCATTTTGACTCACACTTGTAGCGTTTACACCATGTCTTATCACTAGTAATGATGTGATCCAGAAAACTGGCACCTTTGGCTTAGTATTGGTTTGATAGGTCCTGACAAACTTGCATACAGTGTTTTTTCTGTTCCTTTTCTGAGCATTCCTGGGACACACCTGGCACAAACTGTGCTATTCCAGTGCTGCCACTATAATTTCCAACATATTGAAGCTGATAGTCAGATCTATAGACAGTTCCTTGATTGAAATGCACCTATTCGTGCAGATGAGGTGATGGAGATGCTCTTTATTTATTGTGTGACAACTGTGTGCGGCCATACAGAATGTGGCTCGACTTTCCCACCACTGTGAATGCTCTATTTACTGCCTCACTGTGCTCACATCCCCTGTTTGGTCTCCAGAAATGTTCTGCAAGTGTCAATGAATGTCAGTGGATGCCATTTTTTTCTGCATGTGGAGTTGAATTCCTCATCTTTGCTTCAGATACACTTCCATGCCAGACCCCAGAGTGGCAGTGTCAGACTTTCCCTTTGCTGCCATCTGTCACGTGCAATGGAGTACTGGTGAATGTTCAACCTCTACTGCCATACCACCTACATCCATTCAGCTCGGATACTGTGGACCAACATAATAAAATAGAAGGCATTACTTTTGGAGTAGCCTTCATATTATTAAGCTGTATTGCCGCTCACTTTGTGCTGACAATAAGGGTGTTTTTTGCTGTGTGAAAACTCAAGATGTCTCACTGTTTTTGTCTCAGTCAAGATTGAGCTGACTCTTTTTCCTTGCCTTTCCTGTAACAGTAGCCTTCATTGTGCCCACATGCTTGCAGCACTTTCCACGCAGATGTCTGCTTTGTGCACTGTCATTATGCCAAGGGGTATTCTGGATTGGGCCTAGGTTAAACTAATCTGGTTCTCTGAGAGGGAGATCAAGAAGACTAGTTGTGTTGTGAATCTGAGATATATCATGATTTTGAAATTTTATCTACTGTTTGATGTGCTGACAGTGGTATTTTATCCCAGAGATCATAGTAATTTTTGCTCTCATTGCTTTACTTCTAAAATGTTTATTAGCCATATTGTCAGCCAGTGGGTACAGACTCACTGGGACCAGAAAATGCTTTCGATCCTTTAAAAATTCCTAATTGTTTTGTATGATACATTTGGCAGAAGAGTTATCCAAACCCATTAATTCAATGCTGGTAAGGAAATGGACTATAATGATGGTAAAGATTGTTATCAGAGAAAGGGTAAATACATTTGGCTTACATCCTTGTACTTCATTATTTGTGCACAAATATCAGTTTGACTTGGACAAGGAGCCTTGGAGGACACGTCACCGTGTGTCCTTGTAGAGAAAATTACTTCCTTTTGAATTTTCAACAGAGACTTCAAACATCAGAAGATTTTTATATTTATGAAGCCCAGCCATCTCTTCATAGGGAATATTGCAATCAAAATTGCAGTATGAAACCTATTTCAGTCCCTTTTAAGTTTGGAAAAAAGAAATCATGGTATTTTGAAAATACTAACAACTTTCCAGATTGTGAGCTGAAAACTGAAAGAAATTTGAGTACTTTTGAATAACAAGAGGTATGAAACTAATCAGGTTAGATTCTCATTAACTAAAGCCCAGGCATTTCTAATATTCAAATCTAGTGAAAATAAATACGTTTACATATACTATATAGTAGTAGTATATGTTTCCTTTGATGTCGAAACATTTATATAAAATGTGAGTTGATGCAGATATTCTTGAAATGCTTGTGTTCAGCATTATGAAAACAAAAGCTCTGAAGCCTTGTCTGTCTTGAACATCCAGTGGCAGGTGAAAGCGCAGTGACTTCTCTCAGGCATGAGTAAAGTTAATGCTGAACCCTTGGCAGTGGCTCAGGCACACTTTTTCTCTTCACTTTCACCCATGCAAAAATGCCATGTGTGCTCTCTAGTGTGCAACTATGGCCAAACAAACACCACCTCAATCATCCAGGAGAAGAGCTTTATGCTCTTGAACTTGGTTTACACACATGTGCCTGGACTTGAGAATGGCTCAGGTGAAATCTCGCTTTTCTGGTCTAAGCCCAGGGTAGTCCAGGGGCACGCACTTGTTTCCACTGGATTGACCAAGGCCAGGTTTGAACCCTAGTGTTTTTAGCATGCCATTACTTATTAAAATCTTTAGACAAACATATAACGATATCTTAAGAACTCTTCCTAGAGACTTAAGAGCTAACTCTATGTAAATATTGATAAGCAGTGTCTTAAATGATTGCTTCCCTTAGCCTCCTAATACGTATGTGAATTAATTATGAATGCCCTCTTACATATTCTTCAAGAACAAATTTCTTCCTGTCATAATCTTAACCTTACATATGTATTTAGCAGTATACTGAATAGCATCTTAACCAAAAAAATTGTTTCTGATTGTGATTTGATGTACTGGGGCTTCAGCAGGAGTAATGAAGACATGCGAAAACCATAACCTAACTCTCATTAAAAAATATACTAGCAAATAACCCTAAACCAACTTGGATCCCATCACCCTTGAGGAAGTATGAATTACATTCATGTGTTGGGGAAAAATATTTCAGTTAATGAGATTTTCACGAGAATGAGAATGTTTATTTCAGGTGAGAAAACAATAACAAAGTTTAAAACAAGATATTCTTTTAGAAAAATAACATATGCCAGAGTTCTGATGCTTGTGAGGGGTGAGCTGGAAAGATCTATATTTCTGCTCTATGAGACAGTATGACAATCAACATACTACATATTTTTAGTAGCATTAGGTCAGTGTCCATCTAGGGGACCATTGCTGAAAAAATGAGATAAGCTATAACTGAAGCAAATCATATACATGCTTAAGTGATCACAGATTTGAAGATATACATCAGTCTTCAGATTTTACTTCAGTACAAACTAATGCAGGCATCTAATATTTAGATTTTAAGGTGTCTCTAAATTGAAAACTGTAGCAGTGCATATTAGATTGTGTAAGTTATCAGTGTTAAGTGTTAAAACAATTCTTTGCACCAAAGAAGAGTTAAAAAGTATAGCTTTAAAAATAAAATTGAATTCCTAATTAGTTGCTGTTGAGTTAGATTTCTTCAGTTTCTACAAAAATCCAGATGCTAATATATGATTGTACTTTTTGCCATTGTTTTTATACACATGCACATTTCCAATTTATAATCTGAATCGAAAGCTTTAGGATTTCTTTCCACTGTGTGAAGCAAGTGAACTTTTGAGACAATAAAAATTATTATCACAACATTTAAAATACGATGTTATTCTTGAATTCTCTTTTTACTGACACAATTTTTTCACCACAAAAAGGACAAAAAGATATTAAAAAAAATATGCAGTGCCTGTGTTAGGTACCTTTTTTTACAGATGGAATGAAAGTTTTTAAACTTCTTTAGCTACCACCTGCACTGTCATCATTTAGCTTTATAGAAAAAGTGAAAAGCATCTTACAAAAAAACTGCACCCATATTTACTCTTCATTGAAAGATCTGTAAAAGAAATAAGAGCAGAGAAAATGTGAATGCTGTTTCACTTGAGAGTATGTCTAGCAAAATGAATGTGTGTAAGTTCTTAACTGGTTAGTTTGACCTGCAGAATTTGTAATAAAAAGATTTTATTACAAGATTAGGAAGCACTGGTAGACCCTAGGGAGTAGGTACAATATGTCTTAGGTATAGTTAGAAGCCCATTTCTGTGTCAAGGGCAAACGATGAGCTATGATCATTGGAGTGATCAAGACAATTAGTACATTTGTTTAGGATCACCACTACTCCTTTTTTTCGTTGGCAAAATCTAAACACAAGAGGTGCAAAATTTTGCAAAATCAAAACCATCCATTGCTTTACTCTTCTCTAGTGACACACACACACACACACACACACACAAAAGGTTATAAAAGAAAATGAATTTAAAGGATTTATAGGTTGATGGCACTGAGAAATGGTTCCCAGTATAAACTGAGGAATCACAAGCCTATCAGTATTCTGCTGTCCTCCAGGTTCTTGCTGCAGTAAATACAGACTTCAGAGACTATTCTTTGGAGCAGTGGCTCTTAGTGTATCTTTCTCTGCTGCATGGTGAAATATTCCCAACATGCATCCTGAATTGCACTGAGGAATGAGGATAAAAGACAATGTTTGATTTATTAATTTCTAGTGGATTAGAACTACAAATGTTTGCTATGTTTTTAATTTGAGAAATAGAGAGAATCACAGCAGCTTTTAATTATGCATTTTGTGTAATGCAGCCCTGAATAGAGCAGAGCAAAATTAAAATTGTGGATCAAATGCTAAATCTGAGTAGTGACTGAAGTGAGCTGTAGTGTAATGCTAATGGTTTTGCGTCTTCCTGGCATTATGTCAATAATAGCTCTAATCACATTACATAGAGAGCCCATTAGCTTACTCTCTTCAGCAGCATGCACCATAGCAACATACTGTGAGCCTTGAAATAACTTGAAATTTCTTTCAAAAGCATCGCTGTCTATGAGCTAAGGGTGTGGTTTTAAACATCATAATAAAACACCTAAACCTAGGAAAGCCTGTGTCTTCTTAATTAAGCTTCTGTTAGCATCCTCTTAATTTAGAACTTGAAATTCTACCCGTTGCCAGATTTAGATAATTTTTGTGAGAACTGATGTGAAACAGTGTTTCTTAAATGGCTGTACCTAAAAAATTTCCTTTTACTGTGTTTGATGTTAAGAGTAGGGAACTTCTCAATCAGATTCATTAAACGATTTTTCTGCCAACCTGTTCCACCAAGTGGCATTGTTTTTATATTACCATATATGCATAGAAAAATTGCAACCATATTAACTTCCTCTGTTCTTCGCTTAACACTCTCTTCAGGATTTGACACAAATTAAATATGTGGTTGTTCCTAAATATTTTTAAAACAAAACAAAAAAGAACATATTTTTGATCAACTTGATTGATCCACAAAAATCAAATTTTATGTCCAGTTAGTTACACGGAAAAATCATTATTTGAATTCTTTAAAATTGTTAGAATTGTTCACAGTTTATATCAGCATTAATCAAATGAGAGAGATGAATTCTGTTCCTGGATACTTAGACATCTTTCTTGTCTACATCAATAGAGACTGCAGATTCTTTCGTAAGGTGGCAAAAATCTGACCACAATTTCCTTAGCCCGTCTCTGCTGGCTCAGCTCATTGGCAGCTGACTTCCTCTATCTCCCACCACAGGTTTCTTGTCAGAGCTCATGCATGCCCTTTTTTCCTCTCTAGTTTGTGCTCTTAGATACACTCCGCACTTTGTTGGCATCTCTATTTCTTTCAGGTCTCAGCTGAAAACATTCATTTTACCTGTGCCTCATAATTTTTCCCTCTGCTGTTATTTACAGTATAGTGTAACACTAGGATATAAGTCTGTGCAGCATTTTGGGATACAACTTGCTTGAAAGATGATGTACTAAATAAAACTGTGTTTTATGTCTGCTCAGAGAACTATATCCTGGGTATCCCCCTCACATATCTATAAATCATTTACCACATAAATGACTGATTCCGTTTGATACCGATTTTTGTTTCATTTACTGGTTTTTTAGGTTGCTTTATTTCTGTTGCATCACAAACAGTAAATTACCAGAAAAATGTGATGTTTGAAATTTTACTAGATACAGCAAGGTACCATCTGCTGTAGAGAGAACAATTTTCCAATATTGTTCTTAGGCATTCTCATTAATGTGTTTTATCTACTGGAAGGAAATAGGTTTACTTAGCCATGTTCTGTGAAAGCCATGTCCAGAAAGATAGTAGAAAAAACAGTGAATACCAAGGTTCTTATTCAGGATGCATTTACCAACCTGAGTGACCTCAGTAAACAGAAATGAATGATTTACCCTAGAAATGATACTCATGTGAACAAGGCAAATTTCAGATACGGCCACATGCATTCTGATTATCTGAAGCTTTTCTAGCACTTTTTCTAGCGTTATTTGAAGTTCAGAACAAAAGAGAAAATATTTTTTCTTTTTTTTTAATTAAATATGTAGTGTTTAGTAAGTGACTTAAAGTCTTACTTTTCTTCTTGCACTTGTGCAGGCATCTCTCCTTCTTTTCCAATTAAAACCAAAACAAAGGGCATGCTTAACCATCAAATTATTAATTAAAAAGTAACGATCAGTAAATGCTAAGGAAAGAAACTTCAGCTAGTTTGGCTAGATCACAAGAATTTATTTATAAGTTTTTTATTCACTATTTAATAAAAATTTGTGATTTTTAGAAAAAACATGCCGTGTGGAACACTGATATAGACAGATTATACAGTGTGTAATAGTGATATATACTAATTATAAAATTATCCAAAGTACTACACACACTTCAGAATTTTGCAACTTGCTTATCAATGTATTATAACCTTATTTCAGAATATTTAAACAAAACACTGAGAGTAAAATTATTCTCTGCTTATCACAAACCATTACTCTCTCTGTCAAAAATGAACCACTATGACAAAGAAGAAAAATGCCAACCTTGGGCAAGCTCTTATACTACTATCACTTATATCATGGTTTTGGGCCAAAAAAAAAAAAAACTCGTTCAGAAGATCAAGAAGGCTTATACTCCAGTATTTCAAGGGGGTCTAAAGGAAAGGCGGGAGGTACTCATTATCAGTGAGTAGAGTGTTAGGACAAAGGGGAATGGTTTTAAACTAAAGGATGGGAGATTTAGGTTAGATGTTAGGAGGAAATTGTTTACTCAGAGGGTGGTGAGTCCTTGTCACAGGCTGCCCAGAAAAACTTTGTGTGCCCCATCCTCGAGGCATTCAAGGCCAGGTTGGATGGGCCCTTGGGCAGTCTGAGCTGGTGGGTGGCAGCCTTGCCCACAGCAGGAGTTTGGAATAGGATGATCTTTAAGGTCTCTTCCAACCCAAACCATTCTATGATTCTCTGGATTCAAACTTACAACATTTTGTCAAACATATTTAACACGCTAGCTTTCTTACAAGGTACATCTTCGTGTCATTCTCAGACCTCCCAAACTCCTTCCATTTACACTTGATACAAAAGACGGCTATTGGTACACATCTCATCTTCACGCTCGTATAGTGTCTTCGTAATAGTCTAGCTGTCATTGCGTTTACGTACATTTCACAGTGGATCATAAGAAAAGTAGCGTGTAACTTCTATCCCCACAAACATGGGAAATAAAACTGACAAAAAACAGGGTAGGTTCTTTCTTAATATATCATTTCAACAGTGCATTGTTAATTTCCTTCTCCTTTCAAAATGATAAATTTTTAACTACTGTGTCATTTGGCACATAACGTTGCTAATGGTAAGGACGGTAAGAATTTCAGATGGCATTTACAGTTGCTACCCTATTTCTACATTAGGTCTTGATATGTATGCATGAAAGCCAATACCAGAGATTTGATTCCTGTTGCGTTTCTAAGCAGTCCAGATTCCCACAGTACTAACAAGCTGTTTGTATAGATATGGTTCGAATTTTGTGGTTTTCTGAGAAGTGTTGTAAATTGGTTGCAAAATGATGCATCACTTCTTAATTATTGCACAGTTTGAGATGACTTCATGTGCATGAGGGCAATGTTTTACAGCTATTGCTTTAGTTTTTAGGAGAATTTGAAAATTTTGAAAGGTTTTTTTTTTATTATTATTTCTCTGTGGTGAATAATAACAGCAGAAACACTATGCTTGTATGTCTCATTGCTTCTGCATCTGATAACATCTGGGCATCCGGATAAAGGTGAAAGGTGTAATTTTGAACATACAAGTTTATTCAAAATTAATTTTAACTTGCAGCATGGACAGGCAGTGATTTAAAAAGCAGTTCTTAATAACTGACTTTACTAGTCTCTACAACTGACAGTATCATCAGAATTAGAGAAACAGAGAAAAAGAAAGGGCTGCAACAGAGTAAGTACTCTCTGTGTTGTTCTCTCAGTGAATAATGTGCTCACTGCACATTAAGAGGGCCTTGAGGGTCACTAATGCCATTAGAATTTTTCTGTATGGATACCCAGCATTGGTGTGCAAAATGTATAGATATCTAATCCCTAATCCTTATGTTTCCAGCACTTATGGGTTCTGCTGACTGCTGTGTCTATTTGCTTCTAGAAATTAAATGATTTGGGCCCTAGCTGTGTAACCATAACCCACATGAGCAGCTTTACATCTGCTGGGCTGCTCATCTAAGTTGAAAGCATATTTGAACATGAGACCTTTTAGATGAAAAAGTAAGTGAATGTGTTCAGGAACCTGGTTCAGACAATGTTATTCTATACTTGCAGCAACTTAGAATTAGCTCTTAGACAAGTGGCATAGGTATGCAGATGGATTTCTTCCTAGAGAAATTTAAAAAATGCAGGTGAAACAGAAATTCTCCGGAAATCCTCTCTCTTTCTCCCTCTCTTTCTCCCCCTCTCGCTGTCCCTTTTTCTTTCTCTCCCTCCTCTTTCTCACTCCCCTTCCCTGCTTCCTTTCTCTCTCCTTCACTCTCTCTTTCTCCCCCTCCCAACATGTAAAACACCAACAGTCATGCACTGTAGATTCATAAAAGATGGGTATTTTCCTAGCTTTCTGGCAGGTAGAAGACATTGTTATGGTCTGAATACACTTATATCTGAATAAATTCCCAGGGAGGCAGAGAACCACTGACATGGTAGGTATGTAAAACCATGTAACTGACATCGAGGCCTGTTGCACTTTTGTAGCCTTATTGAACCAGTGGAGCGCTCAGTCCCCAGCGAGCCACATGTCACCAGCATCTGCATTCCTGACAAGCGCTTCCACGTGAGGTAGGGGGACAATTATGTACTTTTCCTTAGTCTGGCGTCACTAAGGCTTTATCACAGGTTTTGAAAACTGTATTTTCTGTACTAAGACGATAGTTTATATGCGTTGTCTCAGGAGTAGTGGAAGGAGTCATTAGAGTGTAAGGTCTTCACCTATCATAAGCATCTCTTAAAATGTAATAATTATTGTGCTTTAACCTGATAGGAAATTTCTTCTTCTCATGTTCACATTATGCAGACACTAAATAATTCTAAAATGTACGTAGTGTATTGTGATGTTGCTGTAATTTCTCTGAAGTTTATCTTCAACATGACATATCCCATTCCCCCTTCTTTTCTCCCGTCCTCTGTCAGTTAGCTTATTCTTCATTGGAAGTCCTGTTCAGCAAGAGATCTGTTTCTCCTACCCTGGTTCAAATGTAATAGCAGTCAAGTCACACAGAACACGAAATCCAAGCCAGATAAGTGAAACGACAGAAGAGAATACAACAGTGCTTTGACTATCCTGCAAAATAAAATAAAATAAATCAGATAGCCTAAAGTCCAATAAACTTTTCTGTAATTCTGTCAGGGAATTCTGTCTCAGCATTGTTGACTAGAGAGCTTTTATCTAGATGGTAGCAGGGTGAAGATCAAAGAGCTTTAAGTAACATGTAGGATTCTCTGTAAAATATACAAAGTGTGCGTGTGGGGGGGGGGGGTGTATGTGTGTGTACATGTTTGCAATTATTTCAAACTCTGAAATTGTCATCTGGGATTATTACTCTCTGATAGGAAACCTGACCCAACTGACATGCTTTGCAGTACATGCCCATATTCCTCAAGCACTGGCTAACACATGGTCTTCTTGAAGTGAATTTGAAATTCCACTGCAAGGCTCAAGAGAAACTATTGTGGTTTATAGAATCATCAGTAACTTCAGATGAAAACAAGTCTTTATGGAAATCAATCTTCCTTAGAGAGCTATGTACAGTACAAAGTGCTTAAAAATACTAAGTGAATGTGCTTTTACTGCTCTGGCATGGCCCCAGTCAGTACTTGTTTATGGATGGTTATGCTATAGAAGGGTGCGCTGTAGCCTTAGCTCTCATTGCTCACATTGGAAAACAAAGAAAGAGGTGGGTGAGCAGTGAGGCCAGTGACAGAAAGACTAGTCTATTGCTTTATCCTCTCTCGTAATTCCTACATGTAGTTTATACCACTTCTTTCCAAACTTTACCTGACCTGCTGTTCTGACAATACAGCTTCATTCTTTCTCTCCTTGTATTTTTTCCCCTCCTCAGACTTCACTTAAGGAGGAAGCCTGGCACTGACCTAAGAATACTAGTCTTCTCTAAAAGGTGGTGTAGTAATGCAGTAATTAGTGCAGTGCCTACGTTGCCTTCTTTGTGGGAGCGTAAATTCAGTGTCTTTTTTACCTTGAGATCATTGGGAAGGCAGGCATAAGACAATACTGCACATTCTGATCTACAGCTGCTGCTGTTTGCTGTGTCCTTGCTGCTACGTTTGTATCACAATATAACTGTTTAAACATGCTCACACTGCTGTGATGTTCCTATGGCGAATCATGCATAGTAATTTGATTTGATTAATGGATTTTAGAAGGTGTGGTCCCTTCCGTCAAGCTCATGTGGATTGAGACCACCATGTTATAGGTAACCTTGCCTGTTTAGCTCCACCAAATTGAATTAATTACTCTGCAGTTCACTTTTAAGAAAAAAAAAAAAAAAAACCGTAAAAAATAATTCCATGAGTTGATCACATAACAACACTAATGTTGCCCTTCTAAAGACTTGGCAGCAGACTTTTCTTGCAAAGAAAACTGAAAGACATAAAAGAATGTTTTGAATAATTTAAAAACAGTAACTCCGTTTATGCTTACAAATGGTAACTCCATTGACTGTGAATATTACAGATCCCTCTACAGGTTTGACCTTACTGTTCTGTGTGAGCAAAGTTGACACTGGCTTGCAGGCTTCAGTTCCCATTTGCCTTTTTCAAGACTGCAGGAATATGGCCTTCTATCCATATGAGATCATCCGTGTTACTATCACGTTTGTTCCAGGCTCAGTTGGTCTGTCTGTGAATAGTGAAACAGAGAGTCTGACTTCCTTCACAAAACTGTTCAAACAGTTTCATGTCAGACGTTACCAGCACTGAGACTCTGATTGCTGAGATATACTTGGTCATTTCTTTAGTACACCATGATACTTTTCCTCTACTCTATAGTGCAGTTCATAGTGCATCTGGCCCTATATGAGCATTTTTGTTTGAATGCGGGCTGCTGTCCAGGCTGTTCCTTGTTTTGCTTTGAAATAGACTTTTATGATTAATTTAGGATCTGAATCGTAATCTATTAAATTTCTGGGGTTTAGAAATGTATATTCAGGATTGTGTTTCCTTGTAAGATATATATATACCTATATTTGGGTAAAGAAAAAAAAAAAAAAAAAGATTGTTCATTTTATTTTAATAATGTATTTTAGCTTCTCAGTGGAGTGCCGTAAATAAATTGAGTAAAAAATATTTGCATTGTAACTGTGGCCTGAGGAGTTTCATACACATCCGTAACTTTGTCAGTCTTTTGCTTTTGATATACAAAATCAAAACCAAGAGGCTTGTAATCCTCTGTATATTGATTTTTTATTATTAAAAAGTAAAAGTTGAAAGGCAACTCTAAACCTGCTTTATCACCCACACTTGAACCAACTTTGGATGCCATTACTAAGAGCTGGGAATTTGCCAAAGACGTTAAAAGTTACTTTTTGCTTACACTTTGCCAAGCTATTCTTACGGCTCTCTTTTTTTTATGAAAAAAATTCATTTTATTTGCTTCTCAACAAATAGTTGTATTCAGGGGAGCCTCTTCAGTATTAAATCATCTGTTCTCTGGGGTAATGAGGGTGGCTTGTAAAGTTATCCAAAGAAACCTGTAAGTATGAGCACTGCTATTTCCCTCAAAGTTTTCTGTGTTACAGATTTCAACTAAAGACACTTCACCAGTGTCCGTCTGAGGAAGTGGGATTAGTATTTTTGAGTACTATTTCACATGGGAAGTTCTGAATATAATAAACATGAATGAAACAATCATAATGTAGTATGATAAAGGTTGCTCTCTAATAGATTGAACTAGAAAAGACATTCATTGACAGAACAGCTTATTTATCTGCATACTATAGAATTGACATATTTCCACTGTCTTCCACTGAAAAGAACAAGTGTGAATTTTGTTGCGGTTCTCTTTCAAAGTTTGTCTTTTCATTTCTTTCATAGTTCAATTTCTATTAAATCTTATCACAGAAAAGAGTTGTTTGAATATTCATAAAGTCAGGTCCGCTTTATAGTAAGCTGTTTTTTCAAGGATACAGATCTTCAAGGCTTCACCAAATTCAAAATCTACAGAGCATTTTTTCCTAGTAACATGTCCGTTACCAATCTAAAGACAATCGTCTGACGCATAGAAGGGCTGTGATTTGCCCAGAATACACAGAAAGTGCCTGATGGATCAAGGAATAAAGCTTCAATTTCCTCAGGTAGTGCCATAGTCACTAGTTTGCCTACTTCCATCTCTTTATCTCTAAGATTTCAATATGAAAAGACATTAAATATGAAAAAAAAAAAGATTGCTTTTCTTTTCAGTTGGCAAATGTTTGTAGTTTATGAGATGTATTTTCAATATTTTTTGTCCAATTTTAAACTCTGTGAACAGGTATAATTTGACTCCTCAGTTTGAGTTTTCAAGCATTTAGGTAATTTTGCACCTGTAGTTCAAACAGTAGCTTTAAAGCTGCAAACCAAAAATAATGAAGATTTTTTGCACATCAATTATGTTCACTTAAACGCATATGTCTGTCAAACCATACCAGGCAATTCGGCTGGAAGAATGAGAGGGGTGACACAGGCTTCAGCATGGCTTGACTTTGAAGAATTTACTCAAGCAGAACTTCCATTATGTTTGAAGGAAAAGATTTCTGCCGAAACAGAGTCAGGCCAATGAATGGCTCTTGTTAATCTCCAACATTTAGTATTTACTCACTTATTCTTCTGTCCAGTCCGTACTGTGTATACGTAGCATATCGTCCAATGTCCTCCTCAAGGTTAATTGCTCATGAAAAGTTTATTTGTCCTCTACTGTCGTAGACTTGAGAATCAGGTAAAACTCCATAATGTGTGGAATTCTCTACCAATGATGATAATTGATAAAGAAAAATAACGTCTTTAGTATAATCCTAAATGTTCAAGTTCCTCTTCAGAATTTCCTCTTGTAAGTAAAACTGACTGAGCTGTCTTGTTAACACAATGTACATCTACAATTTTTTAGTTCTTTCTTGCTTATCTCAACCTTTACCACATGCTGATCTATGTCCATGCAAAGTATCATTTAGCTTTTTGAATCAAGTCCAGATCAAAGGTACATACTTCCACTTGAATGTAAAAGATCTCCAACAAAGATGAATAATACCTATGTAAATAATACTTCTTAATGAACTAAGTTCTCTGCAAGTAACTCAGTGTCTCTAGAGATTGTTTAAAGAAAGCTGATAAAACCCAAAGTGTGCAAAAACAAAAACTGCCAGGTAAATTGATTTTTTTAAAGACCCTAAGTAGAATGAATAGGTGTATTTCTCCTCCATAATTTCTTAGCTGTCACTTAATTTCATTCTGTTATTTTCTGTTATTTTTCAAGAGTTTATTTGTAAAAAAAAAAAAAAAAAAAAAAAAAGAATCAGTTAAATCAGCCTCACAGTTTGTCCCAAAAACAGCCATTGCCTTTAGGAAATACAGATAGAGGTTAATGTTGTATCAGGGCACACTTTTGCCTGCACAGAAGCCAGGTATTAGTCCTTTATTTGGTGGGCAATTCCAAATCGTCTGTTACAAGTCGATAATAGCATGTCTCTCTTATGCAGGCTTTCTGTGCTACTAGCCAAGGTCAGAGGCCAAAAATGTCCCAAATCAAAGAGAAATATTCATGATTTAGAAATACTTTTTTTTTCCCAAACAGTACTGTACATAACAATAACAGTATTCTGTGTCTTTAAGTATTTTAAACCATCTGTTGCCTAGCACTTTACCATCAGCCACATTGAGTTTCCTTTTCCTTCAACTTAGAGAGAAAATAACATACTTGGAGGGAGGGTGGAGGATCAGCACTTCCATTTATTTATGCAGTGGATACCCTGCTGAAAGTTGCATTGACTGAACACAGGACAGACACAAAGATCAATCTTAGTGGGACCAAAACCCTTGAGGTAGTGCTTACTCAAAATCGATCAGTCTTTTTAGTTATCTGTGGCAGTGATGGCTGTTACATTTTCTTACCGTTTCAATACAACCTTTTCTTCCAGCCTATACTAAGAGCATGGCCAGAGGTGCTGTCCTCATCTATGTTCCATATAAAAACCACTGTTATTTTAAGTAATGTTGGTAATTCTATTGTACCTCAGTGTGCCTATTCGTTCTGGATATTACACTATCACAATACAGCAAAATAAACGTACATTTTACTATGATTGAGAGGTTTTCAGTGTTAGAATAACCTACTGAATTTCACAAAATAATCACAAATTGGAGAATACTGACATTTCTTTTTCTTGCACAGCCGCTTAAGCAGGTTCATATTGTTTCCTTTTGGGAATCATAATTCTGTTCCAGTTTGCATCTTCTCCTCCTGGCATTTAATCAGAAGCTCATATTGAACATATTTTAGGATGTTTATAAAATGACAAGATTTGCTAAATTAGAAGGTATGTAAAATATAAGACATAATCAAATACATATTAAATATGTGAATGCAAAATTATATTACATTAAGCGTATATCATTCTTGAATGTATGCATAATAAAGTACATCCTCAAGGCTGTTAAAATGCATTACAATGTAAACTTATTGCAGGATGCAGGGATGACGTGCCCATTGTTCTATACCGTTTTTCTGCAAGCTGTGTGGCAGACAGTTTTGTCTGTGTAACCGAAAGAGCATCTCACTTCACGAATCATCCGTTTGTCTGGAAGGCAGAGAAATACCCTTGTTCTAGGAGTTAAATGTCTGACCTGTGGGAGATGGTTCAATTTCTGCTCAAGTTATTGGTGAGAGGAAGTTTACGTGCTGTGACTGCACCAAGCTTGAAGACAAGAAATCTGAAGTTCAAGTCACAATCAGAATCACACTCATTATTATATTTATGCAATTAATGTGATTTCTGGCAATCCAAAACTAGAATAAAAGGCCTGCACTGGAACTTCATTGTCTGTTACACTGTTTGCACAGGACTGTGGTTCCTGTGGCTGTTCAGCAATTATTTTGCCAAGACTTCTTGTAGGAAGAAGCATTAAGTAAAAGCCAGATTTTTTTTACCGTATAATTTCTGTTCTTATATACCGCACTGAGGTCTAGAAGATTTTTGCTTCTGAACATTGGCTGTGTTTGTTCTTTGTGTTGAAGTCATCAAGATGTTGTTGGTGAAATAAGTAATCAAGGTCAACAAGAAGTCAACAAGAAGTCAACTTCCTTTTTCAAAGCAGAGCAAACCTCGTTTTGGAGTTCTTGTCTTAGCTTTAACTTGAAAATGAAAGATGTCGGGAAGCTGGTATTTGCCATTTTTTCCTTCCTCTCCTAAGGTGGAAATACCTCAATGCATGGAGGGTGAATTGAACTTGGAATTTTTCTTAACTCTCTCTCTCTATTGAATCTAATTACACCAAGGAGGTGACCCAGCGCACAGGCACTGTAGAAAAGAGAAGACAATGTGCTAATTTATTTTTATTTTATTTTTAAAATCAATACATTGATGGAGGTGCTGGCTGCCAGATTCTGCCCTGGCTTCTGCTCCGAGCAGTCCTCTTGGAGTCACTAGAATTGGTCAGGGCAGACATGATCCAAATTATTAATCCTCTTTGATACTGCTCTGAATTTCATCGATTCTGGTTTTATGGGCTCTGCTGCTATTCCAACTTCAGTTTGTATTTTTCTGCTAAAAAAAAAACACCTTTGTGGATGTGGTCAGAAACAATGGAAATTGTGGTATTTGGCACAGCAGTGAATGTGAGTTTGTTTGGAAAATATCATTGCCTCATCTATCAACTGTTAAATTAGCAGAAGAGTTCTCAGGAGGTGATCATGGAATTACTAGTAGTGTAGCTTTCTGTATTTCTCTGTTTTACTGCCCTTAGGCTTACCACTTCAGAGCCTTCTACCACCACACTGTGTCCCATGCACTTCTAAATATATCACCAAAAACATTAAACATGTGTATACTAATTGTGATCAGGCTAAAATTCAAGTGCTGTGCTTCTGGGACATTTTTTTTTTATCAGAAGCTGTATTTTAAGTGATGACACACGGTAATTTGTTCATTCTTCTGTCAATGTAATTTACAAGGCAACGACAGATAAACATAGCTATACAAGATTCATTTACAGTGACACAATGGCAGATACACAGAGCAGAACCCTGCCTATGAGATAAAGTGGACTGAGTGACTTATGCAGTAATTAGGGGATAATTGTCATTAACCTCGCAAACAGTAGTTTACCCATATTGTTTAAAAGGCTCCAGGATGCATAATGACAAGGTAATCTGTCAAAGCGCTAGGGGGAAATATTAATAAGATTTGTGCAAGCCTGGATAGAAAATATGCAGAAAGCGGCCACATTAAGCTAATTGGTGGATGAATATACACTTGTAAAAGTGCTTCTAATGGCACGTTTGCTGCTCTCCAAATGACTACTGTTAATGTGGAGAAGTGGGCTGCCTAGAAAGTCAGGACTGCTGGGACAAGAGGGTATTAAGACATGCAGGCACAGTTATTATTACTTCGTACACTGTAATATAATTCTCCCACTTTCTTTTGCATTTCAGGGCATGTAAGATGTGCACTTCATGTATCACAGCATTTTATATGTTTCAGTGACCTCTGCCTTTTTTTGTATCAGCCCTGCTCTTCCTCCCTTCTGCATCAGATAGTCACCTATGTTACATGTGTTTTTCTTGGTGGAAATTTTTTAGGTAAACAATGGAAGAAAAAAAAAAAAGGCCTCATTAAGATTGTGTCATATATATTGCAAGTAATAATGCATAATCCCCTAATGAATACTAATTGTGGAAATCAATCTCCTGGTTCTGCTGCCATTCAAATACCCAGCATATAGTATGCAGATGAATCCCTTTATTAAGGCACAACTTGGTGTTCAATCAGAAAACCAAGCTTGCAATTAAATCCAACTATTGGCAATTTTACTCCAGTGATAAAACACTGGAAAACTTCTTAATTCATTGGAATGACACTGGTTAGGCAGATCTCTTACTGATTTCTTCAGAACTTCTACTTACAAATCAAGTAAGAATAACATTTTGTTGCTTGAATTTTCCAGTTAGGGTTATGGCTTTAGTGAACTGAGATTTAAAGTGAGAAAAGGTCTGTCAGATAATCTTATTTGACTTGACTAATAGATATCTTTCTCTGCTTTTGGTACAGTTGCATGGAACAGCTGCAGAGATGTAAAACATGATGAATTGTTTGTATTATCACATTGTGATAATTGGAGAAGGTCTTGGCTGAAGAAAACTTGGATGTCTCTTGTGACCATGTATATAGCAAGTAAAATAATTCATTGTTGCTCTTTGTGAGTGCTTCTTTTTTTCCCATAAAACTTACATCATTCTTTCAGTGTGGTGAAACTGAGGCACAGAAGAGAGATTTAAGTAGCCTGCTAAATCCGCAAGTTTTCTTATATAGCTTACCAAAATGTGCAACTATATATGCAAAAATTCAAGAAGGTGCAAACGTAGATCATTCATGGCTGTGGTTGAGTGCAAGGTGGTTATTTCCTATCCACCTGGCTTGCCGAAATTACACCTGGAATTATTTCAGTGTTTTGATCCTTTCCTGTCCCTGTGTGTCTGTACCCTGAAGAGTCCCCACAACAGCTCATACACTCTAAAATGTTTTACTTCATGCACAGCGCACTTGGTGATCTATCTCATTGCCTCTTGAAGCCACGTCTACCTAGAAGCAAGCACCCTCACTCACCACAAGCTGGTGGCAAGGCTGCTTCAGAGGCATTGAAAGGATTTTTCAGAAAATGTTCCTCTAGATTTGAGGTTCAGCATTCTAAATTTCAAAGCTGTTTAAGGGATTTGAATGCTTGATTTCTATGAAATATTGATATTCTACCACGAATGTGAGAAAATTTGCCTCACCTTGGGTGTACATTAGAAAATGTTTTCTTTTACAGATACCATAAAGCATCTGGTCAGTTTACATTCATTTCCTTGGGTAAAGTCTTTAGAAATCTTTTAGAAACTGAACCATAGCAGATGGTAAAAGGAGTGAATACTTGCCTTTGAAAGTCTGTGACATTTGTCGTAGGCAAGGGACAAAATTCTTGGGAATTGGCACTGGTAATTCAAAACAAATGAAAGATAATGGGTTAATGACTAGTGCTGAAAGATGACTTTGGATCTTCTTAAGACTGCCAAAGCAATGTTTCTGTATGCTAACAGAAGCTCCACTGTTATCAGTAAGTGACAGATCTTTAATAGATGGCAGTTGTATATCTTTTTCCGTCCCACCAGCAGGACAGCTGTAAATCAAATTTCACCGACATCATATGAGCTATACCATTGTGAAATTTCAAAAAGCAAGAGAATTGAGTTCTGATAGTGCTTAGATTGTTCTCTGAGTGTGGACAGAGGTTTCCTGTGAAAAAACTTGTTAGGCACCCAGTTGCAAAGATGCTTGATGCAGTTTCCATGATTAAATGAAGCTGAAACTGCTGTGATTAAATATGTTGTAACCCCACAGTGATCTATCATAGTTTTAAAAATAAAAATGCTGTACACATTTTTATCCAGAAAAAAAAGTGATCATCTTGTGAATTATGCATTCTTATCTGGTCCATAATCAAGAGCATTTCTTAACAAAGTGAATATTTTATCAAAAGTCAAACAATATGTTTTAAAAATCAGAAGCATTTAAAACTAATGCCCTTGCATCCTAGTAGTTTTACTGGAGTCAAAGAGGTGCATATACTTTTAGGAGGAGCAAGAAAGAGTTCAAAAGAATGATTCCTTTTGTGAAAAAAGTAAGAGGCTTTTTTCCTGACCCCCAATTTACATGGGTACTTTCTTGTTGGTATTTGACAGAGTAGCGTCGTCACTCAGAGCAATGCTCTGAATTCCTCTGTTGTCAAGTTTGGGGTTTTTTTTGGTTATGTTTTCTTTTCTAAGTTTGGTGAACCTAAAGAATGAAAAGGGATCGTAAGAAATAAGGAATTTTAGTCTCTGAAGGGTGCAGTGTGTTGGGGATCCAGTCTTTTGATACCACTCCCTATAAGCCAGTCCAGAACCAGAGGTCTAGCAGGTTGCTTGTGCAGGGAGCTGTGCTCCTGGCATGTGTCTTGAGGATGAGATATAAAACAGAGGACCTGCATACTTTTGGTCAGTAAAGACCCGGTAGGCCATTTAGCAAGAGCGTGGGTGGTTAACGGCGGTGTCCTGGCTAGGTTTCAGCTGCGGTTATTGCATTCCACCTCCTTACGTTCCATCTGCAGTTTCAGCAGGACATGGTGTTCCTCACTTTCACTCTGAAAGTGTTGAGCAGCGCTCCTGTGCATCGTTACACAGCCGCTGTGCTCCACCATGGTGGTATGTCCCTATATATATTCAAACAGATTTGGCTCAATGTAGTTTTTCAGGGCTAAGTTAATTCAAAATTACTTTTCAGCATGGCCAGTGGAATTATTCTGGATTTGAAGTACAATTACTCTAGATTTAAAGTGCAGCCAGATTTCAACCCAGTGTCTACAGTATCAATTAGTAAAAATTTGCAAAGGTCTTTGGTCAAAATGCAAAGGTTTTTGATGCTACATGCATAAGAAGACATGAAGCATAAAACCCAGAGTTAAGCACTGTTAATATCTGTCAGCACAGATAAGTAAAAGCACACGTGTAATTATGAGTAAATAATATCTCCTTCATGTTAGTTTTCACTTGTACGCACAATGCTGGCGTCATTTTTACTTGATACTTCAGGAAAAGAGTGACTTTTCTCCATCTGCTGCAGCTGGCATTCTCATGCACGGCCTGTATTTTTGGGAGAAAGAAAACAACTCCAGTAGGTGAGGGAAAGGGGTATCTGAAGGGAAGAATATCTATCGCTTTTGATTTTTCTAGCACAGTGGAGGCTGCAGTGAAGCCAAAAGATAAAGATTTCCATTATTGACTGAGAACTCGGTAGAGCTGCACTGTGCTCATTCCTGCTGCAGCAGAATAACTCAAGGAGAGGACTGCTGACACTTAAACATGAGTTTGTTCATATGGTTTCAGTTGGAGCAGGGGGGCTGGTGGGAGGTGGACGAGTAGTGACAGATGAGGGGAAAAAAATTTAACAATGGTTCATTGCAGGCTGGTGTGTTAAATTTTATATCAGTTGCACATGTATAATCACAGCGAGCAAGTATGCACACTTTTTTTGTGTGCTTACAGGAGCAAAGGTGGGCTAGGTTCAGCATGGAAAAAACACCTATCAGGAAAATGAGTATGTGAACAGTCATATGGAGAGCCAAATACAGGGCTTACTTCTGCTGCATTGAAGTCAGAGGGTTGGCCAGAACAAACCAGCATGGTTGCACATTTCCACTCCCATCCCTACAGATGTAAGCGGGTGTGCTGCTACACAGCTTTGGTTGCTTTTGCCCCAGGAGCAGTAGGACTACCCATAGCGTAACAGCTTGAAATTTAATTGGGAAGCAAAGAGATGCTCCTGGGAAATTCAGCCAAACAAAAACAACAAACCCTAAATCATGGAAATTATGTAGGCTTTTCTTTATTAGAAACAAATGTTGATTTTTTTCTTCTGTCTACACCCTAATTAAAACCATCCTTTGCAATTATGGTATGACCAAATGAATGTCTTTCAGTCTGCTTTTCAATTGTTACAGCTGCATTCAAAATGTTTTTTAGAAATCAAGCTAGAAAATTTATAGCTCTTTAAGAAGGGCTCATAGAAGAAAGTGATATTTTAAACACCAACCTTGCTTTTTTAATTAATCAAATACATATCCAAGTAATATTTTGCAAGGCGGATACTTAACTGATATGCATAAAAACAAACAGTTTATGGTGCATATGCAAAAATTTTAAAATACAAAAGCTGGCACTGTGTTTTTCTTTATAACTTTGAGCACAAAAGCCTTACTTAAGAAGCAATTGTAGAGTTTTTTAACCTTCCAAGTAATCTCAACTCTTCTGTAATTCTTACTATGAATTCAGCCAGCAGCATATATACACTTTATTTTACCTATGCCAAAAAGTTAATTAGTAAGATAAAAATAGAACTGCAAAAAGTCTGTGATGTGTATGTATATGTACATATATATGTGTGCCTGTGTATAAATTTAGTTAAACACAGTACAGGCATGCAGGGGTTGATGCAGCTTCTTACACAAAGTGAGAGTTTAAAAAACTGATTTTGTAACCAAAGTTCAAGGCTTACAACATATGTTTATGGTGTATGTTTCTGTAGACCATCCTTATTTTCTAAGTAAGCAGTTTTTAAATTGTGAGGTTTTCAAGATGAATTGAAAGCTTAACATTTGTAAAACCTAAAGGCCCTTGGAAATGAAGAATTTTCTTCATAATCCTCATCAATTAAACTCTTACTAATTAGAGTGAATTTTGTGCTCATCTTCTGCTTTAGCATGTTTGTATCATCCAAGATAATCATCTTGAGGCCCATCACTTGTTCTGTCTGACGTAGAAGTTTAAGACAAGATGTACCCTAACATATCTGTTTGTAACATGTGCAGCAAAAAATGAGGCAGCTTCAGGATATTTAACTATGCCTTTGCTGCCTAGATTTAGTGCAGTTTCTGTGTATATGAATTTTTATCTATAAAAATAATACACCTATATGTGTTGGAAGAGGAAGAGTCAAGTGTGGGCTTAGATTAAGGAAAACATCCAAGGTTATGTTTTGCATCCTTGGAGGTTAGATTTTATATGATTTAAGGATTAAAAATTTTTCTGTGTTTGAAACTGAGAGAGAGCTAGCCACGCATGTAAAATACAATTAAAAAAACAAGGCTGTATGGGTGAAGAAGGAAGAAATCAGGCTTACTTGTCTACTGCCTGGTGTAAAGCTGTATGCACACAGTGGTATCTCTCCATTCACTGACTTCGCTGTACACATTGTCACAGGAGGCTTGGCTTAATCAGTTGTGAGCTGAAAAAAGTAATATAAATTGGAACCTTTTGTCGTGGAATATTTAAATGTGGATATGATTTAATGGCTTTGGGGAAAAAATTTAGCATGAGAGATTGTAAGAAACAAGAAATCGATTATATGTAAGAAAGGACTTGAACTTCTAATCAAGTATTACCATATACAGAGAGATCCCTAGCTAGTTATAGCTTAATTCAAAGTGGATAATAGTTAGATTTTTTGTTAATTTTAAGTTTTATCAAAAAATGACATTCCTATTCATTCTTTATCTAGGTTTGCATAGAACATACTTAAAATGTTTTATGGAAAACCATCACTATGTAAATATTGAAGCATATGCCATACAGTATCCATAGGTAGTATGTTTTCTAAGAAGCATGTGCATCTCTGCAATATCTTTTTACTTTGGCTAGGGAAATAAAAATGATTGCTGTGAATTAACCAGGTATAGCTTGATGCAACCGGTATAAGTAAGCAGAGAATATTTAAGGCCAGCTTTCTGAGACCTTGCTGTTTATGTGACAGTGAAGATAACCCCCTCGATAATCAAATACTTGACAGCCAAATTTTGTGATCAGTGGCACTTAGCAACAGCTGAAAGTCTGTCCTTCTTCTCTGCAAACCCAAAATGTTCTGTCATTGACTAAATGGGATGGAAGAGGGTGGCATCTCATGGACAGGTAGGTCATGTAGCCAACTGCCAGCATCTCTGACTTCTGCTGTGGAATACTTCCCCGAAAGCGTTCACAGAGCCCCTGTGTTTGGGCATTGCCTCCCTGCTCAGTGCACACAGAAAGCTAGATCTACAGCCATCAGATGGGAGATTGTGTGAAGTAACCTTCCACTGATGTGTGTGGCAGTTACAGGTCTGTTACAGGACTTGTACCTACTATTTCCATGAGTTATTCTCATACGGGCTGTATCTAATTTTTATGTACTTAAATATCTGTTTTTATAAAACATCCATCTGCTACATAAGCCTGTGAGTGATTTACAAATTAAAGCAAAAACAAAACAAATTACTACCAGTAGTACATTACAAAGCAGCCTGCAGCTGGCTGCAGTCAGAGGTTCTAATTCAATACATGCAAGCAGTGTAAATTAGACAATGTTCTTTCCATCTTTGAGTTACAGTTAGAAGCAATAAATACTTGTGGCTTCAGATTGGGAATGTGTGTGCATAAATTGTTTCACAGGTGACTGTTTTTTGAGTTTCATGTAAGAATCGCTCAAAAGCAGAACCAGTATGGCCAGCTGGAAGTAGCAGGAGAAGTTAATGCAAGGAAATTTAGGTGGCATTCATGGGGAGAGTAATCAAAGCAAGTTGGGAAAAGTGGGCAAAATATAATCTTAGAGCTTTCAAAAGTAAACCTGTTCTTTGTGTTGTTTCTTTTTCTGTTGGGTGTTTGTGGGGTATTATTCTTGTTGGTTTTGTGTTCCGGATGATTTTTACTAGATAGCAGACTGCCTCTAAAATGCTCCTCCATCTGACTGGTAGAGCAGGGGGAGCATAACAGTTACGGATGTCCACAGTGCCCAAAGGTATTTAAAGGTGTGACCACTTCCTGACTAATACTTCAGACCAGGACCAGCATCTGCATGATGGCATTTCTTTCATTTCTGTGTAAATGCATGCTGGATAATTTCTGCTTAGAGATTGGTTCTGGTGCTCTACATCTCCATCAATGCAGTGAGATTCTAAGGATATTCTGTAATTATTTACCGTTGACAGTTTCATAGTCTTGTACTGTTTCATCGTGAGCTATTGTGCGTGGAACCTTTCAAAACATTCTGCATTGGCATGCAAGGTTCTGAAGCATAGATGGCATCAACCTTCACCATCAACTCTGGATTTAGGAAGGTGACACGCATCAGAGCTGAAATAATAATAATAATAATAATAAAATAGATATAATCAATTAAATACATTTGGGGCAAATGGCATTTTCTTGTGCTCTAGAAGGAAGCTTCTGGGGAGGGGAGGAAAGAACCAATACTCTGAAAACTGAAAATAAACAAATAAATAAATAAAGATCGCAAAAACTGAAAGACATTTGCTGGCTTCATAATCAAATAAGAACTGGTGGTTTTTGCAGTAATGTGCAGACCAGAATGTTTGAATGTGTTCTGAAGCTGAGAGTCAAGATTTAAAAAGATCAGAGACAGTACAGAGAGGTATCTTTGCAAGGATTTCAAACTGTTTAATGCATGAGGAAGCACTGGAATAGTTCTGATTTGATGGCATGCAACAGTGCTTGTTGGTTATAGTTACCGTGCTGATGTTATGTCCAGAACTTGCCCAAAAGGAAAGATGCCAATAAAATGATGTATTCATTATATAAGTATTTTAATATCTTTTTATCAATACATGGTGGAGTGGATTGCCTGACATTACATTGCAGAATTTTTAAGTCTTACCTTCAGGCAAATCTCATGCTTACTAGCAAAAATGAAAGTGTGAAATGCTTTTTAATGTATATTTAACAACAGATAGTCTAGTGATTACTGATGTGTATTCTCTCTGGATTTTTCCCTTGGTATCAGAAGGCAGTGTTAAGAGACAACATTTTTACACATTTATACTATCTGTGGCCATCAGATGCTTACTTTTTACATATTTTTAACTGTCATTTATAGCAAAAAAAGTCATCTTTTAAGTCTAAGCCATATCAAGATTGCAAGTCTACAATCGTCAGTTATGCTTTAAACAATTTCTCTATTTCTGCCTTTTGATGTAAGTTTATGATGAATGTGTTTTTCAGTATTGCTATCACGAAAAATAAAAATTAAAAAAAAAAAAGGAGAAAGATACTAGTATTACATGCTATTTTTGAGACTGTTTGCCTTGCATCAGAATTTCTTGTGAGGTGGTCCATAAACGATTTAAGCTGTATGTTTACTTATATTTGAAAAGCAAATCTATCAAATTCATTTGCTTAGCTCTTTCTTATAGCGATAGCATTAAACATCAATTAAGGTACAATTTTCCATATTGTACAATGGAGTGAACAGCAACAAATGTATACCAAACATTTGCATAGTATATAGATTGCAGCTTTTAAAATAGCAATATCAAAGGCATTTCAGATCGCAGAGCCCCAGTGTTCTACATTTTGTTTGCTCTGATGTTATTAAACTCAATCTTTTTCTCTAACTGTGACTGTAATTATGGTATTTGCATGGCTGAAAAAGTTTGCTTTTTGGTTGAGTTTTGTTAACACTGATTGCATGTTGTTTTTCGAGCTTAGTATTTCATGTGCAGGCAACAGAGCACCTTCTATTGAATTCAATAATTATGCAGAATCAATAAGTTTTTTCTTTGTGTTTGTCTTTGTTGTTTCTTTGATATGGCCTCTAGGATGCTGCAGGCAAGGTGCTGGACCGCTGGGCCATAATGTCCAGGGAAGAAGAGATCATTACCCTTCAGCAGTTCCTGAGATTTGGAGAAACCAAATCCATTGTGGAGCTGATGGCAATTCAAGAAAAAGAAGGGCAGGCTGTGGCTGTGCCATCTTCAAAGACAGATTCAGATATAAGGACTTTTATTGAAAGCAATAATCGCACCAGGAGCCCAAGTCTCCTTGCTCACCTGGAGAATAGCAACCCTTCCAGCATTCATCATTTTGAAAACATCCCGAATAGTCTTGCATTCCTGCTACCATTCCAATACATAAATCCAGTCTCTGCTCCACTGTTGGGGCTGCCTCCAAATGGCCTCCTGCTGGAACAGCCAGCAATGAGGCTCCGTGAACCAAGCCTTACAGCTCAAAATGAATATAATGAGAGCAGTGAATCTGAAGTTTCTCCCACACCTTTCAAGAATGAGCAGACATCCAGCAGGAATGCCTTGACCAGCATCACAAATGTTGAACCCAAAACTGAGCCACCCTGTGTCTCTCCTGTTCAGACACCTACGCCTGTCAATGATTTATCGAAAACAGAACATACTAAAAGTTCATTCCGCATTCACAGAATGAGGAGAATGGGGTCTGCCTCTAGAAAAGGAAGAGTGTTTTGTAATGCATGTGGCAAAACTTTCTATGACAAAGGTACACTTAAAATCCACTACAATGCCGTTCACCTGAAAATCAAGCACCGGTGCACTATTGAGGGCTGCAACATGGTCTTCAGCTCTCTCAGAAGCCGCAATCGTCACAGTGCTAACCCTAACCCTCGCCTCCACATGCCTATGCTAAGAAATAACCGAGACAAAGATCTAATTCGTGCTACATCAGGTGCTGCCACCCCAGTCATAGCAAGTACAAAATCCAACCTAACTTTAACAAGCCCTGGGCGTCCACCAATGGGATTTACCACTCCTCCTCTAGATCCTGTACTACAGAATCCTCTTCCCAGTCAGCTGGTGTTTCCAGCTTTAAAGACTGTTCAACCCGTTCCTCCTTTTTACAGAAATTTACTTACTCCTGGAGAAATGGTGAGTCCTCCAACCTCCCTTCCTACCAGTCCAATAATACCAGCAGCGAGTGGCATGGAGCAACATCCCCCACCTCCTTCAGAGTCATCAGTACCATCAGTGCTGATGCCCACCTCAGAGCCTAATGCTGACCTTGCCCCTAAGAAGAAGCCAAGGAAGTCAAGCATGCCAGTTAAAATAGAAAAGGAAGTTATTGATACTGCCGATGAATTTGATGATGAAGATGAAGAGGTGAATGACAGCAGCACAATGGTAAATGACATTGGTCATGACAATCACTGCCATTCTCAGGAAGAAATGAGCCCAGGCTTGTCCGTGAAAGACTTTTCCAAAACTGACAGAAGCAGATGCATTTCCAGACCAGATATAAGAAGGGCAGACAGTATGACATCAGAAGACCAGGAGCACGAGAGAGACTATGAAAATGAGTCTGAGTCGTCAGAGCCCAAACTGTGTGAAGAATCCATGGAAGGTGATGACCGCCTCCATGAACCTGTTGAAAAATCTATGATGCACAGTGACAGACCAGTTGAAAACCACAATGACTCTTCTAACCAGGATGTCATTAAGGTGAAGGAAGAGTATACAGACCCTACATATGATATGTTCTACATGAGCCAATATGGACTGTACAATGGAGGAAGTGCCAGTATGGCTGCCCTTCATGAAAGTTTTGCTTCCACATTCAACTATAACAGCCCTCAGAAATTCTCCCCAGAAGGTGAAATGTGCTCAAGCCCAGACCCCAAGATCTGCTACGTGTGCAAGAAGAGTTTCAAGAGTTCCTACAGTGTGAAGCTTCACTACAGAAACGTTCATTTAAAAGAGATGCATGTCTGCACGGTGGCTGGCTGTAATGCTGCGTTCCCATCACGGAGAAGCAGAGACAGGTCAGTAAATATTAATTGATTTTCTACATTATTAAGTGTGTTGAATTATGTACGAATAGGAAGTTTAGGGTACATGAAGAAAGAGAGAGATGCACAGTAATGACAAGTGACAATCGTGTTCCCATGACATTGAGAGAGTTTCATCACTTCAGGATTTTCATTGTTGCTTGGCATTCAGAATAGTATATATTTGCCATCCTCTTAAGTGACTGGCAAGATAATAAATGTCATTATTCTTTCAGTGTACCTATGAACATGTGTTTATAAGCTGCAGTTCATTACGTTTTTTTCTCCTTGCAGCTTTTAAATCAAGAAAAGCTTCTATTAAATATATAGTAAATAATACGTAATAGAAATTGTTTTCATGCATGCACATCAAACCACAGAAGTAGAAAGGAGGGAAAAGGATGGGTGGACAGTTGGATGAATGGATGGAGAGAGAGAGTGGAAGGACTGTAATAAAAGAATGATTTCCATCCCTGTAGGATCATATAAAAGAAAACATGAAACATAAAAGAATACTTTTGCTTCTCTTCAATTTTTAAAACTAGCTGCTACATTGTAGCAAGAACAAGTAAATAGGTAGAAAATATTTTTCTCTGTAGAGGAATGTATACACCTCACTACGCACCATAGTTGTTTAGTCCACTTTCTTTTCTTCCCAACTTATGGGAATTAAGCACAGTCAGAGAGCAGAGACTAGACCTCTACATATTTTTAAGATCTTCAAGGGTATATTCAGATGACATCATGTCGTAACCATGCAGCATCAGTACTGAAACAGTTGGGCTTAAACAGAAGCAGCTGGTTCTTTAACTCTTAGGGTTTTTTTTGCTGTGTGATGCTTTTTGTTTTGTCTTGTTTTGGTCTTTTGTTTTGTTTTGTTTTGTTTTAATATACTTTTCTTTACTTTTTTATAATTCTTTTCCAATCCTGAGGAAAATGTAATATAAATGGAATTTGTCAATGTGGTACAATAACACAGTTATTTCATAGTTGTGGTTAAAAGCTCTCACATGTGATGATGATCATATGTCACATAACAGAATCTCCCTGGTTCTTGCAATGATAGTGAGACTGAGTCCTCTGTTTTCTTTTATTTGTGTTTCATATTTATTCTTTATGTCATAAAAATTCAGCAGACACAGGAATGAAATTAAACCTAGCTAAACATCTTACACAGCTCCTTTATTTTTACCACTGAAATTGATGGGATTTAAAAGTGAATGTATCATGTCATACAAAATAAAAGCAACTTACTGCTGAGGGGACTGAGATGGAGAGTTCAGTCCCCAACCGTCTCATATCTCCTGGTCCACCAAGCAGAATAGGAACAAACATCAGAAAACAAGTTCAAAACAGATAAAAAGGACCAACTAGGAAGCTTGGTTTAGAGTAGGATGAAACCAGTGAACATGAAGGATGCAAAAATAAATTAAGGCTTAGTAAAGACGTATCTGTTCTAACAGAGAGGTGACTGTGATGACACACATAAAATATCATTGAGAAATGAAAGTTTAAAGTAGGACGTAGGACACATTTTAAAAATATTTTGTGAACTATGTAGGATATACTCCTATTAAGCTCATTGAAAGTAAGCCATCAAAAGCTATGATTCAGGAACTGAGAAAGCATGCTGAATATTTAAACATAAATTTAGTATTTGCTTATTGTTTTGAGTTGCATAAGATGCAAAGCCATATTTCTATCATTCCACCAGTAACATCCAGAATATTTTTCATTTATTTGTTGCACTCAGAACAACAAAAATTCCTACGCATAATACAACTTAAATTGCAAAGATGAAGAATGGTCATGGACTTCAAAAATATGAAGAAATGGTACAGTTTGTGTGCCCATTCTGGCCGGATTTTTTATCCACATACATTACCACTCCCGATCTGCAAATTTTTCTGGAACTACCCTGAAAGAATCAAGTAAAACTGTCGTAGTTCTTGTTAATTCGTTTACAGATTTGACAGAGAAATATCTATATTCTTTTTGCAAACTGCTTAATCACCCTAAAGTCTTTTCCATGCAATTTTTTTTCTTATATTCCTTTTAAATATATGCTTTTATTTTAGAGACAGGCATAAGTTTGCAGTTTCTAGCTCTTCAAATCATGGACAGCACCTCAAAGATAACTGGATAACTAAATTAAAGGTATTACAAAGTGAGAACTTCTTCCAGTGATTTAAATCAATTTCACTTAAAAGCTCAGAGGCATTTTGCTATTAATTGCTGCAGGAGAAATAAGAAATACCTAAAGCACACAGTAAGCACTTCTCAATAAAAATTCTCATGTATTACTGTTTCATTCTTTCAGACACATTATAAAAAGTCTGTATGATTTGCCTGTGTTATCTGTTATCACTCACATAATCAAGTGACCCTTAACAAGCTAAAGAAGCCTAGAAATACTTTGCTTTGCAAATTAATTTTTTTTTTTTTTTTTTTTTTTTTTTTTTTTTTTTGGTCAATGAACTGGAGGTTCTAGATATCTCATAGCCTTGAGAGTTTTTAATCTTTATTATTAATAATTTTGTTAATAATATTGCTAGAAATTATATTAATAATACTAATAATTACATTATAACTAGTTAGGGAAATGTTTTAAAAGAAAACAAAAGCTTATCTGGGGAGAAACATCATTGGTTGATCCTTTATGTTTTATGTAATGGCATCTGGCATCACTTAAGATCTTTTGCCAGTATAGCTCTAGTCAGTTAAAGGTTTGACTATTTTCCCCCTATGTCTTGCATCCAAAAACTCTGAATTCTTGACAGTGGTGGTAGCTGCTGTGAGCTTTGGGAGGATAGTGTTGTGATACACATAGTTAATTACCAGAGGCAGCACATCACACCAGGAGCTAACAGCACTGCTTTGACTGAAGGAGAGTTTTTTATCCACGTGTCAGTTTTTCATTTTGGAACATATCCTGCAGCAATGCCTATTAAGGTTTGACTAAAATGGGCTTCACCATTTCTAGATCATCTGTGCGCAGGCCAAATCCTATATGAATATTATTCTGCTGGAATGGTTGGAATATCTTCTGAAATCTTTAACTAAGCATTGCTATTCTTTGTAAATGAGGATCAGGATAATCAGCAGACTGACAAGTCCCCAACTTACACATATTTTTTCAGTGCAGGGCAGAGGAAAGCACAGCGAAGTACCTGCACTTATTGTCACTGTCCCAGTAATTATTTCTCTTTTCCCTTCTAGAAATTAAAATATAGTGCTTTTGAATGTCCAAGCTCTACTGAGCATCGTTTTTTTGGTTTTTTTTTTTCAGTAGGGCTTTTTTTTTTTAGTTCATCATCTTCTCATCTATATATAGCAGCACTCATCAAATTTTATACATACCTATGTCTCTGACCCTCTCCCCATAAAGAGAAATACAACTGTCTCTCATTTTCTAGAAACTCTACACTTGCCAAAATCATTTTTTATTCCATTCTGCACCAGCCACTCCCTGAATTAGCTTTTCATCCATTGCTATTTCTGTATTTACTTCAAATGTCCTTTTCTCTAAAGGCAAGACATACAGGCTGTATCTTGTTACAGAAAGGCAATGTAAAGTAAATAGTAATAGAAACCGTATTGAAATTGATGTCAGTGATTAGGAGCAGTGTCTTTTTATATACATAATCTGCTTTTAAACAGAAAGATGCCTTTTCCAACATAGTTTTAAGTGGGAAAAGAGAAAGTAGGGAAGAAAAGTTTATGTGAGTACTTTGCACTCAAATGGAAAGAATTGTCTTTCAAAAGGTAATTATTTCTAGACTCAGAAGAGGTTTGCTTATGAGTGAGGAGAAGGAGCCTGGCTCTGGCTGTTGGGTTCCTCTGAGATCTGCATCCCAGCCTCATCTGTGACTCCTGTCACTGCAAACAGTGCCTTTGCGTTATGAAGAAATAGCTGTGGTGGATTCTTGAAGCCAGCACTGAGGTGCGGATGCTCAGGAAATATAGAGCCAAGAAGTGTATGGACAAAATATAGCAAGAGGCTCAGTGGATCTTCTGCTCTCAGTAATTCTCACTGAGGAGCTATGTCAGATCTTAGGGAGAAATTCATACATCTTTTCTGCCAGCCTAGGTGAAAGCTAAATCTGCATTTCGCTTCAGCAGTGGCACTATTAACATCTGTGTTTCTTAGACTACAACTCAGTTATGGCACATCACATTTCTCTTTCACTTCTACACAAAATAAATTAATTTTCAGTGTAACTATTCAAAGGAGCAAAGCAAGAACCTTTCATTTTGTCATTCTACTATTAAAGTAGTAATATTAATTGTTCAGATTTGGTTTAAAATTTTCTCACAGTATGTGCATGTGCGTACGTTCCACACAATAAGAAAAGCCCATGAATAAATTTAAAAACAAAAATACTATCTGCTTAGGGTGACTTATAAATAAATATGAGACAATTCTTGGTGCCAAGGGTGATCATGCCATTTGATTGCTAGTTAAATCAGAGCAGATTTAAACATGTAAACTCCTTGATTTGTATGGAGCAAAACATCTGTATATGGTTTATTAAAACCTGCTGATATCTCCAGAACTACATTTGTATGGGTATAGACCTCTGTGTAGCTGTACTGAAAAAGCAGAGACACTTTTTGTCAGGTTACCTGACTTCCAGCCCTTTACAGGTGTGCTGGAATAAATTACCATCAATTACCTATGATGAGCCACTGCATACATTATCAAGGGAGGTGAAGATGTGAGAAACCTGCAACCCACCACCTGTTATCACCTTCTTGACAAAACAGCAACCTTTTTTTTTTTCATCATCCTACTATTGGTAGGAATCTTTTACAGATAACTTTTTATAGAATCAATTTCTATTTATGCATTCAATTTTAGGAACAGGTAGCTTCAAAATACTACACACTGGTCCATGATAACTATTAGTGGATTCCCCCTTATATAAATAGCTGTCACGTACAGCTTGAATTTCTTCCAATTAGAACAAGGAAATAGCATTTTAAGACATTAGGTGTTTGATGAGCCATTTATCAGGAAACGAAAGAGCTATTTTCTACATTGTTTAAATATAAATATATTTACATACATACGGCTGTTTCTGGGCATGATGCAGTTCTTGATGAAACTAGCTGCATATCCAATACAACTGTATGAACCATTAGGTTTCCTGTTGCAGATTCACTAAGATATGTGCCATTGCTAATGTTCACATAACTCTTCCTTACCCAAGGGAACCTGGATCATAAAGAAATGTTTTGTGCCACTGTTAGTGTCTTTCATGAGTAGTCATGTTGAACATTGAGGGACTACCTGACAGACTGTGTACTCACCAATGTGAACAAGAGAAGCAGAATTGAAATTTGTATGCACAGAAATAATTTACTACTAAGAATTTTTTTCTTAAAAAAACCAACAAACAAAAAAATTAATCATGCCCTAAAGAGGCTATTTATATGAGTCTCTTTAGGGGTTGATTAAGCCCTCTCCTATGAGGATGAGCTGAGAGAGCTGCAGTTGTTTACTCTGGAGAAGAGAAGGCTGCAAGGGGACTTGAGAGAGACCTTTCAGTATCGAAAGAGGAGTATCTAAACAGGAAAGAAGGGGACAGACTCTTTATCAGGATCTGCTGTGATAGGACAAGGAAAAATGGTTTCAAACTAAAAGAGGGGAGATTTAGGTTGTATATAAGGAAAAAGTCTTTTACAGTGAGAGTGGTGAAGCACTGAGACAGGCTGCCCAGAGATATGGTGATTGTCCTGTCCCTTTAGATATTCAAGATGAGGCTGGACCAGGTTCTGAGCGCCCTGATAAAGCTGTACCTGTTCAATGCAGGGGAGTTGGAGTAGATAACCTTTAAATGTCCCTTCCAACTCTAAGGGTTCTATGACTCTATGAGTCTGTGAGTAAAGGTAACAGAATCAACTCAAGCATGGCCTTTTCCTACTGAACTCATTCATTTGTTTTGGGTTTGATTTGGAGGTGGTGGTTGCTGTTCTTTGAAACCATCTGCTGCCATCATTTTTTTGTTTTCTGTTGGCGCACAAGATAGTATCACTTTGACAGAGAGAATACAGATTCACGCAGTGCAAAATATCTTGTTATGTGATCTCACAGTGTAAGTCAAGGAATTTTCAGTGACCTGAAAAGTTTATTTAAACTGCCACACCAGGATTGGGACAGGTGGCAAGCGTAAATAAAGCACTAAAATCACTAGCTAAAAGCAAGACATACATTGAGCAATTTTTCCTGTTATGTGTTGTGACAAATAGTATAAATCTTTAATTCGTTTTGTTCAGTTTCCTGCACAGACTGTGTGTGTTTAATGTTCAGTGAAAGATATTATTTGAGAAGACAGCACTGGGAACATGAATGCTTGTTCATAATATCCTGGTTGCCCCTCAGTTCATGGGAAACAACTGGAAAGAACCAAAACACTTCTCCAGAGAATGGGAGAAAATTGAGGATTTTTTCCTAAAGTCTTTTGAAAGAAGGGGAAGTGAAGCATCTACTTACATTAGTTTCTGCAGAAAATGACTCTAGCTGTTTTTTAAACTTTGCGGCAGAAGGCAGTAGAATTTCTGCTACAGTAGGGGAAGCTCTATCTGCTAGATACAAGATAGCAGTAGGACTCTACTCCCAAAATGATGAGTGAAAAAAACTGATCAATGAAAACAGATGTGTGAAAATAGAACAAGGTACTTCATCCTCAGAGATAGTATTCAGGTGGAGGAATCTGGGGAAGTATGATGAAAGGCTGAAAAAGACACACTTGTGACAAGAATAGCTACACTTTTGCTGCCCTTTGGAATTACAACTTCAGCGGAAGGAGAGAAGCAGTACGCAGACAGGTAACGGAACTGCTGAGCCATGGCAGAGGAAGGGACAGGAATTGTCAAAATGGAAAAGATGGGACATCTGGGGATGAAACTTTATGAAACTGCTCAGTTGGGAGAGATGCAAAATAGGTAATCTTTGTACTCAATTTCTGCTTCCGATATTGCTCAGTAAAGACATTATAAGAGGTACTGTCTTAGAGTGTGAATAAATGCAAGGTAGGTGTTCAAGGAGCCTGGGAGTGAAATGAACTGGTAAATCAAGTCAGGGAACAGTTTGCTTCTGCAAACTGACCTGCACTCAAGATGGAAAGAACCAAAAGAAGGAAAACATGGCAATGGAAAGGTGCTTTCGCTTCTTCAAGGCATATCATTTTTAGAGGCTCAGCAACACAGGAATTGCTGGCACAGCAGGGAGAGAGGAGTCGGCAGACATAAATGCCTTTAGGAAATGTGCTAGGGTGGAAGGATTGAAAATGACAAGGAAAAATTCTGAATCCTAGAGTGTTTAAGGTTTAGTTAGTAGCAGAATAGATTTACTGCAGTGCTTGATGAGACATATCTGGTTCTGGAATATATTCCCTAGAACAGACAAAGCAGTCTATCTCTTCTCAGGCATCATCACGGTTACACTGTCACTTCCTTCTGGGGAATGTTGATTATCAAGGTGATTTCTCAACATCTGCAATGATAGCAAAGAAAATCTGTAGGAGCAGTGGCATAGAAATTTGAAACCGTGAGGCTTCATACTTGTCCAGATTGGAGGCAAAGATGTCCATGGCTCTAGAAGATAACCATCGTATATACATACATGATGCATTCATTTGGGCTTGTTTGTCAGACAAGAGAAGCTTGTCACTTGAAGAGGCATATCTTACATCTAATTTTACCATCTAACCGAAGATTACTTTAGGGTGAGGCCATTTTATTCTTCGCTTAATGATGATGATGTTTCCACCTCTACATTTGGAATGTTGTATTAATTAGAATATGAATAACTATGCTGAGTCGTATCTGAATTTAAACTTAACTTTTACTGAAAATGTGAAATTTACGAAGTAAGTTCTAGAAATGACCTTGAAAAAAATAAGATGGGAATAAATTACATCTTACAGATGATTCATGACAGCTGAAACACTGTTTTGGTGGAAGTATATCAGTCCTGCCTGTATATCTAGACAAAAGTAGACACTATCCACAGTTGAACTCAGCCCAAAAATGTACTTGTTCTTAGGGTCTGTGAGGTCAGTGGGTAGTTTTTAAAGTAGCATTATATAATACACGACCATTATAGTACAGCAAAGCTCATTTGCTTTCCTATCCCGTTGTTCTTTGACATGTTAAGGTAGGTCATGGCCCAGATAGATTGGTTGAGAATTGCAGGCAGGGACTGCCAGCTTTCTGCGTGACCTATCTGTCCACACCTCTCTTCAGCCACACGTGGTGCACATAGTAATCACATTAGTATCAGTGGTTATCCAGTGCTGTGGGTATTGCAGCAGGATCTGTTTGTGCGTTTGCCATAGGGACACTTGAGAGGTTCCCAGTGGCTTTGGAGTTCCCTTAGACAACCTGCTGGGTCCTAAGGAAACACGCAGGGATAACTTGGGCGTGATAGCACTTAAAGCTCCTCACAAGCTGATTGTACTAATGGTGAACACAGGAGACCTCGTGACAGAACTTTTGAGCCCACTACATCTAACAAAAATCTAATGCTTTTAGTAGTGCCTTCTATTTCCCAGCAACATCTTTTAAATTAGCACATTGCTAAGTTTTCTTTTTTTTTTTTCTTAATTAAGAACTTATTTCACATTTAAGCTTGCCCTAAAAAGCATTACTGAAAAAGATCTGTCTAAGAAATAATTTAACATTTTTGCCATAAGGCACCTGCAAGCTTCATTTAAATGGACTTGGAAGAGAAATGAAAGAGTTTCAGATTTGCCAAAAATGTACACTGATGCAAAAAAATAAAAGAAGGGGTTGAAGGACTTTGTTGGCCTTGTGTATAAACGTGAAGTGGCTTGTTTTGCATTGGGGAAGTAAAAAGAGAGAAAGAAAAGATGGGATTGTTCTAAGGTGACTTTTTTTCTTTCTACTGTAACTTCACTTTTATATTTTTTGCTTGTTTGTTTGTTTGGAAGAGAAAGGAAAAAATAACCCTAAGTTGTATTCCATGCCAAGCTATGAATCTGAAACATGAGTTGTAAATTACATTGTTTTTTTTTTTCTTTTCCAGAGTTACTGATTCTCTCTCTAGTGCTTTACAAACTTTATTGCTTATTTTATTAACTAGGGAAAAATGTTGCCCATTTCCAGTTCAATACATTTTTTCCCTTCTATTCCTGTTTTTTCTCTCTCTCTCTCCCCTCCCCCCTTTCTTTGTTATGCCAAAATAAAAAAGCGATTACTCTTCAGCCACTTACAATTGAAAATACAAATGGGAGATAGTTAATTTTGCTGTCCATAAATTTACATTCTACTTTTGCATTTATAACAAAAAAATGTGGAAACAAATATCATCCAAACACATATATGCATGTTGTGTCTGTGTGTACTAAAGAGACCTAAATATAGCTATGTTGGTAGATAAAGATCTAAAAATACAACAGATTGAAAGAGAACTTAGATTCCCACTCAGAAAAGGTAAATGAGCCCTTGTTCCAAGAAGGAGATGTATGCAGATAATATATTATGCAAGATGCAGAATCAAGATTTGATGAGGGACGGAGGCAGGTCCTGACAGAAAGGATAACAGATCCTGCCTTGGAAGTCTCTCAGGTCTGATAGCCAGATAGGGGAGCAGCACTAATTCTGCAGCCTTTTTAGTCTGTTCTGTCACAGAAGGGGCACTGCTGGGTCAGTCAGCTCACTAGTAATTGTGTTTTACAGACTTCTAAAGCAATTGGCTCAGTCAGTCCCAATTCAATAAAAGTAGAGAGCGAGAGTGAGAGCACTTTTGTTCTATTTTTTACTTGAAATTATTTCATTCAGCAGTCTGTCTTTTTTATTACCAGGATTTGACATTAGCACTCCAAGCTATATTAGCATCCATTTCAGCAGTTCAGTAATGGTATTAAAAAAACACTTAACTTCAACGGTGAATGGTTGTATGACAGTACCATAAAAATCCACATTAAAAAAAAACTTATGTATTTGTCCCTGCAAATTATTTTTCACTTGTTTAACCACTTCAAAACTATACTCTCTTGACTGGCATTTGAAAGAGTTTTAACAGAAGGGAAAGCTTGTAAAGGAGTTGAGAAGCAACTGCAGCAACAATGGCATAAAGAGAAAATTGAAGACATTTGAAGAAGATGTAATAGGAACAGTATGCATACAGGCACGACAGACCTCTTGTTTTGGGTGGGTGCCTGTCATTCATCAACTGAAGTAAGATTTTAAGTTCAAATCGCCAAGGTAAAATCTTTGGCATCTTCCACATTTCTGGGATTTCATTTTGAACCCAACACTCTCCAAGCTTGGGATGGCAGCCTAACTACCTTGGCACTGTAGCACACTCTTAAATGACTGCATTAGGTTCTAAATTTTGATTAAACATTCTGTAATTAATCAATGGTAGACATGAAGCAGTTGGCAAGGTCCAGAGCTGCAAAATGTTTAAGACATAAAACATTACAAAGTAATTAGAATGTGCTCCTTCAAGAGAAGGATTGCCTTCAATAAAGAGGTAAATGATAGCATCATGTTTATTGTGGACGTAGGCAGCCAGTGCAATATGATAAACTGCAGGAGATACACATATCAGTAATCATCCACATTATTAGTGTCATTAATCATAATTCTAAAAATATGACAGCAGCAGCCAACTTTTTGACCAATTTTGCCTCTGCCTGTTGGCCATTATAACTTCACTAATAGACTGCAGAGCTCCTGTGCGTGGCAGTTTGCATTGAGAATGGAAGGTTAATTATATTTGAGCTGCTGATTCCTTCTCTCCTCGGAAAAGACTGAGCACTTTGACAATCCCAGGAGCTCACTGCTGTTAAACCAGTAAAAGTACTTTATTGAAATTTTCTTTGTTGGTCAGGAATGAGTAGATGTTTCAAATGAGATATAAGCGCCAGGCTGGGACAGCCGCTAATGTTTCTTCCAAAATAATCCTTGGACAGCAAGCTGAACTCATACTTCCCTTAGATATCTTTGCACAGTCTCCTGTGGATGGGAAAAAAGTTAAGAATTTAATAACTGCTGGCAACAGTATGTATGGAAGAATCTCAGAGGATTGAAATTACTCAGGAGTTGGGGTGTCAGTGAAGGGAGATTGTAAGATAATCAGCTATTAGTTGACCTGAAAGGGATACTTATTTAGTAATGTAAAATTATAAATAGAGGAACCCTGTTGAAGTGCCACATCACATTTAGTTCTTTAGTTCCTCTGGTATTGTATAAATAAAACCAGCAGTTTCAGACAAAGAAAGCAGTGGGACTGAACATTGCCCTTGCATTGCAACCAGAAGAGAATGTTTATGTATTGAACCCAAAATCAGGTGAAATTATCCTGTACCTGAATGTTTGTTACGAATTTGAACTTATAATACAATTAGTAAAGAGTTTATGAACTTCCTGAGCAAACCATGAAGCAATGTGCTATTGTTCATCAATATGTGGGAGAGAGCGGTTGGTTTCAGAGAAGAGCTGGAGGAAGCTAACTGACTGAGTTTTATCTTGAGATATTTGCACTTTCCAAAACTTGAAACAGTAAAATTAATAAGTGGGATGCTGAACTGAAAGGAATCTTCACATAAAATCTTGCAAAATTATCAAATTTTGCATGTCACCTGTTAACAAAATGAAAGCTGAAAACTTCTGATTATAAAACTTAATTATGTAGTATTTATATGATTTAAATTTTAAAATAAATGTTAATTCATTCACTTCTAACTGTATGTTTCCTCAGTACTTCTTAAGAAAATGCTGCCTGTTTTAGAGACAGCAAGTAATCAGGAGATGGGCATCTAACACATGACTACTATGCAGAACCTTTTATGAATTTCACGCAAAGGGATAAACTTCACTCTAGAGCATATGTAAATCAAAGAAGCAGTATGTCAGTTGGACTGATTGTTAGAGTTGCTGAGCACCAATAATTTCCATGAAGGACCGTGTACCACATATGATCACCTTCTTGTGCATGTAACATTCCTACATTTTGTTAGCTCGCTTAGGAAATATTCCATTAGGTACATACTTTTGTTCCAAACTTTCTCAGCCAGTCTGGATATTAGACAAGAGTGCTGGCTGTTTTGTAATGAGTCTGTTTTGCTTCCAGGCAGCTAGTAAATTTTGAAGTTGAAGTGTTGCAACACAATTTTGATTGTTTCTGAGCAACTTTGGCAAGTGAGCCAGTGGCTGTGCTTTTTGTTTGTAATATCTTTTGATCTTTAATGGACAACAGTAGTAATATATTAAGAGCGCAACATGACTTCGATGCTTCTGAGCGCACACAGCTGTTGTGAAAGTGTAATTCTGTTCACACCGTAAGGACCATCTCACTAAACACCTCAACAGGTATGTACTGAATTATTAGGCCTTTCAAGATTCCCGAACCTGTCAGATTTTACATTAAAAATTACAGGGTAGCAAACACTGCCATCAGCTATCGGTTCTACATTTAACCCGACTATCTGCTTACAGAGTTGGCTATCCTACCTCCCCCAAATGCCATCTGAACGTTAACATTTTTTATGCATTCCACGGCGATGACAAATTGTTTTCTGACTCTAACTCTTGATTAAGTATGCAAAAGGCATGTTTGCCACTGCCAACAAACCAATAATTCTCACTAACATCTTCAGAGTTACAACATTTATAAAGTTGCAAAGTGGAGTAAACAAACCATCTGTTTGGCTTTACCATATATGTCATGCTCTCTTATTAGCATATTACGATTCATTTAGTAAACAAATTTGGTGATTTCGTTCATGTCAAAGTTAGAGGGAGCTTGAAGATGATTAACATTCCTGGGACAGGCACATTAATACATTGCTTCCTCTGCAAAGTTAAATGGCTTCTCAGGAGAATCACCCCTTGTTGACAAGATGAGACTGTCAATTTTGTTTGCCTGCCACATTAGGGGCCGTAAGGGGATGGGAAGCTCTGAGAAAGAGAAGCAGTGTAGGCAGCATAATTCACTGCGAATTGAAAAAAGAAGTCTAATTCTGATAAATGGTCGACCCCAATACATCCTACCTGTTATTACAACAGACGTGCCGTATCTGTGCAGTAAATTAGTTAAACCCCTAAAGAGTTTGATGGGAGCTTATCTTCAAGTGAATAATTTGAGTGTAGAGGGAGCTGTCTTCGTGACCAGTGTGAGTGATTTGTTTCATATTGAAAGGGATTGAAATGACTGGGCTCCACATCTTTAATTTGCAAGAACTTGCTTGTCCTTTATTTCTGCATTTAATAAGCACTTTTTTTTTTTTTTTTTTTTACTTTTTTTAATAGGTGCTGAACTGTATTTTACCTTTTGGATTTTCTCCCTATGAAAGGTTAATATTTTTCAGATTCTATGTGATTTAAAATCTCAATAACTGATGTTTATTACCTAAATGCTAATGTAAGAATGCCATAGTTTTATCAGGCAGCATAGCATTTTATCTTCATTCATTGTTCTAAAGTCTGGCCCCTATCCCTACTGTCCTTCTTTCTCTTAGATGTAAATTAAGCTTGAGCAGGTACACAGAAGTGCTAATGCACAGGTGAAAGCCTTGACTTTGTTCAGATAAAGGTGAATTTCATAATTTAGGTCAGATCAGGATTTCATCCTTTTATTATCTTTGCTTAGATGTATGGATTTTTTTTATTATTTTTATATATTAAAACTAACAAACCAACAACAAAAATCAAGCAGCCTGTCTCAAAGATTACTGAGAGAGTGGTAAAAATAGAACAGTAAATGAGGAAATATTTTTTATTAGTTTACATTAGTAATTAAGTTACAAGAACTGTCTCACTGTTGATTTTCTTAAGTAAATGAGAGAAATGATTGCTGTTGCATTCTTGAAGAAATACAAGAATTAAGGGCATATCTTTCCTCATAAATATGTACACTGTTATATTTAGCTAAAGCGTTACTTTCTTTGATTTTAGCTGCATGAAACTCAGCATTTTCAGTCTGTGGAGATTATGAGATAGCATAAAATTCTGCATGTACTTTTCATTATGTTCACATATTTTGAGCCTTTTTGTGAGTTTCTGACTTAGATAAGCAGGAAAGGAACATAAAATTGAGGTAAGACCACAGTACTTTGATATGCAAGAAAATAAATAATGTTGAATTCAAAATTAAAGGAACATACATCTTAATTGAAGGCCTTTAAGGTGAAAAGAAAAAAAAGAGAACTTTGGCTTACATTTAATTATTGGTAAAAGTACAGGCTGAATGTTGAGAAAAATTCCACTGAGCTAAACTTAGGTGTGGAAAACATCTCATAGGATAAATTAATGAAAGTTATGTTGTTTATATGTAATTGCTTTGAAAGTAATGCCTCCTATTTAGTTCAGTGGAAAATATAATAGACAGAAAGAGCACAATAATACTGCTTGATTGTGCAGATTCTCAGCTACAAAACGCGATTTTTCAACAGAGTCACTACCATTAGCTATGCATTTTTGCCAACAATGAACAAGAGCCTGCATGGTCATGTAGAATGTGACTTGTCTTTCACATCACTCTCGCCACTGCTGAAAAGCACTGTCTACCACCTCACTAGGCTTGCATCCACTGTTCAGTCTCCACAAATGTTCAGCAAGCTTCAATGAATGTCAATGAGTGGCATTTTTTCTGCATGAAGGAATTCAATTCCACACCTTTGCTTCAGACACACTTCCATGTCAGACACCATTCTGTCAGACTGCTTCTCTGCTGACATCTATCACATGACAACAACATGTAATGGAATATTTGTAGGAAGGTTCAACCTCTACTGCCATACCACCAACATTCACCTCTGACATCGCGAGCCAAGATAATAAAATAGGAGGCAGTACTTTTGGAGCATCCTTTGTATTATGAGCTGGTCCAACAGCACCTTGTTTTACTACGGCAGGAGTATATCTTGTATGGGACCTGTACAATCTAAGCCATCACTTCCATAACCATCTTTAATGAGAGGTTTGGTAATCTCCATGTAAACCATTGGACAAATGTATCCTGGCATTTGATTTTGCAGTAGAATCTTAAAACTGCAATATGTAATTGTGTTATTTCAGGTAAAAAAAAATAATTAAAAAAAAAAACACAAATATTCTGTATTCTTAAAGAAAAATGCCAATTATTATCTGGAAAAAATAGAGATGTTTAATACTTAATTTCTAATGCATTACGTTTGGAAATTTACATTTATTGTATTACCAAGCGCTAGATTCACTTAAAGCAAAAGTTGCCCAAAGACTGAAAAGTAGAGCTGGCCAAAGACTGATGGTTCCCTCACTCTAAACTTCTGTCTGTGATTTCTTTGAGTTCTTTGAATGATGTTGCTTGGTGATGATGTCATTACTTCAGCAAATCATCTATGCCAGAAAACATGTTTTCAGAACATCTGAAGTAGGAAATTGGGATAATTGTTCTATTTGGAAACATTGGAGGAAAGAATTTAGGGGATACAACTAGCAATGCTGAAATTATTCATTTCAGATTTTTTATGAACACTGCAAAGGGCTTTGATGTTTCAGAGATATTTTCATGAAGGAACATTGTCACTTGCACTTACCCAAAAGCAAGGGGCCAATAGCTGGACATTCAACTGAGACATAGGCCTGGCTTTGCTTTCCTGTCTCTCTGCATTCAGAATAGGTAAATGGGTTTCTCTAGTTCCTCAGCAAGTTCTGCTGAATCACTCTCTCTCACTCATTAAAAATTGAAATACAGTAATATACTTCTCATTTAAAAAAAAGTTAAGAAAATTACACTTTATGTTTCATTTTCAAAAACCTGCACTGCCTCAAACTGTTCACAAAACATTTAAGCCTATTCTTCATGAAGATCCTTTTGTGTTCTGTATGATACCTGAATTTAAGCAAACTGAATACTCTATATTATCTGAATTCCCCAACTCTGCAGTGCTCATTGGAGTGCATTTTGTCCTAGTGCTGATAGGACCGCAGCCATGGGTGCATCCAAAGTTGGCCTTGAGTCATGCATAGTATTCATGCCAATTTCTACACCAGTACAAATTTTACTCTATGATAAATTCCTCCTCTCTTTGCATCAAGAAGAGATTAAAAAAAGACTGACTACATAAACTGAAATAAAGCAGGCATTACATTTTTCTTTCCAAGAAATGGATAGTAAATTAACAAAATCAGATTCATTGACAAGTGTAGAAAGGAACTGCTGATGGGAACCCAGTCTGGATTTATGAGCTGTGTAAATGGCGTGTAAGTTTAATTGACCGTATTTCCTAAGCTTGCAATCTCTTTTCTTCTGTTGAGGCATAGCGCATCTCTCACAAGAGAAGCTTGCTAGTAGTAGATGGGGTGGAACCAACAACAAATTCTAATTATGAAACAATACTTCCATGAATTTCACAAGGGAAGGAAAATACTACCACCAGTGGGATCATGCCCACAGTCAAAAAGCTGCTGTAGTCACTGTAGCACTCTGCATTTTGCTGCTGAAAGGACAGTGTTGAACAGGAAAGTGAGATGCTCTTGCGAGTTGGCCACAAACTGAGATTTTATGTGAACCGTCATTATCATTATCATCTTTTCAGTAGCACTGATGCATTTTGAAGATCATTGTATTTAGAAAGCTGAATTCCCTCCTGTGAGAACTTTCCACATAGTTTTGCCCAGCATATGTCTAATTCATGAGTAATAACTTGGAAGAAGAATGTTAATTATATGAAAAATAAGGCATTCTGGGCTTTCTAAAATAAACCAGATTTTGCTAAAGTTTTCTTGCCACAATAGGCTGCATCCCAAATCATCCTGGAAAAATATTCTCCTTGGTTGTAAGTGTACACGACACGTAGTACAGAGCTAAACAGATGCTAGGAGAGTCCTTGGCACATGCATTATTTCCAATTGTTGGAATTAACCCTCTTCACTGTCTCTTCTTGCCTAGGACAGGGTAAATCTGATAACTGGAGCTGAGTGAGATCTGCATTAATTAAACTCTTTTGTCCTTATATATGTCTTGATGAGGGCACTGACCAATTGTCATGCAACATTTCCATAACTAGGATCAAATCTCTTAATTTATTAGCTGGTGCACAAGTGCTCTGCACTAAGAAGTCCAGAGTCATTCAGAGGATTTTTCTATGTTGATTACTTTATGTTTTTTGTACATATGTGTACTTCTGACACTCATGTTGATATTGAAGCATTTTTCCTTGCCAAGACAGCAGTGTAAAGGGCACGAGAGACAGCCTTAGATTGCCTAGCTCAGGGATGAGAAATAATGCAGCCGTGAAAAGCTGGAGCTTGCTCTTTCTTGCTTTGTGATTTTCTGACCTGTTTGATGGCAGTGATCAGGCAATGGAATAAATCTCTGTGCCTCAGCTTACTTGGTGAACATACTGTTTGTATAAACTCAGAAGAAGGAGCAGTGAGTGGCATTGTAGATCATATCTGGGAACTGAACAGACAAAGAAAGAAACTGCAGGTGCTGTGGGGAGGAGCAGAGGACTGGTGACAAGGCTAGCATTGGCTGTGGAGGACTTGCTAATACTTTTATGTGGTTAAGCAGAAGAAAAAGATTTGCAAAGGATTTCAATGAAATGCATGACTTTGGAATGGAGAAGGGGACCTGTAAGCAAGTTAAGATGGCTGAGTTGTGTTTTCCAAGAAAAAAATAAGAGGGAGGGGGGGAGGGTTGAAAGTAAAAACAAAACAAAAATAAAGATATCAGCATTGCATGAGAGGAGCAAAGAAATAGTTACAGCTATCAAGATTAAACAATGTATGGGCTTGGCCAATATTTTTAATACTCATCTTCTTCTTATACCACTCTGATTGCTGTGTACATCAGTTTGGTTTGAATATATATCCTTTTGCCTTTCCATTTGGATAAGATTCTTCATGGCTTCATAGCAAATCGTGATTCATTTCTACCTGTAAACTCAGTCCTACCCTAGTTGGCAATTGCCAATGCTTGCCTTTTCCAAAACAGCTCCCTTTATGAATTTCCCAGCTCTTTCCAATCTGTTATCTTAATTCCACTTTTTTTTTTTTTTTTTTTTTTTTTCTTCTTAAGGAGCCATTTTTCAGAGCAGCACTTACACACATGGACATGCTTCTGCATAGGACTCCCTTGTTGTCTCTTCCCGAAGAAACCCTAAGAATGCTGCAGCCAATCCTGAAAAGAACATTCCTTATGCACTTTTCAAGAAGCACCCTGTGTGGGATGCTTAGTCTGCACCAATTTAGTAGTGCTGCAGACAGGAAGGGATGAAAGGTCAGACTCTGTGCACTCTAGACTTGTGTGTTTATGAAAATGCACTGCTCTGTCCCTCTTATCCTAGTGGTCATCCAACTACTGAAACTGTGTAAAGCTTGTAGCTTTAGCTTATAATGTTAATTCTTGCAAAGTTTTAGCCTCTGTGACTTTGGATTTATCCTAAGATTTCAAATCCCCAGTGTCCAAGTATATGAACTTTTTCTGACAATACCATCCTCTCATACCTAGCAGAATTTTTTTACATATGATATTTAGGGAGAGTGTTAAACACAAGTGAAATAGATTAAGAAATGAATGTAGAAGAATCAATTCTTTTGAACTGTGGTTGCATAATGGAAATCGACTGCTATGAATGAACCTATGTTCAGAAGTTATGAACAGCAGAGCTAATGCACTGCCATGAGTTCATCTTTATTATTGCATTATACCTGAATCAATTGATAAAGTAGTTTTTTTTTTAAGACTAGGAATGGCACTTAATTGAATAAAAGTCAATGTAATTATATTAGAAGAATCCAACAGTACTGCTGACAGCGGAAAAGGGACACTACTGAGCAGAGTGCCAGAACTTGTCCACACATTTCTGCACATCGTTTGCCTGACAGATATTATGGGCTGGTACATACTTTAATTAGATTACTGATTGCCACTGCTGTAAGTGAGAATTGAATAAGGGAGGCATCTCTCCTTATCAGAGCATCGGCAGGCTTTGCATCCTTATGCTGGTCTTTCTCAGAATGGTCTCTGTCCATCTGGGGCTCAGTGGCCCCTCTTCAACATGATAATTTATTCTTATCTCTTAATTCACTGAGTGCTGAAGTTATTTTCACTGCACGGCTGGCTGTTGTTCTTCTCAGCAGCAAACCATGGAAAAAGTAAGTGCAAATGTGTGAAAAACAATAGTAATAGCTATTCTGACTAGTTACTAGACTGCAGAAAATTGACGAAGCAGGGGAATGAGGGGGAGAGGGGAAAATCATAAGAAGTAAACACATGAGCACTTTATGAGTAGCATTTTGAGTTTGCAGTTATCATTATGATGATAAGCACAAATACACTTTTATGGTCATGTAATAATACCAGTCAGTGTGGACAGGCCTTCACAGTAAGCAATTCCCATGCAGCACTTAGCAACTTTACTTGGAGCTTTATGCCATCTGACACCAGGAAGGCAAGGGACTGTCAGGACTACTGTTTATCATTCATGTATGTGCACTCTGCATGCATCTGTTTAGAACTCATTTGCGGATGATGATGGGGATGCTGTGAATATGCTTTGATTAATTTGGTTTATGTTTTTCATATTGTGTGGTTGAGTCAGTATCCATCAAGACAACAGTGTAAGTGAGATTACAGCTGACAAAAACAGTTTCACAATCAAGACTTTTTAAAAGTCTATATTTTATTGGTTTCAGATATTATTTTCATTTGTCTTTTTTTTTTTTTAACCAGATATGTCTGGATTGGAATGTGAATTTGTTCTTTCTCTCTCTCTCCTCTTTCTTTCTTTCTTTCTTCCTTTCTTTCTTTCTCTTCTCTCTTCTCTCTCTCTCTTTTGTGATCTCAATTTAGCAAAAGATTAGAAAGCTGATCTTATCACAAGGTAAGCTCAGCCTTCCTAAGTGCAGTGTGGGAATATGCATAATTACAGTTCTGCGCCTCAAAAAAGCAATGGTGCTTTATTTGCTTGTGTGAAAGTAATGTTTCCCATGTGGGAAAATTAAAAAAAATAAAAAGAAACAAGGAATGCTCTCCACTTTTTTCTCTGCCCTTGTCCATACCTCTCAACTGTCTCACATTAGGAGAGAAATTCTCCATATATACCTCCTGCACTGGAATAATTGCATCCCGAGCAGAAATGATTGAATTAAACTGCAGTTCAACATCAGTTTTATGTCAGAGAAAAGTTACCTGCGCTTGCAGGTGAGTGGGATGGCTCACTTATATTGTTTTATCTTTATTTATTACTATAAATTATGATCAACAGATAGATGAATCACAAAATAAGTGACATAAAAATGTACTCTGGATATATTTAATCTGCCTACATTTACATTTTCCTTGTTTATCTACATTGTATTGCTGTACCACGTTTGGGACTTCAGCTGGTTGAGAGGTATGTTTCCAAGGGTTTCTTAAAACAAAAGCTACTGATAAGGAAATACTGCTAATAGCTATTGTTTCCCTTCTCCCTTTTTTTTATTATAGTAGGATCTAAATGTCTGTAAAATATTTAATCATTGTTATGTTTTCCACTGCCAATTTTATGCCTAGTGCTGTCTTGCAAATTAAAGTATTCTTGTGTTAAAACTCTCTCTTTCTCTCTCTCTTCCCCACCCCCGTCCCCTCTTTCCTTTCCTTCCTACATTTGGGCTCTGATCTGCAATTTATAATGGGCAGACAGACTGGTGAGTCTGCATGTTGTAAATTGCGGGTTTGGGTCCTTAGCTTGCAAAGAATGTTACGCAGTAGAACTTCGCTAATTCTTTTGTTACTGACTTGAAAATCCAGTCACCCTCCAAAGAGGCTAAATAAATATTTGTCATTTCCTCAGTAATGGTGCACATTCTGAATACTGAACGCTAAAGTTTTCTAATACTGAAAACTTTGTACTGATTTCTCGTCATTAAGCACTTTGACAAAAAGAGCATGTTCTGTGGTCAGAGGTCTTTGATGACTATGTTTGTTGGTTGCATCCTTAATCTAGAAAACGCAGTTTTTCAAAGAGGGTTTCCTGCCACTACTGCAAATCAGTGACGTTCTACTGCAATGGATAAATAAAGCCAATATCAAAAGTGGAGAGTAGAATGCAGCATTTAAAATAATACGCTGTTTTACACAGTTACTAACCCAAAGGCTTATATTTGTTTGCAAATGTGGAGCTTTACTTCTTGAGAACAAAGGCCCTGATCCTGTAAAACACTTGAGAATATTTTAACTTGCAGCTCTTGGGATCTGGTCCAAAGACCACTGACGTCAGTGACAGCTTTTCCAGTGTCTCTTGAGCACTCACAGTGACTTCAGCACATACCTAAGCCAAAGCCCATGGTTAAGTGTTTTGATTGATTTGGGGCAAAATTTTTATTGCCATCAGCTTTTTTGTTGCTTGTTTTTTTTTTTTTTTTTTTTTTTCTGAAAATTACATTGCTTGGGTTATTCAGCACTATATCAGGCACCGTACTGGGAAGAATACAGTGAGGACTGGCAGTATCCTCCCAGAAGGATGGAACCAGTGACTTTGGCTAAGATTTTCAGAAACTTACATGTGAATTTCCTAAACCCTTCAAGTCTTCTCCATGATGATTTGGCCTGATTCTGAATCCCTTTACACCAGAATTAAATTATCAGAATCAGGACCTCCGGCTATGTATTGTTCAGTTATCTGCTTTTTTTTTTCCTCCTATCTTTCATTTACACAGTTATGTGAATACATATGTATGTATATTACATATTTATATGTATATATGTATACAAATACAAAGATCTGGGTATAGGTATGGATATAGAGATACAGAGATACAGGTATGAATGTACACAGATATTCCAGATATTAATACTATTTTCTCCAGAGAAAGATTTTTAGGAAGGCCAGTGGGGGTTCAGGGACTAAGAACAGCACTGCGTTTTCTGTTAATCTGACTTATAATTTAGGAAATATCAGATATAAAGGCTGTAGCTGCTGCTGAGGTCTAATGTTGAGGAGCAGTAGCTGGAAAGTGGTATGGGGGTTTATTTTGCTTGACTTGTTTTGTCCAATGGACTTGTTCAATTTTAACAAGACTGAATTTTCCAAGAAGCACGAGTAGGGGATATTTGTATGTTATTGCTAAATCAGAATTTTGGTTTGGTGCTTGGCGACTGTACTTTTAATCAAAAATACTGTACATTTTTCCTTTCTTCCCTTCCCTCTTCCTTTCCCAGACACAGTGCTAATATAAACCTGCACCGTAAACTGTTGACCAAAGAACTGGATGACATGGGCCTGGACTCCTCACAGCCTTCTCTTAGTAAGGACCTTCGTGATGAATTTTTGGTGAAGATATATGGCGCTCAGCATCAGATGGGGCTTGACATAAGGGAAGACACCTCCTCACCTGCTGGTACTGAGGATTCCCATATGAATGGGTACGGCAGGGTCATGTCAGAAGACTATATGGTTCTAGACCTGAGCACCACCTCCAGCATCCAGTCCAGCAGCAGTATCCATTCCTCAAGAGAATCTGATGCAGGAAGTGATGAGGGCATTCTCCTGGATGACGTCGATGGGGCAAGTGACAGCGGGGAATCTGCCCACAAAGCAGATGCCCCTGCCTTAGCTGTAGGTATGGGCACTGATGTCCCAGGATCCCTCATGTTCAACAGTGTTTCGGTGAGCAACGGTGGGATAATGTGTAACATTTGCCACAAAATGTACAGCAACAAGGGAACCCTCAGAGTGCACTATAAAACAGTGCACTTGCGAGAGATGCACAAATGCAAAGTCCCTGGGTGCAACATGATGTTCTCCTCTGTCCGTAGCCGAAACCGGCACAGTCAGAATCCCAACCTGCATAAAAACATTCCCTTCACTTCAGTAGATTAGTTCAAGGATGGACACAGCATAATGTCAGCTCTCAGAGAGGGCCCACCACATTTGAACTGCCATATACAGCCTCCCTTGATATATATATATATATATATATAAAATATACATATATATATAATCTTTTTCTTTTCTTTTTTTAGCAAAAGAAAGAAACACCAGGTGCTTTTTTCCCTTCGTTGGTCGTTGGTTTATTTTTTCTTTTTTTGGGGGGATAGAAACAAAAGGTGGGATCTTTAATCCGGGGTGAGATACCCTTCAAGAAAAAAGAAAAAAGCAAACAAAAACAAAAAACGAACCCACAGAAAACTTGCGGTTATCCCTACTTTTGTTAGAATGTTCTTGGTCATCTCCAAAGAGACGATTTGTTCTACCCATGATTTTCTGATTTTCGCCTGAAAAAAAAAAAAAAAAAAAAAAAAAAAAAAAAAAAAAGCAAAGAAAAAAAAAGAAAAAAATCTACTTAGTTGTCTTTGTGTCTTCTAAGCATTGGGGATAACGTTCTACTAAGCATGGCTGTTACACTTGTATATATATATTGAGCCTTGACAGGCCTATGATGTAAAACAATTGTATTGATGGTGGTTTAACTCTTTTTTTTTTTTTTGGCTTAATTTTTACAGTTACATTCAGCTGTTAGATAAGCAGGAAAAATAGTTTGCTGGCTAGTTCTACTCATTTATGTTAGCTTTAATGCACATTTTTAAAAGAACCACGGTCTTGTTTTAACTACCTGCTAGATATAAGTAATACAGAGGTGCTGGCATGCTTTACAGTACCTGATCTGATACCATTTTTTTGTCTTGTACTATTACATAAATCCAGTCATGCACTTTTTCGTACACTACGAGGGGATGTGTAATAATATCCATGCTTTTTTTTTTCTTAAACTATTGCCATACTTTCAGTAAGTGTCTTTAAAAAAATACACTTAGATAAAAGTGGTCTGGTCAGTATGAGGGCATGAATGCCAAACAAAGAGTATTAGTGTTTAGTGTTAATACAAAAGTGCCAACTTTGCACACATTTTGAAAAAAAAAGAAAATGTAGTTACTTATTCACCATAACCACAGTTGTAGTTTTTGGACTACGGTAAAAAATACTGGGGAGAGAAACGGGGTAAAGTGAAATACAGAATTCTTGGTGCTTTTTTCAAGTGCCAACTATTACTAGAAACAATAGAGCATCCTCATTCCGTATATAATACATTACATGAAAGAAAAAAAACAGAATTGTGTCACGTGAATTGGTGTAAACTTTTTTTTTTGTTGAACATGCATAATATTTGGGGATATAAATGCTGATACTACTTGTCACGGAACAAAGATGAATATAATTTTGTGTGCTTCTTACTATGGCCTGGATTTTTTGTGGTGTTTAAAAAAAAAAAAAAAAAAAGGAACAGGGAAATAATGTTAACTATGTTAACTATGTTGTTCTGTAAAGTTGTCTTTTTTTGCAATGGAAAGTTCTGTAGTATGATTAAGGCATGTTTTATAGAAGCAATCAAAAGATGTTAAAGGCAGAAGCACTTAGAAGCTCTGAGAACACATGCTGGAATTTTTATTGGGTAACTTTCCCTTTGGATAAATTGCAGATTAGAAAAAAAGGATCTCTAGTTGTATTAATGTTTTGTGTTTCACCCACATGGTTTGTCAGAAAAGAATCAAAGCCCAAAAAATAGAGCCAGCAAGAGAGAGAGCAATGGCAGGAGAGGGAGAAGGAGCTAGCCAGTGGGAAAGACAGAGAAAATGAGAAGCTGTCCTCTGAATCGTTTTTGTTTCCAGTGTTTACACATGTTGCTTGAGCTGGTAAACCACACTGGCAGGCTCCATTACCACAACGTACTGATTGAATGATGGTATTACGTTCAGTCTACAGCCAAAACCATTGTTGTAGACTCTCCTTTACAGAAACAATAGAGGAAAAAAAAAAAAAAGCAGCAAAAACAAAGCAAAGCAAAAACTTGCAAAATAAGGGATATTTCAGCATCCAATAAAATATTTGTTCATTGAGAATGTGTTCCTTTTCTGTACTTGCTGACCCAGAATATTAGCCTAGAGTCAGAAATGCTCCTATGCTTCAGCTTGTGGCTGTTTTGATTTGTTGCGCATTTTGATCATTTTTATCTTTATGTCCACATCAGTACTTACTCTTGTTACATTTTTCTAGAGGAACCTCTTAATATGGATTTCCTCTTTTATAGTACTCTTTATGCATTTCAGTACTCTTGTTTCCAAAAGCAGCAATCGATAGCTAATAAATCAGTATTTTCAGCTGTAGAAAGAAGAGAAAAATCTAAGTTAATTCTACTGTGCTTCTATGGGTTACAAGCCTCTGATCATTTTTTGATTCTGTCTACTGATGAAGCCCAGAAAACTTCTGTGAATCCCACAGAAACGATAGCGAAAGTTTACCCTCTGGTTTAACAAAAAGAAAGTTTATAGCAAAAGCAAGGCCGTTTCACTAACTGTTTTTCTTTCATCTTTTTTATTTTTCCTTGAAGTCTCTACTATTTTCCCTTGTTAAATGGAATCTAGAGAATCTGCTTTGCTTTGTTTTACGTTGTGCAAGCTCAGTGTATTAGTGACAGAGGAAAATTAGAACAGTAAAGGTGCATTCCTCTAAAACACTTCGTCTTTTGTAGGTTACCTGCACTGCACTCCTGTCCCTCCTCCCAACTACTAGGAACTAAGCAAGACAGAAAATCTAAAAACCAATATGACAAAAAATTGAATGATTTCCACAGGGAAAACAAAACAAAAGAAAACAAAAACACTGTTTTGAACTATGTATGCTATAAATAAATATTGTTTTCAATGAAAAACACTTAAGATATAAATAATTCCTCACAGTGGTTCTGCATTCTCATTTCATTCTCTTTCTGTTAGAAGTCAAATGATTTTGGAAAAATTGTTTGGAAAAGTAAACATCATCTGTAGATAAACTGAGCAAATTAATTACATAGAAAAAATTTGTTTGTTACACAAAATGAAACAGCATTTTTTTTAAAAAGTAAAAAAGCAGGGACAAACCTTTGAAAACTACAGTCCTTCTTTTATGGCATCCTAGACTTCATTCAGATTATGCTTAAGCCCTTTGAGGGCAAGTAGGAATTTTATTATGGACAGAATATTTCCCTCTGTTATTTCTAAATGACTCAAAGTGCTTTTTCAGTGATAGAGACACTAATGTCAGGTTTTAGGAGGGCACACAAACTATTATATAATTGAGTGGTATTTCACTCCATCCTATTTACCAAGCATCTTTATGAAAATCTGTATTTGTCAGAACTGTTCCTGTGTTAGAATTTGTATTCCCTGAAATTATATGAACAAGGATGAAGAAAGGGCTTGATAGTAGAAGTTTGGTTTTACTGATAAAATTAACAAAACATCTAACATTCCTAGGTGATCTCAGCAGAGACCCACACTGCAACATGCATAAAGACTAAATTTCTAACTAATACAGCACAAGGCATGACTGTAACAGTATGATGATGACAAGTGTTGGACAGTTGCTTATGCCATCAGAATCCCATGGCTAGTCCTTCAGTTTGCAATATTGGCAGCCCTATTTTTTTTTTTAAAACAAGAATTAGATAGAATTTGAGGAATTTGAGTTGTATAGAGATTCTTCGTTTTACATGAAATAGGTTCTTTGTTGTTCGGTTCCTATAGTTATTCTTGACATGGTTTTCAAATTATTTTACTGTTTTGTTCATTGAAAATAGTCGTATTTTTCTGTAAATATCAAACAGGCTATGTCTTCTTTAAGAAAATAACTGCATACTGAATCTCTTCTGGAATCAGAATTACTTTCTTCTTAAGCATTTTTTTTTTCTTTCAGATAACTTTTTTTTTTCCTTTTTCTTTTTCTTTTTTTTTTCTTTTTCCTTTTTCTTTTTCCTTTTTCTTTTTTTCTTTTTTTTTCCCAAGAAAGCATGTGATGCCAGTTAATTCCCTAGTAATTTTTGAAAAACTGTATCAAATAATTTAGAAGGAAAATAGAAGAGTAACAGTACAAGAATGGGAACCAGGACTTGAACATCCATAATAGTGGTGGTCCTTCTCACTGCTTAGTTTTTGACAGATTATATCTCACAAATGTTTATGTTTTTCTCTGCTAAAATATGGCTATCACTGATATGATCTTAGTCCAAAACTTAGTTGTTAAAGAACTAATTTATATCAATTTAATATTTTTGCACACCTTACCATATTTAGTCGGTTTCCCTGAACTACATATGTTGCTCCAAAAATAATGCCTCCTATTTATTTCCCTGGAAACTACAACAAATTCAAAGAACACAATAACACTATTTGATGATAGAACAAATTCTCAGCTGCAGAACACTGCTTTTCAACACTGCCACCATCGTTAGCTATGCATTTTTGCCAGGCTTGTAAAAATCTGCACCAGCAGAGGTGACCCACTGTTGCTGTCACCACTGCTGAAATGCACCACTCACCACATCACTGTGATCACATGAACTGTTTGGTTTCTATAAACATTTGGCAAGCAATGATGAATGCCAATGGGTGCCATTTTTTCCACGTGGAGAAACTCAGTGACACACTGTTGCTTCATATGCACTTCCATCAGACGCCATTCTGTCAGACTGTGCCTCTGCTGCCATCAGTCACACAGCAGCAACATGTGATGGAATATTGTTGGGAAGGTTCAGTCTCTACTGCCATACCACCAACATCCACCTCTGACATCATGGGTCAACACAATGAAATAGGAGGCCTTACTTTCAGAGCAGCCCTCATATATCTCTATCAGATACATTTTGTTATGGCTGAGATTTCAACTCTGTCTCTTAAACTGCATCTGGTTCCATGCTGACACTGCAGTATCACATACAAACTATAAGCATTCTGCCACTGAGTCACAATTGAACTTGATGCAATTTGGAAAGTATGGATTAGAAAGGTTGTTGGCACAATACTATGAAATATCTCTTATAGGTTCTTCATGCCTAGGTTCATAAAATTTGTGTTTCCCAGATACTTTACATAGCAGAAATTGTTCACCATATTTGCTGTGAGTAAACTACAGTGTTCCTTCCTTCCTTCCTTCCTTCCTTCCTTCCTTCCTTCCTTCCTTCCTTCCTTCCTTCCTCCCTCCCTCTCTCCCTCTCTCTCCCTTCCTCCCTCCACCCTTCCTCCCTCCCTGCCTCCCTCCACCCCTCCCTCCCTGCCTCCCTTCTTTCCTGAAAATGAAAGTGTAATTTCTCTGCTTATTCTAAAAATATTTTCCATCATCTTTGCATTTCCCATTTCATCCCCGAAAAGGAGCTTTAGGAAAAATAAGTCAGGTACAAAACAGGAGAGCAGCTGCCAGGGAAGGCCAGCACCTCTGTCCAGTCTAGCTCATAGGAAATGAGACTGCAGGCATCCAATTCAGTTTTCTCTGAGTTTTAGTTTTCTCAATTAAACAAGTTAAGGATCTAGCATAGCTAATTATGTGGGGTAGGAATGTGCCTAAGCAGCAAGACAAAGAGCTGTGTGATTATCTGGAAAGATCAAAAATGTAATGATACATGGTTCAATCTGTTCCAAAGACAGGAACCACTTACAAGACTGAGATTTAGTTCCAAAGTTTTCTCTTTCCATGCATTTGGTAATTTAAAATGAAAGTGTGTGGTTTAGGCCTGTTTTTCACAGGATTGTTAGGAATCTCTGCCACCATCAGAAAACAGGGCATCTCTTAAGAATATATTTTTACTCAGATTCTGCAGAACATTTTCACATCTTTGGTGACCAGAGAGGGAATAAGGGAGGGAAATGCACACATGCTCCTTGAAATGTTAGATGCAAGTTATGTGAAGATAATTTTTAGTCCTTCTTCATCCCAAGAATGTTTATGTCACTCCCTCTTTGGGTTGTATTAACAGAATTATTCATTTTTATTTCAAAAAAAGCAGCAAAAGCATCTGTAGTAAGAGCAAGGAGGCAGCAGGAATTCTCAGTGGGGAGAAGGTGAGTGGCAGACACATTATGGCAGCTGGTATATGTCCAGTTCCTTCTTAAATTTTTTTTCTTATGGCACTACTTTGCTACTATAGTAACTCAACAAAACAGTGACTCTTGTGCTACTTTGCAAGATAAGCATCAGCATATCCTGCTGTCGCCACATGATGAGTTGGGTTTTTTTCCCCCTCCTGTAGGGACATAAAAGGAACTCTTTTCCATACCCATTTTTTCTTCAGAGCAACATCATATGATGGACTGAACCTTTCACCCACATGTTTGCCCAAGTACATGTCTGTTCCAGTCCCATGGTTTCTGTCTCTTCTTGCCAAGCAGCATTATCACTGCCTTTGAAATGGCCTGCAACAGACTGAAGCAGCAACTTTTTTTACATGAGTAATATTATCTTGAATCGGTAGTTAACTAGTCTTTATGTGGCTTCTTTTCTGCAGTCAAGCCATGATCTTGAATGACAGTTTGAGTGACAGCTTTGATTTTTATATTGAACATGTATATCTCAATACTGTTGCTGTTATGTTTGATATTAGCACTGAAAAGAAAGCATTTCTTGGCCATGGAAGGGTTAAAAAAATGGACATGTTTTTGACAGGTCCTCTGACTTTTGCCAGTATTATTGTTCATTATGATGACACTGTATTTTTTTTTAATAGCAGCTGTAGTTGTCATAAAACTATTTTCCCATTCCTCTCCTTTAAAGTGTGGTGTTGTAAATTCATGTGACCTTTCCTGCAAAGAATAAATATTTCTTTTTTTATATAAGATCTCAAGACAAGGCTTGGTTTGTAACAAATAGTGGCCCATTACAAAGAGGAAAAAAAAAAAAACCAACTAGCTGAGCAGCACGATGCTTCAGTTCAATTTCACCTCATATCTTTCTAATAACTTACTTGTCACTTTATTACTTTCCAGTAATGTGAATGCTGCTGACAAGACTGTCACACTAACAGCAGACAACACCCTCTCTTGCTTAGCCCCAGCTCTCCTGGCTACTTATTGCACTGGCCCTGAAGGGACACAAACTAATAGTGTGCTTTCAAGTTCAGCACTTGGCCATCAAATATAAAAGGATGCGTAATTGCCTGTTTATCCCCTGTGAAGGGGAAATTGAGTATAAGAACAGGCTTTCCCTCCCTGTTCCTTGACACACACGCACATGTACACACACACATCTGCAGTGAGTGAAGGGAAGTCCCATCTGGAGAGCTTCGATTTGTCTTTGGGAAGCCCAAGGCTGCCACTGGCTGCTCTATCGAGCTATCAAGCAGACAGTAACAAGATGGCTTCTTAACAAAAGGTCAGCTGAGAAATGCTGTCTGTGACGGCACTTTTGTCTGCTTATGTAGCAACTAATTGCTTTGTATTGGCATAAGCCATACTGTACCTGCTAGAAATAGACGTGCAGACTCGCTGCAGGTCTGACTGCAGGTTTAGCAGCAAACAGGACATGTAATCTTATCTTTTTCCGTTTTAGCCCATCCCATGGCAAATTTCAGAGCAAAGCCATTCCCTCAAATTCCAATAGTGAATGCCAATTCCAGATATTCTTTCTGCTGTGACAGGAACATCTCCTGCTGAGGTCAGTGTGAACCTCTGTGAAGTGTTAGGGAGATGTATCTGAGACACAATCTGCTGCCCTCATACAAGGAGGAATTCACTCCGCTCTGATTTATCTCTTCATTAACAAGAACACTGCCAAAAGCACAGACTCCAGCACTGCCTTTCAGACAAAGCAGAGAGGAAGAGGAGAGGAAGAGTTTGAGAGGGGAAGCGGCTTGGGCGCATGCACGCTGCTGAAGTCCTGCATGCGTGAAAGGTCCATGTGCCGGCCCCACCACCTCCCTTCCTCCACATGGTATGTGGGTCAGTCAGAGCTGCTCATTGGCTCTCCAACAGTCGCTGAAAGATCACATAGCCTGAGGAGTCAGTGAGACCTGCTTTCCTCACCCAGCCTGCAGGATTTCTGTGCTGGGACTGTAGTACCAAGTCCCATTGGTGCCCTGAGTGCTGCACAGCGTGGACTGAAGTGGTATTGCCCATGCAATACATAAAGAAGCAACTTACAGAAAAATGCCAGGCCTGGAAGACCTAAACACAGCCTTTTGGGAGCTTGTTATTTTTCATACCCTTAGGTGATTCGTTACATTAGTGGACAGTATTTCCTATTTCCCAGTTCTGGATGCTTAACCTCTTTCCAGGGCTGTGTGGTAATTACTACATTAAAGGTGATGGTACCCACTACAGTATGCCAAGGCCTTCTACCAGTAAGACTACGGCCAGTGATCTTTTCCCACCTTTTCCCTCCCTCCACGTGCATCAGAAGCTGTAAAGGCTGAAGTCAGGAGGCAACTTTTTGAGGCCTGGTGCAGGAGGGAGCGGTGTCTGTGTTGGAAGTGTAAAGGCTGAGCTCAGGCTCTACTCTCTCACAAGCTCCACACCTGTGGGGCGACACCAAGGCCAGAGCCATCAGCTCCACTATCCTGCCTCCCTGTTTCTGGGGCTGGCTGTGGAAACCTGGCCTCTTCCAGTCAAACCAACCATTTGTGTCCTTTCCTTGTGCATATACTTGAGAGACAGACAGAAAATGGAAAGAGAACATAATGACAGTAAAATGAGAGTTATAAAGGGGCAAAATTATGTCATTTTTATACATTTATTGTTACATATGTTTCTTCTTAAACACAATAACTAATAACACAAGAAGCTTGACTAAGCAAATGTCTAATGCGTAGAGAGGTTTGTTCAGATGTTCCACAGACTTCATATGCTACTCTCTTCAAACCTTTGGAGAAAAATACTTTAGGAAAATGGAAGAAAGCATCCAGGGCAATTATATTTCTAGAGAAGAAAGAGAGAGCGAGACTAGCTAAGTGATGCATAAAGATTTTATAAGGCATCCGTTGTCAAACAAAGGGTTGGGAATGATCAGAGGATAATGCGCAGTTAGGATGGCAAACTCATCAATAGTTAATCACAACCTGTCCGCTCCTGTTACGGAACGCACGAGACTGTGAACTGCAGCTCTGGGAGAGCTGTGGCACAGCCGTGTGTCTGCATCCCAGCTGGGGAGTGTTGCATGTTCCTGCCAGCAGCCAGCAGTAGTTATGGGTGCTCTGTTCTTGTGCCCCCAGGTACCCATGTCCCTGTGTACCTGCATCCCCATGTCCCTATGTCATCGCGCTCCACATCCCCACAGCCCTGCACTGGACCATGTCCCGTCACCTGGTGGTGGAATGGTTCTGCAGCCACAGGCCCTTGGATCCTGGTCTGCTCCTCTTGGTCCGTGTGATGACCTGTAAAATTAATAGGGCCACTTAAGCTGTACAGACTGAGTTGCTTGTTATTTTTTTCAGACTGTATTTTTACATTTTGATTTCTTTCATCATCTTTATATTTTATGAAGTCTTGTATGGTCTTCAGTCACTGTCTTAGTTTTCTCATTTCCTTTACCTGTTCCCACCTCTTCTCTCATTCTAAGAGAATCTCTTATAAAATTTCATTCAGAAAAGTAGCACATCCTCCTGATATTCTCCATTTTGGAAAGTCTTATGCATTCCATCTGTGAAAATGGTCACTGTTTGTAAAGTGACAAGATGAATAAAATGGCCACTGTTGTGTGTGTGTGTGTCTCATTTAGCTATTTATGAATATAAAATTCAGCATGCTGCTTTTTCTTGTGCAAAGTTTGGTTCTTATGTCATATGGGGCTACTTTCCATAATGTAGCAGTTTCTCAATGGGCAGTGTCTGTGTTCTCATCCATGCCTCCTGCGTCTCTTCCTGTCTGTAAGAAGGACTCCATGTCCCAGTTCAGTGCATGTGAAACAGGTGTGGAAGCAGGCCAACCTGACCCCTGAGTACAGTCAAAATTTACCCCGGCCAAACTTCCACACATTTTTACTCATCCGTGAGCAGGTCACCACAATCTGTTACACCTCTGACTCATTGTAGTGGGCTCATTCCCACAACCAAATAGGCTTGGAGTTTCTTTTTTTGTTGAGGGCACTTGCTCATCAACACAGCAGTGGTTTTAACAGCTTTGGCTGAGAAGGTCACATGGGCTGAGAAACGTAGCACATTCCCATGCAGCCATCTCCTGTGGAGCTGGAGAGATCAGGACCTGGCTGGGGGTCCGCACAGAGATGTAAGCTGAGAAAAACTGGATTCGAACCTTCATACATTTGGTCACCGACAGCGGGCTGGTAGTGGGTTTGGCTGCAAAGACGAAAAGCCTGGAAACCCCTCTCTCTGTGGGCGGGTCCCCTCAGCACAGCGGTACTGCGAGCTCGGTGCCACGCAGCGCCGTGCTGCTTGTGCTGAGCCAGTGGCGGGAGGCGGGCTGCAGCGGGAGGACAGCAAGCTCACTGCTGTCCTGCAGAGATACTCATGTCAGCAGTGTCACAGTGTGTCGCTGAGCACCGCATAGGCACAGGGCTGTGGGGAGCCGGAGTCCAGTGAATGTTTTTGCAAGGGCCTTTCTCCATCTGAAACGGATGAGGCGTTTAATTTTCACTGTCTGTTTTCCATGTGAGCAAAAGGTGAATGCTACGCTGTCCTGCCTGCAGAACGAAAGCATGCACTATGGAACATAGCTGTACAAGGGGATATGAAAAACAGCATCATGTTGATCTAATAATCGTGACATTGGTAGCTTCATAAATACTGTATGTACTCTAAACAAGTTTTTTCCATTAGTTGTCTGAGGGAATTAAAACTCCTGTTTTTAATTTGGCATTTCTTTTCTTGTATTTTCTGTACTGTTACTGTCCTACAGTATGTCTTTTGCATAAAATGCATAAGGTTTTGGGGATATAAATGGAGTTCTACTCATACTTTGTCCAAATACCTCTTGTAATTTGTATCAAAATTCTTGTACAATTTTTATATTAAAGATTTATCAGTCACTGACTTTTCTTTCTCTGCTTTTTTCTTTCCCCTCTTTTCCTTCTCCTATTTTGAGAGGCAAAAACTTCTTTTAAAAGATTTGCTCATTCGCCAGAAATTGAGTATATGAAAATTTTGAGGGGATACATAACAATATTTTTTTATGTCTTGTGCACACTTGTCCTGAAATGTTTGGTATCCAGAGTCTGTCATTGAAACATCTGCAGAAGCCTCCTAAGGCGGGCATTGCTCACACTCGGTATGTCTGGTAGACAGAGAAACTGAAGTAAAAGGGCTTATAAAATGAACTTAGTGTCCTAGCACAGGTCACCTCCCTTTTGCTTTCCAAAGCAGTCACACAGCTCATTAATCTCTGTTTGACATGGAGCATTCTTGTGCTTTCTGAAGGTGAGGATGCTGGCCAAATGTGCTCCCCCCACTGACCTCTGCCTACTGATCTAGGACTGGGCTGTAAGCACATACCACCAGAGGATTCACCTTCCAATTCTTGTCATTGCCCCCTTGCTCTTCTTTGGCATAGATGTGTAACGGGGAGATCCCATTTCTAAGTCTCATTTCTAAGACAGAATGCTGTCTTTTAATTAATCTTCTCACTTTTTTTTTTGTAAGGGCTGGCTATAGCAGCTGGCAGGTTGTGAACTAGGTTCTTCTGGGGTAAATAGTTCTTCTTCAGCCTAAGCTTCTGTGGTGCTTGTGATGTTCTCCATACTGCACTTCTTACCAATACAAAAACAAGCAGTTGAAGGGATGTCTCTCAACAGGATATTCCTGTGAATGCTGTGCTCAGAGGGACAAAAAGGCCACATTACAAACATAAGTGAGTCAGTGTGATGGAATATGATTCATGTTAACTCATTCTAAAAAGAATGGCAAAAGGCAACTTGTCCTGTTACGGGTTCTGTGTTGGCAAGGTGCAGAGCACTCTGTGCTGAATTTTAAGTGCATGTACAGTCCTGTTTAGCTCAAAGGGAATGGATATCTTCTTGCAAATGAGCCCTTCTCTAACAGGTTGGCTGCGGTGGAAACAGTCTGCTCAGTATTTGGTAGAATTCAAAAAGGAACTGTTGCAGCATATGTCCTTATCAGCAAAAAGGAGGAAACTGGACTCACCAGCTGAATGTGGAGGTAGGAGTGGAGAAAGAAAGGAACGTGAAGGCCAATTAACTAGAATTTGTTAAGCATTGTGAACTGGAAGTCTGAGGAAAGGGGTTGGTTGGTTAACTGGTAATATATACTCTCTGATAGATTTAGTACTTTCCCAAAGCTTTTTTTTTTTTTTTTTTTTTTTCCAAACAGTTAAATTCTAGAAACAGCATTTCAGTTTCCAGTCCAGATTTTGCCTAGCTTTAATATAACCTGTGTGCTAATAAGCATGGGCCTATACATAAAAGTTGTCCTCCACAGCTCCACTAACTGTTTACTCAGCCTGAGTGATTTTCTAAAAAGCCCAACAAGGAACTGGATGCCTTGAATCTGTTAATGACTTGTAAATGTTAGCTTCATGTATTTAATTTACATGCCACCACTCTTCTTCCTTTCTCCTATTACTCTCCTCTTCCCTCTCTTCCTTCTGCTTTTTCTCACTTTCATGTATTCTTTCCCTTCCCTTCCCTTCCATTGTTTTATTTTTTATTTTTTTCCCCAAAGTGCTTCAAGCAAATGCAGCTCTTCTTAATTTCAGTGGGTGGGAGAAAGACTGAGGAAGGAAAAATATATAAGTTAAGCAACTCTGTGGAAAGCCAACCTCTGTTGAGGCATGTGGTTATCCTCCCATGTTATTAAATGTCATAGATGTGTTAATGTAGTTCTGCATGGAAGCCAAGCATAATTATAATCATTTCATCTGTCATAACACATCTATAATTGGCATGAATTCCCCTCAAACAATCTTTTCTAGCATAGGGTTTTCATGCTCAGTGCAGAAATATTAGCAAGCACCCATAAAGACTTATTTTGGCACAGCTCTGAGCTAACTGCCTGGGTGAGAGCCAGTTGAGGCACACTGGGCCACTTGAAAACTTGTTGTCTGCTTGTTCACTGCCTGCAAGTTGACAGTGTGACAGTAGATTAAGTGCTACTAATTTAATAAAGCCACTCCTACAGTGATGCTGATACACCAACAATGAGCAAGAGGTAGGAAGAAGAGGGGAGATAAAAATTACATTAGTTTGCACAGAGTAATACCAGAGAAAACCTGCCCCTTATTGATCTTATGTGAGGTGCTGTTATTTTTAAGTCACCTGACTCATGCTTACCCAAACCTTAGCCATATTCATCAGAGAGAGTATAATGAACAGATATTGATTAACTGTGGTAGCTGGAGAGATTTCCCAACAGTGCTAGTTCACATTGATAGGTCTCCAATGGGAATACATGCAACTGCAACCCTGCAACATAACTGATTGTGTTCTAGGTCCTTCAATTGATTTTATTTGAAGAAAAAATATACAGTGGCTCTCCTATGACCTTTAGCTGAAACCTCTCTGTAAAGAAGAACACAAAATGACAGTCAGAGCAAATAAGCATTGCTGCTTACAGTCTTGGCTGTCATAGCAGCACCAAGGCAGCTACGTGCTGCTTGTAGGCTGTAGTCTCCATAGGATCCAAATGTCCAGTGCTGCCCTGCTTTCAGGTGGCAACTTCGTGACATCAGCCAAAAAAGAATCCCCATTATAGCCTCTCTGTTTCTTGAGAGTTCAAGCTAGATTTCAATTCTCCCAGCAATACATTGCTAATCCTAAGATAGCTCTGTCCAAGGTGAAGCGCATCCCACAATGGCCAACACCGAGCTTAGCAAAATATCCTGTGTAGCTAATTCCACTGAAGTAGTAACAAATCCCAAAGGAGAACTAATCACTGAAGCTTTCTAAGCATTTTGCCACATGGCAATTATCAAATGCCCTTTTTGGAACTTCCTGCATTGCTTGAGGTTGCTTTTTTTGTTGGTATATTCTTCAGAGCAGCCTGCTACTGATGTGGGGCTCAGGGACTCAATGTTATCTTCATTCCACCACAATCCCCCTGCCTCTGCTTCTCCAACCTCCATCTTCCAGTATGAAAAGTGATGTCATAAGTGATGCCAGTAGTAAGAAAAGAAGCCAGAAGGGAGTTTCCAAAGAAGAGCAGAAAATGGAAACCTCAGAATGCATGTTTTAGTATCAGGAGGCTTGAGTACACAATCAGACTTGCCAAAGGTCAAGCTACCTCAGACTTTGCAAAATGAAAGCAAATAGCAAAAAGATTTTTCATTGGGAAATAAAGTGAGGCCAAGCAACAATGTAAAAATACTTTCTAAGTAGGTGCACAGGCTTTCAAGTTTAAACTTGATTCCATGATTTATCAGATGAGTCATTTCCAGGAAAGCTTGGGCAACTCCAGCAATGCTTCCCAAAACTCAACCCAGCCTTCATTCAGAGCATTGTATGTAGTTTGGTTGCCCATGAACAAGAAAGACAAATTCAAAGAACAGTTGCCCTTGCTTGCAGAGGACGAAACTGTGAATTTTATGATGGTAGCTTAACAGAGCTTAGTTCAATATCCAAGGAAATGAGAGCTGAAAGGGAGTGTAATTGCACTGTATTGTGCAAATGTGCGACAAGAGGACAAGGTGTAAATACCAGGCAAAAATAAGAGCCATTCATATTAACAAGAACAAACAACTGGATAAAATTTTATGCTAAAAAGCAGAAGCAGGTTTTTTAAGCGCTGGAGCAGAAAGATTCTTGATCAGTCTTCTACCGTCAGCAGAAAAGGACAAAATGAGGACTATGCAGTTCATGAGAAAGATGAAAATAGGGTTATCTGCAAAACCAGCGTTTGGATATCTTTCCATCTTATTTCATGAATACCCAGTGGAGTTTAATGGAGTAACCTGACTGTTAGGAGGCTAAGTTCAAGGCCCTTTGGCATTCCCATTTATATCACAATACAAAGAAAATGAGTTCATTTTACTAACTCATTTTCTCATGTCTTAAGAAAGTATCTATTCTTTCACTATATTTAACTGTAGTTTCTGCTTCTTACCTGCCCTTTCCTAAGCCAGTGAAGTAGCCTAGCTGTGTATGATATATCTTTTTCTTTCTTTCCAAGATTATGCTTTTTTTATGCAGCTACCTTCCTTACCTTTGTCTTTTATTTTAATCACGTTTTAAAATTACTTGAAGTTTTCTAAGTTTGCAACATTTTATTCAATTTGTCCAATATATTTTAATTGTATATAACAGAATTTGAATTCTTTCACACATGCCATGTGTCACAGAAAAATCTGAAGTGCTAGAGTAATTATAAATCATACACTCTACGCTGCAGAGAGTGGTTTCATGATATTGGAATGTGCAAAGAAAAAAACTTAAAAGCAGTTGAAAGTGGACATTATCAGTGGACGTGTATAGTATGAAGTTATTTGAAATTACTATACCACTTAGAAGTTTTTAGAGGACTTCAGTCTTTTAAATTTAAGTGATATTAAAAATTCAAAGCACTCATAATTTCACACTTCTCTATGCTCTACAATTTCAAATTTCCTGTCTTTTGTGTATGTTTATTTCAAAACAAATTTTTAAAATTTGCAGCATCGAAGTTGCACGCAGTTTTAGAATTAAAATTTCTAAGACAAAGGACTTAGATAGAGCCTCCGTTTCTCTGGAAGTCCTGTCCTAACTGCTTCACCAAAAGCATCGTGTACTGGAATATACTACAGACAGATATTGCGCTCCTCTAATTGACACTAAGCCATATTGACATACATTTCTCAATGACTTAGGAAAGAGGCTGGAAGGCATCAAATAAACCAGAATAACTCCTATAGACTGAAAAAAGACAAACTCTGAAATTTGGATTTAAAAAATTATTTCTGAGCTCCTGAGTTATTTTACATGATGTAAAACGTTACAGTTGCTACATAAAATTTTCCATCCTGTTCCCGTGCCCACTAGCGTCCATTCACATAATTTTACAATGAGTGAGCTCCATTTTGGTCTGATGTGTTCAACCCAGTCTAGTGAATTCTGTAATCAGAATCTGACAAACTTTGGCGCTGGTATGAAACTGGACTGCATGTCCTTGAATCGGTCTCATAATTAAGATCAGAATAACAAATGTCAGGCCGCTGAACTGCCACAGCAGTGTCTACTGATTCCAGTGCTAGATGATTGAAATGTAAACTGCAGCTGGAGAAATTCATTAGGATGTATGTACATCCTTATTGGCTTACAAGAATTCAGGTCAAGAGTTGTACCATGTTTCAAGTTTCCTAACCTCTAAATTATACCCTGAAAGGTTTGTGTTTTCCTTAGGCTGGATGCAGCCCAGAAAAAGCTTTGCTATGTCTTTTTTTTTTTTTTTTTCCTGCAATGTTTAAGACTCTAAAGTAGACATTTCTAAAAGATGGTAATTTGCCAAAATACATGTGAACCTTGTGCTACACTACTGCAAGCTTTAAGAGTTAAGCCATACAGTGAAAGAGCTGTTGAATCACAGAGAACATGTCAAAGAATCAATTCAGAATATTTTAGAAATGAATAACTAAGCAATAATTTGCAGATTACAAACGCCAAGCCATAGGAAAACAGCATCAACAGGCATGAGGGTTAAACTCACAGTCTCTGGATCAGTAAAAATGCTAATTCAGTGAGATCAAAGGGTCAACTACATCTAATAACACAATAATAGTGGGTGAATAAACAATTGGCAAAGTGCAGTCATATGTCATGATATGACAGGTTTTCAAGGAGCAATTTTTTGACACAGAATACTTGCTTTTTAGATTTTTTTCCCTACAAAACATGAGAAAACTCAATTTAAAGTAACACATCAGACCTGACTTGTGAAATAGCTTTAGTCAAGCCACTAAGTAATCACAATCTTGATATAATCAACTTAAGATCTTTCAGTACACAGTTGCTGAAGGAGAAAAAAAAAGGAAAGAAAAAAAAAAAACATACATGCTACATTTTTAATCAAGAAATCTTTTTTAAAATTCTGTTCTAAGAAAACATAAGTAAATTCCTAGGTGTAGCAAAGAGATTATTTTAAGCTACCATAACTTTCAAACCAAGTAAGAGAAACAGAGAACTGGAAGCCTGAAAAATAGTTTGCTGTTCTCTTTCAGGCCTGGTTTCCCATGGAAATGAGTGTTGCCATCTGACTGTATGCATAGCATAGGGCTGCCTATGCTATGCAAGACTGACCAGAGGGAGGAAAGGAAGTGTGAGGTACTGACCCAGAAACAGCTGCAGAGAGGGGAACAGCTGTAGGAACCTCTTCCCTTGATGCTGCTGTTCACAACAGGGCCCACACCCTGGGAACAGATGAAGTCTGTGCTAGATCTCCCTCAGTTATATGTGTAATGGAAGCTGTGCTCCAGCTTACCCTGTCACCAAAGTGACCTTCCTGGGATGTTCTTAGTTTATTTGCTAAGGCTCAGCCCTGTCTTCAGATGGGCGATGCAGTGCAGCTGAAGTCACTGGGCCATGGTGACAGCCTGGCCTGCCAGACACAGAGCTGGAAAGCCTTGTCAGCTCCAGGGCAGTCAGTGGGGCACAGTGAACATCTGAGGCCAGCCACACCAATGCCAGTCTAGTTTCCTCTCCATAGAAAGGTGGTGGCTGCTGAGGCAGCTGGCCCTGCTGCTAAAGCAGTGGCTGCAGAAAATATTTTGATCCCTGATTATCATCCCAGAGGAGAGGACAGTGTCCTCCACTCACTGGGATGAGCATGAGTGGAGGTGTGCACTGCTTCTCTCACCTCCTTCTCCAAACTCCTCTGCAGCCCAGGAGCCCACGGCTGTCCAACTCCCACTCCACTGAGCTGTGACAGAGGAGTGTGCCGTCACAGCCCAGCTCAACCTCTGGGACCCTGCTACCTCACAGCTCGTGGAGCCCAGCATGCGCCTGCAGCCTGAGGGTGATAGGAAAGAGTGGCAGCTTCCAAACATCTGATGACAGCAATTGCTGATAATGCTCCCGCAGGGGCTTTGTTTTTATTGGGTTGGGTTTCTTTCCCACTCAGAGCCTATTATTGACATTGCTTGCTACTACTGAAGCTACATGGTTGGAAGTTCACATGGAGAGCACTGCCTATGAAACAGTGGTAGCCAGTTACCAGAAGACCTGCAGCCCTCCACAAAGCTGTATACCCTAGCAGCAACAATTAGCTTGTTTATGACTGCATCCCTGTGCAAGCCATGTGGTCTCAGCAAACACATCCACAGTCAAGGCCCATATGCTAAGTCATTAAAGCCAAACATATTTTAATCTATAATTGTACAAGATTTATTTAATTTAGGTTTTTTATTTATAGTTCAATTGGGATTGTAATGTATTTTCAGCTCTCCACACTAAGATTTGTCAATTTTTACTGCATCTTTTAATTGTTTTCTTCCAGTCCAAGTGCCAGCAGTTTTCCAAAGCAGACTGCTTGCACTTCAATGCTTCAATGGAGTAGTGGGAAAAAAGGAAATTTATTTGCAGTTTTTAACTGAACAGAATAAGATAAAGGATTATCCTCACCAACAGGAAAGTAGTGGGTACATGCTCCACACGTGGCACTGCTGAGGCTGACCCACTTCAACCTTAAGCACAGCAGCCTTTGTACACCCTTCTTTAAAAAAGTTGCTTTTCTCCTCTTAGTTCTGTGGCATCAGCTTAGACATCTATTGGCCTTGCTCCTGGCTCAGGCACCTCTCTTCCTGCTGCTCTTGCTCTCAGCTCTGCTCTCTCTGCCTCCCTCAGGGAGGCTATATTGTGTAGAAGCATGTGGGACTCTCATGTCTCAGCTCTCCGAGCAGCACCTCTACCTGCTCTGTGCAGGTGTCATGCCAGCTCTCCCTTGTCCCTTACAGCTCTTAGCCCCTACAGCCTCAGCCTCTTTCCATCTCACAGGGCCTACTGACTCCCCAGCAAACATGGCTTGTTTACTTCTAAGGCAGGCAGGGTGAAGGCTGCTGGCCTTCTTCCCACCACTGCAGGTACAGGGGTGGCAGAAACCAAGCTTAAGACTCCTGGGAGCTTGCCCAATGTGCTTGGTGCCAGCAGGACAGCCAGGCTAAAGTTTGGTGTGCGGAGAAGAGGAAATAACAAGGCAAGACTGATGGAGAAAAAAAATTCCACTAAATAAATAAATAAACAAAATGACCATGACTTCTGTGAGATCAGTATGTTATTAAACAGGACAGTGCATGTGACAGTGAGAACTTAGAGGGACTGACCAGTTCTGCAACTTCGCCTTGCATATCCAGTAGTTTAGAAAGTAATGAAGTGAACATCCTTTCCTCATAACTTTTAATAAGACAGCTCATCAGCTGCATTTGCTGCATCCATAGCAGGAAACTTGACGAGGTGCTTTGTACCAGGAAAGCACATTCAGTAGGCTCAGTGTCAGGTCCCAATAAAGGCAGCTGTGAAGTATTATACAGATTTACCTTCTGTGTGTTAAGAGGGCAAGCTGGGAATTCCAGGGGACAGAAAAAGCCACCCCAACTGAATAGCTGTCAAAGTGATAATCCTTTTAAAGGAATGTGTTTTCTGTGTGCTGCTTATTTATACAGAGCTTGTGTGACCGGTGAAACTTTTCAGTTCACTTGAATTCAAAGGGATAAAGTTTTCATTAACACAAATGAGGATGTTATATACCAAGATCCTATGGCACTGAGAGTAGAATATTCCCTTGAATCACTATAAATGGCAGAATCTTAATAGAAATTGACTCTTTTTTTTTACTTCAATAAACCATTTAAATTAATGTTATACTATTAATATTCTGCAGAAGGATTCTTATTTAAAAAAAAAACAGCAAACAAAAAAACAAACAAAAAAACCTTTATGTTTGCAATCTATATAGGTAAAAAAAAACTTGCTTTTCCTCATGCAATAACAACAACAAAAAAGATGATGTACTTTTTCATTACTTTGTTATCGGGCCTCATTTTGAGAGATAATATTGCTGGAAACTTGAATGTGCACTGTGTCACTGAGGATCAAGCTGAGAGAGTGAAGGGCTGCTGCTGCCCAGAAGGGGATCACAGAAATACAGAATCATAAAATGGCCTGGGTTTAAAGGGACCTTGAAGATCATATACGTAGTCCAACCCACTTGGGCTTGGGCAGGGCAGGGTTGCTAGCCACAAAATCAGACAGTATATCAAGTTGCAGGGCCCCATTCATCCTGGCCTTGAACACCTCCAGCGATGGAGCATCCAAAACTCCAGGTGGTCAATTACAGTGCCTCACCACTCTCAGAGTATAGAATTTCCTCCTAATGTCTGATTTAAATCTCCCTTCTTTTAGTTTAAAACCATGGCCACTTGTCTTTTCACTATCAGACCATGTAAAAAGTCTGTCTCTCTCCTGATTATATGATAATTTTAAGTACAGAAAGTTCAAAATGAGGTCTCCCTTGAGCCTTTTCCAGGCTGACAAGGCCGAGCTGCCTCAGCCTTTCTTTGTAGGAAAGGTGCTCCAGTCTTCTGATCATATTTATGGCCCTCCTCCAGACCCTCTCCAACAACTTCGCATTGTTGCTGTGTTGGGGGACCCAGACCTAGATGCGGTATTCCAGACAGGATGTTAATGAGGGCAGAGCAGAGGGGGACAATCACCTCCTTCACCTTGCTACATCTCTTTTGATGCAGCCCAGGATACTGTTGGCCTTCCAGGCTGCAGAAGCACACTGTTGTCTCATGTCCAGCTTTTCATTCATCAGGACTCCCAAATCCTTCTCCTCAGGGCTGCTCTAAGTGAGTTCTTTTCCCAGTCCGTACTCATATCTAACATTGCCCCGACCCATGTGCAACACTTTGCATTTGGCCTTGTTAAACCTCCCTGGGTTCACACTGGCCTACTTTGTGAACTTATCCAGGTCCCTATGGACAGCATCCTTTCCTTCTACTGTGTCAACTGCACGCCTCAGCTTGTTGTCATCCAAAAACTTGTTGGCAGTGCACTCAATCTCACTATCTAGGTCACTGATAAAGCTGTTGAACAGCACAGGTTCCAAGTTGGACCCCAGAAAGACACCACTCATCACTGGCCTTCCTCTAGACATCAAGCCTTTGACCACAGCTCTCTGACTACGTCCATCCTATTCTTTACCCACTGAAAAGCTCACCTTTAAAATCATGTCTTTCCAATTTAGAGATAAGGATGCGATGCGATATAGGACTATATCAAAGGCCTTGCAGAAGCCCTGTGCAAAAGGGCATCAGTTATCCTTCTTTGTTCATCATTGTCATCACATCATCATACAACACTACCAGACTGGTGAGGCACAATCTGCCTTTGGTGAAGCCTTGCTGGCTGTCTCATATCACTTCTTTGTCTCGCATATGCTGAATTTTTTGTCAGTGATAGAAAGGCCTGAATCAAGCTTCCAGTTCCTTCTTTCATATCTAGTCAGTGTAGGCCTTGAGGGATTAAGTCCTTTAATTTTTGTCTGACTCTTGTTAATTTGAATAGGTACTTTACCTGTTTCAAGATTTATCTATATTTTTAACAAGCATATCATTCTAACAAAGTTGGGTGGGAGTAATTAACATCTCCATTTTCCCATTCTAACATTGCCTCCTAGATGCAATTATTTTCTTTTACCTATTTGGGAAATAACACTGCTGAAGTAACTCTGATGTAGGTGATATGTTGCCTGCAAAAAAAATGGCTGAGGCAGAGGCCTATTAGCCTGCCCAGGCTGCACTAACGATTTCACTAATGCTTTACCTTCACATGATTGAACAGGGTTTCCCTCAGATGACTGGACGAATGAGAACAGATGATCAGCAGAGTTCATAAAAGTGAAATATCTGTTAGCTGCACTTCCGATGCTCTTGTGTTGTGGGTGAATCTGCATGCAGAGAAATGAGGAGAAGGAGAAAGGGAGATGATTGTAAAACAGCTCATAATTACCACATAGATAAAGCCATGCATCAGTGAGAAACTTGTTTCAGGATGTGTACACTGCCATAGGCATGACTGCCAAAGTCTGCGTTCACTTATGCTGATAGAAATCTGGAACAATCCTATTTTCAGCCAACTGACTTCAATTTACACAAGTAGAAGTGAGAGCTGAATCTGTCCCTTCAGTAAAAAAAAAAAAAAGAGATGGTGAGAAAAGAGAATGCAGCCTAGTCAGACAAAGGGCATGAATCCCTGTTTTCGGGTCCCCACATTGTTCTTATTTCCTAATGCAAACTGCTTTCCTTCCACACTGCTGGATGCTCTACAGCAGCTCTTTTGAACTCCCTTGGAAAACATGGGCAGTGTTTGCAGAGCCCAGTTCATATTATTCTTCTAACTTGAATTATTATTTCACTTCCACCAGCTTACCCTGCACCACTAACAAAACAAGAAGCAATAAATCTTCGTCAAGGCTTCTTGGTGTGGGGTGAATAAGCAGCGCTGATGCTGATTCCTTAAAAAAACTCATTTCTTGTAACGTGAGCCCTGCTGAAGATGGTCATGTCAACTGATTAGACTTTTTACTTGGCCATATTGATTCTGTTCTACACCGATGCGGCCCATAATGCTGGCTAATGTTATTGACGAGCCATCAGTTCTGCAGAGACACGTGGGGCTTGCAGCTCTCTCTGAACCACAAAAACCTATCCATGGACAATGATGGAGAGGAAGAGGAAGATGCAAGCAAAGCACTCAGGCTGGCTTCATTCGGCCTGCAATACATTAATGAAAGACATACACTCTGTGGGAAGAGACAGATGTGGCTCTCCAGAAGCCATTTATTTATAAAATAATTATGAATGCATGGTCTAGTCATAGATTTTCATTATCGTGTGCATGTCTAACACTCTTTCTTTGTACACATTTTGCTCTAAATGAAATATAAAGGGAGAGTGATAGCAACAGAGGCCTGAGAGAGATTACTCTCTTCTTCCCTTCACTTCCATTTGTTAAGCCTCAAGGGCAGGTGTTGTCTGGCTTTGTCAAAGTAATGCAAAGCTGCTTCTGTAAGGCACAAATCAGTTGCAACCAGAGAGGCGGCCTCTGCAGAAGTACAGTAGAAGGCGTCCCAGCTTACTAAATGCTGGAACTTATTTGAACAATGTGAGAGCATTGATACCAGCTGCTGCATGGAGAGAAGTGAGTTTGATCTTGTGGTCTGCTGAGCACGAGGTCTAAACTACTTAAATCTCTATTGCTTTTGCTTTTTGTTTCCTTTGTATTCTTTCTTTTATACTCTGCATTCTTGAAAGCCTAGGGTAGAGGCTTTGAAAGTTAGTCTGCCTTTTTCTGTCTCAAAATGAGAAAAGCAGAATAGAGGTATGACCTAGTCATTCAACAACTTCTGATTCCTGAAGAGGAAGAAGAGTGGGAAGCTAGTAAGGAAGTCAATTATTGTATCCCACCATTCAACTTCTGGAATAATAGCTGCATTGTAAGCAGTAGTAATAGCTAGACAAGTAAACATTAAGAACTTGGAGCCCAGAATTTGCTCTGTATGTCTTTCTAGATTAAAGCCATGGGACCAGATCATAGAAAACATATGACAGGAGGATTCTGTGCTTGAAATTTTAGTGTAAATTCAAGCCTAATCCTGCCTTTTTGCAGTCTTCCATCTCCTCTTCTACAGTATAAAGCATCTGTACAATATACATTATAAAAAAGACTCATTTCCTGCTTTAGGCTGGCTGCCTTTTAGAGTACAAGTATGGTTGAGTGACTTCATGTCTATAGAAGAGCATGCTATTTTGTATGTTCTTGTACAGTCACGAAAGAAAAAGCTAAAGACAGTGATATCCTTTCCAGTGTCCATCAATAATTAGCACTGCTAACTCCATGATAGGAAGGTGTGAAAACTACTATAGTCAGATACTAAAATCATTATTGGCAATCCACTGAGGACAGAGGACACAAGCACAATATGCTGGGAATGCATATGTGAGAAAGGTAATACCTGTAACAGGAAACTAACAGTAGGAACCGATAAAATGCAAAAAAGCTGAAGTAACTTACTCCTTTCTTATGGAGATAAGAACAGCTGCTCACAATTAGTCGAGTGAAAAGACAAGAGCACATTGGGTGTGAGGTTACATTATAAATCTGATAGCCCATTTTCAGTGAAAAGTTTGCAAACACATGCCTTCTTACAATCTGCATGAGTCTAAGCTGGGAAGGTGGGTGAATTCACAGGGCTCAGTACTGTGATAAAAGATGGGTTTTTTGGTGTAATTTTTTTACAAAGCTCAAAAATGGATGAATTTTGCGGAGCACAGCTGCAGTGATCTATATATATTATTACAAACAAGATAATAGCGTTCATAAGCAGAGATGAAAGTGAACAGGAGCTGGCAAAATAAATGTTAGCTGAAACTGAATCCCACTAGCCTCCTGTGGAACATTTGTGATATTAACCCCCTGCACACCCACAGCAGAGCATGCACAGAGGGAGGCTGAGCACAAAGCTTGGTGATGTTTAATTTTAATTTAACACAGCTTATCCAGGAGAGACCATACAGCTCTGCAGCAAGAATGAAAAACAACTGAAGAGAACATGTGTATGTATGTGGGTGCATGCATGTGGGTGCATGCATGTGCAAGTGCAATCAAAATGAGACATCAGGGTGAAGTGATCTGGTTTTAGGCTTATGGTAGAACAAACAGTTCCACTCCAGATTGCATTATGTTGATGTAAATATACAGAAAATTTGCTTGGTAGCCCTGGGTTCATTCTGTATTTAGAGATCAGAATTTCTCTCTCTACCATGCACTTATACAGAATCATAGAATAGAATCATAGAATGGCCTGGGTTGAAAAGGACCACAATGATCATCTAGTTTCAACCCCCTGCTATGTGCAGGATCGCCAACCACTAACCAGGCTGCCCAGAGCCACATCCACCCTGGCCTTGAATGCCTCCAGGGATGGGGCATCCACAACCTCTTTGGGCAGCCTGTTCCAGTGTGTCACCACCCTCTGAGTGAAAAACTTCCTCCTAATATCTGACCTAAATCTCCCTTGTCTTAGTTACATCCCTTTTCTTTCTGTGTATTATGTAGCATTGCTTTTGAAGACTACAGATGCCCAAGAAATTAAAAATTGTTTTAAAATCTAATTTCAAAAATGTACTTAAATTCACTTAAAGTACTACATTCAGCATTTTATATTGTTTCTATTTCACCACTTTTAGGGCTGTTGCCACACATACATTGGCAGGTAGAGCTGACTTCAGGAAAATCAAGTTAGTAACATCCAGAAAGAAAATTTTGAAAATAGTGTGTTCTTTTCTTCTAGGAGACTAACAGTGCTTTGAACCAACCTATTCAATAATCATTCCATTTTGTGTTTACAGCTAACATAAGCTAAATCTTGACCTTCTGAAGCCGATGAAAATGCACTGGTGCCAAAATCTCACTGTATAACTGTCAAATATTCTGACTGAAACATACTGCCTATTAATTTAACTGATCCTAGGCATCACTGAAGCCTAATTTATTGTGAATCTCTGAGGTAATTAAATTATTCTCTTTTGACCCTCCAGAGTATTTCCTGTAGAAGCTCAAGAGATTAAAAAATACCCTATTCCTATGCAAACACAAATAAATCCAGTATACAAATTCTTTAATTTCTTCGTAGGCCCTTTACACTTCCCCTTTGTGACAAACTGTTGATTTTTGACATGAAAGTAAGATGTAGACACCATTTGCTTATAAAAGGATCTTACATGCAGTTAGAATGAGCTTGCTTTCTTTAAACATTAGTTTCCTTTCTCCGACCAAAAAGAGGTAAACCATAGCCTACTTCACATCCAAGTATCAGTCACTATATATACAATGTGCACTACACAACTCCACCAACTGTAGATGGGAAAATCTGATTTACTAATTTGGTTTGGCAGATCCTAGCAAGGAAAGTATAAACATGAGTTCCCATCTGAGTAATTACATGGAAGTCTGTGGTCTTCCTTGCTTTCTGCTTTGTCATACTCAGACTTCAGAAGAAAGGAACAGCTTTTCTAACTTTCAAGACGTTTGTTGGATTTGATGAAGTGAGAGCTATAACTATATTTAAATACTAGATAGTTTGTTAATGTGAGGTTGTATATAAATACTAGATATGCTGTTCATCTGAGGTGAGGCTTTCTCTTCTTACTTAAACCTCCTTATTTTGTTCATTTGTGGCCCTAAGACATCCCAAACTTGTCTCCGCAGTCACGGTGGCAGTTATGCCTTGCATAAATTAACTCAGTGTGTAAAATGTGTAACATCAAGTATCTTTTCTTTCTTGCTCTGACTTTTCTTATAGGTTCCCTTGGGACTGAAAAGACTTCCATTCCTCCTCCCTTGTGCCACGATCTGGAGAAATCGACGCTCCCATGTGTTAACCCAAGTATAGTATTTGGTGATGGAAGGAAAGAAACTGTTCTTAAGAGTTGTACATCCCTTGGATTGATGACTCAGAGACCTCTCATTATTTGTGCGAAGCCTATGTGATCCAAACCTATGTCTATAAACAGTTCACTCTTCTTAATTTGTCCACATATGGCTCAACTTTTGTTAGCTTCATCTTTACTTTGTGAATAATTCTTAGTATGGTATCATTTAGGACACTTGATTTGTACCTTTCTGCCCTATAATAGTGTCTGAAGCAACAGTCCTTTGCTGTTCTATGATGCCACCTACCAGAGCATTGTTAGTGGGTTTTTTGTTAGGAGGGAGGGCAAGAGAAGTCACAGGCTGAAAACACAAATAAAATATTCTCCTATATTGTAATGATGCATCCAGTTCAATTTCTAGTATGTAGCAATAGAAAAAGAACTCCTGGGCACTCTCTTCAGAACCTAAATCAAGGGGATTTTAATTTGCAGTTCCTGCTTCCTTTTCCACAGTGAGACACAGGACAATAAGAAAGAACATATTTCTCTGGCAAGTTAACTCAACATGCAATATGCAGAAGATTACTCAGTCTCACTCAGTGCTAGCAATCTACAGTTTATTGATCTCAGCCTATCACTGCTTACATTTTTTATTCTTTAATTTTCTTTCCTTATTTGCTCATTAGTTCAACACATGGAGGGAAGGGGGAGGGGACAGAAAATGTCATCATTTTTAGGTTTTGGAAGTGGAAAATCAAACAGAGGTAAATTGCAATCTCTGTCTAAACTTGTTTTGCATGATTTGCCCCAGTCCTTGCAGTGCACCAGGATCTGGCCAGCCTTGCAGCTCTCTGCTGAGGTTACTTTTCTAGACAGTGCTTTCTTGTCTTGACTATGTAATTGTTGCTGTGGAGGTATCATTCTTGCTCTTGAGGCAGGCACAGCCTTCGTACCAAGGAGTTATGAGAGACACAGTCCTGATTTGAGTAACTCAATCCTTCTTCCCTGTCAGCAAGACAAGTGCCATGGCTTTTCCTGTCAACTGACAGTATCTATAAACAGCACATAGCAAGAGCTTCTGAAGAATTAAGAGATGTATAATTGTTCAGGAATTAGTGGTCAACAATAAACAGCAGCTAATTTTTTTCTTGTGCTACTGGAAGGAAACTAACAAGGGTTGTAACAGTGATAATGAAAGAAGCCTTATCCAAGGCAGGGGGTCACAAAAATGTCTTCAGAGATCTGTTTAATTCCTCTTCTTTTTTTTAACTCCCTTCAAACCTCCTCACATTTAATATTGTTTCTGCATGGTCTTGAGTCTGCAGAACTTGGCTGAGAGTAGTGCTGGGGAATTTGTACAGAATGAACAACTGACTTTCAGCATAATAAGTAAATGAACACAAATTTAACTTCATGACATTCAATATTAACTACTTTCTAATGCTGAAATAATGGCCTGCAGCCATCTTCGCAGTGTGCAGAGAATGGTTAGTCAGCAGCTAAGCACAACTTTCTTTAACCACTGTGCTATCAAAGAGAAAGTGGGCAAAGATTGGGAATTTTAATGAACAAATGGCATTCCTACAGCTTGCAGTTCAAAGATAAGTAAATAATGAATAGCTTGAATGCAAATTACCCCTAATTAACTTCGCTAAGTGTGTTTTTAATAAGGACAGATATGAAAGAATCACTAAGAATATAATATAATACACATACCACAAACATTGAAGCAGTGATTTTTTCAGAGGGTAGTAAGTAGAAAGAATGAGATTTGTTTCAGTGTCTTGGATGTCAGTGTATATGTGGAAACAAAGCATTTGTGTCCACTGAATTCAGAAAGCAGAGATGCCCATGAGATACACATGCAATATCATACTCACTACTCACAGATACCAAACCCCACTCCTAGCCGCCCCCCTCCCCCCCTCAAAAAAAAAAAAAAAAAAAAAGAGGGCAGAAGAAGTTCTGAACTCGGGAAGAGAGACTACACTTTGCACAAAAAGACTGCACAAAATCCTCAGTCCTCAGGATTTAAGACAGTGGAGCCCATACCAGAAGGCAGAATCAGGAGAAAGCTCAATAGATCTCTGCGCAGGCTGAAGGCTTGCCTTTTGTATCTCCTTCAACTTCAGTGAGCGTTGGATGTGCAAGGAATGCAAGATAAGGCCCTGAAGGCACAATTCAATACAAACAAAATAATTTGAGGAAGAACACCCACAGAGCGGGGAGTAGTCCAGCACCTGGCATACCTCAGAGAAAGATGGGTTTTCTGAAGTTTTGTGAAGCAGGGGAAGGGTGTATATCCAAACATATTAACAGGACAGCATGAAAGAGAATAGCTTGACTCTAAGTAGATTATATCTACTCTATAAGTCAAATTAATATTGTATCTCTACATACTTGCTGAGAAATGGACGGTAAGCCCCTACATTTTAGGTAACGGGTGCATGTTGGGCTTCACCTATTCCTGCTGATTTTAAAGAAAGCATGACTAAGCCAGCACAGGAAAACAGTCCAGGCAAGAAGTTCTTGAGAGTAAGGAGTCAGGCATTTGTCTGCACTCTACAGCCCCAGGACCACAGATGGTTCGGAGTGTTACACAAGTCTGATCTCCAGTGCTCTTTATTCAGAAATTACCACTTGAACACTGAGCATGAGGCAAGTATGTTTTTAGAGAGTTGTGATTATGTACAGCTCTGCATGAGTGCTAACTATGAATCTGATGATTACTATTGTATTTATGGTGTGCACTAATGACAAATATAATCCATTAAAATGTACATTTCACAATGAAATTGTGAATCAAAAATAAATACTCAATGTGATTGTATAAATCTTGTGGGAAAAATGTGTTTATGAAATTTACTGACTTTCTGAGTGCTTAGTTTCAATACATTATTGTTGCAATAATAATAATATTCCTTTAGGAGACCTACTACTGTTTCCTGGTTTAAAAGAGAGGAAAATATTTCTCATCTCATCTAGCTGGTAATTTCTGTATATCCCATAATCCAGAAGCCCCATCTTGAATTACAACACCTTATTCTCAGTTTCAGTCTGCCTGGTGAACATGGCCCATGATGTTCTTACATGCTTGAAATCTTTTCAAACCCACATCTCCAAAGAGATGCAATGATGTAATTCCCTTCATTCTAACTGCTGCAGAATCTCCATCCATTTTGACATTTTTCTCCAAATGAATATGAGTAGATGGACTTCCTGGTTTTATATGTTGTTTGATAGATTGATTCATATTATTCTCTCCTCTCCTCTCCTCTCCTCTCCTCTCCTCTCCTCTCCTCTCCTCTCCTCTCCTCTCCTCTCCTCTCCTCTCCTCTCCTCTCCTCTCCTCTCCTCTCCTCTCCTCTCCTCTCCTCTCCCTCCTCCACTCACCTCCACTCCCCTTTCCCCTTCTCTTCCCTTCTCTTCCCTTCTCTTCCCTTCTTTTCCCTTCTTTTCCCTTCTCTTCTCTTCCCTTCCCTTCCCTTCTCTTCCCTTCTCTTCCCTTCCCTTCTCTTCCCTTCCCTTCCCTTCCCTTCCCTTCCCTTCCCTTCCCTTCCCTTCCCTTCCCTTCCCTTCCCTTCCCTTCCCTTCCCTTCCCTTCCCTTCCCTTCCCTTCCCTTCCTCTCCTTCCCTTCCCTTCCCTTCCTCCCTTCCTTTTGGGGAACACATCCAAAGGGACCTTAAAATTCGAGCACAAACATATTGGAGGATTCCATCCCACCCTCACAGACAAAAGTCAAACAAAAAGCCCAGAGAGTACAGAAGAACAGTTAGAAACAAACAAACAAACAAACAAACAAACAAACAAAAAAGAAACAAAAGAAAAAATTAAATAAAAGCAATGGCTTTGATGGGAAAAAAAAAAAAAAAAAAAAAAAACAACTTCCAAGAGATTTCCCTTCCCTTCCCTTTCATTCCTTTCACCTTTCATTCTTTTCTTTTCTACGGAACAGATTTTTATTTTCCTGCAATTTTCTGATCAATGACCAAGGTCTACAATCCATAATAATTTGTTTTGTTCTCCAGAACTATAACAAGACTCTCAAACAAAAACCCAAACCATCCAGGTTTGATAGCTTTGTGGGAATATTCTTAGATCTGAGTTGCCATGCCAAAAGCCTGGACTCCACATTTTCTTTCTTGTCTGTTATTCAGGGCAAAAGGAATCAATAAAAGCACTTGGGACTGAGAAAGATAATACTTCATGTTTGCTCTACAATGACCCCTCCAGGTGATCAAGAAGGGTTTCACACTTAGTTTTGCTCAGCCAGCACAGAACTTTTTCATGTATTGGAGAACACATCCAAAGGGACCTTAAAATTTGAGCACAAACATATTGGAGGATCCCTTCCCACCCTCACAGACAAAAGTCAAACAAAAGGCCCAGAGAGTACAGAAGAACAGTTAGAAGGAAAAAAAAACCCTAAAACTAAATAAAAGCAATGGCTATGGGGAAAAAAAATAAAATAAAAAAAACTTCAGAGAGATTTCTTTTTCTCAGAGAGAGAAGCACATCTGGCTTAGGGTGAAAAGAGAAGTGGTGTCATCTGGGCAAAAATAAAACCATTCTCCTCAAATGTGTCCTAAAAAAAGTAGGAGGGATAAAGAAAAATAATTATCATGCAGGAAGGGAAAGCAAGTTCAGGGAAAAACAAAATCTTGTAATGTTTTAGGAGGGCTTATTAGAGTGAAAATTAAGTGTCATGCAGAGCTTTGCTTCAGTCCTGATGTCTTTTATTCAAAGAGCCATCACCCTGTAAACCCACTTTAACAACTCCCTTCAGATGAAATATAAAAATTAAAGACATTTACAACACAGCTTAGTAGCAGATGTAGTCTTACTGTGGGGGTTTAGATCAAATGGTGATGTAACCTCACCAAAAGGGGTTATGGCTCTTATGAAAATCTCTCACCAGAAAAAAAAAAGCTGAAAAGCTGGATACTTGACAAAATGTGGGGTTCTATTTTTGCTTTCAAACCCATTTCCCATTGTCAGATGGGCTTCACTTTTTATTTACCTCTTGAATATGGGAAAAGAAAAAAAAAAAAAAAAGCAATTTTGTTCCTGGATAGTTTCCCTGCTTCATAATCTTTTTCCAGCTCTGTGTTAGAGTATAGCATAAACAGCAGGGTCTCTGCTGGATGGAGGGTATGGGGTGAAGGTAGGTGGGAGTTCATAGGGCATTTGCAGCAAGACAGACCACCCTGAAGTGGTCAGAACAATTTAATGGATCAAAAATTTTTTCTCCCACGGCAGGTAATATGAGCAACTATGTGACCTCATAAGTGAATCTTTTTTAGTGAATCTGATAGAAAAAAAGATATACAAAATAAAGGCAGAAAGTATCATCACTCTGCATTAATCTAGATTAAGAGAAAAAAGGGGCAGTTTGGAGTGCTTGCTCTCTGATATGATATGTAATACAATTGCCCATGACAATGCCACTTTCAGATTAGTGTATTTAGTGCTGTCTGCATTATGATCTAGTACCCAAAGTTTGCTGATGTTAACATTCACTCTAGTATCTAGTATCAAGGTTGACCAAAGGTATACCTATTAGATAAATAATTTTTGTTGCTGTTGTTGTTTGTTTGTTTGTTTTATGAAAATATAGCAAATTATACAGGATAGGGAGCAGCTTAGAAATCTGTGCAATTGATTTTTTCTGATAGTAGTGTAGACAATCATGCCGTGACAACAGGATTTTCTGGCTATGACATTCCTAAGTCCATAGCTAAGTCCTGACTCCAGTAATCTGTCTATGCTGGAAAACACACTGGTTTTCTGTTGTGTGGAATTGTTTTCAAAGTACACGTCCCATAAAGATAAAAGGATGGGGGGTGGACTTGCTCCTGGGGAGGTGAGGTTCATCTGCGTATCTCACTGATGCATCTGCAGGCCTAGTCATTGTCTCAATTTATGCACTTACTAAGAGTCATGCAAAATGCAGAACCTGCGATAAATGAACCTCTCAGAATTGGTATAAAGAGTGGCTCTCTATAAAGCAGGAAGAAAAGAAGGTATACAGCACTAGAAGGGAGAAGAGCAGGGAAAATTCTGGGTACGATAAGATTTCTTACTATTATGTGTGCAGCAAAAGAGTAACTTGTTTCTTTCCTGATCAGTTAACACCTTCCTATATTAGATAACTCAGCCATAGAATAGTTTGCAGTCTTATTTCTCCTACTGTCTATTTCTGTTTTGTTTTAGAAAGCATACTTGTCAATACTGACACAAAAAATTACTAAATTGCTATTTTTTTTTCTCTTCATGCCCAATTCTTAAGAGATCTAAGTTACAGAATTTAATAATGTATCCAGCCTGTTTAGATAACAGTTGGCATGGGGTTGAGCTAGTACCCAGTGACAAGTCACAGCACAGAAAACTCAGCTGCAAGAATAAGCCTGGAGGTTCACTCCTGCACACTTTCTGCAGCTGGGAGGTGGAGGAAAGAAAGGTACCTCTACCATATTTGTAGTTCTCACACCCCAGCAGCTGGTTAGGAGCCAGTTTAGCCCACAACACAATTAAAAGCAACCTTGGGGCTGCTTTAACAAACAATAGCCCCCAAGGATTATACCACAGTGCACACCCCTTTCCTCCTCCCCTCCTGGCCATATTCCTGAGATGTCCGCTATGCCAAGAGCTGGGAAAATTCTCCAGGGAAATTCTCAGCTGGCTGGCTGAGCTAGTTTTATAGTCCCTTTGCTATCCTGAGATGCAGACCATCATTCATAATTTTCCTATTGAAAATATACTATTTTGCCATTCAAATTGCTCAGCAAATTTAAAGAAGATGTCAGTCTATATAGAAATGTTTCCAGCAGAACAGTGAACTTTATTTTTGTTTCAGGAATGACTACAGTTTTTATAACTTGGAGAGTAAGGTGGCTTACTGTATGTTACAGGTTATTGTTTGGCCGATCAGTTGCAGTTGCTGTACCTGATAAGGATATACCTTAAAAAGTCTAATAATTTCATTTAAGCTTTGATATATTTACTCTCCTCAGTAACTGCAGATGATCTGTTTCTAACTCCCAGCCATGGGTACGGCTGCCACTCACCAGCTCAGGCTGACCAGGGCCCCATCCAACCCAGCCTCAAATGCCTCCACAGATAGGGATAGGGCATCCACATCTTCTCTGAGCAGCCCATGCCAGGGCCTCACCACCCTCAAAGTAAAGAATTTCCTCCTAACATCTACCCTAAGTCTCTCTCCTTTAGATTAAAGCTTTATTGCTATGCTCCCCGATGAAGAGTCCCTCCCATCTTTCCTGCTGGCTGGAAGGCCATTGAAAGGTCACCATGCAGCTTTCTCCCAAAAGGTATTTCATATTGTAGTGACTTGTATTTGCTCAAAACCATGGCTATTAAAGCCAGACTGGGTCTGTGTCCCAAGACATTTTAATCCTCTCACTCAAACAGTAAAATCACGGAATTCCCAAGAAGCTCCAGTAATGATAAATCTCAATGCAGGTGTGCAGGTTTGTTGTCAGGCATGGGAAAGTAAAAAGACAATCTGGCAAAATAATACTTTAATTTATGTTCATTCTTAACATCTTGCTTTAGGTTAATTTAGACACCATCTCCCCACCTGTTCTAGTCCAGCATCTATAAAACAACTAGGCCTCAATTGCACTAACAGAGCGGTGAGCCTTAGCCAAAACCAGAGAAGCAAAGAAGTTTTGATAAACACCTGTCCCAAAACAATTCTATGATTAAAGCATCATGTTGTGTCAAAGATGTTAAAAATTCACCAGTGCCTTAGAGTAATATGTTACCTGCTGCTCCTCATTGTCCTTGAAAATGTGGAATTGTTCCCACTTTATGACAAACAAACAAAAGATATTTGAGACCCAAATAAAGGTCTTGAATAAAAGGAGAGTGGAATTTACTTCTAGATTCTACTTCTGACTCCTGTGATAATCACCATGCAATTTGTTCTCGGTTTCCCCACCTATATAAACAAGAACATTAATTTTCTCCATATCTGGGGAGCTGGTAACTTGCTAACCTCTAAAGTTTATAAATGTAATGTCAATCTAAACTGAAAGATCCAGGAACATCCATGATAATGCTAGTCAGTTCCAGGTATCAAAAATATGAAACTCTATGAGGGCAAGATCTATGTAATGTTTTGAGGGCTCTGTACTGAACTTCCTCTACATGGTGAGAAAGGGTATAGATGGAACAAGTTCACAGTGATCTAAATGCTCTGGTTTATCTCTCAGCTTGCTCATAGGGACAGCCTGGTTGCTTTCTGTGTGTTTATTAAGTGGTGAATGCACTCAAAAATCAAGGAGGAGTTTAAAGAAGGATTTTTCTTTTTTAATGTGCTTCTGTACTGCACCATGGCAAGCACAACATTCATCTCCCCCAACTCCAAACTTCTCTGGATTTAAGATTAAGCACCAGTGATAAGTGCTGTGTTTTCATTCTTCCTGTATTTAGACAAATGTGCTTTGTCGATGAAGCATCCTTCCCTCACCCCATCTGTTTCAATAAGCTATGCTGTGCATGGGTCTCTGGGGGCCATCACAGAAGTATGCTTTACTCAGTACCCCAAGAAGCAGCAGCTGCAGTCCCTCTCTGCAACATGGCAGGGTTTGTAATTGTAAAAATGGCAGTGTTCAACTAATGACAGTGCCTATAGCACTTCTGTGCCGAGAGGAGAGAATGCATTGTCTACAGTTTCCAAACTGTGTAACGTGCAAAGACTCTTGTAGGTCTGGGAAGCACAGATCGAGCCTGAGACAAATTCATCTTTAAAATTCATCAGCTTTTCAGCCCCTGGGAGAAGTTTTTAAAAAGTAGCCAAAACAATTAGCTGTATATCTAGTCACTCCTGGCCCTGAGGCAGTGTGCCTTTCCCTCCCCTTTCTATTTCAGCTCTCAGTTGTTACCAAAAGAAGGAGAGGAATGTTTGGAAAGGACATTCACTTGTAAGTAAAATGGCATTAACTTCAGAAGCCTGGCCTTTGGAACCCCCTGGAACATCTAAAATCTGCACAGGAGCAGACATGCAGGGCATTCCTTGCAATATAGCCTATGTTGGTTTGCCTCAGAGTTGCTTGTTAAAAGACTTGATTAGAAATAAAACAAAAAGAAGAAAAAAAAACACGTGCCTCGGGAAAACACACTTCAAGAATATTTCAAGACAAGAACTGTTGCTTGTTCCCCCTTGTTTTAATGTAGACCTCTACAGGTCTCAAATCTTAAATATAGGATATATGTCCTTCCAGATATGAGAGAACACGGGCATGGGTGAGAGCAGGGTGCCTGGTGACATGAAACATAAATGCTGAGTTTTGTTCTGCCTATACAACCACACCTGTTTTTGTAACATGAAAGTATTCTTATCAAAGCACTGCTTGTCTTCCTGGTCTAGATCCTTCAAAAGATCAAGATGATTTCAAAAATATCCTTTACTTGAGACTGAATTTTACTTGCTTTCTCATCATTAAGAAGTGGAGCCTGCCCAGCTTACCAAGTGTCACATTCATCAATGGCAAAAATACAATTTGTATATTGTGTCAAATGGAACCACTTAAGAGATGAAGAAATTAATGATCTATCTGAGTATTTCAGCAGTGTTTATCACTGCAGATCTATTGTCCTTCAAAATAGTATTCAAAGTTTGAACTCTAAGAGTAACTGTAAACCATTTAATTTTCCAGACTTACTATTTCTCTTCATTTTCTTTGCTAAAGCAGTAAAGGGCAGTTAATATACTTATCCACTGACCACAGAATACATATTTTACTGATTGGGCATAAGGAAAAGCAGATAGAAGTCACTGCATATGTGATAATGAAAGACAGATTTCAGTCACTGCCATGTCTAGAGAGAAGAGAGGAAAGGAAGGGAAAAAAAGAGAGGAATGAAAGGTGAAAAAACAGCCCCATTTCCCCAGATCAGACACTAATGTGTTAATGTATTCTGTCTGAACATACGATACCAAATGGAGGTGCATGAATCTCAACCCTGAAAACTCAATGGACAGAAAAAAAGCTGACTACTTAAGACTCCTGCAAGAACTTCAGTACATCTCTAGACACAGCCTGGAGCAATAACGTGTGAAAGAATTTTTATTTTATTTTATTTTTATGATTAGATATCTATTTCAGTATTTAGCACATTGCTTTTAGAATCTGGAGACTCTCTCTTGAACAGCAACAATGCACACATCCCCTGTCATTTACTTGCCCAGTAGTCTGAAAGTAGCAGACATATCAGCCATGGACGTAAAAAGAAAACTTTGAACTTACAGAAAAATCTGAATATACCTCTCATAGCAGTACCAAGGGCATGAGTGGAGCACAAAATGGAGACAAACGTACAGACTGCAGATCCTGTTTCTGTCTGTCACCCAGCAGGAGTAATTCTTTGCTAGTGATGAAGAGAAAGATTATAAGGAGGAAGCAGCCAAAAAGTTGGGCTGAAGACCAGAAAAGGACTGCTTTGGGTATGAAGTGGCTCTCCAGGGTCTGGGATTCAACTGAAAAACCTTCATGTTTGTAGCTGATCATGGATGCACGTCAACCAAACTTAATATGGAAGCTCACAGGATACCTTCTTTCACAACTGATCCCAGACTGTGTGAAAGGAGACCCCCACCCAATATGCTCTAATTAGTGTGATAACTGCCAGAACTCCAGAGCTGACCACTGCACAGAGTATCTACATGACCCAAGTACTTCCACTGTCCAAAGAAGAGAAGATCCTGCCACTAGTTGTGAAGCCAGAGGCAGGCTGGGCAATGAGACTGACTTAATCAGGAATGGCTCTAGGGTAGGCAATAGCAGAAACACAGAAATGGGCTTGTGAGGCCAAGACTTACAGAGGTTTGCATGATCCCAGTGCAAAAATGGTGGTTTGCAGTGAGCTGCTTGCCTTTCCTCAGGTGATACTGGTCTTTACCAACACCTTTTTCCTCATTTTCATCAGTGCTAAATATTTGCCAACCTCTAACAAAATAAAGCACACAAAAATGAGGTGAGTGGAGCTGTTCAAATGCTGTTATTTGAGAGTCACATAGCTCTGGGGAAATAAGTACTGAGTATGTAATCCCAGCAACAACACTAAAGGTAAATGGATTTGGGGATTTTTGTCATGTACAGAGGTAGCAATAATAGCAGTGACAGGGCATTTGTATCCCCACATCACATCTGGTGAAAATAATTCATCTGGGAGGCATGGCTTTTATCACTTAATTTTGTCCCATTGTTTTAGTGGCTAATGTTTCACACTACTTGTGATCTTCACCTGAATTGTGGCTTCAAGGTGTCACTCCACTCCAGATTCGGGAAGCTCAGGATATAAATTGAAGCTAATACATCCACTATTGGAGGAACATGTATTATTATTAAAGCTCATTCATCACACACTGAAGTAAATACCTTGCATGAGGGAATTGGAATCATTCTCAGTGAACTAGATCCATCACCTTCTAAATCAGGTACATCAGCTAGTGAATCAAATGCATCACCTTTGAATTAGATGGACTCCCAGTTGAATTAGATGCATCACCTATTGAATCAAATACATTACTATTGAATCAAAAACTGTACGTCACCCAGTAAATCATGTAAATATTACCCACACTGCACATTGAACAGCTGCATCACCAATAAGTTTAACAGATGACATGTTAAAGCTGCTATAACATTTAAACAATTATTGTAAGGACCAAATTCAATATATCAGTCACTAGTCCCATTAGGTCAACTTTTCAGAACCAGCAAAAAACATCATAAAGAAGTTTTGCATTTCTTGTAATATGTTAAACTAGCAAATGATTGGGCAAAATCAGAAAGAAAATCCACTTCAACAATATTGCCAATAGCTTACATGAACTGTGAGATGCTAATATATTAGGACTAAAAGTGCCACATTGTTCCACAACATCTTTAACAACTGTAATCACATAGCTCAGAGAGGACTGTCAGCATTGCATAGAGCATGACCACCTTCCACCTGCTATAGGATTTCCAACCTTGCCAGCACATTAGGGCTTAATGGGCACCCACTAAAAGAGGGAGTTTATTTGTTTTATGTATTCACTCACAAGAACTGTATCCCTTCGGTAGACAAGAATTCGAAGGGCAGTATCAGGTAATTGATGGACAATGTAAAACAAGCTGTGCCTTGTTGAGGGGAAATTCAGTCAAATTCAGACCTGAAAAGATAATATCTTTTTTGAATTATAATGTCTGTAAAAGTCCAGAAAACTTTAAATATGTTTCTATTATTGCTAAATTTTTATTGTTTCCTATCTAGAATTCTAAGCACAGTGAAGACATCAAAATAGTTCACTTCCTCACTCCTAGACTTCTCATCTAAACCTAGATAACAGATTAGAAAAATGAATAAGGGAGCTTTTTAGAGAATCCTTTTTTTCTTTTTCTACCTTCCTTTATATTGCACCAGTGATACAACAATGCATCAGAGCTAGATGGAGGAGCTGTTGATTTTGTCACTGACTGGAATGTTTTTGGCAGAAGATCATACTTTCTTATCTGTCTCAGGTCATCTAAAGTGCTGGAACTCTGGCTAGCCTTTGCAGAAACATGATTAAGATGCAGTTGTAGTTGTGTCTGAAACAGTGAAGCACAACTGACAGATAAGCTCAAGAGCACTGCAACAGCACTGCTCCAAATGAGTGAGAGCTGAACCTGTTCTAAGCTTTCGTCCTGAATTAGGAGAGTTTCTTGATGTTTTCTTTTGCTGATGAACTAGTGAAGGAGAAGTACAGAAGACGAGAATTAGTAGTGAGGATAGACAAAGGCTTGTTGCAAGCTGGTTTGGTAAAAAAGTAGGAGAGGGATGAAAGAGAAGGACACCTTAGTTAGAGAATAAATACAGGAAGCTACTGTAATATTAAAATCCCTCAGTACTGGTGGACAAGATCAGCAGCTCCTTTGTTCATGCTCTGGGAGAGGTTGAAGGAAAAATAAGTAAAAGAAGGGTGCTGATTTGCAGAAAAGTTGATCTGTATGTCTAGTGCCACATGGTCTGCAGCGGACATTTTTACCCACTGAATCACTACCAATTCAAACTTACTGACACTGAGGCAGAACAAACATTTTCTTACCACTGCATGCAATGCCAAGGAAAACGATAGAAATATTGCTTGACTTAGGTGCATGTGGGTGTGTGTTTTCTGAATCTGTATAACATTTACCATTGCACAGACAGCTTAAGCTGGGCTCAGTGTATCTTATTTTCCCAAGCACTGTCATGCCCTAGAAAAAAGAAAGTACAATACTCCCCTCACAACACCCCCCCCCCCCCCCAATAAGTCCTTGATGAGAATGGCTTGCCTTTCCCATCCTTTGTCATCCTTGTGACAATCATAGTAAGGAAGTATTGGGAACAAGACATCCGAATTGCAATGTCCAGTCGTCTGTAACAGACAGAAGTTGCATGCTCTACTCCTTAACCTTTGAAATAGTCTGGGTTTTTTTTGAGTGGCTGGTTGTTCCACCTTTTTTCTCCTAGGTTCCCAGAGCTGCACGAGGGAAGAGCAGGAATCAGTCAGCCAGTCAGTCCAATTACAGCACATGGAGTTTACTGCTGTCTTTCACAGAGGGCACGAGTGAGGAAAGAAAAAAACTCATTTGTGCGACAAGGCTACAAAGAGAGACCAAGACTATAGCAGCACATGTGTCTGAAAGCAGCGAGGAACAGAGAGGGAAAGAGTTTGAGCCTCTATCTTTCTCTATCTTTTTTCTTCTGAATGGGGGGAAATGTGTTTCTTTATATTCTTTTTTTTTTCCTTTTTTCCTTTTTTTTCTTTTTTTAACATGTGTTATGCAAATATCTTCTCTGGCTAAAATTTTTTTGCTCTCTGTACCCTTAGGATACAATGTCCTGACGGGCACTCCCTGACAAATCAAGTTCCAGCAGTTTACTGTGGTACCGTCCCGGCTGTCTGTGCCATCCCTGCCATTGGGGTTACAGTCTCACTGCAGAGTCAGCAAAACGGACAAAGCAGAGGGTGTGTCGATGCCTCAGCTGCTCCAGCTCACAGCTTGGTGGTTTAAATTAATACTCCAGACGTGGACTGGAACACCTGAGGTATGGGCACACATCCCTGCAGCTGGAGGGAGTGATTACATTTTAAACTGCTGCAAGCAGGTTTTTGAGATAGTATCTGTCAGAATGATTATTGTAGCACTTGATTAGTCTCTCATTGTCTACACAAGCAGGCCACCAGCAACCTGCCTGGGTATTGTCTTTGCCCAGCCTTTGAAGCAGTAAGCCAACTGCAGTACCTCCTCTACATACAGCTAGTTTGTAGAAAGGCTCACTTTGCTGTGTATTGTGTTGGATTCAACATGGAGATGATTTAGTAGATGATCTGCCCGTCTAATTCATGAGGGAAACCATCTGTTTCAAAGGGTGACTTACAGCACTGCAGTCAATAGATGATGTATCTGATTTAGAAGCAAGGCAAGCTTGACGCTTCAGTATGAAATACTGTATATCCATTGCAATTCCTTGTACAATGCATTTACTCCAGTTCATGGACATATATGTGTGTACGTTTCTTGGAGCGAGAGGGAGAGGGCATTCAGTTTGAATAGTGAATAGGCACTGCAGTCCTTATGTCTGTTTGTTCGGTATAGAAGCTTTGTTAGGAAAAGCGAAGTGTAACACTGAAAGGGATCAACCTAGTCTTGGAAATACAGTGCTTTCCCTTCTCAGGGGCTGATACTTTTTATTGCAGACACTGCATTGAACAGAGCCTCAGAAGGATGATGGATGCAGTCTTCAGCACTGAGCCCATTTCATTGTGGCAAGAATGGGCTTGTCTTTCAGCTCAGAAGTCACCTTATGCAGAACTAAAAGATATTTGAAAACATTCTCAGCCAGAGCATCTCGCTCAGTGAGACCCTGCATGAACACAGACTCTTGAGTAAGAATGATCAGTAGAAAAAATTCCTGCTTCCAAGGACACATATGCATCCTGGGGCTATTTCTGGGTGGGTCACATGCTGTTCTGATTTGCATGCAGAAGATAGTTAAGCACAGCTAGTACAGGCCTGCTCTGCCAGTGGCAACTATGGATTGTTGTGGACGTTCAGGAAAGAAGCCACGGGATTTTTCTACCAGTGCACAGCTGGCTAGACTTTGAAATGGGAGATCAAGAGAAGAATAGTGTAAACATGATTTTTAGGAATTGGCAGCTCTTCTCAGGTAATTCTGTTTGGGGCTACGGGCAACTCATTTTTTTCTGCTTTGTTTTATTCTTTTCTTCCTGTAAAATTACATGTAGAGTACAGACCATACCTTACTTGGGCCTTATGGTCTCTTATGGAGCAAAGACACTGTAACATAATTCATTGTCAGGGAAAAAGCAAAGCTAACAATATTTAGAACAGTGATGTACATCGAGAAGGATTTGGCCTCCAGCAAAATGCCTGAAAATGTGGCAAGATCTGCATGCTAATCTCCTTTTACTGATGAGATCCGTGTACTTAGACAAGCTTTGCAAGGCAACGAATTGAAGAACCCTTTCCTTTGGCTGAACTGCTCTGAGTTTATCCCAGGAGAGTCTGATAAAGACTATTACCCCCAACATGCTATGGAAGGCCTACAAATTGAAGAAGAAATACAAGGTTCTGCTAATTAGCTTAGAGAATTTTTTACTCTTTCATCCTTTTTTCTTGCCACGCACCTTTCCTGTTTGAGCGATTATATGATTTATAGAACAAATGCAACTGCATTTACAGCACAGTACCTAGTGATTACCAAAAAAAGAAAGCAAACATTTACTTTCCTTGCCTACTTCTCCTTTATCTGAAGGCGCCCCCAGGAGAAGAGATGTGGAAATCTAAAAGTCCTCTTGATATTATACCCCTTGTTGCTTCTTAGAAATGTTTCTCTAAATGGGATCAGCCATCACTTCCTATTAGCACAACCAGTCTTTTCAGTGATGACATTACACAACGGACAAGACTGTGAATACTTAAGAGTCATAAGACTCTAAGTCTTATGAATATACTCCTGTGTCCTACTGCGTTCTGAGGGGAGAGTGCTTTGCTTTGCAAAACTACTGCGAAGATTTGAAATCTCAAGCGGATGTGAAATAGTACACATCTGCCCTCAGATCTTTACAAGCCTCTCTGGCATTAAGCACAATCTTTTAGTCTCTTCCATGTCTGTTTTCCATAGGCACTACCTAGCTCACCGCATTTTTTTTATTTTTTTTTTTCTGTATAGGAGCAGTTAAATTACCATGCTGCTGTGAAGACTGGAAGCCTTCTTCAGAGGAACCTTAGTTAGGGCTGTTGGAACAGGTCTCAGTGTTAGTTCAGTGTTATTCCAATGACAAGGGAATGGCCTAAATGATAGACCATATCTGTTTGGTCTGTGTATTTCCTATCAGTGCTTTCAGTAGCCTACAATACCATTTTTGAAATGCTACTGAAGGCTTTTCATCACCCAAACATCCCTAGCTGGGGTAATGAATCCTGAGAAGTGTGTCTCTGTGAGATGTATTAGAGAGAGGATGTTGCTCAAGAACTTTGGAAAAAGAACAAGGGATGTAACTAGGTGAGTGAGGTGGGGATGGAAATTCATTTCAAGTCATAGAAAAAAAGCCAGTAAGCATTGCTGTAAAACTAAAGGAAAGATGTGATGGTCCTCTCTCAGCTGAATACTGTGGCATGGATCACCTCATTTGCCAAGAGGTCAGAACAAGATAGTGTGTCTCCTCTGCTCCTACTCTCCTATAAATTTCATGAGCTGGTTGCTGACTTTGGTGCCAGTCTTCAAAAGTGAAATGGCAATCCAGCACTCCCCCAACACTCGTGAATTACATTTCCTTCTGTCACATGTGCTGTTGTAAAAGAAAGGGCAGTGGTAGACACTGGCCATATTTATTTGCTCATATACCAAATGCTGGGAGAAGTGCAGACAACCTGGGTCTGTTTGGGCTACAGGCTAATACTGTGCAGCATTCATTTTAAAACTTTGTATAAGTATAAAGCATTAGCCAGGGCAGGAGTTTCTTAAAATCCCTATGAGGCTGGAGCTGTCTTAGTGGATTAGTGGCCAGGTATAATCAGTGAAGCAGATGCCCTCAGTTTGACTTTTTGTCTGGTCTCCTTTTCTTCCAGCTGGATGGAAGTAGGGAATGCTACAGAGAAGAGAACAATGTGCTTGCTACCTTTTATGGGAGAACAGGCACAGATTTGCAAGTCACTAAGAAGTATTTATTCCCTCCAGTGGCATTCAAATGCAGTCCTGCATTGTGCTGGCTCTCTTCCCAAAGAGAATTTTTGTCTGGTCAGAGATATAGCAGGGGATTTCAGTGAGTCCACAGAAAACAGAACAGTATGTATGACGGGCCCTGGTAAGAGAGGGTGCACTAATGTGAGCTCATAAACACCATGCAGTAAGACCTCTTTCAAGAATATAGAAGAAAATATCCTCCTAGGAAAGCAAACCTAAGCCTTTAAATTCTTTACTCATAATGAAACTGAACTATTACATTTTGTACTTACAATTGCAGTTTTTTTACTTTTTCTAGGCTTTTCATGCTGTATAGGCCTTATTTAAAAATGAAAAACCATTCTCTTTCAGCAAAGCCCCCATTCTGATCTCAGTGTACAAATCTGGGATGGACTGAAGGAATTCTGTAACCTAATGTGGGTGTAAAGTCAGTGTGAGTGAAATAACAGAGTCCAGCAACAGTTAACTTAGCTGAATAGGTGCCTGTGTAATCAATTATTATAGTGACCCCAATAGGAAACTTGTATGAGGCAATCACAGAATATATGTAAAGCCTTCCTCACAAATGTTTAAACAGCCAGCATTGTGGTGCAGTCCCTTCACGAAAAAAAAAATAAAAATAAAAATAAAAAAATAAAAACCCCATCAAAAACAAGTGCATTAGCACAAAGGAGAACTGCTTGTAGAAGAGGTGGAGTATTCCCAACTCCTCCTCATTCTTGTCCGTTTCTGTGGTTGTGATAACCTTTCACCCCTTCATTCCTTTTGCACTGATTTCTTTCGTAAGGGATCAAGTGCTGGAAGAAAAATAACCAGTTGGTTTAAGTCAGCAACAACAATAAGAATGTGGAAAAATAAACCTGAGAGCATTGTTAAAAGCCCAGAGGTTGTGAGCTGAAGGACACTGGCTGTCTGATCTACTCAGAACAGGAAACTTTACCACACACTGCTAAATCTCCAGTAAATGAGTTTGCAGGGGACCAAAATGTGGGTGCAGTGTCAGCAGTAAAAGTGTTAGGGAACCCTCAGAAGTCATACAGTGATCTGAATTGCTCCCTAGAGACTGATGGAAAAGTTGGGCACTACGGCTGCTATTTGGCCCCTTTCCCAGGTGAACCTGAGCACACTTCACAGAGTACCTTCAGGCTGTGGCTACCCAGGGTGCCATATGGAGCCCCCTGCACTAGAGCTGATCTGTCCCACAGAGCATTCTTCACAGAGGTCTTAAAAGCAGGATAACTGCATTAGAAAAACACATTCTGCATTTCAGCATAACTTATTAGCTTGGGCTGAGGAACTCACTAATCTACCATTATTACATCCAGTTCCTGAGCTGAGTAAAAAGCACAATAACTGCAGCTCCTTTGATTGTGTTCCACTGTCTCATTAAACCTCATTTCTCTATGTGTGAAACAGGGACAGTTCTCAGCTGGTTCTGTTTTCCTGAAAGATCATCTTTGTCTTGCATGTGTGGTACTCATACATGGAAGGGCACTTGGACTATAATAGGTAAAACACATAGGCATCTTTCATAAATTCGAAAAGTTCTGTGTGATTCATAATCAGCTGTCTTGTACCAATGACAGAGGCTGTTTTCTAGAATGAGTGCATGCTCCTTTTGTGACAGCACAGCTAATTATAGAATCACAGAATCATTAAGGTTGGGAAATACCACTAAAGATCATCGAGTCCAACCATCAACCCATCACCACCATGTCCACTAAACCATGTCCCTCAGTGCCACATCTACATGTTTTTTGAACACCTTCTAGGATGGTGACTCCACCACCCCCTGGGCAGCCTGTTTCAGTATCTCACCACACTTTTTGAGAAGAATTTTTTCCTGATGCTATATAATATCCTAGATAATCTTGGAAGAGTGTGCACTGGGCTTCCCTGAGCTACATTATTTCAGAAGCAGTCTGTCCTGTGTCTCCTCACTACTGTAGGTTGGGATCAAGACCTTTGGAGCTTGTGCACCAAGAAATATTGTGAAACAGCTTATGCAGCTCTTCTGGACATCAACAATGATGTTTGCATACTACACTTCTGTTGCTTAAACATTGATGCCTAATGTCATTATGATATTCTTAATAATCACTGTCTTTACTTCATAAAGCTGCTGCTTTAGAAAGCAATAGATCTCTGTAAACCCTCTATCAGATCTGCCAGCTCTCCCTTTGGATGTCATGTGTACCAGCATGAAGTATATGGACCAATGACCTGTGTTAAGGAACTGAATTGTGTCCATAGTGCTGGGGCAGCGGAGGGGGCTGGAATCTGATGGTCACAACAGTGAAATTCGAGGAAAATAGAGGCGATGAAGCTCACTGTAATAGCAGATGAATTTATAATGGCTAAGAGGCTGTGTTGAGTCAGGTTGGCCCACAAGCACAACACTCTCATAATCTTTTGAATAACTGGGGCTAATTAAAATATTAAATAATTCTTAAATAATATTTCTCTGTCTTGCTTTTACTGTCTGTGGAATAGGTGATGGAAGGAAGCTGTTTGGTGTGGGGCTTAAGTCATTATTATATGACTGCATAGTGTACAACACAACACAAATATTTCCATTCATTTTTCTCACAAATAATAAATGGAGAGAGACAGGATGGTCCTCTCCTACTCTACTTCCATAGCTTTAATCTTCATTTGATACCGACTCTCAGAGAGCCATGGTACAAAGAAAGCATTGCTGTTCTTCTTTGGTGACTGGAAGGGTCATGTCACTCCCATTTATATAAAAGGGAGCAAGGAGAACCCGGGAAACTACAAGCTGGTGAGTCTCCCCTCTTTGCCAGGGAAGATCATGGAGCAGATTTTCTTGGATGACATGCTTGATCACATGAGGAATGAACATGTGATCCAAGACAGCCAGCACAGCTTCACCAATGGCAGATCTTGCCTGACCAATCTGGTGGCCTTCTGTGATGGAGTGACTGCATCCGTGGACAAAGGGAAGGTGACTCATGTCATTTACCTGGACTTGTGCAAGGTCTGTTACATGGTCCCTCACACATCCTTATCTCCAGATTGGAGAGATGTGGATTTTTGATGGGTGGACCACCGGGTGGATAAGGAATTGGTGGAAAAGGTGCAGACAGACGGTGGTGATCAATGGTTCAATGTCCAGGTGGAGGCCGGTAATGAACAGTGTCCCCCAGGGTCTGTCTTGGGACCAGTGCTCTTTAACATTTTGTCAGTGACATCGATGATGGAATCGAGTGCACACTCAGCAAGTTTGCTGATGACACCAAGCTGAGTGGTGTGATTGACACAATGGAAGGAAGGGATGCCATTCAGAGGGACCTCGACAGGCTTGAAAGGTGGGCCCGGTTGAACCTGATGAGTTTCAACACAGCAAAGTGCAAGGTTTTGCACTTGGACCAGAGGAATCCCAGGCATCCATACAGACTGGAAGGAGTGGTCCTTGAGAGCAGCCCTGCAGAGAAGGACCTGGGGGTCCTGATGGATGAAAAACTTAACAGCCAGCAGTGTGCTCTTGCAGCTCAGAAAGCAGATGGTATCCTGAGCTCCATCAGAAGAGGGGTGGCCAGCAGGGACGGGGAGGTGATTGTCCCTCTCTACTCTGCTCTTGTGAGGCCCCATCTGGAGTACTGTGTCCAGGTCTGGGGCTCCCAGTACAAGAAAGACAGGGAGCTGCTGGAGAGACTCCAGAGGAGGGTCACGAAGATGATCAGGGGACTGGAGCACCTCCCCTACGAAGACAGGCTGAGGGAGCTGGGCTTGTTCAGCCTGGAGAAAAGAAGGCTGTGGGGTGACCTCATTGCAGCCTTTCAGTACCTAAAGGGAGCCTACAAAAAGGAAGGGAATCAACTCTTTGAAAAGGTAGATAACTGCAGGATGAGAGGAGATGGTTTTAAGTTGAGGGAGGGGAGATTTAGGTTGGATGTCAGGGAGAAATTTTTTACAGAGAGAGTGGTGAGGTGCTGGAACAGGCTGCCCAGAGAGGTTGTGGATGCCCCATCCCTGGAGGTGTTCAAGGCCAGATTGGATGGGGCCCTGGGCAGCCTGGTCTAGTATTAAGTGTGGAGGTTTGTGGCCCTGCATGTGGCAGGGGGGTTGGAGATTGATTATCCTTGAGGTCCCTTCCAACCCAAGTGATTCTATCATTTTGTGATTCTATGATCCTTTGTTACATTTAAAGTTCTACAGTTTGCATCTGAACCATTAGGATACTTCTATATCCCAGGCACCAAAATCCAACTGAGTCTCAACTTTTTAATTTCTCTCTTTATTAGCTGATCTTTTTTGTTGTTGCATTTGTTTTTCTCTAGAAACTAGAACACCCTTCCCTCTTTCTCTAATATGTTTTCCCCTTTTAAAAGTGTATCTGTTGCCCCAAGTGCAGCTGAAATGAGCGAATATGTTATGCGGTGCTTCAGGGAATTCCTGAAGAATTGATTCAATTCTTCTGGGATCAGCATTCTGAGAACTGAGAGCATAAGTGCTGCAAAACCTGTTTGTGAATCAAACCCAGACACTAATATATATTAATGTGTGTGTGTGTACGTGTGTGCTAAAGAAAAAAATAAAGGTTGACACAAAGGAAGAAAGTGAGAGGCAGGAAAAAAAGACCAGAATCCTCGGGGTTTTAGGGTATGTTTTTTTAAGTGAAAGCTAATGGAATCCAATATAACTGCTGAAACCTTGTCATCCTTGCTATCAGTGAGAGCCTTTGAATAAGCTAAATCCTTAATCAGTATAGCCTAAGACTCCAATGACTATGTGTAGAAGTGTTAGTCCAGATAAATCCTTGAAGGTTTCAAAGATTTGAAGAGCACTGGCACTTTTCTGTGTAGTGCCTGCCCTTTGTCCTTTTCTCCATGATGTCATTATTGAAGTTTTACACTCACTATGCATGGTGTAAGTTGACATTGACAGTTTCAACACTTTCACACTGACTCTGGAGGATTGTTAGCTTTGAAGCTATTTGGCCTTGAGCAGTGAATTCTTTTTTTGAGCTCATACTGGCTTATAATATCTGAGAAGGTTTGCATCAGTATAGCCCTAGCTTGAATTATGAGAGGAGGCTGGTTTCCAAGTTGGAACTGATACCCACATGATAGGAATAGAGAATATTGTTCCATTTCAGATGGGCAACAAAGTCAGTGTTCCTGAATCCCGGTGGGATGCAACAATGAGTTTTCATTTTAACATCACACTTAAAGCAACATCAGCAGCATGGCTTTTCTTGTAATCAGAACTCTGAAGAGCAGTAAGGCTTGGAAATGACTGTAAGAATAAACACTCTTCTGCCCTGTGATCTGTTTGTTATTAGGCTTTTGGAAACATCTGTATAGGGCCAGAGGCATAATTCATATGAGTGTAATTCAAGTATTTTATGAAAATAAAAATAAAAATGCTGTGTGGTGATTTAGACACATTGAATATCAAAGCACACAAGCACTGACAAGCAACACAAGGAAAATGAGCTGTTCAGATGCTTACTAACGTGAGTTGTCCCATGCAGCTTGATCAGGATGACACACATCAGCAAAGACTTAAAGTCTGGTCCAAGGCCTCAGGCATCATTGGAAATGTTGGTGGTAGGTTTTGATATTCCTTCAGCTGGAGCAAAGTTGCTTTTCTGTGTCATTACCTTTTGCCCTGGCACCACTGAGGGTGAGGGGCTGGTTTAACAAGAAGTGTTGTGAGAGACAAAGTCTGCCAGGAACCATGGGCTGAGCCTGCATCTGTACTTAAGATTTCTAGCTTTCTGTGGAGATTGCTAGTGAGGGTAAAACATGGCAGTGTGCGTACAACTACCTGAAATCTAGTGGCTCAGCAGGTAAAATGCCATCAATTACTAGCTTTATTGAATAAAAATGGCAAGATAGAATTCAGAATGCATTGTTTCTTTTTACAGCTCTCAACAGACTATATTGAGTCTAAATTCAACTGAAAACTGCAAGAGTAAGTATGGAATTAAAACTGATAATTTCAGAATATCTGTTTCAGTCTTTAAAATCAGGATGAAAAAAAGGTAAGTCACTGAATCAGGACAAAAGTATTTTCTCCACCTGCATGTATATTTAGCTATAATCCTTCACCTGGGTATTCCTAGAGGAGGCTGAGGGGACATCTTATCAATATAACCATCTAAAGGGCAGATGTCAAGTGTATAGGGGTGGGGGTTGTAGTGTCTCCTTTGGAGATATTCAAGACCCGCCTGGATGCTTTTCACTGCAACCTACTGTAAGGAACCTGCTTTAGCAAGGTGGACTAAGTGATTTTCAGTGTCCATTCCAACCCCTACCATTCTGTGATTCTGAGCAGTTACAATGCCATTTAAACAGCCTTGAATCTCTGTTTCACAAACATAGCTCTCTTGAGCTCTTTTCCACAATTTTTTTGAATCAGAGAGAACTTCTGTTGGACACCCCAGTTTTCCCCATTGCGAGTCCTGTGACAAAGTTTAGTTTTTGAGGAGGCTAAAGCCTCAACACAGAAACAGCATTGTTGCATGAATGAGATATAATTTTCTTCCACAGAAAATTTGGCATTTTTTCACACTCTCTTTCTGCACATCTCTACAACTGCCGTCACCATGAGTCTGTCCTGAGTCTATCCCACTTGATCTGGTCTAAAGTTGGACCACTGTCTGGGAGGGAACAACCATGCTCAGTTGACACCAATTAACTACAGTGCTCAGGAAAAAAAAAAAAATATATATATATATATATATATCTCCTAAGTAAAAAGAGATAAAATAGCTACAGAAACATACATAATTCCTGTAAAAGAAAAGGTCCTTTCATTTCCTTCTCTGGTCAGTACCACTAAGCAGAAGTTATAGAGGATTAGGGTGTTTCTGTGGCCTACTCACCAAAAAGTGTTGATAGAGTTTCTTCCTCTCCTCAGCTCTTGCATCTGGAGCATTCCTATCTGTCTCTTCTTTTGTCTGAAAGTCAATCTTACCATATATTATTTAAACATATAATATGGGGGATTCAACCTTAATGACCAGTCTTAATGATCAAACCTATTTTATAAGTGTACTACTTCTGGAGAACACCAGAACACATTTCTGATTTTTTTTCCATGTTAATTCACATGTAGTCTTGCTAGGACAAATACATAAATAATATAATCGAACACTTGTGTGAATGTGTTTTACTAGTTTTGTCCATGAAAATCAACAGTCAAGGCAGTACATTATTATAACACTCTTACAAACAGTATTATAACTGTAATATGAAGTGTAATGAACTCTACTGCTGAAATTACTTAAGACTTCCATGAGTAAAGGTAGGAACATAACTTTTTAAACTGGTATTGCTGGACTGTTTTCCACTAAAACAGGAAACTCTTGCATGAGTAACGGAATGAGTTGACTGTTTTTGAAGGATGGAGGGAGTATTAAGTCCTGGAGACTAGAGTGTATGAAGAAAAAAGACCATGTGAACCAAGTGCAATCTTACTAAAACTCTGTAAAAATGACAACATACAATTCGTTATTTAACTTCTTTACTTGGATACTGGATAAAATAAATTTTAAGTCTATTCCTGAAAGTACTTCAGGCCAGATCCTCAGTGTAGGTCACCGTAAGTTCTCTGTAATTAAAGTGCTTATACCAAATTTCACCTGCATAGGGTAAGGTTAAAGAATTGCACTGAATTATCCTTGCATCCTCTGTAACCTATGGCACTTCAGTACCAGTGCTCTGGAGTCTGCTAGTGTTACTGTACTTATAAATTGCTTCTGGCTATCTTCTCAGTGAGTCACAAGAAATGTAATAAAAATCAATACAGGAGGAAAAAAGTCTCCTTGCTGCTATGATTTTCTTCTACTTACATACATGCTAGGAAGACTGTATATAATACATCTGCAGGAAGACTACCTCTGAAGCTTCAAATCATCATTTTTCCTTTTCAGTAACTTTGTTTCTCTCTTCCTTTTACTTTTAAATAGCATTGTTCCAAGGCACAATTTTTGTCTGTTTGGTTTAGTGATGTTTCTATGGGCAAAAAAATAATCTCTTTGTTCTGAGGGCCACTATTCTGTAGTAAGTAACAGGTAGTTCTTAGAGAGATGAGGTCAAAATATGTCTGAAAGCTGCTTGAGTCGGCCCTGTGTGACACTAGTCTAGGACCTGGATACTAATTAGGAAAGTTCAGATAAGGCAGGAAAATGTGTCAAAATATCTGCTGAGGGCAAATCTCCACCTCCTGTTAGGTTAAAGTTAAAAGTATTTGCCAGATAAGAATGTAAGAATATATATAGCTGTTGGCAAAAGCTATGATAAAACTTCAGTTGACTTACTATGGCAGCTTCTTTATCATTTATTACCAAAACTCTAATTAAATTTTTCAGCATTTTCTCTCCTCTCCTGACCAAATACTTCTGTACACAACTTCAGTTTCTGTTGCCACTTAACTACGCTTTCCATCCAGTGAGGCATTTCCACAGATGCAGAGTGGGCAAATGGGTGACAGTGAACAAATGTCAGTGTGGGCTGACATCTTCCCTGACATGCAGACAATAGCTCTTTTTCTCCGAAGTCCCAACCTTTCCTCAAAAGGGAGAGCCTCATTTATTTATTTATTTATTTATTTCTGCCTACAGTGCGTTTGTGAATGGTAAAGCAGCACGAGACAAACCCTTGACTGGTCCAATGTTCCTCTGCATGTATTCCCATTCTATGAACATTATTTGAGTGCTGGTGCGTATCTGGGGGTCAGAAGTGCAACATAAGGTGAACTTTTAACAATGAGATACCTTTGACTCTAAGCACAAGAAAGGAATGAGACTTAATTACCTTAGAGAGAAAGAAGGACCTGGATCAGATTTGAGTTTTTCATCATCTTGCCATTTTAAACCGGTGAAGTGGTGGGGGAGTGGAGCAGAAGACATCTGAAATATTTCGAGTTTGGGAATAGTGAGGGGAGCAAAATAGGATAGAAGGTTAATGCCATTTTTAATATGGAAAAACTACTCTCTCCTTGTGACATATGCCTATGGGATAATCTTGATATATGCATGAGTGTGTTCAAAATGTCAGCCAGACTTTTATTAGATTTCACTTCTCCCTTGAATGCTCTTCTACAGTCTAGAAGTTATCTGCAAGAGTCTAGAAGTGGAGATTATTTACACTATATAGCCATAGGAAGAGTTTTGATAGAGAGGGGCAAAAGAAACTTGTCATGTAATTCTCCTTCACCCCTATCACACTAAGAAGAACAGTGAGCTTCCACTGTCTGCTTGTGCTCTGATACTTTTCTTAGGGCCATGTTGTGCAGGATGCATCTTGTTGCATCAACGTACTGACTGCAGGGCTTGGCAAAGCTAACTCTTGGCGAGAAAGAAAAGGGATGCTTTGTTTTATAATACCAGAACTGTAAATAATGCCTCTAACTTTGCTTCTTTCACTGCTACTAGTTAAGAATCTGGCTAGTTTATTCTATTCTGCAGCACTACAGCATAAGGATGTTTAAGGATACCTTAAAGTGACAGATGATACAGAGTAAAAAGCAATCTCAAAAAGTACTCAGGACTTTCCCAGAGAGACTTGAGTGTCCTCAGCTGACAGTTTTCAAATGTTATTGACTTCCCTGGGAGAGGAGCTTCCTCTCCTGAGAGCAAGCAGTCTCTTACAGTATTTGGCCTATGGAGTCCCTCTGTGTTTTACTCTCTGTAAATCCACCTGCCTTGTTTGGACAGGATTTATCTCATCATGTACTAATTTCTCTGAACTCTGGGGTTATGCTTGAGGGGCATGTGAAAGAACAAGAGAAAATCTTTAAAGTAGGATTCTTGTTAATACTCATAGCAGTGGGATTTGGTTGCCATCTGCTTGCTGAACACTGATAAGTCACATGCAACCTTGCTGGGATACCTGAAAAGCCATCCCTATTGCTCTCCTCTATCTCTGTGTGGAAGGCTCTATTGATTACCCATGGAGGAACTGGTGCTAGATAAATGAATAGATGTAAGCCTGTTTCCCAAAGCTTTGTAATATTTATAGTGCCAAATTCCTGAGGCTGCCTTATCACAGACCTTTGCAACTAGTTACTATAAAATGAGGGTCTCCTGATGTTTTATCTGTTCCAAATCCTAAACTCTCTGTAAATTCACACTACAAAAGTCAACATTAACTTGTCAGTTGAGTAGGAAAGCACACTTGGGACTGCTTAGTACCTGCCCCCAGGAACTAGTGACTATTATGTGGTGGTTTTACAATCATTATACTTATTAATATAATAGTAACCATTATTACAGGAGCATATGTTGATGCTTACTGGGTCAACTGCCCCATGCCTCAACAAGTGCACTGTATCTGTTGCATCGCAGAGGGATTTTTAGAAGACCCTGAAGGACACAGAGGTGTGTGAGAGCAAGAGAACTTCAGTGGCCAGGAAGAGCAGAGGGGTGCCAGGCTTGGTCGGCACAAAAGGGGCAGAATGTTATCAGAATAGAAGGGCAGAAATTCTACCAGAAACTAGATTCTACTCATCCAAAACAGAGTGGTTCTGTGTGTTCCCAGCTGTTGTAGTTTTAATTCTGTCCTAGCTGAAAGTAGCAGAGTTCCCCAGAGCACAAAAGAGAGCACAAAAGGCTTCAAAGAGCAAGAGAAGGGAAGAAGATATGTGGGAAAGAACATAGAAGCTGAATTTGTTATGAAATGATGGAAAAGGATTTTAGCATTACAGATAAATATCTTAGGTGTGGGAGTCAAAGGGACATGGCCAACCTCTTTTCAGTGGTCTCTGGGGACAGGACAAGGGGAAACGGACATAAACTGGAGCATAGGAAGTTCTTCATCAATTTGTGAAGGAACTTCTTCACAGTGAGAGTGATGGAGCTGGCTGGAATAGGCTGCCCACGGAGGCTGAGGATTCGAGACCCACCTGGACGTCTACCTGTGCAGCCTGCTGTAGGAGCCTGCTTTGCAGGTGGGCTGAACTTACTGTCTCTAGAAATCCCTTCCCGGCCCCACAGTTCTGTGATTCTGTGATTCTGTGATTCTGTGATAAAGGATAAAAAGATCTAGAGCATATAAAAAATTGTGGATGTGAATTTTGGACAAAAAATGAAGGAGGGAACCAAAGATAAACAGTGTTGATAACAGAAGTGACCAAAACATAGTGAAATAGGAGTCTCTGGAGGAAGGCGAGAAATGAGAGGGAATGGAATGAAGAAACAGCACGAGGAGAGAAACATGGTGGGTACCTGCATATATCTGCATATATCAAGCAACGGAACATATCTCTTCCTTGTTAGTGTATATACAAAAGCCGAGCCAGAGTTTGCTGTCAACATGACTATTATAAACAAGAAGAAATGGGTAGCTGGGGGAGTAGGACGAGAGAGTTACAGTGCATTAGAAGAAGAATATAAGGTGAACTCCTAAAGCCTGGGATTGCATATTTCTCACAATAAAGCAAACAAGGCAACTGGCAGAGTTCTATAGGGAAAATGACATCACTGCAGATTTTTAGGGATAATCATTTAACTGGATTAGCCCCAAAGTGCTGTGTCTAAAATCAGCATCCCTGTCTCTTTATGTACTCCAGATGAAACACATTAGCAGAAATATGGCAAGGGACATTCACAATGCACTGTTCTACATTATCAGCATTTTTTGCAAATCTGCAATTAGTCTAAAGGGCCTGGGTAAATTAGGCCTCTTGATAAATGAAGCACCTAGACAGGTCTCAGATTTATTGGATCTTGCTGTCCTGCTGTCCAGAGCCTGTCAGCTAGGCTGTGGAACAGAGAGGGTACAGTAGGAAAGTCTGTGACGCCAATAGAAACATGAACTGCTGAGCAAATGGTGAAGAGCCCTGACTGAGGCTGCTGACTGATTAGCTTTGAAAGTTTATTCCAGGAATAGTATAAGTTTAAAGAGAATTCAAAGAGTAGTACTGGAGATGGAACTAGTATTTTTATATTGCACAAATATCAGGAAAAATACATGCTATACGATTAACATTTCTCTTTCCCAACCGAGTCTGCTTCAGAAGTGAATTATTTGCACCCCTGAAAAGAAGATAGGTGATTTCTGTTATTTTTCATCCCCTGAGCCATTTTAAAGAAAGCAGCATACTACAGTAAAATACATTTGATAATACAGCTATTTAAGTGTATGCATGCATACGCCAGCTCCCAACTATATTCATACCTCTATCAAGCTACTCAGCATACAATAAACTTGCTGTCCCCTGGGAGGGTGGAATAATCTAGAAGAGCAGGGGGAAGCAGGGGGACTGTCCAGATTATTCTCATTTATATCTTGAGATCATCTGCAGCAATTTCCAACTAAAGTGCGGCGACACCTGCCAACTTCTCTGCTGTTGCTATTGCTCTTGCTGAACTCAGCTGAACAAGCCAGTTAGGATTTTTCAGCAGATGTTCAGACGTTTCTCTTCTCTCCCTCTCTGCCTTTCTTGCCTTCTGTTTTTAAAAGCCCTGCAGGACCCCCAGAAAAGGTTTGCAAGTGTCCCCAGTTTCTCAAAATCAGACCACATCCAAAGTTCCAGCTTCCTATTAGCAGTGCTCAGGTCAGTTGGGCATAAAGACATTCTTTCTATATTGGTAGTGAGGAGGGGGTAACAGCAGTAGAAGGATCTGAAATATCTGCGCCCATTTGTTTCAGAATGAAATATAGTATGCTACCTCTTCCCTCTGACTGCTTCCCCACTCCCCGATCTCTTGCTGTTCTTTAGTAAACCCAAATTGATTTTCCTGTCGATAGCATTGCCTCCAATCACAAAGAAACCGTCAGTGCCAAACAAATGGCCAGCAACACACTCAGCTCCTCCACCTTATAAAAAGCTTGCTTCGTCGCTGCATCTCTCCTTTCAAGTAAGTAGTCTGTATGTGATCTTAGAAGAAAGAAAGAGAGAAATCTCTCGTGCCTAACAGGGACCCAAATTCACCCTGGAAGTGCACAGTGTATCCAATTACGCTGCAGTTTGATCCTACTACTTTTCAAGGCCTTCTAAATTATGGAATTAAAATGGTTTAATGGAAAAAAGGACTGGTGACACTAGCAGTGTTAAGAATTTAGAATGTGTCTTCTCATATATTAAAAAAGGCTCTTTGAATATCATCAAAGAGATTTAAGAATTTTTATTCCTTTTTAAAGTTGTTTTAAAACTGATTAGACTTTTTAGAATAGACTTCATCTTATGTCTGTCGCGCTCTCTCTTTTCCACTCCCTTTTCCCCCACGTCTTTCCTCCTGCGATTAATCAAACTTCTCTTTGTTAACATAGGGCACTTCTGCCAAAATATTATCATTTTGCCAAAGACTGAAGCAGGCAGCCCAGCACAGAGACCTGGCACTGTCTTGTGTTAAGATCTCCTAAACACTCTAGATGAAGACTGGGGAGAATCAGCACTTTTCCAACCACTTACTTTTCCAGCAACAACAAAACTCCCTGACATTAGCCTTGTAGCAATGCTAAGGAAAAGAAAAACAAAGGGAAAACAAATCATAACAAAACAAAACAAAACAAAAACAAAAACAAAAACCAAGGAGGTAAAACAGATTGGAGCTAAAAGTTCCGATGTCCTGGGCAATTTAAAAGAATAAAGAAGCCTGTAGGTTCATCAGTGGGGTGGTGAGTCCAGATGCATGTGTGCATTTGCCTATTCACAAATGTGCACTTTTCTATGATGAGGTTGAGAGTATCTGTGTCCATGAATCCAGGCCTATGCAGCAACACCTTGATAATGTTGACATTCACCATTTGAAAGTAATTACAAGTGCTGTTGTCTTTAAAGTGTTCCCTATGTTGAAAATGCTTACAATAATAAATGCTAATTGCTTTCAAATGGTAAATTGGAACCACGGCATCTGGGTGGTGTTCCATTAGTATGTGTAATTGCAGACATATAATATCTGTGTGCATATATAAAAATGTATGTGCACACATGTGCATTTGTGTGCGTATGTGAATCTAAGATATAATGCACAGATGTGGCTGCCAGAAACAGCAACCTTCTGCATATGTTATTCCTGTCCAGGAAAGAAAATAGATAAAGTGACTTAGACAGGGCTGGAGGGAGAAAAGCTGACAGTCTCTTTTGCAGTATTTAGAGGGGAGAAAGCACAGTCTTGTGGTTTAGGCACAGAACTGCATATGGCCTGCTCAGAGCTCTGGGCCCAGTCCTGCCAGAGAGGGACTTTTGGGAGGTTTTGGGCTGGCAGTGTCCATCTGACTTGGCACATCGGGGCCCTGACAGCGATTTTCAGCAACCACGATTTTCAGGAGGACGAGCAGTGACAAGATGCCTGACTCCTTCCAGACTGCAAGATATGAAGTTGGACAATGAAAAAAATGCAGTCTCCAAATTTGGTAGGTGCTTCTTAACAATCTAGTTGATGACCTTTATCCACAGCAGACTACCTCCTGGGACTAGTACTGAGGCTCTGTTCATAAATGCTTATCAAATATATTGACATTCTCAGCTACACTGAGCTAAGTTGCAAAGTGTTCTCACTCCATAAGGGACAGGTTGCTAACAAGCCTGAATCTCTTCCCACAGTGGTGTAAATCAGAAATAACACCAAAAGAGCCAACCTAAGCCCTGCTGCCATCAAACCAGAATGAGCGAGGGGAAAATCATGCTTCATTTTGTTTGCCATTTTACAGCTAAGTTGAAAATCACATGCTTGGCCCTATTTAAACAATTTAAAGTGAAACAGAGGTTCAGCTCAGCTCCTTCAGTCTCCCAGTAAAAATTAACTGACCCCACACTGCAAGCAGTAATTAGGTAAAGTGCTGTGGGGCTGTAAAAATTTAGATGAAAAAAGTATTCCTCCCAGCAAAGATGGCATTACCATTCTACCATTCTGAGACCAGAATTTGCCCTTGGAAGTAAGACCCCCAGAAATGCACAGGCCCAGTGCAGCTCTTGTGCTGCTTTGTGCACACCGCAGCAGGAGATACCACTGCCTGCCATGGCAGCTGTCCTTGGCCTAAAGAGGAGTGCTTCAGACAGCCACACATGTCTCACATGTCTGTGTGAGAATGCTAACTGGAAAGCAGATTAGAGGTGGCTCTCCAACACAACGCCACAAGTCTGCTGTCATCCTCAGAGATGCATGGCTCTGATAAGTACTCCAGTGAGGGCTTTGGGTGGCAGCAGTGGGCCTGTGTTGCCCTTCTCTGATTGAGTCTGTGGGTACCCCTTTTCAACTCTATTTGGGAAGTAAATTGTTGGGAAAAAATGATCTTTAAAAAGTGGTACTGCTAATGTTTTTGGTCAGCGGGAATCCTTAGAAACTCTACAGTGACACAGGTCACAGTAGGCAGCCTTTTTCCTTCCTCTGGGGCAGGGAGAATCAGCTTTCCAAGCTTGTTGCAGTTCCCATGAAAGTGCATCCAGTCTCTCTCTTTGTCCCTTTGCACCTTTGCTGGCTGCTGTCATTGCCTCTAGCCACCACCACCAGCAAAGACTCCCTATCTCCCTGATCTGGAATACTGTAAAACATGACTGAACAGGGAGTATCAGAGGCCATTAAACATGCTTTAAAAGTTCTTTAATTTGTTGTACCATGATAACTGCACTTTAATAAAAGCAATCTCTGGTCTTAATAACCATACAATAAACTGTTATTTATATGAGTCAATGTGCCAGCCTGAACCTTCCAGGTGTGCCCCAGATTTTGAATCATCGAAGCGATCCTGAGGGAGGAAGCTGTCTGACAGAACCCAAACAAGGCTTATAAACAGGTGCCATTTTGCCTAGTTGCATCTAGGGGTATGCTGGCTATATTAAGCGCCTGGCACAACATGGCACTTTCAGTGCTTTGATTTATTTCAGCATTACATTTAATTGTTTCCTTCTTGCCTAAGCTTTAACATGCAATGCTTGTAAATATAACCTGCACCCTCCATATGGCACTCTGGTTTTCCATTTTCAAATGCAATCGTCCTGGAATAATGACTGTGGTATAACTCAATTTGAGTTCTGCTGCTGGGGACTTTATTACATAATGCTTTCTAATTGACCCTCATAGTTTAATAAGACAGAACATTTCACCAGAACATTGACAAAAGTTATTAATTTTCACTTCAGCAGAGACCAGTGTCCCAATTAAATCCCATGATAATGCCTGACTGACTGACTGACCTCATTATGGCTAATGCTTATTAGTCCTGCAGAGAGGATAACATCACACACTGTTAAAATGCCTAAATGAGCACATACAACTATTCAGCATGATTATAATTTACATACATGACTAATTTTACTCCACCAGTCCTTGTCTGGTGAAACTAATGCTGTAAACTCCTGTCACACAACAAGATAGCTGCTGAGAATTTTGAACGTATCATAAAAATAGTCCTGAAGTGTTTTAAAAGGAAACAACACCCAGTTAAATCCTACTGGCTGTCTTGAAAAATGAGTATAAATACACATACTATGTGTACTTGAACTAGTAATGTGCTTATGCATGTTTCTTTCTTAAAAGTAATTACTTCATTTTCCTTAATATACTAAGGTGATATCTAAGATCAAACCTTTGTGCGAGCATTTTTACATGCCTTATATTTTAACTGTTATTCCTTATGCAGGGCTGTGTTTTTAGATTTTCTTAGAAGCTTTTTATTGTACTGTAGGTAGAAATTTCACATTGATAAGAACTCTTCCCTCTGCCTTTTTCAATAGTTCTGATCTAGAAAAACGTTTAAGCCCAAATTCTGTGTTAGTATATTATATACTATAATAAGCACATGCTTAAAATGTCATAAACCTTGACAGAGCCCTTCTGAAAGGTGAGCCAGAACAGCTGTAATTTTCATGTACTTTTAAAAAGAAGTAGGGGAGGGGAGTAGACGGTATGTTTTTATGGAGAATAAGAAGTTCTCATATCTTTTTGCTACATTTCTGTGTTACTTTAAATATGTACAGTCTGTAGTATGAAGTACATAACAATACTATCTCCTCTGGGTTTTCTGTGGGTTTGCTGTATCCTTTTCCCATAGGATCACAGAATTGCATATTTGACAAAGGATAACAGTGAACAGTCTGTCTCTCAGACTTTGGTTTGTTCAGATACAGGATGATGTTAAGTTTCAGGAGATGGATTTATGAGATGCACTGCAAGTCACAGCTGCTGCTAGGTGAAGATAAATAGCAACATCCAAATACCCACTACCACACACACATATGCACCCTCACCAGGGCCAGGTGAAGGCGTGGATCTTAAGGTTAACTTTTTCAAACATACCCCAGTGACACCATAGTCAAAGTCCTATTGTCTTCCTTTAAGATTTATCCTCTCATAGAGTATGCATTTTTGAAAAGAGGACTTCAGAGCCTGGTGGCATAGATCTGGAGTTCATTCTTCTTCAAAACAACCATGAGAGCACAGCCAAGGTCAGCAGCAGCACTGCTGTCACTGCATAAATGCTGGATGCATGAGAAAGACTGTGAGGGAGCAGTCCCTTTTCTCATACCAGTCCCTTCAGACATATTACTTTTACATTCATAAATCCCTTGACTCCTGAGATTGGGTTGAGTCTTTCAGCATTGTTTTCAACCACATTTTCTGCTTTCATTGCTTCCAGTCACATACCTCATAGCGATGCCTTCAACATACCTCCCCCTCAATCCCCACCTTAATCACATTTCATCTTTTGCCATTGCACTTTGGAAAGGAATATAGCAGAGATTGTCTACAAAATTGAAGTGCAAACACAGCAGAAAATTAACTCTCAAACATGCACCATAGATGTTTATATGGTTACAACTGAGCAAAGAATTTGGCCCTGAATGTTTGTGAATAAAATCTGGAAAGTGCTGATAGATGCTAATTAAGGTGATAGCACACTCTTGATTTGAAAATAATTATTTGTCTTCTGCTATTTAACTGTGACATTTAATTTCCAGTATTGTGTCATGTTCTCTAACAAGATGATGAGACACAGCATAGCATAATCCTTCTCTACATAAAATAAGCCAAGCAATTGTGAATGCATTAAAGAAACATCTGATCACACCATGCACAATATAAACAATGCCTCCAAAGAAACATAAAGGTACTGCAAAGCAGATCTTCTGTTCTGGTACAAATTTCCATACTTTATTTTGCTGCTACTTTTAATAGCTTTTTTTTTTTCTTTTTTTTTTTTTTCACTTCTAAGAGGTAAGACAAGGAAAAGCAAAAGGGAAGGCAAGGCAAAAGGGGAAGGGAAGGGAAAGGAAATAGACAGAAGTGAAGGGAAGAGAAAGAATACAAAAAGGAATAGGAAAACAATGAGAAAGATCTGCTTGCTTGAGTCAGGAATTTGTTTAAAAATCTTCATCGAAGTTGCTGATTTGTATGTGATTAGCATTAGATGGCTCTGCCAAGGTGATCGAAGAATATTCACGTAAAAATGGACTCCAGTGAGCCAACTGGAGGATCATAGAGTCTATCAATTAATCATTTTGCTTCAATTCAGCATTACTGACAGTAGAAATACTGGGGTTTATAACCACCTGTGTTCCAGTGTGCTAGCGATTTTATTTCCCTTCCCTTCTCTTCTCTGTTACAGTCCTTCTGAAATGCTTCACAAAAGAAGTAATCACATTTTAAACAAATGGGATCAATGCATAATTAGTATGGGTAGAGGGCTAGAAGGACTGTCTGGAAGGAAGAACAGAATCAACTATAAGACTGAGTTCAGGGTAGCAGAAAAGAGAGTTCAAAGATACTTGTGATATATCAGTGGTCTTATTCACAAGAGTGGAAGGCAAGAAATTAGAAATATAGCTCAACAGGTGTAAAACAGTGAAACAAATAATAAAAAGCCATAAAGAAAGGGAAGAAGAACAGATGAGAAATGAAAGCTCATGGACAATAGTCAAGTAAAGGCCTTGCACTGTTGCTTTTTTTCCTTTAAAAAATGCTGAGGAGGGCTAGAAAACCAGGATGTGAGTTCAGCAAACCTTGAAAAAAAAGGAGGAAAAAGTATGAAAAGAGGGCTTTTTTATTCAGAAGTCAAAATCCTCACAGGATTTTTTTACTCAGAAGTCAAAATCCTACACAGTGAAAGAAAGTGAAAAGGCGGTCAAGAATCTTGTGATAGTGGATTTCATCTGGGGTGAATCAAATGTTGCCCTCCAGTCATTTCATGGCAAAAACCATGTGGGCAAGATGTGGCTCTTAGTAACAATGGGAATTCAAAGAGGAACAGTTCTGTCCATTTATTTTAGAAAAATAAAAAGCATAAAGGTCACAAAACAGTCATGGGAGTTGAACCCAAATAAACTGCTGCCTTATGAGTTCACTCTCAACCCTACGGGATGCTTTCACCACTCCTAGAAATGTTTTCTTTCTGGCTCTTGTCACTTACAGTCTTTCTCCAGCACCTATTTTGAGGAAACAGATTGCTGCTTTTGTTTATGCTACATGGGCCAACAGTGTGAGCATTACACATCACTGTGCTTTCCCTCTGTTGCATGAAGTCATGGGAGGAATCTTTGAGTTGAAAGCCCTCTATAAGTCCTGCAGCTCTTCTTTAAGACCATTATGGTTGGAGACCATTGCTAGAAGTGCTGTGTAAAGCTGCATTTGTGGTGATGGATGTAAATAGTCTGATCGGTGCAGGGAATAAGAATGGAAAGAACAAAAAATGAAGATGGTGCATGTCATTGTTAATCAGTATGTTCTGCATGGAGATGGAAAAGAAAGATGAAAAATTGCTTGCAGGTAGAAGAGTTAAGCAAGAATTCTGGCTATAAATCTCTAGTAGGAAACATGGAACAATAAAGACAACTAGTACCTTTATTCCCAAAATGTTTCCACTGTGAAATTAGAGTAAGACTTTCTGTAACAGAAAAAGAACCTTCATCCAGTCACTACTGGTGTGGGAAGTGGTACGTACAGATAACAGTCCTATGATGCAGGTTGATACCCCAAAGTAAAGATTAATCTATCCCATCAAAACTACATGGGGAGTCCAGGCAGGAAGAAAGTAATCAGTCCATTTGGATTTGGGCCAGGATGTGGGGTTAATGCTCTTGTTCTTGCGAAATGTACTGTAAGACCTTTAATGAACAGAGCGGTCAGTATCACATCTTCAGAAAGTGTCTAAATGCTCTCCTGACATCATTCTGGGCTGTGGTTCAGCATGGTCTAGGGATGAAGGAAGGGAGAGGAAAGAGGAAAATGCCACCTAGAGTACTGTGTTGCCAACACTTAATAAAGAGCAAGGAAATGAAAAACTAATCAAAGGTGAAGAAAGGACATGTGAAAAATTTAAAACATCGGGTCCAGTTGTCTGTAGAAAGGGCTGAATGGAAGCAAGAAACCAAAATAAGAAAGACAAAAAATGGAAAGAAGCTTGCTACCTAGATAAAGATTAATAATAAGATATTATTTTAAATTATAAGAAATATTGGGGTCAAAGGAAGAGAAAATTGGCCTCTCGGATGTGGCAGGAGTAATTTATTGACAGAAGAAGACTTTGCTGAGGAAAAAAAAGTAGAGACAAGGGAGAGGGAGAGGGAGAGAGGAAAAAAGAAATGAAATGAATTTTTCCCCTCTGTGTTCACAAAGGAAGATGGGAGACAAATGCCAGGAACAGATATAAATTTCCCAGGGGTGGAAGATGAAATATTGAAGAAAATCAGGATCATGTCAGAGCAGGTGATTGAGAAATTAGAACATCTGAAGACTGACAAACCTTTACAGTCAGATTAGTTCTAGCAAAAAAAACTGTGAATGAAGGACGAGGCAAAGAAACGAAGGAAATCTTCAGTATGCACTTTGGTAGAGCAAACTTGGGCTAAAATGGTTCACAGAGAGTTCAGGCACTGTTGGGCCAAATATCTCAGGAACAGCAGTATCTGTGCTTGGTATTGACTGCAACTCTAGCCTTGGGGGAGCTGAAAGCAGGGGAGCTTTCAAAAGTTTTGCTCATAACCACAGAGGCCGCCATCTGCCTGTTTTCTCAGTTTTAAATACCTGGCACTCGGGATCTGCTGGCAGCCATTTCAGTGTGGCTCCAGTGATAGGGTGGGCCAGTAACTTTACATTTGTGGTGTCAGGAAGAACTATGTTCCCCCTGCCCTTTAAATCAACATTGTAAATGTGTCAACATTACCCGTAGGAAGCATTAGAAAGTGTTATTTTAAAGTGTTTAGAAGGCAGCTTGGATTTTTTCCATTTGAGCTTTGTGTAAGCAAGGACTTTCTACTACCTGGGGTTCCTGTGAGAGGCACCCAGCCATCACAAAGAGAAAGTACATGTTGGAAAACAGAGCAAAGCCAGATCCAGTGAAGACAGCTGTATGTGCCATTGATGCCTCTAGGTCAAATTCAGCAGTGAAGCAAACAGTGGCCAAAACTGGCTTAGAAAATGTAAAGGGATGCATTCCATGCCATATTTCAGCATTTCATAATATTCTGTGCAGAAGTGAAAGAAAGGTAGGGAACAGACGATGTGTGTGCAAGGGAGTCACATTAAAAGAGAAGGTGGAGCAAATTAGAGAATGTTATGAGGCTTTTACTTCTCACAACTTCTCAGCAATTTTCATGCTAGAGGTTTTTTTTGTTTTTGTTTTTTTCAGCTGCTGCTTATGTCACCAGTGAATTTGCTCTGGGGTACAATTGTCCCAAGACCTGCACACAAAAAAACCCACAAGCTAAAGTTAATGGGAGTGATATGCTGCAAGAGACAGGATAATTAGGAACAGGGGGTGGGGTGGAGCGGGACAGGACTGCTTTGCTCATTTATTTTGTCTTGCTCATTTATTACCCATTGTATGAAACAGCTGTAATTCTTTAGCTACATGTAAACTACAAATCTGCTGATTACTAGCACAGAGCCTTACACCATGTTGCTCTGTGTCTTAGGCTGCAAGATCTGCCTCACATATCAGCTTACGGACTAGATGCTATTAATGTCTTTGCATGGCAGTAAGCAAACAACTTGGTATTAAGGTCTGAGTAACTGAAGTTTCACTTTGCCAAGGCAGTCAAAATTCCTGGTATTATAAGATTTCAGTAAATTCTTTCAGCTCTCTCTCTTTTTTCTTTTTTTTTAATGTAAAAGGTAATATAAATGTAGTTTGGTCATAGCAGCGCAAAGTCTTCATGCAATAGATTTCCATTACAATTATAACTGCCTTTTTATGTTTTGGCTCATTTTAATAGACTTCTTATAAAATGTCTACAGCCCATTAGAATTACAACATCCAAGTAGTTAACAAGGTCTCTTAAGATCAAATTTTTCCAACCTGGATTATTATAGCAAGCTTCCATCTTGCACACATAAGTAGTCATCTGCACCCAAATTTCCTTATGTAAATCTTCTCTGTTTGCACATTACCTATGTGTGCAAATATGCCTTTTGACAATATCTTCATTTTCATTTTTTCATTTCTGCAAGTACATGTATGCAAGAACATGCAGATTCTTGCTAACATTACCTGTAGAAAGTTTATCAAATACCAGAAGTTAATGGGATTGATTTTTTTTTTTTCACTTTTCAAGCAAAATCAAAGACACAGAGATTTGAATATTAGTATATTACTGTATATCACTTTCACTGAAAGCAAGAAGCTTCAAAAGAGACTGCTGCCAACAGAACAACAAAGCTTGTGATTTTAACCTTTGCCTTGTGGTCTGTAAGTCAAAGATCAAAGTTACCCAGTTCCAAAACTGTTTGCATGCAGCCACTCAACACAACACATACTTCCCAGGAATTTATTTGGAAGTACAATATGCACACACACACACACAAGCGCGTGTGCGAATGAACAAACAAACAAAAACAGAATAGGAAAAAATAATATTAAAACCTATTTTAATTTTGATTGAGGGTTAAGCCATAGGTCACATTCAATTGCTATTTACTGAGGTTTGACTTTGCTTTGTCAGATGATAAAAACCGTGTTTGCAACGGAAAGTATGTAATACCTAAATTTTGAAAGTAGCTGGTAGTTCCCAGGACTAACAGTACAAGTGTGAATAGACGAGTACTTGTACAATGCATGGACTTAATCTGATTGTGGATACACAAAAGGGAAGAAAATATTATCAATTTCAGCTACAGTGAGAAAGTCGGTGTTTTCATGGCAGGTAGACACTTTCAGTAGCTATAAACGAACATCTTACATACTCATGAAGCTTTGTGTGATTATTATTTTTTTTTAAACAGTCACTTAAGGTGTGTCACACACTGCTATGTAGGTGCAGACAAATGTGCTAGGTAATTCTGTTAGCCCGTTACCTTGGAAAGTGGATTGCTATGGTAAGGACCCAGAGCTGCAGTATTTTTGCTGTTGTATATTTGCTGCTTAATTGCTATAAGAGCTGTGTGGAACCTAGCATATCTTCTAAAGTACAGCAGCTCTAAAAGTGCTCTGCATCCTTCATGATGACATAGACAGTGGATATCTAATGCCAAAACAAGGTCCTGAAGGAGGACAGAGAACACCGACTTTTTTTGTCCCTCTGGTGTCAATGAGCAGATTGTGCTTCTCGATGATGTTAATCTAATTTGAGAAAACAGATTGTTCAAAACATCTTGTCATTGCATATAGTGCTGTAAGCATAAATGTGCTATATTCTCAGAATGCAATTTGCAAGAGCCTTTGCTTGTGTGCTTAAAATTGTGCAAGATTTGCAGTAAAGTGCAAAGGCAGTTGTTTTGCACTTGTTCCAGTGCCAGAGGGGCTGGCAAATGAAAAAAAATATTGTCCAAATCCTAAATTTGGACACTGACATTCACTTAGAGCTGAACAAATTTTTAAGTGCTTTTCTGTGCTTTTTTAAAAAATAAAATAAAAAAGATTTTGTTTTAAAGAAAACATTGTTTTATCCTCTAAAGAACTGAAAAGTTATCCAGCTTCTAACATATTTTTCTTGCTTCAAAAATAGCTAATACTGGTTTAGTTTCCTATTGAGTATTTCTGTTGTTCATGGGGTCTGTTCACAAGATCTAAATCTTTGTGAAGTTTTAAAATTTTTGCATATCCCACTCACTCATTAAATTTAACCTACACATTTCTAGTTAGCACTGGAATAAAAAGTGCTCAAATACCAGAAGAAGCTCTGGTATTTCTGGCCACAAGTTCAGCTATGAAGTCTATGAAATCTTGCAGGAAACCCTGTTCCAACTAAATTTCCAGCCCAGTTCTGCAGACTCAACAGATGTGAATGGTTCAAATAAGCATCTGGACGTTTGATGTTTGCATAAAACAGAGTGCTGGTTTTCTGAGGTTCCAGAGATCTACAGACCTCCCTGTACCTATTGACAAATTCTGACCCAAATCTGAACCAACATTTGCAAATGACAGGTATCAGCTGGATAAACCAAAACCATGGACTGGAAACATCTCTAAAACATCCTAAAAGTTTTTCAGGGTGTTCCAGACTGGAGGCAAGCCTGGCATTTGGCTGCATTTCTGGCTGGGATCAGGGGCCAAGGCTTCAGCTGGGGTAAATGACCATTGACTTCCGAGGATTCCTGGATGGCTTTGAAGTGAATTTATTGCTAACTAAAAAAAAAAAAAAGAAGTATCCCCACAAACAAATTTTGGGAAGAAAAAAAAGAATAAAGAGAACTCCTTAGTTGTAACACCAATCTCTGGATTCAATTAATTTGTAAGAGTGGAGAAAAGCCCTTTTCTTTTTTAAACCAGACATTTATTTTTAACAAGGGATGAAATCATTGGAGAACAAAAACTGAGACATCTGTTGTTTTATATCTGTTTATTGTAAGTGCTTAAATGTGAGTTTGGTTTCACACAGTTTTGACATTGTTGCTTCATTAATAATGATTACGTAATTGCAACCACAAAACAAGCTGTAAGGCTGTAACATTTTCATTACTTATTAACAAAGAGCTCAAAACAAAAAACAGGATCAGCAAGGAGGTAGGAAAGATTTGCATGTTAAACACTGGTCATATGTGGAATTTCACAGCAGTTGTGTTCTAGATTAAGCTGGTAAAAATAATTATTAGAAATTTCTCATAAGGAATGTGGTTAAATAAAGAAATCAAAACTCCTTCCAAGAACAACTTTATCTCAGTGACATTCTGAATTATCACTGAATTGTCAAAAAAAGTGAAAATGTTTCACTCTAGCTGTTGTGGTTTGATAATGCTGACGAGCATCATGCCAATCAAGTAGAAAATTTTTTGTGTGTGTTTTCTGTCATTTTGATTACTTTTAGTTCATTTCATTTCATATGCTCATGCAATCTAGTACTCTAATTAGTTCTAATCCAGAGTTGACCTGAAATTTAAAGGAAAGCAGTTGGCTTATTTAAGAAATTGTGGAATTTGATTTTTTTTTTTAGTAAAACCTTTTTCTGAATATTTTTAATTTTTAAAATCACTGCATTAGAAAAAGAGGAAATTTTAATTTTCTGAAAGTTAAAATTTTGAAGTAGAATTAAAAAATTCTTTAATATTTCTTCATGAATGGAAACTCAATGTTGTTATTACCTGTCATGACATAACCCCACTTGTACAGACTAGATAGAATTTTATTTTGTAAATTTCCTAGACAGGAGGAGATAGCTATGTGGTAAAAATGGAAGTGAGGAAAGCCAGTGTCTGGCAACTGCTATACTGTACTGCACAGGTAGCTAAGACACCACTTCACAGAGTAGTAATTGACCACAGTGTATGGTATATTAACCACAACTTTATTTTTACATATGGGATGAACATATTCTAGTTTTAGCTTAGAATTTACACAGATACATAAATTTTCTACTCTGTAGGAACCACGCCTGTGTGAACAGTTGCTCTCAATCAAAGCAGCAGCCACATTTTTTCCCCATGTGCTTTGCAGGTTTCAGGTTTGCTAGCCTCTGCTCTACTGACACCCCTAAGCTGCCACCCCAAATTGCCAATACACTAGGTCCATCAGCTTTCCTAAGCAGCAGTAAACTCATGAGAAATAGAAGTGCTCAGTGTTCAGCACATCTATAATTGTGAACAAAAAGTTTAAACCAAATGAAAACCAAGATGCTGTGGTGTTACATGATCAAAACCTTACAGGCTCTGATGGAAGGACTAGGGAGGATTGGTCGGCGTTTGGAAATAAAGCTGTAGTAGAGAGAAACAGGGAATTTTAAAACTGAGGATGGAGAGCAATTGACTCTGCTAATGGAAACACATGCAGTATTAAATGAAAGTACTCCACACCTTCTTCCTAAGGTGGCACTTGGGAGCTCAGTCTCTGCATCCTGTAGGGTATGCTTCAAGCACAGTGTGAGGGGGAAATCAGCTGCATGATTCCAGCTCTGGTTAATGGGAGCTGTGCTCCTAATCCACATGGTGCACAGTATAAAATATTTACCTATGCCTTTCTAGTGAGGCTACTTGTGTAATTTCAAGGGAAGAAGTAGCCAAGGGGAAACTGCTTTATACCAATTAAATGGAGAAGAACTGGATGGAGGGCAATTCAGGGTGTTCACCCTTACCGGGAGATCTGTGTTTAAACATCTCGATGGGACATTTTTTAATGAAGAACAAAACTTCACGCCCTGTGTATGTCAGAAAGGGCTAGCTGGGGCCCACAACACAGAATTTCTCTCTGAGGAAGAAGACTAGTATGCACTGAAGCTTCCTGCTGAGTGATATATTTACTTTATCAAGATGCTCACAGAGAACTGTGTAAGCATGTGTATTCATAAATCATTTCACCTCTGGACTATTGATGGGAAAATGCCACAAGGCTAGAAGGTTTAGAAAACACCTTCCGAGTGTGTTGAAGCTTTTGTCAAAGTTTATCAGATTCTTTCTGACCCTGTGAAGTTTTCTTCTCGTCTTTCTTCTACTCCTCCTCTTTATTCAGCTTATAAAGTTTTTTTCCACTCCTCCTATTCCCTTCATTCTTCATTTGCTCTACTCCAGTCTTCAGTTTTGCTATAGTGCTGCAGCTCTCCTGTCTCCAAAAACAAACAGCTGTTGTGCTGATCTTCAATCTCAATCTGAAATGAAGAGGCCAGAACAGAAAAGTGTAGAAGATGCTTTCGTGGTATATCAATATCTTAAGTCACTTTGTCTCATTTTGCTTAGTCACAACTGAGTCTAAGTTGGTACAGACCATGCTGGATTGGGCTTTAGGTAACCTGATGTAGTGTAAAGAAAATCATGGCATGAGTTGGAACTAGTTTCTAGCATTATGATCCTTTCCATCTCAAACCATTCTATGACTCTATGACTATTATTCAATTATTCTCTGATTTAATAGTCAACTTCCTGAGGACCAAAAAGAAATACTCCACTGTGAGTATTGGGCACCTTTGCGCATGTCGCATCAGTAGAAGCATTTGGAATAGGGAAGCTTAAACACCATCTGGCCTGTCAACTCTGATGACGTTCTAATGCGTCCTACATCTACAGATCAGAAGTTTCATCCATAAATGTTTAAAAGAGCAATCCACCTACAGTCAGGCCCAGCAAAACTTTACTACAGATATTTGTGGAAAAAAGAAAAAAAAAAAAGAAAAAAGAAAAAAGAAAAAAAGAAAAGAAAAAAAAAAAAGAGCACAGCCACTGGATCAGAAATTTACTAAATCTCTCTCAAATTTTTAAATAATCCAGACTGGTGTACTGGTGCCTGTGCATTGTTTTACAATTATTTTATTTCATCATACAATACAGAGTCCTCTGTGTAGGATACACAGTTTGGATGCAACTCTTCCTCACACTGGGCATCAATGAAACATCAGTGCAAGCCACAATTGGACAGTTTTAGACCAACACTGTGGTATCAGAGGAGTTACTCTTTATTGGCAAGGGTGTAAATGAGATCAGAATCTGGCCAGTTCTGTACCACTGCAATCATACTTGAGAGCTGAGCTAAGACTCACAGGCAAGAATGTGCATTTATCTGCCAAGCCTATCAGCTTGTTGAACCTCAGGTTACATATGTTTGCAGATTTTCTACACGAGCAGTAACAAAGACGATCATCTGGTGTAGGACAACTACAAAAGATAATCATTTATACTGAGTTCTGGTACGCAGTTCCTGCTGCTTCTGATGTTTGCAGCTATGAAGGTATCAACTCTTTTGTCTCCAGTGTTACTCTAGTTTTCCCAGCCAGCAAGTCAGTCAGATCGAGTCTGAACTGCCAGACGTTTCCATCCAGCTCACTAGAGTACATTCAATTTAGGCAGAAGTGGTGAGAAAAGAGCACTCATGCAGCTCCTGCTTGCTATGCTGCCAGACAAGAAAGGGCTGCTGCCGTTCCCACAGAGTAAGAGGCAAGGGCTCATGGGTGGGTGGAATGCAGACAACTGTGCAAAGATTAGGATTAGAAAACAGTATACAAAAGCACTCTTGGTCCTATTCTGCATTTACCAAAATCATCTCTAGATAGTGACTTGCTCTCCTGCAGAGATCTGTAACGGGTTGCCTGGGGTTCACCAAAGCCTCACCCTCTTATGCAGGTTTTCTTTGCTGCTGCTGCTTTAAAACCCTTTCATTTGTTTTATGCATCTCAAAACATAATTTACAGATACAATACACTGAGAAATACTGTGTCCGCTCTCTCACAAGAAAAAGTAGGTTTTCTGTACCTTTGGCTTAGGAGCAGCATCTGCTCTTTCCTGGAGAATATGGGACTCCCAAGGATGCTACATTAATATGCACTTTTGCACACTACTGAAGTGACAAGTAGTGGAGGAATTGAGAATGGATTACCTTATTCTGCTCCCCAAGTCCCCTTCTGAGTAGTACTCACGTCAAAAGGAGAAAGACAATGACACAATAAGTCTGTCAAGGTTGCAACACACAAATGTCCCAGTATGTTTCTGATCAATTGCCCAATTTAAGACCTTTGACTGCTGATGCAACCCAGTCTGGCCACTCTGGTCCCCCTGCAAGTAAAGATAGTGAAGTGAGAAAAAGACAGGTTTTGGCTTCTTAAGAGGAGAATTATTTATTTATTTATTTATTTATTTATTTATTTATTTTATTTTATTTTATTTTAAACATAAAACAGAAAGGAGGCAAGAATATGAGCATTCAAGATCCCAGGAGTTCACAACAAATAATGTAGGTTTGGGAGGAATGCCCTAATATCAAAACCCTTCTGCATCCTGGAATACTAATACGTGCTGAAAAGCGAGTAGAGTTAACTTTACGAAAACTAACAAGGATAGTACTTCCTTCCAGTGAAGTACATTTCATGTATTTGTGACCATAAACTTTCTCAATAGTCAGTATACTACTTTCTTATCCTATCCTCATGAATTCCTTTCTGTCAGTGTCCAGCTTTAGCCAGCAACCCTTTAACTGAACAACACTTTTAAGTTACTTGGGCAAAAAAATGTCTATTCCCCCTTCCCAACCACTCCCATTCCATTAGGACTCATACTGGAAAGTATCAGCTTTTGATCCTCTCTTTCCATCTGCTGCAAACTGCTGCAAACTGCTGCAAAAGGGTAATTCGGTTCCTTGGCAAAGAGGCAGAACAGAGGCAGCAAGGAGAGTCTCAGAACTGGCTTTTCACTGGGTTTCAGCAAGAAGTGACAATAAGGAAGACTCAATATCCATGTAAGTGCAGAGAAATTCAGAGAAAATGAGGCAGGTGGTTGTTCATCTTTGAGTTCACCAAGAAATACTGGGCCATGCTGAGCCCATCAGGAAGACCCAAGGCCTGAGCAACCTGATCTATTTGTAGATGTCCCTGTTCATTGTAGGGGAGTTGGATGACTTTAGGGGGTCTTTCAAGCTCAAACAGTTCTATGATTCTGTGAAGACCCATGTTGCTATCCTACTTCTGCTCAGGCTGAAACAGTTACTCTTATCACAAGAAATTGTCTCTGTAAAATAAGGACAACAATCTTGCATGAAAAAATGCACAGCTAGCCACACTAGCCATGTTCACAATGGCCACCTCAGCATCTTTGTGCAGAGGCATGCTCCTGTGCAATTGAGACAGGCTCCGTGGGCCAGAGATCACCATGATGCCAATTACTGCAAGCCTAAACAGGACCAGTTAGAGGTAGTTAATGATATCCATATTTCTTGTTGAGGCTGGCAGACTTCTCTGGGTGAAGTTTCCCTGCTTCATGAGAGTAAAGCCATTCCCACTTCCCATTTCTGGAAAAAAAAAAAAAAAAAGGAAAAATAAAAACCAATAATTGTATTTGTTACCATTCAGCTGCAGTGGGGTGGGAGGACAGTGGATGATTCCTTTCTCTCCTCAGAAATGTGATAGCTTCAGAAAATCTTCCACCTGGAAGAATGAACAACCACTCCATGCACACCCAAATGCAATATGTGCATGTACAGAAAGTGGGCAGTGTCTTTCATCTTACCTCTATAACTTTGTAATCTTCTGCCGTGCTCTGTGTACTTACATACCAATATATGTTCTTTATCCAACAGTCAGATTGCTGATGGCCAGACTTGTTTCTTTGAATTTTAGTGTTTCCCTGCAGAAACTAACAACCTACTCAAAGATTAGGACAGGCACAAGGCATTGCCCCTCTGTTCTCCATGAGGAATGGTGAGAAAGAGAAAGAAAAGAAATAGAAGAAATAAAGACTGTTCCCATGGGTTTGCAGTCCACAGTGGAGATACATGCAGTAAAGTGCAAAAATACTTTATTATTGTCATGTGCAGAAAACTTTTCCTGTTGTCAAGTGCAAGCAAGCTGAATTGGCTTCAGAGAGACAGGCTGCTAGCCAGTAAGCCCTGAACACCAGCCCACATGTAACAGCTCTCCAGAGGCTGCCAGCCCTATAGAGAGACCAGAAAGCAAAAGAAAGCATTTAAAAGCAGCCCATCCCTTCTCGCTGAGAGCTGGCTCAAGTAAACCAAAGTGCAGTCGCAGCACTCAAGGAAAGCCCCCACCCCTTGTTTCTTGGGCCATCTTCAACCTGGCAGAGGCCCACAGCGGAGCAGGGAGACAGCTTCCCACCCCCTGCCTCTTGATTATGGGTCGGCTCAGATTAGGGCAGGCCTGTCAGAGGACGGAGGGGCAGACCACCCCAGCCTGCGTGGGCCAGCTGGAATCCCTCTGTGTCCACCAGAGACACAGCGGGCCCAGGGGCCCTGCTTGGGCGATGGCCTGGGGTGGATTACTCAGAGAAAGACAGGGAACATAAACACTGGCTTTGTTCTGGTTTGGCCCTCAGAGGCATGTGAGAAACAAAGAGAATTTCCCTGCAGCATCATCCTCCCGAGTCTGCAGAAGCAGAGTAAGAAAAAAGGAGGGCCATAAACCCTCTCTGACATACAGTTCTAGGCCACCAGTCTGCATGCTAGGTTACTGCCTGTGTGTTTGTTAAGAGAATATTCATTATCATGATCTGGAAGATGCAGAGTAAATCCTGCCTTATGAAAAAATTAATAAATGGACAACTTCCCACGTAGCCACAGCACTGACACAGAACCTGTCACTTCTTTCCAGGCCACAGGCCCGCCATATTGTTTGCCCTCCTCACCCTCCCCTGGTAGGTCAGTGCAGGTTAGGGTTCATATGCCACCACTGTTGGGGTTCTCTGGGTGAGATCAGAATCCATGCACACTTGTGTGTGAGCACATGCATGGCACCATGCAGTGACGGATACTTGTGTTTATTGGTGTTATTTGTAAAGGTACCTGGAGGCAGTATAGCAGTGACTGGCAATGGCAAATGGTCACAAGGGGGAGTGGGTTGTCTGTCCCACACTGGTAAGGACTCATGCTGGAGAAATCTCTGCACCATTGTGAACTATCCTCCTGTTGGAGGGTCTCAAACTGTGCTCAGGAGACTTAATGCTTCTCCTTGGCATGTCCTTCTGGTAGTGCTTCCTCTTTTCTGTGATACCTTTTGCTGCCTGGGGGAAATTTCCCAAGGATCTCAACTGGCACCCAGAAAGCTCTGCAAAACCCCAGTAAGATGGTGGCATCCTTTTGCCCAAGGACATGCAACTGCAGCTGTTCAGGCTCACCCAGAGGAACAGAAAAGTCTCCACGGGTTTGGAAAGGAGGACAAAGAAGGAGCATCAGGCTTCTTGAACTGGATGCTATGCTCACTGAGTTAAACATAGTACTAAGCTACTTCAGACATAGCTGCTAGCCAGATGTATTTGCCTGTCTAGTTGGAGCCCCATACATGGCCATCAAATACTATTCCTGTGTAGATTTCAAACCCTTTCTTCTCTTATCTATAACATCATGGTGACACATAGAAGGTGGATACTAATCAGTTCTTCTCTTTCACGGTGAAAATAAGGGAGTGGTAAGTGGAGTTAGTGGGACGTATGTTCAAAACAAACTTAAGTCGATCACACAGAGTATAGAGACTTTTAATGGAGCAAGACAAAGTCAGGGGAATTCTGTGATCATATGAGCAAAAGCTCTCCACAAACTTTAGGTATTTCTTCTAAAGAAAATCAAATCAAGCTAACTCTGAGGATTCACTATTGCCTAGTGAATATCATGTATGAATCTCACTGGGTTAACAATGATATACTTTACCCAAAACCTCGAAAAATAATTGGTTAATTGTGATCTTTGCTTACTGAAGGAAGGAATCAAAGTAAGATTTACAGACACAGTAGTGTTCCTTGCTTACCATAAAGTACTTCACAAAAAATAACTATCTTCTGTAATTCCAAAGCATGTAAGTAGCTCTAAACAATATTTTCCATTAAGATGTGAATAAGTTATTATCAAGTAAAGCACAACTGGTTTAGACTTCGTAATTGTTCCTTGTTAGCTCAAGTTCATCGTGTGGCCCTCCTCAGAAGAACAGTTTAAAAACGTGGCAGAATAAGCTCATGTCCTCTTTCAGCTCAGCTATGGAGCGCAGGACCCAGGCAACATAATCTTACTGCTCTATTGCAGATGTTCAACTTTGAATTATATTGCTGGCAGGTACAAGAATTGTATTCCTTGAATATAAATGGGCATCTTTTTGTGCTAAGTTATATGCAATTGATTTCCTGTGAGTTCTGACTTTAAGTGAAAACAGAAAAAAAGGGAAGGGAGAGAGAAAAGGAAGGGAGGGAGGGAAGGAAGGAAGGAAGGAAGGAAGGAAGGAAGGAAGGAAGGAAGGAAGGAAGGAAGGAAGGAAGGAAGGAAGGAAGGAAGGAAGGAAGGAAGGAAGGAAGGAAGGAAGGAAGGAAGGAAGGAAGGAAGGAAGGAAGGAAGGAAGGAAGGAAGGGGAAGGAAGGGAAGGAGGAGAGAGAAGGGAGAAGGAATGGAAGGGGAAAGGGAAGAGGGAAGGAATGGAGGAAGGAAAGAGGGAAGGAAGGCAAGGGAAGAGGGAAGAGAGGACAAGAAGGAAGAAAATTGAAGAGAAGAAGCAAGAGAAAAAAATAGAGCTCTTTCAGTCTCCTCTGGAGGTCTAAAAGGTCTTATTACCAGTGATAATTTAGCTAACAAACATCTGACCTGAATCAGCTTATGCAGCTATTTGGGTCCTTTCTTCACTTTAAAAATAAATCCTCAAGCCCCAGTTGGAAAAGCTTGCATGGCAAGGGAGATTTAATCCATACCAAGATTTTGGTCAGATATTTTTCAAACACTGGCATAAATTTTTAATTTGGACTTTGATATCCAAACAGGCCCAGCTGTAGTCCTCCTGGGGATCCTTCCAGAGGCCTGGACTTTGAACAGGCTCTGCAGCAAACTGCAGAGACTACTGAAAATTCTGACGGCTGGTGCTGAACTACTGAGCACTACAATAAACTGGAAAGCAACACATCCTCCCACTTGGAGGGTCTGTTTAGAAAGAGTTTCTCGAAGGAGAACAAATGGAAATATAGTACACAGAGGCAGGAAATGCTGGTGTATTTGTGTCTCCATCTGGGAAACATTCTGGGAATGTACTGAGAAACACAGTATTAACACCTTGAAACGTGAAAAAGCAAATAAACATGACTGGATATGATTTCATTATTTGCTTTATTCTGTTTTGATTTCCTCTTCACACTGCAGGTACCATGTACAGTATTTTTTAGATCTGGCCCTAGATAACCATGTGTTAACTCTTTGGATGCTGATCATTAAAAAAAACTAAAAAGGGATTTTTCTTTTCTTGTGGCAAGCCTTCTTAGATCTTCCACAATCTTCACTTCACTGCAGGTTGTGGCCAGCTGCTTCTTTTTGAGAGCAGCAAGTCAAGAACATGAAACATGGTAAAGACATTTTCTTACTGTTTGAGGTCCAATACCCATTAGAAGTGTAAAGCTTTGATATGCTAATATCTTACCAACAGAAATTAATACTACAGACAGAGCTCCAGGTACAGCTGCTATGGTATTTTGAATGCAGATTATCTTAATGATATTAATTCACTAGAAAACCACACTTTCGTTAAATAGTGAAGTCAATGTCATTATGCCATTGCTAACTAAGAAAGTATGATTACCTGGACTTGAGACAGAGAAATTCAATAGTGCTACAACAGTGTAAAACTGAGCTGATGTGATGTGATCATCAGATTCTGATGTCTCATCATCTGTGACACCTCTGGAAGATGACAGATCTGGTTTTCTTTCTCAAGCACTGAGTTCTTTGGATTGGTTAGCATGTTTTAGCGAACAATTCTTAAGCCTTTGCATAGTTGGCCTAGACAGTCTTGAAGGTTTTTTCCAGCCTTGGTTATTCTATGCTTCTACTGTTCTTTTCACTCCGTAATAGAAACTCCTAATTGTGAATTTAGGCACCATGAAAATAATAAACATCATTGAGTATACAGAAAGGGATGTTGTAAGACATAATGGAAATATATTAAAAAATATATATCTTAGAAGAATGTCCACTAATCTTCTTTCTGTTGCAGCTGACTTTAGCCAAACACTATGCTTCTCCTGTTCCATGAACATCAAGTTCACTAGCAAAAAGAAAATATAATAAAAAGAAATATGAGAGACTAGATCTGTTGGAGTGTGTCCAAAGGAGGGCCACAGAAATGATCCAAGGGATGGAACACCTCTCCTACAAGGACAGGCTGAGAGAGCTGGGTTGTTCTGTCTGGAGGAGGCTGCAAGGTGACCTGATAGCAGCTTTTCAGTATTTAAAGGGGAGCTACAGGAAAGAAGGGGACAGACTCTTCAGCAGGTTCTGTTGTGACAGAACAAACATTGATTTCAAGCTTGAAGAGGGTAGACTTAGGTTAGATAAAAGGAAGAAGTCTTTACTGTGAAAGTGGTAAAGCACTGGAAGAAGTTGTCCAGGGATGTGGTTGATGCCCCATCCCTGAAGACCTTGAAGACTGGACCAGGCCTGGGAAACCTGATCTAGCTGTGGAGGTCCCTGTTCATTACAGGGAAGTTGAACTAGATGGCCCTTAAAGGTCCCTTCCAGCTCTAAGGAATTTATGATTCTGTGATTCTATGAAATGTCACCATTACCACCACAACCACCACCAAAAAAAACAAAAAACAAAAACAAAAAAAAAACTTATTTTACAAAGAAACAGCCAGATGGGAGAGAGTATGTTGTTTCTAAAGATTCTGGCAATAATAAAATGTAATAAAATGCTCTGGAGAAGTTCTTGTTGCCACTGATCAATGCAAGATAAGCAAAAGTACCAGCTTATCTAACAAAATGACAACAACAAACTTTCTGAGAAGAGGTGTAATTTGCTCCATAGACCTTCTTTCTAAAACTCTCCTTGGTTTCCTTTTGTGATATGAACTCACATCTCCAAGTGGAGGACTGTGCCCACCATCTCAGTAGAGGGGTTCTGCACTGAGAAGATATTTCAACAACTATTAGCCTGAAACAATAAAAGTTTTCCCTGACTATGTCTATACAGTCAGTATAGTCCACTAATTGTCTGTTTCTGTGAGCCTGAATTAAAAAACAGCCCCAAAATATATCGCCTGAGTTTAATCTCTGCTTATTAAATTCACTATACATCTCTTCACTATACATCTCTCACTGAAGATTCTGATTTTCTTATGGAACTATAAGGAAGTGAAAAAAATACCAGGTCTGTGCAATACAGGAAAATCTGTTGAAGCAAGGCACAGTTCTTCAAAATCTTATATAGAAGAGAGGGCCAAGAAACTACTGTAAATGGAAATCAGGCTCTCCAAAGTAGCTGACTTTATGCAAAGCAGGCAAGTGCAGTCAAAACACTTACAGCAATCAATTGAAGTTGTTGGGTAAAGTTTTTTTCCATGTCCCATAAATTATTGAACAGTTAATTTTGTCTTTTTGCCTGCAAGACATTCTAGCTTCAGGATGACAGCTTTATCCATTAAAGGGAGTGTGGTGACAGCAGTACAGAGTGCTGAGAATGCAGGGAGAGGAGGCCCATTCTCAGCTGCATTACCACTGAGAAATACTGGGACACATCAACATCTTAATCAATATGCGAAAGTCAATTACCGGGGAAGCACAAGGCTTAAGCAGGATCTGATTATTAGGTTCATGTTTAGTCCACTGAATGGGTGAAATCAATATCAAGCTGAATTTAGTATAGAAAATACATAACCATCCAGTCCTACTCAACCTTTCTCCCCTCTTTCAGGACTCCCGGGCTGGATTCACATGTCTTTTCTCTCTATTTTTCATTTTGCAAGAGTATATCTCAAGGCATGCAGCAAAAAGGGTAGGCACAGAACAGACTGCAAAAGGCCAAACTCTAAGCCAGGGACTCAACCCCTGAGTGGTTCCAAAGGTGCAGTTCTGTAGAGAAATATCCTTTTGGGTGAAAGATGTAATTCTTCAGAAATGTGTTTCTGTTTTTCTCCCCTTCGGAGGATTCAGCTGATCAAGACACTGAGTACTGGCAATGCAAGTACTGTTGAGTGCTTTTTTTTTTTTTTTTTTTTTTTTTTTTTTTATGAACAGGAGCTAAGAAGCTATCTGGGTCACTCTGTCTCTTGATTTATATTCTGTGTAACTCCATGGGTGTGAAAGTGTTGATGCACGAATGGAAATGAGAATAGAATGTGGTAACTTTGATGTAGAAGTGACTTCAGATATTTTTTCTGTTCAACTGTACTTGTTGGTTTCATTATTTTTTGGTGGCAAAACTAATGGAGCTGAATCACTGTTTTTGCAGGCACAGCATGAACATGTGGAATAGTTGGTCTTGCCCATAGCCAGGCATTTAATGTCTTTGTTATATTCAGTTGCTGTGGTTCCATACTAAGAAGAAGGATCAAAAGGTGAAAACCATGACTGAATATTGGAAACTGAATCCTTTACTTGATGAAGAGGCTCAATTTACACAGAAAGCAACTCTGTTTAAAGTCTTTGAAAATTCAGAAATGTATAGAAAGAATAACAATTAAGGAAGGTGTCTTGTATAAAGAAGAGTGAAAGGAGTGAATAGCATAATCTGATCAGGCAGTATGAAAGACTATGGCAGGTGCTTATTATGCTAAGGTAAAGACCTGAGTTAGGAAAAAAGGAACAAAGAGAGTCTTCAGAATAGGCACTATGGACCTGCCCTGAAGTTAGCTGTAATACTCAGGTTCAAGTCTATGGTGCAAGGTCAGACTATTGTTTAGTCTTCAAAGTCATCTTCAGGTGTGACTGTACTCTCAGTGACAGCCCTCCAGAGCAGAAGAGAACTTCAGTCTCTCCTGAATTTGGGAAGCCTCAGCAGAGAGACTCTCCCTGAATTTAGAAAAAAATCTCTGGGTTTGGGTGACCAAGAAAAGCCTGGGTAAGGCAGAAAAAGAGAAAGTTGTGACTGGAACACAAATTGCACTTGCTATCTGGTGTTAGGAGGAGAATCAAGCTGATTGATTTTGCTGCAGTGCAGCAGTCTGATTTGGGATGAGATCCTGCATGACCTCTCATCTCCATCTTTGCAGAGCAGAAAACTTACTTGGGTGTATTGAGGAAATGTGCATACCTTGCAGGTAAAGTGCTCTCCCTCCTTTTTTGCTATCAAGTAGGTAACTTAAAAGCATAATAAAGCAACAAATTCAGGGTAGAAAAGGTGTGTCCAGAAATTTAAAATGCAAACAAAAATAAGCTGATGTCAGCCACTGCTTGGAACCTTCTCACCTTTGTTTTTATCAGAGAAAAAAAATGTGAGAAAAAATTGGCCGTGTAAAGGGATATTGAAAGCATGACATATTTGTCTGTTAAGTATAAATATGAACAGCTATGGAGATCTGGTGCTATGGTGCTAGGTTTTAACTCCAGTAACATTTATCTAGTGCCAGGAAACACTAGATTTAGTACCTGAGGGATTGCAGTCTCAAATACCTTCAACATTTTTTTTAATATGCTGCCAAGAATTTAAATTGGTAAAAGCTGGGGACTGACAAAAACTTGATCCCCAAGAGCTTTTCTGGCACTAGTTTATCATGGAATATGGTACCATTATTTTTATTACAATTATTTTTTTGGTGGTGGTCGGGGAGCTCATTTATAACTCTGTGACTTCTAATCCCAGATGTATTTTTTAAAATCTTAAATAAACAAAGGGTTTGATTTTCTTGGTGACGCTAGGAGCTGTCATTCATTTTATATACAATATGTCTTCTTGGATTGTACTCATTTTAACATACTTCTTGAAAGGTCAAGAGCAGGCAACAGAATAAAAAAAAAAAAAAAAAAAAAACCCTGACTGCAGGGTACACATTCTCTCCAAACCACTACCACCCATCTGGTGCCTCTCCATTCCAGGGAGGGATGGACTTACATTATGTAGCAAAGTAAGCTCAGCAGCAATCTTGGGCTTAGTCCTGCTTTCACTGAAGTAAAAAACCAGCACGTGTTTTGTTGTACATGTGTAATGGGAGCAGGCATTTTGCAGGGAAATGCAGACTTGCAGAGGGAAGACTTCTGTTGGAGATAGGTATCTAACAAAATGATGCTTACTGCTTATTGGATTAATAGTACCCTTTTTTATCTTTCACTAGGTAAAAGGTCCCTGTGATGACTGAAGGAAAAGAAAAATCAAGAGTCTCTCTCACACTGCTGTCATCATACAGACCAAATTAGCTGATGTGAAGTCTAAGCTCACTTTACAGTTTGGGGTAGGAAATTGATCTAACTTGCACGCTGATTGTGTTGCCTCTGGGGCAGGCCCAGGAAGCTACCTTGGCCTCTGCAGTAGAGAAGTCTCAGTGCCAACTCTATGGAGATGAGGGGTGCCTTCAAGCTTTCACTTTCCACCTTCAAGCTTTACGCAGTTGTCTTGCAAACCTCTGTATGTTTATCAAACAGGCAACTACAAGTAAGAACTCTGGTGAATAATTTTAGTCACTTACGGTGATAAAGCAAATAAATAGAATAGTGAGTAAAATCACAAAGGTTTCTGATTCCCAGATTTATGCTCATTTCATCGAGTCAGGTTGCAGCCAACAACAGCATGTATGAAATACAAAGGTAATATATACAGTACTATCTTTATGGTCCCACATTGCTCTCAAATGCCACAACCAGATCTCCTTAAATTTACCTTTAGGTTCACTCAGTAACAATTTATTGGGCTTGATGGGCTTTTTTTGTGAAAAGAATTTGTCATCTTGTCCCATGAACAAACATGGCATGGCTTGTACTGCTTGGAACACCATCAATTTTACTGTACAGTTAGGTTAGGTCTCCCAGGAACTTGTATTCTAACTGATACCTGTGGTATGGGTAAACTATCCATTGGATTTTATTTTCCCATGCAGTTCAAAGCACAAGATAAAATTCCTTCCACCTGTTGGAGAGAAATAAACATTTTTTGGTGTATAGAAAGAAGAGCAGCTACGTAGGTTTTGGTCTTCCCTTACATTTTGCTGTTAAAAGAACAAGCACAACAGTTTTCTTATTAAAAGAATTATTGCTTAGGTTTATAGTATGCCTTTTACCTTGAAGGAACACAAAACACTTTGCAAATTGGTGCTTGGACCTGGCAAGCTTCTGTACCCTCACTGCGTCCTGTTGACTTGAATGATGTTCCCAACACATAAAGATTTCTCCATATGGATCCACTTGCAGATCTGGCCCTCAAGGCACAATTTGTCCCTGTGCCAAGAGAATAAAAGCACTTTGAAGAAAGGAAACTTTATACATTTCTGCTCAGAGTTTCCACCTGGGCTTTGTTCCTTGTGGAAGGAGAGGGTTTATGAGTTTCCAAGAGCAATGGGTGTTCTAGGATCTGCTGAAGAGCCCAGAGCCAGAGCTCCATTTCTTTCTGGCCCCACCACAACCTTGCTTTCTGAATAGCCATTTTGCGATGTCTGCATACTACTTCACATGAAAGTTACCTCTTCTGTACCAATCCTCCTTTAATGCACCTGAGGGAGTGTGCACATCTACAAATGCACATGGCATTCATGGGATTATTCTCCCCGCACAAAGGGACAATGGTGGTACTAGAGTGGGCAGCACTGCAGCTAAGCATTTGCCCCCGAAGCAGGAGAGTGCCTCAACAGATGACTGAGCATAATCTCAGTGAAGGTCCCTGAGCAGTCTTCCACACAGAATTGAGTGATGAGGAGGATGCAACTGCAGAGCTGGTACCTTCTCCAGTCTCCTTCCCAGAGGTGTAACAGTTTGATGTGTTTCTCCTGCTCTCCAAACCTAGAAATAATTCCCAGGTCCTTTATAAGTGGTGCTCAGCCCGTGTGACACCCTGCAGAAATCCAGTCCCCTTTGACAAGGTGATTTGATAAGAAAGAGTTCTCCTTTATTGCTACTGTAAGTTAAGTCAGTGAGCTGAATACACTGGAAATTTTAGTTAGGATGCCCAAATTAATATTCCTACTCATTTAAAAAATTATGTAAGATACCTGGATTCTTTAAAGGCAAAGACTTTCACTCTGAGATAGCTTCCAGCCAGAGTCTACATAAAAGCCCCAGACATTTGTTCATTTCTTTCTTTGTAATGGTTATACATACCCATTTGCTTATGTAATTGGTTATACACTACATATGCAATTGTATAAACTGCTGGCATAATTTTCCAGAGAGCCTTTATTTGCAGTGACAGTTTCTATTGCAAGCAGAAAGCAGATATGTCCACCTCTGAGAGGGACGGAGGAGGTTGCTCTGCTTTTAGTACAGAAGAGTTGAAATCTTGCTAAAGGAGTTGCGAATTAACAACATGGGGAACAAATTCTCAAATTCTGGCTTCTGAAAATTGTTTGCAGCCATGACATAGTGCAGCTTGTCCCCACCCAAAATGTGTAGTGAATTTGTGGTAACTTGGAGAATAGCTTCTTTCACATAAAATTACTTAACAAATGCTTTCACACTGTCCTATAAATAGCAAGAATACACATTTGCATGTTAGTACAGGCCTTCTGTTAGTCCAGAAAGGTAATATACTCTCAGTTCCCCTATCTAAACAAATGCAAGAAAAATGCATTATTTTGGAATGCATTTAGTCTGAGAAACACACACGTCCAGTTAAATCTCTAGTTATGCCTTTCTACTCAAAGCATGTGCTCATTAATTGCTTGAATGTTTCACATTGTCATAACTAGCTAGAAGCATCCTAACTGAATACGCTCCACACAATCACCTCAGATCAATGCGGTGGTAGGTCTCCTTTCATCCCTAGTCCAATAACCCCCCTCCAACAACAGAGGTCCTTTGCAGACACAGGGCCCTGATTTATGTTTAATGCAGCAGTGTTTTTACTGCTTTTGGCACAAGATGTTTGAAAGAGGTGAAAAAGACACACAGGCAAAAAGTCTGTTTAGAAAACAATTCCAACATAAGCACCATATGCCTTCAACTCATAGGTTCATTTCCAGGCAAGTCACCACAGCAAGCACAACAATTTAGCTCCCTTTTTAATTTTTTCCCCTTTTAAAGGGGGAGGAGAGTGGGGAGGTAGAGTGTGTGGGGGGTGTCATTTCCTTCCTATAGGATTTTTTATTAGTTTATTTTAACTGTTTTTCTTTCCCTCTGCTGGTTTACTGCCTTGTATCTATCTACCCCTCAGGAGTTTAAAAGCCTCAAGTAAGTATTATTAGATTTTTAAAGTGTATTTTCTGATTGCATGTGTGTGTTGGAGGAAGTTGAACCCTCATACACTAAGGAGCAGGCTGGCTTAAATTGTCATTGGTCCACTGGCTTCAGTGTGGGGATGGCAATTCACCCCAGCTGGGAACATGCCTCCATGGTGTCTCATTGATTCCTGGAAGCGCAGAGACCAAATGAATCTCGCACATAACTTTTTTATTCCATCAAATGTTTTGATGTGTACATGAACAAAATTTCTCTGGACTGGGAAAAGAAACCCCATATTGCTAAAAAAAAAAAAAGGTAAAAGCTATAAGAGAGCAAAACAAAACTAACTAATAAAACACATTAATTTTGTTACCCCTTTGTTCTGTGCTGCTGGTGGTCAAGATAAAGCCCTACTAAACTACTTCACCAGAACAAGGCATTTTTGGTAAGAAAGTTTTGACAGGGCATAAAGGGATATGGCTGCACAAAGGAGTGATGCCGCTACCTCTGTATGAACTGGGAAGTTAAAGACCACAGTTTTTAAAATCTGAATTTTATTTTTCCAGGAATTCAAAGTCTTGGTCTCTCTTGAGCTTTTTGGCATCGATGAATGAAAGTCTTCTGTGTGTTTCAAACAAAGGGAAAAAGGTGCTTAGCTCTGAGTAATCGTGATCGTCAGACACCTGGAAAAAAAACACAAGGTTTAAAATTTATACCACTTCTAATGGATACAGATTATCCATCCTGCAGCATGGATGCATATCAGTGTTGATTGAACAATAACGGCTGAAGAGCTGTTTGTTACTTAAAATTAATGAAATACAATGAATAATATACAATGCTGTTTGACCATATTCATAATCTGGCCACAGCCTATGCATGGAATAAAAACGGAGTGGTTTTTGCATTGAGTCATAATAAATGATTTGCAAATAATTTTTGAAGTTTCTTGGCCAGTTCCATTACATGTGGGCTGCAGGGCTCTCCCAGGATAGCTGCACTCTAAAGCAGCCTTTCTAGGTCAGAGGAATACCCAAATCCAGGGTCCTCCGCTCTCTGCTGGATCTGCAGAAGGTAACAAAGTTCATATTAGGAGTGAATGGGACTGTAATGCAAACTGAGCTCTGTGTCCCTTCTGCCATGGAAAACATCAGATATTCCCAGTTGTCTTAAAGGATCTTATTAAAGGAGAGGTTCTTTCATTTTTTTAAAACATAATTCATAAGGGGAAAGAAAAAAAAAAGAAAAGAAAACAGGAAAATTCAAAAGCAGAAGTGGGGTGGGGAGGGGAAGCAAAGATGCACTTTTCCTTCCTTTATTGAAAACTGACTGGAAACCCCAAAAGGTAATGCCAGTGACACCATCTGCCCAAAGCTCCCAAAGCACTTCACAAACGCCAGCAGAGCTGCCTGTCACAGGCAGAGCATCTCCAGCCAGGCAGGGGCTAGCGCAGGGTTGACAAAGTGCTGGGAACTTGGTTGGCACACTGCGGGTCCAGGCTGCCACACTGAGTGAGTGATCTGGTAGGGAACGGAGCCCGATGAGTTTCCTGTGCTAACACTGTTGGCCCCGCAGATGCCCTCCACCAAAGTCCTGCCAGAAAGCACACGCCCTCAAAATGGTCTGTTGAAAAGAGAAGTTTCTTTTGTGTAAAAGGCAGCAGTCTTTTAGTGCAGTCTCTTTTTTCAGTGCGACAGAGATGTCAGCCCAGAGTAAAACATGACAAGAAGATCCCGAGAGATCATCCAGTCACATCCACCAGCGTGTGATGACAGTGCCAGAGTACTGTGCCCCACCAGCAGCTGTAAGCAGAAAATATTTGTGCTAATAACAATATGACACCAACAGAAAGAGGACCTGGGGACATAGAGAGAATTTCTGGAATTAAAGGAATTAGCTGGAGGCCAGGTGGTGGGAGCATGAGTGGTGAGGTGGAGTGACATAAAGAGACCCATGTGGGTACGATGTTTATTTCTGAGCTGCTTTTTTTGTTTGTTTTAAATTTTAATTTTTAGGGGATTTGTTGTTTGTTTGTTTTCCTCTTCTCGCCTGGAAGCTTGAGATGGGCAACTCGTGTTTTGAACTTCCCACTAAAAACATACAAGATGCAGATCCAAACAATACAGTGATGCTATTGAAAAATCAAATTTTGCTATCTCTGAACTCCATGCCCGCCTTGACTTCTGCAGCCTCTGCCCCTTCTTACCCAATCTGCCCTTCAGTCTGTGTCTAGACAATACTTCATGTTGGTTCATGAAATCCTATCAACCCACTTTTTTTCTTCCCAAAGTATCAAGCTAGCAATCACGTGTCTGCCCCATTGACCACAAGCTCATATATCCTCCTTCCTCCTCCTTTTTCTTCTTCTTCTTTTTTTTTTCTTCTCTCTGGCAATTAAAAAAAGTAAAATCTAAGACCAAACAAATCAATGTTTACGGATTTGTAATAAGTTTCTTTCTACTTATTTATTTATTTCCTCTTTAGTCACTAAAGAAGCAGCAGCAACTTGCAAGGAGCAGTTGTTGCCAGAGGGTGAATCATAGCTATATTGATTTGATTATGTAAAAGCTCAGAGGAACCTAAAGCCAGATACAGAAATATCTCATAGTCCAAACCCTGTGGGACACACACTAGTAAAAAAGCAATCTTTATATTGTTCCTGATAAAAGCATCATTAGTTTCCTCAGAGTGAAGCCATTTCTCTGCTGATACAGTATATGGTTTTCCTTTTCTCCAGAATCCACTCAGACATAATTAACACTCAGTTACGAGACTTCGGCTTCCCTCTGGAGTGCGTGCTTTGAGGCCGGCGGGAGCGCGGGCGTGCGAGCCTCCGAATCCTCGCTGCCCCTCTGCCACCGCTCTGCCGGCTCCTCGGTCTCCCCCCTCCCTCCCTCCCTCCTTTCCTTCCTCCCTCCCTCCCAGGCTTTGCACCACAACAAAGGCAAGGAATCGCACAAACGCAGGCACACGGACCTGCACAGGCAGACAGCTTTCCGGCTTGTCACAACAAAGAGCTCGCATCTGCTGTTTGCTGCGGAGCGGCTCTCGCGGGCGCCGCAGAGCGGGGGGAGCGTTCCGCCGCGGCCGACCCGGAGGTGCGGTGGGACGGCAGGGGCAGCGGGGCTGCGCCGGAGCGCTGCGGTGAGCCGCGGCGATACCGAGTGCTGCTCGTGCTTTTGCTTCCCTGCCGCACAGGTAATGTCTGGAGAGGCTGAAGCCGGCATAGGCATGCTCATTAACTTCGTATTTTTCTGCATATGGTGAAGGGAAAAAATAATCCTGCCGCTCAGATATCTACCCTGAGTGGATGTGACTTCATGGCAGGGAAAAAATATATTGTGAGCCAGTTTACTTTTCCTTCCTTCCTTCCTTCCTTCCTTCCTTCCTTCCTTCCTTCCTTCCTTTCCTTCCCTTCCTTCCTTTCCTTCCTTTCCTTCCTTTCCTTCCTTTCCTTCCTTTCCTTCCTTTCCTTCCTTCTTTCTTTCCTTCTTTCCTTCTTTCTTTCTTTCCTTCGATTTCAACAACTTCTTTTGGCCCAATCAGCGGAAAATGCTCTGAACTTTAACATCACTAGTTTGTATCTGAAATTCAGGCTTTGCTGTAAGATGTAAAGCTGAGGTGGTACCAGATAGATGTGGCACAGCTATGCTACTTTCTAAAGTAGAAACCTCAGAGAAGAAACCTCTTGTAGCTGAGAGAGCAAAAAGAAAGAATCATTTCAATCTTTGAACCTGTCTTCTCTTCACATCAATGCGAAGACTCCTCTAGGAAACTTTAAGACAACTGGGAGTTTTGCTGACAACTCTGAAGGATTCATGCACATGCTGTTTGAAACAATGCCAGAAAACTCTAAATGTGCTGCTTCTGGGGCACATTTTACTTCATTTTACTTACCTGCAAAAGCCTTTAACCTTAGTGTAGTATCACTAACATGACAACAGTTAACATTTCACCTTCTTAAAATGCCCAGCAATTGGGATTATTATTAACAAGCAAATTATTCCTTTTTTTTTTCTCTCTCTCTCTCTAGGCCCTTTTTTTTTTTTTTAATTATTATTATATATTTCTCAGAGTTGTTTCATTGGCTGCAATCCTGGCTAGCATTCCCTTGAACTCTTCATAAATTGCCACATAACCACGTGCAGGCTCAAGCATGATGTTTAGGAGGCTTGTAAGATCAAGCCTGCTGAGCATTGAATTGCATAGCCAGTGCTTAAGAGGAAAGGCTGTTCATATAAATAATTTATTCACCCTACCATTTGCAATGATTTTTTTTCATTATCAACACAAGGATATCTCCTGTGGTCTCACATCTCTTCACCTCCTTCTGCTGCACCCACAGTGGTAGGTATGGGACTGTATAGAACAGTAAGACAAGGGCAGCAACCCAACTGACTGCCTGATTAACCTGTTCAAGTAGGCCAGGTCGTTGCTGCTCACAGCCTCATCTGTCTCCCATTGTTATACTGTGCTGAATCCCAAAGATGTTAGATGCCTTCTGTCACGTAAAAGCCACAAGGTGCCATTTCAGCAATGGGAACTGTGCACACCAAATAGTTCCCAGGTATCGACCTGGAGTATGGTCTCTGAATGTCTTCTAACACAAAGGTGAGAAAAGATCTCATTAAAAGGAGGCTTCAATTACTGAATAAATATTTTATCCATTTTACTCATTAACAAAGGAAGTTTTTAAGCAAATATTAATTACTCCATGATAGGTTATTTGTATTCTGTCTTCTTAATACACTGTGTAGTTGAAGCCTGTGAATTAAGAGCCTATTCCTGATCCATATGTGGTCTTAATTGATAGCTAAAGGTAAGAACTAGCTTTTGGCATGACCTTTGAAGTTTAAGTGAGCAGCTAACATGACCTACAGAATTACAAGTCTGTCCAAATGGTCAGTAGATATCTGTCATTTCAGTTCTCTCAGCATTCAAAACAGGTGAACTCAGCACCTCGCTTGAGGCCGGGAAGAGCAGCTTGCTTTTGGTGGTCTGTGATCTAATGGACAACTTTGTGCTCAAAGTCCCTTGAGCCTCTTTGGGTCCATCCTATCTGAAGTCCTCAAAACATTTGTCTCCAGAGCAGCTAACATGTTTAGAAATCAGACGTGTAAGAAAACTGTGAGAGTTTAAGAAACAAAAGTTTTTAAGCAAATGTTGCAGTTTTGGAGTAGCTGACGCACAATTTTGTTTTTAATAGATTTACTGACTGAAACAATCTTTAATTAGATGGTTTTAATTAGAATTCACTTCCATAAGTTATAAGTCACAAAGTCAGATTCCACTTAAAATAAAAATATCAGCATTTCTGTTTTAGAGAACATTTGTGTTGCCTGGTCACTGGAATTAAATTAGTCCGTCTTTTTTTCTATGAAACAATTTGAGGCTTTTAATTTGCATATATAAGGCATCAATGAGAGCATCAAGGAAAACCTTAGACCAAAATCACAATAATCAGTGGGATTATATGGTTGCTAACTGTGAGCCCTTGTTCTGAGATGGCTTTGCAACTGAGAATGAAGCTAAATACAAATGGTTAAATTCACACAACAAACACCCATATGTTTTGTTTTGCGCTGTCTGTATCTATTCATCAGAAAAACCTTCCATTTAGGGAAGGTGTTCTTACACTGAAAAATGTTCAGTTCATTGGCTTATTCCCTGTAAGAATTAATAAACCCCTGAAAAATTGCTGTGCGCAACAGCTTTAATAGCTCTGTCCGGCTGCTTCCCAGTCTCTACCTCTTGAAAATAAAACAAATTCTAACTATAAATCAAGGCCATTGAAAATGGAGGCCAGTCGCACATCACAGAGAATGGTTTTATAGGTGGAACGTGGGCTTGCTAATTTCTAGAATAAATTATTGTATTTTACTGGATGCAGTTCCATTTACACACTTTCTGTCACAAAGACTTAAAAACAAAATCCCTGCAAAAGACTGATTTTAATATGCTTAATTCTTTTCCAGGCATTTTTCAGTATAAAATGTTTAGCTGACAATGTGCCAGGAAATCCCTTTCATTAAAATAAACACTGATGCACACATTGCAAAGCTATCTCACTTATAGTATCAATGATCTTTAATAGAGTTGTTTTATTAGCAGAATAACATTTCCACCTGACAAGTCTGGAGTCAATATTTAACAGATTTAGGTCAGATTTAGCAATAGGATTTTCCAAAACCTGGCAAAACTAAATTCTGTCTGCAAACTCCTAAAGTAGGTTTACAGATTACAAAATGAGCATTTTCATAAATATGCATGTCTCATAAATATTTGAGAAAAAAAATGAAATGAGATCCAATATATAAATGATTCTCTAATTAATAATTCTTTTGATAGGGCAGTCTTGAATACATATTAAACGCATTAGAAGAAAGAGAGAAAAAGAGGAAAAGAAGGATATAAGGAAGGGGGGAGGAAGGGAAGGAAGGAGGGTAGAAGAGGAAAAGAAAGGAGGTAAACAGTAAATAATAGTAAAGAGAAAAATGCAAGGAAAGGGACAGGAAGAGACAGGAATGGAAGGTACAGGAATGGAAGGGATGGAAAAGGAGAAAAATACATATCTTGAAAGGGGAAGGGAAGGGAAGGGAAGGGAAGGGAAGGGAAGGGAAGGGAAGGGAAGGGAAGGGAAGGGAAGGGAAGGGAAGGGAAGGGAAGGGAAGGGAAGGGAAGGGAAGGGAAGGGAAGGGAAGGGAGGGGAGGGGAGGGGAGGGGAGGGGAGGGGAGGGGAGGGGAGGGGAGGGGAAAGGGGGAAAGGGAGGGGAGGGGAGGGAAGGGGAGGGGAGGGGAGGGAGGGAAAGGGAGGGGAGGGAAGGGAAGGGGAGGGAAAGGGAGGGGAGGGAAGGGAGGGGAGGGGAGGGAGGGAGGGAGGGGAGGGGAGGGAGAGGGGAGGGGAGGGAGGGGAGGGAGGGAGGGAAAGGGAGGGGAGGGGAGGGAGGGGAGGGGAGGGGAGGGAGGGAAAGGGAGGGGAGGGAAGGGAAGGGGAGGAAAGGGAGGGGAGGGAAGGGAAGGGGAGGTGAGGGAAGGGGAGGGGAGGGGAGGGAAAAAGGTGAGGGAAAAAGGAGAGGGGAAGGGAGATAGGGGAAGGGAAAAAGGTGAGGGAAAAAGGGGAGGGGAGGGAGGGAGGGAGGGGGAGGGGAGGGGAGGGGAGGGGAGGGGAGGGAGGGAGGGGAGGGGAGGGGAGGGGAGGGGAGGGAGGGAGGGGAGGGGAGGGGAGGGAGGAGGGGAGGGGAGGGGGGAGGGGAAAAAACATATTTTGAAACAGTAGCAAGATTTTTAAATCCTACTTGTTCATTCTAAAGTTTGAAAATCAGTCAGGAAGACCCTTTAATCTCATCAATATTATACAAAGGTCCTCACATGTATAGCCTGTTGCACATGAAAGATTGCTGTTTGATTCCTGGCACAGCTGGAGTCCAGGTCTTCAGGCAGCAGAGCTGCATGAATTTAAGAACACTTCTTACTTCAGGAAGTGAAAATTCTGAGGAAGAGTAGGTTAGAAGAGCAATCTTAGTTTCTGTACACATTTGTGAGCAGTTACACTGAGAATGTGTTGGTTCTATCTCTTGGCTGGTACTGCTGAGTTTGAGCTATGTCTGCAGAAAAGACTGGCAAAAATTACTTTAGAGCAAACAGCAGAACAGTGATCTATAAGTTGTCCATCTGGCTTCTGCCCCATTCCTTGTGTTGATACAAGAGCTTCTTAGTCCCTTGTCTTACACTACTAGATCCCGTATCAAGGAAATCTCACCAGCAATGCAAAATCCAAAAAATCAATGGAGAAACAGGTTTGTATACATCTGATTCATCTTTCTAAGCTTGTGATTTTCAGCTAAGCTGAACAATTTTTGTTGACATTCACCAGTACTGCTATTTATGAAGTTACTGTACTTGTTCATCCATGCGATTATTGACTACAAGAAATTTCTTCCTTTTACACATACCACATAACATTCCTCATCCATTCCCTAGTGAAAAAAGAATCTGTACTTCTACTTAGACCCACTCAAGAATTACAGCTTCTGCTGCATTTTTCAAAATAGTTAAGAGAATGAGTTTCTTTCCAAAGTAGTGGCGTTAAAGATTCAAGAAACAATATTAAATCTCTGTTCCACACACAGAACAACATGCCCAGCAAAATGCAGCCAAGGTGCATGAAAAATAAACAAGAGATAAGAGAGGAATTCAGCTACTACCCTTTCAGGGAATTTTAGTTAAGAACTTAGGAACTCCTACCTTCATTGTGAAGAAAAAAAGCTTTTTTCTTCAAAAGTTACTGAGGGTAAGAAAGTTTGCATTTGTCGGTCATACTCTGCACATGGGGACACTGAGTTTGCTGTATGCATCAAAGTGGCCAAGTATTTGTCACTTACTAGACCTAGGCCAACACTCCTTCGTTTTGAAATATGAATCCAGCTTTTCAAACTATACCCAAGAAAATAATTTCTATGAAATGTGTAAGTACTAGGATCCTATCTGTTCATCCTCCAAAGTGTTTGCACATGACATGTTAGCATGTTAGCTCAGAAATGGTTTGGACTATAAATTAAGATGGCCAGGTTCTGTGAACAGAGATGTGTATTTCCATAATAAAGTTAGAGTGCAGTTGTGATCATGTGGCCTATGGGTGGAACCACTGTCTTTTTGAAGTCCTTACAGTAGGAGAAAGACTTTTTTTTTTTTTTTTTTCTTTTTCCAAACAAAACTTAAAGAAGTTTGGACTCCAAGAAAGTGCACTATATTCCTCCTAAACTTCCCTAATTAGAAGACAAAAATGTATATCTTGCTCTTATCTCGGATTCACAGAAGCTGAAAAATAGTAGAAATACTGTTTCTAGTAAAAGTATTACCATTTCTTACTAGAAATAGTAGGAAAGTGACAGATACCCAGCACTTATATGCTACAGTGAATGGCATTCTACAAATGGCATATTATTTATGTATTAACAAATATGAATTAAGTATTAGAAGGACCTCTACACGTGTTATAATGCTAAAGAATGAATGCTTGAATTTACAAGAAACTAATTCAAAATACATTGTAAAGAAATCACAGTTGGTTGGACATAGAATACTGCTAAAGAAACTTCTGGAGAAGTGATAAAAATGGGGCACTAGAAGCTAGAAGAAAGAAGAAAGATAAAAAGCATATTCTAAGAAAAAAAAATCTTGGGGAATGGGACAAGGGAGATCTCCCTTTCTGACAGTATATATTCTCTATTCACTGAACAGAAAATGTGGATATTGAAATGAGCAGGACACTAACTTTACCACTGAAACTCATGTAGAAAAGATGTTTTACCTACTTACAGATATATATTTATACACATTTTATAACTTTAGTACTTTTTAATGACGAAATGCATCATTTATGGCAATGAACAAAGCAATGCTCTCAAAGTATCTGCCACTACCGCAACAGAAATAAATAGTAGGACCTCACATTACTGTGGCCAGTAGTGTCAAATAAAGGATAGGTACCAAGGGGATCTCCACTAATATTTCTCATGAAGGAGAAAACAAACCACAACCTAATTGTGAATGAAATTCTGTTGGACAGCTCCAAGTGAAGATGTGGAGACTGAATTCCCCTTACGAGCAGCAACACTTTGACTAGGCTGGCAAAATTTCTTTGCAATTACAGTTGTAGGGTTAAACTGAGAACCTTCCAAAGTCACCGGCTTTAACTAGTATAAAATAAACAAAATCTATTTAAATCTTAAAGAAAAAAAAAAAAAAGAAAAAACGACATTTCAGATACTTACATGTTCTTTACTACTAGAGATTTAAAACATCTCTGTCTCCACTTCATGAGTGGAACTATGAAGTTAAGGAAAAATCAAGATCCTTGATTTTTTGATTTGGGGTGCAAGGAGAGTAAGCAAATATTTGTCAGGATTTTTTACTTACGTACTGAGGTGTAAAAGCAGAAAGATAAAATGAGAAATGAAATCCCCACCCAGTATCGTTTTCTGATCAACTGTTTTTATAAGGGTTTCATTATTGGATGTCCTTGAAAATTCTGGAGAGTAGCAGAAGGCATACAATATTACTTAATAACACCTGAATAGAATATTAGTGTATTGATCTACCTCATGAGCCATTTGTACAGCCTGGTGAAATCTTCAAAATTTTCACAATAGATATCCAAATACTAGATATTCAAATAGGTCCTAAAGCAGTATTGTGTGTCTTCAATGCATAGATGCTATTTTATCTGTTCTAATAAGGAATTTAAATGCAATGCAATAGAAGATGCAAACCTAAAACAAAACCAAAAGATAAAATCTACATAGAGAAATAATAGAAAAACACATGAAGAGATCCAAGCTAAATGAGAATTAACTTTATATCTTTGCACTTTGCAGTATATCGTGTTCACACACCCAATTAAAAGAAATGCCATCTCATTTGGAAAATATCTATTGATTTCCCAGTTCATCAGATCAGCTTGATGTGTCCGGCAATGGCTCCTATGACATCATCAATATTTTTCTATTTAGAATAATGACTTATTTTATATACCAAGAGCCATAAAAAAGAGTATATACATATATTTCTAGGGACATCAGTTTAAAAACCATCTCGATTTCCCCCCTTAACATACAATATTTTTTATCCACCTTTAAAAAAATCTTGATCTTGCCATGAGATTCATTTATGGAACTCAGTAAATTTGTTTTGTTTATAAACCGACCACTAAATCATGTTTCCCATATTAGATGCTGTCGCTTTGGCCTGCTTTTAGGGTCCAAATTACACACATTTTTCTTTCAGAGTATGCAGAATACATTTCATAGAAATCCTCCCAGTCCTGCTGCCCCCCTCCCTTTTTCTTCTTTTGCAGCCTCCTGTATCTTTTAACTGTCTGGATTCCAATTGCTTCATATTATCTCTAAATCTTTCTACAGAGTCAAAAAAGTCATCCATTTAGCTAGATGTTTATTCTGTTCAATTCCTCATGTATGTTTTTCAAGCTACACTCACAGCTGAATCACAGCCCAGTTTCTAGTGGGAAGGAATATTTATATGCCCTGGACATAGATGTGCCCTTAATCAGAAGTCCCTATAGGACCAATTGCCATAGAAAAAATCAAGCAAGATCTGAGCCAGGAACCAGAAATGAGACAGTTTTGACATCTAACCTCATGTAATTTTTCCTTCTAAGAGTCTCACTCTGGAAATGGGGGAGGTAGAAGGAATTCCTTGTCTTTTCCCCTCATTTCCAGCCTACTCCACATGGAGGGCTCCCAGGCTCCACTGGGAAATAATTTTGCCAAGGATGCGAGGCTGCTTAGAGAGCTTGAAAACATCCTTGCAGCTGGAAGTGCAGCAAATGTACTAACACTGCTGCTTTCAAATATTCCTGATTTGCTCTACTTTTATACAGTTCTGCCTATTTCACAGGATATGGCCAATGTGTCTGTGCTAAGCAGACTACAGCAACGCCTTCCTACCTTTATGGTAAGAATTGAGAGACACAGGGTTGTTCTTCACTAGAGGTAATGCTATCACCTATTAAGACCCTGAAGTGGGGCTGGTTACAGTAGTTTGAATAAACAAAGCAAGACACTCATTACCAAACCCACTAATTCATCGTATCACCTCAGTAGTTACTGGAATGTGGTTTGCTGACCTCTGGTGGTTATCAAAGCTATTAGAGATGACTTGCCAGTCAGACCTGGAAAGTCAAAATCACTGAATCACAAAATCACAGAATGGCCAGGGTTGGAAGGGATCTGAAGGACCATGAATCTCCAGCCCCCTGCCACATACAGGGCCACTAACCTCCCCACTTAATGCTAGACCAGGCTGCCCCAAGGCCCCATCCAATCTGGCTTTGAACACCTCCAGGGACGGGGCATCCACAACCTCTCTGGGCAACCTGTTCCAGCACCTCACCACTCTCTCTGTAAAAAATTTCTCCCTGACATCCAACCTAAATCTCCCCTCCCTCAACTTAAAACCATCTGCTCTCATCCTGCAGTTATCTACCTTTTCAAAGAGTTGATTCCCTTCCTTTTTGTAGGCTCCCTTTAGGTACTGAAAGGCTGCAATGAGGTCACCCCACAGCCTTCTTTTTTCCAGGCTGAACAAGCCCAGCTCCCTCAGCCTGTCTTTGCAGGGGAGGTGCTCCAGTCCCCTGATCATCTTCGTGACCCTCCTCTGGAGTCTCTCCAGCAGCTCCCTGTCTTTCTTGTACTGGGGGCTCCACACTTGGATGCAGTACTCCAGATGGGGCCTCACAAGAGCAGAGTAGAGGGGGAAATCACCTCCCCGTCCCTGCTGGCCACCCCTCTTAAGAACTCTTACAGCCTATTCAGCTATGATTTTAAAAGGTGGGAAAAGCTGAGTATTTAAGTCCAGTTACCACTGTCCTGCTGGAGGCAGATTAAATCGCAACACTGATTCCTATACAGCATCAAGTTGATGTAATTTTACCTAGCACAAAATCTTAAATAAATCATAGAATAGAGTTATAGAATTTCTCAGGTTGGAAAAGACCTTAAAGATCATTGAGTCCCACCACCACCTAACCATACTACCCTAACTCTAACAACCCTCCAGTAAATCAATCCGCTAAATGTAGACCAACAGCTTCTGTCTCTTATGTCCTCTCAGCTAGCACATTTATTTTATCTTCCTTCCTGCATTGTTCCCATCCCTGATACATCCCCTAAGGAAAGCATGGATATCGTCATGCACCAGGCCCAGCAGAAAAGCTGAGAGAGTAGATGAGTGATGTCCTCTGCAGGGCTACACAGAAAGCCCCAGGAAGACTCTGGATAAGGCTCAGTGCTTTCTGTACAAATTTTTGCCTACAACGCTGCCTTAAACTCATCTGTGGAAAGCAGAGCTGAGGTGAAATGGACTCAATGGTACTGTCCACAAGATCCAGGGAGGGCCAAGGCCTGGACCTGCACTCAGTCTGTGCTTTCCCAGCTGTCTCTGACATCCTACTCACCGCACAATGCCCAGCAAGTCAGAGAGCAGCCCAGAACTGCCTGAAACTCATCTTCTGAGAATTAAAAAGATAAAAAAGGCAAGCCCTCTGTCTCAGACGTTATTAAAGTTTGCTATGAGTCATCTTTGTCCTAGGTTATATTCCTTCCAAGGAAGTGTTTTCCTCTGCCCATGGAAATGTAAACTAAATATAAATACAGCTTTCTCAGTGACATTTGACCAGTTTAATGACTATACCATCTTCAAGAACACTTTCTGTTCTTACGTACTGTTTCCAGATTGTTCCTATTTGCCTTTTTCTGACAGAATAGTGGCTAAAGCAGACTATAGTCTATTTGAGCCTGAAATAATTTCTGCTTACATATATGTCTGAAATTTTCTATTTAATAAGTGGTAAATGTTCACACCTGCTTTTTACCAGTGGACATGCATTACTCTGTTCAACAACATAGTGCCTCATTTATTCTTCTAGCTCTGTCACTGGTTCCCTGAGCTAACTGTGAGCACTGATCCTCATGATATGTTGAAATTACACTAAATTCATCAATATACATAATACTAAAAAAGATTCAAATAATTAACTTTTTAAAACAAACATGCTGTGGAAAACTTGCTCCAAACATCTCTTCTTGTCCTAGTGTTGACTTCGTTAGATTTGACTCTCTTCTCTGATAGAGAATAAGGTAATAGATGGCCCAGAGAATGTCTCATTAGCACACTTTTGGAAAATAAAAAAACACATTCACACTAACCATGCTATAAACGAGACTAAATGCGAGTTGTTTTTAAGGAATGTAAAAACATTGCATGAATACGGCTTTAGGGTGACTGCCCTGACTTCTGTTAGACTGAGTTTACAAAGAATCAGTGAAATATGGCCCGTACTGAAGATTCTTGGAATAAACTGTCATCATAAACTATTGGTTCTCAGTTCTTTTGTGTAAGCAGGTGTAGGCTAGCATCTGCTAGATGAGTAGCAGATACTATTTCCAGTATCTGCTTGGTGAAATAACAGATCATTTCATTATTAAGGGCTAAAATTTGTCCTCTGATATGTGTGAATGTCTCCCATTGAAGTAAATGAAAATGTCAATTAATTATTTTGCTTAGTTACAGGGGTGTAACTAGAGCAATAATGAGAAGAAATTAAAAGAAGAAAAATTTAGATTGACTATCAGAAGAAAACCCCAAGCAGTGAGACTATTTATAGCACTGAAGAATACATGTGATTTTAAATATGTGATTGATTCTGATTTTTTCATAATGTTGCATACATGTATATTTCAGTTCTTAAGTTAGGTCTGGACTGCATCTTTCCCATCATCAAAACATTAGATGGTGAAATAATTTCTCAAGGGAGAAGAACACTTGGGAACATTTAAATTAGATTGGAAAAACATCAGGAAATATGGCACAGAAATCAATTCCACATTAACAGGAAGATATAGTGGTTGATCTTTATCATCCCAGCATTCCACATAGTGTTTATAATTTGGATCTTATAGATTATTTCCACCTACAGGATGTGGAGGTCTGAGGAAGTGAAAGAAGGCATTTGTATTCACTTCATTACCTGTGTAGGCCAGGTACGTGTTGTCACCAGTTAGATGAATGATCTTGCTTCTTGCCACACCTTGTAATCTTCTATGTAGGAAGCATATAGAGCTATTTCTTATACACAGGACACACAATGTTTACAGCTACTGTTAGAAAAGTCAGATATTTTTTGTGTCTGCATGTATTTCCAAGCTGTGTTCATGAATCTTTGGTATAAAGAAGATGAAAATCAGAAAAGTAGAAGGTGCTAGTGAGCCATACAGCTCAGAACTGCTCAATAAATGCATATTCTAAACCATAGCAGCAAAAATGATGACAAAGCCTTTATGTTTTCTGATAATAAGCTCTTTGAAACACTGCAGGCAGACTCTCTCTACATCATGTCACACAGGACAAGGAATGGGACAGGGCCTCAGTGCTTCTCAATTCGTAGACATGCCGTACAATACAACAACCCAGCCTTATAAAGGCATGCTGAATGAGGCTGTGTGCCTGCAAGGGAAATTTAATTGGATTTCTTTATAGGTTACAACAATCCAATGAAAAAATTATGTAAGAATAGCATGATTCAATTTCAGCATGCACTTCCCCTTTTAAAAGAGAGAATTCTTCATGCATACAGAAAATAAAAGTAAAGATGAAAACAACCTAAATCAGTGGTTTTCACCCCTAATAGACTGCATGGCCCAACTTTCAACAGCATAGATATTGTATGTGTCACTGTCCCAAGTTAGGACATAAAAACACAAATTATAAGCCATTTAATGTGAATATATAGGCTTTCAGAGCTTCTGGCTTTGACTTTTTGGAAGAATAATGATGTCTTTCATTCTGTCCCCATACTCTGGATTACAGTGACTTAGAAAATGAAAAAAAATAAAATATTGCTTCATACAGCTTGCAGTATCCACGTCAGTGAATGAGTTTGGACATTGCAGGTTTGAGTTGCTTGGGTGTAACTTGAATATTTTTGCGCCTTTCTTCACGCTTTACACACATTTTCACTTTAAGTAGCAGCCCCATAAAAACATACAGGTTTTGGATTTCTTTAGGGTACATGCAGAATGCTTGCAAGTGTGCATGTGTGTGTTTCTGTAGATATATAACATATGTGCCCATTAATCAAACCTTAATACTCAATGAAAATTGACACCTAGCTTGACAACAACTTGTTGATTTCTGATACAGTCAGATACAGCAAATCATAAACCCTTTGGTGACTTCAAATAAAGTTATATGGATAATTTTGATTGTATTTCATGTGGAAATGAGGAAGATAAGCAATAATATCAGTTTCACTAAATTTTATAGTAAGCCTAACCTACTTACTTCCTTGATTATTAGTACAACACAAGGTTTTAGATTGGGAATATTAAACTACTTGTTAGCATTTTTAGGCATTTTGACATATAAGCAAGGGACAGAAGAGTCTTATGGCTCCAAGAAAAAAAAGCAGAGATAAATATAATGCTGTAGAATAAAGATGTTAATTTTATACTTCTGCCGAAATTATCAGCAATCAAAACTAGATCAATACTGATATTAAAAATTTATTGTTAGGTTAAAAAAAAAAAAAAGTCTTTCACATATGATGGAACTCTTATTTTAGAAATTACAGTTCAAATGTTATGACTGTGAAATAAAATGTTATATACCAAGTATGTTGTTTTGCAGTAAGAGGCAAATTTTTGTAAAAAGGACTTGCAAAATACACAACGTAGTCACTATTACAGCATAAGTCCATCTATGCTATAGCTAGCACTAGCATTAACATTCTTTATCATAAAATTTCAAAAGCTCATAGTATTTTGCCTTCTGTGGCTTGTTTCCGGGATGGTTTATTGACCTGAATTAGTTGACACTTGAAGAAGTGTTTTCCTTCAACAGCCTGATCCCATGTTCTGAAGTACAGAGGCTTTCATGAGTTAACAAATTCCTCTAGCAATTTTTGACAGCAGTTTTCTGTGGATTCAGGCCCTGCGGCCTGAAGTTTCATATACTTAACTTTTTTCTCCCACTAATATTCCATGTTGAGTCCCTTCTGAGCCCTTGCTTTGGAAAGGCTACACAAAAATGAGTACTACTTAAGGAGATAATGTTTCAGAAAAAATGCACACCAGGGTCACAAATAAAGTGGTTTACACCAGCCTATACACCATCCAAGCAGCTCAACAGCTGCCAGGTTGGTTGCTCAGCTGGTGCAAGCTATATGTATTCACTGTGGGTCATCTTGCATTTGGTGCCTCTGAAAATAAAAACTAATAAAATGAAATAAGTAAATAGAAAAATAAGTCAATTCTTGCAAAAAAAATGAGCTTAATTATTTTGAAGGACTCTAAGCTGAACGCAATATGGATTTCTATTGAGGCTCAGGCTGTTTTCCTCAGAGAAAATAAATTACACATACTCTTACTCTGAGTGTGTGAAGGAAAGGAGTTGAAGGGAAATACGAGAAAGTATTTTGAAGATTTGGCCAGACAAGGAAATGGCTATGCATAGATGGAAAGGGTAGAGAGAAGAAGAAAGAAGCTGGAGGGAAGGATGTTAATTAATGGGAAGTGGTAGAAACAGCATCATTGTTATACGGTAATGGTGGGAAGGGAAGGTTCTGGGGGCTTAGACTAGTGGAACTGCTAATGCAGACTAATGCAGTTTAGAAAAATAGAGAAAAAAGGTTAAACAGATTTCTGAAGAAGTCTTTTGTCTTCTGACATCATTTCAGTTAGGGGGTGTTTTCCACATAGACTGTTTTTGGGAAGTCCTGGTCATATAGGAAGAGTTCATCTGAGCCCAAAGCTGAACAGAATATGGATTTTGCAAGCAATGCCAGACAACCCTACTGTTCCCTGCCACTTGTCATTTACCTACCATTTTTGCCATTCCTGGTTTTGGGGATCATATTCTGTAGTGTGTCTTAGGGCTGACACAGAATTAAAAAGCTCCCTGCAAAGAGTAAACAAAGGTGTACTCTTAAGCTGGATCCATTCACTGATGTGTCCTTACTGTAAAATGATGATATTGGTTCTTGTTTGATGTTAGCTGAGGATATACGGCCCTCATGCATAAGAAAAGCTGCATAGGAGGTATTTATCATGTATATGGACCAGAGTGAGGCTGACAGTGGAGAGCACATGCACTCCGTTTATACCACAAGCTCCCAGCCTTGTTAGAAAGAAGGCAGTGAGGAGAAGCAGAACACACACTGACGTGAATAAAGCAGTTTTGACTTATATGAGGTGTCCCCTGGTGGTATTTCCATCCACTCAAGAAATTCAGACTAGTATGGTAAAACCTTTTCACAATTCTCTGCATGCTTGGCTGTGGACGGCACTGAGGATGAGAATGCCTGGAGACTGGGAGGAGCAGGTGACCCTGGCGTGTATCCTGCCACTGCTTAGCAGAATGGCTGTTGTGAGCCAGAGCTCCCAAGGTGCCCTCTCTCATTCAGAGGGGTGTTCTCTGCCTCCTGTTTAGTCATCCTTGAGCCTGGAGTTTCTCCAAGACCCAAGGTCTTCCTGAGCATGAGCACATGCCTTTGGGGAACCTGTAGCTCCAAAACACTCTTGTGTGGTTTGTGGGAGACATGAGGCCAGAGGGCTGATGTGTGTCATACAAGCAGAGCTGGGAGCTCCTTCCAGCAAAGGAAGCCTCTTGCCTCAGAGGCTGGTGTCAAGGCAGAAACTTTGGGTTCTTTGATCATGGGGCAGTTTACTTGGTCCCTGGCCTAGGCATGGAAGACAACTATCTCAAAGGGGGAAACAAATCCTAGTGCAGGAGTTAGCACGGCTTATCGAAAGAGGGCCTTTCTCTTCTTCCCGGGGCCTGTGCCCCTCTGTCACGGACTTATATCTAAGGGTAACCCATGACATGTAGTCTACCTAGATTTCAGCAAAGCCTTTGACACGGTCTCTTACAGTATTCTCCTGGGGAAACTGCCAGCCCATAGCCTGGACAGATATATCCTTCTTTAGGTAAGGGACTGGCATGGGTGAATGGAGTTAAGTCCAGCTGGCAATCTGTTACAAGTGATGTCCCCTAGGAGTCAGTACTTGGACCCAACTTGTTTAATATCTTTATAGATAACCTAGGTGAGGGGATTGAGTGTACCCTCACTAAGTTTGCAGATGACACCAAGTAGGCAGGTGGCGCCAATTTGCCTGAGGTTAGGGAGGACCATTGAAGGGATCTAGACAAACTGGATCTCTAGGCTGAGGTGAATGGAATGAGGTTCAACAAGGCCAACAGTCGGGTCTTGCACTTTGGCCACAACAATCCCATGGAGGGCAATAGGCTTGGGACTGAGTGGCTGGATGAATGTGAAGAAGAAAGGGACCTGGGCGTATTGGTTGATGCTCGGCTGAATGTGAGCTGACAGTGTGCCCAGGAAGCCAAGAGGCCCAGTAACATCCTGGCCTGTGCTAGAAATAGAGTGGCCAGCAGGAACAGAGAGGTAATCATCAGCCTGTACTCAGCACTTCTCATCTTGTTGCTGTTACCTGGAAGAAGAGGCCAACCCCCACCTTGCTACAACCTCCTTTGGGTTGTAGTAGGGAGCGATAAGGTCTCCAGACCAAACAACCCAGTACTTTCAGCCACTCCGTATAAGACTCTGCTCCACACCCTTCACTGGCTTCACTGCCCTTCTCTGGACGTGCTCCTGCACCTCAGTGTCTTTCTTGAAGCGAAGGGCCCGTAACTGAACATGGTACTCCAGGTGCAGCCTCACTGTTGCCAAGTACAGAGGAACAATCACATCCTTGGTCCTGCTGACGACACTGTTACTGGGACAAGTCAGGATGCCATCGGCTGTCTTTGCTGTCTGGGCACACTGCTGGCAAACGTTCAGATGGCTCTTGACTAACGCCCCCCGATTTTCTCCACCACGTGCGCCATCCACTCTGCCCCACGCCTGTAGCTCTGCATGGGGTTGTTGTGACTCAAGTGCAGGACCTGGCACTTGGTCTTGCCGAGCCTCATGCCACTGATCTGCATCTGTCACCTGCAAACTTCCCGAGGGTGTGGGTTCTTTTTCTTTTTGTCAACCTCTTCCAAGTTCAGTTCAAGCTGAGCCTGCAGTGTGCACTTGCAGCCTGGAAGGCCAGTGTGTTCTGGGCTGCATTAAAAGAGGAATGGCCAGCAGGGAGAGGGAGAGGGAGGTGCTTGTCCTCCACTACCCCTCTCTTGGGAGGCCCCATACAGAGTACTGTGTCCAGGCCTGGGGCCCCCATAGAAGAAAGACAAGGAGCTCTTGGAGCAGGTCCAGAGGAGGGCCACTAAGATGATCAGAGGGCTGGAGCACCTCTACTATGAAGAACGGTTGAGGGAACTGGGCTTGTTTAGCTTGGAGAAGAGAAAGCTTCTGGGAGACCTCATTGTGGCCTTCCAATACTTGAAGGAAGCGTATAAAGAGGAGTGGGAAAGACTGTTTATGAGAGAGGACAGTAATAGGACAAGGTGGGATGATTTTAAACTAATGCAGGGAGTTTTGGGTTATATATTAAGAGGAGGTTTTTCACACATAGGGTGGTGACACACTGGAACAGGCTGCCCAGAATGGTTGTGGATGTCCCATCCCTGGAAGCAATCAAGGCAGGCTGGATGTGGCTCTGGGCAGCCTGGTCTAGAGGTTGGTGACCCTGCGCATTACACGGAGGTTTAAACTAGATGATCATTTTCTCTTTCAATTCAGGCCATTCTGTTTTTCTATGATTCTAAGCTGAGCCTTGACTTTCCTGAGCTTATCCCTATGCAACCTAGCAGTTTCTGTGTATTCTTCCCACAGTACATGTCACTGTTTCCACTGCCAGTGTTTTTTCCTCTCACTCTCCAGTTTGACCAGTAAGTCCCAGTTCAGCCACATGGGTCTCTTGCCTTCCTTTCCTGACATGCTACACCTGACATTGGAAAGCTCTTGCGCTCTGAGGAAAGCCTCCTTAAATATCTGCCAGCTTTGACAAGAGGACCCTTGTCAAGAGGACAGTTTCCCAGGGTTTCTTGTTGTTTAATTCCCCTAGGATCTGGAAGTCTGCTTTCCTAAGGTTTAGAGTCCTAATTTTATTCTTTGTGTGTAGACTGAACTCAACCATAATATGGTCACTGCTGCCCAGGCAGCCTCCAATCCCAGTGTCTCCAGTCAGTTAATTTACACTGGTCAGAAACATGTCCAATACTGAATACCCCTTTGTGGGGCCTTCAATTGTTTGACTCAGGAATTTATCCTCAGTGCATTCCAGGAGCATCCTGGATTGCCTACAGCTCATCTTGCTAATTTTCTAACAGGTGGTATAAATCCTCAAGCAGGACACGCACTTTCGATTGCAACACCTTCTATAGCTGGAGGTAGAATGCCTCATTGGCAGGCTCTGGTTGATCTGGTGGTCTGTAGTAGACAGAGATCACAAGACTCCCTTTGCTGCCTTGGTCTCTAATTGTCTGCTCTAGACTGTTGACTTGCTTATGATTGCTCTTTAGGGACAGCTCTTTACATTCTATTCCCTTCCTGATGTAGACAGAAACATCCCCTCCCCTCCTTTCTTGCCTGGGCCTTCGGTAGCCATTGATAGCCACACTCCAGTCATGGAAATCATGCCACCAGGTTTTGGTGACAATTGTATCGTGGTTTTCTAGTAGCATAAGCTCCTCCTGCTTGTTTCCCAAACTGCATGTATTGGTGTAGAGGCACTTCACCTTCCTAGTTGGTCTTGTCACTTCTTTAAAGGATAACTCCTTAAGCTCTTTTAGGTATTTTCCTTTGTTTTCTTTATTGCCATCTCCCATTGCCCCAGCATCACTTTTGTGTTTTGTGCACGCTATGTTGCCAGCACCCCTCAAAGCAGGGGCTTCTTCAAGGCCCCTGCCAGCGCCCTCTAACATAGGTAGGTCTTCCTATACCTTATCATGGGAAGGCTCACTATCCCTTCTGCCCATTCAGACCTAGTTTAAAGCTCTCCCAATGAGCCCAGTTAGCTTTTTCCCAAGAATCCTTCTCCCCCTTTGAGAAACACGAACCCCACCCAATACCCACATACCCAGGACTGTGTAGGCTAATTGGTTGTCAAAAAGAACAAAGTTCTGACAGTTCCAAAGCCAGGTATTTAAAGCTAAGCTCTTTTGATTTGTTTCCTTCTTCTGCCATGCTACACTCTGTTTGCCTAGTGGCAGGTTTTACACACAAAGGTGGGTTCAGCCACTGTCACCCCTGGCTGCGTCCACACCACGTCGGTACTTCTGAATGTCAGGAGCTGCTCATTCCCTTCCTAATTGTTTTTTTTTTGCAATGTTTTACCTCAGATTTACCTTTCTGCAAAGGTTCTGGGTGCAAATTTCTGCTATGCAGCTCACTTTCCCAAAGTTTTGCTAAAATCTCCCCTCCTTTAGTTTAAAACTATTCCCCCTTGTCCTATCACTATCTATCATGTCCTAACATGTAAGAAGTTGTTCCCCCTCCTGTTTATAATCTCCCTTTAAGTACTGAAAGGCCACAGTGAAGTTTCCCTGCAGCCTTCTCTTCCCCAGGATGAACAATCCCAGCTCCCCCAGCCTGTCTTCAAAGGAGAGGTGCTCCAGCTCACTGATCATACATGTGGTCTTCCTCTGGACCCTCTCCAGCAGTTTCACATCTTTTCTGTGTTGGAGGCCCCAGACGTGGATGCAGTACTACAGATGGGGCCTCACAAGGGCAGAGTAAAGAAGGACAGTCACCTCCCTTTCCCCACTGGCCACTCCTCTTCTGATGCAACACAGGATACCATTGGCCTTTCAAGCTGCAAGTGCATGTTGCTGGCTCATGTTACATTTTTCTTCAACCAAAATCTGAGTTCTTCTCAGGAGGGCTACTCTCAAGGAGTTCTTTCTTCCACTTTGTATACACATCTGGGATTACCTCAACCCAAGTGCAAAACCTTGTGCTTTGCTTTGTTGAACCTCAATAGTTTCACAAGGGCTCACTTTTTGAGTTTATTAAGATCGCTCTGGATGGCATCGCTTCCTTCTGCCATATCAACTGCACCCCTCAGCTTGGTGTCATCAACAAATTTGTTGAGGGTGCACTCAATCCCATCGTCTATACCAGCAATAAAGATGCTAAAGGGTACCTGTCCCAGGACAGCCCTTTGACAGACATTCATCACCTGCCTCCACTTGGATATAAAGCCACTGATCACAACCCTCTGACTGTGACCTTCCAACAGATTCCTTAACTAATGATAATCATCACTCTTCAAATCCACGCCTCTCCAATTTAGAGATAAGAATGTGGTGCAAGACCATACCAAAGGCCTTGCACAAGTCCAGGTAGATGACATCTGTTGCCCTCCCTTTGTCCACTGATGTCATCATTCCACTGTAGAAGGCCACCAGATTGGTCAGCCACAAACAGCACTTGGTGAAGCCATGCTGGCTGTCTCAGATCAAACTGCTCACAGAAGCACAGAATCACAGAACGACCAGGGTTGGAAGGGACCTCAAGGATCATGAATCTCCAACCCCCCTGCCACATGCAGGGCCACTAACCTCCCCACTTAATGCTAGACCAGGCTGCCCCAAGGCCCCATCCAATCTGGCCTTGAACACCTCCAGGGACGGGGCATCCACAACCTCTTTGGGCAACCTGTTCCAGCACCTCACCACTCTCTCTGTAAAAAATTTCTCCCTGACATCCAACCTAAATCTCCCCTCCCTCAACTTAAAACCATCTGCTCTCATCCTGCAGTTATCTACCTTTTCAAAGAGTTGATTCCCTTCCTTTTTGTAGGCTCCCTTTAGGTACTGAAAGGCTGCAATGAGGTCACCCCACAGCCTTCTTTTCTCCAGGCTGAACAAGCCCAGCTCCCTCAGCCTGTCTTCGCAGGGGAGGTGCTCCAGTCCCCTGATCATCTTCGTGACCCTCCTCTGGAGTCTCTCCAACAGCTCCCTGTCTTTCTTGTACTGGGAGCCCCAGACCTGGACACAGTACTCCAGATGGGGCCTCACAAGAGCAGAGTAGAGAGGGACAATCACCTCCCTGTCCCTGCTGGCCACCCCTCTTGTGATGGAGCCCAGGATACCATTCGCTTTTTGAGCTGCAAGAGCACACTGCTGGCTCATGTTAAGTTTTTCACCCATCAGGACCCCCAGGTCTTTCTCTGCAGGGCTGCTCTCAAGGTCCACTCTTTCCAGTCTGTATGGATGCCTGGGCTTCCCCTGGCCCCAGTGCAAAACCTTGCACTTTGCTGTGTTGAACCTCATCAGGTTCACCCGGGCCCACTTTTCAAGCCTGTCAAGGTCCTTCTGAATGGCATCCCTTCCTTCCATTGTGTCAACTGCACCACTCAGCTTGGTGTCATCAGCAAACTTGCTCGATTCCATCATTGATGTCATTGACAAAGATGTTAAAGATCATCAGTCCCAAGACAGACCCTAGGGGACGCCGCTCAGTACGAGCTTCCACCTGGACACAGAACCGTTAATCACCACCCTCTGTCTGTGGCCTTTCAACCAAATTCTTATCCATCAAGTGGTCCACCCATCAAATCCACATCCCTCCAATTTGAAGATAAGGATGTGATGGGGGACCATGTCAAAGGCCTTGCACAAGTCAAGGTGGATGACATTGGTCGTCTTTCCCTTGTCTACCAATGCCATCACTCCATCACAGAAAGCCATCAGATTGGTTAAGCATGACCTTCCCCTGGTGAAGCCGTGCTGGCGGTCTCAGATCACACGCTCATTCCTCATGTGATCAAGCTTGTCATCCAGGAGGATCTGTTCCATGATCTTCCCAGGTACAGAGGTGAGGCTCACCAGCCTGTAGTTCCCTGGGTCCTCCTTGCTCCCTTTCTTGTAAATGGGAGCGACGTGACCCTTACTCCAGTCATCTGGGACCTCACCTGACAGCCATGACTTTTCAAATATATGCATGGGATGATGTTCATCCCCCATGTGTCCTAATATGTTTTCAATGTGGATCTGTTCCACAACCTTCTCAGACACAGAGATGAGGCTCATCAACATGTAGCACACTGGGAGAGGGACTAGGAAAATCCCTTTCTGAGGGAGGTACTCAGTTACTTGATTTTTCATGAGTACATGTCAACTACTGTCAGAGAAGAGATAGTTAAATGTAATATTTAACAAATGCAGAAGGGGGAACGGTCTGAGCAATTCCTGTTTCTAGTTTTGATAGTGCTGATGAGAGATCCATGACAAAAGACTATTTTCAGTTTAATTCTATAGATAGGAGGTTTGTGTGGTGTGGCTTTGAGTATAACCTATGTTTAAAGTAAAAGCTAAATAGCCATACCTGGCAACCATATTTTCTTCATCTTTTGCAAGCTTTTCTCTGAGCTTCAAGGTACTAGCTAGAGGTATGGCAATGATTTAACACAGAGAAGAGGCTACTTGTGCTGGCCAAGGTGTGTGAGTGAGTCTGGATAGGAGAGTATCACAGGATGCGGGGGAAGGACCTCTACCCAGTTCTCCACCAAGCAAACTATACACTTGTTCAAGCTGTCAAGCCAGCTTCTCCAGAAAAATGCTGTGAGAAACAATGTCAAACGCTCTAATAAAATCCAGTTAGACAGCATTCACAACTTTAAATATTGCATAGTCTCTATTATACAGACCTTCATATTTTTGAGAAAATATTCTGTAGTCTGGAAAATTAATCTAAATTTTTTTCTTCTCCGAGATGCAAGGAATTACAACGAAATAAAAGGACGTAAAGGACAATTATCCCACTTCTGTTCTTAGCAGATCTCTGTTGAGCTCCAGGAGATAATATCAACAAGAAAGTGTCTTTTCAGACTGAAATGCAAATCTGTACATGGTCACATGAATAGTAATTTCCTTTAGTCGATTCTGCATTCCCTGATTTCCAATCAATGTTTTAATGGAAAAAAATGTATATACATACATACACACACTCAAGTCTGGTTACAAAGTTAATTCATCCTCAGGTTTAGTTTAGCTGAAAGGTACAATGAGCCTTTTACTAAGTGATTCCTTTATTATAAAATCCCTTAATTTCTGAAGAAAAAAAGAAAAAAAAAAACTTTTTAAAGTTCCAGGTCTTTCCAGCTGCTGACTTGTTTTAAAACATATACCTTTTCCCTTACCTTTTTTTCTCTAAGCTTTCTTGATGGCAGATAATTACAAGACAGAGTACACTCTATGCAGCAATGGTGATTATTGGAATCGCTATCAGAAACAAAAAAGTATTTATGAGGTTTTTTGTTTTTTTTTTTATATTGGAATAAAAGAAGAAAATGTGTTTGATCCTGAAAGTAAGGCCCTTTATGGGTTGTACAACCCTAATGCATAAGGGCCAGTCACTCTCAGTGCTTGAGTGGAAATTTTCATGCCACTGTGGATCCTGAAAATCCACAACAACCATAACAACAAACTCCTTCCTCTGTGTTTGGCTCCTTTTTCTATCTAGTGAAAGTCAGATGGAAAGCTATGGTGCTTTAGCTCTTAAAGAGTAGATGTAGATGTTTCAAAGACTATGTTCAGAATCTGATACAGGATTTCAAAACTTGTTTAGGGGCTATTAGAATAAAGACGGACAAGCAAGAATTGACATGGATGGTTACCTGCAAGAAGAGATTTCTTACTTTCCTCCAGCCATATTCTGACTTCCAAGCTAGAGAAGTAAGCAAACTTCAGTTTTAGGGTGAACACCATAACCAGTATAATAAATTAAGTACTGTCTATACCTTTTTGTGCCAACACTCATTGAATCCTGCAAGGAAATTTGGAAAATGGCAAGTAAATCTCATAAGACTCCAAAGATTTCACATGACCCATTAGTATTTTCACAAAACCAAATAGAATTAATGTACAATGTGGAGCCACAGTCCCTGGAAAACATCAACACTTTGACAGTTTCTTCCAGTCAACCGCTCTGAACATAACAGTTTCTTCCAGTCATCTAATCAGAAATTAAGTGTGTCTACAAACCAGAGCACGGAATCTTTTAATCTTATTTTGCAGAGAAATTGTGCATCAGGACATCAGTATTTAGACTAATATTGTCCTGTGAATTTAACCATTTCAAAATTATGAGCTAGGATAGAATAATAATAGTATTTTTGGTAGTCACTGTCAGTAGATGATTATTCCTGGTTTCTATTTCAGTCCTTTACATTACCATAGTTAAAGATCATGCCTATATCTGTCTGTATCAAAATGTTGCCAGCAGGTGCTTGTCTGCCACGTTAGGTATTCTTTGATACCATGCAATATTGTGTTTTAGCGAAACAGTAAGTATTCTTAACTGTGTGTGTGTTACAGATAGAGTAAAGAGAATGGCCTTGAAAACAAACACAAATTTAAAAATAATGCAGTGCTTGGATTCTGTCAAAACTGCTCAATAGAATTTTAATAATAATAATGATTTCTATAATATTCTATAGTCTGTTTTTCTGAATCATCTTATGAATTTCAGTAGACAGAAAGTAATTTATTACTGGATAAACACATGTAAATGGCTCTTGACAAAGTGGAAGAAAACCTTGCAGTTACTTAGGTTAGCAACAGATGTAGCCTGTGAAAGCTGAATGGCGGAAATGAAGAATTCTTCAAATGAAGAAAAAGAGAAAGGAAAAGAAAAAGGAAAAGAAAAGGAAAAAGAAAAGGAAAAGAAAAGGAAAAGGAAAAGAAAAAGAAAAAGAAAAAGAAAAAGAAAAAGAAAAAGAAAAAGAAAAAGAAAAAGAAAAGGAAAAAGAAAAGGAAAAAGAAAAGAAAGGAAAAGAGAGAGGGAAAGAAAAAAAAAAGAAAAAGAAAAAGAAAAAAGAAAAAGAAAAAGAAAAAAGAAAAAGAAGAAAAGAGAAAGAAGGAAAGTAAGAAAGAAAGGAGGCAGGAAGGGAAGAAGGAAAGGATGAAAGGAGGAAAGGGAAGGGAAGGAAAAAGAAAAAATGAAAAAGGAAAAATGAAAAAGGAAAAGAAGAAAGGAAAAAGGAAAACAGGAAAAAGGAGAAAGGAAAAAGAGGACAGGGGAAGGGTGGAGTGGAGAGGAGATAGTTGTATTAACTCATTAACATTTCCTTAAGGAAATATCTATGGAAACATAGCCAGAACATCTCTGTATTACTCCTTATGGGAAAATTTAACAGCTCCTTAGGGACAGTTTGAAGTGTGAAAATTAGGAGTCTGTCACTATGCTTTGCATAGTGTTTGAACAGTTACTAAGTACTTAGAGAAACTTTTATGGAATGCCTACAGAAGCCTGTCTTATTATTTCTCAACTGCTCTCTGCTGTTTCTGACAGATTGAAAATGCTATTGATTACAGAATAATCCCAATTTAAGAGAAGATCTAGTAGTAGGATAAAATGTCCATAAAAAATCCCTTAATACAGATATGTGAAGTGAAACCAAAAACCATGTATCAAAAAGGAAAATATTGTTATCACATCTGTCAAAGGAATTACCCTGTTTCAGTGAAACTCTTTTGCAGTAGTTCCTGTAATAAAGGATCTAAAGGATGGCTCCGGGAAGAGATCAACTTGTTAACAGAACACCGTGTATTGACTGTGTTCAAAAAGTCTGTATATTCAGCAAATCCCCATTGTAACACACCCTCTGCTATTGTAAGAACAGTAGTTCCTGTGGTGAGTATTTGACTCCACTGTGAACTGTATCTTTTGCACTACAAGACTTCAAAGTTAGCCACTTCAGAGAAAAGAAATGGAAATGCTTTCCCTTTAACTCTGTGCTTAACTGTTTAATGAAGAGTGCGGTCTTTAAAAGGTCAGTGAAGATATAGAAGCAGAAAGTGTCTGCTTTATCTAACAAGATAGAGCCTGTCTTCTTAATATTTAAAAATATTTAACAAGTTTATTCTGATGATATTGCAAGTATAAACCAATCTTCCCAAAAATAAGTACTGGCTCAAGCCTTTCATCATTTACATCGTGTTGGAATTTGAGCAACTCCGTTGAAGGCCACAGTCATGTTAGACTGCCTGATACTAGATTTAAGCCTGGGCTTCCAGCTTCTGTAGTATTTTCCTAAATCTACAGAAGAAAAAGAGGTGCTTTATTTACTTCTTCATTCTCTTCTCCTTCTCTACAAAGGAAAGAATTGAGGATTATCTAAATTTAGTTTGCTGTGGTTCAATACTCAGCAAAAGTGGGCATTTGCTGGGTGCTTGACCTTTGCCTGGTCATTTTCTAATAAAAAATAAAGAAAGCATAAGAAGGACATATATGTATGAGCTGTAAACTGTTGGCTTGCACTTTTTTATGCACGTATTTAACATTCTTGTTTTACAACCTTAACTCTCCCAAAAGAATTTTTAACAGTCACTAGACATGAGCAGTTGCCATGGGCTGTTTGTGATCAAAAGTGGAAAATGGCTACAGAAAAATGTTCTTGTTAATAAAGGATGGACACTAAGCTTTATGTGTGAGGCAAATTTGACAATTTTTTTTAGAAAACCAAAGTTCTAAAAATTAGAGGTAAAAGACATGATTCTGTTTTTGCTTCTGTTGTTTTTTTTACCACATTTAAAATAGAGAAAAAGAGGAGGATTCATCTGAGATCTGATTTATATATATATCTGTATTTGTGTATGTGTGTATATATGGAGAGAGATCAGGTATAAAATTCATTATTGTTCTTTGTACTGATTGAATGAAATTTTAAAAGGATGAATGAGGTGATATCTTTGTCATTGCATGAAAAAAGAATAGAACTTTGGGGTCTGGTTGTTAATTCTTTACTTTTGCTCTTCTCTGCCAGTAGACAAATTAGATATCATAATTAAATACACAAATGTAACAAATGGTGATTACTATACCATTTACAGTATAGTTTGCAAAAGATCTAGAGTACAGTATGTAGGATATAGGACCTTAAGATCCTTACCTCCTGAAGTCAGTGCAAAGTCTTATAAATATATATGTGTGTGTGCGTGTGCATGTGTATGTGTATACCATGGTGAATAATGTAAAACATTGAAACAGTATCTGCAGGGGCCAAATGTTCAGCTGCTGTAAATCAAGATAGCCTCAATCCAGTTAGCAGAGCTATGCTAATTGCCCCCGGCTGATAACAAAGACAACTTTTTTAGTCTTGTGGGTCCATCTCAGTGTGCAACAATCACTAAAAGCAAAAAGACTGAGCCAAACATACAAATGGTGCAAATGAACATATGTTGACTGACTTAATGGAGCTCTGCTGGTTTGTGTCAGCTAAGGGTTTGGTAAAATTTAAAGCAAAGAAGACACATTTCTCACAGAAGATTAATTATGTTTTCTACATACTCACTGGATACTCTTGAGGTACGTTGATTACATAATAACAAGCAGGTAATAAAAAATAATAATAATAAAAACCCTGAATTTGCAGGTGGTCCATTTATTGGACTGAAAATCAAAGACAAATATTTGAGAATCACAAGGTCTTCCTCAGGAGCTAAAGAAGATGGCAAGTTGGAGCAGCAGAAATGAGAGCCTGGTTCTGATTCAGGCTTCATAATTATGTTCAGAGACCAAGATCAAAGCACGAGCTGAGCAGGAAACGGCACAGGGAATGTCAGATGCAGATATTATACTCTGCTCCATTGCCGTCATCACTCAATCTGGGAGCAGATTCAGTGTGGTGAACAAACCAAACTAGAAAATGTGTTTAAAATAATTACCTTGACTGAAGCTTATTATTGTTTTCTTCAGACTATTTTTATTTAGCTACTGCAATTTTTTTTTTTGGCAGTACCACTCACAGAATCACAGAATCATATGGATTGGAAGGGACCTCTGGAGGTCGTCTAGTTCAGCTCCTGCTAAAGCAGATTCCCTCCAGTAGGTTACGCAGGAAAGTGTCCAGGTGGGTTTTAGATATATCCAGAAAAGTGTACCTTTTTTGAGTAGCCTGTTCCAGTGCTCTCTCATCCTCAAAATAAAGGCTTTTTCGTGTTCAGATGGAACTTTTTGTGTTCCAGTTTGTGCCCACTGCCCATTGTCACCAGGACTAATTGAGAAAAGTCTGGCCTCATCCACTTGAAAGTCACTTTTTAGATATTTGTAAGTGTTAATAAGTTCTTCTCTCAGCCTTTTCCAGGCTAAACAGTCCCAGGTCTCTCAGCTTTTCCTCATAAAGGAGATGCTCTAGGCTCCCGATTTTGTACCCTCTACTAGACTTTAAAAGTTCCTTGTCTTTCTTGAACTGGAGAGCCCAGTTCAAGAACACAGTACTGTAGATGTGGCTTCACGACGACATAGAAAATAGAGGCCAATAAATTCCCTCAACCACTGACTATGTCAGTGATGAAGATGTTGAAGAACAGAAGTCTCAGAATGGATGCCTAGGGAACACCAGTCATCACCAGCCTCCACATGAACACAGAAGTCATTGACCACAAACCTCTGGCTGTGGCCATCCAAACAATTCTTTATCCATTGGATAGTCTGACATTCAAATCCATATCTCCTCAATTTAGACATAGGAATGTGGTGTGTGACAGTGTCTAAGATCCTCTCCTTCTTTCTGTTTATTTCCTGTGCTGCATGCATTGGTATAAAGGCACTTCAGAGAAGAAATGCAAGCAGAGGATACAGGTTTCCTTAGTGGAATTCAAGAAAATCTGCAATAGCTATACATACCCTTGATGTGGCCTTCTTGTTCTTGTCCTGAGAGACAACTAAGGAACATTTGTCGCTCTTCTGGCAAGACCCCACCAGGTGAGACTTCACCTCTGGTACTGCACCCAGTTCTGGGCCCCCAACACAAGAATAACATGGGACTGTTGGATCAGGTCCAGAGGAGAGCCACGAAGACGATCAGAGGCCTGGAGTACCTCCATTATCAGGACAGCCTGAAAAAGCTGGGGTTCAGCCTGGAGAGGAGAAGGTTCCAAATAGACCTTCCAGTACCTGAAGGGGGACACAGGAAATCTGAGGAGGGAATTTTTATACCAGCATGTAGCAACAGAATGAGGAGAAATGGCTTTAAACTGGAAGAGGAGATTTAGACTTGATACTTGAAAGAAATTCTTTGAGGATGATGAAACACTGGAACAGGTTGCCCAGAGTTTTTGTGGATGCCCCCGCCTTGGGGGGCCAGGCTTTATGGGGCTTTGAGCAACCTGGTCTACTGGGAGATGTCTTGGCCTGCATGTCCTGCTATCCATGAGCTGTGGTACCTTCTCAGCAGTGTCCCAGATCTTGGCTCCTAGTAGGCAACAAATCTCTTAAGACTTCTGATTGGGCCAGCAGAGGGGAGCTTCTATGCTATTTAACAGAAAGTCAAATTCACTTCAAACATGTGGCATTTGTTTTCACAGTATCCAAAGCAGGCTGCTGGTATGGTTTTTCCTTGCAGACCTTGGTGTAAGATATTATTCTGCTAACATCAGTGTCTCAAAGCTTGCTGGGGATACAGATGGACTTACACAAGTCCAGACAAGTCCTGGGCAAAGGTGGTGAAATCCTTTGTCTGAAGGACATAGATGAACAAGTCCAGGCAAGTCCTGGACAAAGGTTGTGAAATCCTTTGTCTGGAGAACTTTGATGGACAAGGCCAGGGGCAAGGAGAGGAAGATAAGCTGCAGCTAAATAGCTGTGAAGCGGTCTTTTGTGTGGACTTATCTCAGGATGATGGCCATCTCGAGGGGATAGCACATGACTCTTGCTCAAGCGCCCAGGGATGCCACGTAGGTAGGAGAAAAAGGAGGATAAAAGGAGGAACCGAAAACCATGAGGGAGGTGTCTGCCATCAGATCCCTCACCACGGAATTCCTGCGTGCTGGCGGACTCCCCTGGGCCTGCTACCTGAGTCCTGCCGCTTCCTCCTGGATCGGCTCCGCGACCTCCTTCTGCCACCTGCTTGCTGCCCAAGGCCGGCCACTCTGCTTCTCTCTCCCCCCCTGCTGCATCTACCTCGGACCATCGAAACGTCGTGCAACGGGACTGCTGCGGGATCCTGGTGGTGACTATCCCCGCTTTACGCAATTCTTGCTTTCTTTCCTCTCTTTTCTATCACCCTCCTTCCCTTCCCCGTCTCCCTGATTAGGATTATAATAAACTGGTCGGACCAACATTTGAACCGTTGTTTCTTAATCTCACGCTGGGTATATAATATTAAAAGAACCTCATCTCCCTCCTATAAATCGGAGCGAGACACTTGGTCATGGGTGTCTGTAACTGTTAGAGCTTCATATCTGTTTTCGATTGTGAAGCTGGAGGGTGAATACTGAAGAGAAGCCCTGCTTTAGAGGGTCACCAGGGACCAATGTGCTTTATTCTCAGCGATGTCCGATACTGGAGTATGACTACTAAACTACCTATCCGTCTCTGATTTGGTGCCTCTAAAATTATGCAGCCTTTTAATTGCTTCCTGAAAATCAGCCACTTACTAGAAAAGATCACCCACCTGTGCCCACCTTGCACAGGTATTCACCTTATCACCAGAAGAAGGTTCAAGATGTAATCTACTGCCAGTATCAAGGTCTACTTTCTCAGTAGTTATGCCTGGGTGGATGTATCAGGCATCTCTGGGGATTTCTCTGAAGGGACACCGGGTTAAGCTCTCAGGCATGTGCTCAACCATTCTGGCTAAGATCAAGAGTGTTTCCACAGGTTGTGAACCTACAAGCAAGTTACAGCAGTCTGCCTGCACAAACTGCTGCAATAGAGTGTTGCTTCTAGCATACAGAGACAGAGTTAAATGATTGCCATCATTAACACAAGAAGTATCCTGGAGACTTTATTCCAATTTGACACAGTTTTTCCTGGGAAAGGTGTTACTGGAAAAGGGGAAAAAGTGGATGCAAAGTCAATGAAGACTTATTTCCATCTTCCCGATCACCATGATAGAAAGAGAAAATACTATACAGAGATTTCAGCAGATTGGCTCAGAGTGAAACAACAGCCTGTTGTGACTATAGTAGTAGTAATAGTAGTAGTTCAATGTCTATGAGGAGGTTCCATATTTTCCTTGAAATATAACAACTCCAACATCTAATTAAGATGGAGTTTTGGCAAGATAACAGTGAAAGGGATTCATCTTCATACATGTAACCTTATATATGGTAAGAAGTTTATCAGAATAATATTCTGGTTGCAGTTACACACTCTAGACAACTGTCAATGCAAAGATTACTAGTTATCTTAATCTTTGTTTTATTCTATACTATTTTTTTCCATGGAGTGTCTGAACTGACCTACATAAGCCTCTGCTGTTTTTCCTCATTAAAGTTTCCTTTATGAACACAAGTATCCTGAAACTCTTTCTAGAGGTGCACAAGGACAATGCAAATACAGTGTCAAGTTTGTCAAAGAGCAAGGAGGGCCATGAGTCACTACACTGAAGTGGAATGATGTATGATATAAAAAGAAAGCTCAGATAAGATGAGAGAAAATCTAACAGCAGATTCAAAGGAAGAATTTGTAAAGAGAAGTGATACTTAGCTCATAGAAGAGGGCAGTTTTATGAATTGATCACCACATTGCAAATCACATTTTCTCATGCAAATGTTTCTATCTTTGTCTTATAAGAACACGTAACTTTCAGAATCTTTTGTGATTGGTCTTAGAGCAGATTTCATTTCCATTCCACCACTGAGCATAGTCTGTAGATAACTCTTCAAGAGAATGTGGTTTTGCTCATATAATAATTAATAGAAAAACTTTTAATTTCATCTTTCCTGATACTGTTTTCTTTTTTTCTTCATAAAAAAAGTTCCTATACTTTTCAGTTATCCGGGCTAAAAAATCAGTTCTGAATCTAAATAGGTTTTCCTAAGGGAGATTCCAGCCACATATAACAACTTTATTTTTATCTTTTCTATGTGCACAGTGAAGACAGAAATCTAAAGAATGACAAAGAAATACAATCCTGTAACATTTGTAATTACAGTTATTGAAAGGTTACTAAAAGGTTTATAAAATGTACAAGAACCAGTTTTCATAAGGTAGTTATTTCTGTGATCTCTCCTCACTAAAACTCATTTTTAATATAGGTCAGGCAACTTGCGTTATTCAATGCATTCTGGGACAGGAACTTATATTTACCACTATTATGCTAATTAAGTATTGCTTTCAATAAATATATGTACTTTCTTCATTGTTTCCCTCAGCTGTCTAAATTGTAGCAAATTCAGTATAAATCAAGTATAAGATATACATTTTGGGGACATGGAGAACTGACACAAAACCAATATCCATCTGGTGAAGGTGTCAACCTACTGCTCTCTTGGAGATTGTGCCAAATATACATTTATTGTCACAGACAACACTGGAGTATCAGTGCCAATGTTCAAACTAGCTAGCTGGTGAAAACAAGCTGGATTCCAGACTGCACCACTCAGTGGCAAGTGAAGAGAATGGCTGTGTCCTAACAGCTATTCAGAAACAGAAGACCTACAAGGTTGACGTGAATGCTTTAATTCTTTGTAGAAATTACTTCCGTTTGTGCTTTTAGGATTTCAGGATCAAACAACTTTGAATCCAAAGCACTTCAAGCCTATCAACAACCCACATTCTTGCCAACCAAACCTTTGGAATTTCATGTAGCTCTAGCTTTTATCCCTGATCACACTTGGCTTTCACCTGACTTGTCATGCCTTTCTGCTATTATCTCACTTGAGTGTTTCTGAGTTGTTGTTTTCATGTTCTTTTCCCTGTGGATCCCAGCTTTATGCCTTTTTTTCCAAACAAATGATACATTTGAATCACTCAAAGAGAATTATTTCTTTTCTCTTCAGGCTCATTGACAATGGCAGAATGAGACATAACATCTTGCCTCCTATTTGCGCAGATGTTTTCTCTTGTCCTCCGTGATTTTAGTTCTCACTTCTCTCACTAACCAAAATTCCCAATGAGCTTTTTATTTGAGTCCCCAAAATACTGCTTTTCCTCACAGCCTTTCAGTCCTTCGTCAGTACTAAATCATCCAAACCACTGGATTAATTTAACAGTTGTACTAACAAAGGGCAGGGAAATTCCTTCTTCTGCCACTTGACTGTTACTGCAGTAATCAAAAAAGAAGAAAACTTCAGCAACTCTTTTTAAATTTAAGAAAAACACTCAAGCCCATATTTTCAGTCTATAGATAATTGAATGGGACCTCTCCTGTAATATATATTTTGCATTCTCATAAGCAAATTCACTTCTGCATATGTATAACAATTCACAACTGTAAGTGTTAGCATTTCATTCATTTCAAGTTTTCTTTTCCTGATCCTCAGCATAAAGTGGCTGTAGCCATTTTATCTCTTCAGTGAAGAACTGGCATCTACTAGATATGTCTTCTCTTTTCCCTGGTGAAACCCTTAATATTTGCCTGTTTTCACATGATGATACTTTCGTTTTTTTTTTCCCTATCATTACTTGTGTTTTCCTGAAATGGGAGAAGAAGGGAGATGTGAGAGATAGCAGTAGTCAACACTTTTGTAGACAACACATGGCCACTTTCAGATCTCATGTATATACCCGTGTTTTACCTCTACTATTTCAGTTAACTAGACTTTCTGTCAGATCTATAGAGCAAGATCAGTAGTATCTTTCTGCATCACTATTCCCAATATTATTAACCTGATGCTTTCTCAAGCTTTAGGCTAAATAAATCACTAGTTTTAAAAAAAAAGACAAATCTTTGCTCCAAATATTTTCAACCAGCAGTTAACATGCTGCAGGCATTTAGCTTAGATGCTTGTGAAGGTTGTTATTTTCAATTGTACTGAGATGAGTTAAGCAACTTCCTTGGGAATTAAGGTCCACACACTCCAAAGTAAGAGAAAACAAAACATAGATATGGAAGGCCTGAAGAAATCCCCTGATTCACCAGAATCCACTGTATTCACAGAATCACAGAATTGTGTAGGGGTTATAAAGGAGCTCTGGAGATCATCTAGTACAATCCCCCGTTAAAGCAAGGTTCCCTCATTGGTTGCACAGAAAAGGATCCAGGTGAGTTTTTAATATCTCCAGAGAAGGAGACTCCACTACCTCTGGGCAACCAGTGTTCTATCAACCTCAAAATAAAGAAGTTTTTCATGTTTAGATGGAACTTCCTGTGTTTCAGTTTGTGCCCACTGCCCCTTGTCCTGTCCCTGGGCACCACTGAAATAAGTCTGGCCCCATCCTCTTGAAAGCCACTCTTTAGATATTAATAAGTGTTCATAAAATTTCCTTTCAGTCTTCTCCAGGCTAAACAGTCCCAGCTTTCCCACACTTTCCTCATAAGAAAATGCAAGAACATGTTTGGCCCCCAAAACTCACCAAATATCTGTTCTGTATACCAGCAGCAAAATATGCCCCAGCACATCACAATAAAATTCTGATCTATCAAATGGACGAAAAGCCAAGTTGTGTCACAGGAAGACAATAGAAGGAGTCAAAGGCACTGCAAAACCTTTGCAGTCATGGGCAATTCACTGAACAATAACAACAACAAAACAGATGTTTTTAGGTCATGAGGGTACATCCACTTTTTCCACTCTGAGTAGCGAGAATTCTTTCTCCATCTGATGTAAAAAATAAAGATCTCCCTTGTTTCTAAACCTAGTAAGTAATGAACCTGAAGGATAAGGCAAGACACTTTCCTAGAGGAGTGTGATGCCACTGGAAGCAGTAGCAAAACTCAAAAATAAAAGCAAAAATAATATATTTACTTCATCTTGACTTCATAGCAATATTTACTTCTGATTTGCTGCATGCAAACTATGAAGTATGCAAACTACGTGACGTTATTTGTCATTTTTAAGAGACACTGTAGAATTATTGACAAGTCTAAATACAAACATTAATACTATGTGTAAAATATTTGATTTTGTGGTCATGAAAAGAAATATAATTTAAATATATTTTTAGTAAAAATCATTCGTGTAAGTATGAAGGGACCCCTTTCGGAGGTCATATGAAATAATAGCCTCTGCAGTGGATGGGGACCTATGAATTTTAGATAAAAAGAAAGATTTAATCTACCTATTTATTCCTGCTGAGCTTTTTTCTAAACCCACCCATACAGAAAACTAATACATTTGCATAACTTCTCTGCACATATGCTTAAAATAGTATGAAATTGGGCACTGTACAGATGGATCAAAATAAACGATAGCACTAGCAATAAATAATAATAAATAGTGCCTTTCCCCAAGCTCTGCAATCTGTGAGATCAAGCCAGCAGACCACCACCCATCTCCCTGCTGCACGATATGCTGAGATCAAACTCTTCACTGCAATGCTTGAAAGGCTCCTGATCCCCAAGGAAAATCATAGAAACTGTGCTAAGTTCAGAAACTATTTCATATGTACTGTACTCTGCTTGAAAAGAAAGCAAACATATTACTCACAGCTGCATTGCAACAAATTCAGAGATGAAGCCATTTGAGAGCCACTTTGTATTTTCTTTGGCCTCCACACAAATAGTTGACATCATTTCAGTTTTCACCATTCATCTACTGTTGCCCTGAGTTTAAGGCAGTATTTCAAAGTTTGGGGAAAATACTGGTTAATCAGTGGGGGGATTCCTCTGTGAACTCCTTCATCTCTTGCTATTGCCTGAAGCAGCAGATCCCATGCAAAAAGGATATTCAGTAGTCAAGTACACCTTTAAAATTTTTCCGTTGTTGAATTTAGAACTCTAAAAATTCAAATAAATCAATTTTAAAAATAAATAAACTCTTAAGTAGAAACAGAGGTACACAATAGTTGCTAGAATATTTATAGTCTTTGTGTTGCCTTATAGAATCACAGAATAGCTGAGGGTGGAAAGGACCTCTGGAGGTCATCTGGCCCAAACCCATTGCTCAAGCAGGACCACCCAGAGCCAATTGTTCAGGACTAAGTCCAGACAGCATTTGAAGATCACCAAGGAGGAGACTTCACATTTTATCTGGAGACGATTCATGCCAGTCCTCCCTCATTCACAAAGGAAATTGTTTCCTGATGTTTCAATGGAACTTTCTGCACTGTAGTTTGTGCCCATCATCCTAACTTAATTTCTAAAATTTGGGCTATCAAGATCACACAGGTGAAATTCTAGGTGAGCTGAAACACATTTACTGACATTAACTTTCATAATGCACCAGAGATAGTGAGAAATCAAAGAGTATCAGACATAAGGAGAAAAAGATATCTGAATTTATGGCTGTGACATTGTTTTGCACAAACCTTTTGCTACAAACCATTGTGCAAACTCTACAGAAAAGCCAGGACTCAGATATAAGGGAGGGGTAAGGAGCAGACAAACCTCACTCAGTCTGCAACAGAGGCTGTGCTCTACCTTGCCCTGGCACAAATTTAACTGGGGAAGTGCCAGTGCTTTGTTTGGGATTATACAAACCATACTCAAAGAAAGGTGGAAGTCATTCACCAGTCTATAGATGTACAGATTTCAGTCACAGTGAAATAGCAGCAGCATCAGAAATACAGCTCTTGGCTCCTGCATTGTCATTTCCAGTCTTACACACAAAAACTCTTTCCACTTTTCCATCTTGACCACACAAATTTTCTGAGGTGCTGCCTTTTACAGAGACTCTTTTTCATTCAAATGTAGCCTTTTTCTAATAGGTGTGTGGTATGTGTTTGCAGTAATTACAGATGTTGTCCTTTTCATTTATGCCTGCGCTATGCAGTTTGACATCATGTCATAAAAGTTTATGCGTTGTGTTCTCTGAGCTCCTTACTAATATCCCTGGCATTCTCCTTGGCTATCCAAAATCAATATCATTGCTCCTCTCTCAGTAAAAAATGGAGCGTTGAACAGAGTCCAAATGTGCACACTGACAATTTGCAGCAATTAGATGCTGTGCTAACAAATGGCCGTTCTATGGGTGATAAAGTGGGACCAGAAGGATCACTGACATCTTTCATATGGGCACCTACATATAGCTGGGACATTTAATAAGTGAGCTCACTCTTTATCCCTGTCTCTCTCATTGGATAGTCGCAGAAACAGTGAAATTAGGACAGAGAGGCATTCAAATTAGGAACCTGACAATCAATTTTTACTTGCAGATGGTAGATTGTAATCAATGTTAATTAACCAGATTCCTTTTCAGACCAGGCTACATCCAGACAGTAACTGCATATATTTTGACCAAGACAACTGATTTTGCTGGTCTTTAGAAAGGGACAGAGTGATGTCTTTCTGAACTGCAACAGAATACAAAATTAGGTAGAAAAAACTTGAATGACTTTGATTCCTTTAGGAATCAAACTGGCAGTGGGATGGTGCAATACTGGCCTTGCATTTCCTAGTTCAAATTCAACACTAGTTGTCAAGACCAAAAATTATTTCAGTTTTTAAAATAAGCTATGTAAAATAGATCTTAGTCCACAGGTCAAGCTCAGGGAAAAAAGTGCTGAATCAGAAATGACAACTACAGCATTAAAGTCTTCATAGAGTTCTCTTGTGAATTTGATGCTGTTCATAAAACCCAATTTATTTAAGGATGTAATTAAGAGAGACATCAATTTCAGTATACAAAAAAAGTTTCTATTTTCATTTCTACAGAAAAGGAAAAGGGAACTAAAATGTACTCCATAAGCCTAGAAACCAGAACCACAGAATCAAAATCTAGGGGTTGGAAGGAACCTCTGGAGAGATCCTACCTACAAGTAGGTTGCACAAGAAAGCATTCCAGGCATACTTTGAGTATGAGAGAAGGGAACTACGCAATCTCTGTGACTTGTTCCAATGCTCTGTCATTAGATGATTTTAAGTATATCACAGAATCATAGAAGTACAAAATCTTAGAATGGCTTGAGTTGGAAAGGGCTTTAAAGATCACCTAGTTCCAAACCCGTGCCATGTGCAGGGACTCTGTGAACTAGACCAGGTTGCCCAAAGCCCCATCCAACCCAGCCTTGAACATCTCCACAGAGAGAGCACCCACAAGGAGGGAGCAACTTTTTTCAGTATCTCTCCAATCCCATAGTGAAGAATTTCTTCTTTATGTGTAATCTAAATCTACCCTCTGTTAGTTTAAAACTATTACCTCTGTTCTATCACTATACTCCCCAGTAAAGAGTCCCTGATCTTTCCTGCTGGCCTTTAGGTAAAGGAGGGTCACAGTGAGGTCTCCCCAAAGTCTTCTCCTTTCTAGGTTGAACAAGCTCATATCTCCCACAGCTCCACGACCTTGGCTGGGCACTGCAGATCTAGTTAGAGTACTCCAGATGGTATCCCTCATTCTGCTGGTCATGCTTCTTTTGATGCAGCCCAGGATAATGCTATCTTTTTGGGCTGCAAGTGCGCACATCCCAATTTTTTTATTTCAAAAAAGGATGGGGGAGTGGTAGGAGAATGGCTGCATCCAAGTATTTCAACCCTGGGTTGGCAACACTGCACTCCTGGAAAGAGAACCAATGACTGAACTAACATACAAGCCCAGTTGTCTTCTCTCTTCCTGAAATGCTTGCTGCCAGATAAGTGGGCACAGTCTGAGGTAGCTGACCACATTGCTCCTGTGTGGGCTATGCTTGTCCTGTAGATAAACAAAGAAGTTCATTTTCTAGTGCTGTCAGATTATTGCCTCTTCCTGACACAGGACTCTTTAAAAATTCGCAAGAGAAGGAAAAATATACTGCAAAGCAGGATTTATATACTTGTCTTTATGCAAATCTTGCTGCATTGATCTGTGAATTTAGTGAATAAAGCTGTCTTTCCATGGATCTTTGACTGGAATAAAAATTGAGGTTTTCAATGAACTCTGAATGGCACAAGAATGAACTCTAGATAGCACCATAAAATGTTGCTATTCCTCTGGCTTAGAGGTGGCTTGATTGCAAACTCACTGTGACAGAGACTTTTTCTATTCTGCATCTATTCTCTGGAAGCCAGCAGGACATGATTTCTAATTAGTTCTTCTAAACGTGGCAGTGATACATAAGCATTTATGCAAAATTAGTATGAATGACTTGGGCAAAGAAAAGGCAAAAATGCTAATAAAATGTGCTGTTCTATATAGATAGTAGTAAAACTCTGATATGCTTGGTGACAGCAACTGTAGGTAAGACACTTAATGATGGTTACCCAGTTCCCTTTATGTGCAGTTGATACAAAATTAATTCCTTCTCTCTGTCCTTCCTCTTGTCACTTAATATGTCATCTTGCAGAAAAGGATTTGTACTATTACATATTTGTACAGCATCTATCACAATTGAAGGTGTACAGGGAAGGAGGTGCCTTGCCTCCAGGTGTTTGTTTGGATTGTTTGTAGAAAAAATGCTGACTAATGTATGAGGTTTCAAACAACACAGAATTTCTTACTCAAGATTTAGACATTTGTGAGTAATCTTTCTTTCTGTGGCATGTAAAGGAGTGCAATTTGTTACAGTTTTAATATAGACATGGCCTACCACCATCATGAAAAGGGTAGTCCTTGCCTAATGTTCCTGTTACAGAAGGTAGCAGAGAGAACCCCTTGCATTTTATGGAACGTAGATACCTAAATTCATGGTGAGGCAAATCAGTGCAGAATTCATAAAAAGAAACAGTGAGTGCAGATAGACTTTCGGGATGAAGTTCTATAAGCCATTCCTGCTTAGAGGGAAGGAAAATACATATATGTGTTCCAAGCTTATATATGCTGACAATATACATGCTCCAGGTATTCCTGTATCAGGCAGTATGCAAATCACATAAAAGAACAAAAGTGTCCTTTTTTCTTTCTCTGTTTTAAAAGAGCTGGTTTCCAGTTTTCCCTAAAACAGAAACTTCTGTCCTAACTGACAACACGGGTCAAAAGTTGTGGTAAAATGCATACAACCAAGAGATAGTTGTAGGCACAGATGTATATTTTACTATGGAGGAAATAAACATCACTGATCTACATTAGAGATCATTTAACTTCTACTCTTCAATACACAAGACTGGTTATAAGAATATCTTACTGTAAAAGGCTTGCATATTATCAAAAAACTTCATTCAGTCCTGGACTTTAAACAGATGATTTTTAATAGGCCTAAGCTGATCACAAGGGCAACAGTGAAACTTTCAGTGTAAGAGCAAAGACGTTTCATAGCTTTTCTATTTGGTTTGCTTCATACTGAGAATTTTAGTAGGCACTTAAACACTCTAAACAACTGGATGGTGTTGCTGGTAGCTGCTGAGATGAGAATGCCTTCAATGTCCTCTGCATCACAATAGACTTCCCTTGGTCACAAGTTTTTTGTCAAATGACACCCCAGCTGAAAAGCAACATTTGAAGCAGCTTTTAAAGTGGTGGCAAGGCAGAATGTTTTAGTCCAAGTGAGAGATCTTGTGCCTGGTGTAAAGGACTGACACCATGGCTCTTAAGACAGGTGGACAGAAGTCTGCTGCAGTAAAATTTGAAAACAGGTCTGGTTTGTTTCAAGGTCAACAGTGAATCTAGGTTTATCTGTTAAGTTTGAATCTTGATTTATTTCCAAACAAATTTTAAACAGTTTCTACTTCTAATACTAGGTTAAAGACCAGAGATTCAGATCCTCCAGTTGGGATTTGCTTTGAGATTTTGAATGCCTTAGAAAAGTGGTTAGAGGATGCCAGACTCCTGTCTCCCACAGTTGTGGATTAAAACTGGTCTCAAAGAGGGACAGTTTCATGTGATGTCATCCATCCAACATCATGGACTAGAAACACCAAGATCTTCCTTCCGGGCAACAGGAATTTCTGCCATGCAGATACATGATCCATAAAATATTTTCTCATTGTTTCTTTTCATAAAAGGGAAAAAAAATATATTTAATGTTCAACCATTGTCTAGAGAAAGGAAACAGTCACTAATGACTTCATTTCTCACACATTTTGAGTTGGTTACCTAGTAATGACAATATTAAGTTCAATTCATTTCTCTTGGTCATGCAGTACCTTAACTTTTACTAACTTAAGGGTGCTAAAATTTAAAGTTTCAAGCTAGTGAAGATCATATGGATTCCCATGCATTTCAGGCTTGTGAGTATTCCCAATTTTCAGCATTTTCTTGGCTCTCTACAGAAGCTCAGCAGTACAGTGGATGAAAACTTTTCTCAATTCTCCAGTCACCTCACCCAAAAGACTTCACTGATGGAACATTTTGCTGAAATGAGGTCAGGAAACTGTAACCCAGCACACCCCTCTACCCCCCCAGCACACAAACACATACATATACCCTAACACTCCATTAGTGCTGGCACAGCTGAAACCTATACCCAAATATTAGCAAAGGATTAACAAACTCTACCGAGAAACATGTATTCAGAGCTTTCATAGAATATGTCAAGCATTTAAGAGACACTTGCAAAAAATCCATATTTCTTATTCACCAAAGATAGACCATTCAGCACCTTGTAAGACTGAGACCTTTCAGTGAGTAACATTCTATTACTTCATAAGCATCACTGTATAGCATCCCAACAATTCAACCTCTACTGAAGACTACGTTGTCCAAGCAACTGATATGTTTCCTTTTCCCTCAAGAGAATCTTTCCTTAAGATATTTGTGTAAAGGGATCATTTTATCCAACACTGAAATACAGCCTCCCCTGTGGTATAACTTGGCAACTATTAATGGCACAGAGCAATACTGTATGAGAGGTTTAACATGAAAAGTGAAGACCATGAGAAAACAACTCTCCCTTAACAGCAAGTGGCCTATATACTTTCAGGCTTGTACTAGAAAGCATTCATTTTAAATGGAATATAGTTGAACATCATGTGGGTCAGACACCACAGCTATGATGATTGAATTAATATTAAAACACAAGGAATACCTGAGGATTGCTTATACACATACAATATTTAGCATTTGCTTTTCCAATTTTCTTGGCATAAAATATTTTTAGAGTTTGTCATACACAAGATGCACTTTGCAAAGTACACCTGGAAGCCAAGAGCTGGGATTTTTTGTTGTTGTTGTTGTTGTTTCGTGTTTTTTCATTTTGTTGTTGTTGTAGTTGTTGGTTTGTTTGTGTTTTTTGAGAGGATACCAACAGGTAGACTAAGCACATTTATTTATTTCTTTATTTGGACTGCCCTATTTTCTTTTCAGCACAGCCCTAATATTCTAGTGCTTTCAACAGAAAAATCCTGTAGGCACAAAAGGTTGTTACATTTGCCATTGGATGAGCTCATTACCAAGCAATATTCCAGGGATATTTTCAAGGATACAAAACAATGAATGTGAGTTTTTACCTTGCTGACACAGGGTTTGGTGTGAGCTGCAAGTTCTCTGGAATGGCAAACTTATTTAAATGTCACACATGCAGCCTGCTTGGGCTCACATGAGTCTTACTCACAGATTATTTTCTTCTAGCAAACTCATTTAAGATTGGCTAGAGTACAATGGGATGTCAGAGATAGACTTTCTCCTCCATTCTCATTCTCTTCATTGTTCCTGTCTCCTGTCTCAGTCAGTGAAAGGTCCTGATGGCCATTCTGGGATCTATTCCATTATCAACCATCTCATTTTCAGGGAAGTCAGAGAATTCAGAAAGACATAATAATAACTGTTTAAATGAATTGGACATATTCAAGCACAATTCAAATCTGACAGGAGACCAGCTATCTTCTCCGTCTCTACAGTAATGTTCCTGTGGTGAGGAAGCCTCTAAATTAGATACTTCAAGTCAAGTGCCTGAAACTGGGTAGGGTGAATATGGTCCATGATGTAGATAACCATTTTAGAACATATGTTTGACTTCCAGTCACTAAGAAATTAGCATACACCTGAGAAAAAATTTGTTACCAATCACTGTAAAGTAGTTTTTCAACACAAACAACAGCTCATTAAAGTACATATTTGGTAGAGTATTGTTATTGTATTATGTTGTGTGTTAAAAAAAAAAAGTCAAAGCAGACATGGAAAAATATTCAGATCTGGTTACATCTGTAGCACATAAATGATAGAAGAACATTCTGTGGTGATAGAGGGAGCACTGAGAGAGATGCAAAAGAAGGAAAGCAATTGTCCCCAGCATGCTGCTCCGTCAGTTCTCTGGAAGAAAACACATAATATGGCCAATAGAATCTCTATAAGTATGGGATTCAAATTTGATTGAGAAAGAAATGGAAATTGGGAAATTTTATTTGAATAGGCAAAAGAAAGAAAAAAGGGTGAATGAAACCTACTGGTCATTGTCAACAGGAAAGTTACAACTGACACTGAGCAAAAAACATCTCTGTGGAAAGAAGCAAAATAGTTTATAGCTAAACAGAGCAAGCCCATAAAACTCTCTACAATAGATATTCTGAAGCTGTTTTTTTCTCTTTGTTTTACTAGATATTAACTGATTCTTCTTTTAAAAAGTGTTTCTAGTAAGTAAGTTCTCTCTAGGCGTTCTCTCATTAAAATTACAGTAGTATTTGTTCAGTGTCCCCAAGCTGCTCTTGTTTTGGTTTGGCCTTGGCTTTTTTGTTTGGAGTTTGTGTTTGTTGATTTTTTTTTAATTTTTTTTTTTTCTTGGTGGGTTGAAGGGAGAGTGGAATGGTGGAGGGCAGGATTTATGCTCTCATTCTCAAATATAGTCTAAATTCTGTGTCCTATTAACCACAAAACAGTTCCTATTATATCTGTATAAGGTAATAAGAGATTGTGCTGCTAAATGTATCTAGAAAATAAAAGGTAGCTGCTGAGAAATTGCTGTAAAGCAACTACAAATGGAGTTAGAAACAAATTGAGCTAAATATTTATATTGGTAAAATCTGTCGTGGGTCTTGTGTTCCTAGGAGTTTAGAGTTAACTATCAGTTTGTGATTCAAGTGCAAAACAATGAATTTTCTCTTCTCAAGCCAGCAAAGGGCCCCAAACAACACCTCCAGGGAGACCTGATGTTTCAGACGACAGATTTAAGTTTGAAGTTTTCAGATGATTCTGTGTGAGTCTTAATTTATAACTATTTCACCAATAAACAAAGTAAGAAAAAATAAAAAGAATCCGTATCAAATATCAATGCATAATGGACAAAATATAAATATGGTCTGTTGCATATTACACTTTGTTTTGGTATCTTAATTTAATTTTTTTCTGGTTCATGGAAAAGGGGTACTACTTTCAAGAGTTTTCCTACTTCAACATCCAAAGGAAAATGAAAAAGTTCAAGGAATCATAAGGCCATGGAATCACAAAATGACTTTGGTTGGAAGAGACCTCAAAGATCATCTGGTTCCAACTCCCTTGCCAAGAGCAGGAACATCACCTAGATCAGATTTCTCAAAGATCCACCCAGATTGGCCTTTAACACTTCTGGAAATAGGGCATCCAGAGCTAGCCTGGGCAACTTGTTCCAGTACCTTACCACCGTCTGAAAAAAATTATGAGAATATGTTGCCAGTCTTGCTGGACTGTCCTACCACATCCACTGGTAGCCTTATGATTTCCATCTATTTGGGATGATGAGAGATGGACTGTGTGGGCAACATTTTCCTAGCAATTATGCCATCTTAGCAACTGTGAAACAGTGGGTCATCTCTGCTGGTGCAGACTTTTGTGAGTGCAGCTCACACGTTCCTCACTGATGAAAATGTATAGCTAATGGTGGTGACTATGTTAACAAATAACGTTTTGTAGCTGAGAATTTATCAAATAGTGTTAGTGTGTTCTTTGTAGCTGTTGTATTTTCCATGGAAATAAATAGGAGGCTTTATTTTCAGCATGACTGACTTAGTTTACAGTCATTATCCCTTGTCCTACTACTATCCTCCCTGATAAAATAGTCCATTTCCAGCTTTTTTGTAAGTCTTCTTTCAACTGGACGGCCACCATAAAATCTCCCTGGAGCCTTCTCTTCTCCAGATTGAATGGCACAACTTCTCAGAAATAAAAAGAAAAAAAGAAAAAAAGGAAAAAAGAAAAAAGAATAAAAAAGAATAAAAAGGAGGAGAGAGAAAGAAGATGGAAGAAAGAAAGGAAGGGAGGAAGGAAGGAGGGAAGAGAGAGAGAGAGAAAGGGAAAAAAATTAAAACATCTTAACAAAATCAAGGAAAGTATGAGGCTCTAGCAAAATAAATAAAGAAAAAACACTCAAAACCTAACGAGACAAGCAAATTTGGCTATCTGCCCCCCATTCAAATAACAATTTAGCTGATGAAAATGCTGCATTTTGTTGTAATCAAAAACAGCTATGTACTTGCGAAATTAAAGTGTTATTGTAATCGAGAAAGCTGAGCTTTGTGTAACATAGCTGTTGTTGGACAAGAGTCAATATCAGGAGTAAATGCTGAAAGAGGCATTGCAAAGTTTGATACAAAAACCTTCTTTATTTACACTTTTATAGATTATTTAGAAAAAAGAATCTGAAATGTCAATTAATAGAAAAGAGGTTATCAAATTTTCCTGAAAACAGAACAAAAATTCAAAACCATGTCAACTCTGCACCTCATTAGAAGAAATGAACAATTAAATATTCTTTATGTCTGGAGAGGTCTGGGTCAGACCTTTCAGCTTTTAGAAATATAGATTGCAAATATCACAAGGAAACTCTGATTGGAAACACCTTTACGCAGTATAACTTGAGGAAATAACTTGACATCAACAGGGGGCACTTCAGCACAAAGCTGTGTCTACCCAGATGCCTTACCTGTGTGAGCTAAAGGCTTGTTTGGAAACCACTGCTTCTAAATACAGAACAGAGGTACAAGTGCTGCTGTCCACAGTTGGTATTCATTGGTTCTTTTCAGGTTGGTCCATCCATTAATTTTTATTTTACTTTTTCAAGTTCTAAAGAAAGGAAAAACTGGAGTTATTTTCAAACCAGCATCCGGTCATGTTGTTGGTTTTTAACATGAGGTCAAATTCTGGATAAATAATTTGTTGTTTTTAAAAGGAATTCATAGATATTTGATAATTTTAGTTGTGAGACATGCAGCAGAAAACAGGGGAAGGAAAAAGTTCCAGGTTGTGCAATCCCCAACGACGCCAGTTTCTTCTGTTTCTTTCTTGTTTACAGAAACTTGTTGCATCCACAGGGTTTCTCCAGACATGCGTTTTGGGAAGCATTTGTCATGGGTTTGCCATTGAGTGACCTCACTCCCAGAAATCTGTTTGTAATGAGTAATAACAACAATGAAGATGTCATCAAGCTGTAAAATCCCCTGGAGAACTGGAGCCTGTTCTCAACTCACATTATATATAAACATTAGAAATATATGTAGCGTTGCAATATCCTATGGTTGTGCCTGCAAAAATAGAGGAGGTTAGGGCTTTTTCCCTACAAAACCACACTAAATTGTGAGGAAAGAGCTTTACTTAAAATTCTGTTATCTCCATTATCTTGCTGAACTAGAAATACTGGGCTAGTATCTAACCCTTCAGATTTGCAGTGTGCTTTGCCCATTCTAACACCAGGACATGATCTCTTCAGAAATGTCTCTGATGGCTGCCAGTCAAAGCTGCTGATGAAAGCCAAGTCTTCAGTCTGTCATGCTTTAAACATCAGTCTTGTCCCCTTTTATCTGGCTTTCTGTAGAGTTTACAATTCTTGCAAGGGAACAGTTTGTGAATTTTCATTCTTCCTCAGCTTTAATTTCACAGCATATCTTTTTTCTGCATGTAAATCTGGCTATAGAAACAAATAGAAACAAATTTCCTGAACACCCATAGCATCTAACTTTGGAAGCAACTCTTTGACTGGAACCACGTTATCTCCATGATGTACTCAGATCAGTTATTGTCTGAAGGATGTTAGTGTGTTGTACAAGGTCAAGGAAAATTTCTGGACACTCTTTTCCACGTAGAAAATGGCAAAAAATTTGCAAATAATAAAAAAAAAATTCACCTTGCCACTTGCAAGGTAAGTGCTTGGTTCATGTCATAGAATGGTAGAATGGCTTAGGTTGAAAGGGACCGCAAAGATCATCTAACTCCAGTCAGCCTAATGTAGACAGGGTTGCCAACTATTAAATCACGCACTAGATCATATACAGAAATAGATTTTCATGTAAACATTCTTCAAAAGAAACACTTTTATGAGTGCACAGCACAGTAGGCTTTGAGGAAAATGCAGAAATATTGTCCTTCCATGAACGCGTCAAAAAACAATGACTATTTCACACAACCTGATCAACTATTCTTCACTGAAATACTTCAGTGATTTCCAGGAAGAAGTCATCTCTGATGAAGAATATGAGAGAGGAAGGAATAGTGAAAGAACCCACATTAAAGAGAGGAGAGGATTTTCTTGACACGTAAGACTGGGATTCAGTAAAGCAACTGTAATAGCCCTTAGACTGCTTCAGTGCAGGTACTTAAGGTGTAAATGTTGATCATAGTGGTGAAAAATCCACTGTCCTACACAAACCTCATGGATTGCTTCTGCTTAAGAGGAAGGTGCAACAGCCATTTAGCAGGCTAACCTAGGGTAACCTGACCTCCAGTGATGCTTTCTCCTGCCCTCCATCCCACCTCCTTAATCAGCAAGTGATTTTTTGCTCTAGAGCATTAGGGTTTATAACATGCATTTGTTTTTGCTTGCCTAATAAAGATGGATCTTCTAATTATCCATGTGCTGTCTGATGCTTTAATAGAGCTCATTATGCTCTTAATCTTGTGTTTTACAGAGTGGAAATAAGAATTCCGCCTCCCCACACACCCCTCTAAAGGTTATGCTAACAATACAAAGTCTGCCATTTTTTTTCTGGCAAGGTCTTGAATACATCCCTCAGTGCTGCTGCTTGCCAGGCCCCACAGGCTCCCCCATCTTCCATGTGGACATGTAGTCAATCTGTGACAGACCCTGGCACCCCGATCAGCCTGTGTGCTTTCTTGGTCCGAGGGCCATGGCTGGCTTCCCAACCAGAAGATCTCTCTGGGGGATGAGGAGAATCTTTTCAAAATTCCTACCCAGGAAAAGGAAAGAAAACCAACCTGAACAAATAACAGCAATTGTTAAACAGAAGGCTGTCAATATAGCTCTAACTTCCACCAAGTAAAAAGATATTTTCTTTCTAAGATGTCTTGCTTCACAGCTTCTCTGAAATATCTCTTTTCTTTAGAAGCAGAAGCTGACAATTTTCCCCACTCCTAATTTTAAGATTTTACTTTTGTTCTTGCAATGTAGACTACTTTGTGGCCCTGCCTTGGCCTTCTGCTACTCTTCAAAAAGCAGGTATTTTTATGCAAGATGGCAGATGTTATCCACACACTTTGCAGACAACGTGCTGATCACACAGAACTTTTTTAATTCCTTGCTTCCAGTTGCATGGTTATGTTAAACAGGAAAATGTACATTTCTGAAAACTCATTGCCCATGTAAGAAAATGGCTGTAGTTGCTGCAAGGATCTGCTGCAGGTCAAGAATGGAAAGTAAACACACTATTTAAACTGTGGTATATCATATATTTAAAAAAAAAAAAAAAAAAAAAAGTCATTGGATGTACTGAATAAAATAAAAGTGAAAGTAGATAAGGAAATCCAAGGGAATGCTTTTCTGTTTTCAATTAATGTTTATTAGTTTGCAAATGGCTTTTTAAGTTTTTCCCACCTTTATATGCTATGAAGATATTTGGAATGTTAAAAGTAATTCAGAACCAGCATATCTATATAGGAAGACTTATGAAACATTTTGAGGTCATGTATGCCTGACTGTTATCTCACCAGAAAAGTTTCTTCAGCTCATCAAATTCTTGGTAGTGGTCACACATGCTGCTGATAGGACAAAATCTCCTTTTGAAACAGGGGGTGCAGAATCAGGACCTCAAAGCAGACATATGTTACTGATCTGACAGTGAGTAAAGCAGCAAGGTGCGTGGAATCTATTTCAACTTCTTTGGCACAATCTCAGAGTTAATTGAGTGTTGCCAAAACAACAAAATCAACTTAGGACCAAAAATTTTTTTATTGGAGCTGGCATCTTCAACATTTTGTTGACCCATAACGTCAGCGATACCTTTTTTCATCAAGTCATGAAAACCTTAAAAATGTCTACCGGTATATCAACATGTTCCAATCTTACAAAGAATAAGGACTGTTTGTAAGTCTGTTTCTGAATCCAGTCACACCATCATCAGATATAAGATTATAATTTTTATCCCTTATCTATTCATTTATTTTGTTAATTAGGGCACCATTTTTTTGTTTTGCTTTGTTTTGCACTACTTCACACTGCACTGCTCTAAAACAAGTTTTAATTTTAGTCCATACCATATATTTTACTGCCATATCCTGGGAGTGATCAATGACCTTTCTTAACAACGTGTCACTTTTCTGAATGTTATATGTAATTAAAAAATGAACACATGCTATATTTATATTTGGTAGTAAAAATTCCTTCTCATATAATGCTGCTATCGATACAATCATATAGACAGACATTGCTATTAATAGCAAAGCATGAACAAAACCACAAATGTAGAGATTTAGAGGAATTAGCCTCTCAGTAGTGTAATCATAACACATCACACATTTTGAATTCTAGCTGATGTGCTCCTATTTGCAATACTTTCTATTGCTTTGGGAACAACCTATTCCATTGCCCTGTCTCCCTGATTTCAGCTGAATGTTGCCTGTCTGAAAATGACAAGGATGGTAAGAACAAAGAGCCACTAGTAAAATAGCTTATGTATTGTTAGAGAATTTGGAAAGTGGTGATAAATGATATAGAAACATCCTCTATGTATGTAGAAATACAGTTTCTTACCAAAACTGAAGCAGCCCCAAGATTCTTTCACTTTTTTGACACAGACTGTTTTAGCATTTGAGAGGATATTCTGGCTCATATTAGCCCATAGTCTTTCCTAAAGTTATTTCCATATTTATTATGCCCCATTTTCCCTAGAACTAGATCCAGAACTAGATTACAAAAGTCCATGGTTTTCCTCTACTTCTAGCAGGTCTTCAAATCAATTTGCAGCTGATTATGTAAACTGCCCAGCTTCCTCTTGCTTAAAAAGATTCCCACACCGAAGCCCCTGTTTCACATCACTGTGAGTGCAGTTGACTAGTTTACCTGTGACTTTCCTGGGTAAAGTGTTTGTGGTCAGACACCTTCTGCTGTGAACTATGGACTGGGAAACTTGTTCTGTCTCTCTTTCAACAAAGCCTCGCTGTCTTCCACAGTACAGGATAAGGGACTGCTTGTTTGGAAAGGTTTGGTAGTTACTTTTTTATACATATTTTGTAGATGTATTAATGTCTTAAAATATTTGGCGTATTCAACAGACACTGGATATATTACAGCACAGTAAAAAGTGAAAGGAAAGGAAGAAACATTATCCTTGCCTTTGTTTTCTTTTTATGATTATTTTGAGGGTCATTCCAAAAGTAATGCCTTCTATTTCATTACGTTGACCCACAACATCAGAGGCAGATGTTGGCAGTAGGGCAGTAAAGGTTGTGCTTTCCCAACATTATTCCATTTCATGTTGTTGCCTTGTGATAGATGGCTGCAAAGGGGCAATCTGTCAAAACGGAGTCTGACATGGAAGTACATGTGAAGCAACAGTATGATACTGAATTTCTCCATGCAGAAAGAATTGCACCGACGCTTGCTGAAAGTGAATGGAGATCCAACAGTGGAATTGAGCACAGCGAGGGCTGGGTGGTGTGTTTCTGCAATAGAAACAGCAACATGAAAGACAAGACACATTCCAGACTGCCATGCACAACTGTCATAACACAAAATAAAAGGTGTCTCTATCAGCTCATCTGCATGAATCAGCTAATGGTGCTGACTATGTTGAACAGCAGTGTTTTGTAGCTGAGAATTTGTTCTACCAAATAATGTTATTGTGCCTTTTGTAGCCATTGTAGTTTCCATGGAAATGAATAGGAGGCATTACTTTCAGAGAGATCCTCGTATAATGTTTAATGAAAATAAACTGGATTATATTTTTGTTAGTTTAAGTGGCCTTTTTTCTTCCACTGTTTATTATCAGTGCATAAATGCTTAAATAGCAGGATCACCTTTCCAGGTCAGGAATTCACGTAGTCCCTCTATGCATATAAATATTACTTCAGCCTTCAAACTCCAGCACATACTAATTCACGCTACAAATAGTGTTTGTTTCCTTTCTGCAGGCATTCTATTTTTGACTGTGATGCCCATGTTTACATTTTAGAAACAGCAAGCTTCATCCTCTACTTAGTGTAGGAAACACCCCATGAAGGCAACAAAGTAAGCTGAATTAAGAAAATAATCAGAGCTTCGTAATCAGTGGCCTCCATTTTCTACTGTTCTAAGTTACAAAGCAAGCTGAAAGCTGTGCTGTCAGCAGTAAGAAATGGCCAGTGCAATAGGTCTCTGCCACAGCAGTGTGGATGACTGCACAATACTGCGTTCATCCAGAGATCCTTGGTGTCTTATGGTCATCTAGAGACATGCAGGTTGCTATGCCTAGAAGCAATCAGCCTTCCACTGTGACATGTAGCCAGCATGCAGAGATGCTTTGTACCACTGGAACACTCAGTCTGAACAGAGGCTCGAGGTATCTTCTGAAGATTACTAGTTCCTATGACTCCTCATGTCTACAGCCTCATTTTTAATACCCTGGCATATCATATAACATTCCACTTACTACTATCTGGTAAGTTGAGAGAGGGCACCTCATTCTAGATGTAAATAAACACAATTTAACCTAGAGGCCATGTGAAGAGGCCAGTGAAATTCTAAAATTGCTTTCTTCTTTTCCGGCAGCAAAACTTCCTTAGTTGCAGGTTCATGTTTCTGAATCATGTTTTCTCAGTGCAATATATGGGTGCATCAATCTAGCCAGGTGATATGCAGTGCAAAGGAATGGTATTGACTTAGGGATTGACTTAGAGTACTCCTAGAGATGGGAACAGCATTCAGAACTTTCTATGTGTAAAGAATTTCCTATATTTTGTTGTTGTTCAAGACTGGAGGTTATTTTTTGCAAATAGGCATCAACTTGCAAAGACAGTTGATCCTTTAATATAATTTACCTTCTGTTTGGTCCCCTTCTATATTGCCAGTATTCTCTTTGAAACCTCTGCCATTGTTTGTGTGCTTTGTAACACACAGTGTTACAAAGACCAGTGGCAGGGCTCACTTTCTAATAATGTAGAAATAACTTTCTAATGAAAATAAAAGATATTTTCAGATCATAAGAACACTCTCAAGCTGATCCCTGAGTGCACTATTTCATCTCTCCTTCAATTTTCTGCAGGTCGGAGTGACCCACTGTCTCTAAAATCAAGCTACCCTTTGCAGTTGAATTCCCATTGACAAGAGGAACAGGCAGTGATTTTAATTCCAGATGAAACTAGAGGAGGACAAATATCTGTGAAGAAGAGAGGATGGTGGCATGGCAGTGCAGTGAACTGTCTGAGAGCAAAGTGTTCAACATGCTCACTAATAAGTGTCAGCTTGATTTGAATCACTTGCTTAAGTGCAGCCTAGCTGAAGCCAAAAGAACATACCTTTCTTCGATGAAATGGAATCCCAATGCATAAATAAAAGATTTCACCTGGGAAGAGTGATTTATTATCTCCATCCCAAGAAACATGCCTATGATTTACCACAGCTCCTTGCTCTAAAGCAAAAGCAAAAAGTCCCTCCCCCAGTAAAATAACCTCAAATCAGTGACCACCATCACTACCTCCATTAGCTGGCAGAGAAGTCTGAGATACTTCTATGCTAGTAATTTAGCTGAAGTCAACAAAGTCATATGGATGAGAGAACAGACTAAGCGAGAGACAAACAGGGTTTCTGGTTCCAAACATCATGTGGAATTCTGATATTCATTAAAAAGAAGAAAAAAACTATATCATAGTAGGCTTCTGTCCAATCTAAAACTCTGATCCCATATCCCACTGAAGGAGCCAGCTAATTTATTCCTCACCATATGGATGTTGTAAAGCTGTGGAGATCAAAACCTTCCCTGACAGAACCTTGGATCCACCAAAGAAAACATTTCTGTTCCCTCTGAGCAGCCATGTAGGGATTTATGAAGAGCCTGATCCATGTTGGGACAAGGCTTTGGACAGCTTAGTCAATTCTAAAGAACATTCACGCAGCAGACAGAATCAATAAAGCTTATAATTTATTTACTTCATTCCTGAGTGTATGAGTTTTGATTTAAGGAGCTGACATGGGATGTCAAAGAGAGGAGGGACTTTCAGATGTGAATGGCAAGATTTAAATACTGTCTAGGTCTTAGGTAGATTCTCCAGAACAAGACACTATTCATAGAGACTCTCAGCAGATCACTACACTGCATCTGCTGCTAGCTGTTGCCATAAATTACATGCACCAAATTCAAAACCACTGGACTGTGATGACTCGCTCTCTCTGACTCTACTCACTCATGAAGCCTGAACTTCTACAAGCTGTGGGAGATACAAGCAGGATAAAACATACATCTCTAATTATATCTTCCTTCCTAATATCACTTGAAGTTGGGAAAAGAAAGAATGGTAAGGAAACTAGGAAGATCAAAAGTCAGGAAAAACTGAGTGCACAAGTCTCCTTTTTTGCCTGAGCACCCTCTCTTTGTTCCATCCAGAAAATTTCAGGGAAAATGCAAAGAAAATGGCTGTCAATGACAATAATTCTCTTGTGGAGACAAGTTCACTTCATTCCCCAGTAACTTTTTCTTCCTTTCCATTATGAAGTAAATTGTTTGTGGTTCCTGCAGAGTTGCTTGTTGAGACAATAGAATAATTTCAGGTGAAACAAATTCTTATTGGGGAAACATTATTCAATTTACTCAAGCTTTAACCTGAAATTAAGAAGCTACTTCTGAACTGCTTAGTGTCTCTTTTTTCTCTCCAGTTCTCAGCAAAGTGTTAGCCAGATTTAGCACAAAATGTTCACCAGTAGGGACAATTATGAAAGCATGACCAGCCTTGAAAATTTTCACGTGGCAGTGAGTAGTTGAAGACACTGCCTGAAAAGAGCATTGAGTGATCTACCCCTTCTTCTTTCCTTCCAGGGTTTTATGATCTCTAACAAAGGTGAAAAAATGATGTGAGCGTGACATGCCTATACATTTTCATTTACAAGATGTAAACTATTGCCTAAATCTCTAGTCCCATTTACATCATGAAACATAAATAAACATCAATCCAGGGAGATAAAGAAATGTGAGCTTTTGCAAGTGCTGTAATTGTACTAGTTCTGTCTTAATTTAATTTCTGGGGATTTCTTTCTAATGGGAGATCACAGAGCCATAATGTAACAGGAATGGAAACCTCCCTGAAGGAGGAAACCAGCAAGAGAGTAGGAGGAACTGGCATAGAGTATTTCCTTCAGCCTAGTGGCTACATCCTCTTAGACCGGAGCACACAGCTGACACTTAGCAGGAGAGAGCCTGCACATGGGCAACTACAGTGGAAAGACAAGGAGTGAAGAGTAAATCAGTCTTTGTTGCCCCCACTTTTTTTATTTTTTTTTTTATCAGAGCAAAAGCACAGCAAGGATGTGAATCTTAGCCTTCTCTGTGTTGTTTTCTAAGTTTCCTCAGAAACAATCTCAGCTGGTTTTGCAGCATCCAGAGAGTACCTATTCCCCCACTCAGGATTCCTGTCACTCCTTGTGCTGCACGGTAATGTCCATTACTAATAGACACAAAGGCACTAGAGAATCTGCAGTTTATTATGAGACTTCATTGGCCCTCCAAATGTAAGCTTTGAAGTCATAGTACTGCAGAGAAATTATCCCTCCTCAGCTTAAACAAAGTGGAATTTTCATCTTAACATCCTCAGAAAGTACAGTGCCCACTCCAAGAGCAGGGCAAGCAGAGCAAAGTACAAAACAGGTATATCAAAAATGTAAGCAACTTTCTCTTTCAGGAATAAATATTAGCACTAGCTAAAAGAAACTACAGAAAGACAGAGAGAAGCAGAGACCACCTATTTCCAGTATTCAGAAATATACAAATTGCAGAACTAAGATAAATAAAACATGTATCTGCCTCCTCTTTTCATGTTCACAAAATTAAAGGTAACAGTTGCATTTTTCTGCATTTCACAACTCAAGCGCACATAATAAAACTCCCAACTCTCAGTCATCTCTATATACAACATGCTTCTTGTTTTTGCCTGAGTGTGAAAAAGAATGTTTTATTTGTCATTCAGAGAATGCTCTGGAAAACAAACTTTGCATTTCTACTTCTTCTCTGTAACTAGGAAAAATATGACTCTTTAGGCTAACAAATCAGTTTACCACATGATAACCAACAGTCATTTTCGCCTGTTCTTGCATTCAACATAAAGCTACTGGTATTTCTGAAGGAAGTAGAAAATTGTAATGAATTTCCAGTTTCTGGTACCAATATACAAGGAAAATGATTCTATCAGTTCGTATCCCTTGCGCTTGTTCTGTCTGTATGTATTATTATTGGTTTTAACAACAAATCTTGTACTTCAGAAGTGGTCTAAGTAGTAAGCTTTGAAGTCATTTCAGTAGTACTGCAGAGAAATTATCCCTCCTCAGCTTAAACAAGGTGGAATTTTCATCTTAACATTCTCAGAAAGTACAGTGCCCACTCCAAGAGCAGTCATACTGTGCTTGAGTGAGGTTTATTTCACTCTTGGCAAGAAGTCACTTGTTTATTTGGAGGGGTTTAAACTTCTGCTTGTAGCAAAGTGAGAGGGGAAAAACCTCTCCTTTGTGCTCAGACTCTGAGTTTTTAGACCTTTTGTTTTTTTATATTGGAAAGAAGTTCTGAAAATCTCACCTCCATGTAGTCTGATGTACTAATATAATGCGCGGCTACTTGCTTTTACTCATCCTGTTGCCCCTCAACTTTATTATTGCTGGATTACTTCCAAAAAATCATCATAATAAAAAAACTTGTTCAGAATATGTTTATCCAAACACCTAAACCATTTTTTGAGGAACAAATCTGTATTGAGCAGAGAGATCATTTGCAGCAGTAATGTCTGGAAGAAAAGAAAATGAAAATTGTCAGTCAAAGTAAACAGATTCTATATTGCAACACCCAGGAGGCCGTGCTACAGTATATAATCTATTCAGTTGCTCACACCTAGTCCTATTTTCAAAGTCATAAACTGGGGTGGATTTGTCAGAGTTTCAACAATGTAATTGTTTAGCTGTAAATTTTCCTGCTGGCAAGTTCCAGAGTTTTCAGATAATCCCAGGCAGGGATTTAGGCTTGCAGTCACACACACAATAAATAGTTCACAGGTAACATGTGGAGCTTGCAAACCATGCTACCACAGAAGTTTGCAGGGGATTATGAGCTCCCTCAAGCACACAATGTAATTTGAATATATGATACATTGGTACTTTCATTGCAGTGAACAAAGAGAGTGACATTGTTGTGGATTATGTATGATTAATGGTAGATGTGCAGTGTAAGTTTAGAAGTGTGTAAATCACTCAATTTTTTTTGCATCTTGAGCAATAGGATGCATTCCCACTTGAAGCCATGTGGAGAAGGCTTGGCTCAGGCCTCATTTCAAAACAGTCAAGGGAAACACCTGTGTCTCTGTTAGCAGAAGGCATGGCCCATAGCTTCTTACTTTGGCTATTTTTTCCTGACTACACAACTTATGTCCTGGCAGCAAGATCTCCTGAGGACTTTTGTTTAATTTGAATGCTTATTTAGCTTCCATCTGAGCTATACAGCAGGGCTTGAAGTGTTTATAGAAAAAGCTAGAAAGATAGCAGTCATACTGAAACCACTTCGCAGGTAAACATGATGAGAGCTGATGTACATAAACTAATGAAGAGGAAAGGAGAGAGAAGAGCATTTCCGTTTCTCAGTGGATTAGTAAGCCAAAGACTATTTCCCTGGCTGAGCTGGAGTTTTCTCTCTCAAAGCACCTACACAGAGACATTTACTCCCATCTCTCACATACTCTTCCCCTTCTGTTGTGTGAAGGGTAGCACAAATCCTGACAACAGGACTCCTCTTCTGAAACTCACTGCAAATAACCTTCACCCCTCAACTCTTTAAAAAAAAAAAAAAAAAAAATGTATTGCAAGTATTTCAAAAGCTGTTCCCTTCCAAGTCCCTAAAATTGTGTGAGAGCAGGAGAGAGACTGCCACAGTATTCAACCCGCCGGAAGGGGCCTCACTCATAGTGCAAATTCTGCAGATACTGTGGTGGGATTGACCTTTGCACTCAAAGGGTTACCTGTTGCACCAGTTGGCACCATTGTTCTGTAACACCTTACCCAGTCCTGTTGTATTCTTAAGTCTTTCTCACCACTTCAGCTCCCCAGAGTTAAAAGAGACACAGCTGGCAGGAGCTCCTAGGACATCCTGGTGAGCCTTTCTTTCTGAAATCATTAATACTGCAGACCATCTCTGCTTTACTGCAAAAAAATGAATTTAAAAAAAAAAAATCACAGTTCTTTAAATAGAAATATGTATCAGATAGTATTCTCAAAAATACGTGGTGAGGCACTTAGCAGAATTTAGAAGAAAAACAAAGGAGAGTTGGCAGGTACAAAACAGACCTAGAGAAGGACAAAATAGCAAGCATTTTTCTCAGTGGTCCAGAATTTCCAGAGTTTTGTGGTACAAGTCTTGCTGGTGACCTCAGTGATGCATGGAGACACAGAAACACCAGCCACAGACATCTAGTTCCTATGGTGATCTTTATCTTACATTTTGCAGCTTCTCCCTTGTTTAGGAGCAGCAAGGCAGTTTTCAAAGTCCTCACAGATCACGTAATTCAAACTTCAGGATTTGGTGCGGAGAGTAAGAAAAACACTGAATATAGTCTTTTCCTGAAAAGTTATAAGCTTCTTCAAAGATAATTGTGAGTACAATTTTAGAACATAAAACTGAGTGTCAGAGAAAGAAAAAGCTATAAGTATTTGCTGCTTCCTTTTTCTATTCTATTGAAAACACACAGAAAGAATTGCCTTGTCTCCATCTTCCTTGAATACCCCTGAAGATCAAGAGGCTTATAGTCAAAGTTATTTTAAATTCCTCTGTAACACAGTTCTCTGGCTGGTATCTGTAACTGTGTGCTCGCCTCAAGCTTTATCCAATAATTAATCAAATTGCCTTGGTCACACATACTTGGACTGTAAAATTCCTCTGCAAGAGACACTCACCCCATACATGTCCTGACTCCATACACTAATTTATTCATCAATTTGGTCTGACTAGGAGCAGAGCTACTGTTTTTCACCGGGGGTCTGATCCAGCTCTCACTGATGTCAAAGGCAGTGCTCCTATTGACTTTCATGGGACACAGGATCAAGGTTTTCGCCCACCAGCAACAGACAGCAAGTCGTGCTGGTAGCAAGGGCAAGACTCCCAAAGGCAATGTAGAGTGCAACAAATTTACCATTGAGTGCTAGGTTTCTGGAGATGCTCCTTGTAATCAAATTGTCCATGCTCAGCGTATAGGTACTTATGCTGAGCAGCACTGCCCACAGTAGCTAAGCTCCCAAACACCTACTTCAGCCTCTGCCAAATTCAGAGGCCATTTCCTACTTTTCTTTCTTTCTACCTTCCTTCTTTTCTCTTTTTCTCTCTTTTTCTTTCTTTTTCTTTTTTAGAATCATAGAATCATAGAGTGGATTGGGTTGGAGGGGACCTCAAGCATCACCAGATTCTACCCCCCTGCCACGGGCAGGATTGCCATCCACTAGATCAAGTACCATATCAGGCAGTTCAGGGCCCCATCCAACCTGGCTTTGAACACCTCCAGACACGAGGCATCCACCACATCATTGGGCAACAAGTTCCAGCACCTCACTACCCAGACAGTGAAAAATTTCCTCTGACATAAAATCTAAATATCTCCTCCTTTAGTTTAAAACCATTCCACCTTGTCCTATCTCTATCTACCCATTGTAAAAAGTTGACTTCTCTCCTGTTTACAATCTGCTTATAAATATTGGAGGGCTGCAGTGAGGTCTCCCCACAACCATCTCTTTTCCAGGTTGAACAAGCCTAGCTCTCTCAGGCTTTCCTCATAGGAGAGGTACTCCAGCTCTCTGACTATCTTTGTAGCCCTCCCCTGAACCTGCTTCATAAACTCCACATCTTTCCTGTGCTGCGTGCCCCAGACCTGATGCAGTACTCCAAATGAGTCCTTATGAGGGCAGAGTAGAGGCAGACTAATACCTTCCTCACCCTGCTGGCCACCCCTCTTTTGCTGGAGCCCAGGATACTGTTAAGTTTTTCATCTGCCAGGACCCTTAAGTCCTTCTCTACAGGGCTGCTCTCAAGGAGCTCTTCTCCTGTTTTGTATATATTTTTGGGATTGCCCCAACTCAAGTGCAGCATTTTGCATTTAGTTTTATTATAATTCATTAAGTTCATATGGGTCCACCTTTCAAGTTTATCAAGGTCCCTCTGAGTGGCATCCCCTCCTTCTGTCATATCTACTGCACCATTTTGCCTGATTTCATCTGCAAACTTGCTGAGGATACAATCTATCCCGTCTATGTCATTGATAAAAATGTTAAATAGCACCAGTCCCAAGATAACCCCTGGGGACACCACTTGTTACTGGCCTGCACCTGGACATAGAGCCACTGACCACGATTCTCTGGCTGTAATCTTTCAACCAAGTCCTTGTCAGTCTTACAGAGTGGTCTTGGACTTGCTCTGCCCTTACAGTGGGGGGGAGTTTGCTCCCCCAGCTCCTTCCAAGAGGTTCAAGGATGGGAGGTTCGGAGATGTGAGAAATATGAGAATTCTGGCTGCCAGTGAAGACTGAGGGAAAGAACTCATTGAGTACCTCAGCCTTCTCCTTATCTGCTGTAAACAGTTCTTTTTTCTCATTTAGCAGAGAAGGTACACTCTCTTTGCACTATCTTTTTTGACTTAGGTACCTACAAAAGCCCTTCTTGTTGCTTTTAACATCCCTTGTCAAGTTCATTTCCATCTATATCTTGGCTTTCCTAATTCTGTCTCTGCATCCCTGTTTTCTTCCCAAGTTACCCATCCTTGTTTGACCAGAAGGTCCTTGCCAAGCCATGACAGTTTTCTGTTTCCTCTGTCTGCTTTCTTATTCTGACAAATTCTTATCTCTCTTTCTTTTATCTTCCTTTCTTCCTTCTTTGCAATCATTATAGAATCACAGATTGATTTGGGCTGGAAGGGCCTCTAAGATCATCTTGTTCCAACCCCCCTGCTATAGGCAGAGACTCCTCCCAATAGACCAGGATGCTCAAAGCCTTGTCTAGCCTCATCCCCCCAGGGAGGGGACATCCACAACCTGTTCCAGTGTCTCACCAACCTCACAGTAAAGAATTTATCTCTAATATCTAGTCTAAATCTTCTCTTTTCTAGGTTAAAGCCCATTTCCCCTCATCCTGTTGCAACACGTCCTTACAAAAAGTCCCTTCCAGCTTTTTGTAGGTCCCCTTCAGGTACTGGAAGGTCACTACAAGATCCCCCCGGATCCTTCTCCAGGTCATAGAGCCCCAACTCTCTCAGCCTCTCCTCACAGGAGAGGTGCTCAAGCCCTCTGATCATCTCTGTGGCCTTTCCCTGGACCATTTCCAATAGCTTGATGTCCCTTTTGTGTTGGGGGCCCCAGAACTGCATGCGGTGCTCCAGGTGGGGTCTCACAAGAGCAGAACAAAGGGGCAGAATCATTTTCCTTGACCTGATGATCATGCTTCTCTTGATGCAACCCAGGATACAGCTGGAATTCTGGGCTGCAAGCACACATTGCTGACTCATGTTAAGTCTTTCATCAACCAACACCACCAAATTCTTCTCAGGGCTTTCCCATCCTTTCTTACATCTTCCTTCCTTCCTTTCTTCCCTTCCTCTTTCCTTTCTTCCTCTCTTTTTAAATTTATCTTTTTCTCTTTTCTTCTTTACTATTGTTTTATTTTTTTCCCTCTCACTCTCCCTGCTGCCTGTATCCTGAGTTTGTTCTTGGTTTTTCATCAAAATGCAAAACAGCAAACATCTGTCCCATTCTTTAAAAGGCATCCAGGCTAATCTGACTATGATGTAGTTGAAAAAATCTATTTACAAATCAAGACACAGGATAGAGATGTCTTCAGTCTGTCTCCCTGCAGCTCTTTTCTCTCCGAAGTCTATGGGTGACAATAGAGGGAGAGATAGTCTGGCAGTTAGGAAAGCACTTTTCTTGGTATTATATACTGGTTCACCTTTATAAGATAAATTTTTATAGTAAACACTGAAGATTTACAATGACTGAACTGAGAGTAGACTTCATCCTTATTTGTATGAAGGTAGCATTTGCTCAATTTAGTTATTTTAAAGATGGCTTTTTAACTTTGATTATTAGTCAAATACCTTTTCTTTAGTCAGGATGTGACATGCTGTTTCTTCCATGTGTTCATTGGGCTAACTATTACTGCAGTTTATTTCTGCTTTTCTCTATCTTTGCTATGCCCCAAATATACTAAAATGTCCCATCTCTCACCATTTGAAGGTTAGAGGTGATTGGTTTATTTAGAGTTCACTTCAGTTATATTGACGCACACGCACTGAAACTGGCATGCTTGGGCCTCCAGGCTCCAGCTCTGAAAGCCGTTTCCATACCGAAAGAGGAGCAGAGGTAGGCTGTGACCCATCAGTAGGCTGTCTATACACTAAAATAATGGAGATTGTGATAAACTGTCACCAGAAGACAGTCTCAGTTCCTTGACTCCTAATGGTAGAATAACACAATAGGGTCAGACTAAAAAGGTTTCCTTATGAAAATTTTATCAGCAACTTTGGTAAATTGCTGTGGGAAAGGTGCTTTTCTCTCAGGCAGACCTGGAACCTGTTTTTACAAGGTACAGCTCGCATGCATTGCCTCACCCCCGCAAGATATTAAGGGCACTCAAATTGAATTAACACCAAATCAGGCCGGTGCACTTAACAATACAAATGCACTTAAGGGATGCCTCAGAATGATTTGTGACTAAAGAAAGCAAAGAAGAAATCAGCCTTCAAGACCACAGGGGTGGTGTTGTGTGTCATATACAGGAAAAGCCATAAGCACAACTTAGAATACCGGAAAACCATGAACTTCAAGGGCTCTCAGATACCTTAGACCCAGCCATAAAGTAGATGGTCTCTTTTGTGGTACATAGAAACAATTGATAAATAAATTAGAGACAATTTTCGTAGTGGCACAGTCTCCATTACCTCTGACAGCAACATAACTGCTTTGCTAAAATGATAAGAGGTGAATAATGGTGTATCAGGTAGCAGCAAGGAAATTCTCCTAGTTGCCTGTTCACTCCGTGAGAGCAATGACACAATGCAGAAGTGAATGAGATGGGATGTGGCAGCTGACAGGAAGTTCCATGTGAACTGCTGTTAAAGCAGACAAACTACAATCCTAATAAGACAGTGGAAATAGTGGTGTTTTGCTGAAGTGCCATACTCAATCTTTTCAGGAAGTCATCTCTGCTTGACACCTTTTTCATCAAATTATTTGTTTGCGTCTCTGGGTCTACAGGCCATATTCTCCCTTGTGTGAGGGCATGAGCTCACAACGTTTAGACTACAACCAAACATAAAGGAAGGTGAAAGACTCCAGATACATTTCTGAGGTCAGGATCTCTGTCTCATGAATAACATGTCACCCACAACACAGCCAACAAAGAAAAGCTTTGGGCTGGAAAACGTTTGCAAACAAAATATTCTGCCTAAAACAACATGGCTGCAGAAGGAGAAGGAAGCATGCTAGGCAGCAGTTCAGCTTCCACACTACACCTTTTGACTTTCCACTCTTCTACCTCATAGGAATTCAACATAAAAAGACATGACATGGCTGCTGAAATGGTTGACCCATTAGATGTCCTTCTTAACAAATATTTTTATGAAATTTAAAAAAGAGGACTGTGCAGCAGCTTCACATTAACTCAGACCCAGTTTCAGCTTGTTCTCACCATATGCTTATTAACACCTCTTAGAATACTTATCAGATGTCTGCTACATTTTTTTTTAACATTCAAGAGATATTCCACTTAACATCTGAAAGAAAAGGATCAAAAAAGGATTTTCACTTGCATTTTTGTTCCTGGAGAGAATTCCTTACTTGCTTTCTAAAATCAGGTTTTTGAATGATTTCTGGGGACAATCTTAGTTTAATGAAAAGGTCTGAAAGGTACACATAATAAATATCTGCATGAGTTAAAACTAATCAAGCAGATACAACATAGAAAGCCTAACGTACAAAACATAATCGTTAAAACTCACTGTATTCATACGTATGTCAGATTCCAATGATCTGTCTTTACTTCAGCTTCTTTATTCTCATTTGAGGCACATTTTATCTCAAATAAATCCAGTGAATGGAAGGTTACTAAATAATTAATAAACTAAATGATTAATAGGTATTGCAATAAATAATCAAGTGTTTTAAAATCAAATTTGTCAATAGGTTGCTAACAATTATTAAAAACCATGCATTACACCACCTCCTGACATTACCTTCCTATCACTTGTTTCTACACAACTTACACCTCTTGTTCACCTCTAATAAACATTTTTTAATTCCATAAGCTAGCTGGAAATGAAACGATATAGAATGCAACAGGAATACCTTGTGATCAAGTCTGGAGGCAGCTTAACTAATTTCTCTAGTGGTACAAGAAATAAAAGTCTAGGAATCTGGAGTGTACATATGTAGAAGAATCACAGAACTGCTGAGGTTGTCAGGGATCTCTTAGTCCATTTGGTCCAAACCCTGCTCAAACAGAGACAAGCAGAACAGGTTGCCCATAACCATATCCAGACAGTTTTTGGAGATCTCTGGAAAGAAAGTCTCCACAATCTCTGGGCAATCTGTGCCAGGGCATGGTCACCTACAAAGGGTAGAAGCGTTTCCTGATGTTCAGATGGAATCTGCTGTGTCCTAGTTAATGCCCATTCCTGCTGTCCTCGCTCTCGGCAGCACTGACAAGAGCCTGAGTCTGTCCTCTTTCCACCCTCCTTTCAGTTACTTACAAACACTGATGAGATCCCCTTGAGACTCTTCCAGACTGAAGAGTCCCAGCTCTGTCAGCATTTCTTCATATGAGTGGTGCTTCTTCCAATCCATTCTCTATCTCTGTGGCCTTTCACTGGACCCCCTCCAGTAGCTGCATCTCTCTCTTGTACTAAGAGTCCAGAAAAAGCACAGTGCACTCCAGGTATGGCCTCATCAGTGCTGAGCAGAGGGGAAGGCATACAAAACGTAGTTCAAAGTACCATTCACCTTCTTTCCAGAAAAGGCACGTAGGAATCCATGTTCAGTTTATTGTCTGTCAGGATCTACAGGTCATTTTCTGTAAAGCTGACCAACACAGCTTTAGGTTTATCAAACATCTAACCTGTTATATACAATATCACACTTCAGACTAACTCAAATTAACAATGTTAAAGCATCTACCAAATTCAGAAAGTTCAAAATTCAATCAAGGAAAAACTAATGAGAACATCAGGATTCTTCTCAAACCCTTTGGAACATTCACTTAAATTAGAATTGCTGAAATTTATGACTAAACTCATTTTTTATTACTATATTAAGTATTCAGTGGGCCATTAGTATATGAAAATAGGTCCCAGCAACTTTTTCCTTCAGGACCAATTTAAATAAACACAAATGAAGAAGAGGATGCTCCTGCTAAGAGTTAACGAAAGTCAGTAATACTGACTGAACTGCCAAACAAGGAGACAAAACATTGTTTGGTTTGGAATCAGTCCTTTCACATATCCCCTGACATTTTAAATGAGTTCATTGTATTTTATGAGCATAAAAGCTTCCCTCTCCATCAGTCAACCCCTTCTCTTCGTTTAATTTTAATACATGCTGTGAAGTTATATCCCTTGAAATCATTAGCTTGTCTGAAGATCCCCAGACACTCGCTCCTCAGTTCTCTCTCACAGTCCCACTCGCTCTTCTCCACTCCCCTTGAAGTTTTTACTCAGCTGTTTCAGCCCCCAGAAAATTATCAGTCACAACAGGAAAGTTTTCTCTCTCAAATTCATGCTCTGCAGGAGAACACAGAATAAATATCCTGCATATGTGCTTGTGTGTCCATGCATTTAACCTACACACTTCAGTGACTATATCTGCCTACCATAGGATTTACAATTGGAGGTGAGATTTGTTTTTTTTATTATTGCTGCAAGTGCTCACTCCAGCCAAGAAAGGGGAACTACAGCTTCTCTCCCATCCCTGATCACAAATCTGGGCAAGAGTTTCATGTTTCCTTTATTACATTACGTGTGGAGTTAGGTTTCACATTACATCCATAATGTGATCAACAACTGGGTAAACTTACATGTGCTGCTACAGTCTCATAAAGCCAACTAATATTAAAATATAAATATTTGTGTCGCTGAAAATTCTTGTGGTTGCAATGGTCAGTGTCAGAGGGTTCAACTGTGGCAGTAAGCGTGTCTGTCAAAAATTCTACTGTAGCAAGAGAAAAAACAGATTCAGTTTTCCATCATATAGCTTCTGATAGCATATGCCAATCAGGAGCTGTGGATTATATTTAATTACCTAGTTCTCTTGTCATAAAATCATATGATCTTTTGATTTGGAAAGGACATTTTAAGGTCATCTAGTCTAGCTCCTTTGAAATGAACAGGGACATGTACAGCTAGATCAGGTTGCTCAGGGCCTGGTCCAGGCTGACCTTGAATATCTCCAGGAATGAGGTACCTACTACCTCTCCAGGCAAACCATTTCAGTGCCTCACTACTCTTTATCAAGGAAATTTTTTCTCATATCCAGTCTAAACCTCCCATCTTTTAGTTTGAAGCCATTTCCTCTTGTCCTATCACAACCAGCTCTGCAATGGAGTCTCTCCTACTTTTATATCTCCTCTTCAGATACTGAAAGGCTGCTATCAGGTTCACCAAGAGATCTTCTCTTCTTCTTCAATCTGAACAGCCCCAGCTCTCTTATTCTGTCCTCACAGGGGAGGTGTTCCATCCCTTAGATTATTTTCGTGACCCTCCTCTGGATGCACTCAAACAGGTCCTTGTTCCTCCTGTCCCGTTCACATCTGGATGCAATACTTGAGGTGAGGTCTCATCAGCACAGAGTAGAGGAGTGGGATCATTTCCCTTGACTTGCTGATCACACTTCTTTTGATGTAGCCCAGGATATGGTTGACTTTCTGGGCTCTGAGTGTACCATGCTGGCTCATGTCCAGCTTGTCATCCTCAAATCTTTTTCAGCAGGGCTGTGCTCAATCCTTTCATCTCTCAGCTTGTATTCATAATGGAAGTTGCCATGGCCTAGGTGCAGGGACCTTGCATGTGGCTTTGTTGAATTTCATAAGATTGTTCTGAATCCACTGCTTGAGCCTTTCCAGATCTCTCTGTATGGCATCCCATCATTCATGTGTGTCAACCACATCACACAGCTTGGTGCCGTCTGCAAACTTGCTGAGGATGCACCCAATCCCATTGGATATATCATTGATGAAAATGTTAAAGAGCACAGGTCCTAGTACAGAACCCTGAGAGATACTGCTTGTCAATGATCTCCATTCAGACATTGATCAATTGACCAGTACTCTCTGAGTGCAATCTTGCAACCAGTTCCTTGTCCATCAAAGAGACCATCCATCAAATCTATATTCTTCCAATTTTAAGAGAATGATGTTGCAGGGTGCCATGTCAAAGGCATTAGTGAAGTCCAGATAGATGACATCAGTGCTCTTCTCTTGCACAGTGATACAGTTATATTATCATAGAAAGCCACTGAGTTTGTCAGGGAGGATTTGTTTTTGATGAAGCCATGCTGACTGTCTTTCTTCACCTCTCTGTCTCCCATGTGCTTTATCACTGTTTCCAGAAGGATCAGTTCCGTGATCTTCCCTGACACAGAGATGAGGCTGACAGATCAGTAGTTCTCTGGATTGCCCTTTCTAATCCATCTTAAAAACAGGTGTCATACTGCCTTTTTTTCCAGAAGCTTCACCTGGTTGCCATGACTTTTAAAATATCATTGAAAGTGAATTGGTGTCTTCATCAGCCAATTTCCTAAGGACTGTGGGAGGCATCTCATCTGGACGCATAGACTTATGGATATTCAGGTTCTCTGGTGGTTGTGAAGCTTTGGAGGAATCTTTGCTTCCAGTCAGAGGGACTTTTTCCCCCAAGATCCCAACTTCAAAACGATCTGCTCAAGGTGAGTGTGAAGATGTTTTTTGTCAAATGGAGATAGCATGTGTACATGAAACTATGGCAAAGATGTTATCTCCAGTTCTATTTTGGAAAATAAAACATTTGAATATTCTTCTCTTTTCAGAATAGGGAAGAAAATCAAAGAATAAAACAACCATGGGGGAAAAAAAAAAACAACACCACTTTCATTGATTAAGCCATTGCTAAAATTACATTTTTTGTCACTGTTCCTGAGAAATTTGTGGTTTCCAAAAAAATATTAATGAGTGTTGACACTTCGGGTCTTCTTCCATGTGGGTGGGTGGGTGGCCGCAGTGTTAACTAACTGAATCCATTTCAGAGAAATCTTTTGCTGCTGTCAAGTCCCAGTTCACAATCGAGTATGACAAAGAGCAGGAACCCTGCAACATCACCTGGCAAGGTGACCTGGAACACCGAAGCTTTCCTAAGACTGCCTGGAACAATGAACTTTCTTCTTCTCATAAAGAAAACAAAAAGTCTGTTCTTCTCCTTTTTTTCTCCTTCTTTCCCATATTTAGAACCATAGCTTCATTCAAAGGTTAGTTCTGGCATGATGGCCAATGCAATTTCCATATGGTATTTATTAATTTATTCCTTGCCTAAAATGCTTTTGGGACAATATATTTGTGTTAGTTAGATCTTGTACACAGAAAACCAGAGTTCTTAGAAAAGATAATTGGCTCATTATTTCTCATTTTTTAATTTGAAATCTTCTCTGTATTTTTTCCTGTTGTTATTGATTTTACTTGTTTATATGTATTTATTTCTTTTCTGGATTCATTTTATGAGGAGGTGTTGTTTGTTTTGCATTGTATTTTGCATTTGTGTATGCTTGTTTGTTTTTAGTTACAACCATTACTGAATTTTCTAGAAAACATCAGGTAATCTTATTAAAAATGAGGAGTATGGTTTTGCTTATATGTATCTCATAGATGTATCTCATGTAGGTAGAGCCCATTCCTTCTCTAGAATATTCTGCACTCTCTCTGAAACAGGAAATTCGATTCTGCTGGAATTTTCTTGTGAAACATAACACCACCAGAAGCTCCACATCCCACTCACAGTCTTAAACACCTTATTTCAACCTCTAGCAAACGAAGGTGCTGAAAATACTCTCACTTTGCCTACTTGCAATATTAATGAAAAACCTCAGTTAACATGTTTTCCAGTTCAACACAAGGCTACGGCAAACTCCTAATTCAGAAGAAGCGCTGGCTCACTGTTTCTTCCCTAAATGATATCCTATCTTCAGTACTGTAATTTCTAAGCTATGCCAAATGACACTAAGGTCATTTCACTCTGCAGTTTTACGTTCTATGTCCTCAGCAGAGTTATGTGATGAAGCAATTTTTACTGGTTTTCTTTCAGATCGAGTTGGTAGGAGTCTAGCAAGGAAGTTATCTTTCATGTAGGCTTCTTTGCTTGTTTGTGTATATAAATATATATGGTATTATATATATATTTTTTATCCTGTTTTATATTCTTGATGGTTAGTCATAAAACAGTCATAGAATGGTCCAAGTTGGAAGAAATCTTAAAGATCATCTAGTTCCAAACTTCTGCCATGGATAGCAATACTTTTCACTGGGAAGACATCCATCAGACTTCTCAAGGTTCCATCCAGCCTGGTGTTGAACACTTTCAGGGATGCAGCATCCACAGCCATTCTGGGCAACATATTGCAGTGTATCATCGCCCTCACAAGGAAGAATTTCTTCCTGATATCTAATCTGATCCTACCCTTGTTCAGTTAAAAATTGTTGTGTGTCAGATAAGAAGCTCCCTCCAGTTACACAGTCTGTAATTTTTTTCTGAGTCCAGCACTAGGCAGATAACAGCTGCGTTCAAATGATTTAGAATTACCCTGAGACCTCAAGCCCACCATGAAAAGTTTCAAGATCAAGGCAAATCTTGATGTTCTGAACCACAGAATTGCTGTAGCCCCTTTAAAATCTGACTTTCTGACTTTTTATTTCTACTCGGATTCCTTTGCAGAACAAAGGATCTTATGAGATCGATATCAATATGGCCACCTTGACTGTCTGAAAGAAAAACCCTGTGGTCCTTAACATTAATGCTTTACACTGACATCATGGCTACTCATGTTCTTATCTGACCATAAATATCAGCAAAATCTTTCCAAATCATGTTAGTTTCAATGCAAATAATTCACATCAGAGAGGAAAGTCCTGCTTTTTCTTAGCTGCAGATGTTCCAGGTCACTGGCTGTGAAGCATCACCCATCACATCAAAGGTTGTACAAATGAAATGGAAGAACCAGGGTATGTAGACCTTTTATTCCTAAAGCCTGAGCATATACTCTATTTATGGAAAAGGACTTTTCCACAGCTTTTTAGCTGTTGTATCTGTTCTAGTGCAATAAAGTACTGTGCCACTCAAATTGTAGTCATTTCTCAGCCTGGCTAAATTTTTACCTATTTTCAGCTAATAGAAAGAATGCTGTCTGTCATGGAGACCTCCAGTACATGACAATAGGCTAAATGACTGAAAGAATCATTTAATGTTTCTGAACTTGTTTTTCAAGAAGTTGTAAGTTGGAGTTTAGGAGGAGTACTTGTATCTACCACCAAAGTTTGTATCATTTGCAGAAAGTTTCTCCCATATCTTGCTTTAACATTTGTTTATTTATATCTGTACATACTCATATTTCAGATTTTATTTTGGTTTTTATTTTTCTGTGTTTTCTTCAGCGGTCATTTGCATAATGTTTAGAAATGGACCTTAATTTCAAAGATTGGCAGATTAAAAAGCAATAACTGTACATTGTACGGAAAAATCCCCCCATGATAGGTTGATAGGTTTTATACCAGGAAATTGTTTACTTCTCAGATATTTTGCCCATTATTTTTGTTTAGAGTAAAATTTCCTATAGAAAAAGAAGCCTGAAATGAAAGCAGAGTGAACCTCTTACCTCTTTGCTTAGAAAATGTAGGATTTGTAGGAAAAATGAGTAAATAGTTGGTTAATAAAAAGTCACTGTGAAGGGACACAGCCTTAGCAGGCCAAATCTTCAGTTGACAGAAACCAGTGTAACACTTCTATTTTCATCTCAGAGAACACTAGAAGTGCATTCAAAATATGACTTTAAGTTTCCCTTTTGCATACATTATGCTTTAAGAAAGACGTACTTTGCAATCCTATGTTAAAGAATTCTGTATCTTTATGATGATGAATAATATTTATTCAGTAAACAAAATCACTGATTCCTCCTCTTTTTTAAATAGAAGTAACCAATGAGAAATAATATAACAAACAAAAGTTCGGCTAACAGAATCAAATGAATAATTTTGAAAAGTCAGGCCTATTATTGACATGTCTAAATATTGACTTTAGCCTCTGTGAATAGATCATTAGTGTTTAATGTCAGAATGGACTTACCATAACAGAAGACAATGACTTCCCTTAAAAAATCGGCTTCTGACGAATGCATTCTCTATAATTACAGAACAACAATAATAATTACAGAAAAATGTGTATATACTTATTATGATTACTGACTGTGGTTATTCTTAGTGTGTTTTAATCACGGACCCTGTTGCTTCAGTGACTATCACTTTTAAGAACTGTTTTCATCTCAGGCAGAGTCTAACTTCCATTCCCTCTCTGTGAATCCTGCTAGGTATTTGGCTAATAGAGAGTCCTTCAGAATAATCTGCACACCATTTCACACTGCAGCTCACCTTCAGAGACTAGCATCACCCTGAGACCTCGCCCTGAGCCCCTCTGCATTCATCAGTGTCCTCTTAGACCAAGACACAGTGATGGGCAGTACTACAACAAGCTGAGTGTCAGGCCTGTGAGTGGTGAGCATAGATAGCACACCTCTCTTCGCTCATGACAATACCAGTTCACCTTTTTTTTTTGTTTGTTTTCTAAGATAAAATCTCTTAACCATGAGACCAACTTTAACTCAACAAGACATGGAAATGCATATTGTTTTCGTGCATCCTGACTGTAACAAATAACAAACTCTGCTACTTGTTCCTCCATTCCTGCAGAATGACTAGCCATTTTTCAGCAACAGTAATGATAATTGCTTGGAGAAATGGTAAACAGCATAAAGCCAGGTCAAACACCTGCAGCCTGAGAAAAAGGTGCAATTAAGATTACCTTTCTGAGACCTGCCCCTTATCTGTTATCTGAGTGCAATGTTGATTTAATGTCAGACTTCCAAACAAATAGTATATTAATACAAAAGAAATTGTATTATTTCCAGAGATTTCCAGGCTTATAGCAACAATGTGTTCCTTTTAGCGAACAATATTTTTACATGTCACATATACACCAGTTATTTCCCCACATGCATCTAACCCATGGTGACTGCCATTAACAAAACCATCACCCTTTTATTTAGTACCTATGCTGATTTTCCACTATTTCATGTGGCACTGATATTTAAGACAGAAGGTTTAGTAACCCCTTTGAATTCTGTCCTAGTATTTGTTTTACTTCAGTTCTCTTGGCATGGGTGTGAGATGTGTTAGGGAAAGACATCAATGTTAATAGCTTAGATAACGTCTCATACATTTTGTTCAAGATTTTCTGGTAAAAGTTCTCTGAATTAGGTGATTAAACAGTCTGATTTTCAAAAACATTTCTCAACATCATCTTTCATTTCCACTGGAACTGAAAAGGATTTAGCATTATATGGTAGAATTTTGGATTTCTATCAAATTTGTAACAAAAGTAATTAATAGTCATGACTCTTCACTATAAATCCTAACTGTACTAACTGCTAATGGGTCAGTGTTGACTCATTTTCTTTCTCCAGAGGCTTTATCTATGAAATTCTCTTTGTAATTTTTTTTCTTCTCTTATCATATGTCTGCTTTTCCTGTATTTTAACTCATATTCACTGCTGTTGTTTTCTACATTTCTTGTAATTTTTATGTCTTTGGAAAAGAAAATGTTTGTTTGCACCTCTATGTTTAATGTTTAAGAAATAAAATGATAATTTTAAAAATCTAAAACAAAATGACTCTTTAATTGCAAGTTCGTTGGGCAGCTAGTCAAATGTTTTATAACAAATTCCAATTATCATTACTAATTTTTTTTGTTGTTGTTGTTGTTAAATTTCCTTTTCCTAGATGATTTCTCTTGGAATTATTTTCAGTTTTATGAAAATGACCCTTTAACATATTTTTCTTCATCTATTATTGACTCAGACTGTATCATGTTTACACATTAACAAATGTAACTATTTAGTTAAGACAATTCACACTTTAAAAAATGACTAGTTACGAAGTCTAAGACCAATTTTTCCTTCTTTGAGGTGAAGCACAAAGCTCACAGGGGCTGGATATAGCACATACCAAGTTAGAAAAACAACTTTTAGAAATTCCAAAAGCAGGACATTGGCATACTTGTGTGACCTGGACTGAAGTCCCACACAAGGCACCCACCTGTTGAGAACTTTGGGGGATTCTGCTGAAGTCTTGCCCAGACTGAACAAACTCAGGTCTCTCAGCCTTTCCTCATAAGGGAGGAGCTCCAGGCCCCTAATCATCTTTGTGGCTCTCAGCTGGACTCTATAGAAGTTCCTTGTCTTTCTTGAATCTCGAACACAAACTTTTCTGCACACTGTACAGAGGGGTTAATGGTCTAGATAATGTTTGTATGTAGATATGCCCTGGAAAATTGGCAAACAGATGTGAAGGAGTATGCAAATTTTATTCGTTTGCATAAGGAAGTTCTTGTACTTCTGGATTATAAACTGTGAGAGACTACGCAATGGACTTCAAACAAAAAAAAAAACTGAAAAATTAACTGCAACCACTCTAAGTGCTTGATCAGAGGTTAGTGTAAACCTGGAATAGAGAGTAATGAGGTCTCCTTCAGTTTGGTTTGCTATTTTTAGTAGCAAAGGAATGTTAGGTTTAACTGTTACATGTTTCATATGCACATACATGGGCAAGGCTCTTTTGAAACATCTCTTTTGATGGCAAAAATCTTTGTAAAAGGGTTAACTGGAGTCATGCAATTACATGAAAGACACTTAAGTAAAAAAAAAAAGAAAGAAAGAAAAAGAGGAAAAACAAGATACAATTAACTTAAATTACTGCCTCACACTGACATGCAAAGCTGACAATAGATCGGGACTGTAATGTGGTTCCTTGTGGGAAGAATAGTAAGTTTATGTTGTAATTGACATTGTAGACTGAGTTTGTAACTTTTTAAGTGCATACTTATATGCCATGCTTAATCAATAAATCCTTTTTCACATTCAGAAAATGTCAACCAATTTAATAGTAACTAGTAGTCTCTTTGACAATGAGAATTCTTCATTTTTGACCTAGCAGACAGAGCCAGACAGAGCAAGGTTTGACAGAGATGAAATCTATCTTGCATGTTACAGGTATATAACAGTGGTGCACTGGTGAGGTTAAAAAGGGTTTCAACTCACCAGGCACTTTGATGCACTTTGTTTCCTTTGCTTCAATTCATGACCATAAGGCATAATGATGTTCTGGTTTGCTAGCATTGTTGGCATTGGCATTGTTGCCAATGTAGGCTTCAGGCCAGTCCTCCTCCCAAATACATTTCTTTTCACTGTGGTTGTTCATAAGAAAATACATATTTCACTGAACAAATAAAGACATTACCCTAAGAGGAGTATGGGATGACCACATGTCAGCCAGCCATCAACAGCACCAAGTCTTTGCTTAAAACTGGGGAATGCTATGGAACCAGAAGGCTACAGGGGCCTGCACCTAGATCAAAAAAGGTGTTGCTATAGAAAACCCCTATCTGATTTATCATTTCAAGGCAGGTGCTATTTTTGCTATAATATTTAAATCATCCTGCATTGTCCCTCATGAGATAGGAACTTCTAACAAAACAAATGAGCTGAGATTTCTTATCTGCTATGAGTAATTTGATGTTACACTCAAAAATTTGTTATGGCAAAAAGGGGCAATACATTTTATGTGGGAAATCAAGAATTTCTAGTTAGTTTAACTAAAATCCTACAGAGTAACTAAGCAACAACAAATAGTTCTGAATAGTTCAGCTAGAACAGTACTGACACTCATCTCCCAAATGATCTGATTAATACAAGGTAAATCTTAAAAATACAGTTTAGAATCATTATATGAAACTTCAAATTATCTTCCCCTTTCTCTGGTTTTATACTCACCTTTCCACAACAGCATCTCTACAGTTTGCTACCAGCTTCTTTACTGGCCTGAAACAGTTATGCCCTAATTTGCTCTATAGGGTGTATTTTACATTTTTGGATATCTGTTGCTTTTTACCCCTACAGCTGGTTGTGCTCAAGTTTCCAGTCGGCGTTCTTTTAAGTGACAGTGTCATATATTTAAAGTCCTGTGGTCTCCATGCCAACCTACTTCCTTCGTCGTATTATCCCAGGTCTGTACACCTCTGTGCTCCGTACTGTTCCCATCTGCAAGGCCTCTGCTGTCACATCATGCCTGCATTTCTCTGTATGAAATTATCATGCTGGAGTTGTAAACTTTGCATTCTGCACAGAATAACTATACTGTCTGTATAAAATTGTGACTATTCTGTGATTGTACAAAGAGAAGCAAAAGTAAAACAAATCAGACAAGAGTCACATGACCATTGGAAAAATTGCTGTTACAGCTAAATTAACTAAAACAAAAATCCAGGCAGGCCCCACACAAAGCCTGGCAAGCTTCAGTCTTGAAACCAAGTACAGTTATTGCTAAGTCTACAGATTTTACTGAGCTACACATGACTACCATGAGTTTCTTATAAAGAAAGGAAAAAACATATCCCAGAGGAAGAGGAATCATTCCAACAAAATGTTCCATGTTAGTCTAATGGGAAAAGTAAACATATGAATGCATTATCAGAAAAATAAAAGCTGAACTGACACTGAACCGGTTGCCACTCATGTTCTCCATGAAGCAAGCAAGCTTATTTGTAATAGACACCCCTCTTCCAGCTCAAGACACACATTCACATCCCACACTTCAGATTTTACTGCTATGTTTCCTGTGGCATATTAATGAGCAAAGTTAGAAATACCTACAAAAACATTTCTGAAATAGTTTTTATCGTATAAGGGCATTCCATTTCTAATGTACTAACCTATTATGAAATGTATGTATCTTGAATGTGCTGCACATCCATGTGGAAGTGATGAAAATATTTAGCACTTTTACAAAAGCCTTCTTTGGCTTAGAGTTTTTAACCCCCCCCAGTTTTATTTTGTAATGGCATTTGTCTTTTTCAGGGTCAAACAGACTGTCATTTGGCTTTCCCAAGTTGTAATGTCTATCAGCACATGCATAGCTGTGTACACAGATCACTGGTACATATATATTTGTATCACCATAACTTACAAATGCATACACTTTTATTTTTCTTTCCATTTTTCTATTGAGCATAAATGAGATTTCACTGATGTACACAAGCAAACAAATGTATCGTGGATGGACATCTTTGTAAGGTGGACTTTAGCCTCAAATAAATTATTGTAGTCAGGCTTAAAAGCCTACAGAATTGGAGATTTTAATGAAAGTAGAACACTACTGCAAAGAACGGCACTGCAAGTAGTCTTTTGTGCAGCAAAAGGAACAGAGAGACAAATCACAACATAGCAACAGTACTCCGCAACCCCTCATTCATGCTTTTAACAGCAGTTTTGTACTGAAAAATGAAAACAGTAAACAATAGCTCAAAATTTCTACCCACAGTATTAATATCAATGATGCTAATAAAACCAATAGCACAAATCTTGCTCTTAGCACAGTAGCACATGTTTAATTAATCAGGCCTACCATCCTCATTTGCCCTTCACTGGATTTCACTGATGATTACCCAGTGGAAAATTCAGCCCCTTAATGCAAACAATATCCTTTTTAACACTTTCTTTCCAGAGACCAGTTGTGAGGTGGTAGAGGCATCACTGAGACAGGGCCTGAGCACTCAGCCACCTTTCCATCACTTAACTCTTCCTTGGATTACAAACCAGCTTGCGAGGGCTTAATTTCCTTCCTCTTTTACAACAGTTTTCCTCCAAGACCTCTTTTATTTCAATTTTAGCTTTGATGAGAGAATTGCAGCCAAATATTTGCGCATTCTGTGAATGTGAGGCAAGAGAGGTATTAAGTGCTAAGTTATTCTAATTTATTCTGCTAAAGAAATTGTCTGAGGTAGCACAAAGATTGCCATGGCTTTGAATTTCAGGACAGTCACAAGTTTTACTTTTAAAGGCCATCAGAATTTTATTTTCTTGTTGGCAGTCCCACCCAGGAACAAGAGAGAAAAATCGCCTAAGAAATGAAGCCCTTGTAAATAAAATATAATTCGCAGACAAGGAGCAGAATTTTCCTCTGGGTCATTATTAGTGAAACCCAGTGAGGGGATAACAAGGACAGAGACCTGATTAATTAAACATTTGCACTTATTGTGCGTAATTACAGTTTCGTGAATCATCCCATGGACATCTGCTTGCACGGAGCTGGAGGACCCACCACACTGGGCTTTGCAGGCACCCCAGGCAGAGCTCTGCGTGAGGCCTCCTTCACCAGACCAAGCAGCCTCAGCCTGCCCTGGCACTTGTCCCCATGGGAGGCACCAGACTGCCCTGGGGGAGTGCTGCCAGCCTGCCATCGTGGGGTGACACCTGTGTTTTCACATATTCGGGTTCCCCTGGCACACAGATGGTAGATCCACGTATCTGTCATGCCAATCTACCTCCCAGCCCTGAATGGCTCACAGGATTTGATATGTGGGGGCTTTTCTTTGAAACATTTTTAGAACAGTCTCTGACATGCTGTATTTGCAATTTAAAGTTTTTCATTGCTTTTGTTTTACTAATTAACTTATCTTGGGTTTTGTAACATTCTGGCAAAAAAAAAGCCTTGAATTCCTGAACCATGGTGAAAACCTTGATGTCAGCACTATCAGCTGTATGCTGTGGAGTTGCTAATAGAGACTGTGTCAGCCTGCTTAAAATTTACTGCAGTAGAAACATTAAATTGTCATAGCTCACATGCAGCTCTGCAATACACTTCCTCTTTGAAAAATAAGGGCAAAAAACACATTTTGTGCATCTGTTTCTCAAAAAGGGCTAGGACCAATAGTATTCCAAGCAGCCCTATCGCTAAAACATGATCTCTGCTTCTGAAGTGGCTGAGAGAGGCTATGCCTCTTGGACAGGTTGCAACAAGCTCATCTGGGATGGGAAAGAGTATCTATTGCAGAAAGTTGTTCATTGAGCATCTCTGGAGAAATGGACACATTCATGAGAGAAAGCTCAAAATTTTGGTTTATGCCTTGGCTTCCACTTACTGATGCATTTGATGTGTCTGGAAATCCTCTGTGTTACTAGCTGCAGCTGAGGGAGAAGAAGAAACTCAAATAAAATTAAGGAAGAAAATATAATATCATATTTTTATAGTTTTTTTTCTATTCTGATAGTGAATATAAAATTTCTCACCTCCCTCCCTTTTCAACTGGTAATTATCCTTCTTTTTTTACAGTACCTGTAGTTCTCCTTCCTCTGCATGTGTAAGAACAGATAGTAAATAAGAACATTTCTGGAAAAAAAAGTATACAGCAAGAACAGTCTGGTTAAACAAGCTACTTCTTACATGATAATTGAAAAGCACAACAGGTTTTACAGCAACAGAGGCTTAGATGTATGTGATCAGAAGGGAAATGGAGAAAAAGAGTTGTACAGTTGAAAACTTCTGCTGTATTTTCTGTTGTAAGAGGAATGGGTTTAAAACCCTGTTAGCAAAACCCTGCCAGGCACTATGGGTGTCAGCATCTTGTGTATGCAAACAGCTGAGTTATGTTCAGTGCTATAGAAATCTAGCTGTCACAAGTCAAAAAGATGTGCTGAGTTGGCCCAATACAATTTTAGAAACTCATTCTTGTTGATTTTTCCTTGTAGAAAAATACTTTCTGCCCCAACATCACCTCACTCCAGTGTTAAATGATAATGCTTGTAGCAGGTTAGTACCTGGTTTCCTTTAGGGATATCTTCTTCAGCCCACAATCCACATGGCCAGCTGTGGCATTCTGCCAGAAAAACAGCATGCTTTGAATGCCCATCAGATCCGCCCACTGATGTGGTTGGTTTCTGTGTGGGAATAATAGATAGCAAAATGCATCTTCCAGCCCTTAGAAATGAAAATATGCTGGACTGACAAGTCCAGCACTGAAAAGCAAAAATAGAGCTGGATACCTGAGTCAAGTCTTCAGACAGAAAATCAATAAATGTACTGCATATCTGCAGGGACAGTGCAATTGAGCAAACCTGCAGGTTTTCTCTCTTTATTCTTCCCGCAGACAATGGGATCTAGCGCTAAGGGTCCAGTAAGGAAATAAACCAATTGAAAACTCTGTGTTTGGTTGGTTGGTTTATTTCTGTTTCTGCCTCTTTTTAAACCTCCTGTTCAGTTTTATGATTTCATTCTAAGTACTCTTCATTATTCATTGCATTAATCTGATGTGCTGCAGGTATATAGGTTTAGCAAAAGTGATATTTGAATACAATATATCTGAATGACTCAAAAGAGACAAACTACAGCGTGTTTTCAGTACAGAGGGGTATGGAGGTGTTGTCAGATACCATCAGCATGGGCCACTTCTCAATATGGCAGAATGAGGAAAATAAACAAAAAAGGAGAACTGGTGCCAATTTTATAAGTGAATTTAAAGGGTAAGTAAATGCACTTTGCTCATTTTCAAAAATATTTATTCAGTCATCATTTTCAAGCAGTTTATCACAGAAGTCAGATTACACATGTGTAACCCACCCATGCCTCCTAACAGTCTTCATAACAAACTAACTCAACTACAAACACATCAGCAGTGATCCTAATACCTTTCTTTATAAGACTACTTTTAAAAAAAGGAGGAGAATTAAGATGTTTTACAAATTCTAACCAGTTTATGCTGGGAATTTGGCTTTCTGTTCATGGCACCATTAAAGAAAAAAGGGGCTGTTCTCATGAACAGAACTAAGTTTTGCAATTAATTTAGTTTTCAGGTTGGAAGAGGCATTTTAAGGGCAGTTGTAACTCTCTCTGATCCTCATTACCGTAAATTATGAATTTTAATATTTCTCTTCCTTCACTGAAATAGTAGATTCTTCAGGTGAAAAGCACAAGACAATACAACTTGCTACAATAGAGAAATGTGGTAAACTACTCAATTGTCTTAGGTGATGAGGTGCTTAATTTGTTAGAAGGTGCCACTAGAAATACGTATTTGAACAGACACCTCTCCTGTCTGATACCTGACATAATGCAGAGTAGTGATCATTACTAAAAACAGTGTGATAATCAACTTCCTCACTTTTTGAGGGAGGTTGGGCAAGAGAAACAGAAAGAAATCTCCATAGTGATCCTATCACAGCAACTTTGCTATGAAAATCATTGGCTTTGCTACAAACTGTGCTGATCCTTATATGAAAACAAACAGCAGGGAATCCTGAACAACTTACCGGCAAACCACGTAGTAACCACAGCAGCATTTTTTTTCCCTTTAAACCTTGCACTGCATAGTGTTACAATTGACTGCGTGACGCAGTAGCAGAAATCAATTGAAAACTCTAATAAGGGCACCAGATAGGAATGAAGCAAAGCAAGTGAAAAAGATTGTAGATGACATAGCAGTGCCGTCCGAATACATGATAGGAATGCAAAAAACAGCTAGCAGTTCTCAGTGATGTCAGTCTGTTTCAGCTTCATCAGTACCAGAGCAATAACATTCTGCATAGGAGAGTCAGCACTTCAGAATAATCAGAGAATTACAGAATCACAGAATGAACTGAGCTGCAAGGGACCTTAAGTAACTTCTAGCTCCATATTCCCTATGCCTGGGATGGATCGCCAGTCAAGCTGCCCAGGATCCATGGTTCATTAAAAATGTGGCCATGAATACCTCCATGGATGGGGCATTCTTGGCCCTGATGAACATCACAGGATTCATTTATCTAAGATGGCCTGGACCCTGATGCACTACATTTTACTTGGCCCTGATGAACATCATTGCATTCATGCGGGCCTACTCCCCAAACCTATCCAAAACCCTTCGGACAGCATCTCTTCCTCCAGTTGTATCTGCTGTATCACTCACTTTGGTGTCATCAGCAAATACACTGAGAATGCACTCAGCCTGTCTAAGTCATTGATAAAGATGTTGAAGAGCACGATGGACCCCACAAGTATATCACTCATCACCAGTTTCCCTCTGGACATAGACCCACCAAATACAACCCTCTGGTGCCATTATCCATCCAAGTCTATAACCACTGAATAGTCCACTTTTCACATCCATTTCTCACCAGTTTATGGAAAAAAAACTGTGCTGTGGGATCCTATCAAAGACCCTGCACAAGTCTAGTTGGAAAACTAGTTGCTCTTTCTTTGCCTACTGATGCTGTCATTCCATTGTAGAAGCCATTAGATTGGTGAGGCATGATCAGCCCTTGGTGAAACCACTCTGGCTACCTCAAATCATCTCCTTGACTTGTACATATTTACTTTCATCATTTAGTCTTGGACTTGCTCTTTGCTTACAGTGAGAGGGCGTTTGATTCTCCCAATCTCCCTCTAGATGTTCAAGGATTTGAGAGATGGGAGACCTGACTGCCAGTGAAGACAGAGGTAAAAATCTTCTTCAGTACCTCAGCTTTTTCTGTGTCTGTTTTTGCCAGCAGAAAATTGTCTGTGCTTTCAGCTGATGTCAAGAATTGACTCATTTTCTCCTACTTTCTTTATCATTTGTACTACAGATTTTTTCTGATTGTGCAAAACTTCATGACAGGATAGTCATTTAATGTCAGTAAAAGTTAAGTATAGAAAAGACATAAAAAGGAAAATGGGGAAATCTACCTATCTATTTGTCTATCTATACATAAACTACACGTAAGCAGGTAACACGATATAGGCATGAGACAGCCACTTTCTTCTACGTTTTAAAATTTGCTTAAATATTTGACAGAACAACTGGTTGTGGATATGAGACCCATAGAAGTTAAGGAGGCTGAATATTTGAATCTATTTATCTCACATTCTTTGGGAATGTTTTCAACAATCTTAAAATGAGCTTGAAGCTCTTACTTTCAAAGTCTCCAAGAAAAGAGAAGGAATTCTACTTGTAGCAACAAAAATATCTACGGCACCTACTTATCTCAGAAGAGGAGAAACAATTAAAATCACTGAAAAGTTTCTCATTAACATTCCTTAAAGCACTGAGCATCTTTGCAGTTTCTTGTGTGTCCACCTTGGGGATAATATCGGTACAATTGTAGGTATGTATACAGATCGGGAGAGAAAATTCTTGAGGGTAGCCCTGTTGAGAAGGACTTAGGGGTCCTGATAGATGAAAAACATAACATGAACCAGCAGTGTGCACTTGCAGCCCAATGGTATTCTGGGTTCCATCAGAAGAGGAGTGGTCAGCAGGGTGAGGGAGGTGATTTTCCCCCTCTATTTTGCCCTCATCAGGACTCCAGATGGAGAACTGCATCCAGGTCTGGGGTTCCCAACACAGGAAAGATGTGGAGCTTTTGGAGCAGGGCCAGAGGAGGACTGTGAAGATGATCAGAGGGCTGGAGTACCTCTCCTATGAAGAAAGGCTGAAGGAGCTGAGCTTGTTCAACCTGGAAAACAGAAGGTTACATTGTGGTCTTCCAGTATTTATAGTCAGATTATAAACAGGAGGGTAATCAACTTTTTACATGGGTAGATAGAGAGTACAAGGCGAAATGGTTTTAAACTAAAGGAGGGGAGATTTAGATTAGATTTCAGGGGAGAAGTTTTTACTGAGAGTGGTGAGGTGCTGGAATATGTTGCCCAAAGAGGCTGTGGATGCCTCATCTCTACAGATATTGAAGGCCAGGTTGGATGGGGCCCTGAACAACGCGATCTAGTGGTGGCAATCCTGACTGTGGCAGAGGGTTGGAACTTTATGATGCTTGAGGTCTTTTCCAACCCAAGCCATTCTATTATTCTATGATTTTACTGGTGAAATAAAAAGACAGAACTTCCTCTTGACTTTAGTAGTGTCAGGATTTCACACAGGAGATATACCGCCTTAGTTTCTGTATAGTTTACTAATCTTCCTTCCTAAGTGCCATTCCTACTTTCCATTCTTAATATGACCAGGCTCTCTCCATCATAGTTGGTTTAATTATAATGATTTTATAACTGTTTATTATTATTGTTTATTATTAAGAGCTGTTATTAAGAGCTGTTTAAATTGATGCACTTCTTTGACTACTTACTAGTGATTAAGTCTTTCTGTTTTGGAACCTACTAAATCAGTAGAAAAACAAAGTGAAAATCCTGCAGCAGAAAATGTTTCTTGCAGCATCCCTATGCTGTGAAAAAAGAACCTTCTGAAGGTGATTTCTGGTTTATAAGACATCAGATCTTTGAAGTCCTTTCAATCTGGAATCAATTCAGAAATTTACAGAATATGGGGTATCAGCCTTTGTTTATTCATAGTGATGAGTTTAATTAACACAATGTATATTCGTCATTTTTTTGCTTTTAAACCTTACCATTTGCTCATCAGCCAATCAATAAGTATTTTAATCCTCTCTTGTTTTCAGACACAGTTTTAACATCCTACAAATAGGAGCAGACTTCACAATCATTAATAGCTATTAGCAACCCTTTTGTTTTCTGATCATCAGCAGTATCTATAAATTCCACTTTTATCCACATGTTATATTATCTATCCTTCACTTACAATCTATTTCTGCAGTATTCATTATATATATATATATATATCTGCAGAGAGGTTCTATCAACCAGTTTTAAGAAATTAATGTTTTAAACAATTTCCTTACAACCATTAGAATTTCTCCTATTTGACATGGAAAAAAAGAAAAACAATAAGAACAAATTTCAGCCATAGAAATACTTCCAGATCTGTTTGCAAAACATAAAGTACGGATGAGGAAAGTAAAGCAATTTTCCCTGTTATAAATACCATTAAACAATTTACTTCAAGATACAAACTAACTTTTTAACCTGAATAGGTCTTGGTGATAATTAAGTCCATCAAAATGAAAGTGTTTGAAGGTCTCCCCGACATGTCAAGATGCAGCTGAATTTCTGTTCAGATTTGATCACAAGGTTAAAGTTTTGGTATGACTTTGTAATTGTTTGCTCTACTCTTGCCTGTTAACCAAATTGATAGTTCTAGGTAGACACAGAAGAACAACTCCCACTTAAATCTTATTTCCATTTTATTCATGTAAATGGTTTTTAAGTGGGCTAGAAGAGTAGGCATGATTACCTGCTTTGTTTTCATCATTTCATTCATTGATTGAAGAGAGAAACAGCAGGGTGGTTGATATTTGAAGAACACCTTTTCCAAGTTCTATCTCAACAAGAAGAAATTCATGCAGGGTTGAAGGAGGCACTGCACTGTGGATGAGCAATAACACCTAATATAACTTATACTTAAAAGTGAAGTGTACATGTCATTGATACAGGAGCATGCTATCTAGAAGAGACTGATGAATCATGTCCAATTTTTTCAACACCTTTATTTGTGGTGGGAGTGTGGGATAGAGTGCATCCTCAGCATGTTCATAGATGCTCCAAAATGGGAAGAGGGGCTAATGTATCACAGAGTTTTTCCATGATTCAGCGGGACTGTAACAAGCTAGAGAATCCAGCAGAGGAAACTCCTGCTGTTCAGCAAGAGAAAATGGAATCTCCTGTATTTGAACCGGTAGCCAAACACTGGCTTAGGTTCTCTACTGAGGAAGCGGAATCTCTGTCATAGGTAGAATTATACGCTATGTCACTAAAAGAAAAGTGGCAATATATTTATTGATATAAAACAGAGATATAACAAAGCTTACTCATAAACATGAGAGTGACTTGAGATTTGAGATGGCAAAGTGCTCTGGATTATTTACTGTATGGAAGATAGGTTTAAACACATTTTTCCAGGAGAACCTCCCACTGACAAATAAGGTTCAGACTCTAAGATTTTCTAAACACCTAGACTTCAGTGAAGTGTAGCTGTGGCTGGATCCAAACTCAGGCTTGGTTAATGGTTTATGTCTAAAGGCTGAGGAGGCTCTCTCATTGAGTCATGAAGTTCAGACCCTCTTGCTTTCTAGACTCCTTGAACCAACAAGGTAATAAGTAGGCTACGTATAGTTGAATCCAATCCTAGTCCAAGGTTTGCTCAGTGTTTATGTCTAAAGGATTGTATGTGCACAATTAATCAAAGATACAATCTTAGTGAAGCTTATGAAGCAAGATATTAGTCACTTAAGAACTGTCTGTAGCAGCAAGAAGTTATTTGACATCATAAGGCATAAGGGAGCTCTGCAGCAGGTGTAACCTCAAGAAGAGTCTCTACTCAGTGAGTGATCCTGCTGTACAGCCAGTTGCCATATGGGAGAACTCAACAACCTCTTGGACTGCTCACTAATTACAAGGAAAGACAATTGACTTATAGTCATATTTGCATACTGTAGATGTTAATTTCTTCCAAATTTGACATGATTAAGACATTGACCAGCACTATGGATAGATGGGTGCATTGCTCAAATTAGACCTTGACTATTGTGTTATTATGTTTCCACAAATCCACTTTTAAACAGATGCAGCTGTCATGGTCACTCACATCTATAATGATTGTTGTTAATCATTAACTGCTCAAGCTGGGTGCAGCCATCAGGATCTGATAATTATTGTTTGAGCAGGGTTATGGGGAAATAAAGATCCGTCTATGGAAGAGGTAGAACACACAGTCATAGTCTCCATCCTTGGAGATTTTCATCATCTGACTGGGCACAACCTTGGACAACCTGCTCTATCAGACCCTGCTCTGAACAGGTGACACAGACTAGATTGTATCAAGACGTTCCTTCCAACATAGATGATTCAGTATTTCCGAGTTTTGTAAAACTTTCAGCCAGTGGTTTGTTTGCTGTTATTTGCTGCAGCAATTTATTAATTAGATGACTTTGTTCTGTGATCTATGAGAATGATTAAATCACTATTGTAGTGTGCCATAATGGAAGCAATCATCAAAAACCAGGAATGTCAGGAAACAACCTGAACGCTCTTGGGTACAGTGAGCTAAAGACAGTGAATTATGAAATTTTAGGGCATGCTCATCCTCTCTTTCGCTGTGAATACAAATGTCAAATTTCAAAACAACCATATTCTCCTTCCAACATGTTACTGGAGTGACTGGTCTCCTGGTGTGTACACTGCACACTATGCATTCTGAATATATACTGAGTGAATTGATTGATTTTGATAACTTTCATTTTGCTATTAGCTTTACACTTCTCTAAGTTCCAATCTTCAAAACTTTTAGTTATCATGTGGTGGTCCCCCACACATCCTTATCTCCAAAATGGAGGAATGTGGATTTGATGGGTGGACCACTGGGTGGATAAGGAATTGGTTAAAAGGCCACAGACTGAGGGTGGTCATCAATGGCTCTGTGTCCAGGTGGAGGCCAGTAACGAGCAGCATCCCGCAGGGGTCTGTCTTGGGACCGGTGCTCTTTAACGTCTTTGTCAATGACATCAATGATGGAATCGAGTGCACCCTCAGCAAGTTTGCTGATGACACCAAGCTGAGTGGTGTGATTGACACAATGGAAGGAAGGTATGCCATTCAGAAGGACCTTGACAGGCTGGAAAGGTGGGCCTGGGTGATGAGGTTCAACACAGCAAAGTGCAAGGTTTTGCACTTGGGCCAGGGGAAGCCCAGGCATCCATACAGACTGGAAAGAGTGGACCTTGAGAGCAGCCCTGCAGAGAAGGACCTGGGGGTCCTGATGGGTGAAAAACTTAACATGAGCCAGCAGTGTGCTCTTGCAGCTCAAAAAGCAAATGGTATCCTGGGCTCCATCCTGGCCAGCAGGGACAGGGAGGTGATTGTCTGCCCTGGTCTTGTGAGGCCCCATCTGGAGTACTGTGTCCAGGTCCGCAGCCCCCAGTACAAGAAAGACAGGGAGCTGTTGGAGAGGGTCCAGAGGAGAGCCACGAAGATGATCAGGGGACTGGAGCACCTCCCCTACGAAGACAGGCTGAGGGAGCTGGGCTTGTTCAGCCTGGAGAAAAGAAGGCTGCAGGGTGACCTCATTGCAGCCTTTCAATACCTAAAGGGAGCCTACAGACAGGAGGGGAATCAACTCTTTGAAAGGTTAGATAACTGCAGGACAAGGGGAAATGGTTTTAAGTTGAGGGAGGGAAGATTTAGGTTGGATGTCAGACAGAGAGAGTGGTGAGGCGCTGGAACAGGCTGCCCAGAGAGGTTGTGGATGCCCAGTCCCTGGAGGTGTTCAAGGCCAGACTGGATGGGGCCGTGGGCAGCCTGGCTTAGTATTAAATGTGGAGGTTGGTGGCCCTGCATGTGGCAGGGGGTTTGGAGATTCATGATCCTTCAGGTCCCTTCCAACCCGGGCCATTCTGTGATTCTGTGATTCTGTGAAATTACATTATTTATTTATTTATTTTAAGAAAAGCAAAAGCACTAAGGGTAAAACAATGTTTTCCTTTTGGACAGGCTACGTTTTTTTTTCTTTCTTCCTTTTTTTTTTTTTAGATTAACTCCTCACAATGTGAATAATCAGGGCAAAGAAAACTCAATAAGTATCTTTTAGAATTTATTTATGTTGGTATTTAGAACAAAAGTACAGTATTAGGTTTACAACTTAGCTCAGTGACCCTGTATTTCTGATAGAATAATATAAGGAAGATCTAATACAAGACAATACTAGAAACACTCAAAGTTTCACTACTTGGAAGTACTTTATTCCTTTCTTCATTCTCACAGAGAACTGCTTCACTCCAGGAAAAAAATAAAATTTTCACTGTAGGAAAAATACTAGATGTATAAACATAGAAAGCAAAGAGGAAAATTGTATATAAAAAAATTGAAATTTAAAAGTAAAGGTATTAAAAAGGAAAAAGAGCCTGTTAATACCACTAGAAAGTTTGGGTCACAACACTTTCCTCAAGAGTACAGCCTCGCAGATTTCAGTTTCAAGTCAACTCAAGCATTTCAACTTCATGTCCCTAAGATTTATACCCTTTTGAGAGCCTCAGATTTACAGTCTCTAAATTGGGTGTGAATTAGACAACAGACAATGAACAAAGATGACTAGCAGCTGTACAGAGAAATAAGTTTGTGTTTGACTGTCTCACACGGTGAACTGTAACTATGCTTTGTAAGAGGTTCTTGCAGACTCAGACAGCGGTAGAAACCATTTCAGTTATTAAAAGAAACCAAGGCTTTTTGTGCTGCACCAAAAAGAGGAAACTCCTCCCTTTCAAATTGTAAATCTTTAAAGTGCAATTCTTTCTGGCTGGAAGGAGGACTTCAGACACTTTTTCAAATAACCCCAACCATTTAATCTGTACCCTTCAGGAAGTCAAGCTGTGTGTGTACGTGAGACAGAAACATTTTTGCTGAAATAGGAAGAATCTTCTGTTCCTGCTCAGCCCACTGTTAAACTGCATGCTTCTGATAGGGAAAAAAACTTAGTTTTCTATTGCAGAGAACGGTATTATTTGCCTCATGAATGTAACTTCTGCAGTCTGGTCAGTACCTGTAACCACAGAAGACTACTGTGGGCAGATTTCTCCTGAAAAGGAAATGAAAGATGGATTCTTTAGGATAGAAATTTAGTTTTGTTTGTGTAGAAAACAGGCTGCATTTGATTTTACTGGAAAAGAGGTCTCAGACATTCATGAACGATCCTACTTATCAATTCTTAAATTTACAATTAGTGACAATCCAAAGTCATTTAGTCAAGGCATTGTCCCACTATGTTAGAAATTCTAGCAAATGCAGAACCCCAGGAGTAATATTTATCACTTACCCTATCTTTTCCTGTGCAATGATCAGCAATCAACCAACTACAGAAGTGCAAATCCAAACAACATAAGTATTTCACAAAAACTTAGTGAAGACATTAAATGTAATTACAGTTGTAGAAGAGAATGAGAGAATGTTTCATAAGAGAAAAAATGTACTTTCAGTAAATCAGGATAGCTTCACAGACTTCAGGATATTAGTATAGTAGAGATGACCATGAAATAACTTTGCAGATAGGTAATGGTTTTCATCTGAGGATTTTTTTAAAGTACTGCAGCAAAAATGGGTAGAAATTCTTATTCAGGATAGTTTTTATTCAAGCTTACAGATAAAGGAATTCCATGATGAAAGGATATGTTTATTTGTTTCTCTGGCTTCTTTTAAGGAGAAGTTGACATGAAAGATGAGGGGTTTATGTTCTGTTTCTGAGAGAGGGACAAAGCCAGCATCTTCTGCCCATATCACAGAATCATAGAAAGGATTGGGTTGGAAGTGACCTCAAAGACAACCTAGTTTCAACACCCTTTCTTCGTGCAGGATTGCCAGCCACTAAATCAAGTACTAGATCAGTGTGCCCAAGGCTCTATACACCTCCAAGGATGGAGCATCCACAACGCCTCTGAGCAATACATGCTAGCACATCACCACCCTCTCACTGAAAAATCCTCCCTGACACCTAATCTAAACCTCCTCTCTTTTAGTTTAAAACTGTTCCCCCTTGTCCTATCACTATTTACCTGTTTCCCTCCTGCACTGGAAGGCCACAGCATGTTCTCTCTCCAGCTTTCTCTTCTCCAGACTGAACACACCCAGCTCCCTCAGCTTGTCTTTGTAAGGGAAGTGCTCCAACATGTGAAATATTAATCCATGAGTAAAATCACACAAAACCTTTTCTTAGAATTAAGCAGGCTTTTGCTGCAGTACAAGGCTACAGCTTACTTCATGTCCTCTAAAGACCCAGAGATTCACTTTTCTGTCTGGTCTTTCACAGTTAAAGCTTTGTATAGCTGGTCTCCATTTTTAACTTATTTCCATAAAGCAGAAAAATATTGGAAAAATACTGTCATAGTTTTTCTTAATTGGTCATTTTTACGTGCCTTCCTCTTTGGAGAATTTTGACCAACTGACTAGAACTAAAGCTGTTCATGTATGAAGACACTGCATGGACAGTTAGACTTCAGCTACACCAGGTTCCCGCAAGTCTATGTACAGCTTCACCACTCTGTACTGGTCAGCACAGCACAGTTTTGAGTTTCTAGAAGCTGGAAGGATTCTTTTTTTTGAGTCAGTGGCGACACACAAGAATTGGGTCCTGAGGATCGGACTCCTATAGGTGCTGCCCACTGAACCCACACTGCTCTCCACCATATGCCAACAGGCTTGGCACAGATCTTGGAAGAAGCCAGTAATTTCTACTCTGAAGTTGTTAGTCCGATTCCAAACACTTTCACAGTGTCTTAGACATTATAAGGAAGCTAAATATTTTTATTGAAATCCATAAAGACACTTAAATGAGCTGCTGTTCCTAAGCACTAATACAGTTTTCTATGGAAAATCTGTGAGTGATTTACCACTGACAAAAGATTCAAGTGTTTAATTACACTTTTACTGCTCACATAATATTCAAATAATCTTAGCTATACTTTTTAGAACCAAAGTGTGTTGTTCTAATATCACTATAATATCTAATATCACTAATCACTAATTAGTAATTTAATTAGTAATTTAATAATCACTAATCACTAATATCACTATAAGATAACATCAGAATCAGGAAGTTTCTGTTTTTGTATGAAAATCTTTTGAAATATAAAGTTTTTCATACAAACTGGGCCCATTTGCAGTTGCAGACTTCAACCAGGCTGGCTAACATCAAGTTAAAAAATGACATTGGCTTGCAAAAAATCAAAGAACTATGAGTCATTAGCAAACTCATTTCCAGAACACAGAATTCTAATGACTTCCAGAAAATATCCTGCAGTCATGAGAAAAATCCTGGAAAGCACAGAGCCCAAATACATGACAAAACCCTGTGGGACTAGACAAGAAGCCTGCAGGCTACTTCAGCCAAAATAAGGAAGTTTATAGCAGCTGTCCATATGAGGAAGTTATTTTGGAACCGTTATTTTACCATGCAGAAGTACAGTATGAAACATACCCTATCTACTGTGCACACAAGATTTTGTAGGATCACCAATGTACACTGTTTCTCACATTCCACTTCAAGAGCTCTTGTTTATTTGTGAGAACACAGTTTACAATTTTCTGTGCCTTACATGCTATGTCTGTGCTTATTTCCCCAAAATGTTTTTAGATCAGCATGGAGATTTAACATTAAGAACTATATGGAGAAATAAAGTTTCTAATTTTTTTCTAAGACAAGAGGAAAAGCTACTGATGTGTCCTAAAGAAGCTTACAAAAGCTATCAGAAAGGGCTCCCACAACAAATCTTTTTGAAGTTGACTTTGCACTTTTCAAGGTACATTTACTAATTTACGTAACACACCCATCAAAAATCTTGAGATGAATTTATCTGGAGACCCAACAAGTCTGTCTTATCAGTCCTCTCAAAAGGCATGAAAACATATACAAGAAAAAAAATCTAGTTCACATTTCCTGTCAGTATATAATGAAAATTGCCACCATTTAGACAGTACAGGATTCCTACTCCAGCAGGGCAAGAATATTCTGCCTTCCACTCTATTCTTCTAGCAACACGATATGTCAGTGTATACTTTGCTGAAGAGAACTTTCTGTCAACAATCAGTGTTTCACTGGCATTAATGTGCAGTAAAAGACAACGAAGCATGACTCAATTAAACCACCAAATACTGCATTTAAATAACATTAACACCTGACATTTTAAAAGAACTGTGCAGGATTTTAGCTGCATGACTCTCGTTAAGGTCAGTGCTTTAATAATACAGCTTCTTAACCCAAATGCCTGACATAAACTTGTATCAGTAAGCCAATTGAGAATAAAGCCTGAAACTAGAATGCATCTTCTTCAACAAGTATATTGCAGGAAAGATTTCTCCCATGCTATTGTTTGCAGGAACAAATTTTATTAACATTCTCATGGCACAGAAGTAGGAAAGTACTTCATATTTAATATTTAATTATCTTGCTGTTCAGATAACTACCTTATGAACAAGGGATTTTGGAATAATTTTAAACCATTTTTTATTCATTAAAAATCTCAAATGTCATTGGGATGTTACAGAATGAATATAGCATGGGTTCCAGCTAGTGTGTGCCAGCAGATCCCTATGCATTAAAGAGATTTTATGTGTGGAGTCATGATGGGCTGGCAAATCAACAAACTTAGTATATATTGAAACTACTGAAAATATTGCCTGATTCATACAAATGTATCCCTATCATACACATATACCACATTCTTCCATCTAATGGTATTTTCCCTGTAAAATGTAAAAGATGTATGATTTACTTAACAGAGTACTGCTCACTGTAAATAGTCTATAATGTTTGTTGCCAGAACATTCAGAACCAAGACATTCCTGTAAATTAAGCCATTCAGGCACTGAGTGAACAGTTATTGAGGCTGCTATATGAGTTAGCTGTGTATCATGCAAAAAAGTAATGTAAATGTGTTTATGTATTAAATATAATTGTCTTTTATTTTGAAGAACCTGCACTAGGAGGTTATACATTTCTTCATCATGAAAAGAAAAGATAATTAAATAATAATGATCACAGTGTTTGTGTTTAGAGTGAATCCAGTGTTATTTATTTTTTAATTAATGATTTTTATTCAATAAATCATAACAAAATCTAGCAACTTCTGAAGTTTTAATCAGGCATCAGTAGAACCATGAGAAGACAATCTGGGATCAGCAATAATCATTTAATAGTATTATCTTACAAAGGGAGATGAAGTAGGAGTAGTGAATAAAGAAGTGAAGAAAAATTGTTCACTGGGCTCTACGTGCTGCTGATCATTCACAGGAAACAGTTTAGTTTTCAGACATTTCTTCATACTTTTATTTGAAATTATTCAATTTAATGCACTCTGTCACTGGACACCAGAAATGGCAGTGAAATACCCGTTTTCTTCTGCATTGCCGAATGACTGGTTTGTAAAGTAAGAATTTTTTTTTTTTTTAACATTAGCAATACGTAAAACTGTATTTATTGCACAAAATCCTTACACGATGCTCCCCATGACAGTAAAAAAAGACCTATATTAGCATGACAAAGAGGATATTGCCGTCCATCTTCCATTGATACGGAAGATCTATTTGAAGAGAAAAAATCAAGTCTACATCTGTAAAATCACAGTACAGGTACATAATCTATAAGGGTATTTATTTATAGCACTTTTCATCCAAAACCATCATACATAAAGGAGACAAATAGTTGTAACGTGTTAAGATCACTTTAAATTCTATTGTTTTAGTATTCAATACCCAGCATGGAGGAAAGAAGACACTTGAACACTGTAAAAGGTAAATTTCTGGGTCCTAAAAGGGAGCATAATGTGAAATGATTGTCTAAAAATAATCAGATTATGAAGACCAAAGTAAGGCTGAATCAAGCAAAGTCTACTAACATTATAATGGGCAAGATGAAAGCTGCAAAGACAGGAAAGAATGTGGCAGATCCACAATGTGAGTTTAAATTTCAAGCATATTAAATTTCAGTGCTGATCAACAACTGAGAGTGAAACATTGAGTAAGCTGGTGTCAAGGTCCAACAGTGGAAGAAAGATACTCTTCACATAAAGATTTGGATCTAACTGATACTGGTTCACTGGTCTTCAACTGAACAACAGAAAACACGAAGAGAAAAATTCTTCTGATGTAATTTTGTATTTCAAAAGAGAGCTTAAATAGTTTTTAGGTGTCAGCCTTTACCTCCAAATAAGCAGACTTGGATAACAATAAAGATTGGTACCTTTTAAAGTATAAGAATGACCCACCACTGAACAAGAAAATAAGAACAAGTTATGTGAACAACAAGTTGAATTCAAATCTCCTTGTACAGCTAGGGTCAGAGGGTTGTGATAAGTGGCACAAGGTCCACCTGTAAGTCTGTTATCAGTTGTGTAGCACAGGTGTAAATACTGGGGTCAGGACTGCTTAAGAACTTCACAAATGACCTAGTAAATGAAATGCAGTCACCCTCTACAAGTTTGCTGTTGAGAAAAAAGCTGGGAGGAGTGTCTGAGGTGGGGATCTAAGACAGGCTGGGGACTAATCAGATAGGGAACAACATAGCAAAAAAGAATCTGGAAGTCTTCACTGACTCTAAGTTGACCATCAGACAGGAATGCTCTCTTGCCCAAATCACTGACAGAATGATAGAATCATAGAATCACGGTCTCATTGACTGGGTGTGTTGGAAAGGATCTTAAGTATCATACAATCTTGCTTCCATGGGCAGTGTTGCAGTGGATCAGATAAGGCTATTCAGGGTCCCATCCAGCCTGGCCTTAAACACCTCCAGGGATGGGACATCTTCCAAACAGATAACCCAAATCTCACCTCTTTTAGTTTAAAAACATGCCCACATAAAAGGCCGCTTCCTTTCTGTTGGTAAGCTCCTTTTAAGTATCAGAAATCAACAATAAAGTCTCTCCTAAGCCCTTCCTTCTCCAGACAGAACAAGCCCAGCTCCCTCAGCTTGTCTTCATAGGTTAAATTCTCTAATCCTCTGAATATCTTCGCAGCCATCCTTTGAACATGCTCCAACAGTCCCACATACTTCTTATGCTGGCAGCCCCAGACTTGGACTCAGTACTTCAGATGGGCCTCATGAGAGAACAGTAGAGGAGAAAAACAGTTACCTCCCTCACTCTGTACACCCTCTTCTGATACAGCCCAGAATACAGATGGCCTTCTAGGATAGAAGCACACACTGCTGGCTGGATAATGACAAGCTTTTTGTCCACCAGAAAGCCAAGTCTCTCTCCACATGGTTGCTCTCATGAGAGTCCTTCTCCCAGTCTGTACATGTATCTAAGATGGCCTGGACCCTGCTGCACTACATTTTACTTGGCCCTGATGAACATCATTGCATTCATGCGGGCCTACTCCCCAAACCTATCCAAAACCCTTCGGACAGCATCTCTTCCTCCAGTTGTATCTGCTGTATCACTCACTTTGGTGTCATCAGCAAATACACTGAGAATGCATTCAGCCTGTCTAGGTCATTGATAAAGATGTTGAAGAGCACGATGGACCCCACTCATCACCAGTTTCCCTCTGGACATAGACCCACCAAATACAACCCTCTGGTGCCATTATCCATCCAAGTCTATAACCACTAAATAGTCCACTTTTCACATCCATTTCTCACCAGTTTATGGAAAAAAAACTGTGCTGTGGGATCCTATCAAAGACCCTGCACAAGTCTAGTTGGAAAACTAGTTGCTCTTTCTTTGCCTACTGATGCTGTCATTCCATTGTAGAAGCCATTAGATTGGTGAGGCACGATCAGCCCTTGGTGAAACCACTCTGGCTACCTCAAATCATCTCCTTGACTTGTACATATTTACTTTCATCATTTAGTCTTGGACTTGCTCTTTGCTTACAGTGAGAGGGAGTTTGATTCTCCCAATCTCCCTCTAGATGTTCAAGGATTTGAGAGATGGGAGACCTGACTGCCAGTGAAGACAGAGGTAAAAATCTTCTTCAGTACCTCAGCTTTTTCTGTGTCTGTTTTTGCCAGCAGAAAATTGTCTGTGCTTTTAGCTGATGTCAAGAATTGACCCATTTTTTCCAGGACCCATAGAATTGTAAACATTCAGTCTGAGTTGGTTCTGACTTCTTGTTCTATGTTGTAGGAGGGATTTTGCTCCCCATCCCTCACCTAAAGATTCAGGGATGTGAGAAGCCTGGCTACCAGGAAATTCTAAGGCAAAGAACTTGTTTACTACTTCAGACTTCCCCATTTTGGTTGAAGCCAGTTCTCTCTTTTCACTGATCAGATGAGCCTTGGCCTTTTTTGTCTGACCAGTGTACCTGTAGGATCTTTCCTGATCCCCTCTCTGCACATCCAGACAGCATCCCTGCATCATTCCTAGGCTGCATACTCCCTGCTTCTTCTGCCTGCACATTTCCTTGCTTTCCTTCCTTCAGTTTGTCCAGCAGATACTTACTTGTTCAGCTATGACAGTTTCTTGCCTCTGCATGTTTTCTTATACTGAGGGATGGAGATCTCTTACCCTCTCTGAAAGGTATCCTTACAGAGCTGCCAGCTCTGTTCCATTCCTATTTCCCTAGCGACAGTTTCCTGAGTGATCTCATCCAGCAATTCCTTAAACAGCCAGTTCACTTTACTGAAGTGTAGGGTCCTCACTTGCTCTTTGCCAGCCCCGTATTCCCTGAGATCATGAACACCACTGAGGCATGGTCACTACATCCCATCCACAGAGTCAATTCATCTGATGTGTTCTCCTCTTTCTTCCCAGGTCCCAGTCTCTAGCTGGGAGGAAAGTGGCAAAAAAAAGGATGCCGTCAGCCTCCTAGAGCTACTTCAGCTACTTCAGGAGAAGTGTTGACTGAAGGTTGAGGGATGTGACACTCCACGCCCTGATTTCAGCATGCCTGGAGTGCTAGTTCCCTTCCCGAGCCCCTATTAGGAAGACATGGACTTGCTGGAGTACCGAGAAGGTCCACAGAGTTGATTGCTGGAAGGCCTCAAGTTCCTATGTGGAGAAGCTAAGAAAGCTGTAATTCATTTAGCTTGCAGAAGATAAGGCTTAGGTTATAAATACCTGCAAAGTAAAGAAGATGCAGACAGTCTCTTCTGTGCAGTGCTCAGTGACAGGACAAGCAGCAATGGGCAAAAATGGAAATATACAAAATTCACTTAAATGTAAGAAAAGAAGCATTTTTACTCTCAGGGTGAATTCACACTGGAATAAGCTGAGAGGAGAGATTGTATATAGACTCCACTATTGCAGATACAGAATCCCAATTCAACATGACTCTCAGTAATTTTAGTTGACCATGTTCTGAGCACATGGCTTGAACTACTCGATCTCCAGATGTACCTTCCAAGCCCAACTGTCCTTTATTTACTTTGCACAGAAATAAAAATTCTTTTTCCAGCAGAGGAGAAGGCTCCCATAATTATACATCAAACTTTACTAACAGTAAAACTTGTACTGAATTTGCAAATATTTGTGGGAGAAAAGGAGAGCTGAAAAACCCTTCTCTGCTACTGCTGCAGTATTAATTGCTTACGGTATGTGATAATACAGTCAGCTCAATAAACACTTTGCCAAGAACTGCATGCAAACACATACTCAAAGAGTTTGTATTAAAAACTGTAAAACTTCCTATTCAGTAGAAATCATATAATTCATAATCTCTTTCTAGAGATGAGTTGCTTGTCAGGAAAATAAATTAATTTTATTTTTAGACCTACCAGAAGGCAGATCTGTAATTAATTATTTCTTGTGTGGTTTTCCAAAAATCCTGGAGAATATTCTAATCCACCAAAAACAGACTTCCTTCTAAGGAAAACTTGTTTGTTCTCATAGAACAATATAGATGATGGAATTGAAGTTCCTTAAGTGGAAGCAGTCCTTCTGACATCCCAAGCCCAAACCATGCATAGCTTTGAAAATAAGATTCAAGGTCTCAAACTTTGTAACTTCTGAAGCAGACAACAAAAGCAAAAGGTATAAAACCAGTCATGGATTCTCTTTTGGCACCTACTTTTACCAAACTGCATTGTCACTTTTTACACAAGCATGATTTTTTTAGTGTCCTCCCAGAATGGAAAGAAATGCTTTGGTAGGATCATTTGTAAACTATAATGGGAGATCTTGCCAGCTGGATTTCTTCTATTTGCTTGGAGTTTATCACAAATTCCAATTTATCACATGCCTGGAAAAGCAACGTGGGATTATTTAACTAATGATAATCCAGTTTATTACTCAACAACTTCTTTACAATATGTGAAAGAGGAGCTTCCCATTACAAATGAGACATCAAACATCCAAACAACACATATTTCAAAGTCTCTTCAAAGCACACGGGTTTATGAAAAAGTCTATAACTTTCAGCTGGTCAGTATTTTAACAGATTGAAAAGGCCCTCCTTTTAATAAAAGTATACAAATCAGTTTATGTGAGAAATCATAGCTCGCTAGATTATTTCTATTATCTACAACCAGTTTGCCATAGCTGTGACCTCTATACAATCTTAATGCTTGGAGAAGCTGAAGTAACTAGAGGAGATCAGACCTAGTGAAAGCTAGATATGGATTTCAGAAAGAAAAATAGATTTCATAAATAAATCACTTCTCTGTATCTAGATATACAATATCATATGTATTGGCGATGACAGGGAAGGGACAAGCATGTAGCAAATTTTCTTCACTAAGTTGAGATAATATAGTACTGTCTCCCTGAAACTACAGAGTACCATGAGAATATATTTTAAAAATGAAACACACAAACACTTCTATATGCAGTACTGAAAAAAACCTGCTCAATGTATTATGAAATATATTATTTCATTCTTTGTGCAAACATAACAGATGCTTGATAGTATATCCATCAGGGAAGAATACAGTACTTGCAGCACCTCAAGACTGGTCTCTTCCAGGAAGCAGGAGAGCCAGCAAAACCTCTATCTTCAGTGTTCAAGACTAAATTCATCAGCATTAAGAAAAGGAGTGTTCTTCCTGTATCAGATAACTTTTATTGTGAGAGTTCAGTTTTGGAGAATTTACTATTTGTTTTTGCATGGCTGTGTATTAGTACACATGCATATCATGACTGTCAGCAATGGACCTGTACAAGAGGCTACCTGAAAACATGAAAGTCTTTGATTAAAGTTCTTTTGTCAGGTGTTTGAGATTTGTATCAGCCTTCCTGGTACCTGAGAACAGGGGCATCTGGAAGACTTTGATCATCGTAAGTTGTATATTATCTACACAAATATTGTTTTCCAGAAAAAATGGAATTTCAGTAGTCAGGGCTCTAAAATCAAATCCTGTCTTTGACATACTAGAAGAAACTACAAATTCCTTAATGCATAATATTATTTTTCTAATGTATCACTGGTCCATAACAAGAAACAATCTATTATATAGATTTTGCATTCAATCTTTTTGTCAAAAACTACATAGTACATCAAAAGTTAATAACATTGGGGAGTTCAGTGATTAATATGGAAACAAGTGTTATATTACAGATTTTCTTTTGTTCCTCATTCACAATGATGAAACTGCTCGGATTTAACCTTTAAGGGTTAAAGAGTTTAATCAATGTCAATGTCTGATCTTCTGAAGGCGATAAAGAACAGTCTGTCTAGCGATACCCAACAGAACATCACTTTGTCAAGCCACAAAGCGCCCAATAGCTTGTCAAGTAAGCTACCAGAAACCTCTTTGTGGTTAGAACTCAGCTCCTTCCTGCTTGACCTATTATTTGATATTTGACCACTTGGTTGCAAGACACTTGCTCTTTCCAGCTGAAATGTCACTGGGGCATCTTGTCAGCTCCCCGACATCTCGGCCTGACATACAATTTTACTTTTGTGTGCTACAAGGCAGAAAATGCAGGGCAATGGCCTTGCTTTAAATTCTGTCAGCATCAAAGATAGGCATCACTCTTGGGTCCTACCAACAACAACAAAAAAGAAGTCTATTTGAAGGTCAAAACAGCCATTACTTTAAAGTCTTTCAGCTTAAACTAAATATATTACCTGCAACATTGGTTTGGAAACTGTCCTTATAAAGTACATAAACATATCATCAGAAATCCTCCCTGCACAATTGTTCTTCTTTCTTATGAAATGCAGACTTGGTAAAAGGGTGAGTTTTCAATGCCTGCAGGGACCAGATTCAGCAGTTAACTTAACTTGTTCAAATAGGCAAGTGGTATCATGTAGCTTTACAAGGAGCAACCTGACCTTCTCACATTGACCAGCAGTGACATTATTGTGCAGGAAGAGAAGCAGTCACATCATTTCTGTTTTGCACAACCTGCTTAAAGTTTGCAACTAAATGCTTGTCTTCAGTTGAGCTGACAAGAGAAAAGAGGGGGCTCAGTGAACCATGGCAGGGCTGCCATGAAATGACAGGAATCATTGGCATACATTTCAAATAGCTCTCTCAATCCTATTAAAGTATTGCAGTCCTGCTTTAAAATAGACAAGTATGAAACAACTTTGATAGATAGAGACTAAAATGGCTTATTGATTTTTTTTTTAAGACTGAGGAAAATTACCCAAAATGTGTCATTCTTTAACATTTAAAAATATATTACATAAAAAAGAGCAACCACAATAAATAAAAGTTAAAAAAATTACTGTTTTGGTATGCAAAGAACTAGTAGCATAGAAATGTGAACATATAAATGCACATTTTCATAAAACCGTAAAATTAATGTCAAAAAATACAAACGCTGAACTACAATCCAAAGGTAGCAACAAAATTGCACTTTAATTGCATCATTTTACATTAATGCAATTTTTTTTCCTTCTCGAAGATTATTGATACAAAATCCATTTTCCATTGTTCTTTTGGGACTGGATGTGACACTCAGGGTGAAGGAATAGACTGAAGACTGAGAATTGGCTCTATTGTGCATAAAACTGTTGTAGGATGTGTCAAGATCAGCTTGCAATGCCAAAAAATCTGGGATTCAACGCTGGTCAGGCTGAATTCCTAGCTTGATGTCATGGTGATGTTTGAACTCCCTCTTGATTCCTGAAGTAAAATGAAGTAATATAAAAAATAAAATCCTGAGAGATTCTACACTCAATGTTAAGCAAGCAAGAAAAATAGTGTATATATTGATGCACCTTTTATACTTATATTATACCCTTTACAAATAGATGTATATGAAGTATCTGCAAGTGTCCATTTTTTGCTTCAAACATTTATTTAAAGTATACCTGAATATATATATAAGTATATATAACCCTGTAATAAGCAGAAACAAAGCAGAAACACACCAATTGTGCACTAATAAGTATTATAAAAGCATGATAAAACTATAGTCCATCTTATTTGAAGTGTTTAAAATATCCACAGAAAACAGATAGTCCTTTTCATCACCATTTCTAAGTTCTGATTTTCTTAAGCAGGTACAGAAACATCTCTGTCACTGTTATTGGGAAAAATGCGCTTTGTTACCAGTGGAAGTTACTAAATCACTTTAAAATATATTTTGCCATAAATTGAAATCAAACATTGCATATTCTTTGAGCATTAGCTTGTTAGAAGACTGTTGAGAATATACACTGAGTGTACCTTGCCGGGGAACACAGCTCATCTTTCAGTGAATCAGACATTCAGTCAAACAGTTACAAAGGTTAGACCATCTAAAATTCAACACTAAATAACTTGCAGAGCCAAAACATTGTGCATTCTACTTTGAAAGATTATGAGTACCAGTATATTGACATTAATATAAACACTAAATAGAGACACTGCATATTTATTTGAATATCTATTAAAAAATACAAAATGCAATGTCATATTACTTTTCTGCCCTTTATCAAGGTACTTTTAGCCAACGTTCTACATAGCTGTGAGAAGTATAATCAATCATTTCACTATGCCAGAACGTATGGGAAAACTTCACATGCAAAGCATAACTATGGATAAGACAAAAAGTAAGGCTGTTACAGCGCATCCTATCTTATTTTTTAAACATTCTCTTTTCAGCATTTGAGAAGGAGTGTATGTGTATACACATAGACAAACACACAATGAGGAAGAAATGCACATATATATAGGCACACAGGTTCCAATACACAGACTCACAGATACACAGACAGAGGCAGCAGGGTGTATGTATATTCATATTTCAACTAATCCAGACTCAGTCATATGTATACGGACACGTTCATGAAAGATCCCCCTTTCCTCTCTTACTATTGCTGGAGAAAAATCAATGGTTGCTTCTAATACCTATTTCAACAGTTCTCTTTGATATGGACTCTTTTGATTTCCTGGCTCATCACATCTGCCATACTGCAGATCCTGTAAACAGCTGGGTTATGCTACACCTTCATTAAGAACACATATAGTAGCCAATTTAGATGACTGATGCAAGGAGATGATTAAAATGAGGTGGTGCCTTTAGTTTTTCTAAACTACGGTGGTTATGATGAGATAACCAGAGTGATCTATAACACACTGCCTATTCAGTCCTGCTCAATACTATGCAGAATGGGAACCACTACAGAGCAAAAGCACAAAGAAGCCTCACTGTGTTTGTAGCAGCATATCTGAAATGAGATCTCAGTGAAGGTATCCACCTCTTACACTGAGTAATAGTTTGTGATTTGTATGCTTTAATTAGCTGGCATAAATTCTCTCTCTAAAAAAAAAAAAGTCATTCAAAAGAAAATATTAACAAGATATTGAAATATGCAAATAAACTGTGAGATTATAGAAATAGTTCTGTGTGTAAGTAAATGAAGTCACTAAGGCATAAGTTATTAACAGGTTTCACTCTGGATAATAAATACTGAAGATAAATATAAACATAGAAATTTTTACTTCTTTCATTATCTTAATTTATCAGCATATCTTAATGACCAAAATTGCACGCTACTATTGCTACCTTATAATTTTTTTTTTTTTTTTTGATATAGTGATGTTACTTTTTGAGGAACATGACATCAAAATCCCAGTAAAAAGAAATGAGATTTCCTTTGAGAATAGCAGAAAAAAGTATGAAACTTAATGATTGGCAGCAAGTCAATAGACTATGTTACAGTAAAAGCTTCACTGTTGGGGGAAAAAAGCTCTGCTTTAGTTATCCAAATCCTGTGCTGTACATCTTGCAAGGAACAGAATACTATTCATTGAGTAGAAGGGAAATCAGATCGAATAACAACGTGATTGATGTAAAAAAAAATCTTGGCCGTTACTCATAAGAACTGTTTTGATGCAATATCATTAATATACACTCATGAAGAATAAGAAAAGCATGTTCTTTAGGTTAGTAGAGGAAAAAAAGTAGAACTGTTACAATACACGTTGTTTGAACACATACCCATACAACAGAATTTTAAAGGCAGCTATAATTTCCCAACAAAGCCCTTTGAACATTATTTTATTTAGAGACCTTTCTAAAATATGTATTAAACTGACAAACTCAGATGACTGTGCCATGGTTGTGATGATTATTCATCATATGAATATACATTCAGCTAATTTTTAAAAGAGGAATTACACATCTTAAATAAGGTGTCTGTTCAGGTATATCTTTAACACAGCATTTTTATTTACCTGATAAGCCATAAATGATTCCATCTAAACTGTTACACTTCATCAGGTAAATAGGTATTTAGGACACAGCAGGTCTAGCAAAAATAGGCTTTCAAAATGTTTATGGAACACAGTAATTGGTCATGTTTTATGGTCATTTTTCAAAACCTGATAACCTAACTTTATGAAAAACATTTTCCCAAAAGAAAAGAAAATATGAAAGATTAGTCTGTATTATGAAATATTTGCTTTTGATATTGTAGTTAATTCAAGCAATTTTTTTATGTTTACACATGGAAAATAGACTTCTAAAACTGTCCTTTACTGTTCTTTTGTGACTAACCTATGATACATTTGTGACCTAGTTAAGTGGTTGTCTCATAATATATGTGCTGTTTTACAGAAGTTGCTTTATAATGTATGACACTGCGAGAGAATATTACAATACCATCAGTGTTATGTTGATATGTATGTACCAGTCTATTCAAAAGCATCATGTTGGGATCAAAAACACCCTATTTTGCTTATTTATACCAACACTTGTGAAGTAATACACACAGTCAGATGCTTGGAAGTAGAAAACTGTCCATCTGTTTTGTCAGCGGTGCAAACAAATAACTACATGAAGAATTACACTGTCAGAAATATATTGTTTATCTTCAACAATGGGAATAAGATCTATAACCAGAGTAGAAGCCACAGATCAGTCAGAATGGTTTTAGCCTACAAAGTCAACACAAAGATAATTTTACTGGACCACAACCTTCACTATAATACCACAACTTTTCAATTGCTTTCTATTATTTGTATGCTAAACAACTCCTTCCAATTCAGCAATTTCCCACCACTAATTTTAGTCACTTTAAATTTCTTTCAAATATTCAGTTACAAAACACACTAGCACAAATTTCCTTTCTCCCCTTTTGTAACATACATAAAGCTATAATATATATATATATATCAAAATAGTAAACATAGTAACATGCTTTGTGACTTAAGGCTTCTGGACTGTGAACTGACAAACTTGCAGGTATTATTTTGACTGAGGTAAGGAAGTAATGCAGCCACTTAGAACAGAAAATGACCAAGAATGGTATGTAATGAAGGGGCAGAAAGAAAACCAAAGTTGCAGTGTAATACAAAGGCTCAGCTAGAGAGGTTCTCTGTAACTCACTCTTCTATCACATGGCAAATTAAAGATGACTGCTGAATTACAAGGCCAAAATGTTATCTACTGGAAGTCACCATGCTACAAGCTACCAAGATAGTGAGAATGGCTGGCAGAAAATAGAAGTGCAGAGGGAGAAGCAAGCTGTAGTTTCTCCCAGCAATCTCTAAAATCTTTGAAAAGGCTGTAGCACAGCCACTGAGGAGTAGAAAGGAATGTGAGTTAAGCACAGAAAGGAGAGCAAGGGGAAAAGTGGGAAACAATGTATTTCTTCACAGTTGATTTCTGGTACTGATTCCTTCCCTTCTCTCTCCCTTATCCCAAATCTAGAACATATACACATGTAGGCACCAACCAAATGGACAATAATATTTCTCCTTCTTCTTCCATCTGTGCTATCACTGTGTTCCTTCACTTCACCGCAGTGATATCTATCTCAGTAATTGTTACATAAACAAGCACAGTCTATGATTCCATTTTGCTGCACTTATGTGGAAAACCTGTTTCCCCGTAAAAAAGATGCAATTTTTCAGATCATTCACAATCTTCTTCTCAGACTGCTACTACCAAAACTGAGTTGGGTTTTGCCACACAATGGCAAGGGACATCAGTATGCTGCTAATTCGCTTGCTGTTAGAAGCAGCTCAAACAGCCGTTTCTCACTTGAAGTGAAACAAATAAAACATCAGACTGATGAAAATGCTAAAAGCAGCTGCTTAAAATGGAAAGTGTTACTATTGACATTGCTAGTTAACAAACTTCTTCAAAGCAAGAATGTATGCTGGCCAAAACTAGGAAGTTTGCTTCCTGAGTCAATGATTTTGCAATTCTGTATTCTGAGACTGTAAGACTAAATTTCTGCTCTGACACAAAGTAGGAAAATTGTAACGTTCAGTATAAATTTTAATTGTCAGCACTCCTGCCTGAATTCTGGAAACAATTTACCACCGGAGAATAATTCAGTGGACTGCCAACTCATTACATATTAAGTCAGAAAGGTAGACACACAACACACTTTCTTCCTTGGATGCTGCTAGCCAACAATACTAATGGCTTTTTTCATTTTCAAAGAATTCCCTCTTCAACTTTCAGGAGTTATTAAACAAACATGATTATAAAATATCTGGAAATCATTTTTTTCCTGCTTCTGTAGTGCTTTTGTATTTAATGCATTCAGTGAAATCACACTCTTGAGGCTCAATTAAAAACAATTAAAGGAAGATTTCATAATATTTTGCTTGTTTTCTAAAAGAAAATCTTGTTTTATTCAAACATACTTAAATCTGTTCCATTTGAAGAATGAAAGATGGCTTACCACATCAGAACACTTTATCTTCAATGTCTTCTTCACTTAAAGAGAGAAAATTTGGCTTTGCATTGTTAATTTTAATGATTTCCAAATCTTTTGGCCAGAAATCTACCCTACAGCCTACACAGTCTTTTTTTCCAGGTACTGCAATGGAATACACATAGCAATCTCCCATTTTCAGGTCAAGTTGTCTGCTCTGCACTGTAACAATTCCAAAACACTATGCAAAAAAAAAATATATATTTTTTTTTCATGGTGCACTATTTTCATGGTGAAAATGCTCGTTCAATATTGTCTTCAACCCAAGTTTTCAAATTCTTTACTAGAGGAGCACGATCTCATTAGAGAATTTTTGCCCATACTACCTACCAGAGACTTTCCACTTCCTCAAGAATAGAAGCAACTTTTATTAATTTATTTTTAGTCTTAATACCCATTCTGAATGGCTACTGGTTTATTTGTGCTGTGCAACTAACACTGAAAGGTACACTGTATTCTTACTAAGCCTTTATGACAGCTCTCCATGTCTTGCATCAGTGTACTGTAAGACACTGATCCTCCTGTTGCTTCCAATAAGCCTTTCTTAGCCTATGTGAGTTTTACTACAGCTTTTTATTGCCTCTGATCAGTATTTCTTTCTGATGGTCACCTTTTCTGCTCTTTCCTTTTTTTCCAGAAAGAAGATAGATGATGACTATAACTGGAGACTACATACACATGTACATATGCATGACCATACGCTGAGGCACAAGTGGCTCATGAAGTAGTGCTCGCCACTCACTGCTTAGGCTTTTCTTCTGTCAGGCTCATGGAAAAGCAGTCCCCATCCAATAAGTTAAGGTGTCAAACTTCATATTCTCTTGAGAAATGTGTTCAGTCATCAGCTGAACTCCTAGGCTTTGGGACTGTCTGTAAGCCTTCAAAGTTTCTTCTGAGTTGCATGCATACTGCCACCCTAGCATAAAAAGGAAAGTGTATTTACATTCATTTTGCCAAACATTAGCATCTTCTGTCCAATCATTTGAATGCAGAAGTGTTAGGAGAAAACAGCTTAGAGAACAAGAGTTGACACGTACAGTGTGAAATCTTAAGGTGCTTGAATGCAATGAGGGAGAAAGTGAGACAGAACCACATTTCATCTCCCTAACTGTGCGATAGTCCACATGAACTTTGTGACAGGTCTCTGTCTCTCAGCCACACTTGACTAGCTTCTGCTGACATTCAGCTGTCAGACAGCAGCCCTTTACCATGCCCCTAACATGCTCTACAGCTTCACCCAATTAACTCGCTTTCACTTGACATTGCAGCAAAAAGCTTCATAATAGGTGGTCAAGGTGCATGGTGTCTGTTTGCCCTCTAACTGCTCACGCACAGCAAAATGCTTAGCTACCTTCCTTTTTGTCTGTTTGCTCAGAACGGGTGCAACTACCATCTAGGCACTTCATTACTAAACAGACAAGGAAAGCTGAGCTTTGCCAGTAGTGCATTAATATATCTTTTAACAAAGACTAATTTTAATGCAGAATCGTAGAGCAAATCATCACAAAGATTTTGGCAGAAATGAAATTACTTTAATTCAATAAAACACTTCAATCACTTTATAATTAATGAAGATATATCAGCAATACAGGTAAAAGGGGAAAATACAGAAAAGGTAACTATTTCTAACAGTAACTTTTAACAATATAAAGGAGGAAGATCTATGAATACTGGAATTGTCTTTATGATTCAGTTTTCTTGCATTAAAAAATATTCAGGCATTCAGAATATTATTTTTTGCTATCTATTTCTGCCAAATCTGCAGTATTTTAAAGAATAAGGGTCAGAACAATGAATCTGTGTGGCTAACAAAACAAATGAACTATATAAAATGGGAAAAAAAAATATTTTAGGATGTACTGATAGCTTATTTTAAAATGAGAACAAACATGGAACTTACTGCTACTCTCAAGAGAGATGCCTTGAGAATATTCTTTTGCTCACTACTTCTCTCCAAAGAATTTGAATAGATATGTAGACTAAGTCAGAAAATTCCTTCAAGAAGCCAATACTCAGCATGCACTGATGATATTCAAGTGCCCTTTGATGGAGAGGCTTATTAACCGAAGCTGGAACAGACTGGATGAATGTCTGGACAGCAGAATTATGAGAGCAGCTGCAGTGAATGCCTTGTGGAACCCTAATCGGTTTCAACTACTCAAAAGACTATCCACTGAGTCTGCATATTCAGTTGTTTGCTAAATTACAGTAAATTCAGAAGATTATGCTACCTATTTGCCTTCCCAGCATATCTATAGTGTCTAGTCCCCCTGAAGTTCTCTCTAAAAACCACTGAAAGAGCATTTGTTACATAAGAGATCTGTTTTTTTTATAAAGAAAAGCACACAACCAGCTTGCAGAAACTGGAAACTCAAGAAAAGCTGTAAACATGAAGGAAGGAAACCAAAAAGGAAACATATTGATTGAGATGTAAAGCATACACGTCTTTCAGCACTAATTTATGGCAAGGAGATAGAACCAACTTATCTTTATGAAAGGTGATAAAAAGAAACACGTCATATGGACTTAGGGTACCTGCTTTAGTTGGGCTCAGTGATCTCTTGAGGTGTCTTCCAACTCCTGCAATTCTGTGATTCTGTGAGTTGGAACCGGCACACCTCTGGAAGAGGTTGCTGATGCCAAAATGAGCAACTTTCAGCAGTGAAAACAGGACGTAATGTGCATCTCGCTCATATTTCAAGTAGGAAAATGCTATTACGCAGGCTTACAAAGAAGTGTAAGGAAAGGACAAGGGCTTTTAGTGGAGAAAACAACTTCAGATCCTGAATTGTGAAGAGAGATTCTAAACTAATGAACTGACAGCCTTTAGCATTCCATAGAAAATTGCTGGATTGTAGGTAGCCCACAGGAGAAAGACTTGAGATGATAAGCTGGATGACTAATGCAACTTGGCTGTACCTATTTGAAAAACAGAGTTTTTTCTGTTGTTTTTTGTTTGTTTTAGCAAAGACTGTAATACAGACCAACTCTTGCATGTTTAAACCAAGAGACCTCTTCAGAAGATCTTCCAATGACAGAATAAAAAATGATAGCATTATGCCATGCTTAGAAGTGAGGTGAGCTTTCAGCTTTATTTTCTCAACAGGAATGTTTATTATCAAAACCATCAATGTAGCAAGAGGACAAAAGGTTCCACCCTCCTAGCACTGGCCAGTGCTGTGGCATTTTCTTGGTCATCCAATGAAGTATAGACAGTCACCTCTCAGTCAAAATCCTGATAAGGGCTCCATCTCCTGCCCCTCAGTACAGTGCAGAAAAAGATTCACCTTTGGCTCCGTGTATGTTTGAGGTATTTTTCAAACTTTTGTTCACTTATTCAAAACAAAACATTTTAACGTTCATTCATCCCCAGTAACAACTGGTCCACGTAACTTCAGGAGGAAATTACTCCTTCTCCTGTAAATTACATATAGTATCTCAAACAGTGTGTATTCAAAAGGGTATTTCTAAAGGGTAGCTTTATAACAGTAATCGTTAGGGAACACAGTTGGCATTCCTGCAGCGTTGCTTATAAAATGACAGTTGATATCTGAATGGCCTAAAAAATAATTTTTTTTAGATTCAATTTCAGTTGACAGCAAACATGTAGGTCTTTTGTAAATGCATGATCCAAATTACACTAACTGGGCAAGGAATCAAGCTTATCAGTTATAAACAACTTGAGTGTGTGTGAGCTCGAGTTACTGTATCTGTTGGTTTTGGCCCAATTTACATATACAGTCATACTTCAGACTGAGATTAAACAACACTCTAACAATTGCTTCAGCAGAACTTTTTATACTTAGTAGATTCAAGAGTATAGTCAGCCTCTAAGAACTGTTTTTCAGTCAGGTACTAGACCATCACTTTCTGTGAGGCTGAATATGTAGTTTGAGTGAGGCAAATGGAACTAATATTTCCTGCATACCAATCATATTTTATGCGAATCAACATTAAAAAAATGCTAATGGAATTTCATCCTTCAGTATACATATGGCAAATTTGTGTTCTGAAAGCACAGAAGAATTTTTTTTTTTCAAAAAGCCACCACATACAACACTGAAAACATTCATCCGGCACACAACGTTTTTATCGAAATTTAATGAGAAGCATAGAAGGAAACTTGGAGAGAAGTTCCTTCAGCTTTTTGGCTTTTATAGCAAGAAAGCTGTAGCATAACTTTAAAAAATCATTTTAAAATGGGATACTTCTGTAATTTAGTGTGCTTCCCATGTTTCAGAATGGTGTCTTAAAATTCCTTTACTCAAAACTCATGGTTACATTATATTCTTCCAAAAAATCTTTTATTTATAGTATTGTAAACTTCAGCAAGTAATTAAATTCAACTAGAAATTTCTAAAGCCATAGGATGTTTTGACATGTGCAAATTGAAATGAAATGGGACGACTGTTAGTGTCAGACAGCCCTATTTAAGTTGCAGGATTTGCACAGGCTCCCAAAAGAGTGCAGTACAATCAGTGAAATCCTGTGAAAGAAACCTTGGTGTTGCAGAGATTGAAAAACTGAGAGGGACCCTAAGAGGGATTATACCCCTATAATCACCATATGAGCCAATCATTTTGTGATCAAGTGACACAGGTACTCAACCAAACCTGAAAAATCAGTGTGCTATTTCACGACTGTGGTTAATTACCTGTAATATCTAAGCAGGACAAAAGGCTTCTCAAAATATCGATGAACACACAATTTTAGCACAGGCGAGTATTGCAGTGTCAGCTTTATGGTGACATTTCCTGATTGAAACACATGTCAGTTGCAGTTCAGGCACAGATTCAAAAGTGTTGTGTCTTAACATGGTTCTAAAAGTTCCAGGGATCTCTCTCCGAAAACCAGGAAGAACTGAAGGAAGCAATTACACTATCTGAAAATGATGAAAAGGAATAATTGCATCATCATCATGCCACCGTGCTACCTTAATATCATCAAATGTAGCAGGGAAACTGTTGTTTTTCCACACTGTCCTTGCCCACATTAATACTTTAATACACTTACTACTTACTGTGTATTTTAAAGATACCCTACCTTCCTTTAAAAAAATAAAAAATAAAAGTCAGTTGATTGCTAAATGAAAAGAGGCTCCTTCCCTTCCAAAAGCTATAACTTCTGAAAGAAGTCAACAAAATAATAATTTTTTGTAAAATGGGAAAAATATATCTTAAGGATCACATTGTGTTTTTAAATCTCTTTAACTGTACTGAACTGTTACACAAACTAAAGGAAACAAAAATATTTGAAAAGGTTTTAATCATGATAATATCTCCACAGTTGACAATGAGGTTTTTTTACCTTATCAGGTAGTCATTTCACATTGTAAAAATTTCCTTCAAGTACTAGTTTATTCAACAGTCCAAATTGCTTCAGGGAGCCAGGTCTCTAGAGAAAATAGGTCCTCACTACGATTAACTGGAGAAACTGTGCCTTTGCTACATAATGTGGAGTTTCACAGACTTCCGTGAAAGGTTTTTATACGTAATTTAAAGATGACAACAATAAATAAATAAGTATGTGCTGGTTAAATATTAAGCAGTGTGACTTAAATATGTAAAACCCAATAAACATAAACATTAAGATGGAACTTGCTCACTGTATGTGCCTAAATCGTGTCTATGTTACAGGAACAGGCATGAGTTAAGAACAGTGTTATGCTTTATGCCCTAACACTGAATTTCCTCTCTTTTCATCTGTGCAAGTCATATTCTCTAACATATTTTATAGAGCACATTGTTTTTATTTTTTGTATTAACTTTTATCCTTAGAGTACAAAATGCAAACAATCAGACAACAGAAATAGGTAAGCAGAAGTATTTCTACAAAAACATGTTATTCTATAGTGAAAATGTCACAGAAAAGAACACAAAGGCTGCTTTTTTTTTCCCCAAGTGAAAACGATGTAAACATGAACAATTACACAAGAAGGTAGGAGAAAAGAGCACGAGCAAAAAATCTGATTCTATAAATTCCAGAAAGGCACAAGCTAAAGGACACTGCTGTGGTTTACTGCACCCTTCTTCACCATCATCATTATCTCCCTTTGGCCTGTAAAGGGTCTTCTATATGGTCTAGTCCGACAGCTGAGAAATGTGCTGTGGGACTGATAGTGGAAATAATGCCTGGCCCTTCCAAGGCAGTGCACCAGAAGCAGACTAAGACGAGAGTCATTGGAGGTAGCTGTTTCCTTTGAGGGAAGGTTTGCCCCTAGCTGACGCTGGATTCTCTAGGACTGGGCATTGCCTCCCTGCCAACCAGGGGGAAACACAAACGTGTAAAAATGAGGTTTTGTTTAACAAGGACATAAAATATAGTTTTTGAGGGGAATACTTAGCTCACCACTGTAGATTCCCCAGCCCAAACCAGTTAAATGCCAACACAATTTTTTTTTTTTTTTTTTTTAATAGTGAGTGAATGTAGCCTTATGCATGCCACTCTGAGGGCATGCTGCACACACAGACATTTCTGAGGCTGGCTGAGAAACAAGAGTCTCTCCCTACGCAGTGGATAGTGAGATATTGTTACAAAATAAGAAGAAATGCATGAAAGACAACAAAAATCCTTCCACCTGTTATACCAACTGATCTAATGTCAACACCCAGGTAGCATCTCAACACCTTGCACTATTCATCAAAGCTAATGAATGAAGATCAGCTTGGAATTTTCTTCTTGAACACTGCACTGTATAATTAGCTTGAGATACACAAAAACTCAAAATTAAGCTGGAGTCAGAAGAAGTCAAGGAAATCATTATTCACAACAGCATACTTTATGCAATTTAAATTTACAATGATATGAAAATACGAGGAAGATGACAATCTGGATTCCATGCATTCACTCAACATTTAAGTTTCTAAGCTAGACTCATTCAGGCACAGTTATGCTTTAATCCCCTCCAAAAATTTCTCAGTGAATTCACAGTCACAGAAAAGACAGACATTCTCTTTATGTTTAACCCACAGTTTAACAGGGAATAATAGAAGCTTCCCAGCTCCCTTTCTTGAAATAACTTCTTCAAACAGGAGGAGGAGGCACCTTCTGGCCTGAGTAAAAGTTCTTGAGTCTGGAAAGAAGTGAATTTGTCTGCCTTTGTAGAGAAAATTCCTTTTCTTCTATAAAGCCCGTAAAATTGTGTCCTTGGCTCTGTTCTTTTGTAAAAACTTTTTCTCAGGGTTAAATGTCCTGGTCTATAATATCAAGTTCTCAAAATAACAGCCTGTCTAGCACTGCTGACACTTTTATTTCTACTATAGCATTAGCAGTACATGCAACCATATTTAAAAGTTTCCCTTATTTTGATGTTCTGAAAATTTCACTTTGGGAAATGTGGGAGGAAGGCAAAAGAAACAAAGGCATGTAGCAAACACGAAGCAAACATGCAGCTGGCAGATAAAAAGCACTGTATATTACCAATGAAACACATTCTGAAAGACTGCTGCATAGACATCTGACAAGGAAAACAGTATCACACAGCTGTCTCCTGACTCAACATTGTCCTCCACAGCCACTGAGGCCTTTCTGAAACATCCAGTTCCACAAATCCCACAAATCATTTTGCAAATAAAATAAAAGACTGGCTCGGTTCTATCTTTTTCCTTTGAAAATGAAAGAAAATGAAACATAGGCATTCAGCTCCTTTATCCTGTTAATCTGGTGCAGACAGCGAATGAATGGGCAGTGTTTCTCTACAAGGCAAACTTGAATCTACACTTTAGAGTTGTTTCCTTGTCCAAATCATTAGTCTCTCCGAACTAATTTCCAATTAGTTACTCTAAGTACAATTGTTCTCCTGGCCTGAGCACTTAGGGTAGGAAATGAATACAGTACTAGTTTCCAAGTGTCTTGTTTTCAGTCCTGGGAACTGAGGACCCTTGCTTGTGAGTTGGTAGTTCCAGTACCTTACTAGAAACACGTTTTTAATGCCATAGAAATGCAAACCATGAACGAGAAATGGAAAGCTGCTTAGCTTCCTGAAAACATGACCTTACTTTTCTGCAGCTCAGCCAATGACCTGAAAGATTGTTTTGTGCTTAACATTGGAATAAACTTGTGGTCATTTAGGAGCTTCATGGTTTCCATTAAGCTGCACAGCATGGACATTTGGAATTTCATGGCAACTCTGAAGTGAGAATGTAGACCCTGCTTTTCCAAAGCACAGGCAATTGCCGAGAGCTAACACCCACACACATTCACTCACATTCCTTAGCCAATTCTTGTCGTTAAAGAGGCTTTCAAAACAGACAGAACACAGAAAAAAAAAAAAAAACAGAAAAAAAAAAAAACCATCTAAACAAACCACTTAAATAGCCTTCTTGAGCACTTGAAAGCAGAATACTACCAGTAGAAATGTAATGCTTAAATGCAGCGAATGCATTGTGTCCATCGACAGTATTCATGGCATTAATTCTGCAACTGCACTGAATAGCTGAAGTATTGGAAACCACCTAATTACCCAAACATTTACCTCTCTGCAGGTGTAAATACATGGGCCTAATAAGCTTTCCCACTGTGAAAGCAGTTACTTAAATTATATTAAAATATTAAAAACTATTTAATGAGTTTTTTTCCCCTAAAGTAAATTGAGTGTGTGCCTTAACCTGCTTCAGGCAAAGGAAGTTTCAAACATATTGGTTTTGAAACTAGCCATTATTTCCCATGTTGCAAAAATGGCAATTTTATTTCCCAACAGCAAATGAAACTGTCAGGAAAATTTAGATGCAATAAAATTGGGTGGTTAAACCAACATGCTGGATTTGGAATAAAACTGAATTAAAGGAATTAAAATTAAGCATTATGTCAGTCAAACTTTATAAGAACTATTTTAAACAGGGCGGGTTTTCTTCTTCTTCTTCTTTTTTGCAAAAGTTAGGATTTGGACTCGGTGGAGTCCAGCCATAACTACCCATTTTATGTCCATCAACGGTGTCACATTTGAAATTTGCGCAATGAAAAATATTTTGCATAAAATGTGTTGCTTCTGGCAACATTTCTGCCTAAATAAAAAGTTGTCAGGCAGTGTGTGACTTTAGTGGTACAGAGTTTTAAAATGGTGGCTTCAGTCCAAGGCTAGCTAATAACGGCTGACATGCACTGGAATCTTGAGGCCTAAATCAACATTGTTTTCACAGCTGTAATTAAGCCACCTAATCAGAAGCACATTTTGACGGGACAGTTTCTGGAAGCCAGACATTACAATTTCTTATGCCTGGAGCGCAGTGGCTCATGAGAGGTCCTCATTTAATTTCAGGTTTAAAAAAAAAAAAAAAAAAAAAAAAAAGAAAAAAAAAGGCTGTAAAATGAAAAGACTATAAAAAAGCAGTGTACGACTGTTGAAATGAAGCAGGCCTATGTGTTCATGCCTTGACCAACCCCGAATCCCACCCTCCTTCGGCTCTCTGCCGAGTCCCCAGCTCTCAAGTGGCAGCTGCACACAGTGAGATTAAGGGCTTCTGCCAAAGTCAACAGATGAGCTGGTCTGAACTGGCTCTCTGTGTGTTCTGATTGTAAATTGTGCTGGTGATGATTAGAGAACTCTAACACAGGATGTCGACTCTTAAAACTGTCCAGAGAAAATATTATTTTTTTTTAAGTTCAGGAAATTTTTTTAAACTTCTTTTGTGGGCTGGTACATAGTGTTGTGTCTATAGGTTTCGCATGATTCAAAGGTGAATTCACACAAATGAAGTAACTAAATTACTGAGAGAAAGGACACCTGTACACGTTCACAGCAAGATCCCTCATTTAGGAATGTTTACACAACAGCACTGATGCTGAATGCAATTCTCTGACTAGTATATTCAAGCAGACTGGTGTTTCTGCCACCTGCCAGCAGAAGATACCCCTAATATTCAGAGTATCAACCTTTTGTACTGCGCGACCATTGCTTCAGCATGTTGTCATACTTGAAATGGCTAGAATGTCTTGCTCATTTTCTGGAACACAGCTACATTAGTAACTTTAACATAAACTTTCAACCCCAGAGGCCATTGTAAAACTATCAATAAGAAGGCACAGTCACTGGGGTCTGATTACATTTAGTTCTGCATTTTAATTACATATGGATTCTATTAACTGAACCTCTTGCCTTATAGGCAACATTTTAATCAAATTACTATAATTTTCAAATATGTTACAATAGTCTGACAAGTTAAAAGTTCACATACCTATAATATTGAGTATCAAAATTTTTTTCCAAAGAAAAGGAAGTATTCTTTACCAAACAGCAAGTGTGTTTTTGGATTACTGTAACTGTTTTTGAACACCTTGCCTCAAGTCACAAAATGTGATTTATAATGTTGGTTTCATATTATTATATTTTTATTGGTACTACATAATAAGCAAATAGTTTAAACTACATGATTTATACAGCTTGGTTATAACTGCTACTTATGTAAGCAATACCACATAACAAGGTGAGCATTTATACCAGGATACCTGCATTCCTTGACTGTGCAGTAAAGTTGTCAGCTGAAGGCCAGTTGCTTACAGTCAGGTAAGAAATGTAAATACTTCTGTAAAAAATTGCTCCCTGGTAGATATTCCTGCTTTTCAGAGTCATCTTAATAGAGACTTCGAGCTTAGAAAATGGAATCGTTTTAATTTTTTGCTCATACTGGTGTTCCCACTCTTTCATCTCTCTTATTATCTCAATAGTTGGGAAATTCTCCATGTGGGCTGTTACACGTTCCTTTACTTAGTAACACCTGAAGAACATTCAAACACTTCACAGTAAATAATCCATGCACTGCTAATTAACAATACAGAGCAATGTTCAAACAATTATTTGAGTTTTACATCTTACTGAGTTCTGTTGTGGACTATTCCCAAGAAAATGCTGCAAGACAAAGGTAACAATGAAAATATTAAGTTTGCTTTTTTTTTTTTTTTTTTTTTTTTGCATGGCAAATTAAAAATAAGTTTCTCCAATCTTTCACAAAACCAGCTCAATTCCAAACCTTAAATAAAATCTTTTTGGTTCAACTGTGCAACTACAACTATAAAGTAGTGGAAAAGCCAAGCAGGGTTTTCATCAAGGACCCATCTGCTTCATGCAACATCTGGCAAGAACTCTCCCAGCTGCATCAGTCATTCCATGTTCTAACACAAGAGATATGGCTCCAGCCCATGAAGCACGTTCTCTGTCACATAACATCACACTGATGGATTGTGAGCCTTTCTCCTGAGCAGCAAGTGAAAAGTCAAATAGTTTTTTTCTTCTTCTCCGGTTCCCTTCTCATCATTCTATGTGTAAGACCCTGTATCCCGCTTAGATGCAACTCTCAGCCTTCAAACGATGATTAAAGCAGTGACATGGAAACAAAAATATAAGGGAAAGATATGCACTGCCCTGAACAGTCCAGTTAAATAGGAAGAGACTGTCAGCGGTGTCACTAGCTGGTAAGTCTGAGTTCACTGTGTTTGTTGTGTCTCTCCCTGCCATGAATGAGGTGCAAGTAGAAAATGAGAACTGAGAGCTGACTGCTCTGAGTAGGAAGTATGCTTTCTGCTTAATGCTGTTCTTCAATAAAAAATATGAAGGCATATGTATTTTTCACACACATAACCACTTTACTTACTTCTCTCACTTTATCAAAACTTACGGTCTTTACATTTCCACTACTGTGTGAGGTATCACTAGAAATTTTTAGACAGAAGACAGACGTAGCCACAACTGTAGGGGTTAAAAAGCAAGGATGATGAAAAGCCACATAAAGCAATGAGTGATTTGATTTTCAGCCCCAGTTAGGAGAAACATCCAAAGACAACAGTTGTTTCATGGCTCGTTTCATGAGAACTTTGCTCCTCTTGGAGTCTTTCAATGAACTTCTCTCACCCATCTGAAACCTTCTCACCTTTTACAGTTAAAGTCATCCTGTTGTCTCCCCAAAGTTCCATTTAACCAGAACAGCAAAGAAAGCTTTTCCCTCCTCATCTGCTTAATAAAGTTACTCTCTTTTCCCCTTCATCTTCTATTCTCCTTTGATTCTGAAGTGAAAGCAAAAAAAAAGCTAAAAAAAAAATAAAATAAAAGAAGAGAGTAGGAGTATATGAGATCAGCTGCATGCATGCATAAGGCCACAGATATGCAGTACTCTCCAGGTCAGAGAAACACCTGGCCTCTTAGAATGGGGCCGAAGGAGTTTCTTTTGTCAAAACTGGTACCAAAAAAATTGATGTTCTTAAAATTCTGACAGTACTACTGACACCAGGCACAAAATCTCAGGTCTAAAAGCTATAAAAACACCTTCCAGAGCGCTACCATAATGAACTGAATTCAGTTAGTAACTCAGATGTGTCAGAGCACACTGAAGAATACAGCATCACTGCATCCACTCCCCACAACACTGTACTTGTGGCCACAAACTCCCTTAGGCAGGGATTCACATGCTTGCTGTGTGACTAACTTCATGCCACATCTTACCCCACAGCACCCACAAAGTAATTGGTTATGACTGCAGTATTTCACAGTACAGCATTTAAAAGCTCTCAGTTCAAAGCCTACTTGCTCCTACAACTCTGAATGAAAGTGCAAGCATGGTAATAAGTTAATATATTTGAAGACATAAAATGGATTAAAGTAGTAGAGTCCAGTACTGTTAAAATACTGGCGGGTATTCATTTAAAAGGAAACCTTGAAGCACAGTCCAATGGTTACATTACTAACTGAATAACAACAACAAACAGTAAAAAAAGAAATATGGGAACACTTTCAGCTGGTATCTTCTCTTCTTTTGGGTACAGTTCCTACTGTTGAAATACTTTCACTAAAGACCACCTTGTAAGGCAGATCAGGCTTTCCTAAAGCAAGTCATAAGAGGGCATAAAGTCAGAGACACGTGAAGGGAAGACCACTGAGAAGTTTTTAACTGTGACAGTGTTTCTTAAATTTCATGGACCAAAGGGCAGTGCCAGTCCATGGAGTTCAGCACTCAGTGAAATTCTCCATCTCATTTCATACTAGAGGCTCACTGCTGGCTTCTCTGTCCCTCATTTGACAACCCATCAGCAAATAACCCAAATGCACCAAATTGTGGAGAACAAAACTGTGACTAAGGCAGTTGCGTCTCAGAGAATGTAAGTTAAAAAAGAAAAAAGAAAAAAAAAAAAAGGAAATACACGGAAGCAAAACTGTTATGATTGCAAAGAAAGACTATCACAAGATACTAATAATCAAGGAAAAAAAAACCCTCCTTTTTAAACAGAGGAGAATTTAGTGCAAAATTTCATCAAATTCAGAACAGGACACTGTCAACCGATCCTTTAAAATGTAAGCCATGCTGGAAGCCCATGACTCCTGAAGGTACTAAAAGTCATGCTTGATGAAACATTTGCGTGTATTATGGACTAATTCCACAGAAAGTACATATGTTACAAAATATCCAATAAACACATTTTTTTCAAGGAAGTAGGAAAAACAGCTATTTGGATTTGGGGGTGGGGGGAGGGTGGACTTTACACTAAAATTTTAAAATACTTTCAATTAGCGCTTATGCTAAATTTCAGTTTAAATTGTTATTCAAGGAGGAACTATTTTTCTCCTCAGCGGGTTGTGTAGAAGAGCCAGGCAGTACTTCAATGCAGACAGTATGATTTGTACATCTGTACTGTATGCAGACACAAATTACTTACTAGAAGATTGCATTTAATCACAGGCATTGGAGAGCTGGGGGTGCAGGTTGTTTGTTTTCACTGTAACAAATCAAGCCACTGCAAAGCCCTTCACAAACAGGGTAATCTTCTCTAAAAGCTCTCTCAATCAGAATGAAAGCAAACCTCACTGCAGCAAGTTTGGCAGGCTTCTGAATCCTTAGTATACAAGTGGTCATCTTGATCTAAACAACAAAAACAATCATAACAGGCTAGGAGCGACACAATTACACTGGGCACAGGCTCAGCAGGATGCATGTAAATCTAGCAGAAATATAGAGAAAGGCTGCTTGGAGGAGAAAAGAAGTAATTTCTTTAAGTGTCTTAGAAACTTTGCACATCCACAGATAAGACAATGCATTCATCCAACTGTGACTGTGATCATCCTGAGATCAAGTGAAGTTCAGCACTGACTAATATATTTTCTATTTGTGGTAATTTTCCATCATGCTGATCCATTCTGAAGCATGTTAATAAATAAATGGAATTGTTTTGAAATCTGTAAAAATTTGGAAGTCACAGCCACAACCTTTGGATATATATAACTTCATGTGTTTCTGTCATTTGCTTTGAGTGCTCTCCTCTCAAAAATCTTCACAGAATCACAGAATGGCCAGGGTTGGAAGGAACCTGAAGGATCATGAATCTCCAAACCCCCTGCCATATGCAGGGCCACCAACCTCCCCATTACTTACCCAATAGTAGACCAGGCTGCCCAGGACTCCATCTAATCTGCCCTTGAACACCTCTAGGGACGGGGCATCCACAACCTATCTGGGCAGCCTGTTCCAGCACTCCCAACTCTCATAGTAAAGAATTTCTCCCTGACATCCAACCTAAATCTTCCCTCCCTCAATTAAAACCATTCCCCTTAGTCCTAATGTTATCTACCCTTAGCTACCTCTTCAAAAAGGAAACCAAACAGTCCTCATTTTCTTTACTGTTCTTTGCTTCACAAGAGTGAAAGAAAGGAGGAAGAAGAAGGGAATCAAAACAAAACAAAAATGCTTTTAAAGATTTAAGATTTCCTCTTAATCTTGTATTGAAAAGTAAAGAAAGAGCAGAAATACATCAAGGGCACAACTTACACAGTCTCATTCTAGACATATTTGGCTACATATTTATGCTATTTATTTATTTACATGTCTAGCCTCCTGCATGCATGGCATAAATATACCTGCACTCAATAAAAACATTAGAAACAGTTCTCCGTTATGAAGAAGCACCTTTATAGCCTTAAACAAGTTCAAGTATCCTTGCAGACAACATTTTAGAAAAGAATGATTTATTTAGCCTTATAACCGGATACAGTATTTACTGAGATGCATTATTTATCACAATTGTCTACAAAAAAATCTTGTATCCTAATTAATATTGTGCTTTTATACACCATCAACAACTTTCATTGGCTGTATCTTTCGACAGTTAAATTCTTCAGGTCCAAAATTCAACTGTGTACTTTTCCAGTGACACCAGCAAAGAACAGGTTCCCAAAGAAGGTACAGTAGTAAAACTGATTCCTGTGTTAACTCTTACATGCCCCTATTCTCTTATGAAAAAGTCTCAGAAAGTTTCTGTTGCTACTGTTTTTATTGATCTACTATATTTATAATGAAAAACTACTGTGCCCTGCAGAAACTATGCAGTATGAATGGTCAGGAGATCCAAATGACAAAAGTGTAGTTAAAATGCAAACTTACCAATTGTAAGATCTCACTTTCATGAAGGCAAGCTGTTTGGTGCTTGGACATTGGGGCTGCAGTGTGAAGATGAGGTGCTGTTTCTTTCACTAACACGTCAATTCTGGAACTTGCAAGTTGGTAGATATCCATAAAACTTTTAATCATGGCCTTTAAAAAATAAAATAAATAATTAGCAACAGGCAGGTTATACTTAAATGCCAAAAAGCATACACCCAAATCTATTACTTAAGAGCTAAACTTTCTTAATCAAAGAAACCAAACAAAAGCTGGAAGGCAGACTGAACTTCAGTCTCAGGACCTAAACATCTTACATGGGTCTTCGTCTTGCTTCTATCATTTTACAGATTAACAGCATTACAGTAAAGCAAATGGTGGTGCAATTAGGAGATGTGGATTAATTGTTTTCAAACTCACAGTGCAGTACTGAGCAGCTGACACTACTTTTCACTGTATTTAAACATACAAATGTGCTAGACCGATTTATTTCCACAAAGAATCACTACAGTCTCAGATTAATGTTCCTACTAGCAAAATAAGTTATTAATCCTCCAGTCCACGTTAAAAAAGCAAATTAATTTGGCGGAAACAAAAGAAACAGAGTAAACATACAGACCTCTGAAAGTAAATAATCTGATTACAATATAGCTGGGAAAATATAATTGTTTTCATGTATATAGTGGGAGAATGTCCCAGCCATGTAATATTGATCAGACTGATAATTAAGTTAGCAGCACAAGAGAGTACAAATGATTTGGCAGTACTGGTAAACTCGTATCTGTCCTAAATAGTGTAACACTGTTGAGATTATTGGACTTCTTTACAACTGGTTAATCACATTTTACAGGTTACAGTTTTCCCTTCTGAAATGACTTGTAATGAGTTTCTACTGTATGAACATACCTCAGATGATATGAAATTGGTCTTTTGAATGTAATTCTGTGGTATAGGCAAAAATAAACTTAGCACCACAAGCACGTATTCACTAAGATTTTTACTGTTTTCCTTTCTTTATTTCCAAACATGTTACTGCTTTTGAGAATAAAAGCATAGCTGAAGTCAGTCAAATCACTTTGTTGTCAAATGTAGAAAACAGCAGTGGTAAATTAATACCATCATATATTTTCTCATTGGAAAGAATATCCAAAATATTTTACACACTCTAGTGCTAGTCCTGGAAAAAGGTGCACACAGTTCTATAAATCTGCTTCTGTGAGCTCAGATCCTGATTTTAAAACTGTTTCATTTACATTCAACTTCACTAAAATGCTGCAGCTCTTCACAAACAATACCAAGCAAGAATGTGGATACAACTCACACCCCATATAAAACTGCATAAGAACCTTCCTATAGCAACTGCCCATATGTTAAATATGAGACACATGTTGAAATACTTCTGTGGAGTGGGCCTGTGACTCATAAGTAAGGATTATACCAATATGTCACAACAAGCTGTGTCTTACAGAAAAACAAAAAAAAGAAAAAAAAAAAAAGAAAAAAAAAACCCTTATGTGTTCCTTTGATTATTTCCCTCATGATACTTAAAAGTACCATTAAATTAGAATACATCAAGAAGGTTCCTTGCCTTCTTCCTTTCAACTCCACTACCACAAAGCTGGTGAAGCCCTAATCTACACAGATTCATTCCACATTTATAAAGGCACAATAAGCCCATGCAGTTATCTGAAACAGCAGTATAAATTCCTTGCTGCTCAAATCAGATACTTCATTTGCTCTCTTCTTTAACAAGTCCAAAAATTTTCAATCTAGGGAAAACGTATTCATTCTCCAGCTTTTATTTTCATGTATGGCAAACTTTTTTCTACGACATGTAGATTTTTTTAGTCCAGAAGGAAGCAATTTCTCAGTTATTTACAATTCTTTAACAATGTGGAAGGCAGCTTTTATGCACCCTGGGTATGCATTCTTTACAGTATACTGCAGCTCCCTAGCAAAGAGTCAGGGTCAGCTTGGATTTCTCTCACTCAGGGTCAGGTTAGGGAAAACAATGTTTTTGGGTCTTCCAATGGGTGGCATGGAATCCTTGATAATGAGTATGCAGAACACTTATTTTAAATGCCACTGGGAGAAAGGCAAATACATTGGGTTTTTAGACGTGCCATTGGAAGGCATTCATTTACATATGATTTTCTGTAACTCATGTCAGTCACATTCTGAGTCACAAATCTGTTTTCCACAGTACAAGTTTAACTGGTTAGAAAGCTTGATACACATGGAATGGGGTGAGAACCCGATCACCTGCCTGTTACAAGATCTATCACATAGCGATTAAACACATCTCTACAGGAGTCCAGCAGTTTAATTTAGATTTCTATTTCTGGCTCACAGATACAAACATATCTGCAGCTCTGAAAACTGTTCAACAATCAAGAATGTCTGTAAATAGAATTTCAGAGAAGGGACATCTTGCTCTGCAGAATTCTGTTGGTCTCCTGCTAAGGAGTGTTTTCGTTTATTCTTAAGTACACAGAGCAGTAAGATGTAAGATACTTCCACAGCTCCCCTGGTTAATTTTTATAGTGCAAAATTTGACATTCAGATATATCTGCAGGATCTGCATTTAAGCAAGGACTTCCTGTTTTAAATGCATTGGTAATGTTGTGACATGCAAACTGGGAATAGAACATCTGAAATAATAAAAATTTGTCGTCTATTATAAATAAAAATTGTTTTTGAATATACATCAGAAAATTGATTCTATTCAGAAAGGCCAAATGTAGTGATCCTTGAACATTATAATAACCAATATTAATGCAACTCAGACCACTTTAAACATTTTCAGACAGTTGAGTAGTGGGAAGTCTTAAACAAGGAGGATAGAACAACTGTGGGTCTGAAGAATATGAATTTTAAACATTACTGACTCTAGAAGGCCTTGTCTGAGCAGGAAGGCTAGGCTGGGCGACTTCCAGAGGTCCCTTCCAACTACAACCATTCTGTCATTCTGTGATTACAAAGCCATTTGAAGGATGGAACATGGAATGCAAGTTAACTACAGTTAAAATTTACAGAGGTTTGTCTCTTTTAATAACAGTAATTGGAATGAATTTCTCTGCAAAGAAAAAATAGTCCATTGAACTGTTGTTTTTCAGTGACATTTTCCCTTTTCTTTTACTCCAACTAATGTTCTATTTTATAAACGATTTCACTATTTTTAAAGTTCTACATCGTATATTACTGAAATAGTACAAGCAAATTATAATGGCAGAAGTGTTTACACTTCTAAAGTGTCTTAGTGCTTGTCACAAAGAAAACAAAAATCATAAAACATTGACAGTGCTCCAACACTAAGTTAGGAGATGAGCAGCTTCATGAAAACAGTAGCATGACCTTCCCAAACAACTAGCTGCAATTTACAGGATAAAAATATATTTGTAATGTTGACAGGGAGCACCAGTCTAGAGGCAAACTGCACCTACAAGTGCTGAGGGAACTGATAGATGTCACTGTGGGGCCACTCTCTCTAATCCTTCATCAGTCACAGTGATTGGAAAAAGTACCTGAAGACAGAAGGAAAGCAAACATCATTCTTATCTTCAAGAAGGGTAAGAAGGAGGACCAAGTGAACTACAGGATGGTCATTCTCATTTCAGTCCCTGGAAAAGTAATGGACTATCTAATCTTGGAAACTATTTCCAGGCATAAAAAAAAAGAAGAAAATCAGCAGAAGTAGTGAGAATGAATTCACAAAGGGGAAGTCATACTTGACTAATTTAAAAGTTACTACTGAAATGAAATGACCAGCCCGATGGGTCAGACAAGAGCAGTAAAGCTGAAAACTGACTGACTGATCAAGTCCAGAAGGGTGGTGACCAGTGGCTCAAAGTTTAGTTGGAAGTCAATGTGGACAGTTGCACCCCAAGAGTCAATACTAGGCCCAGTCCTCATTAACATCTTCATTAGCAATGAGGACAAAGGGGCTCAATAAGTTTGCTTATGACATAAAGCTTGGAGCAATGGTGGGTATATCAGAAGGTTGTGTCATCATACAGAGGGATCTCAGCAGGTGGGAGAAGTGTGCTGACAGGAACCTCAGGAAGTATTACAGGGAAAAGTGCAAAGTCCTGCATGTGGAGAGGAACAATCTCATGAACAAATTTATACCAGGGGCCACACAGCTAAAAAAGTGAAAGGCAGAAATGGCAGAGGGGTTCTGGTGGACAAATTGACCATTAGCCAGCAGTGTGTTCTTGTGGCAAAGAAGGCAATGATGTCCTGACTTGTGTTAGGGAAAGTAATTGCCAAGAAGTAGAGGGAATTAATCCTTCCGCTATACTCAGCATGAGGCCACACTTAGAGCAGTATGCAACTCACAATACAAGAGACACATGAACATGTTGGAGAGAGTCTAGACACAAAGGTAACTGAGGTACAGGAGTACTTCTTATATAATTAAGAAAGGATGAGAAATGGGACTGTTCCTGGACAGAAGGCTCCAGGAAGATCTCATCAACGTATGTAAGTATCTGAAGTGAAGGTACAAAGAATATGAGGCCAGACTCTTTTCAAGGGTGCCCAGTGTCAGGACAAGAAGTGATGAGCACAGACTGGAACACAGAGGTTCTGTCTGAACACAGGAAACACTTCATTATTCATTCAGGTGACTGAGCAATAGAACAGCTGCGCAGAGAATTTAGGCAATTTCCCTCCTTGGAGATGTTCAAAAGCTCCCTGGATAGGGTCTTGAACAATTGTCTCTAGCTGGCTCTGCCTGATCAGATGGGTATGATTAGATGGTCTCCAAAGGTTCATTACAACTTTTGAGAGGAGAGAAATTTTGCTTTTTTGAAGAAAGTGCCGGGCTGGGCACAAAATTTCCAAGAGCATCAAAGTCCCTTTTCAAATGTGGTTTTTAATGGACAAGTTATTTTAAACTTAAGTACCTAAAACCTAAGGATTTTGTTTGTTCGTTGAAGACAGTGTCCTAGTCTAGAAATCCCAATAAACAATTTTGCTTTCTTTTAAATGAATCTGAAATTTTCAATTTTATTTTATTTTTTTTAAGATATCCATGTTACAAAAGAACTAATTATTTTATATTTCAGATCCTAATTTGTTAGGAAGTAGTATCCTGAAGATTCTGAATATTTCACACCCAGTCCTTTTGTTTGCCTCTCCAGTTTCTCAAAAGAAGGCCACAAGACGGGGCAAAACAAGATGCCACCTAATGGTAGTGCTGTAATACTCTGAAGATAGGCACTTAAGAATGCAAATAGATAAAAGAGAACAAGCATGAAATTTAATAAAAATCTAACACACTTTAAGTGAAATTAGCAGATGAGATTTACTTCAATGCAGACATAAGGAAGAAGGTCCTTATGGCCCTGTTCATAGATGTCTTTAGTACAAAGGTACTCTGCCTAAAGTTTCAGTTTGGTGAGGTGACAAACTTGAAATGTTGACAAACTGATGCTGTTGGTACACCGCAGATCACTGAATTGCAGAGCGAAACTACAAAATTTAAGCTGTGATTTCTTTTTCCACATTAGTCTTTAAAAGGACTGAGAATACTTAACGCTTGAGATTGTCTTCCAGAGGATCTATAAAATTATTTTTCCAGTATTTGAATAAGTTATCATTTTCTTGTGCTGTACATCACTTTTAGTAACTTTAAAGTACACAGCATTTTACAGTGCTTTAGAACAGCTTTTGCATGTATAACTTAACCAGACTGGAAGACTCCAATCTTCAAGAATACTTTACTTGAGGAGAAAAATGGCACTGTACTAAGTAGTTTAACTAAGTACTAGTTTACTAAATTGAGCAGCCATTTTCAAGGGATATGAAACGTGAGTAGAAATTCAAGCCTTATTTTTTTAATTTAATTTATGAAATTCAGCAGTTACTCAAACTTCAGTTGTTCTGAACCCAGTAACAACAGAAACATGTTAAAAGAAATATACAGATCAGCACGTGCAGATTAGCAGAACTCTCATCAGAGTTTTGATGCTTAATATACATTACAAAAATGGAATTGTTATTCCAAATTAAAGCAATGTATATGTTGCCCTCCTTATCTTAGTACTCTTCTAATGAGAATGAACACAGTTTGAAACAAAACATTTTTATTTGGATTATGAATTCTAAATAACTGCAAATTGAAGCATCCAGTTAAAGTTTTAGACCGCTTTGAAGTTACAAATAAAACACACAGCTATTAAGAACCAGTTTCTTTATTTTAACATCCATGATATATGAATTTAGTGATCTTATCGGGCCTACTGTTGTTCTAGAACTGTATCTCCTGAACAGAAAGAACAAAGCTAAAAATAACCTGGTGTGAAACGCTGATAATAAATAGATATCAAGCAGACTAACAGCCTGACAATGTAAGTACTGCATTTATAACAGCACATACAGCAGCCAGAAAAATAAAATCATCTGCTTCACACAATTTGTTTAAAAAAAAAAGTATTAAAGTTAGAATTAACATTTGCCTGTTAGGTTCTCCCTTCAGGAAATTCTTGAACTAAAAAGAATGTTAGCAGGTTGTAAATTTACCTGAGGGCAGCATAAACAAAAAAAGATGAAAAAGAACAAGAGAAGGAATGATGAATAAACTTCAGAAGAATGAAAGATTAACTTTAGTATAACAAGGTGCTTAGATGGGAATCTGAAAAGACTGTGAATTTCATTTATGGTACAGAATTTGGCTGAACTGCAGTGCAGGGAAAGGCAACTGGTGTGAAAACAGCTCCACAGATTAGACTTCTACATGTTTAATGGATCACTTACAGAATGGCTGTCATTACTGCTTTGCTTCAAATTGGCATAAATAAGATTAGTTTTAAAAGTCCACAAAACATAACATATTCCAATTAATTTTGGTTTTCAGAGGCAAAATTTCAGGTCATTTATTATAGGTTTAGGAGTTCTGTATCTAGAGAGGAAAGGATTAAAACTTATTTCCACCAAATATTTTAGCATTTGAAATCCCATTCTGGCTGCCCTGGCTATCCTGACCAAAATGTCTCGTGGCAACAGCATTCGGCAAAAATTGAACTTTTGCAGCTGTTTGGCACTTCTTTAATGATCTATTCTCCTTGTATCTCATTTCAACACTAAACTTTTTGTTATGTTCCATTCAAGCGTGGCAGGCACAATTTAAATGTGCCAAAAAGCAGGTCAGTTCTGTTGCAACTATTTTTTTCCCCCAACCAAAGCTGACTCAGTGCCACACACAGGGTCTAACTCTATCTCCTTCGCTTCAATAACAATTACTTTACCCCAAAGGTCTCAGGAGGGTTGCCCAAGGGAATGAAGCTCTAAATAAAAGGCTAGATTCTCTGCAAGAGGTAATGACATGACTTCCTACAAGAAAATTGAAAAGGGAGCTTTGAAATGGAGACTGAAGGGAAAGTGCTTCTACTGGAAACCACAGTGGATGGGCATAACAACAATTGCCAAGGAAATTATTACAAAGTGTAATAGTTTCAAAAGTAACATTGATCTGGAAAGTGATAGATTAAGACCATTAGGCAATGAGTCTGTTGGTATGGGCACACAGAAAGGATCTTGAAATTTTTATAGCAAAGCAGCTTCCTGTACTCTTTAATACTCAATAACAGACAATGCAAGCAAATCACAACTTCACAAAATCCAGGAAGATAGGCAGATATAGGCTGGTAATATTGACCTGTGAAAGATTGTTCTCACTATCTATAACACTAAGCCAAGTGTACTTGCATAACAGAAAATGATTGTTGCCCCAAAGAAAACACAGTTTAAGCTGGTGCTAAGGGAAATCTTACCAATACAGTGTACTCCTTCTCATCTTCTTACACAGTGCTAATACAAAAAGAATACTTTACTCTGCAGAGGAAAGATAATTTCAAGACAGTCGTTTTGGCAAGAAAGAAATTGCAGCTGAAAAGTGTACTGTCGGGCAGTACATTTCCTTCAAGTTTCTGTTGCAGTATATATTCTAGGCAGGAAAGAAAGAGGGACAGCTAGTCACTGAAAATGAGACTCAGTGTGAAAAGTGCCTCATATGAAAAACTCCCTAGAGCGAGCGCAACATATTGCAACTAATAAGAGGAATTAACCAGCAGTAGTTGTAATAGAAATGTCAGGATGCAGTTTTATTCAAAAACCTGCAGTGTCTCATCAACCATTCAGTCTTGAGGTGATCTGAGATTAAAACTTCATCAAAATCCATGTGAAATGTCAAGTGGAAGTAGAAGTTGTAACTGGATCATGTTGGTTTCGGTCTACTGTAACGATACCTTGGAACCAGAAAAAATGTAAAAAAGTTGCAGTAAAAAATTCTGGTCTTACAACCAAGACTATAGAAACAGAAGCAATAAAGATAAACCTTTCTCACACTTACGACACTACTCTCTATAGATAGGATATCCTATATAAGCAAAACAGTGACATTTTTATAAAAAAAATATAACCTAGACAGAAAGTCATAACTTTCTGAAATCTGATGGATTAGTTGTATTCGTATGCATATGCGAATTTAATAATGAGAATAAGTTAATGTGTGGAGAGAACCACGCATTAATCTATGAAGTTATTAAACATGAAAATCTGAAACAACAGAAGAACTTCAGATGGAAGGTAAATGCTAGATCTGGAAATTTCTGAAATGCTGTGCACAAACTGTCTAAACAAATTAACTAATGCTAAGACTATTTGTGAACATACTAGTAACAATTAATTTACTAAAAATTAAAATACAGTTCTTTAATTGTTTTTAAAGAGAGCACCATTAATTTTTTAAGATAAATTTCTATTTCTTTTATGAAGGCAAATACTCTACAGGCAAACAGACGCTACCGAAACTTTTTATAAATCTTTTTCAATACTCATTAAAAGATCACTTTTAACAACAATTTGTTGTTAGCCACTACAGAAGTCTGTCACTGACCCCAACAGATGAAAATTATCATCTCACAAAATCTAGGTTAAGTATAGAGATTTCCTTAAATATTTTGACTAGAACTTCCTTTCTGGAAACAGGAAGTAGTTTGTCAGTCACAGAACATCCAGAAATGGAAGGGACTCGTAAGGATCATCAAGTCCAATTCCTAATTTTAGATTAAAACATTTTCAAATTGAATTACATAAAATATATTACATAAAAATATGTCCACCTTGTCTTTTTAATGCAGAAAGATAATCCATGTTGTAGTTAGGAGTTGTTAGGAGTGACAAGGTTCCCTTCCAGTAGATTGAGTAGACATGAGAACTGTTATGTCTTCCGTAGAACCCTCCCGTTGTGAATTTGCTGAGGGAGGGTTACAGAACAGCAGGTATTGACTGCTATCACAATGGTGCACCAGTTGATTCCCAATTCATAAATTTATTAATCAACTGAAGAGTTAAAGAATAATCAGAAAAACCTGTTCACCTCTTAATAGTCCCATACGACCAGTGTGAAAGTCCAATGGGGAGTAGAGGCTAGCAGTGGATTACTTGGTCTAAATTAAGACACACCATCTGGACTTGACTGCCCCAGGAGCGGAAACACAGCCCTACTATTTACCATGGGATGATCCAGACTGCATTGGAAGAAGGGGAAGTTCCTGAATACCTGCAGTACATTGATGATATAATTATGTGGAGCAACACAACATAAGAAGTTTTTGAGAAAGGTAAGAAAAACAGCCGAAATCCTTCTGAAAGTTGGTTCTGCCTTAAAACAAAGTGAGGTCAAGGGGCCTGCACAAGAGATCCAGTTTTTAGGAATAAAATGCTAGATGGATGTTCTCAGTTTCTAATGAATGTGATCAACAAAATAAGAGTTATGTCTCCCTTAATTACAAAAAGAAAACATAAGCTTGTTGTGGGTTTTTGGAAAATACACATACCAAATTAAAGCCTGACTGTAAGCCCTCACTATCAAATGACTCAGATGAACAATTTCCAATGGGCCCTGAGCAAAAACAAGCCTTTGAATAACTAAATGGGAGATAGTTTGTCTAATTTGTTGGTATTAGTCATTTAGAAGATCACAAAATCGTAGAATCACAAGGTTGGAAATGACCTGTAAGATCATCTAGTCCAACCACCTTCTCATTACCATTGCTACCACAAGCCACTAAACCATACCTCGTAGCTCCTCATCCAGACGCCTCTTGAACACTGCCAGGGATGGCGACTCCACCACCTCTCTGGGCAGCCATCCCAGTGCCTGACCACTCTCTGAGAGAAAAAGTTTTTCCTCATGTCCAAACTAAACCTCCTCTGGTACAACTTGTAGTCATTTCCCCGGGTCCTGTTTGCTGTCTGTGAGAAGAGGCCAAAACCCTCCTCATCACAACCTCCCTTCAGGAAGTTGTAGAGTGCAATGAGGTCTCCCCTGAGTCTCCTCTTCTCCAGACTGAGCAATCCCAGCTCCCTCAGCCGCTCCTCATAAGATTTGTGCTCCAGTCCCCTCAACAGTTTTGTTGCCCTTCTCTGGACATGCTCCATGGCCTCAATGTCTTTTCTGTAGTGAGGGGCCCAAAACTGAACACAGTACTCAAGATGCGGCCTCACCAGTGCCGAGTACAGGGGGATGATCACCTCCCTGCTCCTGCTGGCCACACTATTTCTAACGCAGACCAGGATGCTGTTGGCCCTCTTGGCCACCTGGGCACACTGTTGGCTCACGTTCAGCTGAGCATCAGCCAACACCCCCATTGTATTGTATGGTCCCTTTCCTCTTTACAGTCATCCAGCCACTCAGCCCCAAGCCTGTAGCGCTGCATGGGGTTGTTGTGGCCAAAATGCAGGACCCAGCACTTGGCCTTGCTGAACCTCAACCCATTCACCTCAGTCCAGCGATCCAGCTTATCTAGATCCCTCTGAAGGGCCTCCCTACCCTCAGGCAGATTGACACCACCTCCCAACTTGGTGTCATCTGCCAACTTACTGAGGGTAACGGATGGATTACTTAAACTCAGAAGTGTAAATTCCTGTCAACATATGCTGAAAGCTAGTGGATGAGTAAGACAGCACTACATCAGAGTCTGTGTTTAAAGCCACACCTGTGCAAAAAGACAACAAGCTAAGTGAGAAAGTTGCTTACTTGGAGCAGCTTGAAAGACAAAGAGCAGAGAATAACTCTTTCATTAGCAGAACTTGTCCACATTCAGAATTGTCCGCATTCAGATCAACAACTCAAAGACTTAATATCTGAATATCTTGCTTTTTTAGATAACCTTTTGGATGACATTGATCTTTTACTGTCTTCATTAAATTCACTATGTGCTTTTGTATTAAATGGAAAAATATCATCAGATTGCAGACAGTAATTTAAATAATTAGACTGAGAGTCAAGTAATTAAGGTCCATTGCCCTATCTGGCCAACAGTCAACAATTGGATCCAATTCCTCAGAAGCCTAAGAAAAGAAGACTTAGTGACTATTTGAATTATTGGATGTTTGTAGAAACACTGAAAGGACAAAACTATGTCAGATAGGTACTTCTGAGAGATGAACTGGCTAAGAGAACACGAAGTATTATTTAGCAATAGGATTCAAAGTAAAATATCCTAGAGCAAAGCATGACAAATAGATGGGAGAAAATACTTTTTGTCTGTTTTTTTTTTTTTTTTTTTTTTTTTTTTTTACCAGATTTGCTAATGGCTGCAGGAACCACAACATCATGTGTTTTTGCGGCAACTTGAATGAAGACAAACCAGAGGGACTACTTCTAATCCACGTATGTCAGGTTATACTAACTTGTAAATACTCTAGAGGAAAACATTTTCTGAACAACGTCTGACATCAACTATTTCAAGAAGCAGACTAATTATTTGTTCATTTTCATAGCTGGACCAGTACAGATCATTTATGAGTGACTGTTCCTATCGATAATGGTAGCATAGAAAAAATCCCTTCCACCGTTTACTAACTCTAGAAACTATAGAAGACTTCTCATGTTCTTCTTGTAATCTGAGAATTGTGAAACTAACCTGAAAAAAAAATGTCAGAAAGTGTAGTGGGAGATATGACAGATGATGTCAAAGCACAAGTAGCATAAAGGAGGTGAATGAGGAATAATTATCCACTTTCTTTTAATACAAAAATGAGAGAACATTAAATGAAATAAGAGAAACAATTTTCAAAACAAGCACTGAAAATAACTTTTCAGAAAGCATGTAGTTAAGCTTTGGAAGTTCCTTCTACAAGTAATGTGAATAGTTAACTTCACATGGATTCAAAAGGCAATGAAACAATAAATACAAGAAAGAAACATTGAAGGCCACTGAACAGAAAAGTATGACCTTTGTTTCAAGAGGTACTTGAGCTAAGATGTTGGAGAGTGGGAGAGATTTTGGAGACATTTTAGTCCTGTTTCTTGTAGTCTTTCCTTTGTTAACTTCCCCCTCTTTAACCTGTTTATAAGCTGGGACAACCAGATTTACTGCCAGTCTGTGTGCCCTCCAGGCGTTAAATGTTTACTCAGTCCCACAGTCTATTTCCCAAAGGAGTAAAATCTGCAAGTCTCACACGGAATAAATGCAGAACAAATCAAGCATCTAGAGTAGTGACCTTTGCCAAGGTACAGACAAACATCACATTTTGACATGTAGGAGACACACTGCTCAAAATCCAGTCTTGTAGTCACTGCAAGCAGTTGTAAAAATTTCAGAACGTAAGCTTCAACTTGTAATCTTTCTCAACATTAAATTCATTTTTAAAAGGGATTCCTTTCAGAATGGGAAGCTAGATGGAGAAACTGGCACTACAGGAAGTCAAGAGGGCATGATGTCTTGCCCTCTTATCCCTGCCTTTAGTATTTGTCAACTATGTTACGATCAGGAAGGGGAGAATGTACAAATGAGTGCCTGGAGCAGATCACACAATCTGTCTCTGAACAGAAAGAAGTCAGAACTAAATTATAATCTTCAAGCAGTAAGTGGGCATTGAGAACGGTTTTACAGATGGAAACTGTAATTTTGACAAATTAGATTATGATGTGGAATCCATTCAAAGGAATCTACATATGAGTTCTATCAAGGTTCCAGGATAATAACTTAACAATGATCTTTCCAATTACATTATTTTTTCAGAAGCCAGAAGATATTCAATCCTTTGCAGGTAAGCATGCCAACGTGCAGACTGTGTATCCTTATGATTCAGATTTGCAAAACAGTTCCACACTCCTCTTTTCATTAATTTAGCAGTTCCTACGCTAACACTGTTTTGCATCTAACAGGAAGAAACCATAACAAAGGAAAAGTTAAAGAAGATGACAATAAAATTGGACACTGCATTGAGCAAGTCTTTTTTAAGCTTGTTTATCCTGGAATACACAGAGAAATAGAAATGATCAGTTCTAAAATTTTTTGATTTTCACAGTCTAATAAAGGTGTCAGAACTTTTGACCTTAGGATTCTAACAGTATTTATCACTAGACCATCAAAGAATTCAGTAACTGAAAAATCAAGATAACAGTTTCTGAGCACTTCATTATAATTTCTGAAAGATAACTGTGTAAATGAGAAAACTTTTAGCTAAAAAGATATGTGAATTTATAAGCTACAATTTACCAATACACACACATGTGTGCACATACACAAAGTTCTTTGTATATAGGCAACAAATCTGTGGCAAATTGGTCACATTTGAGGGAAAAATTTAATTTCTAATCTTTTCAAAACCCATCCTCTGAGTTTCACTTCAGTAGTATACCACTTGGTTTGTTACCCTAACCTATTTCTTAAATAATGGACAACTATGAAACTATCAGAACAGCCACTTTTTAATGCCTGGTTTATATTCTGAAAGGTTTACTGTGTTTTACTTAATCCTTAAGTTGCATATTCATTGCTATATTTTCCTCTAACTGCTGTCACTTATATTGTCATGCAGAAGGGCAAATCAGGGTCAGTTTATGTAAGCAGCATCAATCTGAAAAACTTCATCAGTCTTTATTTCAAGGCATTATGCAAAGAAAACTGACATTAAGAGAGCCTTAACTGACAGCAAATGAAATCAATCAGCAAATCACTAAGCCATAATAAACTCACTCAAGTTGTAGATAACCCTTCCTTTTCCAGGTCTTTAACTACAAGGCCCAGGAAATGCAGAACCTGGGCATAAAAGTCTCCCTTAATTCCAATACAAAATGCTAATATAGAGCATTGTTTTGTTGTGTAAGCTATCAGTAAAAATAACAAATGAGTACAGAGATGTTCTATAAAGATAGAATAACAAGCAGGTAATTGAAAAAGACTAAGCAAATATTCAGCCCTTGAAGATTTTGTTTGTTTGTTTGTTTAAGTGTAATTAATATAAAAAGTTTTGATACTTTGATTCCTGCAACTAAGATATTTGTGCCTATAATCTATTGCTTTATTAAATCCTATTGCATAGGCTCACTTGCTAGTTTTTAAATTAAAACAAGCACACACAAAAAAAGTAAGGCCCCAGATAATTCCAAATCTCTGATAGCATTCACTTCATGATTTCTTTTTTGCAACCCACATGATCATCAGCAGTTTAACAGCTGTGTTTCCTAATGGGCTTATCTGCGTTACAACAGTATACACTGCAGACAATATCAAACAATGTAATGACATCATAGTATCACAGAATCACAGAATGGCCAGGGTTGGAAGGGACCTCAAGGATCATGGATCTCCAACCCCCCTGCCACATGCAGGGCCACCAACCTCCCCATTTAATGCTAGAGGAGGACATCCCGGCTACGCAGTGGTTATCTGATAAAATCACTCCTTTTCTGAAGATACTGTGCATAGATAATTACACAAATTTATGAGAAAAGCTGACTAACAAAGGAAGTGCTGCGATAACTATATTTGTTATTTTCTGTTACTGCATGCTGTTTCATTTTTGTAGTTCCAACATTTAGAGTCTGCTTTCATTCATAGAGACAGCTTTGGACACATATTGACCTCACCACATCTACTGAGTGAACTTTCTTACGTATCAGTACAGATGATTCTTAAGAGATTATCCACATGCCACAGATACGAATGTATGAAAAATTCAAAGTGGACAAAGGCATAATTGCTTCAAAGGGTCAAGAAAGAAATTTATCCATTAAGAAAGGTTACTGAAAGGTTAAATGATTATATACTAACTTTAGAATTGAAGATAATCAGCAGCAGATCTTGACTAAAAAAGATTTTATAAAACTGATATTTACAAAAAAAGGCTAGGCAAAAGTTTCATAGGCATAAAGAGGCAGCTTTCAGTATTTAATTAATTGGTGATTACAGATACTGACTTCGATATTTGCTCTCACTAACTGCCAAAGATTTAACAGGGTGTAATCATTATCACCTGCTACAACAAGGATTCTCTCATTTCTTAGACTGAAGAAAGGTAAGGTGAGAAAGAAAAAAATGAAAATTTGATGAGAATGTGAGGGAAATAGGCTAACGATAAGGAGAGGAAAACCCGAAGGAAGAGTGGGATTAAATACACACTGAGGGCACGGAGTGAAAGACTGCAAAAAGAGCAATGCAATGGAGAAAGGAGGAAACTGGGAACACAGATAATCAGGAAAAAGGAGAAGTGGTGTGAAAATCAAATAATAAAAGCCAGATTTTCAGCATCACTAGTACTTTGAAGAAGCCTCACCTATTTATGTTTTAAGTTGTATAGGACTAACATATGTTAATGTTACGCTTTAACAACAAACACAATGATATAAACAGTAACAAATACAGACTTCCAAATCCTGAAAACTTGCTTCCTGAAAATCTGCTTCATTTAGTAAGAATATTACCAGAACCAGCCATTCCCAAAGGGAAGTTTCCAGGGACCAGTAAAGGATATCTGGTGGTTGAGGTCTACTACAGAATACTTGATCAAGAGGGGGGACTATTGACAAGGCCTTCTCGCTTCAACTGTCGGAAGCATCTTGCTTGCAGGCTCTCATCTTGATGGGGAATTTCAACCACTCAAATGTCTGCTGGGAAGATAATACAGCAGACTACAAGCAATCCTGGGGACTCCTAGAGTGCTCTGAGGATAACTTTCTGGTCCAGATATTAGACATACCAACCGAAGGAGAAGTGTTACTGAACCTACTGCTCACCAGCACAGTGGAGCTCATTTAAAAGACTGAGATTGGAGGTAGTCTGGGCTGCAGTGACCACACCTTGGTAAACTTTGTGATCTTCAGGAAGATGGGCCTGACAAAAACTAAAGTCAGGACCGTGAAGAGTGAAATTCTGGCTGTTTAAGGAATTGTTGAGAAACTGTCCTTAGGGAAATAGGAATAGAAAAGAGTTCTTTAAGGATAAGAGCTCTCCATCCCTCAGTATAAGAAAACATGCAGAGGCAGGAAATTGTCATAGTTGAACAAGTAAGTATCTGCTGGACAAACTGAAGGAAGGAAAGCAAGGAAATGTACAGGCAGAGGAAGCAGGGAGTATGCAGCCTAGGAATGATGCAGGGATGCTGTCTGGATGTGCAGAGAGGGGATCAGGAAAGATTCTACAGGTACACTGGTTAGACAAAAAAGGCCAAAGAGTGTAGCTCATCTCATCAATGAGAAGAGAGAACTGGCTTCAACCAAAATGGGGAGGTCTGAGGTACAGACAACAAGTTCTTTGCCTCAGTTTTCACTGGCAGTCAAGTTTCCCCCTCATGCCTCTCACATCCCTGAATCTCTAGATTATGGCTGAGGAAGTAAACTTCTTCCCTCCGTAAGAGAAAAGCAATTTGGACACAAACTAACAAGACCGAAGTAGAAGTCTACTGGTGTTGATTACACACATCCCAGGACTCGAAGAAGCTGGCTGATCTTGTTTCCAAGGCTCTCTCCAATATATCTGAAAAGTCGTGGCTGTCAGACAAAGTCCTCAGTGACTGGAAAAAGGGAACAATCACTCCCATCTTCAAGAGAGAGAAAGGAAGACCTTGGAAAAAACAGACCAGTGAGCCTCACTCTGTGCCTGGGAAGACCATGGAACCAATCCTTCTGGAAACTATGTTAAGGCATGTGAGAGACAAGGAGGTGATCTGAGACAGCCAGCACAGTTTTACCAAGCACAGTTTATGCCTGACTAATCTGGTAGTCTTCTACAATGGAGTGACAGCATCAGAGGGCAAAGGAAGAATAACTGATGTCATCTACCTAGATTTGTGCAAGGTCTTTGACACAGATCCACATCACATCCTTAGATGAGAGATATGAATTTGAAAGGCAGTCCATTTGGTAGATAAAAAATTGGTTGAAAGACCACAGCCACAGCAGTGTGATCAATGGCTCTGGGGCTAGGTGGAGGCAATTTGTGGGCTGGTTTCCCCCAGGGCTCCATCTTGGGTGTGGTACTATTTAATACCTTTAATAAAGACACAGATGCACCCACTGCAAGCTTGCAGGTGATACCAATCTGAGCAGTGCAGTAGATTTAGCTCAAGGAAGAGATGCCATCCAAAGAGGCCTTGAAAAGGTTGAAATGTGTGACCCCAATGAGGTTCAACAAAGCCAAAAGCAAGCTGTTGCACTTGGGTTAGGGCAAACCCAGAAATATAAATAGACGGGGAGAAGAACTCCTTGAAAATAGCCTGAGAAGGACTTGGAGTTCTGCTAAATGAAACAAACATGAGTCAGCAGTGTGCATTTGTATCCTGAGCTGCATCAAAAAAGAGATGGTCAGCAGGGTAAGTGAGATACTGTTCCTCTTTCCTCTGCCCTCATAATGCCCCATCTAAAGTACTGCATCCAGGTCTGGGACACCAAGCACAGAAAAATGTGGAACTTTCTGATTAGGTCCTGAGGAGGGCCACAAGAATGATCAGAAGATTGGAGCACTTATCCTATGAAAAAAGGCTGAAGAAGCTGGGATTTTCAGTAAGGAGAAGACAAGGTTCCAAGAACACCTCACTGCAGCCTTCAAATACTTACAGGGAGCTGGAGGGAAATCAACTGTTCACACGGTCTGATAGTGACAGGATAAGGGGGAACGGTTTTAAAGGAAAAGAAGGGAGATTCAGATTAGATAGGGGAAAAATTTTCTCTGAGAAGGTGATGAGGTGTTTGAACAGGTTCTCCACCCCTGGAGTTGTTCAAAGCTAGGCTGGATGAAGCCTTGAGCAACCTGATCTAGTGATGCCAATCCTGTTCATGGCAGGGGGTTAGAAACATAGGTTTTTGAGGTCCCTTCCAACTCAAGCCATTCCAGTATTCGACAATTCTGTATGATGGCCCTCATTCTTCATCCTTCAGCAACTCAAGGGAGATTCTGGGCACCTACAGTTTCTTATTAGCATAACATAACTACTCTGTAAGGTGGTTTATCTTCATGCCAGAAGCTCTATACTCATGCCAGAAGCAATTTCTCTTGTAATGCAGTATGGATCCCATGAAGCATGTATTTCATTTGAATACCACAGAATACAATGGAGTGTTATTACAATCTGAGACCATCACCACTACCACCTTAACAATCCAAGTAAGTTTACGTATACTCTATAAAAAGTATTTTCTGTCAGCACATGCAAAATACATAACTATGCAGTCAATTATACAAAGAATATTATCGTTGAAGGAGTTATGGTTAAAATTAATTATGGTAAAATGGCTTCTAAATACCTATCATCGTGTTGCAAACTACCTGAAGACATGACTTCAGATACCAATTGAGCACATTCAACAAGATACTAGAGTTTTTCATGTTACAACTCTTCAGTCTGGTCATTCCACTTTTATTTAGATGTTAATTATTCAATATTAAACCTTACATCAACTTTATTTTTGGTAAACTGAAGTTTCCAAAAGGTAAGAGTTGCAGGAGATGTAATCCCACTCTAATGAGTTTAAAGCACTTATTTATGAGGATTTCAACTCAAGGCACTTAGTTGAAAGTAAGTACAAAGTATCATTATATTATGTTTTAAAAATCATTTTTATCTTTAAATGTTATATTAGAAGGCAGACTGGTGACCAGCCCAGAAGCAGGACATTCTGACAGTAGATAAGAAATTTGTTATTTTGGAAAAGAGGAGGGCAGCCCAGGTGCTGCTGATAGCAGATGTTGAGCTCCAAGAGAAAGAATACTCAATTTCACACAATAATAAGCAAAGTAGTCAGATTCCGGAAGAGGCACCAGCCTGGCCCCTGTAATAAAGTGGCTAGTTCCTTCTGTGGGTGAAATGGTAGGAACAAAAAAGAAAGCAACAGAAGTGTTTGCAGTTTGGGTGTAAGTACATATAAATACATCATCTTCAAGATTGTTGAAAAGGTTTATTTTCTGCAAAGTATTAAGAACTGAAGAAAAAAAAAAAAAGAGAGAGAAAAGAAAAAAGGAAGGGAAAAAAAAAGCTCCAAAACAGAATTACAGGATTTAAAATACAAACAATTCTGTTTTCAAGCCATTGCACAATTAATTCGTGTCATTAAGCCCTCATACTAGAGCTATACTTAATGTTTGAAAGATTCTCTCTCTGCAGATGATAAAATCTGATGACAGAATTATAATGATATCTTTGAAACCACTCGCTTCCTCAACTTGGCAAGAAATATTTTATTGACAAGAAGTAAACAGAAGAATGAAAAAGTGTTTTTTATTTTGGAAAAAAATACCAGCAGAATTATGTATTATCTTTACCTTCAAATCTATCAGGCATAAATCTAAAATTAATGAATAAGTGAAAATCTTACAAATTGAAATGTTCCTAACACTTAAAACTACATTTATGTTTGCCCAAGTAATTAGAAGATCTATAGCCCAATCAGACAAGGCCTTACTAAATCATATATGAATATAAAATTTACATATAAAATTACACATCCTTCATAAACTTATAATGATTATATGTTAATACTGAAGATAGATCAGTGTTTGACTATATTACTACCACCCCTATAAGCCTTTGTGTTATTACTACACTTTTCATTTCAACATACCTCCAAACACCTGAGGAACTGAAAGAAGAAATCCCATGTGGACTTCCTCAACCTGTATGAACAGTCGAACACATGCTGAAGGCAGAGGGAGAGGACAGGGAGAGAAAGGGGAGCCAGGAAGGGAGGAGAACAGAGGCAGGGAGAGGGAAAATGGAGGGACAGGACTGGGTATCAAAGGGATGGCAAATGAGACAAAGGGAGGGAGTGGAAGGAAGGCTCAGAGACAAGAGACAGGCAGAGGCTGAGGCAGGGACCTATATGGAGTAACCGGCAGAAGCAGAGGGAGGCAGCAAGAAGGGAGGGAGGAGAGGGAGGAAGGCAGCAGGCTCAAGCAGCAGGGAGGGAGCAGGAGAAAGGCTATATGTGCAGCAGGAACAGGTGCGTAGTGAGAGGCAAACACAAAAGAGGGAGACAGAGAGGGAGGCAGGCAAGGAGCAAGATAACTTATCTATCTCAAATGCACTTGGAGGAAAGAAAGCAAACCACAACTATACAGTACCTATGTCAAAACTAAAGGAGAGCTCAGTAATGAAAATAATTACATTTATTCAAATTGCTCAGAGTTTATGTTTAAAACAAAGTACAATTTTATTAAAATACAAAGGACTTCCAACAACCAGGTAAACTGTCAATCTCACATCTCAGGTGAAGGGCAACACATGAAGAAATGTTTTATCATAAGAGTTATAATGCTGACAAACAGCCACAGGTACCTGCATCCCTTATATACCATAAGCTTGCCTATTGTCTCAATCCTCATATCTGTTTTTTTATACACGTCATAGATGCACCAAAAGGGCAAATCCTCATTAAACTCAGAAAACTTATCTATTTGGAGTTTCTAATTCACGTGAATCCTGCAAAATGGCAACATAAGTTAATCTCTGAATATCAGTTCTCTTCTGAAGCAATATTCAGAAGTCATATTATATCCTTCAGCAACCAGGTATTGGAGGAAGAACACGACCTCCATGCCAAACACTGACCAAAAGCAATCACCAAAAATTAAAACAGCCAATAAAATGTGCAAATAGAGACTTCTAAGGTAGAGGTCAAGGTAGTTCCCATGACATAGAAAATGATTACTCTTTCTGTAACTGCACTTCTGCAGGCAGCTACCACACGTGAATATCACCAGCTGTCTGATCACACAGTCATCCACTTGCTGTTAATGGCATCTTTTGGACAAGGGGTGGATATGATTCTGATACATGTAGCTAGTTTCTATTTGTCATTGTTTTTAATTGTCAATGCCAGGATAAATTTTAAGTTTCACATACAATTTCACTTTCTGTCTTCATAGAAATACTCAGGTATGGCCAGAACAGAACATGTTCTCCTTTCATGTATTTCAGTAGCTCAAAGGTAACACTTTGCATTTTCAAACTTAGCAAACTAACAAACAGTAGATCTTCATGTCATAAGTCACAGTAATTAAATACCAGATGAGGGAATTTCAAAACTATAGCCTTCGTATCAGTTTATTCCTGAAGATACTGCACCTTTTCTATTACTTATTCATCCCAAGTCACACTTTCAAGCTATTATAGTAACTCTTGTTACTATGTAATAGCTTCCAAGAATTTAACAAATACCTATAAATTAAGTCACATTTATTACTAGCCATGCATTTCAGTCTTTACATGGGGTCTTAGAAGACATCTAGTGCAAGGACATTATTGTTGAATAGCTTACATTTTGATTAATTATCTAATTCTGCAATTCAGTAAAACGCATGCTTTGGAGAAAATTTAGAGTTTTGTTTCCCAAGTGTTTCACGGCCCAAAGGTCTATCACTAGAGTGCATGACACATTCTTTACAACACACAAGCCACTTCCTACGCAGGGATTTTTTTTCTCTGAATCTTTCATCAGCCCTGTGAGTAGTAATGGTATGTGGAAAGCTACATTCATTCAATAGAACGAAAAAAAAAAAAGAAAAAAAAAGCAGCCTTCTGATAATTAAGTACGCCAGAATAAAACAAGCCTGATAGCTTGGTTCATAGTCAAGCAACTTGTGTTCATTACGGTAGTTTTCTTTGTACTTCTTTCCTCTAAAGAGGGCATACCTTTCCCAAGAAACATTCACACGGAGATAATAGCAACTCAAAAATTCCAAGACTTCCCATTTCCCAATGACAAGGAATACAGATCTCTAATGCTACGCCCATAAAGTAAATTTAGGGTAGATTTAAGATTTCATCCTGTCAAACGCCTTTAAGTGCCACTTGCTTTCTGAAAATTTTGGAAAAAAGATAATCTCATAGATGTGTGTGTACTCAGAAGCTTTTTATCTTCCTCTCTTGTGAGGAAAAGGTGAGACTCACCAATGCACTGGATATCAAAGATCAATTACTGATTCCAGCCACTTGCTTTGAATTGGATACATGAAAAATAAAAACAAAACAATGTGTTTTTCTATGAATATTCAAGAACTATTGCTTCATCCCCATCATAAAATCTAATTTTGGATCGTCATTTCTCTGCAGTTTTTTAAAGAAAGCACCAAATAGCAACAAATTTAAATTTGGTAAATAACTTCTCATATCTAACATTCATAAAGAATAAGGTCTTTAAATGAAATGTACCCAACCTATAATTACTATAAAGTACACAACCAGCAGTTAGAGAAACCAAGCATGCAAACAATTCCACTGATTTCCATCAGTAGTGTTCACAAGCTGTTTACTGACTCTTTACATCATTCAAGATCTTAGGATTGCTTTAAATGCAATTTTGCATACAGAGGTGAAATTAAAGAAAATTTGCTGACTGTCAGCTATATAAAATAAATAAAGACTCTAAAATATACTTAAAAAGCTATCAATCAGACACTGAGTAACTAGAATCAGGAAAAAAGGAAAGGAAAGAAGAAAGGAAAAGGGAAGAGGGAGGAAAAAGGAGAAGGAAAGTAAAAAGGAAAGGGGAAAGGAAAGAAAAAAGGGAAGGAGAAATGAAAGGGGAAAGAGGAAAGGAAAGGAAAGGAAAAGGAAAGGAAAGGAAAGGAAAGGAAAGGAAAGGAAAGGAAAGGAAAGGAAAGGAAGGAAGGAAAGGGAAGGAAAGGGAAGGAAAGGAAGGAAAGGGAAGGGAAAGGAAAGGAAAGGGAAGGAAAGGAAGGGAAGGGAAGGGAAAGGAAGGGAAGGGAAAGGAAGGAGGAAGGAAAGGGAAGGGAAGGAAGGGAAGGAAAGGAAGGAAAGGGAAGGGAAGGGAAGGGAAGGGAAGGAAAGGGAAGGGAAGGGAAGGGAAGGGAAGGGAAGGGAAGGGAAGGGAAGGGAAGGGAAGGGAAGGGAAGGAAGGGAAGGGAAGGGAAGGGAAGGGAAGGGAAGGGAAGGGAAGGGAAGGGAAGGGAAGGGAAGGGAAGGGAAGGGAAGGGAAGGGAAGGGAAGGGAAGGGAAGGGAAGGGAAGGGAAGGGAAGGGAAGGGAAGGGAAGGGAAGGGAAGGGAAGGGAAGGGAAGGGAAGGGAAGGGAAGGGAAGGGAAGGGAAGGGAAGGGAAAAGGAAGAAAGAGAAGAGAAAGAGAAAAAACAGTAGAAAAGAACAATGAGATAGACTGTATCACTGACGCTGTTTGCATACCTACAGTGTAATCATGTGCAATTGGAGCTGTTAGGTGAATACGAAGTGAGCTTATAATAGCACACCACCAGTGAGCCAGCCAGAGCACACCATGCTATGTTCCTACCACAAGCACTACGTACAAATGTGAATAGCAGTTTCTGAGACTCGTACTGCTTTTCATCTTTTTAGATAGGAAGAAGGAATGGGTTGCTTTGCAAATGGCTCTGCAGCACTCCTGAGATCCAAAAAGAATAGGGATTGGAGTGGAAGTCAGCCAACAGAGTAAGATCTGAATAAGAACAGCAATATTTTAAGTTATTTCTCCAATGTCTTCTTTGAAAATAAGTCACTAGTAGGAACTTTTTGCAAAGACACAGAAGTGCTCATCACTGTATGAAAACATTTCAACTGTACTCTCTGGTAGAGGCATACAGCTGTTTTAACTAAAGTTCATGGGAATTCCAGGTGTTACACTTTATTACGTTATTATGAAAGTATGATAATAAAGACATAATTTAAATCTATATGATATTGAAATGCATGCACGCAAGAGGAAAATGGCAGATGTATGAAGCATAGAATACACCTCTCTAGTATGTCTGATTTTGTGACCCTGGTCCTGCAATTATGTACTTCATCTAGAAGTGAAAATCTGTAATAAATTAAAAAGGGTTATTTTACAGGAATGTAACATTTGCAGTGTGTGACTTCCTTGCTCTTTATACGACTAACTTTCCTTTCTCAGATTCACGTAGGAAAGCACAATGAAGAGGCATGTACTCACCATGCTTTTCATTCTCTCACTGAGAAAACAAAATAATCTGTCTTTAGCGATAAAGTATTACAAGAACAAAGTCATTCTGCACAGCTATGAAGACTAAGAGACAGTTCATGTTTAAGAAAACACAACGAACTTTAAAAAAAGATAAAAAAGCATTACTCCAAATCCATTCTCAGAGCTGCAAACGTACATTTTTAGTTCATTTCTCTTTTTTACCCCATTCTTCCTCTTCACCAAATCATTACTATTAATCATGCAAGTCCTTAAACCTACACGAACAAAACAGTTTCTGTAACTGAGTATTCCAAGTAGTAGTTTATTTTATAAGGAATTTTATAAGGAATGCTCAAAAATCTACTACTACTACTACTACTAAAAAAACTGTAACATTGAAATTATGATACTGACCACATAAGCAATAAAATGCTGTGAGTTTTTTCCCTGCTTTGCCTTGCCTAAATCAATGGGGAAAATAGAATACACTGATATTAATTTTTAAATACAATATTTGCATGATCATTTTCCATGACCATATTCCTGTCAGTTATTTAACATTATAATTGCAAAATTAAAAGTTGACATCATCTGCAAAATACAATATTTAAGAGCATGTACAGAAATTATTTCTTTTTTAATTGTTGACTGCAGTAGTCTTGAAGCTTTTTGTTCTCCACGCATTCAGAACAGTCCAGCTTCTCAGATGCAAAAAAGGGAAGGAAGAAACAGGATTGTTTCAGACTCTAACCTGAAATGCTACAACCTCTGGCTTGCCCTTCAGCCCTTCTACTGCAAAGGTCTCTAGGTGCAGTTTGGGTAGCTGCAGGGTGAAGTCATTCCTGGTTGCTGCAGTCCATGACAGCAAGGTCTGATCTCTGACCTAAAGGGAAAAAAACAGCATCAATGGTAATTCCCCTTCAGACACATTAACTGGGATGAACTGGGTCCCCTTGAGCCCACTGAGTGGACTTGCATTGATCGCTGGACCTGAAATCCATGAATAAATTTAGGACTAATTGATTTTTCGTTGCAAATAAATCTCTAATTCAGAGTGCTGGGAGAGAATGTTAAGAAGAAAAAGCATCTTCCCCTAGTCTGAAATGAGAAGGAAAGAAGAGATGCTAAGGGCTCCCAAGACCACCTGATGTACACATTTTACAGATCTGTCCCCTGTAAAAACACTGTAAGAAAATAAATAGTAATTGTACTCCTGAGTCAAAAACCCACCAGCTATGAAATTAAAAAGTTTGTGTGATCATACAAACAAGAAATTGTTACACGACTTCTGTCTGGTGTATGGAGATCATATCAGCCCTTCACAATTAGATTCATTTAATACCAGTTCAGTTAGAGCCCTGACTAAAATGAATAATCCTCAAACAAAGCCAAAAAATACCCTCAACCTGCAGCACTGCAATTAACAGAAGGTGAAAAAAAATCTGCTCCTAGCTTTCATATTGTGGATTCACATATAAGAAATAATGCGCTAACTGGCATTAACCAACTTTTACACAGTTCATAACTGTGACAGTTTGGAGTGAGAAATGCCACAGTTTGCACAAAATTCGAACAGTTTGATATTTATTTATTTATTGTTGCAGGCAATCTGAAATGAAAGAATAAAACAAAACCCCCAAACGCTATCAATGCGATTTCTACATAAGGCCACAAACACAACCAGATGCAGTTGGTGTCACAGTGCCACCTGCTGACTAAGAGAGAAACTGGTTTTGATTTAGAATCCTGCCCGCTTTCAGAGTGATGAAAACACGTAGGTAAAAACTGTTAGCCACGTAAAGTGATGAGTGCTTTTTTTTCTTCAAACACAACCAGACTTATAAGTCTTGCACAAGGGACAAATATTTTTTCATTATTTAATTTCACATTTTTCCATATTACCATAACACGTAATTAGGCTATTAGCATGCATTTGAAGGGTTACGTACTTAGCACACAACTTCCATGGACACATCACTCATATTGCCATACTCACATTTTTCATTCTGTTTAATATAAAAATTATCATGTGCATCTCCAAAAGATGCCAGTAGTCAGATAAGATTCTAATACAGAAGGATAGAAGCACGTACAAAGATACATAATGAATAGAGGAAATATGTTTATGTGGCACAGGCTGACTCTATTGAGTAGCAATAGCTAGTACCGCCAAAACAGTCAACTCTTTAACAACTATGCACGCTGACATACTAAATACACCCAAAATACATTTATATTTTTATATGCATAATTTACTAGATACCATTTAAAACAAATTTCAGATTATGTAGAGCCTCCCTCGTTCCAAAGAACTCACCATTCATGAATTAAAATATACTCCCATTCATTTTAAATCCCAGATTACTTTTTTGTAGTTGCTTACAAAATTAATTTTTTGTAAAATGTTGATGAGAGAACATATTTCAAATAATAGTACAGGCTTTGAAATCTCTTCTGACTGAAAGAAGCATGCACGTGTAAATCTACTGATACAAAGAAGAAAAGATTTTATTTTATCCGCTGCTCTCTTCTGTGGGAATAGGGAGCCCTACATTTCCCAAGTTGACCTAAAGAATTCCTGTCAATACCTGTGGCTGCCAAACATATGCACTATGATGCAATTTTTATAACAGGAAAGGTCCTCTACGCATTTTTTGCACACATAGTGCACTAGGTTCAGCATATACAGTCCTGTGGAACAAACATGCTCTCCGGAATGTTCTGTCAGCATGTGTAATTCCAGTCAGATGTTAACCTTGCTGAATATGACAAAACATGTTACTTTAAATACGTACATATATACTTACATACACTCACACATAGGCAAACTTGCTTTACATTTTTATAGCCTATATATCACAACATTTCAGTGTCTTTGCTGCCAGTATGCACACAGATAAAAGAAAACATTAATGTGGATTAAGGTACTAAGAATTTATCAACATCAAACCACCAGTGTTTTGCCTTCTACCCTTCTGAACCGTAGTCAATAGATCTAAATATTTTACTGCACCCTGGCCAATTCATTGTTTGATGTTTAAAAACTCACCCAGAATCAAAGAAAATTTATTAAATTTGAGCCCCCAAATGAGATACTATTAGCTTTGAAAGTCAAGTTTAACTGCGATATTGATGATTCTCTTTTTTCTGTGACAATATTCACAAGGGAAATCCCTATGTCAAAGTACAAAAGCAGATTGCTAATACTAGGGGGAAAAAAACAATGTATAAGCAATGGAGGTATAATACACACACAATGCAGACAGTGGAAGTCCTTTTAACCCTATTAGTTTCAAACTCTCCATTTTAGTATTGGGGCCTGACAGTGAACAATAAAATACAAAAGCCATTTTTCAAATGGCTGAATTGAGGTAAGCATAAGCCATTAACATTACAGCATCAGAGAAATACTTATTAGCTCCCTAACGAGCATGATTTTTGATAAGAATATTCACAAATTAAAAAATATAAATAAAACTTTTTGTGTCTACAAATAGGTAGGTAGTGAGGCGGTGAGGAGTGATTCTTGTTATCCATGTGCAAACTGAGAAAAAAAAATGAAGCTGGAGCTTTCCTCTGAAAAAGTGCTCACAAAGTTCAGGTTCAGGGAAAGTGGTATGGAAATACTAAGAACAAAAGACAAGGCACAGGTTGTGCAAAAATCATTACACTGCTTCAATAAAGGCGAAAACATCTTCCACTTGGCTACTAATTCAAAGAATGGAAAGACTTAATGGCCATGCCTACCCTGAATCACATTGGCTATGCCATATCTATATGTTACCTTCATTACGAACTAGAAAGATAAAGACAGGAGCTGGGAGATTGTTATTATTTCCTTAATCTCTAAGGAAGTAAGCATGGTACTTACACATTTTACCATCAGGAAAAATACAAAACTGTTAGGATGATTTTAATTTAAAAAACAAAGAAAAAAAAAAAACAATAAACTTTGCAGACTGTCAGGAAGAAAAATCTATGTAGCTGGACTATACAAAGCAAGTTTTAGGGCTTTTCTGCATTTATTTACTCCGGTTTTTTTTCTGCACATAATATCTGAAGAAAGAATATTTTATCTGAAAATGCTCCACTGGCTAGAGACTCAATGTTACAAACTAAAAAAAAAATAATCAGGCCTATTGTAACAACTAACAATTTGTAAAACCAGTTTCGCTTTCCTATACTTAAAATATGGATATAGAGAAAACATGCATAAATCTATCTACATGCAATGCTTGCATAGGTTTTGATCAGTCCTAGCTTTGTTAAATATTATTTGTCTGGGACAATGAGAATTCACAAAAGTTGTTTGATCTGGAGCATAGTTAGTATGGTGACAGTGGATTGGTAAGTATGGCCACTAGATTTTTCAGTTTGAACTTCCATACATAATGATTAAAAATAGGAAAAATCACAAGTGGATTCAAGCAAGTCTACAACAGTATTCAAAACGTTTTAAAACAAATGAGCAAAGTGACTTATGACTGCATTTAACTTTTTAATTAATTAAGAGAACAACACAGAATACAACACCATGGCCACTCAATTTAAAATCAATAAAGTACTGATGAATTCAGATCAAAGCTGAAATTGAATAATAAAACAAAGTTACATTATTGACTGAATCAAAGGTGTAGAATTTGATGAACTAATTCTACATGTCCAAAAATGATGCTAAAAAAATTCTCTGCTGAGATTTATTTTTTTCTCTGCAGACCTCTTCTGTACCCACTGCTTTGTTATCCTACTGCAAAGTTTGAGATGGAATGTCCAGTTATGCCAATAGAGACATACTACAAAACATGAGCAAGTTGTAAACTGCATTAACACATGCTTACACTTAGCCTGCTGTCTGACTAGTACAACAGATCATTGGTTCTAGACCTCATTTTGGGCCTAATTCAGTGCTTTCTCATGTCAAACAGAAAATATCTGGATATAAACTTCACTATGTAAGCAATACAGCAGAACCTTTTCTAAGTCTGAAGTTCACCAATTACAAACAAAAAAGAATTCACTGAAAGTAAAATACTTTGGGCTTATTATGCTTGTATTTCCTATTACTACTCTAATATAATAATAAATCATCTGCAATTTAAATGCTAGAACAAAAATCTAGAATGATGCAGTGATACATCGATAGCAAATGACGAACAATGCTTCCATCTACTTGGCTTTGAGATGACAGCGTCGTCGATGTAACAGAAGCAACAAATATGTTTTGCAAATCATTCTAAAAAAGCGCCAGCAAAATGGTTTTTACCACACTGTTAGTAACACTGCGTGTAAAATATAAATAAGAGAAAGGTTTTTAGAAATTCCTCTTTATAAAGCAAGGAGGCAGTTAGAAAGCAAACCACATCTTAGTCTTAACCACAGTCTTTCAAATACGTGGCTGGTTAAGTCACATAAAGTCTGACCTCCCAGGCAGCATAAAACTGCACAAAACACAGACAAGAAGTTAGTGTTGCAAGGAACGTCCTTCATGGTAAAACATACAAAATTAATATATTATAACATAGATAAAAGTATTTTTATTTGTATACTACGTATACGGACACGAGGATATTTCAGGAACCAAGGGTCACTCCAGAAGTCGAGAAGCTGGCAGTGACAGGGCTGCACTGCTCAAGCTCAAGGCATTATAAATCAAACACATGATGTAAAACCATAGTTGAACTTACAAGTAAAGAGCGTGGATCTTTAGATGAGAAGTGATGCTAGGAACTAACAATTAATCGAACTAAAAAAAGAAAACATCTAATTATTATTTTTTTTAAAAAGGCCAAAATACACCAAATCACAACAAATCCCTCTGAGACAGAAAAGTGCCACATACAAGATAAAGGGGAAAAGGGCTGCGTGGTACAGTTGAATGGGCACTACTTGAATGTCCAACACAGCTAGATTTGAGCACTTATTAAAGATCAACAGTTTGCTGCATACTGTTTCACCAGAAAGAAGGTATTCATCCTCTATTCCAAGTGTCCAACTTCTGCTGACAGTGGAAGAACTGGATAGCATCTGTACATAGTCTGATACAGGTAGCCATTGATGAATCTAATTAGATAGGCCACAATTAAAAATTTACTAAAAAAATTCTGTGCTAATACACAGATTTAGTGATTCTCCTTTTTGATTCCTGCCATGCAAACCTGTATTTTATTACAATTCAACATTTTTCATAGGTGGTGTTTTAATGAGCACAAATATCATTTGTGTAAGGAGGTATGTATCTCATAAAGCAAATCTTTTTGCTATGCTAGTTTCTAATTTGCTTTTCTTTCCTGCGAGTCCAGTCAAGATTCTGGAAATTAATCTTCACAGTAGAATACCTTCCAAAGCTTACCTAGAAGCTCAATTCAAGATTTCTCTTCTTACAGTACACAGACACTACATGCTCTGTTGAGTAAGATGTTAATTTGACCCAGAGACATTTTTGCAAACATTGACCATTGCACCTAAGCTTCACTATAGTTGCAGAATGTGCATTATAATACATCCCTTATGAATGGATTTGCAATGACCTTGGGCTGAAAACGAATCTATGTTCGGAGAAAATAACAGTCGATATATTCAGTAATTCCACAATTCTCCAAACAAGGATTTTTCCTTACTAAATGTACATTACACAAAACTGTTCGGCCAATTCAGCCTTCAAAAGAAAAAAAAAGAAGGGAAAAAAAAAGATGAAAAATGTGCTCTGAAATTAGTTATTTAGATATGTCGAGAATGAAAACAGTTAAGCACATGGATATGACATTCAGCAATGTCTTATCTTTAGTTTGTCAAGGATTTTAAATCCCTCTTGAGCTGGAGTACCATTTTTAGCTTGGCTAGGTCAGAATGACACTGAACAATATGAGTGATGACACACTAGACAGCTATATGGACAGAGTTGTCATCAGCAAACCAGCTGTGCTAACACCTGTATGTCCTGCACAACTGATCTTTGGGAACAAGGATCAAGGAAGTCAGATTAGTAGGAGGGGAAACAAAAGTAATTCACAAAACATTTAAATGAAAAGGTGTTAGCTGGAAATGGAGAAAAACTTATCTTTTTATTGCTTTTTTTCCCCTTATAATGGGGAAATAATACCTTGTTTCCTCCTATAAATTCTTCAGAGCAGTCATTCAGAATTTTAATTGCGTGAACACATGTCATTGCTTCAGAAGGCTTGTGACACAGCCTGTTGAGGACAGCTGAGGATCACAGTGATAAACAAACCCTGAACACACATACGCTGGCTTACATAAACCAGCACGCTGGCATACATAAGCTGGCTTCACTCAAAGCATATAAGCACACTAGAACAAACAGCTCTGGAAATGAAATTCAGCAAAGGAAAAAAATCATATTTAAATCTATCAAAAATAATTTTTACATCTTTGTTGAGACACCTAAATAATAACATGATGCACAGTTAGAGACGTCAGTTAACTTAGGAAAAAAAAAAAGGGGGCTGAAAATGATCTAAGTGGGCAACATTTATTAAAGTCTAGTAGTGGCAGCCAATGTTAGCTCAATCAATCTGCAGTCTTCCTGCTGAAAGTAGCAACTAATACTATTTACAGCTAATGTTATCACCAATGCTATTCACTTGTATATGGACTTAAGGCTACTGCAGGTTAATTCCTTACAGGCCATAAAACAAGTATCATAAAAAATGCATTTATTACTACGGACCACATCAAAAATAAGACTCTAATGTTACTAATTTTCAACTGTTCCAACATCTCACCTAATTTCCAGCTGACTCTTTGCCTTGTATTTTTTTAATACATTGTATTTCTGGATCAAAAAAGCACTCTTCTTCTTTTTTTTTTTTCCCCAACTGGTTGCACTGACGGGCCCAAGCCTCACACCTGTCCATTTTACTGATATTTCAGAGAAGAGAACGGGCACAAGAAGCAGTGGTGAGGCAATGTAACACAATTATTGCATGGAAGCAGTTCTGCCAACTGGCATACAACCTTCTCAACCAGCAGAAATGAAGTGCATTGCAGAAGTGAAACGAAAAGGAGTTTACTAACCAAGTGCAAAAAGGAAAAAAACACATCGGATAGATATTTCGATCCTGGAGATGTGCCAGAATGTCAGAATGAGTGGGCTGCTATCAGGTATAAGGAAAAAAAAAAAACTGGGAGGTTTTTTTGTTGACTCATTATCACAGTTCTTCAACCTCACATAGAATAGTGGGTAAAAGTCCAAGCTGAGAAGACATGGTATTTTATTAATCTGACAAAAAAGCCAAATACTAAGCATCTGGTGTTCTAGGCAGACTGAAAACTTTGCCAGCTCATAAAGCTCATCGAGACTTTAACAGTTAAGAGTACAAGGAGAAATACAAACAATTCCCTGGCTCTGCACAGGCTGACTCACTGGGATGACTTCCCAAGACAGTGTTTTGTATAGGCAGAAGTTCAGAGAAGACGGACTTAGGGAGGTTGAAGAAAAGGGAGTTACAGCGCTGTATTTGTGTGTAGCTGTCAAGGAGCCAGCAGCAGTGGGAAGGTGAGGGGGAGCTCCATAGAAGTGTTCAGGGCTATCCCATACTTGATACAGACACATCTGGCTCATGCCAATGGCTCTAACGCAGGGAATGGCAGAGCCCAGCAGCCAAAATGTTGGAACCCCAGTAAAACTGTGTGGAAAAAAAAACATAAGAGCATATGGGGGCACAAGGAAAAGAGTAAAAAGCAGCAGTGCAGCCATCAAAGCCACTGAAGGACAGTGAGCATGTGTTCTACACACAAGGACACATTCCTTAGCAGCTCATTGAGATGATGTTGTGGGTTGTCCCCCTGCTGCACAATGGGAAACCATACTGGAACAGATGTCAACACTGCATCCATTGGCACTGGTTAGTATTTGATGAAGGAACTGCAGCCCATCAAGAGCCCATGCTGGAGCAAGTTTTCCTGAAGGACTGCAGACCATGGAGAGGAAACTCACACTGGAACAGTGGATAAATGTGAGGAGGAAGGACAAGCAGAGAACTATGGAGGGCTTACCACAACCACCAGCCTCAAAGTAAAGATAAAGAAGTTGAGAATGAAATAGTGAAGTTGAATCTAAAGATTCGAAAAGAAGAGGAGCTGGGGGGTGGATACAGTCTTGCCTTAATTCATTTTATCTTCTTTTTCCACTATCCAGACCTTCCTTTTTCACTACCCAAATCTATTTTAATGTACGTTAATTAATAAATTAACTTTCGCTCAAGTCAGCTCTTTTGCCCACAGTGGTAAGCAATCTCTCTGCCTTTATCTCAACCCACAAGCTTTCTCACCCCATTCTCTCCCCATCCCATTAGGGGGGACAGAAAGCACATGCCTGGGTGGGGGTCCACCAATAACACTCAAACTCAGAAGCTAAACAAAGGGAAAGCTAAAGATTTTACTACAGACAGCATTAAATGATTTTTTTTCTACAGATTGGATTAACATGACTAGTAAGTCATTAACTACTTATGTTAAAAAATCTAATTGTATGCAATTAACAGATTTAATGCCATGAATGTGTTTTAAGAAAAAAATAATATTGATAGGAATAAGTACAGAAGATGCTAGCAATGAAATAGTTCATCAAAAAAACATAATGCATATATTTTGAAGAAAAATAAAACACTTCTCACCATTATTTTTAGAGGAAATCTTCAAGAAACCATTTGCTTCCCATATACAAAAAAGGCCACTAGACAATTTATGAAATAAGGCATTAATTTTTTTTTTTTTTCTTGTCTTGGTCAGAACTCTTTAAGAAAAAATCTTTGTGTTTGAACTTCAGAAGAAGTTTCTTCCAGAATTTCTTCCAGAAGAACTCCTCCAATAAAATTCATCTACTGGCATTTTGCCTTCTTATGTTTTATATTGCTGGTTTTTTAAACTATTATTTGTTCTGTTTTGTGTTTTTTTTTTTAAAGTAAGGGGTCAGTTACAGGCACAGTTTCTCTAAGCAGCCAGTGTTTAACCTGTTCTATTTTGAAAAGTTCTTCAGTTTAAGGCTGAAGATCCTATAGATCCTATAGACAAAAAAAAAAAAAAAAAAAAAAAAAAGAAATCTCTTTTTCCAAACCTAAATTTTCAAAAATTCAGCTAGTATCTTTCGTTTACAAAAACAGAATTAAATCAAAATAAAATCAGATGATTAGGTTCCTTGTTCACTCCTGGTGTTTTTTGTAAATTTGTTAAAATATTCACTTAATACTTGACTTCTAAAAAGTATTTTTAGATGGTATAAAACAACAACAAAAAAGTTCTCTTATTTTAATGGTATCATGAGAATTCTTGTGCAAATAATCCAGCTCCCAGTGTCAGATGCATTTGTTGAGAGTCAAATATACGATACTAGATTTTCCATCCAGTCACATGGGGGCAGTAAATAATGTAAATGATCCCTTGTCTAGAGCTGTATTAGTACCAGGCACAGAGATCCCTTTCTGCTTTGCTTGCTGAAGATTACATCCAAGTATATCCACCTACAGTGGATCTGGCACCTACACTGCTGCCTTCTGCAACTCTTTCAGTGACAGAGTACAATAAAGAATGAGGTTGCCTTAATGGATATCGGTGTATGCCTTCTTACCCTGAGACTAAGTAAGATTACTACAGATGTCTGTAAAATCCCTCGGAGCTCTATAAGCAAAAATTTAGTATTATGCATTGATAACACAGATCCTGCAGGTGATGCAGTGGAATTTTGTGGATATTTGCTCATGAATACATAAATGTAGAAATACCACAACGTTCAGTGTCCAACTCCCATAAAGGTATTTGCAGCTAATACTGATACTTTTTCAGCTCCAGATGATTCAGAAATTGATATCCTTTTTCTTTTGATTCACTTTGGAAAATGAATGCAATTCCCAGAATTTCAATAGAGAAAAAAAAAAAGAAAAACCCCTTTACTAGTATTTCATCTATTTCATCATGTTTTCATTTTTCACTCACTGTAGGAAAACATTTAAGAACAACAATGCGAGTTGGATAGGCTACACATAAGTCATGCTCATTACTGTTAGATAATTAGATATCATTATGATATCAGATCTAAGTTTCAAATATTTCCCAAAAGACGATCAATAATTTCCCTTTGTTCTTGTAGGAGAAATAATACGTCAAATTACAACTGATTTACAATCAATTGTTTTATATCCTGCTGAAAAGATCATCCTGACATTTCTAGTTCTTATGTTTTCCTCATTCTTTAGGTTGGCAAACCAGAAAAGACAAATTACTCTGCTATTCAATAATTAGTTATTCGGACCTAACAACTATGTACAAATCTAACAAACGTGAAGAAATGAAAAGCACACATGTAACTAAGTTTCTAAAAGAAAAATGAGGTTTTTTTAATGTATTAACTGCATTAGGAAGAACAGTGTTACGTACACTATCCTTAAGAAAATAGTGCAATCGTGCTTTTAATTTTAATAAACTTTTAGTTTAGAATAATAAATTGTCAAGGTAAGAATACTACATGTATACATCAGTGAAAAAAACACAGCACTTTCTGCACTACGTAGATTTTCCAAGCTTAAGAGAAACATGAAGGAGATGGAGATGCAAAAGAAAAAAATTACCTCTCAGCACTGTTTGGTGAAGGTAAAACACAAAAGCAGTTTAGGTGCTGTCACTTTTTATGAATGTTAAAGGAAAGAAAATTTTGAAAAGGGTATGTGAAAATTAAATTAACAACAGTTTTGGTGGACACAGAAACTAAAATAAAGAATAGATTCCCACATTGCTGGGAATTCAAGATGTGATAAGGGAAATGAACACTCTAAGGTAATAAAAACTCTTTTTTTTGCTATGTGTTGCTCTGGACTAAAAACAATTACAAAACAACCAGCCACCAGAGCTACAGTTAAAAACAACTCTGTCTCCCAAATAATTACATATTCCTTCATGAACCTTCCAAGAATACTATATCAGAGTAAAATAATATCAGTCAAGGAGAATACTTATGTAAATAAAAAAAAAAAGGATTTGAAAGAAAATATTACTTATGATTTTACATATAGGTTAATACTTGCCATCTTTTCCATATGATACATACTATGTATCAAAGATTAAAGCAGCATAACAAAACCAAATATCTTACGAGCACGATGTTTGTAACCACATACCTCAGCAGTGAGGTAACTCAGCAACTCAGGATCAACAGCCAACAGAAATATTGCTCAGTGATGGAGAAAAGGAAAGCGAATTTCATCACATTAATACTTACATAATAATAAGTTTAATATTGAAACAAAGCAGTCTATATATATCAAAGCTGTATTTTAACTTGCTAAATCTGAATACTTTTTGGAGCCAAAACAAGCTGAAGGTGGAAACTTGAAGCTGCTATTCAACTTCTGCATCCCTGCTTCCCTGAGAACAAGTAGCTGTAAAAGCTTGATGTGACTGGAAATACAAATGCAGACAAAACACTTCAAATTCTTACCGTATGAAGAGTGGTTTCCACAGATTTCATTTGATTAATGAACAATTCTCTGTCCCTGTTGTAAGAGAAAAAAAAGAAAAAAAGTAGTTAATAAAACTGAAGTCCTACTGATATATAAATTCATTTTCTGCTACTTTATAACAAAAAAGTCTTTAAAAATAATTTTGACAGCTTACAAACTAATATACTAGTTTCTCTCCTCCTTTTAATCCAGTACAAACCTAACAAAAATAGTTCATGGTCTAATATTCAACACATTTCCATATGGGAGATGCCTGTATTGTATGCAAGAGATTAAACTAGTACAGGCATTTATTTATATATTATTCATTTGTATACCTGTAAATATATAGCTTACATACCATATTTATAGGAATATCAATTAATAATCATTGTGTTGTTGGAGAGGAATTCTGCAGTTTTGGATTAAAAGGGCATGTTGAAGGGACTCCAGGCTCTAGTGGGATGAGATTACATTCTCTTTCTGGAGAATACTGTCAGATTACGTTTTTCATCAAGTGTTCTTGTATACAAAAACAGTCTTCTAGAAACCCGACCAGTCTTTACACATCCCACTAGTCTTTTCCAGTCCAGTCAAGAATCCTATCTTTAAGAAACAAAAGTTCAGATAATGAAATACTACTCATGCCTTTTTGCAGACTGGGGCTTAGGTAAGAAAGACAGTTTTGAATAGTTTACTCTGCCATAAAAAACCTAGCACTCAGAGAAATGTAGCTGCAGTTGCATAATATTAAGAAGAGTGGGCCACAGTGACCAACAAAGCACAGGAGGAAATCAAATAGAATTCATTCCAAATAAGTTGATACCCTGGTATTCCAGGACAGGTTTGCCAGTTAAGTGAATATTTTGCTCTAACTCTTAGGAGCTCCTGAAGCTGAATTCAAAACCATGGTAGTGTTCTGCTTAGAATTATGACTGTTTCCTCATTTTACTGATTCATACTATCCTGAACAGGAAAAACAGCAAGGCAGCAAGAAAAATAACATTGGTTATCACAATCTTAGTAAAGCTGTAACATAGATTTTTGCCTTTCCAGGATCTTATCTTTCTTCAGATTGGATTTACAAAGACTTTCTCAATTTTCCTCATTCATATAGTGATTGCTTTGTCTGGGTAAAAAATGGTTCTAGAGAGCCAGTCCAACAGAATTAATGTTTAAGTTAGTTAATGGTATGGAAATCAAACTATTCCTTGCATATTCTCAGGCGTTCACAGTTTTGTGAAGAAAATCCCCGTGACTGTTCCTGAATTACTATCTCAATTTTTGGGAACAGTTAAACAACATCTTTACATAAAACTCTGACAATATGTTTACAGCACTTAGAAAAAAAGTTTAATAAAATGAATCTTCTTGCACCCCTACATGACAGAATCCAAATGTCATTCATATATTTTTCACTGTCTACAGGGGTAAGGAAAATTGGAATTGAACCACAGATCTATTATTTATTATATTTAAATGTCGTTCATGAATACAGAATGTGTTTCGTAACATAGCTTTTCTCTAGCAGAGAAGACAGAGAAAGGGCTAATGTATTACTGTTGGGTTAGATGCTTATAGGCTCTCTTTTTACTAATGCTACTTCCTACTTCAGAAACAGAATTTCTGGCCACCATGCAAGAAAATCAAAGAAGACTTTTTCAGAATGAGCCAATCATCTTCCTATCCCTTAAGACTGTAGGAAAAAAAAAAAAACAACAAACAAACCTGAAAGACGCCTAGGAGCATGAAAATAAAAATGTATTGCTTACAGTCAATCAGGTGGTGGAAAAGTTATTAAATAAAGATTTTTCTGGACAAATATGAAGTCTATTTCATCTCTTCTGCTGATATGTTCCAAAGTTAAAAAAATAACAATTAATGGTAAGGGGACATTTTTGTATTCCAAAATATTCAACTACTACATACAGAAATAAAATGGATTCTAAATTCTAAATGCCACAAGGAATGCTCTATACTATAGTATGTAACATAGGCTGAGACAGGGTGAAAAGAACCAAGTTTTCGAGACCAAAACCTTCTTCAGGTCAAAACTACTTTAACAGACTCATACTAAATATCACCCAGTATTTTCATTAGCTTGCTAAGCATTTCAAAAACCAAGAACCATAGCAATTACAAGATTTTATTCATACATAAAACACTTCAATCTTCTAAGTTATTATTTTTAAGAGGTTGAATACTTACATCTTTGGTATAATGAGAATTTTTAAACGTTTAAATATTATCTTTTTATCTGATTACATGACTCTAGGAGGTTACTAATAATCACATTAATGTAAATGGTCAGTCTCTCTTGTAATATAGAAGAGCACAGGCTTTACATCTAAAACTGAAACTCCCTGAAATTAGCTGAAAGATCCACCCTCTCGTACAGACATGATCAGGTCCAAAATGAGTTTCAACTCCTTTGACAGTGAAGACCTGATACCTAGTTGATGTTTTTGTTTGTCTTATGAGCTAATTGTATCATTCTATAAAAAGATGATCTGGAAATGCAGAAAACTAGCAGTCGTTTCCTAATTAAATGGTATGGTAGAGCTCTACCAAAGAGACATTGTCAAATCAGTAACATAATTGGCAACCCAAAATACCTGCATTATTCCAGGACTTAGAAATCAGAACACTTTTAGGAACTAACTACAGAAAACATAAATCTAGCATGTTGGACTAACAGTTTTCTTTTTAGAGAACTACCACTGAATTTCAAAGAGAGACAGATGTACTTTTGTTTTCTAGCATTACATTAGCCGGAGTTAAAACCCTGTGCATGAAAGTAAAAATTGATCTTTTGTCTGTTTTAAGTGATCTCCCCAAGGTCCCAGCGCTCACTTTGCTGCCATGCAGAGGGCACTCTCTGCATCATGGATGCTCTCTTTCAGTCGACGCTTGTCCTGCTCCAGCTGCGTAAGAAGTCTATTGAGCTGACGCAGAGATTGATCTTTTCTTCTCAGCTCCATCTTTGCCTCGGAGAGTCTCTGCAAGCAGACAGAAAGCAGAGTTACTTGTCAGGCCAAATAATTAACTTCAATTTATGCCATAGGCTATTAAACAAAGCGGAAAACAGACTGACTGTGAAGTATATTTGGACCATTAGATACTAAGGGCTTACAAACTCTGTGGTAAAAACATTACTTGCTCACAACATTCCCGTTTTTAGCACATTGCCTGTGTACAAATGTATTTTATAAAATAAAATGATTTGTTGAGTAGTACTGTATTTACAAATACTAGATCTAAACACAGTGGGAAGAATCCAGAGTGTAGCATTAGAGAAACAGAATATTCTCAAACTTTAATTTAAAACAAGTATTAAATAAAAGAATTCACAAAAATACAACTGTGTGTAAATATTCTGCATGATTTAGATAATCCAGTTCTCTGTTTGTGCACAAAATATGGCTCTCCAGCCGTTCTTAATACCAAATCACTACTTCATGGTATATCTCCTGTTTCAACATGAGTTTTCCAAGTGCAAAATATTGTTTGTTGTTCTTTTGGCTGTTGTTTTCCTTTTTCCCATTCTGGCTTAGAATTAACATAATGTGATTTAAATCAATTCAGATTAATCCACAGATGACAAATAGCACACAGAACTAATTAATACAGAGCCTGGCTAGTTGCTACTTCTTTCAGCTAGGATAAATCAATGCATTTTGAGATGGCAGTATTAATAACATGATTTCATATTTTGCTAAATGTCACCTTTTATATATAGTGGCTTATTGTTTGGTTTTTTTTTAGAAAGAAACTGTTCTGAAAGTAATGCCTCCTTTTTATTATGTTGTCCCATAACATCAGAGGCAGACACTGATAAGGCAGTAGAAGTTGAATATTCCCTCCAATATTCTATTACATTTTGCAGTTATATGGCAGATGGCAGCAGAGGGAACTCCTCTGCTGAACTCCTCCATGCAGAAAACATGGCACCCTCTGACATTCATCAACACATGTGAACACTGATGGAGACCCAACAGTGGATGTGAGCAGAGTGAAGCAGTGGGTGGAGCATTTCAGCAGAAGTATAAACAACGTGAAAGACAAGCCATATTCTGGATGGCCAAGCATAGCCCGGAAAGAAGAGCGTCTCAATCAGCTTATTCACATGAATCGATGGATTATGGCAAGGGAACTGAGTACAGAGCTGAATAGCAGCTTCAATCCAATGGAAGCAAAGATGGCAACAATGGAATATCACAAAGTTTGCTCCCAATGGGTCCCACTAGTGCTTGCAGAGGAAGAAAAAGAACACCATATGCAATACCATGTCAAGATCTAATGAACCAATACAATGCTTAAGGTGACAGTTTTCTAGATCACATCGTCACCAGTTAGACAAGATGTGATGTAACCACTGTGAACCAGAAGCAAAAGAGCTGTCCATGGAGTGGCAACATGTGAATTTCCCCAACAAAGAAAAAGTTCAAGACACAGCCCCCAGTGGATAAGGTGATGTGCACTGTCTTTTGGAATAGGAAAAGAGTGATCCTTTTGAGTTTTCTGGAATCTGGATGAACTATCAATCTCTACTTAGTGATGCTGACTAAGTCGAAGACTTGATCTTCTAGAGCCAGACCAGAGAAGATAACCTTTCTCTTGCAACATGATAACACCAGGCCCCATTCCAGTTTAAAGACCATGAAGCACACTGCCAATCTTGGCTGGACTGTCCTACTACACACACCATATAGTCCAAATTTTGAGCCTCCAGACTTCCATCTATTTGGGATGATGACAGATGGACTGCATAGGCAACATATTCCTACCAACAACACCATCATTGCAGCTGTGAAACAGCAGGTCACCTCTGCTGGTGCAGATTTTTACATGAATGGCATACAAGCTCTAGTTTATTGCTAGTGAAAATGCCTAGCTAATGGTACTCTGACTACGCCGAAAATCAGTGTTTTGTAGCTAAGAATTTGCTCTGTCAAAACATCATTGTTGAGCTCTTTGTATCTCTTGTAGTTTCCATGAAAATAAATAGGAGGCATTATTACCTTCGGAGATACCTGTGTAGAATGGAGCTCTCGGAACATTTGTTTAAGAATGCAAGTTTCTTCACAGATTCTAAAGAATCACAGAAAAACAGAGGAATCCACAAAGTTGCAAGACTAAATTCTTGCATCTCGTTTCAAAATTTATGGACATCTTTTCTGCTGAAGCTTTAAGAACGCACTGCATCATTTGTACTCGGGGGTACCTGATTTGGACTCTTGAGCATTGAAAATACGCTGTAAGTATGAAGAGTGGTATATAAAAAAGGCAAATAAAAATTTGCAGGACACCGATGACTAATTTGAAGAAGCCTCAGATCTAGCCAAGAGCCAAAAGCACTTCAGAAAGCATGTGAGCCAAAAAAATATGGCACTAAATACTATAATCCTGAAAAACGAACTGAAATCTATGAACATTTTTTTCAAACATTTCTCATGGTAATAAGAAGAACTACATATTCTAACAGTACAATGCAAAATACAGTACTGCTACCAGAATCCTCTGTTCAGGAATTTACAAAATCCAGGCTGAAATCAATCAGTGATGTAAGAAAACCTCAATCAGGATTTAAGAAATTCTAAATCATGGAGATGTCTTGCTCAAGTTAATGCTGGTTGAATAAGTCTACTATGCTTCTTATTTCATTAATTTCAACTAAGTATCCTATTTTTCATCCAAAAAAAAAAAAAAAAAAGGAAAAAGGAAAACAGATGAGCACACAGATTTCATACTCTCATTGTATTATTAGCATAAACGTATCCAAAACCAGAAATGACTCTGATGCCAGCAGAGACTGTTAAAATCTTGTCTGAACAACTGTGTTTGCAGATAGAATTTCAGAATATTACCTTCTTCCACTTATTGTGCTTACTGTTGATATATTTTTAGGCAAAATCAGCATTGAAGAAATACAGCTATAAATGCAGAGTCGTGTCCCTCCCACTCATATTCCCATTTTTTGACAAGCTGAAAGTACTGAGCATAGAACATCTCTGGTACCAATGCCTCACTTTCCCATTGCCACTGGAAAAAAAAAAAAAAAAAAATTGAAGATGCAGTGATTGTATTCAGCTCTGGTCTGCTCAGAAAATAATTCTGCTAATACTTTGACTCAAGCAACTTTAGATGTAGAGGATACTGGGGCGGAGCCTAGCTCTAAGATTCTAGAGATCTAAATGACTGGAAAAATACAGGCCATTATATACACTCTAGTAAGAGAGGATGCATATTAATTTTAGTTATTCTCCTACAGGTACTGAAGAGTAGGCTGTTCCAGCACACAGCTTACATCACGGACCACAGAAAACGAGGAGGCCCATAATGCTTGAAAAGCCTGTGTGAGCTGCTACCTAACACTGCTTATCAATTCCAAACACAGGACTATTAATGAGGCAGTAATACGAAACACAGCTCTTGTAAAGCAAGATGCTGATGACAAAGCTATATAGAAATTATTAAATAAAAAATCTTACTGCTTTATTTTGATAACTTTCAACATTATTTGGAGAAATCTCCAAAGGATTTCAATTCTACCTATCTTTGATATTGCAGTATCAAAGCAAAGTGTAAACAGAACAGCTCCCTAAAAACACTACCAGTATTCACTTGAAACTCCTTGCTACTGTGGGTAAAGTCAAGCTGTAACAATTGCTCAAATACAGAGTGGAATGTTCTAAAGTAATGGCTTCTAAGCCTCTCTTTTTTTCCTTCTTCAGATTGATCTAATTAAAACCCTTGATAAACTTTATGGACTCTAATATTTCCAGCTGAGTGACTGAAACCAAGAGGGTGTGCCTCAAGGCAGCAAGGCAACAATGATAAGCAGCAGGTTAGCCACTAATTTCTCAGCCAGGGTAGATTGTGAAAGTGCGATGTTCTGATATCCAAGAAAGTGTTCAGGAGAGAATAGGATAAATCAAGTTTAATAACTCTGCTCCTAATTGTTCCCTCAATGCTCCACTCTAATTACTTGGAGAACTCTCCTGACTGTCACCTGATATTAAGTTGTTGGAGGCTGAGTGTGGAGCAGCGAGATAATCAATAAACATTTAGTGGGGAGAAGAATGAAGATCCCGTTAAGCAGTGGGAACCAGCAGCACCCAAAGCCCTTCTGCTCATGAGAAAACCTATGGGAGAGCCATAGTGATTGCAAAGCAATAATCCAAAGCACTGTTTTTAGGCCTTGAGGCCTTTAGGCAACAGTACATTTGAGAAAAAAAGGTTAACACGGTCACCCTAATTACAGCCCATTTTCACATACTTCATATATAAGCGAAGACAAGCCAATTAGGTAGAAAGGAAGATAAGGGAAGTTTTATTTGTATACTAATTAAACCCCTGATGAAATTAAAGGAAAAACATACAGCTCTGTAATTGTGTCTGAGAAAGGTCACTTCAGGTTCAGTTATCAGAAAAGCACAGCCTTGAGATATTTCACTTAATCCACAATATAGCCCTTATTTTGCTCCCCAGGTCTTAGTATTTACAAAAATAAGAAAATTTCAAAACCTGATAGTGCATTTATCTTGAAATGTTTTCTGTGGACAATTACAATTGTTAGAAAGTTAAGGCTAAATACGATAACAAGGATGGAGGTTTTAAAAACCTACTTTAAAAACCTACTGTGCACGTAGTTTATAGAAGATGCTGAGCTTTCACTTTCAAGCATAAGTGATTCTGAACCAACTTAGAAGACAAACTCCAAGTTACTGACATTTCATAAAATGCCTGTTATTCTTATAGCTCAGATGTTTAGGTATTCAGGTGCTCATTCAGATACCACTTTATTTCCTCTACAGCCCCAAAAATCTCATATATCAATCAAGATTTCATCAGAATCCTTAGAGGGCGATCCCTCTGGAGAAATTTTAGATTTGGGTTTCTTTTTCTCCATAAACACAGAATGCAAAAGCACTTGTTGATGAGAATAAAATAACTGGTAGCAGTGAAGGAAAATCTCTTAGGGTGGAGCTGGCACTTCCACAAATGATTTTAATCATCTTTGGCTTTTCTTCTAAATCAATTACAAAAAGAAATGTAAAAAAAAAGAGTGCTAAACACTGTCATTCTTTAAAAAACAAAACAAAAAACAAAAAACAAACAAAATAAAACCCAACACCTCTATTCCACAGTTAACAGATTGACAATTTATCCAGCTGAATGATAACTGCCATACAGCTTAAATTCATGCAAAGTATGTGTGACGTGCTTATAGTGAGAGCATATTTTCCAAGACAAAAATATTTAGTATGTTAGATTTATGTTGTGCTGACACAACACGGCACTACAAGTCATGAAAATATACTTCAGTATACGTGTTATGACTGATTTATGAAATCAAATCAAAGATTTTCTCTTCAGGAAAAATTTTGTATGCAGATTTTCAATCTAGATTCAAAATTCTTTTTTTTTTTTTTTTAAGACCTGTATATAGAAAATCTTCTGTAAAACAGTCCTACATACATAATAAATAATTGTCCACAGCAAAAGAACACAAAGTTAAGCCAGCATCCATTTGTCTACTAGTATAAATATACTTCACCATTACCCCATTTTGTTCATAAAACATAAGTCATACAAAGCATAATTTTTGAATGTCATTTTTTATCTCTCTTTTCTACAGCAAAACATTCATCTCTCTCTCAAGTGCAGAAGTTAAAAATGAGTTTACATTTGGTGAGTGAGAAAGAGTAGGCTGGTAAAAGCACATGGGAAAAAATACAAACAGAGCCTTACTGGATAGGAAGGCAGGAATATAGCATTTGAAAACGAAGGAAAAGAACTCTGAAAAACTAAATATTTGTCCTGACATTTTTTCCATTTGCACTTGGTTATAGAAAACATTTAACAGCATGCATCATGACTATACAAGCATTCTGACTTTTCTGGAGTCTGAAATGCTTATTTAAATGGCTGATCTACAAGGCAGTAAAAGAATCCTCCTACTAAGGAAGAGATTTGACACCTACAGGGCATATCTTTCTATCACAATGTACAGAAACAAGAGAGCTGATCAGAAAACTGACTGCTATACCAAGTTTGAGTACACTTGGGTTTTTTTTCTGTCTGTGATTTTTTTGTGTCTGCTTTCAGTTGTTTTGTTGCTTTCTGAAGGTAGTGATAAATAGTAAACAAACTGACACAGTATGGATTGAAAAGACAGTGAGCTGGGTTAAAAACTGGCTGAACATCTGCGTCCAGAGTATGATGATCACTGGAATAATTTTGAAGGTCAGGAATTAGCAGCATACCCCATGGATTAATACTGAGTCCAGTCATGTTTAGAATCATCATTAATAATTACATGGATGATAGCACAGAGTGCACCTGCAGCAAGTTTGTAGATGACATAAGACTGAGAGAAACAACTGATACACCAATGTTTCATGCTGCCATGCAGAAGGACCTCAATATGTTGGAGAAATGGGCTGACACAAATATAATGAAGTTCAGCAAGACGCCACAGGAATCTAAACTGTCCTGGAGGCAGGCACCAGGACAGACTGGGAGCTACCAAGTTGAACATGAGCATGTTGCTGCTGAGAAGGTACCCAAGGTGATCCTCTTCTTTCAGAACTGGTGAGGCCACACCAGAAGTTCTAGGCTCCTCAGTACAGAAGAGAGAAGTTTCTGGAGAAAGTCCACTGAAGAGGCACAGAGACGATGAAGGGACTGGAGCATCTCATTTACAAGGAAAGGCAGAGAGACCTTGGACAGTTCAGCTAGCAGTGCTACCAAAAAGGCAAGAACAGAATTGGTACATTTAAGTGTTGGAAAAGAGCAGAAAAGGATTTAACAGCGGAAAACAAAACAAAACAAAACAAAAACAACAACAACAACAAACAGAAGAAAGTACAGTGAAATAAAAAAATTGAAGAACTCACTATTTTCATCTTACAAAAACTTCCCAAGAGTAAGTAGTAGCTCAAGGTAACAGTCAGAATAAAAGATGGAAGCATGCAAAAATTTCTAGCCTGGAGAGGTCCGAATAATAGTAAGCAGCAACAGATCAACATGCCAGCTCTAACAGAAAGCTTAACCTAATCAAATTTGGCTTTCTACCAGCACTCAGGGCACATACATTACAGACTTAAAATCAATGTTTTAAGTGTCTTCTTCCAACGCGTTATTTTGCTTCACATATTCTAGTAATACAAACAGTCACTATTCTAATTAGTATATCATACTTTTTGTCATCTATATTTTATTTTCTTTATCAGCATGTCTTCCTGTGCTGTATCAGATAAGAAGACATCTGCATATGTTTTTTTCACCCACTAAAAGCAAATACTATTACACAGTTATGACTTTAGGAGAACAATATCCCTTTCAAGAACAAAAATGAGAACTATTTTAATATGTCTATGTTTTGCTGGCCACAAGCATTGCAATCTCCACTACTCCTTTGGCTTCTAGTCCTAGAAGAGCAGTCTGGGCAAATTTATTTGCAATCAGGCAGTCTATTCAAGATGGCTAGTGGGTCTCCCTAATACAGTGGATATCACTCTGCTTTTGATCATTCTTGCAAATTCAATGCCTAATGGCAAATAAAATCTTCAGTGTAGTCTGTATCTCCTCAAAGTCTACAGATAAGCTAGAGAAATCTTGGATCTTTGGAAAGTCCAAACACAAAATGGACAAATGTAACAAAACTTACATCAGTATTCAAAGCCAAATGCTTTTTCAGTGAGCATGACTACTATACAAACCAAATTACATTAATTCAAACAACCTAGCTGAAACTCAAATCAAAATGAAATTTTGAAAGAATATATGAAAAGGAACAGCTAAGACATTTAAAAATACAAAGATTGCTCTGAAAGTAATGCTTCCTATTTTATTATGTTGGCTCACAGTGGCAGATGCTGATGGTATGGCAGTAGAGGTTGAACCTTCCTGCAAATATTCTATTACATGTTGTCGCTGTGTGGCAGATGGCAGCAGAGGGGAAGTCTGACAAACTGGCATCTGATATGGAACGAAGCAAAAGGGAATTAAATTCCTCCATGCAGACAAAATGGCATCCACTGACATTCATCGACACTTGCTGAACATTTCTGGAGACCAAACAGTGGATGTGAGCACAGTGAGGTGGTGGGCAGTGTGTTTCAGCAGTGGTGACAGCGATATAAAAGACAAGCCACATTCCAGGCAGTCAGGCACAGCTGTCACACCATGGAATGAAAAACATTGTTCTAGATGGCCATGAAGATTTTTACAAGTGCTGCATGCAGGGTCTTGTTTATCACTGGTGAAATGCAAAGCTAATGGTGGTGACCACACTGAAAACGAGTATTTTGTAGCTGTGAATTGGCTCTATCAAATAATATTATTGTGCTATTTGTATCTGTCATTTCCATGGAAACAAATAAGAGACATTACTTTCAGAGTAACATACATTAATCAACAAAGGAGATGGACTTAGGATTTGCAACAGAAAATGAAACTCTGTAATACTAACATATTTATGTATTGACAGTATGCTTCAGAATGGCTGCAGTAGTCCTAAAACAGTTTGAAATGAACTCCATGTGTCTACTCTGCTCTTGCAAAGAACTAACCTGAGGCTGACCACCCATGACATCCCTTCAATAACGAATGCTTTCACACACCCCTTAAACTCCTATAGCAACAGAAACATCTGTGTATTCAAAAAGATATCTGAATGAGCTATGCCTGCTTTGCAGAAAAAGCAGTCATTGCTTAATATTTTTTTTAACTTCTTTGCTGTTGAACCTTCAGTCTGACAGCAGCTATCTTTTTACATGTTGGCACTCTGAGAAAAAACATAGATGATGTCTCTTTTTAAAGTACTAGTGTAGAATGGAAGTGACTAAGCAGCTGACACCTAACAAGGTGCAACATTACTTGACATTGAAAGAATCCCATGTCACAAGGTAACAGAGGTAAGTGAGGCTACTGAGCAAAAGAGCAGTATGAATCAGTGCAACAATTTTAATGGATAGCTAACAAAACACTGGTGAATTAAGGGATACTTTCAGACATATTTTCACATTTCTGATACAGAATTGGATCGACTGTGATTGTTCTACATAAGAAAATCCTGTAAGACTAGAACATGAACGAAGCTAACAGCAGAAAGCTTTTCACTATCATGAAAAGCCAAGTAGTCATCTCCAAAAAAAAAACCTAGAAATAAAATGTTCATGCCGGTGGCTCAAAAAATACCTCAAATACTGTTATCCTACAAGATTTAGAATATTAAGAAATATTTCAATTAAAAAATAATTATTCAGGAAAATCATTCAACAGACTGGATGTGAAAAGATACACTTTTTCATTTTGTAAGAGATTTTTCACACAAGTTATTTGAAACTGTAGGCGCTCACATTCTGAAACTCAGTGTCATTACTTAGGTATGTCTAGACAATAGTCCACTCATTAACTGAAGCACAGCTCAGACACCTGAGTGGGTTAAGTTACGAAAAGCATTGTACCTGCAATAGCTCAGGATGGATATAGTATCTCAAACTGTAAGGGCTAATATTTCTGTGGTAGAATGCAGCCTATTTCTCAAGAGAGTATCTTTTCTAATCATTTTTCAATTGCATTAGCTCAAAATGTTTAGCACAGCATGACTGAAAATGTTTTTTGAAGTCAGTGGGCTGTACATGCATTAAAGTTACCAAGAATTAAAAGAGCTTCTTAATTTAAACACTGCAGCTATTCCTGAATAATTTCATATAATGACACTTCTTCCAGAATAGACATACTATGCTCAAAAGTTACTCAGTTTCAAAGTAACTGAAATTAAATAAAACTTCAGAAGTTTTATATAAAGTAATTGCAGAAGACAAAATGGCTGTACATAGAATCACAGAATGGTTCAGATCAGAAGGGACTAAGATTTTCACAGGTTGTTCATACAAGCAAGCAAAAGCATCAGTGTTAAAATGTGTTAGCTTAGTAAAGTAAAGCATTTTAAAAAGTCAAGTGAGGGACAATCTTTTGAATATTAACATTCGCTTGGCCAGCCAGACATACCCTAATCCAATCAAAGATAACAATGAAACTCCACTTCTAAACAATATTTTGGAGAATGCTAATATGCAAAACAAAATTTATGCACATGACAATTTACAAATTCATTTTGTCTTCTGAGCTAAGTGAATTATGTCATTATTAGTAGAAAGCTGCAGAGAAAGATTATAGCAACTCAACACAACCTAATCAAAGACACTTTTAGAAAAGCTTGGACTTAATCAATCCGAGTTCATATGGATTTTTTTTTAATGGATGTTTAGGTGACTATAAATTTTTGGAATTGCTTGGTTGGTGATATGACTATGATCATTCATTTCTCATTCACCTCTGACGTGCTGCCTCCTTACTCGCAACTGATTCACTTGCACAACTTTTTATTTATTTATTTATTTATTAACATTCTAGAAAGCTCAAATGATGTTTTTTAGGTTTTGTTTGCTTTAAAACCTAAAAAACATTCCATTGTTAGATCCAGCCCTGCAGTAGCAGCAGCAATTTTTCTATGCATTAGCAGAATGAAGCGTAAGTACGTGTACCACAGAAAAGACAATTCTACATTGTTCTATGTTACATTTTTACCCTGATAAAACGTAAGCCTTATCATTTCTACAATGTAAAATTATAAAAGATGGTAGATACTTGATTCTGTAAAAGAGGACTTCTCTCATGATCCTGTATATAAGTCAAGTAACTAACTCCACATGTGAAACTGTCATGCACCTCTCCAACACTGCAGACTGCTATGCACAAGCAACTGCAACATTACCTAATTGTGCACATTTCCACACAGTTTAGGATATAGGACTGCAACTGGCCCTTATCCTTTATAATCATTTAGAAATGCTACTGTATTAAATGTACATATACAGAAATACCTAGTTGGATATCCATGGTGCCAGAACATACTCCATCAGCTTCTTGAACTTTACTACAGGTGAACTGGTCTAAATCCAGCCATCTCTGATTAAGTCCTTCCAGTCTTAATAAGTCTTCTGTTATCAGTGACATTTCTAAATCCAGGAACAGCATATTTTAAGTTCTCAAAAAAGATTACTTCATTGGATTTGCTCCACTGAATTTGTTTGCAATATTTCTAAATCACAGCAGCTACTTTAGATAATCCCAGAGCAACAAGAAACATCAACAAAATGATCATCAGTGGCAAAGGAATACTGCCTACAATTTAAATAATCAGAAATTACATTCCAATTGCTTACTTAAAGGGGCACATAATTTAAAGCTGATAGGAAAGTGGACATAGGTTAAGAAGGTTCTGGGGAAAGACAGAATCACACAGCTTCAGACCTAGATGAAGAAACAAGTATTACAGAACATCAGGTCTACCACAGTCTTTACTTCAGACATTGGTTCAAAATTGGGAATCCCAAAAATCTTGATAACAAAAAATAATCTAAACTGAACTTAATGTTTAGTTCTGAGTAAGAAATCATACTTTCCGTGATAAGCTCAACACACTGGTTGTTGTCTCTGTTAAACTATTTTACTTTTCCTCCCACAAGAGGCTGCTACCAATTCCACTGGTTAGTGATACATTAGTGAGGGCCATCACACTAGACACTTACAGACAACAATGAGTATACCAATTTACATCAGCTGAAATTTTGATATTGCATCAGCAAGAATTTTTCTTTCTCTTTAAATAACGGATTTGACTTAAAAATAAAGAAACAAAAAAACAAAGCATCAACATTAAGGTGGGCTTAGGCAGATTTATCATTCAAAACTACATTCTCTTTCAGTAGAAGAGTTCTGACCATGCTGCATATTAGTATTTGAGTATGTGTTCCCACAAACTGCTCCAAATGCTGTCTAGTATATGCATATTTAATTTCAATATTAAGTCAACCACATCATACCAATGAACTATCTGCAGGAAGAAAACATACTTTTGTGATTCATGTGATCCCTTTTACTCCTTAAACATCAATAAAATAAAAATGAATTTATAAATACATCCCTTCATACTAAAAGGTCACTCCTTCATTAAAAAGTGGACAATAGTCCTCTCCACAGAATGAACAGATGGAGTAAAGCAGAAGCTAACACAAAGGGCAACTTCTAAATGGTTCTATTGAGAAAGATATATTACATCCCAGTATTCAACAAGAAGATCAAAGTGCTATAAAGGCATATTGATTGGGCATCTCCCTTCCCTCTGGATATGCTTTGTGTCATACCAAGTGCCAAAAGAACATAAACTGTAAATGAGGAATACATTTTTCTGAGTATGGTGTTCATAGATCCTGAAGTAGACATGGCTGATGTTGACAGCAATAAATCACTGCAACTACTGAATTGAATCACTAATCACATTCTTCACTTTCAATATATTTCATAAATAAGACAAAATGACATCAAAATGGTACAAAATTTGGCAAAAAAATTCGAATTTACTCACCTATCAAAGTAACACTAGTACAACTACTAACTTGGAAAACATTGAAACATACAGTGGAATTGAGAAACTGAAATTTGTCAGTTTTAAATCACATAACTACTTATTTTATGGCCTACAGAGAGAAAAATAATAATAATAAGGTGGGATTAACTTTAGCTGGAAAGTTTTAAAAACTGTTTAACTAAAACAGTAGTAAGATTCATGTGACAACCTTGACCAATTTCTTCAGGTTTTTCACAAATACATACTGTAAACTGCTTTGAGTTAGTTATGGTTTTACAAAGAGATAAACAAGAGATTTATACAGTTAACTTCTCAAAAATAGCAAGGGAGATCTGACTAAGGTGAAACAGTAAACGAATCCAAGAAAAAAGTAAAAGAATCCTAGTTAAATAGCAACAAAAAAGCAAATCTACCTATGAAGGACTTGAACGCCAAGACATTGACACACAAATGACTTGCAAAAAATTGGGTTTAGAACATTAAAAAAAAGAAGTACGAAGTACTGTTTTAAAGATCTATTGATTTGCTCTGTACATCCCAAGGTAACAAGGTTACTTTGAAGATGAGACAATAAAGTAACAGGCATCTAGGAACCGGATTTTAAGAAGCCCTTCTGTGTTCTTCTATGAAAGCTCAAAGATTGTTGAAGGTCGTGAAATAACAGGGATAAGTGGTATGCAGGTACATACACTTAATAACCACAACCTGTAATTATATAATAATCCCATTTTTCTTCCAAACTACATGTCAATAAATCTTTCTCACTGCACTATAAATTCCAAGGTCATGGACAGAGGTGTTTACTAGTATAATTACAATGCAGCGATAAAACCATAAAGCCTTTAGATCCTGATATTATTCCATTTATTTTTCCTCCCCTGAAGGAAGGAAAATGATTCCAACAGATGGAATACTTGGAAAATGCAGGAAGTTACTTTTAGAACATTTAAAAATACTCTGCTTTATGCAGTTACTTTCTTAAAGTATGGAGTGTTTTATTTTGTTTTTATTTAAGCTGTGACAATATCAAAATTATTTCAATCTAAGTAACAGTGTAGCAAACAGCATTCAAGACATAGCACTCTCTGAAATGGGCAACACTACCACACTGAAAATATAAACACTGCATTCTAGATTTTCAGTCATGGGTCAAGTTTGACCCCAAGAAAACAATGTTCCAGCCATCTGTTCAGAAGTAACTTGCAAATCATCTCATTTTACTTGCAGCTCCTGTTTCCACATTAATTGCATTATTCCTAGGCACAGTTCTACCTGTCTTGATCCCTTGCTATACTGGAAGGGGACCTAAGTGCATGATTAGTAAAATGACTGTATAAATCTGAATATCGAATCAGACAACAACAGAGAAACGAAACTGTTTTCCTTACTATAGAAGGAAAAAATTATTGTTGGTTGGAAATTAACTCTCAGCCATGATTAGCTCCTTAAAAATTAACTGAAGTGATTATAAGTAGTCATGACCTATTTAGAGTTCTTTTTCAGTGTCTACATTACACAGTAACTGTCATAGTGGTGAGAACAGCAACCTGTTATCTATAACCCTTTGACACTTCAAAAAACAAAATATGACGAGATCTTTTCTTTAATAGATAAATAATCTTTACACCTGACTAAATTTATCATACATGTCAAAAACTAGCAATTCTTTTCACTCTTCTCAAACTGTAAAATGGATGTAATTTTCGAGATAATTTTTTTTTAAGGTAGTACAGAATTTGCCAGAATTTGCCTTAGTAATATTCTTAATGCTAACTAATACAACATTTTAAAATAGAGCAATTTAAAAAAAAGAAAAAAAAAATCATTTTACATGAAATAATGTTGGGTGATCCCCAAAATGGAAAAAAAAAAAACAGGGCAATCCTTTGATCTGGAATGTTACAGGTTAACCAGAGAAGCAACACACATAAACATTCTGACCAGGCTTACTGGAAGTGTAGACCTAAAAACAGAATGCAGACTTCAGTATAGTTAATGCCATTTCCTTTCTGTGAAGGGAAGCTCTCCGGTTCCATTTAGAACAAGATGCTCTCTATCTGGCCCACCAGTTATGTAAAGACAACGGTTTCTAGGAGGATGCCTGGAAAGACATCCCACATTCCTGAGTTCCATGTGCAATGAAGGGAAATTTCTAAACAAGAAAGCACAAAGGACCAGCTTTAGGGCAGAACGCCAGATGATCTAACTCCTTGAAGACTGTTCGAGAAGTTATCAGTAGTGGAAGTTATGTAAATGAAGGGGAATGAGTAGGCTCATGTATTTCACAGAGAGTGTTAATGAAAATTGAAATACATGACAAAGCTGTTTAACCTGTAATTTGTTATAATAAGAAAACAAATGACCTCTTTTGACTAGAAGAATAGGGCAGATGGCAATGCTAATCTACTCCTAGCTACCTTATAAATTATTTAATATTCAGAACACAGTATTAAACTTAAAAAAAATTAATTAATGAATTATGAGTTTTAGTTTCCAACCTATTCAGAACAGAGCTTGCTTCTCTTTAACATGCTAGATTTGATTAATACAGAGTTTCCAGTAAGCTAGATACTAACAGTAATTGTTTTCTTCAAAGAGTAACAAGGCATAGAAATATGCTTTCTTGCTAAAGTGACAAACAACTTTCTAGGGATCAAAAGTACAGATCGGTAGGGCCAAACCCTAACAGTTTTTAAAATAAGACACCAGACAAGTTTTAAAAAAAAATCAAAAAACAATTACTCTTTTTACTGTGACTGTAATCTCTGCAGCTCATATTTTAGAAGCAAGAAAATCACTTGGACTACAGAGCTGTGGTTCACATCTGCAGGGAGAAAACAAATAAAGCTAACGCTCAACTTGAATTAACACTGGCCAGCACTGTGTAAGACAACAAAAAAAGGCTTCTCCAAGTGTATCAAGAGCAACAGAAGATCAAAGGAAAACACTAGACTGATACTTGAAGCAGGTGTCACCTAACAAGAAGAAATGGCAAAGGCATTTAATGCCTTTCACCCCAGTGTTTAACTCTAATAGCAGATCTTGGGCTGCCTGGATCTTAGAGATGGAGAACCATGACTGGGGGAGCAGTGACTTTCCATATGTGGTAACAAAAATTGTGAGGAAACAGCTATATCAGCTCAATGTTTATAAGACCACCAGGACAGATGGGATATTTAAAAGGAGTTTACAAACATGAGGAAACCAACTTTTTACCAAATATGGGTAGATAGTGACAGAACAAGGGGAAATGGCTTCAAATTAAAGAAAGGAAGATTTGATTAGATGTTGGGGGAAGTTTTTTACTTAGATAGTGTGGGGAGGTGATGGAACAAGCTGCCTAAAAAGCTTGTGGATGTCCTATCCCTGGAGGCATTTAAGGCCAGATTAGATGTGGTCATGGGCAATTTGATTTATCATTTGGTAACCCTGTCTCTAGCAGTGCGGTTGGAACTTGACCATCCTTGAGGTTCCTTCCAACCCAAGCCATTCTATGCCTGAGAGTGCTGAGTTAGCTGGCCCCTTCTCAACAATTTACCAAAGGTCTTGGGAGTCTGGGGATGTCCCTGCTGACTGAAAGCTAGCCAACATTCTATTAAGCTACTTGAAAGAAGAACTGGAGAACCATAGGTCTACTAGTCCAAGTTCAGTTCTGTGAAAAGTTATGGAGAACTTTATCCTGGGGAATACTGAAAAGCATTAAAAGAGCAAAGCTGTTTCCAGGCATAGTCAGCATGGTTTCATTTGACTCTCCCCTGATGCACCTTTGTGCCATTCCTGTCCTGCTGTCAAGGAAAGCTCAGCCTTAGAAATCTGTCCTCCTTCTAAAATAGGTCATCTTGGTGGATGAAGGGAAGGCAGTGGACATAATCCTTCTAGATTCAAGTAAGGACTTAAATACTGTCCCTCACAGCACCCTCCTGGACAAATTTTCCAAGTGTGACACAAAGAGGTCCAAGTTATGCTGGGTGGTGAACTGGCTCAACAGTAGAGCTAAAAGGGTTGTAGTGGCTGTATCTGGCTGGCTGACAGGCATTAGCAGTGTTCCCCGGGGCTCAGTTTTAGGACAGGTTCATTATTTTTGTTAATGCTCTCAACAGAGGTGTGAAATGCATCCTCAGCAATTTTGCTGATGATACTAAACTGGGAGGTGCTGTTGACACCCTGACAGGATAAGAAGCCTTGCAGATGGATGTAGATAGATCACAACACTGGGTGATCAGCAATGACATGAAGTTCAAGAAAGGAAAATGCCAGGCTCTGCACCTGGGATGGAGTAGTGCCAGACACAGGAGAGATGAATGGTTGGAGAGCAGCTCAGGAGAAAGGATCTAGGACTGTTCATGACAGCAGGCTCAGCGAGAGCCAGCAGCCTGGCAACCCTGGCAGCCAACCTCATTTTGAGATGCATTAGATATAGCACAGCCAGCCAGACACCTGCTAAATCTAGTTGGTGCAGCCTCCACCAACAGAAGAAGAGAAGAGGAGGCCAAGAGGCAATCTCACTGCTCTTTGCTGCTCCCTGAGGAGGGGAAACAGAGGGAGGTGCTGGGCTCTGCTCTGGAAATGTTGACAGGCTGGATATGACATTCTGCAGCAGATCCACCAGCAGAGTGTCAAACTGGGCATTCTTTACCACAAGGGTAGTCTAACATCAGAACAGGCTTCCTAGTGAGGTGACTGATGCCCTGTGCTTGCCAGCATTCAAGAGGAATTTGGGTAACATCTTCAGTCACAGAATCACAGGATAATTTGGACTGGGAGAGACTTTAAAGATCAACCAATTCCAGCCACCCTGCCATTGGAAGGGCTGCTACTCACTAGCTCAGGCTGCCCAGGGCCCCATCCAACGTGGCCTTGAACACCTCCAGGGATGGAACATCCACAGCTTCTCTGGGCAGCATGTGCCAGGGCCTCACCTTCTAAATAAAGAATCTCCTCTTCACACCTAACCTGAATATCTCCCTCTTTAAGTTTAGAACAATTTCCCCTTTACTCATCACTAACTGCCTGCGAAAAAAGTCATCTCCCTCTTGTTTATAGGCTCTCCTGAAGGACTGCAATGCTGCGGTGAGATATTTTTGGAGTATTCTCCAAGCTCTCAGCCTTTCTTCGCAGGAGAGGTGCTCCAGCCCTATTATCACCCATCCTTGTGACCTTCTCTGGGTCCACTCCAAACAACTGTCCTTTTTGTGCTGGGGTCCCTGACCTGGATAATATGCTCGATAATATGCTTTAACTTCTGGTTAGCCCGGTCAGGTAGTTGAACTAGATGATATTTGAGGGCTCAATCCAAACTGAAGTACTTTATTCCTCATATAAGGGAAGCCTGTTGACCTTTCTGTAAGTTAGAACACAGCAATCATTTGTAAAAACAGCCAAGTATAAAACTGATTAAGCGTGTGCAATGCTATTAATAAAAGAAATTGAATAAATACTACATGATTCTCTACCAGAAAAAAATACGTGTCTAAAAACATATGAAGAAGAAAAGCAACAGAATGATGTTTTAGTAAGGGACATGGTTTAGAGAGGAAATATTGGTAGTAGGTAGATGGTTGAAATGGATAATCTTAGCAGTCTTTTCCAGCGTTCGTGATTCTATGATTCCATGGAAATCCTGCAAATTATGTACCACTTTCACCTAAAATCCATACCAAGATGAGAGAGAGGCTGCTCAGAGAAAACACTCACTCTAAGAAATCTAGAAATCCTATTCTCCTCCACAATCTAATTTATCTGGATGACTCAGTTTAAAAAAAAAAAAAAAAAACATTCCAAACCTTCCCATCAGAGTATGTTTTTCTGTGTGATATCAAAGCCCTTGGATAAGATTATTTTAATTAACATGAATCAACAGCAGCTACTCTAAATTCAGAAGAGTAAATGAAAATAGAATTCAGTCAGAATACAATCTTCTTAAACATATAGTTCAATTTTAAGGTTGATCAGCCGCAAGATGGAGGATATATTGCATTTGAAACCTTAAATACACAGAATTATTAATTAAGAATTTGTAAGACATTCTATAAATTAAAGCTTAAAAATTCATGTTTTTTATTACATGCACTAACATCTAAATACAATGTCTGTCAACAAGGAGAAAAACAATTTTATTGGACCAAAGACATGCTTGTATAAGAGGCAAAAACTATGCCTGTTTTAGATGTGTATTTAGCATTTATGTATAAGCCTCTCCTCAAAGAAAGGGGAATTGGAACTAGCAATTTAGTTCATCTAATAAAAACAAGAAGTGGTGTAAACCAGTTACTTAGTTCCAGCTGACCTTGAAATGTAATTGGCTACCTCAGATGTCTCTATGGTATATACCATTAAGAAGATAAAAATATACAGGATTAAAATCTGAACTGATAAAGCTAAGAAATTAAGTATTACTCCTTTAATAAGACTACTCTATGAAAGTATGTGAATAACAAAGCATTTCCTTAATGATTGTTACTCAAGTGTGGATATACTTCAAAAGAAGTTATACAATGGAAAAGAGCCTAATATTTTGTTTTTAGCTTTTTTACAGCTTTAAAAACTATGAATGAAGACTTCAAGGCTACAAATTTTTGTATGTGCTTAGTCCAAACTGATGATTATTTTGTATCTTATAACATACAAGAAAGCAATTTTTTCTATCGTATTTTTTCAGTGCAGAATCACTGTTTCCTATACTTAAGTGCGATAAAAAGAATTAAACTGCAAGAATGCCAAGTTTTACAAAATCAATTTTACAAGCTCTCATTAGCAAAGATAAAATTATTCCTCTTGACTGCAGAATAAGAGCTACAGAAATGTATTCTAAGTTAAAAAAAAAAAAAAAATTAGCCAAGAGAAGAGGTCTGCCAGTTAAAATATTAGGGTGGAGGCAGAAATTGTCTCTGCCAGTCACAAATAAAGCCATGAAGAAAGTGGGATTATGATAAACTGGTGTAAAAAGCTTATAGACATTTTCTTAAATCAAACAGCAAAAACAAGAACAAACAATATATATAGTACTGTGTATATATATGTACGTAGCACAGTACAAGTCTGACTTGGTTTGGGTCAAGATAGAGTTAATTTTCTTCATAATAGCTTGAATGGTGTTATAGTTTGGATCTGTGACAAGAACAGTTTGATAACATACAAATGTTTTTCTGTTGCTGAGAACTGCTTGCACAGTCAGACTCCTACTTCTTACACTGCATCACCAGTAAGGAGACTGAAGATGCACAAGAAGCTAGGAGGAGACACAATCAGCACAGCTGACTAGAAGGATGACATGCTCGGCAAAGAAAAGCTGAAGAAAAGTAGGAAGGAACATTTCAAATTTTGATGTTTGTAAATAACCGATTAAATATGATGGAGCTGCTTTCCTGGAAATGACTGAGCATCTGCTTGCCAATGAAAATGAATTCCTTAGTTTGCTTTACTTTTACACACAGCTTCTGCTGTTTATTAAGCTGCCTTTATCTAAATCCATGAGTTTTTACACTTTTGCCCTTCCAAATCTTTCCCCCTTCGCTACAAGGGAATGAGCCAGTTGCTGCATGGGGCTTAGTGGCCTACTGGAGTTGAACGACAAAAAGCTCAAAATAAAAGAACTGTTTTTACCCCCTGGTAAGTACTCACAGTTTGTGTTAGACTCATGCTTGAATTTAAGAGGTTTATATATAGCATAGATTTGAAACTTGTTTTTGAGTTAACACAGAGATTGTAAAAAAACAGCAATTAAAAACTGAGTGGGTGATGATTTAGGAACCATGCGTTATGAAATCTGTTCACAATAAGAGGTCAAGAAACACTATATTATGAATGTGTAGTGCTATGCTACTATGACTGCTCTTTTCCTTTCTTGATATAGCCACAGGTACAGGCTCTTACAACCAAAGTAACTAGGTTAGGTACAGTTGTGAAGGAATTAAAAGACTTATTCTCTGAAGTACCTGTGTACCAATGCACATGGAATGGTGAATAAACAGGAAGAATTAGAGATCTGAGTGCACTTGTAGGACCACGATCTCACTGAGATCACACAGACGCGGTAGGACAGCATGCATGACTGGAATGCTGTCATGGATGGTAACGTACCTTTTAGGAAAGACAAATCAGCAAGGCATGGTGATGGATTTGCTCTTTTTGTGAGAGAGCAAGTGGAATGTACCAAGCTATGCCTAGGAATGAATGGTGGTTGAGTAGAGAGATCATGGGCAAGAATTAAGGGACAGACTAATACAGGTGACACTATTCTGTGTGTTTACTACAGGCTGCTTGATCAGGAAGAGGCTACAGACAGCTGAAAGTAGCCTCACAATCCAGGACCTGGTTCTCATGAGGGACTTCAGTCATGCTGGTATTTGCTGGAAAAGCAACACTGCCAGGCTGACATAGTTCAGGAGGTGAGTGGATGATAATCTTCCGAGCCAGGTAGCGGAGGAGCCAATAAGGAGAGGTGTGCTGTTGGATCTTGATCTTACAGACAAGAAAGACTGGCTGGGAATGTGAAGGGGCTGTCATGGATGCAATGACCATGAGATCATGGAGTTCAGGATCTTACATAGAAGAAACAAGGCTATTAGTAGGAAGATCCTGGTCTTCAAGTCTGCTAACTTTCATCTCTTCAAGGACCTACCAAAAGGTATCCAGCGCGTATTGGAAGGTAAGAGGGCCCAAGAGAGATGGTTGACATTCAAGCACCACTTCTTTTGAACACAAGACTGATGCATTCCCAAGTGAAATGAAACCAAGTGAAGGTAACAGAAGACCCACATGGATAAGCAGTGAGCTCATTGAAAAACCCAAATGGAAGAAGGTCTACAGAATGTGGAAAAGGACTCTGGTTGCATGTGAGGAATATAGCAACACTGTCACAGCACACAGGGATGCAATGAGGAAGGCTAAGGCATACTTGGAATTAAATCCAGCAAGGGAGGTCGGGACAACAAGAAAGATTTCTCTACCTATGTCAGTAGCAAAAGGAAGACTGGGGGAAATGGCCTGCTGCTGAATGAAGTAGATGTCCTGGTAACGAGACTAAGGGGGAGTTACTGAATGCCTTCTTTTCTTCAGTCTTTAATGCTAAGACTGCCCCTTAGAAATCTCAGATTCTAGAGGTAAGAGAGTCTGCAAAAGAGAATGCTTCCCCTTGGTGAAGGAGGATCTGATCAGAGATCATCTTGGCAAATCTGCTGCACACAAATCCACAAGAGTGCCTCAAGAGTATGCATCTATGAATGCTGATGGAGCTGTCAGAAGAGACTGCCAAACCACTCTCTGTCATCTTTGAAAGGTCATAGAGAACAGGAGAGGTGCCTGAGAACTAGAGGAAAGCCAGCGTCACTCCAAACTTCAAAAAGGGCAACAGGGAGAATGTGAGAAACTACAGGCCAGTCAGCCTCACTTCTGTCCCTTACAACATCTTATTCTGGATGTCACCTCAAAGCAAGTAGAAGAAAAGGAAGTTATCAGGATTAGTCAATGTAGAATCACCAAGAGGAGACCACACTTGACCAATGAGGTAGCCTTCTAGGATATCATGACTGGCTGGGTATATAAGGGAAGCTCAGTGGATGTTGTCTACCTTGACTTCAGCAATGCTTTTCTGCCTCCTGTAACATTCTCAAAGGTAAGCTTAGGAAGCACAGCATAAATGAGTGGACAGTGAAGTGGACTGAGAACTGGCCAAGCAGTAGTGAAAGTTGTGATCAGTGCCACAGATTCTATTTGGATAGTGGTTTTTCCCAGGGATCAGTACTGGGTCCAACCTTGTTCAACATCTTCATCAATGACATGGATTAAGTTATACAGTTCACCCTCAGCGAGTTTGCTGATGATACAAAGCTTGGAATGGCTGACACACCAGGAGGCAGTGCTGCTATTCAGGAAGACCTGGACAGACTGTAGAGCTGGGCAGAAAGGAACCTGATGAAGTGAAAGTGTAAAGTCCTAGACGTGGGGAGACAAAACTGCCTGAATCAGTACAGGTTAGGGACTAACCTGTTGGAGGGGAGTTCTACAGAGAACAGGTGTCCTGTTGGACAATAGGTTGGCCACGAGCCATCAGTGTGCCCTTGTGGCCAGGAAGGCCAATGGTATCCTGGGGTGCATTAAAAAGAGCGTGACCAGCAGGCTAATGGAGGTTATTAGAGAGGTCCCTCTCTAATCTGCCCTAGTGAGGTCACATCCAGAGTACTTTGATTAGTTCCAGGCTCTTCAGTTCAAGAAAGACACGTCATTTCTAACGAGAGTCCAGTGGAGAGCCACAAAGATTAGGATCCTGGAGACTCTTCAGTACGAGAAAAGGCTGAGAGATTTTTCAGCCTGGAGAAGAGAAGGCTGTATCTTATCCATGCTTATTAATACTTGATGGGTGAGAGCCAAGTGAATGAGGCCAGGCTCTTTTTAACAGTGCCCAGAGACAGGACAAGGGGCAACGGACACACACTTGAACACAGGAAGTTCCATACAAACATAAGGAAAAACTTTATTTTGGGAGTGACAAAGCAATGCAACAAGATGCCCAGAGAAATTGTGGAGTCTCCTTTTCTGCAGATATTCAAAACCAACTTAGATGCTTTCCTGTGTAATCTACTGTAGGAAATCTGCTTTAGCAGAGAGGGAGAGTTAGATGATCATGAGAAATCCCTTTCAAACCCTACAATTCTGTGACATCAATCAACCTTTTAGTATTTAAACAGAAGTTAATAACAGACTTGCTTTAATTGCAGTTACAATGGGGCAAGTATACAGCAGTAAGTCTACCACCATGTTTAGTTCAAACTCATGCATGGAAAGAATTGAGAGATTACAGAGTAATGCATTTGAAAACCAATCAGAGTAACTGCTAGTGGTAGAAGTTGCAGCTTTAAGCTTATTTTGTCTGCTTTTGTAGCATTTATCCTATCATAACAGCTAGGCTATTAGTTACTGTCTCTTCACAAGCTTCAGTAAGTTATAATCAAGCATTTTACACTAAAGCAAGTTCTTCTAGTAACCAACAACTATTAGGCGTTGCAGAAATAGAATGCACTTTAGGAACAGCACCATCTCAAAAAAAAACTATGTTCTAAGCTTCATTAATAAAGCCCAGAAGCTGTTAAATCTAATTCAGTATCCAATAATGCATGTAACGGATTTGTTTAAAACTCTATCTTGTATTTTAAATGCTTATGATTGACTTCTAGTTTCATCTCCAAACAAACAGCAAGGAATTATTAACTCAACAAGATGGAGTACCATACAGCAGTGTACTAACAGTAGACTCAGATTAAGATTTCAAATAAGACCTGTCTTCTATTCTTTCCCTTCTTTATGATACCAATAACCATTTTAAAAAATCAAAAAATTTCCAAAGGAATCAAACAAGCCTAATTATTAGGATTTAATTAATTAATTATTATTATTATTATTATTAGGATTATACATAACTCATTTTATCTGAAACATATAAAAAAAAACCAATAGTATTAGCAAACAGACAAGTTTAATTCACTCAAACACAGAAATGAAACATCCACAGCTAGGGACATGAGAGAGAAGAAAATCATAAAAAACAACTGTTAAATTGCAATTGGATTGTCTTTCTCCCTTAGTGAGATACAGCTCATATAGTAATATTTCTAATGAAAACTCTTCTTACTAAACTTAACAATATCCTTCAGCATTCTCCACTGCACAACATTTCAAACCATAACACTTCACTACCATCATCCTTGACATCCATCTTCATTGCTGTATTTTCAACAATGTTTTCTGCACTTATACTAGGTTTGTAGTTTGTGTCTTTCAGGTTCTCATTCTGTTTCTACACTTTCCTTATCACTTTCTCCCTAAATCCTTCCTCAGATTTGTAAATGCTTTTATTTCTCCAAATACCAGTGAAGTACTCTCTTCTGCTCAACTACCATTTCACAGAAAAACACCAGGAGATGAAAAAATAATAGTAATGATGAAGAAGAGGTAGAAGCAGCAAAGCCTGCTTTAAATAAAAAATAAATAAAAACTGCAGAGTTAAGGTCACCACACATTATTAGCTGTCAACACAATGTTTCTGCTGTTTCCATGTTATCCATCTCATTTTAAAGCTCCTAGTTCATCTCTGCTCCTTTATTTGTTACCAAAGTTGCTGATAACAAGTTCTTTTTCTTCATTACTGATATGTCTGGGGAAAATTTTATTTCTGATGAAAAAAGAACCTCTTTCTATACACTCACCGAATAACTTAGCAAATGCATTATTTGCACTAAGATTAGAATTCAGGAAACAGTTAATTGAGATTTTAAAATATTCTAATGATCTCTAAAAAAGAAACTCATTTATTTCTTCTTTTTCATTAAGCCTGCAAACACCTCATGACATCTAAAAGTCCCATCTCTTATCTACAATGCCAGCTCAAAATACTTCACAGATTACTGATACTGCTGTACATTGGATACTCCTAAAAACAGAAAAGGGAGATCATATCTTAAAGTTTCATCTTGAAAGTCTTTTCTGAGTACCACAGAACTCCAACAGATTGAGCAGTATGAATTAAATTACTACTAACATTTTATTTGAACAAAATCTGAAAGGTTATGCGCATTCACAAAAAGGTATACTTCAGGTGTCTGTTTTGTAAGAACAATCATCTTACCTTTACAGTTTCACTTAAGACTTGGTTTTTATCTGCTTCTTCACTGGAGTGCAATTCTAGTTTATTATTTAACTCCTGTAGCTGTTGTGCCTGTTCATTCAACAGCACTTGTGCTTGATGCTCCCAATGTAATGCATTATTTAATTCTTCACATGCACTTTCAAACCTCTTGTGAGCGATCAATTTCTGATAAGGGAAATAAATTGTGTTTGATTGCATAACTATATTCATTTGTTTACATGCTTGACTTCCAGAATTCTATTTGCTAGCATATAAAATTCTAAAATAAAAGCATGCTCAAGATGAACGCTTAGGTTTTTAAATATGAAGGCAGATCATGAAATACTAAACAGTAGGCAACTTTTTTTGGAAAAAAAAAAAAAGCATTTAGGGTATTGTAAACAGTATGCATTAATTATTTTATCCAAATTAACATAGTGAGGTTGTAAAAAAATCAGTATTAAAAAGGAAATATGAAGATCAACATCACATTTCAGCGTGCATCATATTAGCCATTGTGAATGCCTCCCTGGACCATTTCTCCTCTGCTCAATATGGATCAGAAGAAAGAAATAAAGCATCTACATCTAAATGACATTTTCATTTAAGCACCCCAGAACTGTAAAAGGGGATAAAACCATTATGAACAAAACTGAAGACCATTAGATAGCCTTATTCATTTAAATAAAACAATCATTTTACCGCCTAAGAAAAAGAAGTGAAATCATCTATTAAATATTTTCTGTTTAGAAGTGTTTTGATTGGGTCACACTAACAGGTCTATCACCTAGGCCTCAAGATCAACTTTGGGCACAGCTAATATTGCTCACTCTGAGAAATGACTATTACAGTTGCTCAAGCAGCAAAAAAGTGTATACAGGGACACTTATCCACCCAGTTTCTCAATCTGCTAAAACATTGGATCAATTTTGAATTTAAGCAATAGAAGAGAAGTACGGGAAGAAAGGTGTCCAGTCAACCCACAGAATTTCTCCCTGCAATAAGGACTGAAGGTACAGATGAAAGAGGATGATGGGGAGTATGCCAACAATCTACAAAAGGACATACTGGAGACTGAGAATTCAAGTTCTAGAGCAGTGATAATCTGAGAAGACTAAATCCCTCACAGAACAGGCCCATTACTTGTTACATAATGATTTTAAGTAGTTAAGAAACCTTTTTCTCATTTCTTCTCATTCCAGCCAGACAGTGCTATGAACAACTTAGTAGACCCATGGTGCTTAGGTAAATCCTCTAGCTGCTCCAAAGGGTCAGTGGAATTTAAGAGCGTAGAAGGCTTTTAATTTTTTTTCCTTCCCATAAATTCATTTCTTCAAGGAAACAGACACACTAAAATTTGCACTAACTAGTTCTCAACACCACTCATACTCAAAGATACAGTAATACTCTACCATAATATCCAACGATTATATAATCATAGTATGCCTTAGGTAGGAAGTTACCCAACCACTCCGCTGTTGGTTTGTGACCCACCAGATCAAGTTCCTAGGGCCAACACAGCTTTGAACACCTCCAGGGATGGAGCATCCACAGCTTTTTTGGGCAACCTGTTCCCTCACCAATCCTTCGAGTAACATCTAACATGCTTCTCCCCGCTTTTAGCTCAAAATTATTCTCCCTTGCCTTACTACTAAGAGACTGTGTGAAAAGTTGGATTTTCCCTTCCTGCTTATAAGCTCCCTTCAAGAACTGGAAAGCCACTACCTAGTGTCCCAAGAGACTTCTCCAAGCCAAACAACCCAACTCCCTCTACCTTTCTTCACAGGAGAGGTGCTCCAGCCCTCTGATCATCTTCACGGTCCTCCTCAGACCCTTTCCAACAACTCCACATCTCTTTACTGCTGGAGACCCTAAACCTTGACACCATGTCTACTCCAGATGGGGCCTCACAAGGAAGGGCACAGTAGAGAGGGACAATTATCTCTCTTGCCCTGCTGGCCACCCTTCTTCTGATGCAGCCCAGGATACAACCGGTCTTCCAGGCTGCAAGTGCACAATACTGATTCATATCCCACTTTTGGTCAGCAGAACCCCCAAGTCCTTCTCTACAGAGCTGCTCTCAAAGGGTTCTTTTCCCAGTCTGTACACATACCTGGGATAGCCCCAACCTAGGTGTAGCACCTTTCACTTAGCTTTGTTGAACATCATTAGGTTCACAAAGGTCCACTTATCAAGCCCAACTAGGCATCTCTTTTTTCAGTTGTACCATAGAATGGCCTGGGTTGAAAAGGACCACAATGATCATCTATTCTCAAGCCCCCGCTATGTGCAGGGTCACCAACCACCAGACCAGGCTGCTCAGAGCCACATCCAGCCTGGCCTTGAATGCCTCCAGGGATGGGGCATCCACAATCTCCTAGGGCAACCTGTTCCAGTGTGTCACCACCCTCTGTTTAAAAAACTTCCTCCTAATATCTAACCTAAAACTCCCCTGCCTTAGTTTAAAACCATTCCCCCTTGTCCTATCACTATCCACCTCCGGCAACAACTGTTCCCCCTCCTCTTTATATGCTCCCTTCAAGTACTGGAAGGCCACAGTGAGGTCTCCCCGGAGCCTTTTTTTCTCCAGGCTGAACAATCCCCGTTCCCTCAACCTTTCTTCACAGGAGAGGTGCTCCAGTCCCTTGATCATTTTAGTGGCCCTCCTCTGGACCCATTCCAAGAACACTGCATCTACTTGTGCTGGGGGCCCCAGATCTGGACACAGTATTCCAGATGGGGCCTCACAAGAGCTGAGTAGAGGGGGACAATCACCTCCCTCTCCTTGCTGGCCACCCCTTTTTTAATGCAGCCCAAAACACAGTTGGCCTTCCAGGCTGCAAGCAAATACTGCTGGCTCATGTCCAGCTTCTCATACACTAAGACCCCAAATCCTTCTCCACAGGGCTACTCATAAGGAGATCCTCCCCCAGTTTGTATAAATACCTGGGATTGCCCTGGCCCAAGTGCAGCTCCTTGCAACAGTATCTACTATAACACTCAGCTTAGTGTCATCAGCAAGCTTGCTGAAGGTGTACTCAACCCCACTGTCTAAATTATTGGTAAAGATGCTGAAGAGCATGGGTATGAAGACAGACCCCTGGCAGACATAATTCAGCACTGGCCCTCCCCTCTGACTCCGACCATACTACAAATTCCATACCCACCAAACAGTCCAGCCTTCAAATGCATATCTCATCAGCTTAGAGATAAGAATGCGGTATGGAACTACGTCAGATGTCTTGCACAAGTGGGCTAGACAACATCAGTTCCTTTGCCTAGTTCTCCAGTGCTGTCACTCCAGCAGTTGAAGGTTACTATACTGGGTTAGCATACTGGTGAGGCACAATCTGCCCTTAGTGAAAGTGGGCTGGCTGTCTTCAATCACCTCATCTTGCATGTCCCTTAACACAGCTTCCAGAAAGATCCATCCCATGATCTTCCCAAGCCTCACAAACGTGAGGCTCCAGCCTGTGGTTCTTCCTTTCTCCCTTTCTTGAAAATAGAATTGATGTTCCCTTTTTCCAGTCACCACGAACTTCACCTGACAGCCATGAATTTTCAGATATGATGGAGGGTGGCTTGACAACAACATCAGCCAGTTCCTGGCCCATAGTGTTGCACACATTTAGTGTAATGAGGCCATCTCTGAGTTCATCTGCTGTTATAGTGAAAGAGATTTTGCTCCCTGAAGTCCACACCCAGAGGTTAAGGGACATGAGAAGTGTGGGAAGCCTGACTGCCAGTGAAGAATCAGGAAAAGAACTCACTGAGTACCTCAACCTTCCCCAAGTCTGCTGAAGCCACTACTGCCTTCACATTTATCAGAAGGGGAACACTCTCCTTGACCTTTCTTTTCTGACCAACATAGCTACAGAATCCTTTCTTGTTATTTTTCAATTCAATATAAATGTAGAATTTAAAATGTTACATTATTGCTTATGAGTTTGTCATCAACATAATTATTTAGTACCCTCACTCTAGCCAAATTTACTCTTTTGATATGAAATCTATAAATTCTTTTAGAGCATACAAATAACATCAACATTTTAACATATAGAACTGAACTTGAACTGCTGAAATCCAAATGTGTAATTTGAACAAAACATCTTATTCTGCAAACCAAAGCAAAACTCCTGTGGATAGGAGATACTTCTAAATACATTTTGCTTATGGTTTAGACATTTACAAGGTAAAATATTTGGAAAATTCTTTTAATAGTAGACTGACTTTACACTTGTTTTTCAAAAGAATACAAATGGAAAAAAATGCATAAATGGAGAACTCTTGTAAGCAGTCTCCTCTAAATCAAATATACTTACAGATTGCTTAAACAAACTTAATTGCTCTTTCAGGCTCTGGGCTTTGTCAGCCTCCTGTTTCATCTTACTGAAATTCAACTTGAATTCTGCAAGTTCTAGGCGTAGTGAGCGGCGTTCCACCTCTACCGTATGAAGTCTTTGTGTCAATGCAAATATTTGCTTCTGCAAGGATGCTATGCTTTTCTGTTGGTAAATGGAAAGAATTTCACGTGCTATAAAAGTGTGCCATTTTATATTTATACACTGCTTATAAAATCAGTAACAGTAATATTCAAGAAAATTTTGCAAAACTATTGTCTTGTCCTCCATCCCTAGAGGATGCACAAGTGCAAAAACATGAATCCATTTCACCCATCTTTGAGGGTTAGTGAAAATTTTGTTTCCAGAGAAGTATCTTGTTTTCATGCAAGACTCACAATAAAAGACAGGCTCTGAGAGAGACCTTAACCTTTAATTTCTATTAGAGAGGAGAAGGTTATCTTCACTGGAAGGTAACCTTAACAGAAAAAAAAAAACAAACAAATCTTAACATTTGGTAGCTGAAGAGCAAGTTTGCTCCTATAAGTCAAACATAATTTTGATAGAACTTCAACTTTTTTCTTGCGCACATCCAATTCCTTCTTAAAATTCCTAGACTTTAGAAGATCTACTCAAGACATGATGTTTTAAGGCGCTGCAAATCAAATTCTGAATCCCTATATAGCTGACTTCAATGTAACTGACTCATAAATCTGGAACAAAATTAATGGCACCATGAAGAGAGTTACACCATAACACTTATGCTGTGAACACACTGTTTGCTTTAAGTAGCACTATAAACATGCATACCATAACGGGCCATCTGTCACACGATCCAGCTTCCAGAGCTCGTGCATTTATTTTATGAAGTCCATGAGCGAGCCTCTGTATTAAGGAGTTTTTCTCCGTGTAAGTAACACTCCTGCTGCTATCTAATGGAACAGTCTCCATTATTACATTAAGCTTGTCCAGAAGTTTTGAAAAGGAGTTCCTGGCTGCACTTACAAGTAAGCGTCCAGAAAGAGAAGACTTTGGATCTTTAAGGAATAACAACAAAACATCAAAGAGGTTAAGAGTCTCATTTTTTCAGAAGAAAAAAAAAGTAACAACAAATAGCATCTATCAGCAGGAAATTTGCCCCATTAAATGGAAGACTGAGGACCAGGTAATGTATCAGAACAAATATAGAACAAATTCTGTATTTAGTAGTAAACAGTCTACTTCTATCAATCTTTGGATAGGAAGGGTAAGACTGGATAGGATCTAAAAGAACAGGATGCATTTTAAAAATAACTATTTTCTCTATCTTTTTAAATGTTCTCCTCCAACACTGTATATTCTGAAGTCTTTCTGGCATGTTCAAATTTTGTGATTTATAAAAAAAAAAATGTAAGATTGAGGCAAGCAAAATGCAAACCAGATCAAATATATCAGATGTTATAGCACATGGTAAATCACTTTATCACAATATTTACAATGCAAATTTCTGAGCATTTTCTGATTCCTCTTCCCTCCCCTCCATAGATGTCTAAATCATTTGCTGTTCAAAATTAGTGAGCCTTGGTACCTTAATGCCATAGTATTTATATTCTGAGACAAGAGAATATAATTTACCTTATTCCAAGGCAATTAAAATTTTACAGCTACAATTACTTATTTCCCCACAGGATTTTGGTAATCATCCTTCTCATATAATGGACTTAAGGCCCCAGCACACCCAACATGTCCTGCTTACTGCTAGATTCGTCAGGTCTGTAATTAATAATTGTGTTTAATGTTGATAAATAAAATTGTCAGTGCTCCTTCCACTAATTGGTATTCCAGATAAGAGTTAATAGGTTTATTTATGCCTTAATAAAAGTCTTGTAATTTAGTTTTCCCTCTGCTAGGCAGGTCTTAATCTGTCATTACTTGTCTTATGATACTATCAGTGTAAGATGACAAGCATGGAAGAGCTTATTTACATTCAGTAGTACAGCAGATCTCCTGTTGCCGTAGTGAATTAAAATATTTACTTAAAAGTGCAAACAGAGAAAATAACAGTGATAGCTTTTAATAAGTAAAATAATTTCTTATTATACGTTACAAGAATAAAGCCAAAGGTTCAGAGTAAATAAAACAAGATTACTGCTATCTTCAGAGTTCGATTCTCACCATAAAGAATATATCATTTATACATATAAGAACCAAATTGCCTGTAAGCAAACAAATGAATTAGTGCATGATAAAGTCAGATAGTATTTTTTCACAGCCATTCTCCTACTTCTATTTCAAAATACCACCATTTCAATGACGTCAATGATTAAACTAAAATTATCATTTTTTCATGCTCTCCATAACTCCTACTGATAGTAAATCTGTCGTTTCTTCATTTCCTTAGATAGGTCTCCTTCTACTCATCTTTAAAGCTAAAAACACTGTCCAACATTTTTATATTTTACCTCAGTAAACCAAGCGGCTTTTGAAACAGGAAAAAATGATTCTTGTCTTACCTAAAAGAAACTGGTATTGCAATGCTGTGCCTCCTTTTGCCAAGGCTCCTCCCTTTTTCTTCTGCTGGTTCTCTATTGCTGATCACATTCAAGATCAGCTATCTTTATCATTTTAACTCTTAAAAAATTTAGTCTTGCCTACCGTTCAGTTTCAAAGACCATCTCATTTCTTCAGTTGAAATGGCAATGATTAGTTTGAATGCTTAGTGCAATTTACCTAAAACTGGAACTATGCTTACTACCTAACACACAAGATGACATAAAAAATCTTCCAAAAATCTCTCCTTCAAAGTGATTCTGGGTAAATATGAAAATATTGATACGTCAATGACCTCTTTTTGCTCCGTTAACGATGGCACTTCCATCTACATATTTTTACATGATACAGTCTGCCTGCCAGAAAACAGTATTTCTCAATGTACTGAGTACCAAAGATGGTCCGCCATGTTTAGATGTTTCCCCTATGTTTAGAATCACCAGATTAACCATGTGAAAAATAAACTAATAATATTTTGGGGGAACTGTTTTGTATCAAGTCATTATCCTATTTCAAAATTGGGATTCCAGTTGCTGAGTACTCCATACCTTAAGACATTTTCTTGGGATGACGGGAAAAAAAAAAAGCAAAGATTATCTCTGTTTTATTTCCATTGAAGAATGGTTTAAAGGAAATATGCAGAGAAAAGTTGATATAAGATACTGTTTTGAAAGATGAAATAAGAATATAATGAAATTCCACAAGGAACTGTATCTATAATGACTGGGTAGAGAATTTATGCTTTAAGCATATACATTTTAAGAATATGCCCACAAAGGATCAAAAATAAAACAAAGATAAAACAGTGAAGAGAATGAATTCAGTAGTACTACAGTACTACACAAGACTAAAATTAAATAAAAGATCAAATTTCAAAACCTCTGTATATGTTTCAATTGATAATATTTGTATTCAAAGTACTTGATCTATTCTTTTTCTGATATACTGCAGTACAGTGCTCAAACAAACTTACAAGATTAACCTTACAGAAAAAAATAGAAAAACACTTAAACTTCTAATCAAGTCGAACATAAGAGATCATTCCAAGATGTGCTGGAGTGAGGACCAAAAGGACCAAACAATTGAAGGGAAACAATCATGAATGTTAAAAGACAAAGCATATATATTTTTTAAATTAGAAGCACAATAAATGTGCCTCAAAGCACAAGTCCCAGAGTTCCAATTCTGTGTGACAGATTTGGGTTCTCCGAAGTGCCTCAAATAATTCCTCAGAGCCTGGTCATCTTTAAAAGCCCTTTCAAGACACTGAACCATTTCATATTGTAGATCCACAAAGCACTTTCTTCCTTGTGCTTACTCCCTCCTATGATGGAAAGTCTAATCTGAAAGTGCCAGAATTTCAAGATCTGATGAGAGAAAATGCTTCTCAGATTGCCTATTTACATTTAAATATTTTTCAAAATCACTTGAGTCAGTTTGCAGCTTTAAAACCCATTTCAAATAGGGTTTGCAGAAAATAAAAGCAGAAGAATGCAAGCCTTTCTTTCAAATATATCCCTACACAGCCTTGTCACTTCTATACTTCTGGAAATTTGATGTCCAACTTTAAATACTTATTAGTATTTTTTGAATCAAAGGTTCTTCAGAGATTTTCAATCCCACGAGTAATGGAATCTCAAGTAATACGTGAGCAGTAAGAACTTGATGTTCTCTAAAAATATGACTTAAATCGTTTGCAGTTATAATATTCTCAGCATGGTTCTTGCTAATTCTAAACACCAAAAAACTATGCTGTGTACAGAGATATCAAGCAAACAAAGCCTATCAAAGTGCTCATCTACTTCAATATGGGAAAAAGACAATTAGGGTATCCTAACAAGTCAATTCAGCATATTGATACAGAAGTAGAGTTTATATTAGAGTTTATCTTTTGTATTTGTAGATCTTATTAAGCAGTCTGTACAGTGTATAAACAGGAATATTTGCAGTAAAAACCCTGTAAATGTCTTGAAAAACAGTTCAAACTTTTTTTTGTATGGATACAGGTTTAAGTTGCTGAAAACAAGATGAGTCATGAAGAGAGCACCTCAATCAAAATATTTTTGATTAAATGGCTTTACTTCTGTAAATTATCCTTCTTTTAATATTCTTTATATATCCTTTAATATCCATTATTCTGTGACATGATTTTGGGACTCCAAAATTGCCAGGTACCGAAAAACAAATAAGGGTAACAGCAATGCAGAGGAACCAAGTGAGATTTTATCTTAGTCTTAGCAAAGACATCAACAGCTAATAGACAGAAATCAAGAGATGACATATCCAAAGACTGGCATTAAAATTTTCCATAGGCATAGTAGAATACACATGTGAGGAGAAGCTAAGAAGATTAAGTAACTGTGACAATAGGATGTGCTTAGAGAGGGAATACAATAGGGAAACAAGATGAAGATTGCTAGAGTGTGTAAATTGACAGGTATTTATTTCTCTGTCAGAAACAGCAAAATAACAAGCACAAAAGATGAAAACAGTATGAAAAGACAATTGTTTTCAAGATGCTAGTAATTTCAGAAATTCTAAATTCATATCTGGAATTTAGATACATATCCTGTAAAGCATAGTAGGAAATTCACACAGTAAGTGGGGGCAGTATCCCAGGTTAAACATGTCCCAGCTTTAGGGTCCACGTTTAAATCAGAAATGCCATAGACTTCACATAAAAAAATAAGGTTGGTCTTCAGTAAAAGAATATATTTTTTGAATATTAGAAAAGTGGAACAAGGTAACAAGAAAGCTTTTAAATATTTTGTTAAATATTCCTTAAATACAAAAAAAGAAGCTTTTAAAAATTTTTAATACATTACTAGAAATTTTTAAGAACAAATTAGCCACATACATATTGGCACGGCGAGGTGTATTTTTTCTTACTCACAACAAAGAGGTTCAGGCGATTTCTAAAAACACTCTTAAGCCTTCTATTTCCACGACCAAATGTACTGAAAAGACTTCATAAAAACCAGTTCATATAAAACAGTAAGAATTTCAATCATGTAAACTTCATAATTCATGGATATGTTTATGTGTTCGAATCTACTACAATAATATTTTTTTAATTTACCTGTTCTGCTAATAACATCCTGTAATTCTGTGACAGAACTGATTACTGCAGTAAGGAGATCAGAACTAGTAAACCAGTTGAGTGCTTCAACACAACGAATTCCTTCCTTGTTGTGTCCTGTGAAAGAGAATTATAGGGAGCAACAAAATTGAGTAACATAGATAAGGCACACTACCATCTCTAAGTCTTTCAGAAATTGATCAAAACTTAGTGTATAACCAACAAACTAATTCTTCTTTTAGCATACTTTGGACTATATTAAGTATTTTTCAACAGCTAATAAAGCAAACAGGAAAGTAAATGAATTGTTGAGTTTGTGAAACATTTTGGATATCAGTCGTTCCTGGAGAGGAAAGCAATTTGGTAACAGAAAGGAACAGAAAGACTATATAATCTCCAAAGAAGACACATTAGACATTCTATATTAATATTTCACCTGAATCAAAATGCAATTTTTTTCTTCCATTTTGAGTAGGATAAAAATTGTGAAACTGATTTATAAAAGGAGTTATCTTTTCTAAAACAGATGAAACAGAATATATGGTAGTATCTAATTCCAAAACACATAATAAAAGTGTCAGATATCAAACACTATGAATTCACATGTGAAGCACTGAAAGAAAGGTTACAGCTGTGCAGACTATGCAGTGTCTTTTTTGGGGAAATTACATTTGTCAAGAAATCTAGAAAATCCATTTGTTAAAATGTTAATGCATGAGACTTTACGCTCTATTACTAACATTATTATTTGTTATTCACTAACCATGTAATGTGACATAACTTCTATAAAACAAGAAAACAATTAGCTTACTTGACATATTATGTTTGCCTTTGGAGTCCCCTACACACACTAGAATTCCAGTGCCTTCTTTGAAGCCATTGATCAGTGAGAAGAGAGAACTAGAAGACTGGGATAGAACTTTAAGTCTGTTAGCTGCCAAAACTGCAATCACACCTCTTCGGAACACACGTATCAGGCCTTTGAATTTTTGTTTCTTAACTTTTGCATCATCTTCCTTCTCCCCGTCTACACCAGAGAGAACATGAACTAGAGTCCTAATTTCCTGGTTGACTAGTTCATAAACATTGACTTGATCCTGAAGAAGGTCTCTTTGGATAGACATAGCACATGATCGGCCATAGAGAGGATACAGGGCACCTGCCAATAGTGCACATGCTGCCAGGAGAGATGAATGCTCCTTCTGAATCTGTGTTAATGTATTTTTCACATAGAGATTTTCAAGGGCCAATTGCTCCCGTCTTTTTTCAAGGACACAGATTTTTTCTTTGTTTTTTTCTGCTGTTTCTTGGTATTCCTGGGATAAAGGAGGAGGAAAACAAAACAAAATAAAACAGAAGAAATATTAACTGAAGGTAATTGCTTAAATTTAAAAAAAAAAAAATCATTTTACCTCAAAAAAGAAAAAAAAAAAAAAGCTAAAAGAATACTGTGAACAATATAGGAAAACATGTCTCCTAGAAAAAAGCTATGAAAACACATAAATGCAAACTAAACATCAGTACGAGTAAAATTTGCAGAGTGTTCTGTAACTGTAACTGGACTCCAAATTTCTGAAGCTAAAGCACATTTACAACAACAAATCAAAGCAAGTCCAACAGTACCTGGTTGACCACAACACAGTTTGATGACTTTGCTTAACAATACACAATTACATGTTCCTGTTTCAGAAAGAACATTGTTCTTCAAAGCAGAAAAGAAAGTATGAGAGGAAAAAAAGTAAGGAAAACTCTGGAAGATGAAAATAGACAGATTGGTAGCAGCTGGGAAAGGGGAAGTAAAGGTGATCTCTTAATTACTTTGTAATCAACCCCCTACTTATAAATTCACAGATTAATTATGTCTCATACAGAACAGAGACACAGTTTTGAAGAGAACAATGTAATACAGACATTTTTATTTTGCCTACATCCATCACGGATGTTTTTTCAACTTGCATCATTTTTTTCCCTCTCTAAGCCTTTAAACAGGGAAAGAGAAATGTTAAAAACGGTAAACTCAAGTAGCAAAATAATGACACCAAAAACATCAGGACTACACTTAGACCATGCATGCTGGTTGGTGCTGATGCCATGCATGTTCTTGTACCAGAATCAAGACATTATCAGAGGCTCAGATTGGCTTCCTGATGCATGAGTCCTCTGCGATTGGAGCACTTGAGTCTGTGTTTGAACAGGATCCAGTGATAAAAGGAAGTAATTTTTATACACTTCATAAACAAACCACAAACTCAAGTTAAGCTTTTTTTTTTTCAAACTCTAGTTACAATATGTGAACACAAAAAAGTAGAATGCTAAGTCAGTATGATAAACAAAAGATAAAACTACATTAAGCTTTAGCTCCCTCTCTTGGAGCCCTAAACACTTTTGTTAAAGAATGGGGATCAGTGGTTATTCCTGTGGGAAAACGAGGGCAAAACAGAACTAAAATGGCATCTACCAGCCATGTATCTACACATCAACTTTGCTACAGGCCTCAAGCAAACGGATGCACTCTAATTTCTTCTGCCTCTTCCAATAAACATGGAGGGGAAAAAGTACATAAGCTATCCCTAGAATTGAAACAAAGCTTACAAGTTTCTGTAAAAAGGAAACACTGACAGCTCAAAAGGTCTTTAACCAAATAAATACTTAATTATTTTTTAGACAGAGGAAAAAAGCATTTTGGCTAGACTAGGAAGACAAACAGAACGACACTATTTCATGACCGAACTTAGACACATTCCTCTTCAAGAGGAAGAAATAAAACAACAGCAGGTAGATTTTGCAGATGTTTTGGCAATACAGACATTGAGAAAGCAGCCATTCATAAAATCTAGTCGTATGTAAAACAATGTAGCTTTATTAAAATACTTCCCGTAACAAAAAAGTAGAACAATTTAACTGAACAATTTAATTACAAAATGCAACTCAGAGGCCTCATATGTCACTCTAAAATTAAGTACGAACATGTACAATATTTTCAGAGCTAATGTATTACTTACAGTGTTAGATTTTCACAGAAAAAAAAAGCTGGTAGCATAACTGGAAGGAACTCAAAAGGTAAGCTGAATTTAGAAAACAACTTATGGCTTCTGGCCAGAACAGGTGAAAGGCCAATATCTGAGTAAACAAACATAAAAGTATGATCCCTACAGGGCTGTTAGGCAGCTATACTAACATTCAGTTCTCTAGCTAATTAAAGCTTTCTTCCCTAACGACAAATCTTTTTTAAAAAAAGAAATATTGTTCAATGTCTGATAATTAATCACAACTTCCATTTCATTATTTTTAAGGCTTTCTTCAAAACTCAAATGGACAATTTTGAAAGAAATATAGAATGCTCCTCCTAAATGCTTGCAAGCCAGCTTCCTTGGGTGCTTCAATTCTGAGGCATTCCTGAGTGGCTCAGTGAATTTTAAGAACCACTTACTAAAAACTCAGACACTACCAACAACAGAGTTTTATTCTACTTGTTTTTGTGTCCTTATACTTTATTTTGGCAAGAAACAGAACTGAAAGCTAGAAATATAATGAAATTGATTTCAAAGCATCTTTCTGTATCTCATTTGTTTTATTTTTCTGGGTTAAAACACTGAATTCTGATGTAATTGCAAGATACCACAGCCTTTATCTAATTTACAAATAGCAAAGCACCTTAACAACCAAAAAAACAAAATCTAATAAAAGGCTTTTTTTTTCAATCCCTAGAGGATTTTTTTCCCCTTTCATCTTATGGCAAAATTTCACTAATCTGTTGAAATTAACATTTCAACATATGAGGGCTGCTCTGAAAGTAATGCCTCCTATTGTATTATGTTGGCCCAAGACATCAGAGGCAGATGATGTTGGTATGGCAAGAGAGGTTGAACTTTCCCAACACTATTCCATTACATGCCATGTGACAGATAGTAGCAGACGGGCAGTCTGACACAATGACATCTGACATGGAAGTGTGGATGAAGCAAAAGTGTGTCACTGAATTCCTCCATGCAGAAAAAATTGCACTCGCTGACATTCCTCGATGATTGCTGAACATTTACGGAGCCCAAACATTGGATGTGAGCACAGTGAGGTGGTAGGTGGTAGTATTCAGCAGCGGCAAAAACAACATGAAAGACAAGCCACATTCTGGATAGTCACACACACCTGTCACATCACAGAATGAAAAGTGTCTTGATCATCACATCCAGACGAATCAACAAATTACAATCAGGGAACTATGCATGGAGCTAGAAATATCTGCTTCAGTGCATTGAAACAATGGTGACAAAGTTTCACAAAGTTTGTGAATGTGGGTGACAAAGTTTCACAAAGTTTGTGCCAGGTGGGTCCCACAATTGCTCACTCAGGAACAGAATGAGCACCACATACAAGTTTGTCAGGAAATACTGAATGAATATGACACTGAAGGTGACGATCTCCTGGTCTTCTAGATTGCATCATTACCAATGATAAGACTGGTAATGAGGGTGGTGTCACCACTATTAGCAGGATTCAAAATGGCAGTCCATGGAGCAGTGACATGTGAAATCCTCATCAAAGAGAAAGCTCAATATGTAGTCTTCAGCAGGTAAAAGGGTATGCACTGCCTTCTGGAATAGGAAAGGAGATCCTATTGGATTTCCTGCAGCCTGGACAAACCATCAACCCTGAACGCTACATCGTAATGCTGATGGCTTGAACTTCCAGAGTCAGGCCAAATAAGAAGATAACTTTTCTCTTGTGACACGATAATGCCAGGCCCCAGACCATGGAGCACACTACCAATCTTGGGTGAACTGTCCTATCGCACGCACCATACAGTCTAGATTTGGAGCCTTCTGACTTTCATCTGTTTGGGCAAATGAAAGATGGACTGCATGGGCAACATTTTTCTAAAACCACCACCGTCATAGCAAATGTGAAACAGTGGGTCAATTTCACTTGTGCAGATTTTTACAAGTGTGGTATGCAGGCTGTAATTCAATCATGGCGAAAATGCATACCTATTGATGACAACGATGTTGAAAAACAATGTTTTGTGTTTTGTAGCTGAGAATTTTGTCTTTCAAATAGTGTTATTGTGCTATTTGTATCTGTTGTGGTTATGAAAATAGATAGGAGGAATTACTTTTGGAACAAACTATACAGTTACAGGATTTTTCCCTTACAACATATTTTTCTATATGAGAACAAAACCCTCCGATTTTAAGCAGCTGCCACAAGAAATGGGGATAGATTAATAAATGCCTATATAATAAACAACAACTGCTAGTTGAAATTCAGAGGACATTTCCTATGAGACTGTGCATTGGCTAAATAAATAATTTGTGCAAGGCTAAGGAATAGGCATAGTAACACTTTTGGAATGGCACACTACCAAATCACGGGGACTGTTTTTTCTACATAAGGCAGGGAAAAGGATATTCATTTTAAGCTCAACTGACCAAGTATGGAAACCAGGAACAAAGAATGGCATTAGCTGTAGGGAGTTTGTTTACTGCTGATCAGTATTAAGGCTACTCTGGGAAATTCTGCCTTACAGAAAAACAGTGAAATTGCTTTCTGGTTACATCATTCACCTGATCAACAATAACAGCTGTGATGTACAATCTAACAATATCCATAGATCTTACCTTAAGTCAGGGATCCTGAACAGTACTAGCTTCTGGCAGGTGTTACTGTCTCCATATTGCTACATCACATTTTAATTAAAAAGGAACCTTTCAGAAAAGTTCCATTTCTCCACTTCAGTTCTAAGACACCAAAACAACAATCTCCAAGATATTTTACTCATACTGTGCAGTTACAGTTCTCAGATAAATTGATAAAGTCATGAATACAGATCTAAGACACATGTCTGAACTGACATTTTTCTATTTGCCTTCATATATGATTTCTATGTTAATAAGGCTACATTAGTGTATCCGCATAACTGATTCAGCACAGCAGCAATCATCCAGACTAACACAGCTAACAGGACCAAAATGTAATAAGGAAAAGACAATCAAGTCTCACAAGAAGTAGGCAGTCAGGATTAGAACAGTCCTAACTGCAGACATCCATGAAGCCTATGGACTTCAGAAAGGTAAAAGTTTAATCAATATTTGCAGGTCCAATCTTGAAAAGCAGAAATTCAGAAGGAATAAAATGTCTTGTTCCATACAAACTGGAACTCTAGAAAGAACAAAGATGCAACTAAGTTCTGTTGAGTAATCTGTGCGTACAGATGCTACATTGCCAAGATACCAATCCCATCAGTTTGTACACTTACGTAACTTTTTTTTAAAATATGCACAGATATTTCTAAGGACAAGCATTTCCTGCTTAGAAACCCAGCACTTCTTTACAACTAGTTGACAGATAAAGCATTTTCCAGAAGGTTTGTCTAACGCAATGCCCACAGTAAAGAGTCACGTTATCAGTACGCTGCTGTACTACACAATTTCTAATACAAGCAATTTAAATCTTACACCTTTAGCTGTAAAGAAAAAAAAAAAAGTCACTAGTAAGTGCTAGACCGAAATAAACAGTATTTAGATAGTCATTTGTTTCCTATTCTGAGAGAAATTAAAACTAGCACAATTGCTGTAGTGATGCAGTATTTTTTTTTCATTATTTTAAAAATACACTAAAATTCCCAAATAATCTGTAATTGGTTAGATGCTCAAGCTTCTGAAATAGTCCATTAAATATTTACAAGGAAAAAAAATCAGAGAAGTTCACAGCACCATACCTGTGCCCTTGCATGAACTTCCCCAAGGAGATCTGAGTACTGCTGTTCCAGGCACTTTTTTTGTTTCTGCCAACAGCTTTCCTGTGCTTTCATCTGCTCAGCCATTTTGCTAATATCATCTTCCTGGCTCTGCTGAAGCTCCTTCATAGTATCAGAGTTGTTCTTACAAACATATTCTAGATGAGATATCTGTGTGACAGGTGTTTAAAAAGAAACATTATCTCCCCACATACACACCTTTTGACTTTAACTGTACATATTAATTTAAGCACAGACTCTTCCAGCATAAAATCTAAATTTTAATTTCTTCAACATATTTATGAAAAGTAAAAAGCCTTTCATGACAGAACACCTTCTTGAATCTTGCAAGACATATGTTAGAACAATGGCTTTTATTCTAGCCATCTTTGTTCTTTTTTGAAGATAACTGCTGCCTTCTTTCTTGGAAATTTGAACTGGAGATCTCTTGCTTACATTGAAAAAAAGTTAAATCTTGTATTGCTGAATTAGTAATTCAATCATACTAGTCCTCTAGTAGCTTGCAAGAACTGCAAGCAATAATGAAAAAAAGCAGTTCTTAATTTTATTTTTTCTTTCCTTCAAAAACCAGTGCTTTTCATACACTGAGTATGAATGTGACTGCAAGAACTGTACAGAAGATTTTTCTCAAAAGTAGCTCACTAGATTATGATGTGATTCCAATGAGCATTAAGGGCTTCACTCTGCAATTCAACTTCTCAGTTCCCATGCAAACTAATGGAGGAATGAATGAAACTAACAATAATCTCTAAATACACGTACATATATTTTGTTACAAAAGAGTACCAGCAATGTATTTTTCAAATCAATCACATGACAGAGCAGAAGAAAAATTTTGTTCTCAGAGAACAGGTAGGCCACAGGCAGCAAGGCTGCCTCAAATCCTTAAAAAGTTGATAAGTTTGTGACAACAGCCATACAGCCCACTTAATCAATTGCAACAAGCTTACTAAAAAGCTGAAAGAAGAAAAATATACCTAGAGTCACTGCCAACAATGTTCACTCCCTTCACTTCTGCTTTCTTTCCACCTCTATTTTGAAATGAAAATAGAAATTTTGCCTGTACAGTCAGTCTGCATAGTCCAGAATTTATTCTAATCTATGTATCTGTAGTAATTTTGATTGACTGTTAGGTTATTTAACAAATAATGGGAAGAGTCAGAATAATTCTCTGTTAACGAGCTCTGTCTCAAGTCTGCCCACAATTCTAGCAGATGAGAAGATTCTGGAAGAGCCTTTCCCTTTTGATGCTTCAATACCAACATGTCCAGAGCAATCAGGACCTGGAACCATTCTACTAGACCATGTCAGTCTAGGACTGCCCTGATCGAAGGTGTCAGAACATGAACTGAAACTAAAGAGTGGCATGTGTTAGCCAGAAGAGCCAGTTTAAGTCATTTTAAAACACTTTTTTTTTTCCCTAAAAAATGTAGAGATTTCCATGAAGAAGGGCCACATAAGCTTAGTAACATTGAAGTCACTCAGAAAAATGCAGTTCCTTCCTTGAACAAATATTAGCACACACTGACATACTTCACAGAAATAACTGTTTTCTATTGTATTTTTGAATACAAATCTCATGGTCAAGAAGTTATAATTAAACAAAAAATACACAGGCATTTCTGCCAGTAGTATATCTGAATCTTAAGCACATAATTTAAAGATGATGTTCCTAAAATAAGTGCATTTTGTTTCTGTTTTATGCTAAAATAAAGACTTGCTTTATTAGTGTAAATGACTAAGTTCTTTGAATTGCTTCATCAGTAAGATTAATTTATTTTCTTTTAATTAGGTCCCTGTGGCTAATATTGGCTAGTACTATTAGCATGTCCTGCACAGAAAGCGGAGCTTAGAGACTTCATACAGACTTCAGTCACTTTTACATGCCCACAGCAATGGCATCAAACTGAGTTGTAGACAAGCCATAATTAATGGTATTGAATTATTAACGCCCAAATTCTTTTTGAAATAAGATGAATGTCAGTCCTTTTTAATGATACTGTGATGTGGACAAATGTCACTGAATTTAATAGAGGTAGCTGGTGCCTAAGGACACTTACCTTCTCATTAGCCCTGTTGAGGTCTAAGATCAGGGCATCAACATTCTCCTGCAAGACTGCACAAAGCTCCAACCAAGAGAATCTATCTAGGATGCCTTCTGGTTGTTTTATAAGCACGCAGCCTGCTACCAAATGCTGGTACAAGCCATGAAGGAAGGTTAGCTTCTCCTGAGACAAAAACAAAAATCAACTGTTAACTATGAACTAGAATCCAAAAAGATACATCACACTTGTAGTAACACAGATTTAAAACAAAAAAAAAAAAAACATAAGAGCTCATTCTCAAACCTTCTCAAAGGCAATACTGTTAATATGCGCAGTCAAACATATTAAAGTTAGAATAGGAACACAGTTTGTACAACATCTGTATGATTAGAAATACCATATAAATACAGAAAACCCAGTCTTGCAGTGCTCAAAACCAATGCAACCTGACGCTGCTAAAAATTTTAGTGCTATCAGTAACATGATTGATGAAATTGCATTTAATACTTCCAGGTACATTCAAGCCATACTTACCTCCAATATCTGTACAGCACACAGAAAGCGGTCTCATAGCTGAGCAGCACAAAACACTGTTCAAACAACTGAGACTACAATCGTTCAAAAATTTCTTTTGTGTGAAATGTGTACAGTCAAATTTTTAGACAAAGCAGACTTACAGCTTCATTGGTAAAATTTCACAACCGACATCTCTCTCATTTATACTGATTTTAGTCAGTGATATAATAAATTGATATGTAATAAATCCTCATTAGAAGCAAAAGCAGGCAATGGAAATTCCAGACTTCATCCTTTTAGTACATATATGCAACTTAACAGCCTTCATTAAGAAAATGATAGAAAGCTGTACTAAATAGCCACAAGAACAGAGCCCTTATTCAGAGTCAATAAACCAGTGGAAAGGTTCCCATTGTTTTCCAGAGGCTCTGGATGAGGCTTTAAATCAAGGAATTGCGGACAACTGAGTTGAGAGACTGTTTTTTCTGACTCTTTTCCATTGCATTTCAGTGCATTTTCTCACAATTATTTCATGGTGTTTTAGGCCAAGGGGAAAAAAAAAAAAGTAGTTTGTTTTAACTTCATTTCTGGCAGATCTTTTAACTCCCCGAGGGAACTGCAGTGTGCCACCATCACTGCATTTTTGCTAGAGCTGTGATAAACCAAGGATGATAATTATACATTTGGCATGAAAATAAGGGATCCCAAGACCTCAAATCAATTCACACATGTTGAACGCAACCACAGTTCAGTAGACATGCTGACTTTACAATATAACCAGGCTTCTAGTTTCCTTCACTTTAATCAGTATCTGATGTGTATAACAATTCCAGCTGCTTCATGTGGACACTATTTAAATACCGCACTGCTAGGAAGGTGGAAAGAATGTTTCCTTTTTACTCAAATTGGCATGCATATTTAAATTTGTGAAAGTAATGAGCTCAATATGGACAACAACGATAAAGAAAATCACTGCTATTGCTAATACAGAACTACTTTACAGGGTGAAAGAAAGCAAGAAAATCAACATCTGTAAACAAATACAAGGAGATGGAGAAAAAAGTTCTGAAATAAAAAGTTTTGAAGCAATTCCCACTTAGAGTAAACCACAATAAGCTAACAAGTTGCAAAGAAGAATTTTCAGGTCAGGCAGGCAAAATTACTTAAATTTCGCATTTCCTAACTATTTATTGCTATGTGAATCAGTAATTAACAACATGTGAAGACAACACTACCATATGTTCTAGTGTATAGAATATTTCCACTGACTTTCAAGCTGAAAGAAAAATTAATGTTCATCAGGTATAGCTATTTAAATAAACTCAGTTGTTCAAAAATTCAAAATACCAGAAGAGTTAAGATATTAGTTCCAATACAGATGGAAGGAGAAAGAACATATCCTGAGATCTTGTAGATATTAAATACACATTTCAGAATACGTATCTTAAAATCATATTTTTGGGATAAATCTGTTAAGTCTAAAGGTAACCATCTAATGTATGTAAATGTATAAAGTGAGATTAAATAAAGACTCTTTTTGACAGTCGTCTTGTCTCTGGTAATACCTCCATATCCTTCTGGTAAGCCCTGGTAAGCTTCTGGATTTCATTTTCAGATTCTGCGGCACGTACTTTCTCCTCCTCCCAGCACTGCAGCACATTCTGTAGTTCCATTTGTAAAGTTCCTATTAAAGCTGTTCTGTCTGCACACTCAGTATGCAGATGATTTAACTCTTTATTGGCATCAGCCAGCTTATCCCGTGCTTCCTGTAGAAGAGAACAGAAAGGTTGGTAAGAACTCTTTTCCATGAAATGCTACATTACTCCAGAGCTCTGCAGCTGAAGGCTCCAGTCTGACATCTATCTACAATCTTGCTACTAATAGATTTTTCAAAGTTGACATAACTGTGAACTAAACAACATCAGAAATGTATCTCTGAAAGTCAAAAGCACCATGGTATGACAACATTTCCTTCTCAATTCAGAATCCAGTTTCTCTCTCCAAATGAGAATGCAAAAATCACGAACATAAATTATCCTCAGCAGAGTGGACTGCTCTTAAAGACACTGAAAAGACACATTATTTTCATAAGTAAATCTCTGATCCATTACAGTCAGGTTGGTGGACAACATGAACAGCTACTGTAAACAATTGTACTCTTTATGGTATGGAAAAAATAATAACAGCTGGTGGAGTCCCTTTGGAGGTGTGACCATGAAAACAAACTGTTTAAGAATTGGTTACAAGTACTTTCATGTTACCAAGACCAAACTCGTAAACAAAGAATTTATTAATTTGCTGACATGGAGTGAATAAATACACATGCTTGCCGTTCCTATAAGCACTGGACTTCTGGAACTGCTACAGGCTGTTAAAACGCTGCTTTTCTTAAACAAAATGAAAGCATTGTTTATTTTCTATAAGACCATAGCTGCTTACACAGGAAATATAAAAGACAATTCATTAGACAATGTCAACTTTTCTTCTTAATGAAAATATTTAAAGATTAAAGCATTGGCAAATTTCTAACAAATACTTATTGAATTTTATTACCAATGACTTAAAGAAATTTTTGTACTGCATATAAAGCATGCATTTAGCAAACTCAATTTTTTCCATGAAGAATACATATATTTGTTGCATAACATCAGGAAAAAACAAAGCACCTAGTATTTTAAAATAACTTATAACAGAAGAAGTAGTCTTATGCATCCTGAACATAAATTAACTGCTAAAGAAATAACCAATTAGAAGAGATCGTGTCCAACTATAAGCTAATATGAAGATTCAGTGTATGTTGCAAAAATATCTGCAACTAAACTGATGTGATAAAGCAGAATATCCCCAGCAAAAGAATCTCAGCAACACTGGGAGTAAAGACATCTTATTTTGGCAATAATATAATATTCTATCAACTGGGAGATTAAATTTAACCACAACCTCAGGACTTTCTCAGTCCCCTGGGCACTAGGGTAACCAGACAGGACATTACAAAAGTAATATATCAGCCAAAAACAGAAACAAAAAACAAACAAGCAAACATCCTCCTTATTCAAAAAACAATAAAAATCTTCTTATTCTGAAAGTAAAGAGAAGAGTTACTAAATGAGTTCTGAAGTGTTTTTAGCAGCTGCCAAGTATATTTTATTATAAGTAATTTTGTACTATGCATTAACTTGATACCTAATACTGATATTAACATCTGATATACAAAAATTGGGGAAGGACATCCTTAATAAAATGTTCTTTCATGTGTGCAGAGGTAATTAAATAATTCCTTTCCTTTTAGATTTCTTCAGAAAAGTAGATACAGCTAGTTAAGAAAAAAAATACTGACATTCATTTCAATATAAAACAATGCTTGACAAATAAAAAAAAAATATCTCAAATTATTTCAGAAGTGAGATGACTGGAATGGTCAGTTGCAGAGACTCAAGTTGTGACTAGGATAAGGCAGCATGACTTCAAACTAGCTTGCTAGGTAATTAGTCTGCTTAACAGAACACAACGATATAGAGACTTATTTTGATAAAACAAAAAGATAACTTAAATCTAGAAGGATACTAATTGCAGAACTTTTAAATTCAATGTTAAGTTCATTAAACCATACCTTAAGATCTTGACTTAAAACATACATTTTGTTTTTGGATATCTCAAGCTCTTTCGTTGTGTTTTCACACAAAGTGTTCATTTTCTTAAGCTGTGAAAAACATGAAGGTCAAAAAGACTGTTAGAGAAAAGCAACATAATAACTTGAATATAAAGGAAGAATTATTTATAATAAATTTGTTTTCAATTCCTTTGACAATATTTACGCTTTCTACAACCTAGATAATGTGCCATTAAAAAGGAACCAAAAACTCTTTTACAGTTATTAAAGATAAATAGTAGTGGTTAAAATCCCAAACTGAGCCCATTATTAACCCTCTCATCTCAAAACATCTTACAAAAACAAGGACTCTGAAGTGTGTCTGAAATGTAATAAATTTAGATTATGATTTAGGGAGTGGTTTCAGAAAACAAGTTTTCAAAGTCAGTGGCCTTCTACAGAAGGTGTCCAGGTAGAGAGTAGTCTCCACTTTTTACTAAGGGCAGCATAGCACTCACATAACCTGAAGAAGTAGCAATGTTCTCAAGAGAGGTACAATAACTACTGAACAGTTTGGGGTATTAGAAATAACCTTCTTAATCTCAGAGGTAGGTCATGACTAGTATGTATACCAGCTTCATTTTTCACTTTCAGAAACACCACTACAATCTGTGTTACAACGTAGTTAATAATACGTTTGTCTGAAATTAAGCACCAAATATACAGGTACTATAGTAAAGGTTACTCCTCACAGCTGAGCACGCAGAAGCAACTCAGAACTCAAATATTCCATTTACAAAATTCACTAATTATTCTGGAGCCTATATTTTTGTTCTATCTCAAATAAGGAGACCTGGCAAAAAACTAAGGAAATAACTGCAGTACATTATAGAATGCAGTAATTTTATTAGTTTAGAAGCCTTTTCTCTCTTCCCAAACCTATTCTAACCTGTGCACTATACAAAAAGTCAAAAGCTTATTTTCTGTCAAAACCAAAACATGTGTACACCTTTCAGTCACACAACCAAAGTAGACCATTTAATCTAACGTTTAACAATTTAAGCTAAAGGTGACAAATGCCAAGTCTATCAGCAGATTTCACATGTACACACAGATGTAAGTGTACATTAATAATTTCATCACTATGCGTGATCATGTTGGAAACCTCACTATAAAAATAACTGCTCCACAATTCTTCTAAACTAAATCCTAAGTAGTGCGTAATAAAACACCCTATTTTATTGCACAATGCCCTCTATCGTCCCTCTTAGTTTTATTGTATTATAGGGAACAGTTTTATTACTAAACATATCCAACACACAAGAAGCCAAAAGCACTGTTATTTATGCGGGCAGGGAGAATGAAAAAGGGCAGAGCTCTGCCCTTTCTGTGCACAATGAAGGTGCTCAGTGATCTCTGGCTCCGTATGACAACTTCAGGGTCAGTCACACACAGTCCTACTGGGAAGTCTTGTGGCAGGTCATCAGTTGGTCCTGCTCTGCTTGCGATTTATTTTCCTTGACAGTTCATTCTTCTTTCTGTCAGAATACTCACTTTGCTTTCTTAGCAGCCACCCCCTTGGTCTCCCCACTGCTGTCTCTGGCACAGTTTCACAACAAAGCACATCACCAAGCCAAAGCCTGCTGAGTCGACTTTTCAACTGTGCTGCATATCACGTGACATTCCTCCTCCCAAATAACAATTCGCTGTGGGTAATATGTTCCTAGTTACTCTGCAGCTCCCAGACTTGGGTCTCGGAAGACTTTCATAATGACTATACACGTCAGTTCTCTTATCTCACTGGGAGAGTCCTAACTGTGCTTGCTGTTTACTAAAGTATAATTGTTTCCATGGTTACTTATTTTTGCACCCATTGAACAAACTCAACGGTATTCCAGGATACCAGGCTTTTTCCAGTAAGAGGGGCGAAGATGAGACAGTTTTGTTTTTAACATTATGAAGGCACAGCAAGGCTGTGTATGTGTAAAAACAAAAGATGAAACTTAGGAATGAAAAATCACTACTGGCATTTTTACAATCTTATTGCACCTTCATCATCCGTACTTGCTAACTTAATCCAAAGATAAGCTATTTACAATTTTGTACAAAAAAGCTTCAGAAGAGTGTATTTAACTTCTCTCCACAGCCTTTAAAGCCACAAATTCATAAAACATTTAAACCCAAGAGGATTAATTTAATCACATTAGCAATACAAATGAGAAAATAAATGCAAGATTGTGACTTTTCAGACAGTGAAATAAAAGGTCAGCAGAATTCTACCAAAAGCATTCTTTTTTTTTTTTAATCAAAGATAAGACTCACGAAACTGAAATGTATCAATTGTCATCTTAGATATCTTAATGAAATTACAGCCAATGTACCAGTTTACTTAAAAAGACTGCAGGAGATCACCAAAAACAAGAGACTTCATAATAAACTCACTAATCTCAGCAAAGTATGCCACTTCCAAAATATACAACAGGGTGCATATATGCATATCTGATATCAAAGACTGTTGAGGCTCAAGTGGCATTCAGGATTATTGTGTTATACACAGCCCATCGAAGTCTTACACTCTCTTTTAACCAAAATCAGAGATTCAGAAGAACTATTTCCATGACTGTTTATTAAAAATAATAAGCCAAACACATTAAAAAAAAAAAAACACAAAAAAGGAAAAAAAAGACACTCTTCTTCCCTTTCCTCCCAAATGTAAGTGAAACTTCACTGTAAGGCAAGCTTAGAGAAACAATAGTGACAGAGACTATTTCTTTTAGTATATGTGAAGCTGTCAGCATTCCCTCTCTTCTGACCTTTGTTGCAAGCAAAGCACATGTACTGCTGCAGGCCGAAGGCAATACGTATAGAGCCAAACAGTGCAAGTGTTACCTCATTAGATGTGTCTTCCAGCTTGTTTTGGTAAGCTGTCAAGGTACACCTCAAAGTCTCAAGGACAGAGAGGCTTGAAGGTTTATCTTTATCCTTACAAGTGCCTAAAGAAAAATACAGAATGAAAATTAAGCCCACAAAGCCACAGAGAAAAATCTACTCACACTAGATGAGAGGTATTAAAATTAAAATGAAGTTAGGGCTACAATGACAATACAAAACACTGAACAACAGCAGCAGCAGTCCACAGAAGATAAAACTGGATAGTCACACTTTCATAATAAATACAGCTGAAAACATTTGTATAAAAGCTTTAATACAAGATACAGAACTGTAAATTCTGAATTATATTTTTACTTAATGTATTTGGTATGCAATGCACAAGTTCTACGGCGATCAAATCTCTGTTATTCAGTCATACCAGCCAGCATTAAAAACCACACAATAACACACCTTGAAAAACATGTTGCCTGAAAGTTAAGAACATTACACTTTTTTTGACATTACTCCACTGTTGTGACTAAGCATGTAAATTACAGTGTAGTACATCATTTACTCAAAACTTTACTGAGCCAAAGATCACACAACTGTTATGCTTGGACAACTCTTAAAAACCTTTTAAATGATTTTCAATTTCATTCCAAAGGAAAGAATAATAATAATAAAAAATATTATCTGTCTGCAGAGTCCTTTATAATGTTTCAATTATAAATCTTCATGTTGATACATCCATTATACACACACACTACATTTACTTATTAAACCTTTAGACAGAAAATTCTGATCTGGTGCCCTTAATTAGGACTTACGAACATGTTTGAACATTCCAAAGCCTGTAGTACAATGTGCTAAGAAAGCAAAACATCACAGTTCTGATCAAGAGATGACATCACAGCTGATATTAAACTTCTATGAACAAAATTCCCCATTTTTTTTCTGGCACTACATCAAAACAGCAGATTACTGACAAATTCCTCTTCTTCAATTTGTTAATATTAGTATGCAACACTTAGAAATCTATTTTGTAACAGATAGTAATATATTTTCCTCAAGCTTTAAAGTTAAGGATGCACAGGTTACCCACTGTAGGAACATTCTGCAGTGATCCTACTGCACAGAAAAAAAAAAAGTATCGCTCTTCCATACTTCTAGCTCCAATTAATCTGTAATGCACAATTATCAACAATTTAAAATAATACCGATTAAGTCAATCTAGGGGTTGCCTCTCACTCTATTTTTCAGTAAGCTCTTCAAATAACATATCTGAAGTCCAAACCTGTAATGATATCCTTGACACTTACTTTTCCACTACCTTAGTTTATCCAGGGTGGCTCATAAAGACAAATTAGGCACTAAACTCTTCTTCTTGGGTCAGTCAAAGTCCTCCATAAAATTCCGCCATTCAGTGAAGGTGTCCTTACAGATTTAAAAGTTGTTGGATATCATTTTTTTTTAATTTTAAGAATACTACGGCTAGTGTTTCCAAATGATATATTACTCCATGTATTATACAAAAATGATTTATCCTGCAGATTACATACAACACACCATTGCTATCTACACATACATGCAAATAGGAAGCCAATGACTTTCCTGAAATTTTAATTATGGGCTTATTTCCCAGCCCTTGAGCACAAAGAAGCATAGAATATGGCTGAGTACCATTCAGATTGGACACTAACACTTCTTGCTAGCCAGCCGTAACTGTGGAAGTCACACCTTGAAAAACAAATCTAGATTTGTAAATTTTCTTTCAGTCATGGGAGCAAGGTCTACTCTACAGCATAAAAAAGTGAATATAGAAAGAATGCATATCTCAAGCACAGAATGCTCCCCTGTAATATCAAGTACCTTCAGCAAGTAGGTACTTACTGGAGCTTCTAAAGGTCTACAGAGTCAGGGAAAAGCCAGATCTTTTCAGTGGAAGTCCCTAAACCAAAACTGAATTCTAGAACAGATAACAAAATGTTACATTTAAAATCAACATGAAAAAAAAACAAAAAATGTTTTGTCACCACAGCTAAAGCAAGGAATGCCCAGGACCCCAATCCTGCTGTCTCAAGACTTCTTTCTATTACCCACTGTAGGAACATTTTGCACCGATACTACTGCACAGAGAAAAAAAGAAAAAAGAAAAAAAAAAAGAAGTATTATTCTTCTATATTTTTCACTCCAAAGAAGCTGTAATACACAATTATCATCAATTTAATACTCATTAATTCAGTCTAGGGGTTGTCTTCCAATATGTATTTTTCAACAACCTCTCCAAATAATTTATCTTCATTTCTGAAGCCCCAAACTGCAATGCCATCCCTGAAACATGTCTCTGAACTGTCTTAATTTACATAACTGCTGCCAAGAACAGACTTTTGCCAGTAAACTTTCTATCCTGACATTCCTTGCCTTTACTGAAACCCTATTTTCTAGGCAGTTCAGCCTGCCAACAGAAATACCAGATTCCACCTCCCTCCATTAGCTGAAAACAAGCCTGCACTTCCAATACTGGCCAAAATTTGTCTGTGTCTATACAATTTTGCAAGAGACATGCAACATAATCCAAATGGCATTATCTTACTGGCCCTTCTTCAGCAATGAGGAATTAAAAAACATTACTTGAAGCATTTGCCCAGTGACATCTAAGAGCTTCAGGGAAGAATTTTGAGAAGATACCAGGTTCTACAGAATTCTGACAGGAGGTAAATAGGTGAGAAAACTTTTAAAGCCACTCTTTCAGACTTTCTACTGACTCAAGAAGCTAACACTCCCACCTCTTCACAGACAATTCACTTTCTTGTTTTCCCCAGATTAATTCAACCACTTTTTTTTTTTTCCCCCCTGAAATTAAGACAATCTTCACCAAGCACAAGTCCCATGGTTGAATAATTACAAAACATAACAAACTGAATAGAGACAAACTTATCATGCAAACTGGCCAGCAAGAGTAACAACACTGAAGAATGCTTACGAAGGTTACTTGAAAAGAGGAAGATGTAGGCTAATGCTTTTTCTTTTGGGAATGAAAATGGAAAAAATAACTTTTTAAAATACTTTTTTCTTAATCTAACAAATATAAAGTCTCCTTTTCCTGCGTAGCTCAAAAAGCATCACAACTATCAGCACTTAAATGGTGAGGCTGAACTCTTAATATTGACAGATTTTTAGTAAAACATTAACCATTTGAGATGGAAGCTTAAAAAATGCAACAGAAAGAATTCCCAACAAACTGCTCATGTAGCACTAATTTCCCACTTCTGCCAACTGGACTACAGCAATTTATTGAAGATTTTCACTTTTACTGACAACAAGGCATTATCATTTAAAATAAGACTTTTTTTTTTAAATGAAATAAATTGTTACATAATAAATTCATAAGTACAACACATTAGGGTAATAGTGTTAAAAATGCTTGCTAAAAATTTCACACCCTGAAGCACAGCAAAACTGTAGAACAAATACCCTACTCAACATCCAGTTCTCTTTAAATAAGCTCTTTCAAAGTTTACTCGAAACAACAAAGCAAATTAATGTTGAAATTCTCAAATCACAGCTAAGATAGGTCAAAACCATTGTCGGGAGGGTTTATCACATGGGTGAGCAGAAAACCTACTCAGAAGACAATTACTGCTTTGCAACTATGCATTGGCTGCAGCATCCAGCTCCCTCCAGAACTGCAGAATCCCTTCTAGGCATGTGGAACTTTGCAAGAATGAGGAAAACAAAGTTTTGAAGAGCTTTTCAGTCTGACATATCTACAGTAAACCTACAGAACCTATTATGATGTTGCCCACAAGAATTACATTTTTTAATTACAGAATAAATCTGTATCCAGTTTCCAAATGAAAGTTTTATAACCGATATGATGAAAGCAATTTATCACAAATGCAAGGCTAGGTTTTTGAGGATGAGAAGTCTCAGGTTTCTCTATTCCATTCTAACAGTACCATTCTAACTCCTAAAAAAGATGCTTATATATATATGTATATACACACATTCTTCCTTAGATGTGCTAAACCACCTTTTACACCTATTGCTACTCAACAGTGCAGAAACCTATCATCACAGTTTAAATAAAATAAATTCATTTCCCCTTTAAGCAACTTTTTATCTGTTTTGCTTTTTGTCCCAGTTTATTTGCTCTGGCAGTTGGAAGTTTTTCATGTCTAGCAGGAACTATATACCTAAAATTATTTTTAGATAATTTAAAATAGAAAAAGTGTACTGTTTCACTTAAAAAGAAATTAACACCTTCCACATTAAAATACAATTTCCTAGCCACCATTTTGAATGTTTAAGCACGTGGCAGTTTGCTGAGTGACAAACATTAACTTACAATTCATTTAATGAGAACAGAAAAATATTTTTTGTTTCATATTAGACAAATGAGTGCAAGACAATACTAGTGCAGAATCAACAGTAAAAAGTATTGTGTTATATCATGTGTCCTACAGAACCTTTTTGAATATATGACCTTTATGTTGCTGAAGGTTGCCTCTGAATTTGGCTCAGTTCAGGCAAAACATCTGTTCCCTTTGCAGGTATACTGTAAGGACTTTTTTCTCAGTTGGATTTAGAGCTCAGCAAGTGAGCCCTTTTCTGACCGATCATATACACCCCAGCATTTGTAAATCAAGCTCTGGGCTGACAACAGCAAGTCCACATTCCGTCACCCTTTCTCAGCTAGCAAGGCCATTTGACTGCTGTGAGAACTGCTCTTATCATGTCATCAAATCAAAGCATGTTGAGAAGAGGGAATGCAAGAGGCATCTGCAGAATTCCCACAATGTAGTGACTTTGGAACATTGACAGATGCATCTGTCATTTTATACCTTCAACTAACCTGCTGTCCGCTGGCCTGACATAGCAAAGCTGTCCAAGAGTAACTTCAGCTCCATCATGTTGTTTTCGTATGTCTCTGTTACAAAGACCTGGTGTTTCTTGGCCTTTATTTGACAGGAGATGCAAACAAGAGGGGAAAAAAGAAATCTATTAAAATAGCAAACATAAGCAGTACAGATCACAATATTCTTGTTGTCATTGAAATTTAAATTCATGTTATATTTGTCACTCCTTTTCTTGAGTCAAGAAAGCTAATATCACCATAAATAATTAACAGAGTTTTATGGAACCTTGAAATCTATTTAAAATAGAAGCATAAGCTCCAAGTAGTGAAAACAAAAATAAAAAATGATTGTATTTAAAACTAGTCTTAATCTTCTGCTGCTTTAAAAATATCTTAATGACTGCTAATTAACCACTGTCCAACAATGAAAGCAATGAAATCTACTGTTATAACCTACAAGGACATCCAGAAAGACAACAAACTACTGGCAGACAGGCTAGAAATTCATTATTTGGCACTCTGTCAAATCCCACACCTATTCTCATTGCAAATCTGTCTACTTCAGTTGTTAGTATCTTTCATGCTCGATAGTGATTTCTTCAATCTCAAAAACTCTTCCTTATGGATGGAATATGAAGCAGCAGAGGTCATCAGCTTCTAGCTCTGAATTTTCTCAAAAAAAGCTGTTCATTGAAACTTGTTCAAACTAAGATACTGGATTTCCATTAAGTTTAACTGTACTATAGAGGAGTTTTTAATCAACACAATTTAAAGACTAGCAAATCATTCTTTCAATTTATATTTGATTTTAAAGCTCGCAGCTTTCAAGGACTATTATTACAGATGCATCCACAATTCTAGACAAGACTAACATCCTGTTGGGCTGATTTCTCAACAAAATGCATAATTTTAGAAGACCACAGACAAGATGTGATATATCTAAGGAGATTTTTTAAAAAGACAAAATGAGACTTAAATAATTTTTCGTAATTAATTTCATAATTTCATAATTCCGTAATGACAAAGGTTAAGTTCAAAGATGACTCACCATTCTTAATTACTATTTTATAAACTCTTAGCGCCCATTTTAGTAATTTCTACTTCTACTTGATTACAAAAGATTATCCTCGTTGTAGTGAGAAAAATCCTACTGTTTTCTATAATATCTATAAACTATTGCTTTAGTTATGCTTCACTGCACATGTAAATACCCTATCAATTTCTTAAATATGGAAAACATCCTTCCTCAGAGAACTTCTACATACTGATAGTATATAACTGGCAGGCAAAAAAAAAAGAAGAAAAAAAAAAAGACATGTATTTAATTCTCTGCAGTGTTCTTCACTACTCAGTTTAAATATTTTATAAATTTGCTTTACTCTTTCAATTTTAATTATATGTACTGTATATCAACTAATATATTATTCATATGTGTATTTCAATGTTAGGTTCCCTGTAGCATTTACACGCCTTTCCTTATGTGAGAATTTGTACTACTCTTCATAAAAAATTTCCAAACCACTTCCATATATTTAAAAAGTGAGGTTTTAATTCTTACTCTGTAGAATTCTGTATGCAGACAGAGCTTGTATTTGCTAAAATCCAGTAAAAATAGTTTATAGGATGTGAATATATTAAATTCATTTACTCTCACGCACTGACAACATCTGAAAGACCTCACATGTCACAAATAAGATAATGTAAAAACATGATCAGTATCATAACAAAATAAATTCTCTTTTTTACATAAACCACCACAGCAGAGACAAGGTCAAATTCAGCCTTCCCAGAAACAAAATCCTTTCCCATGGAAAAGTCAATTGTGAGAGTTCTTTTTCCATCCATCTTTTTGTTTTTTGTTTTGTTTTTTTTTTCATTTTGGCTAACTTACCACAATTTAGGCAGAATACTGCAGTTTATTTAGTCTTCACTGCTTCTTTGTGCTTTATCTGTTAACTGCATTCATATTCTGTATGCCAATTTCAGTCTTTTACACCAGCAACAAAGATCAAAGGGAAATCCTCAGACTCACCAGTTTCTCCACACTTCAGCTGCAAAGAATTTAGTATACTTCCTACAACCCATTTTCACTCTCTTCCATTACTAGAAATGAAGAAAAATACTGTGAACTACAATGTTCTGGTTAGGAAATCCAGACACTGGTTAGGAGTCCAAAATGTTTGAACATATCGATCTAATTTCTTAAGTCTCACTGACAGGAATCTAGTAAGAATGTATAGAGTCATAAAATCATGGAATAATTTAAGCTGACAGGGTCTCCAGAGGTCACCAGTTCTTCTCCCCACTCAAAGCAGGGCCATGCTTGAAGTAAGGTTATGCTGTTCAGAGCAATGTCCAGGAAAGTTGTGAGCGTCCTCAAAGATGGAGATTCGACAACCCCTGCAGGCAGTCTGTTCAAGCACATCACAATTCTTTGTGAAGTTGTTTTTTGACTCCTCAAAGGTAATTAGAATTTCCCTTTCTAAAACTTCTGCTTCCTCTCATACTCGGCAAGGCCCACTCCTAAAGAGAGTGGAGCTCTCTATTCTAAACAAGTTTCCATGCGATAGCATTCATGGCAATAGCTATAACTCCCTTAGATTTCTTTTCTTCAAGTGTGTCAAAAACAGTGAGCACACATAACTCTACTTTGAAAAGGAAAATAGAGTCCACTAGAGTATACAAATCAAACACGATCAATTGTAGTTGCTGAATAAAATGGCAGCTCCAATTCCAGAAGATGAGATTACTTCTCTCCTAGAACCTCCATCCATCACCACATTTACATTACGGGATGTCATTCCTGTGTGAATGTTTCCTAGATTACCTCAAAAGGTAAATCAAATGACAGCTTGTTTCATAGCCCAGTTCAATAGAAAGAGGTGAAAGAGCACTGACAAAATGTGTGCCTTTTGCTGACTTTGCTCGACCATTTGATCATTTAGGTCAACCATTCTTCAGGTTGGAGGTGATCCCTGAAAATAATCCTTTTAAAATCAAAGGCAACTGAAGACCTGTAAGGATGAACAAGGACCTCCTGACTACATTCAGACATATAAAGAAAGCACACATGACATGGAAGCGGAGATAGGTGACCTGGAAGGAAGACAGAGACACTGTCAAAGCATAGAGGGATGAACTTAGGATAGCCAAAATCTACCCAGAATTGAATCTAGCAATGGCAATAGTAAACGTGCCTTCAAGTACATCAATAGTAAAAGGAAGAGTAGGCAAAACGTGGGCCTGCTGCTTAAGTGGGAAAGGGATCTGGTAATGAGGACATAGAAAAGGCTTCCTCAATACCATGTTTACCACAGTCTTTAATACTAAGTCTTGCTTTCATGAATCCCAGTTTCCAAAGACCAGTGGTAAAGTCTGGACCAATAAGACTTACCTTCAGAAGTGGAAGACAAGGTTAAGAAACATTTGAACAAACTGATCAGATACCCATGTGATCTGACGGGATGCTCTCAGAAGTTCTGAGCTAGCAGGCCAATGTCATTGACAAGCCACTCTAAATTCTTCAGAACACCACTGTGATCCTGAAGTTTGCAAGAAAGCAAAGGACAAAAAAGATGTGAGTAACTTAAGGTCAGCTGGCCTCACACTGATTTTTGAAAAACTTATGGAATAAATAATCCTGGAAACCAGTTCTGAATACATGAAGGGCAAAGAGGTGATCAGGAATTTTAGAAAGTGGAATACTCACTTAAGTAATATGACAGCCTTTGACAATGAGCCATCTGTCTTGAAGGCAGAAAGGAGAGAGCAATTAAAGTTGTTTATCTTGACTTTCATAAGTCTTTAGACACTGCCTCCCATAACATCCTCACAGGTAAGCTAGGTAAGTGGAGAGTGAGGTAGATTTAAGATTGGCTGAACTGTGGGACAACTGTGGAGGGCTGTAAGCAGCAGCATAAAACCAATGGAGTCAGAATCCTAGCAGATGTTTAACATATTCATTGATGTCTGGGATAATGATCAGAGAGCTCTCTTAATAAGTTTTCAGGTAGAAAACTCAAAGGATTGACTGATTCACCAGACACGTTGCACTACCCTTCAGAAAGACTTGAAAATAGTTGAGGAATGAGCCAACAGGAACTTCAGGAAGTTCAAAACCAAGAAGTGCAAAGTCTTGCATCTGAGAAAGAATAAATCCATGTAGCAGTTCAAGCTGGGGAGTAACTTGTAAAAAAAAAAGGAACTAAAATGTCATGAAACTGAGAATGAAACAGCATTGTACCTTGAGGACAGAAAGTCAATGATATCCTGGTCTTTATTAGCAGCAGGTCAAGGGTGATGACGTTTCACATTCTGCTCAGTACTGGTAAGGTGCATCTGCAGTGCTGGGTCCAGTTCTGGGCCCCTCAGTACAAGAGAGACACAGATTTATTCAAATAAGTCTAATAAAGGGCCAAAGCTGATTAAATAAATCTGTATGTGAGGAAAGGCTGAGAGAACTGGGACTATTTAGCCTAAAGAAGAAAAGGCACAGGGGAATTCTAACAGTGTCAGTAAGTACCTGACAAGAGGAAGTGAAGAGGGAGCCAGACACTTCTTTGTGGTGCTCACTAACAAGACAAGAATCAATGAACATCAATTAAAATACAAGAAATTTCATGTAAAACAAGGATAAAACATTTTTACTGTGACAATGGTCAAACACTAGAACATGCTGCCCAAAGACACTGTGGAGTTTCTATTCTTGTAAATATTCAAAATCTACCTGGACACAGTACTGAGCAACCTGATTTACTTGACCCTGATCTGAACGCTGAATGCATTAGACAATCTCCAAAGATTGTCTAATCTTTGTTGCCAGCAATCCCTTGTTGCCAGCAACAATGACTCTGCAATTTTGTGTGACTATTCTGAAGGGAAGGTACTCTCAGGAAGAGATAAAAGGATAGTCTAGTTAGAGAAAATACCATTTCCACTATCATATCTGATTTAAAGAAGCCTAATTATACTCAACAAAAAACACCCTAGAATTTGAAATTTTCCAAACATATTAGAACTATTTCCTCTTCTTCACAAACATAATTCTCTGCCTCTGAAAATATTCAGGATGAAAGGCCAGAAACCAAACAATGTGGTGATAAAGCTGTAATTCGGAAATCCAGAATAGATTTTGGATTGTAGTCCTTTCTCCACTTCAGAAGGCTCCTAGTATCGTAAAACATCCCTTCAGAACAGAAGAGGTTCTGGAAGAAAAATGTGTTTCACCATATATTTACGTAAGCATCGATCTGAAAACACAACTGCATTTTTGAAGAGATTAAATAGAAGCCAAACATTTTTCATTACCATTGGAAAAAAAAATCCAAATGCTAGTTATTCTTATTTAAAGACAACTGCAAGCACTGAATTAGTAGGAAAACTACTACTTACAAATTATTCCACTCACTGTCAGAATTACACTTAATATTCCAGAAGCATTTGCATTTATCTGGACAATACCCTATTACCGTGATTGCAAAAGTATTCGCATTAACTACCAGTCTTCTATCTAAGTATCATTACATAATCAGCTCCAGGAGCCAACTCCCACTGATTTATTCAGTACTTTCCAAGAGTCAACAACGATGTTGAATGAAGTAAATATTACCACTACTATATGCACTTCAGTAATAGCCCCTGTGACTTGATTCTGAAAATGTGCACATGTTAGACTCAATAGCATTTAAGAATAAACATGGAGGCAAGACTTTGAGGTCCTTCCGAAATTAGCTGAACAGAACTCCAGATCTATCATACAGGAGAGTGGAATCCTGTCATGCAGTCTCTGGACATTATTCCAAGAGCGATATTCTCAGGAGTGCTGTCTGCTTTATTTGCAGTTAGTTATAGGGATTTCCTGTGCAATCCTATTACACATAGACTAATTCAGTCACTTAGTGTTCTGTCCAGGTCTCATCTGTTGACACTGGAGCACGTGTCAAAAGCCACGTGCCACAAAGCCACCAAGCAGCAGCATATGTCCAGCTACTCCTTGAAAAGAGGTTAGGTAAATCATAGAATCACAAACGTTGGAAAAGATCTCTAAGATCACCTAGTCCCTCCATCAAACCATGCCTGCTAAGAGATACAACTCAGTGCCACATCTACCCTTTTCTTTAAAATCTCCACGGGCAGTAACTCCACAACTTCTCTGATCAGCCTGTTTTGATACTCCACCACTGTTTCTGAGAAGAAATTTTTCCTAATATCCAAACCGAGCCACTTGAAGCCATTATCTTTCCTCCTATTACTAGTTATCTGGGAAGAAAGGCTGACTCCCACCTTGCTACAACATTCTTTCAGGTCGCTCTATAAAGCAATCTGGTCTCCCCTGAGCCTCCTCTTCTCCAAGCTTTACAAAAGCATCAGAACATTTACCAAGCATGACCCTAAGAGAGCCAAAGGAAGGCAATTACAGAAATAGCTACAAAAGACTGCTCCAAACAGTCTTAACAAAACTTGGTTTTACTCAAGTGATAGTAGTGATAGTCTGTATTACAGCATGGTTAAGTAATCAAGCATTACCTATAGTATTAAAATAATCCCCAATAACAATCTTTCTCTCTTTTGCTAATTTTTCATCAAGTTATCTTGATACTTCATCAATTTCCTTTGTTTTCTTATGTTAGCTAGAATTTTTGAAAGTCTATAGAGGAGCCTTTAAGATGTGCTTAGTAAATTAAATCCAATTTCTCAAGAAATACAGTGTCTCAGATTTAATAACTTGAAATAAAAATAATCAAAAACGTTCAAGTTTTAAACTTAAATTATTCTAGTTTCCTACAAAGAACTTTGCAACAAGTTTTGGTGGGGGACATTTTTCTGGTTGTTTAAATCAGAAAATTTCTCAAGAATTAAGAACTTTAAAAGTACTTCTTAGGCTTCTATCTTCAAACACTAGGACATCAATATGATTTATTAAACTGATTGGTCATTTTAAATAAGGACAACAGAAGTAGGAACACTCTTGCCTTGAGTTCCGGCAAGCAAAACAAGAATATAAAACAAGGTAATGCAACATTAAAAATAAGGTAGTATAACATTAAAAAATCACTAACACTCCTTGGGTGTTAGGTTTTGAGTTTTTTTGGTTTTTGTTGTTTTTTTTTTTAACTTGAAACAAAAAACTCTATTCATAGTAAATTATCTAGACGAAATTCCATCTTTGCCTTTGAATAGCAGACTCTACTCCATAGAATTTGTAGTAAAAATTTTTGTTCTATTCAATCAATACTTAGAAAGTTAGTATCAAAGAATAATTGCTATTGCCTATGTATATGAAATAGATTCTCTAACAATCCTGCCCTAACTTTCAGCTCAAGATAGCTTACAAGGCTATTACAGACAGCCTAAATATACATCACATGATTGCACACATGACTGAAAGAGAAAGATTTATATCCTGTAAGGTAAAAAAAAAAACTCTGGCGTAATCTATTACATTACTTACATGCTAATTATAAAATTATTCTACTCCTGATAGTATCTATACAAAGGGGAATAAATGAATACATCCAGATTAAAGAATTTTACCCTAAAAAAAACACTATTCTTCATGACTGCAAATTCCCAATATGCACTCCTGTGAATTGCCAAGTTCCTCAAATTTCAATATACATTTCACATAAAATAATGGTTCAACATCTCCCTCCTGTCTGGTAATAAGTATTAATATTCATCCACTACTAGGTGCCAGAAATGTAAATACCTCAAGTAAAATTAAAATCTATTCAAGACACCACTTATTCTTTCAATGGCGCAGGATTACAGCTGGGACTGTTTCAATTTAAAACCAGCTCTGAATCACAATGGCCATTCTTCCAAATTCCTGTTCCTCAAGCTAAAATTTCTAAAAGCCCAAGCTGGAAATAATGACAAGCTTGAGACCAATTTCCTCAGTAAGAACACAATGGAAATCTTGAGAGCTTCCTCATGCTGAACATTCATAAGCAGTTTTGTTTGATACCAACAGATTCTACCACATTTAATCCATGCAAATATCTGGCAAACTTCTACCACACGCTGATATCTAAAATTAAAAGCAGTGTAACTACTTTACTATTCACTTGAGTCATTAAAAGAAAGTTCTTTTTGACATAAAAAGTTTCCAAATAATGTATTTGATTCACGTGCAAGTTTGCTTCTCCAAAAACAAACAGCCTTCACTAGTTGATTATATTTCCCAAAACATTTTACAAACAAAAATATTAACTTGCACTATGGTAGTACAGTTAGAAACCAATATAAGATTACAAGCCTGAAGTGGAATGTCTATATTCAGAATGTCTAACAGTAATATAAAATACAGGAAAGTAATAAATAGATCAAGGAAGCAGAAGGGGAAATGAAGAGAGAGAACAGACTGGCATTTTCACACAACTTTAGTATGCGCCTGATAACACTATGTGACAAGCTATATATACTTACCTTTTGCCAGAGTGTTCTGCTTTTTCATTTTGGGAAAAATACAAAAATTTAAAAAAATAATTAAAAAAAAAAAGCTGTCCAGACTGAATAAACAAAACCACACACAGCCACTCCTGCTTCCCAAAGAAATACATAGTCTCAGGAAAAATACAAAGTCATCCAAGGTGATAAAATACCCTAATCCCATAGGGTATCTCAAATACAACTCCACAAAAATGATGACTATTTTTATTACCTGCTCAAGATAGACTTCTGGTTTGAAATCATTCCAGTGCAACAACTAAAACAATCAGCTCTTTGCACAAGATACTTGCTTAAATTGAGACAAATTATTCTGCTTTTTATCTTTCTATAATGTAATGTTCAATTCAAAAGCATAATTTAAATACTTCAGTCATTACCAGAAACCTAGACCAGCCACCAGAATTTGCTCTTTTTTTTTTTTTTTTTTTTTTGGTCAGATATAGCATCATATTACTAAAGGACACAAAACAAAAGCTTGTATCAAAGAGGTTGCTAGCAAGTGTCAAAAAGTTCACGGAAGAAATATGTCATACTGAATTTGCATTTTATATGAATACATACCAGTCATTACTGATAGTAGTTCGGGGATTTAGTTGCTTTTCTATTTTCATATTGCTTTTATGCCAGATAGAATGATTTCTCTAGGCCAGCAACTGTTTCTTACTATATTACTGCTTGTATGAAAGAAGCTGCTGAGATTTTCCCAAAATGAAGAAGGCTTTCTTTTTCATTTGGTTTTCAAACATAAGTTATGAAACTGTTCAAGAATTGGGTATCAGAACAATGTATGGAATAACTCCAACTAAAAAGGAAGAACCATTTGATACCATCTGAAACCAGTAATTAGCTATACGGCAAAATGTAAAACCATGAGTAAGTGAATGCTTTGCCATTCATACACACTAATTTTGTAGTTACTGTAAAAATGGCCAACAAGTGTAATTTTGAGAGACCAAATGCACCAAAACATTGGCAAGAGCAAGGACTGATATACAAGAAATCTAAATACATTGGGAAAAAACATCAGAGCAATTTTTAGTTTATCTTTGTTGTATTACAGAACACAGAGGTATCATACTCTGCCAGAGGACAGAATAAGTTGATCCTAAGCCCTTAACCAGATTTTATTTATAAACGTAAGCTATACACCTCCATGGACTAATTCTTGTCTGAACTAAAGTACATGAATTTTACAGAAATCACACACAATATTGATTCACCATTCGTGAATCCACAACCCTTCAGCAATTTTTACCACAAAAGGCAGTTACAAGCTTCTTTTCCAATTCAATGCTATCTAATTTCCAATTTTCACTTATTTGGCTACCGATAGCCAAGGAAATTGCAATTATCAAGTATACTTGTTCACTACGTTTTCGTTTACAGACTGCAAACACATCACCCATTAAAACATCTTTATTTTTCAGATAATCTGAACAGAAGATAGCAACATGTCTACAGATCCTCTGATGCGGACTTCTTTTCCTTTTCACTGACATTACAATATCTACCAGCAAGAGGGAATCGACTACTTTTACCTTCCAAATTCAGCTCCAGGAGATGAAAAAAGGAGAAATTTGAAGTCCAGTATTAAAACACAGTTTATATTTATGAAATACAGAAATACTGAAAATGCTTCTACATAGCTGAAGTTTTTACATGGAATGCCTAAGATATTTGCTTTATCTCTACTGCTATGCAAAAGAGCGGGAAAATAATTATTCAATATTAGGGTGAGCAGAGACAGAGGGAAGGTTCCAGTTTGTTATGAAAAAAAAAAAAGAAAAAAAGAGAAAAAACAAAGATTCCAGAAAACAATTCGGTAAAATGCATCCGAATATCCTCTACATTGTCGTGTTCAAACTAGTTATTTATTAGAGCCAAATGTTTGCAGTAAAAAACAATATGTTGTGTGAAATAAAAATGCTTACAATAGCAGCTAACAAGGACTGTAGACTGAAAAGGGCATGGTAGAAAGAAGTAACATTCTCTACAATGAATCATAATCCATTTCTAAAAATTGCTGCCTTCTCAAAAAATGTAAACACAAGTTACTCTTTGTCTTATAGGCACACTTTCAAAGTAGTTGTTTTCTGGAAAAAGAAAAAAGAAAAAGAAAAACCTCTTCAATTAAATACAGGGAATACACTTCCAAATTAGCTTCTGCAGTGTATTAGCTACACGTATTAACACTCATATTTTACCAGAAAAAGCAACAAGTAAGACTAGAGTAACACAATGATTGAAATCTTCCATAAATGCATTTTATGTACATAATATGTCGAAAAAACCCTCAGAAGCATCACTGGTGTTTTGTCTTACCACTGCAAGTTTATCTTGTAATTCTCTGTGAGTTTTTTCATTTTCCCGTAGTCTCTCCAACAGATCTTTAATTACCTCCTTCTTTTCCTCAATCTTCTCATTCATTTGCTTGTTTGTGGATATATACTCTCTTTCTAATCTGGAAAGTTTCAGCATTAAAACATTTATTCATTTATTAATCAAAAATACTTTTGACAGCTATACTATATACTTTCAAATATAACCAATAGATGTGACACATCTGATGTTCACACCCTGTAGGGCTTCTGAAGTTGCATATTATATTTTTCAATGGAAAAAAGTTCTGTTTTCCTTTCAAGAAGAGCTTTTTCACTAAGTGGTATGTTTTCCAGTTATTGATGCTTCTACTAGTCATAAATTTATTCAGTTATTTTAATATGCCCTTCAAATTATATGTAATAAACAGAATTCATTAAATTTTAATTAACACAGCAGCTCTCTTCAGAAATACCATGTCAAGTCTTACGTAATCAACCCTGTTCTCAAATAGAAAGCTTCCTCCTAATATTTCCATAGTTGACCATATTCTACTCACAATGGCACGCCTTTAGAGTTTTCCACCAGCAGACTCTCTCGGAATTTCAAGGAACCTACCAAAACTGTCTCTCATGGTATCCAGGAAACTAACGTATATAAAGAGACTGGTTGGCTAAGCAACTCATGAAAGTTGCAGGACCAAACAGTGCACAGGTCACAGAAGTGACAAGACAAATCCTAGGAGGAACTTAGAAAGATTGCCAGGCACATCTGTATTGTGTCAGAAAAGCCAAAACTCGCTTTGATTTGATGTTTGTAAAGGATGACCAGAACAAGAAGAGATTTTACCACCATACTGTGGTAGGGGAAAGAAATGTGGGGCCTGTTTTCTGTGCAGGTCAGGTAATTTATCAACACGCTCAATGCCTTCTTTGCCTCAGACTTCAGCAACAAGGTCTCCTAAGCCTCTGTGACTGCTAAATGCAAACAATAATTGAGTGAGCAATTACTTATGAAGACAGAACCCACAGAAACAGAAGAGATAGGCTCATCTATACTCAAAGGTAGACAGAGCTAGACAATCACAGAAAGGCTTCTTGCTATCTCTGAAATACTGAGATCAGAGAGGTCCCTGGCACACCTATAGTCAGAGAAAGACAAAAGAACAAACCATGGGACTACAGACCAGTTAGTCTTACTTATCTCAGGAAGATCAGGGAGCAATAACTCTTAGAACAAGCTTCTGGGCTCATGAAAGTGAGACAGATGACTGGGGAAAAAATCAGAGTATTTATTAAAATTAAATCATGTCTGAACAACACAGTTACCCGTAACAGAACAACGGGATCTGTGGACAAAAGGAAAGCAGTGAATAGCATTTAATTCAACTTCACCAAAGCTTTTGACACTGTCACACAGCTTTATTACAGGCAAATTAGAACTTCACTGTCTCGATACATAGACTAACATGTAGATTTAAAAAAAAAAAAAAAAAAAAGGGTAGATAGTAAGGTTCATATGGTAGTGGTGGGTAACTACTGTAGGATACTATAGAATTCTATATTAGAATCTGTTTAACATCTTTGTCAATCACATGGATTAGGACAAGAGTGCCATTGGATGGGAAGAGGTCACAACACAACAAAATTTATACGCTCAAGTGAAGAACATACATAGACATGAGGTAGACCCTACTGTGAAGCTTCTGAAATATCACACTGACAAATGCAAAGTCCAGGGTTTAGGAAGGAAGAGTCCCTTTGAAGCAATACACCTAGTGACCAGCTGGAGAGCAGCTCTACTCAAAAAGGACCAAGGAGACAGCCAGCTAGCCACAAATAACTGAAACATGGTGGGATCACTTTTATGACTGGAATGTTGCAGTAGCTATAAGCTCTTCAGAATGGATAAGTAAGGAACAAGAGGCAGTGGGGTGACTTTGTACGTTATGAAGTATTTTGATATTGTAAAGTCAATGTTGGTAAAGATACAGTCAAGGCCCTGTGGGTAAGGATCAGAGGAAGGCCAAAAAGGTTGATATCCTGGTGAGACTCTGTTACAGACCACCCAACCAGAAAGAAGTGTCAGATTAAGCATTCTAGAAGCAGCTGGTGGAAGAAACAGTCATTAGCCCTTGTTCTCATAGGAAACTTCAGTTTGCTAGATACTTGCTGGAAATACAATATCGCAGAAAAGAAAAAGTCTAGGAGGTTCCTGAAGTGTGTGGAAGATAGCTTCCTAACACATCTGTAGGACAGCCAGGAAGGTGCCCTGCTAGATCTGCTATTTACAGAGAAGGACTGAGGGGAGACACGGTAGTCTGAAGCTGCCTCTGATGTAGTAACCACAAAATGATAAAGTTCTTGATGAAGTCAGGAGGGGCATCAGACAAACTGCTATCTTGGACTTCCAGAGGATGGACCTTGAGGTTTTTAGGACATTAGTAGGCAGAGTCCCATAGGATACAGTTCTGAAGGACAAAGTGCCCATGAAGGCTAGACATTTCTCAGGAAAGAAGTCTTAAAGGTGCAGAAGCAGGCCATCTCTGGTGTACCTTAAGACAGGCAGCAGGGAAGAGGACCAGGAAAGATCTTTTGCTGGAACTCAGAGGAAAAAAAGAGAGTTTATCATCTTTGAAAGGAGAGAAAGGCAAAGGAAGTTGCCTGAAATTGCAGAGGGAAAATTAGAAAGGCAGGAGGCCAGCAAAAACTTAATCTGATCACCATTCTTGACTTCAGATTTTTTTGAAGTTAATTCTTGAAGTTAATAGAATTGTTTTTATAACTATATTAACAGCTAAAAGGAGCCTAGGAGAATATACATCCTTTATTGGATGGAACGGGGAACATTACTACCAAGGACAAGAAAAAGGCTGAGGTACTCAATGCTTTCTTTGCTTCTATCTTTAATAGTCAATAGGGTACTGAGTTCCCTGAGCTTGAAGACAGGGATGGGGAGCAGAATAAACACATTACAATTCAGCTACCATCTGGCTCCACCTACACTATCACATGTCCATGGAGCCAGATGGGACCTACACAAGCTAGCAGAAATGCTCGCCAAGCCACTTTCCATTATTTATCAGCAGTCTTAGTCAAGCGGGAAGCTCTCAGACAATTGGATGAGGCCATGTTGTGTAACATCAACAAGACCAAGTGCTGGGTCCTACACTTTGGTCACAACAAATGCTGCAGACATGAGGCAGAGAGGCTGGCAATCTGTATGCAGGAAAAGGATCCAGGGGCACTAGTTGATAGGCTGCTGAACATGAGCCAGCAGCATGCTCATGTGGCCTAGGAGGCCAACCGTATCCTGGCTTGTATCAGAAATAGCACAGCCAGCAAGATTAGGGAAGTGATTGTATCTCCTTGCACTGTACTGATGAGGCTGCCCCTTAAGTACAGTGTTCAGTTTGGAGCCCTCACTACAAGAACAACATTGAGGCCCAAAGAATTTCTGAAGAATGGCAACAAAGATGGTGAAGGGTCTGGAACACAAGACTTACGAGGAGCAGCTGAGGGAACTGGGATTGTTTAGCCTGGAGAAGAGGAGGCTAAGGTAAGACATTATCACTTTCTACAACTACTTGAAAGGATGTTGTAACAATGTGAGGTTGGTTCCTTCTCTGACACAACCAGTGGTAGGATGAGAGGCAGTGGACTCAGATTATGCCAGGGGAGATTCAGGTTGAATATTAGAAAAAAATTATTCTCAGAAACAGTGGTGAGATATGGAAATAGGCTGCTCGGGGAAGTGGCAGAGTCATCATCCCTCTAGGCATTCAAGAAACATGTAGATGTGGGGACATGGTTTAGCAGGCATGACACTGATGGGTCAAAGGATGGACCTGATGATCTTAGAGGTCTCTTCCAACATTAATGATTCTACGATTGTATAAGCTGTTAGCATGACATTTTAGTAGAAAACTAATAGCAACAGAACTAGAGTGAGCTCATGAGAATATCACCAGAATGATCAGGGGCTGGAGTAAAGGCCATATATGATGTTAGGAAACTTGGTATATTCAGCCTGGAGAAGGGTGAATAACAGACCCCACAGTACCTTTAGGTCACCAAAAAGACTGAGCCAGCCTCTTCACAACAAAGTATAGGACAAGAGAGAACAGTCACAAATTGAATTGGGAAAGATTCAGACTATGAGAAGCTTTCTTCCACTGTGACAGTCAAGAAGAGGATCAGGCTCCCAGAAAGCTTGTGCAATCATCATTCTTGGGAATATTGAAGATCTACTGGACAAAGCCCTGAGTAACCTGATCTCAAAGCTGACTCTGGCATAAGTAGAATGTTGAATTACAGATCATCTACAATCCCTTCCAGCCTTATTCTATGGCATAATTTTTAACAATGGCAACATCCAGATGTCTCTCTTTATTTTCTCTTTTCATTGTTCTTTCATTAGAACTGCTAGTAACCCAAAAGGCTCTAATTTTTCCCAACTTTTAAATCAATATTGTCACTTCCTGGTTTTGAATTAAATAAGTCTTACAGATTTAACCCATACATAAGGACAGAACATGCCTTTTAGCTGAAGGAATACTTTATCATTCCTCCTAATGCCTATGTCTTTCTGCTCCAGCCCAGCTGACATTTTCTTTTTCTTTTAGATGTAGATGTTTACTTCTTATTCTTAAAGAATTTGCCTGTCTCAGCTCTCAAATGTCATTCCTATTTTCATAGCTTTCAGAAGCACAGTAAGAGAAGTTCCAATTTATTCTACATCATGTCCTCACTCTTCAAGAAAAATAAATTCACATGAAGAGCCAGATCTCTTGTTACTTACAATTTACATAGTGCTACTGGGTTCGGAGCTAATTAATAAATTATGCAACCCAGAAAAGTCTGTATGCTTGGAATCAGTTACTGATCTTTTTCTCAGAAAATCAGATCTCACAGCTTTGTATAGCTTCCACTTATCCCACATCAAGTCCAGCTAAAAAGACATACATGTATTCTAGCACAATAAATGAAAGTCCCCAACAATTTCCAAAAACTGAAAGACAATCTTGCGGGACCCCTCCAGGCAAAGCAAAAATATGTTAGGATGCCAAATCGTGGCTTAAAAGAAAATGAAAAGCTCCTCGTCTTAAGTTCAAGGACCACACCCTTCAAAGATAAGTAGATCAAAGGTTCTTCTGTTCTACCTGAAGGGATCCACTGAAAGTAATCACTGATACTCACCAGTATAACTGATAATTCTATGCTCCAACACATAAAAAGAGCAGGATAGACTGAAGAGACATTCATGCCCATTACATGCAAGTATCTAAAAGGAACTGAGTATACTGATAGTCCATTTGAGGTAAATTTTAACCTTCACTACCTACCTTTACAGACTAAGAGTTCAGAGAGACAGTATTCTAAGAATAGGCAGTTTCTGTTTCTTAAGCCTTTATTAAAACTACCAACTGTGTAACTTTCACAGAGAGGTTAGTATTCTCTCATGTAGACATGAGCTGCTCATATAATACAAAAGCAAGTTTTTGAGCTTGGATAGAAACAACAAGGGAGTAATTCCTGAAGTTTCTAGAAGGAATGATATATTGTACCTAGAGACTGCTGGAAGGCTAATGGCTCCTTGAATTATAGAAAGTTATGCTTTGTGCCCATATTGAAGACAGGAAAAGTTTTTCTAGACTGAAAACGACTTCAGCTTAATAGAATTAGCCAAGAAAACTCAAAGCCCCGTGTTTCATTTGATGATGCTGAATTTAGCTGGTCTCGCCTCAAATACAAAGATGGACCTTGGAATATTCAGCTTCGGAATCACACAGAATTACAAAATGTCAGGCATTGGAAGGCACCTCTGAAGATCATCTAGTCCAATCCCCCTGCTGGAGCAGGAACACCTAGATTAGACCACACAGGAACGTGTTCAGGTGGGTTTTGAATATCTCCAGAGAAGGAGACCCCGCAATCTCTCTGGGCAGTCTGCTCCAGTGTTCTGTTAGCCTTACTGTGAAGAAGCTGTTTCTCACATTTATGTGGAACGTCCCATGTTCCAACTTGCCCCTCCTCCTGTCATTGGATGTCACTGAGAAGAGCCTTCATGACACTCTTTCCATATTTACAAATATTAAAGAGACCCAGCTTCCTCAACCTTTCCTCGTAAGGGAGATGCTCCACTTCTTTAATCATCTTTGTGGCACTGCGTTGGACTCTCTCAAGCAGTTTCCTGTCCTTCATCTGAGGGGCCCAGAACTGGACCTTGGATGGAAGAAACTGTTCAGGAATTAGCAGGGAATGAAAACATTTTATCTGTGAATTCATCTCCAAAAACATGAATTTTCCATATTTTCTTCACCAACTAAACATGGAAACCTACTGGAGGAAAAAAATTCTGTGCAAGACAAGAAATTAGAACTTAGATACAAGATGAACACACGCAATGCAGGTCAGAAGTTGGATGGGAAAAGCTCCTGATCCAAAAGATTTCAAATAAAGCTGCTTTGAATATGAAGTAGATTTTTAAAATTTATTTTAAAAAACTCATATTAGTGGCACAGGCTTTCTTCACTTCAAGAAAATGCAAAGAACCTGGTATTACCTTAATGCCATATAAACTGCTAACATAGAATTCATGCTTAGAGCAAAACAACAAGGCAGGACAAGTTTACAGTTAATTAAAAGTCTCAAAATATACCTGTCAGCTTCCTAGATGTTTAAACTGCAATATTCCTGAATAATGACATTGGATTACTATCATAATGTATTTCACGCATTCTCACCATTTTTACATGAAAATAATTTTCTTTTCTTTGAAGAAAAAGTTTGGGTTTTTTCTTTTTTTTTTTTCTTTTTTTTTTTTTTTAATATGGCTTTTGTTTACCTAAATTCACAATCTCACTTTCAGACTTCTTTCGGCCTAACTATGATTAAGAGTTCCATTGTGTTAATCACTCTGCAGATGTTTCAAACGTGTTACTAAAAACATCTCTGAAACTACGTATATAGAAAGGCCGAATTCAGTGCTCTAAAGTCCACAGAATTCTTTACCCACACCACCACAGTAAGCCATCAACTTTAAGTCCTCCCAGACCTCTTCCTTCTCTAAATCTATCCTTCTTTTTACTTACTGCTTAGCTACCTGTTTTACAACACCATTCTTATGTTTTCTTATCCGAAGATATACTTGATTCAACCAAGGAAGAAGACACAGTAACTGTGCATCTTTCTATCTGCTTGGGAAGTATAACACAGCCATTCTTCCAAGAACCATCTGTTACCACAGACAAAGCAGATTGTACTGAGTGGGAGAGGAATTCAAGTTAATTTTGTCTACTTCACACCTTTTCCTGTCCTTTTCTTACCAAGCCAAAACTTTCCAGGTGTATTCAAAAGCAAAATATGAAGATTATTCAGCAGAAATTAAAAACATTCCTGGATAGAAATCTTGAAGATCCACCCACTTCCATGAAAACTTCTCATCATAACATTGTATTTGTATGAAGAAAAAAATATTTTTAAACCCACTGTGTATGTTTTTCTATACTTCTCCCAAATGCTACAAGACCCTATCATAACTATCATTTTCAGTATTTTGCTTAGACAAATAACTTACATAATAGATTGGTTATTTTCTCCACCTTCCTCTAACGTTTATGCTTACTAGTATGGACCTGTTATTAATGGAACCAGATTTGAAACCTTTTTTAGGTTTGGTAAGGTTTGTAGGATGGGTACTGTTTTCTACTGACAGAAAACTATAGAACTCTAAGTGCTATTCCAGCTTCCTACAGCCAATTTGCAATGAATACAAAAGATAACTTACCTATTGACTTTTTCCAAGTTCTCTTGGGCTTTCTGTTTTTCTCTCTCATATGCATTTTCTACCTCTTTGAATTCCTTCCTGATCATCTCTAAGTCTGAAAGAGCTTCTGCTTGATTGACTTTTTCCATTTGCAAAGCTCCTTCAAGTTCTCGAATTCTCATCTACCAAGTGATCAGAAAATAATGAAACAAGTTAGAAAAAAGTATCATGGTGTTTAACACTGTTCCATTTTCTGTTTTAAGAACAATTATATTCCATTAAATCTAAATTATATTCCATTAAATCTATCTTACTGCATTTTTAGAAAAAACACTGAATATAGGCAGAAATGTATAAATAGTTCAAACAGAGACAAATAGTAAGTTCAAAAAAAGTGCCTTTTAATGTTCTTAAAACTGTGCCTTCTAGGTTTTAGGCACAGTTTTTCAGGGGAATTCTATTGTTTAAGTTTGATACGTGGTTGCAAAGACTACAATTATTACTTTTACTAAGAGGAAACCATGCTTGAAAAGTTCATGTATTCAAAAAGACAAGAAAATTGTACCAGCTTCTAGGTTATAAAAGTCTCTAATTTTATGGAACGCTGCCCTCTCAGTTCCACTGAATATGATGAAGTAGATAAAGAAAATGAAGAAAACCAAATCTCTGCTTTTTACTACCTTAATGGTATCCTTAAATAAATAAATAAATAAGAGCTTTTTCATAGAGAAGATCATTAAAATAAAAAAAACTAACTCAAAAATGGCATCATTTACTTTTGTTGCTCAGAAAATAAAAAGGAAGAATACAAATATTACTGATTACGTTTGTAAAATTTACACTGTAAAGTCTTATATTATAAGAATATTAAAGTACTGGGGTTTTTTTTGCTTTTTTGCCTGCCTTCTAAAGCAAGCTGTAATTGCCTCATTTGGTCAAACATTATGTGATCATAGAGTCATAAAACAGCTCAGGTTGGAAAGAACCTTGAATATCACCTGCCATTGGCAAGGACACCTCCCACAAGATCAGGCTGCCCATAACCTTATCTTCTCCAGGCTGAACAAGGTGCAGTGGTCCAGCACTCAGATCATCTCTGTGGCCCTTCTTTGGACACACTCCAACAGCCCCACCTGTGGCCAACAGCCATTGACCACAACCCTCTCGCTACAACAATCCAATCAGTTATTTATCCACTGAATAATCCACCTTTCAAATCCTTATTTCTCCAATTTAGAGAAAAGGCTGTGGTATAGGACCACACCAAAAGCCCTGCACAAATACAGGGAGATGGTATCAGTTGCCCTTCGTGTGTCCATCAACACCATCACTTCATTGTAGAAAGTCACCAGGTTGGGAAGGTCCTTGGTAAAGCTATGTTGGTGTCTCAGATCATCTCATCTTTCATGTACCTTAACATAGCTTCCAGGAGAATCTGTTCCGCAACCATTCCACACATAGAAGTGACCGGCCTTAGATTCCCCAAGTCTTCATTTCCCCAGTTCTCACTGGGGACTTCACCTGACAGCTGTGACTTCTCAAATATGATGAAGACTTGCTTCACAACCACATAAGATAGTTCTTTCAGGAACTGAGATGTGTGTCTGTATGGGAACTGCTGAATCACAGCCTGAACCTCTGATTGACCACCTGAGGTGAGCAATGAGTCAGCTCTGGAAGCACAGGTGAAAGCAATTCTCCTTCCTAGACCCCATTTAAGAGCTGACTACCACAGAGGAAGGAACTCTTTTGGAGATTGCTCCTCTTGGAGTATTCTCAATGATCCCAGGACAAGGGTAAGCTTTCCATCCATTCTTCTTTAATGTGATAACCTGTTTAGCCTAACTTTCCTGTATATTTCTTAATTATAACATCCATGTATTCATTGATTATACAGTGTTGTAAGGATCCATAGGCTTATACACATTTGCATTCAACAGGTTGTTTCAGACTTGCTCTTTGTTTACAGTGGCCTGCAGTAAATTGCAATCACCAAGTGTTTATTGGTCTGATCCCTGATTTTTTTATTTTTTACTCACAAGCTCTCAACCTGATTATGACTATTTCTCAGAGGCAGCACCCTCTGATCTCCTCTGAACAGCTTGTAGACCTTAACTGTCATGCTCCAGTTGTGCAATTCATAACTGCTATCATAAAAATGTGATGGTAAATCACAGTGTTCTAACTTCAGCTTATGCTCATGCTGCATGCATCGCTGTTGAGGCACTTCAGCTAGTCTATCAGCCTTGCTACCATCTTCAAAGTTCCCAAGTTTTGTTCCCAACAGATTTATCCCAATTCCTCTGGGACAAATCTGAGATCTTTCCCTACTGCTTCCTAAAGTGACAGTATTTCCCAGCATTTCTCAGCTCTTCTCAGTCATATAGATGTCCATTACGAAAAATGCAAAGCTTTAATATTCAAGTATATATATTACATTTTCTCATACAATTAAGCTTTACTGGTAATTGCTGATACAGTAATGTTGTTTGAAGGTGAAATCTACTTTGAACAACTACATTTGGAACAGCAGTTTCAGCGTGTGTTTATTCAGTACTCGCTCCTATAGAAGTCAGATGTATATACTGCATATCCAAATAGTCCTAATGAGCGTCTATTCAAAAGACATAGGACAAGATATTTACAGAGTACCATGGTTCTTAGCTCTAATTAAATATTTCTCTTGCCCACGCTGTTTAAATACTAGAAGTTACTCTCTCATCCTTACAAATCTGAATAAATTTTTAATATTAAAAAGAATATTCCGTGAGAAACAGGTATTTTTCTGATCTTCCCTTTATGTATTACAGTTTTGAAACTTAAATGCAAAAAAAAAAGTGTTCTTACTGAAGCATCTAGAAGACTGCAACTTTTTAACTTCAGGAACTCATCTGATGTAAAGCTCCACAAAATATTTAACAAAAAGTTTACCTGGGTGATTTCCAAATTGAATTTGGATTTCAAATGTGCTGCTCTTTCTGCTTCAATGCTTTCTTCCAATTGCTTTATTTTGTCTGTTGCTGCCTAGAAGTACATTTTGAAGAAATTTAAGTTCAGACAGATAGTAAACATGACATAAAGATTCTTCTTACGACTCAGTATTTTAGGATTCCATATACCAACCCAGTATATCTGACTTGCACAGGAAACTATGATTATCCATGATCTAAGAAACACATATCAAAATAATTTTTACTGAGCTAAAATATTACATTATTCTATTCTGTTAAGTAGATTGATTTAGCATTATGTTATCACTGCATTGTTTTAGAACTAAAAAAACTCTGGCTGGAATCAGAAAGTGAAAAGACTGAGCTTAAATATTCTACTGATTACCATACTATTTGCTTTTACCAAGGCTGTAACCTGAGGCAACACAACTCCATCCTACATTTTCCAAAAAACAATGAAATAACAATAGAGTATCTATAAATTCAGTAATGAGATGACAAAGTATTCAGAAGATTGAGAATTCCATAAACACATAATGTTTTTAGCATGTAATTTCCAAATAAAGTGCCAAGAATACATTGCTTTGCAGGCCTAAATCAGTGAGATTCACTATGCTAAAGATCTTTAAAAATAATGTTTCAAAGAGCTAACACAGTATTTGTATTGACTTCTAACTATTCTGCTGGTTTTGTCTAGAAAATGTCAGGATGTGTACGATATTTTAACAAATATCCTGACTAATCAAATCAGTCACATTTCATTACAGAACAGAGTATCTGTATATGCAAGCACAGTTTAAGCAACATGGGATTGTCTGAATGTGACTGTTGAACCTCTGTTGTCCATTCTTCCAGCATTTACAGAATGCAAATGACTATGCTAGAAATCTGTCTGAAATCTGGATTGGCCACAAATGTTCAAAAGATAGGCTATTTCCTTACTTAGTTTTTTTGGGAGCAGCAGGGTTTTTTCGGTTCATTGTTGCTGTTATTTAAGGGATTCAACTTAAAAAAGTCTTCCAAATTACATTAAACACAAAAGCAATAACTAGACACATACATCCAGATAAAAGCCTGGACACTGAATTTCATCTGAAAAAATGCTTTTAGCTAAAGCAGTAAGTAAAGATCTGATATAATGCAAACTCTTGTGAATGTAACTACCCTGTTTTATACTACTGAAATATTTTCACTTTGATGGATGATAGAATTGATAAAAAAAATTGATGAGAAAAAAACAATCTAAATTTCAGCATTTCAATTTAAATTAGGGATACCAAGAAAAATGAATTAATATCAGAAAGTTTAACATAATCAATGAGACTGCATCTTGATTGCAAACATTTAAGAGAAGAAACTTTAACAGATATTAGAACAAAGGTTCTTGATAATAAATGTAATGTTGTATAATTTCTCACATGCACAACCAAAAAAAGGAAAAATGTTCAATACAGATGTTTGTCAGAGGCATACCAAAGAGAAAAGTAGAAAAAGCACAGAGCTTACCAAACCTACTCCATAGTAAGATATGTCAGAAGGCCTGAACTTTTTCTTTTCACAGAAGTTCTATGATTAACATATTTAAGGAAAAAAAAAATCCTGCACAAACTCTCCTCCTATACTTCTGTATTTCTAAAACTATCCTCAAAATTTTAAGTCTTGATTTAGCCTTAAAAGTCTTATTCCTTCCAAACATCAGCTTTAATGCAAAATTAACAAACTATCACCTGGATCAGTTTGTAACTACCTCCTTAGCATACTTCAACAGGTCAACAGCTGCCAACAGGATGGTTTTACAAATGCCCTGCCAGCCTAGTAAAAGTAGTCCATGAACAAAAAATGTTATTAAGATAGATTTCATGGTTTTTTGTAGTAGTTAGCTTTAATACACCTCTATTTACTCTTGATTAGAAGAGTAAAGGGAAAAGTGAAGAAGGTATTTATCACAAGTTTTACATTTAAAAATACAACAGCTAAAAAAAAAAAAACATGAAAATTTCAACAGGAACATCTCGCAATATAGACTCAAGTGCAAAAATTACCTTCCATCTTTCGCTACCTTGTACAAACATCTGTTTTTATACCAAACACTAGAATGAAAAAATTGAAAAAAGTGACTGCAAGGTTTTAATTACTTACTAATTCATAAGCTCATTTGACTACTAATGTCAGATTTTCTGAGAACCAGTCAAACTGAGAACTCTGTTCTCTGCCTTTATCTCATTCTCCCTTTGAATGAAGCAAGAAAATAATTTTCTGTTTGTTAAAAGGCACCGCAATCGTTAATTTATTTCTGCAAATGAGTACCCTGGGGAACAAAGAGACAGTCCCAATAATAAAAAAATAAAAATAGAATAAGTAACAGCTTGATTGAGGGTACCTGAAAGAATGAAAAAATGTACCAATCTAATTCTCCAAAACTTCTCCAAAATAGATTACATATGTAGTTCTTAATACAGAACTTGAAAACTAGAGCACATATAAAGCTGACATGATGGACGCTTAATTGCAAGGGCAAAAGGCATGGTCCAGAGGAAACTTAAACTGTCAGAAATACAGAAATTCATTTCTAAAAAATTCTGAAACAATGAGTAAGAAGCGCCAACACATCACTCTTTTACTGTCTGAGAGTAGTTCCATTTAAAAAGACACATTTACAGATCTGCTTCAGTTGTCACAAGCTACTGAAGAACTAACCTGTAGAACTAGCATGCCTACAAACAGGAAGAACTGGGAAAACTAGTATTTGACTTGCGAGGTTAGGAACCTCAAATTCTCTTCTTGTTTTTGAAGTTCATCTTCTGTTTGACTTTTTAGACTCATAGCAGTAACTTCTTACAACTTCAATTTTTAAAACCTTGTTTAAATTAGCTTGCTGAAACTGCAGAAAACACAGACCTAGAGAGAAAACGAGTATTTACTTTCAACATCAGTCACTGTCAGGGACCAGGCAAAAACTACTTTCTTAGACTGCTAGTAGGCAAAGACGGTATTTGAACTACATTCTCTTCATGTCTTGAAAAATTCGTCAAGTAGACTTCAATCTTAGTTTACTAGTATAAGCAACTCTCTTGCAAAAAATAATTTCAGAAATTTAAGGGCTTCCAGAAAAAATACACCAGTAAACTGGGGAAGTAATGAAGATGTCATCCAGTTTCTGGTACAAAAATTAATATTCTGTTTCCAGCGTTCTTTGATTTGGTTAATGCAGCTTCTGGTTCACCATATGGGCCTGATGGAAAGTGTGCCTGCCTGTGCAAGGGGGTTGCAATGAGATAATTTTCAGGGTTCCTTCTCACCCAAACCATTCAATGAAATAACTACTGTGGAGTGTTGAAAGGAGAGCTACAAAGATGGCGGAGGATCTTGAGAGCAAGATGTATGAGGAGCAGCCAAGATCCCTTGGTTCAGCCTAGAGAAGAAGAGACTAAGTGGGAACCTCATCACAGCCTACAGCTCCTTACAAGGGGAGGGGAAGGGCAGTGCTGACCTCTGCTTTCTGGTGAGAGACAGGATGTGAGGGAGCAGCACGGAGCTGTGTCAGAGAAGGGTCAGGTTGGGAGTTAGGCAAAGGTTCTTCACTAAGACAAGTAGTCAGGCACTGAAATAGGCTTCCCAGAACAGCAGCCACAGCAACGAGCCTGATGGAGTTCAAGAAACTTCTGGAAAATGCTCTCAGATGTAGGGTTTGTTTTCTTAGGTAGTTCTGTGTTAAGCCAAGATTTGGACTTGATGATCGCTGTGGGTCCCTTCCAACTTGGGATATCGATTCCATATATTTAGTAAATTTAAACAAGTGAGATGTCAGTAAATCAGAAGAAAATTTGTGGGAAAACCAAAAACTGCAGGAGGTAGTTAATCAGAAATTAGCATATAAGCCTGGCTAAACAACAGAAAGATTCATCAAATGTCACGTTTCAGTTAGAATACTATCTGGGATTGCTGTTTATCTAAATATACATCAGCCACGGAAATTGAACTTGGATTCCAAACTGAGACTAAAGAGGAAAAAAAATTCAAAAAAACCTCAAACACTTCATATAAATTTGTGTCTATTTTCCTACTGATGTCTCAAACAGGCTCTGCTAATCCTTATAAGCACTTCACTCCATAGTGCATACTGTTGTCATACCATAGCAGAGATAATGATCTACTGTACATTCTGTGGGAGAAAGAAATGTCAGGGATGAGTCTAATCTGTAACACTACATTAAAAACTCCGGAACGTGAACTGGGATGAGAAGAGGAGTTCCACATACCTTTCTGACAGACAGAAAGATGCAAACCTCATTTGAATTATGCAAAAGATAACAGCCAGTCTCCCTTTGTGTTCAAAAACTTTACACAATGCCTGTATACAAAGGAGATACATGAAAACAAATTCTAGAGAAAGCTTATGGATCTCAGATATCCAGATTACATTTTTTTCAGTTGAACGTTAAGCAGGAATATTTTCCATTTTAGCATGGACTATTTCTTTTTATTAATGTATCGCTAGGACGGATTGAAATAAGTGGGTTCTCCGGTGAAGCTTTTTTTCTTATGCAGCAGTGGTAACATGGTTATTCAGCAATATTCAATAGTGACAGAGCTCACCAATGACATTCATGTTCACCTGACATGCAGCAGATCTGAAGACAGACAAGTACAGTACTACACTGAACTCACAGAATTTCCAGCTTCCTCAAATACTAAAGCTGAACAAACGTAAGTCTCAATTTAAAGAACACGGATCTCTTGTCTATTTTCATGACAGCACAGATAGAATTGTGTCTTTTGAGAAAATGACTAAAGAAAAATGGCTAAGGAAACTTCTGTGCAGGCTTTAACTTATAGGCAACCACGCTGTACGATTAGACTAAGCCCTTACTATTCAGACACTTTTTCCATTATCCTTTTATATGTAAATGCTAATGAGGAGACATTTTCCATATGCTAACAGTTTGCAGTACCATTTTTCAAAGTGTCTGTGTGGCTTCCATGTTTCTCAGTTCCTCATCCTTACTGTAAGTACTGCAGTATGCATGAAACTGAATTACTCCTTCAGAATATACTGCCCAATATCCTGTATGTGTGCAATGCCACAGTTACTTAATTGAATCCTCTGACATTTGCACTCAGATTAAAAACTTCAGCAAACGATGAAGAGGAAAAAAAAGTACATTTCCAATAGTTACTGACTTCAGATGTGGTAGTGTAAGCCCATTTTTCCTCCTCTACTTCTATTTTGATAACTTCTACAAGATTTTTAGGGTACGAAGATTATTAGGATATTTACACATCTCTATGGCTTTAAGTACACAGCCCCTTACATGCAATGCTCAACCATGATATAGTTTTCAGGGAAGAGAATATACATCAGATCAGAATCATCACTCCATTTGTGTGCTTCCACATTCAGATTAAGATGTCACTTTTCCCAACTTAAAAGCATTTCCAAACAAATCCTAATTCAAATTAAGAAGTCAGGTCTAAGCACATCTTTGGGAAATATGCTGACCAGTTCCATCTACTGTTATAAATACTGGTCCTCTTGATCATGGTAAGGTGGAGCCATCTCCTGTCCAGATAATAAACAACTTATTATTAACTATAAAAGTACTTAACTACAAGTAATTCTTAACCACTAAGGTGAATGTTCTTTCAGCTTTACAGAATGCAGTCTACACTATCAGTATTTCCTATAATGAAGTCCTATAAATGAAGAGTAACATATCTAATTGACAAGAGTCAATTAGACACCTGTGTAACACTGATGTGGGGGCTACAAAATAATCCATATGCTTGTCTCTAGGAAAAAAAGTCAAAACCAATAGAACTGTTAAACAGCTACAGCTCGGTTGCCTTTAGATAAAGTGCAAACCTACCCCAATCTGCAACTGATTTGCAATTGGCAAACTCATCTTAATTGCTCTCCTTCCTACAGTACTTTGAGGGGAAAAGGGTATCTCTTCTGAGTCTTATTCTCCATAGTTCATAAAATGCTTAAAAGCCCAGTCATCAACACTGTCACTTTATACATGCACAGACAAGATTTAAATATGACTTGTTACTAAATCCTAATAAGGTCTACAAAATATTCAGCTTTGGTCTGACAGTGAGTGAAGAGTGACAAGTCTTCAACCTTTGCTTAAATAACACAATAAAATGTTTTTGATAATGAGGAAGGTCCTCTGTAAAGTGCATTACATTAGTAAGCATGTCACTGAAATAACCTAAACTTTGGAGCCACTAAATTGCAGTGCTTGAAGGGCATATAAGACAGCTAAAATAGCTCAAATTCCTAGATATGAGCTGTGAGGATGTGCAGGTGAGTGTAGAGACACTGTGAAGTCGAGGCTTCAATACGAGTGAGCCATGAAGGAGAGTGCAGGCAGAGAAAACAAAAAGGACTTCAAATTTTAAGCAGTGGCACTGTTAACCTGCTGTGGAAAGTGTCCTTTCTCATACTGTTTGAAGCTTTATCAACTCTTTACTGTGAGACCTATATAACTTACCCAACACTGCAATTCAGTTAGTTTTGTCTGTTTACAATTTTGCTTTTATCTGAGATTCAGTTTCTCAATTCACTAACTTGAATACAGTAAGAAATTTAGTACATTCAAACTTTATTATTATGTGTACTTTATTATTACATATACTTACACTTTCTGTAAATACAAAGGTGGACCATCACTAAACAAGTTTTCTTCCCAGTCATTTTCCCATTATAGCAGCATTACAAAGTAATGCAAGACTGCATGTTCAGCAGTGTACTGAAAGGTCTATATAGTTAAAGGAGGGGAACATAGAAAGACCTTCTGAAAGCTAAGGAATTGTTCTTAAAACGGCAATACACTCAAAGTATCAGAAATAAAATGAACCCAGTTATGGGACATTTTTCAAGACTCAAGAGAAAGGCTTTAAAACCTTGACAGATCCTGAGCTCCAACGTTCTGGGAGTTGGCAACCTCAAAAACATAAAACAGAAAATAGAGGATCACCACATTTCCATGAACAAGACAGAGTTTGAAATTTATGAAATAATAATTCTGTTTTTCATGATAAAAATCCACATTCCCCTCTCATTCCTTGTTCATCAAACAGCTTTCCTGGCAGTTTTTTCACAGCCAGACACATTACAAGAAACACTGTTTTTATATACAAACTGCTCTATATTTCCCAAGAAATCATTCTTCTAGAGTAGAGGAGCAAAGGGCAAAAATAAAAGACTCAGGTTCCAGAAAATTAACATTCATGAATAGTAGGATCTTGATGAGTTCAGTACAAATACATCAAGAATTTGACTAGTGAATCCTGGGCTAAAGAGACAGAACAATAACAAGGTTTCAACTTCAGTTTTTTTTTCTGGTAGAGTATGTGTTCAGAAGGAGCCCAGGCTCATGCAGTAATACACCACATTTGGTACTGCTGCAAGCTAGAACAGCTGTCTTGCAACAGAATAATGGTAATTTTCCACAGACTAATCATTCACATCAATTCTTACTCCAGAAACTAGAAATATACTCCGGAAACTAGAAATGTGTTCATTCAAATCATGTTCAGAATAATAATTGAGGCAGAATACCTGAGTAATATTAAAAAAAAAAAAAAAAGGAGGGGGAGAAGGTTAAGAATTTTCTCCTTCTTTCTTTCTATTACAATGTAATAGATATAATCTTCTCTAAGAGTGTCAGAGACTTTTAAATTTTTCACTTCATTCATTACAGCAAAAAGTATTTTTTCATGGACTTCTCTCTTATGTCCAGTAGAGGGTAGTAAACAGCTTTGCAAACTCTGAGAAACTTCATCCTGACTGCAAGTGAAGAGGCAGCGTACTGCAAAAAATAAAAGGATTACCTTTTAATTGGAACAACCCTATTCTCCACACAAACCACCCTAAGATTATCAATGTCATCAAAAAACTATAGTATGCATTTCCTATTTAATGCCCACTTATATAATAAGGTAGCCTGCATAGGTATATAAATAGTGATAACTTCTGAGACCATTTTCCCATTTAAGGAAAATTTTAAAAAGCAATCCATAACATGAAGACAGATAAACAAATACAGGACTACTACATGAAAAAAAAAAAAACCTGTTTTCTGTTTGAGGTGTACTACTTCAAGGCTTCTGAATGAAATCCACCTCAAATATCAACATTATAGGTAAAAATAACATCAATAATTTAATCACAGCTTTAAATATAGGTTGGTTATCAGAACATTAACAGAAATACCTGTATTTCTAATAGGCAATACTTATTCCCATACAGTGAGGAGTTTAAAATTGACACAGGACCATGTGAAAGTATTACAGAACTCTAAGGAAACTTAAACATCTTGGCACATAGTGAGAACTACTGCTTAGACTTTACTGCCCTTCTTTAATGTCTCTTCCACAATACACAGGAAGAAAGTGGCAACTGAGAGTATGATGTACAGAAGCTATCATGGTACCAAGGCAGCTGCTTACAGTAGAGAGGAAGAAATTCTATACACAGCAATGAGCTTAAATCTCAACAATCTCCAGGTTTCACAGAAGCACCTAAGGCTATGTGGGAATGCAGCATGCCCTTGTAAAAGGCTATGGCCCTTTCCTTACACCAATTAGGAGGGAAACCAGTGCTCGTTTCCCCGTCCTTTATCAAACAGATCTGTCCTTGAATATCTCTGCATTACTTCCTTCACAATTTCCAAGGAGAAAGCTCTAGTAGCCACACTAAGTTGAAGATGAGCATATCTGGCCTTTTTTGTTGAGGTCCCTCCACTCTGCTTCTTCAGGAAGGAAAGATAATATCTCAACCTGATTGAGTTCCAAAATGCAAGGGAATAAGTAGAACGACAGATGTATAAATCAAAGAAAGGCTCTGAACAAGAAAGGCTGCAATTCAGACTTCAAGCTCTGTTAATACTAAACTGCTTCCCAGTATGCTTAATTTTTTGAGGACAGGAACATGGCTGATACACCAACTTAAAATAGGTTTTATCAGATAATCAATCAATTCAGAAATTTTGAATTGGTAGCATTTCATGATCACAGAAGAGGCAGAACAAACTTCTCAACAAACAGGGATGCAGGTATTTTGTACAGCACAGATAATGTTGCTGTCTCAAACCCTAGAGCTTGAGTCCACCACCCAGTGTGAAGCCTCCAGGTAGCAGTAAGCTAAATAAGATAACCAATAAACAGAAAACATCTAGTGCTTCTACTTCTTAAAGCACAAAGGTGTTTTGTTTGGTTTTTCCGAGAGATTCTTATTAATCTAATTTTAAGCACAGAATGGTAAGTTCTTTCTCACATCTACACCTTTGAAATTTAGTTTTATGATGGTGAGATGCAAGCTGACCAGAGCATATGCACTGCAGTTTAATTTACTTTTCACTATTCTTATACACACGGACTTGTGCTCATTTGATTAAACTCTCCTATGCAAGAGCATTTATCACATACCTTCCTTCCTTCATCGTTGCTTAAACACCTACACTTGAAAGTACCACAAGAATACTTTCTCTGTAGCGTAGATTGTTTTCTCACTAGATTATAAAGAGATCAATACATTGATTCTAATAAAACTTAAGCCATAATTAAGTTATCTTAGCTGATTTTGGTTAATAGATAGCATTCCATGATAAAACCACCTCCAGCACACAGTTAAATATCTGAGGAACTGAGCACATCCTTTATAAATTTACAGATGGTAAATACACCCAATTAAATTACTTAAAGAGAGAAACCATTGCCTGCCTTATTCTTCCTTTCAGCTCGTGATTTTTATGTTAATACCATATGTCCTTCAGTTACACCAAAAAGCAGCCTTCATGAAAGCCCTCTGAAGCAAAAATCTTTGTTTTAAAAAGCCTATTCAAATTTCATAGTACTTTCCTACCTGAAGGCAATTCTGTCTAGGCCAATATATGCACCTTGCAGTACCTAACAATAGATTTCCTATAGATCTCTGAGGGTACAAATGTCTACTTTGTTCATCAATAATCAGTGCTTTTAGTTGACGAGCTTTGATGTTCCCTGCAGTAATTTTCTTTTCTACTCCATCTTTACTGCAGTGCTCTAACTTTCTAGCAACCAATTCTCTAAATATTTTCTTTGCTTTTAAGGAGAAAAACAAGAACAAACACAACTAAAAACTGTTCACATTATTCTTAAGGACTCCTAATGTTCCAGAAGTGCTAATTTATGACTAATTTTCTAAAATTAGTCATAGAAAAGGTCTAAAACTATCTCTGGTAGGAAACTTACATCGTAAAGAGTCATCTGGTTTCTATGCTTTTTAGCAGTAACAAATCCTTTGTCAAGAATCTCTTGGTTCAGATCACACATTCAGACAGCAGTTACTATAAAACTTAGATGAACAAAATAATGAAACTTTGGAGAAAATTGCAAATAGCATTTTAGTAAAAGAAATACATTTAGAAGACACTAGTTTGAAAAGCTTAAGGTTTCTCAGTAACAGGTATCACTTAACACACAAACTAAAACTACCTTTAGCATTTAAGCACAGATAGGAGTGCTGTAAAACACCACTGTGATCTGCTGTTATGTTATTTTCTCTACCTAGTACACCATCTGGCACCTTTCTCAGCTATAGTATATTTTCCATTTCAAGTTTACTTATTCTAAAAACTTGTGCAAAAAAAATAAGAAACCCTAAGCAAAAAAGAACAGAGGATTTAAAAAAAAAGACATTACATGGTTAGAGAGAATGCAAAGGGAAGAAAGGTTTCCTGATCTCAGCCTTATTTTCATGCTCATTTAACCTTTTTTCCATCTGCTCCTCAAACGTCAGTCTCAAGTGAGAAACACATAGCAAGTGGCATTGGTCTATTCAGTCTGCTCTGCAAAATGGATGTTCAACATTTTGTCAATTCTGTGAACAGAAATCACCAGAAAACTGAGAGGTTTCATCCCTCAAAAACAAAATTGCTCAGAGCTTCAGTGTTTCTTGAGAGGAATAGCAGTAAGCAAAAAGCATTACTTCAAGTTCTTTTTTAAGCAGCTCCTCTTGTTCAGCACTGTGTTCAAGCTTGTGTACATGACGAGTAAGCATTTCTGAACAGTCACGATGTTCCAGCTCCATATCTTTCATCTTCTTACTTAAGTTTTGCAGTGCGCTATTCTGCTTCTAGATAATAAAAAAAAGAAAAAAAAGAAAAAGAAGAGAGAATGAAATAATGCTTTTATTAAAGTATTATAATAATAATGAAGAGTTTAAAAAAGGAAAACTCTGGGGACAGAGACTGAATTACCATTTATTAAAATCCAACCTGTCAACTGAGTCACTTGCCCAAGAGCATATAAGTTCGTCATTCACCACCAGGCAAAATGCTGATTCAAAAATCAGCATAAGTATGACCTTCTGCGCTCAAAGTAAAAACAAAGACAATTCCCCACAGGAAACTTTAAATAGTAAAGGGCTACTCTTCCAACCTCTTCTACCATCCTCCCAAATGTCAGTGGTGGAAGGAAAGCATGCAATTGTACTGGACAAAAGGTACATAGGGACAGGAAGTTTTATTTTGCTTTGGTTTTAATTAGTAGAACTTGAAATCAAATCAGACATCTTTAGAATTGGTTACTTCCATAAACTTAAAATGTTCATTTTTGCTAATATTACAAAGACATTTGTCCAGAAATTGAATTACTTTAAACAATTATGTATGGGATCTACAAAGTAGCTCTCAATAAAGATGCAGTTCCCCATTCAAATTTCTGCATTCCGTAGACGAGAGAAGGTACGGAGTGGGATAATTAATAGCACGGCTGGACTCCACAACTGCATGGAGTCAGTGCTACCTAATCCACTTCTGCAACACAGCTGGCTGGGAGAAAAGTAGTCAAATAATGAACTCCTAGTAGTCTAACACATACTTAAGCTAGAGATCACAGAAGTCTCAGAATTAATAGCTTTAGTCTAGTGAACAGGAATAAGCTTTCTCATAGCCAGGATCAGGAAGAAGCTATAAATCCAGTGATTTAGTTGGAGAACCTTTGGAGACCTAATTTGTTAAAATGGCTTTCTGTGCAAAACACAGAAAGACTCCATTAAGTCTTCTTGCTCATTTAATCCTATTCAATATCATGGCAAGAGACGTTTTGTGAAAATAAACCAGATCTATTCAGTTGGTCTGCACACTCTGCTATTATTTCTACATCACATATTCTTGTTCCGAGAAATTACTAATCATAAAGCATATCCCTAGCATGGAGAAAGAGAAGGACAAAATGAATTATTCATGTAGAATGATTTTTTTGAAGAATGAAGTCTGACGGAACCACATTTACACCTGAAGACCAAATAAATACAAGTTGTTTCCAAAGTCTAGAAAAAGATTTCAGATGTTCCCCTGAACTGAAGGTAGAAAGTTTTGATCATTCAAACATGACAGTAAGGAAACCATGGCCACTCTAGGATGCTAAGTATTACGAACTGCTAATTAAAAGTAAGTTTATTTTGCCTCTTTGTTCATGTGCAGGCACTATCATTTGACTTTTTTTTGCATCCCCTGAAAAAACAACAAGAAACATCTGCGTAAAACATGAATTAAGAATGGAAACCTAGAGTAAATACAGTGCTGCAAATAACAGCTCTGGAAATGTCTTCTCCCACCTGTATCAGGACTCCCACTACAGAGCAAAAAAGAAAAGTTTAATACACAATTACTCATACTCTCTCCACAGTGAAAAGACAAATATCTGTATCTCTTCGGTACACCTTTGAGATGTTAACAGAAATAAGCCAGGAAAAATATGAATTAAATAAGCAATATATCATTTATATGTAGTGGAAAAATACTGTGTCAAGATTTAAAAATATTTCATACTGGAAATGTAGTTGACATCAGTCTACAACTAACAGTAATACATCAAGCTAGCTATACAAGTCAGTATGAGTTGTAGGATGTCATAACCTTAAAAAAACATTTTAGAGATTTTTTGACTTCTCCTAAGTATGAAACTGTACCACATTAGCCCAAAAGTCACCTGCCCTTAGAAACTACAAGGAGAAATATTTGACTATGTTAAAAATATACACATATGCTCACATAGCATGTACAAACTATGCACACACATATAAACATCGCTGACTATTTTTTAATGTCTGTATAAATAATGCGATTACACAAGTAATTTAAGAAAAAAATGGAGTGTTTCTGGAAAATAATATTATCTTCTGGCTAACCACAAGGTGATGCTATTGCACCTATTATTAAACTCCAAATCTTTCTCACCTTATGAAGCAGATGGGCTGTAAAGTATAATAAACAGACACATCAAAGAGCCTGTTACAAATCAGACAGGATTACTTTCCCTCCAGTCAGTGTAACCTTTATGAATTTCAGCAAAGCTTTTGATACTGCATCTCACGGTATCCTTCAGGACAAAATGTCTAGCATACAGCTAAAGATAAATGTAATCCATGGCTGAACAAGCAGTTGATGTGTCAGGCTCACAGTTATAGTGAATGGGTGATTGGCCTTCAAGCTGGTGGCCAGTAACTAGTGGGGTTCTGCACGGCTCCATTTTGGGGTCTGTTCTCTTAGATCTTTTCTTAAATGACTTGGATGTAGGAGCTGAAGGTATATTATGCTAAGTAAGCTCGCAGATGACTCCAGATTAGGAAGCAATGTTGACTCTTGAGTAGAAAGGCCTTGCAGAGAAATCTTGACAACTTTGAAGGCTAACAATCACCAATCACATGGAATCCAACAAGAATAAGTGCTAGACTCTGCATATGAAATAGGACAACCCTGAATTTATGTACAGTCTAGGTAACAAGAAGCTGAGGAGCAGCTCCATGGAAAGGGATCTGGGGGCTCTGGTTGACAGCAAGTTGAAGATGAGTCAGCAGTGATTCCCAGCAGCCATTCCTGTACCTTAGGGTGCATCATACCCAGCACTGACTGAGGGAAGAGACTTCTCTGTGGTGATGCAGCCTCATCTCAAGCACTGAGTGCAGTTTATAGAGCACCACAACATAAGAAAGACATTAAGTCTTTATAAGAGAGTATGTAAAGGAAGGAAACAATGCCATCATACATATGGTTTGAATATGGGGTAGAGGCAGGAGTTGGGACTCAGTGATCCCTGTGAGTGCCTTCTAATCCACTGGAGATGTATCTCAATAGGTTAAGCTGACTTCATCTTCATGCCTCAGGATTTCCACAGCCAACTTCAGAATCACACTTTATTAGGTACAGCTTTTCCAAGAAGGATTGGCATGCATACTTACAATCTCTTTAATCTGTGTAAAGTAAGACCAAAAGTAAACAAAATCACACAGTGCTGTGATCTTCCTCCACAACCAGGTCTCTCAAGTGTTAACACAGCAATACAGTGTCTCACGGTTTTAAGACTTTTGTTATTGGTATTCCACATCATAACATCATGTAGTGCACTGGGAGTTAAAGAGTTAATGCTCCAGTTCTATGGATTGATAGTTCTGAGTACCTGGTTCTCAGAGGAGAACAACAACTACATATCCCAGAAGACTTTCACTGTTCCATTTCTGTTTTCTATTTAGTAGGAAAGATAAAACGGCTTACAAATCACAAGACTGCCCCTTCTTTCAGTGCTCATCTCTGCAGTGTGTGCTCCCTACCCATCTCGTCTTCATTATTACAGTAAGACCTTCCACTTTTGGACACTCTCATTTTATTTGATTTACACAATTCCAATTATATTGTAATATATTGTGTTATCATGCATTCTGCCATCATATTTAGTAAATTAGTTTTCTCCCTTAGCTCATTGCTGCTGTTTTGTTTTCAGGGCCATCTCCATACCTTTTAACCTCCACCCCTGTCTCGGGGTGGGGGGGTTGTGGGTCCCTCCACCCCATTAGTCACAGAACCAGCTCAAAACTGGTTCAAACAGCCAAACTGTTGACACAGTGCAACTCCTGTAAGCACAGGAACAAATACAACCACACTACTTGATTTCAGGTCTAATTGCACCTTTCTTACTACATTGTGTTTTCAAAGGATTGAAAAGAAAGTTTACAGTACTCTGGAATAGATGTAATTCAGCAATTCTCTCCGCTTTTATTTTTTTTAATAGATGTAAAAAAATATATTTTTTTATTGAATCTGATAAACAGCATCATAATGTAGCATAAGAGGTAACTTTGTTGTCAGAACATAGCTTCCAAGCTGCCAAGCAAGGGTTGTTTAGTGTCACTGGGAGGACTGTTTGGCAGTGCCCCAGGTCTGGAGTTAAGTGCGTGGGAAGAAAGCAGAGCTAATTTTCCGCAGCTTGACCTGCAACAAGTCCAACTGAGCCAAGTTTCTCATGTTTTAAAGGAAGTTATAAAGTGGAAAAGCATTTAAAAAAACCCGAAGTTGAATAAGAGAAAATGAATGTCTAAGTAGCAACTTGTTTTCTGAATTTGTCACTCTTACGAGTAAATGGCTATCAAGTCTACTAGAGCCTTTGCTCTACACTTCTTTCAAAGCATGAGTAATAGAATATCCTGAACTCTAGAAGACAAACCCCCAGGCACCATCAAGTTCAACTCCTGGCTCCATCCAGGATCACCCAAAATTCCAACTCTTATTTTTAAGAGCATTATCCAAACACTTACTTCAGTAGGCTTAGTGCCAAGACAGGTTCCCTGGGAACCCGTTCCAGTGCCCCATCACTGTCTCTGTGAAGAACCTTTTCCTAAATCCCAACATGACTCTCCCTTGAGGCAGCTCCACACCGCTCCATTAGGTCCTGTTCCTGTCACAAGAGATCAGCACCTGGCTCTCCACTGTGTGTGAGATGGGGGGCCTACAGCTTTGAGGTCTCCCATCAATCTCCTCTTCTCTAGGCTGAAACAAACCAAGGGACCTGAGTAACTCCTCACACATCTTACTCTCTAGACCCTTCACTATCTTCATAGCCCTCTCTTAGATGTTCTCTAATAGTAGTTAAATACCTGTTCATTTTTCCTCAACTGGCGTTGTTCTACCGCTGAGGCAATGTGGTGATTCAGTTTTCCATTATAGAGATTAAAATGATTAAATTATAATTATGTAACTGTTAGTATCCCAATGGCATATGTTAATGGTTGGGCATGTTAACGTCTCCAGAGCTTATTACTATGTTTCTTTGAAATATAATTATTTTGAATTGCTTGATTGTGAAAAGAGCATAAAAATTATTAAAATTATAAACATATTTTGTATCTAGGGGATTTATGCATGCCAGTGCAGCCCAACTTAGAAAGTGACTTTCCAAAAATACATAGAAATTAACTATCTGAAGAATAAAATCCACAGCATAAGACATAATATATCACCTCTAAATACTAAATGATTTTTTTTTTCCTACTTGAATTTCCAATAGCAGTTCTTTCTATCAATGCTAAGGTTACAGAAATTTTAAAACTCCACTGATATTTATCACGTTCTTCTTATGTTGCATAGAGTGGATAACACACAACACACATTTGGAAATCCCATTATCACAGTCTGGATTCTATGAGTGTGTTTGCTCCATACTGTACAAGTGATTTTTGTGCTTAGAGGCAAAAGACAGACTAAGGGAGGTAAAAAGAAAATTGAGTTAGAAGTTAGGTCTTAGCCTTCCCTGGTTCTACTAACTCAGCTTTGAACTATATAAAGGACAAGTGGGCCTCACCAACACTGTGCACTGTTGACTTGGTTTAGCTGCTTAACATGAAACTTGCTATATCACATACTAGCAAAGCAGGAAAGTCTGCAAAACAGTAAGTATAACTTCACCAAGTTATACTCTTCAGAAAAAATACTGCAACGTTTATCTATTAGGGAGATTTCTTTACCAGAAAAAATCCCAATCCACTACCCAGTCTTTTGCACCAAAAAAGGTTCTAGGCATCATCTCATGCATTTCATCTTCAAAGCTATTAATAGATCATACCTGCAAAACGCTTTCTAGTTCACTTCTTTCTTTAAGAAGCAATTCATATTCATCCTTGTGTGTTCTGAGAATATCATCCTTTTCACTTGCAAGTCTTTGTTGTTGTTCTTTCCACTTCTGTTGAGCAATATGAAATGTTTTCTCAGTCTCTACGAGTCTCTGCTGAAGCTTTTCGTTGAACACTATTGTTTACAGAAAAAGAGAAAGATGACAATACTACTGCTAAGCTCAGAAAATGCTAATGCTCAGAAAAAAAAAGGTGAGTATTGGTTCTTCTACATATTGTGATATTCTCTGGAACATTACAACAAATATTTCTAGCAAAGGAAGGCACCGCCTCCTCTATAAAAAGGAAAAAAGTTGAGGCTTGAGTAGCATCTTTCTCATAAGGACATATGAATGCTTTTAGAGATTTTTATGAATTGAAGCTCTTCTCCTCTTGGATAAGACTAAAAACTGGAGCTAATTCTTTCAAATGAGGTCTCTCTAGTATGGACGACTTAATTTCAGATTTCCACAATATTTGGTCAATTCCATTTCTACATTTCTAACTGATTTGAGTTTCTACTATTTAACTCTGAGTTCAGTTAAACGCAGTTAAAGACTATAAAGATATGAACCTATCCAATGAAAGGATCCTCTACTCTGCCCTGGTCAGGCCACATTTAGAAAACCGTGTCCAGTTCTGGGCTTGCCAGTTCAAAAAAGAAAAAATCTCCTAGAAGGAGTCCAGTGGAGGGCCAAAAAGATGATGAAAGGCCTGGAGCATGCTCTGCATGAGGAAAGACTGAGTAACCCAGGTCTGTACAGCCTGGGGAAAAGATGACTTAGAGGGAATCTGATAAATGTCTGTAAATAACTGAAGGGAGGAGGGAGGCAAATGGATGAGGCCAGGCTCTGTTCAGTGGTACAGTGATAGGACAAGGAGTAACGGCCTAAAACTTGAACATAGGAAGTTCCATAAAAACACACAGAACTTCTACACAATAAGGGTGATGGAGCACTGGAAAAGGTAGCAAATAGAGATTGTGGAGTCTCCTTCTATGGAGACATTCAAGACCTGTTTGGACGCCCACCTGTGTGACTTATTGTAGTTTACCTGCTTTAGCAGGGGGATTGGACTAGATGATTTCTTGAGGTCCCCAATACTGTGATTTTATGATTTATAGGAAAATCCACCAAGTGAAGCCACTGACACAGTGGAGGCAAGGGATGCCATCCAGAGAGGGCAGGCTTGAGTGGTGGGTCTCTGCAAGCCCTATGAACTTCAAGAAGTTCAAATGCAAGATCCTGCATCTGAATCATGGCAATCCTAAGTACAAACACAGGCTAAGCAATGAACAGATTTTGAGCAGCCCAGCAAAGAAAAACTTGGGGCTAGTGGCAGACAAAAAAAATGAACATAAATCAACAGTGTGCAGTAGCAGTCCAGAAATCCAGACATATTCTGTATCAAAAGCCGTATAGCTAGCAGATCAAGGGAAGATTTTTGCTTTCTCCTCTGCTTTCAGGAATCCTTGCTTGCAGTACTGTGTTCAGCTCTGGGGCCCCTAACCATAAAAATGAAGTAGATCTGTTGGAAGAGATCCAGAAGAGGGCCACAGTGACAATCAAAAGGCTGGAGCATCTCCTCTCTTGAAAAGATGAGTTGGACTTGTTCAACATGAAAGAAGGCTTTGAGGAGACTTCACTACAGCCTTCCAATATTGTCGTGGTTTTACGATTTTTGGTTATCAATATTCCACATCATAACATCATGCAGTGCACTGGGAGTTAAAGAGTTAATGCTCTAGTTTTGGGTACCTATCCTAGAAAAAAAGAACAATTACATACCCCGGTCCCATACCTGGACTTCGTGTTCAGAGAACAGATGAAATCTCTGGCAAAGTCACAGGAGCTGGCTCTCCTCCCTTCTATTCACCCCAACTGCACATCTTGCCTCAACATTAGTGTAAGGTCTTCAGTTTTCAGACACTCTCATTTAATTTATTAGTTTCAATTCTAATTGTATTGTATTATAGTGTGTTATCTTGCATTCTGATATTTACTAAAATAGTTTTTTTCACCTCAGATCGTTGCTGCTGTTTTGTTTTAGGCCCATCTCTTTATCTTTTTCCCTTATCCCTTTCCGGGGCTCAGATCCATGGGCCACTCAGCCCAGCTAGTCACAGAACCAGGCCAAACCAGCCCATAAACCATTGACAAGTATCTAAATGGGACCTACAGGAAAGGTGGAGGAATCTACATCAGAAAGTGTAACGACAAGACAAGGGTATGAGTTACAACTGAAAAGAGAGTAGATTTAAGATTAGACATCAGGAAGAAATTCTTCACTATTTAGGTGGTGAAGCACTGGAATAGGCTGCCTAGAGAAGTTGTGCATGCCTCATTCTTTGCGGTGCTCAAAGCCAGGTTGGATGGGCCTTTGGGCATCCTGGTATCTGAAAGAAGTCCCTGCCCATTGCAGGGCAGCTAGATCTAGGTGATCTTTAAGTCCCTCCCAGCTCAAGCCATTCTGTGATTCTATAACACAAGGCAAGGTAAGCCAGTGAGAAAATGCTTACCCTTTACAAGGAATCTTAGTGTTGCTCGAATTCAATCCAGTCAAAAGAAGCCTCAGAAAGAACAGGGGGGGAAAAAAAAGGAGGAAATATTGACAAGGGCTATAGGACAGAAGGGCTCATTTGTGTCCAGTCCAAGCCAGATAAGGTCACATCTAAACACTGAAGAGCTGTAGAATCACAGAATCACCAAGGTTGGAAAAGACCTTCAAGATCATCCAGTCCACCCATCCACCTATCACCAATAGTACTCACTAAACCACGTCCCTCAACACAATATCCAAACATTCCTTGAACACCTCCAGGGTCAGTGACTCCACCACTTCCCTGGGCAGCCCCTTCCAGCACTTGACCACTCTTTCAGAGAAGTAGTATTTCCTAACTTCCAGCCTAAATCTCCTCTAGTGCAGCTTGAAGCCACTCCCTCTAGTTCTATCACTAGTTACACGAGAGAAGAGGCCGACCCCCAGCTCACTACAACCTCCCTTCAGGTAGTTATACAGAGCAATAAGGTCTCCCCTGAGCCTCCTCTTCTCCAGACTGAAAAATCCCAGCTCCTTCAGCTGCTCCTCATAATGCCTGTGCTCCAGACCCCTCACCAGCCTTGTTGCCCTCCTTTGTACCCGCTCCAGGGCCTCGATGTCTTTCTTGCAGCGAGGGGCCCAAAACTGGACACAAGCGAGGGGCCCAAAACTGGAGATGCGGCCTCATCAAAGCTGAGTACAAGGGGAACAGAAGGCTTCAAATGGCAAAGAAAATAAGCAGAAAGTTACAAAAAGCAGAGGAACTGAGAAAACTTCATAACTATTGTAGTTCTTTGGCAGTTATTGCAAAGGAAAAGAAAAAATTTGGGCAATTTCAAACAATTCAATCAGACTGCTAAGTATAGTTTATATAATACAGTAATACAGTAATACACTGACTTGGAAGAAAAATTCTGCGAAATCTCCTGTTTTTGCCCTTCATTTCCCTTATCACAAAATAAACCAGTCTGTTTGGTGAGGGGGAAGCAGGGCGAGTACACTGTGATTCCTCCAGTGGCAGAAGCCCCTATGGAGTCCTACCTTCCAGACCCTGCCAGGAGATCACTACTTTGGGCCCAGTCTTACTCCATTCCTGCCTCTCTTCTTCTATTCCGTCCACGTCCCTCACCCATCTCTCTCTACTTGTTCTGGCACTTTCTGTTTGTTTGTTTGCTTCCTCTTACACTTTACCACCCTTTCTGATCTATGTTTCTAGACGTGCCAAAGGCTCACTGGTGGGCACACTGTCACAGTGGGTGGGTGGGCTCACCTGCTGTGGGACTAACTACAACTCATCTCCTCCTGCAAGGTTCAGCCATGGCCCCATGCCCACCACCCACTGCCATTTACACAGTGGAGCTGCCAATAAACACAGCTTTTTCTACATCACAGGATATTACAAAATGAGATTTTAAGTAGGTTTAAGTGTACACACACTTACAACACACATCTAAATCAGAACAGACTCAAAACTGGCATGTAAACTAGCAAAATGAGCATCTAAAGATAGTCTCCTTTAAGTAAGAAAACAACAGTTCAGGCTTGAAATTCCCAAAGAATGTTTTGCTACATCTTTTATACTCCAAAGGATTTAAAAATTCAGTTTTCCAATTATATTAGAAACACCTGGCACTTTCAAGCATTTCCAAGTTTCTAAGTCTCCTACAGAGACCTGAAAGACACATTCTACATGAGAAACACTCTGAAATCTTCACTGAAAAAAATCTAAGATTTAAACTCAAATACACCTCCTCTACTAGATCTTAAGGTATTATATTTACCTCAGCAACTAGAAATTGACCTCCAAGTGAGGTAAGAATGAGAAATTTCACATGCACTGTTGAGAAGAATCAAGGAAATATGAGTTTCTGAATATAGACTAGCTACTAGACTAGTAGTAAGTAGCTGATTTTTATCTAGACACTTTTTTCCTGCCGGTCTATGACTACTGTCATATTCCCACAGAATAGATTAACTTTGCAACACATATATGTTTCATTATCTATAACAAGTGAAGCAAGGAGGAAGAATGGGAACTAGACAAGTATGATGAAAATGATGCTTTTGAAGAGGTGAAATACAAAAGAAATGCTAGAAAAATAAGTTGTTGGAAATAGTACAAATGAACAGTAATACTTTTTTTTTTTTTTTTAAGAGAAGGAAGAACTTCACTACACTACTATCCAGAGCGGGTAAACATGGATTAACCATGATTAAAATTCTGTACAAGGACAGCAGTTGAAGAGAGAACAACAGAATGCATGGGGGGAAAAGGAAAAAAAAACAAAATGACAAGCTTAAAAGCTTAACTCATGCATGAGCCACCAAGCATAAGAGTTTACAAAAACAGATGGCTAAGAGATGGGAAAGAGAGATCCAAAAAAATACAGCAATAAGTGGGGAACTTAACCTATTAGAAGTCAGTTCCCTTCTTGATCTGAAAGAAACTTCACCATTTTTCAGCATTTGCTTTTTTGAAACTTACCTTGCAGCTCTGCAAGCTTGTTTCTTGCATCACTTAACTCTTCTTCTACAGCACATATTCTCAAACGAGCATCTTTTTTGGCAATTGCCAGTGCATACTCCAGATTTTGTCGAGTTGCCTCTCCTTTCTCAAATTCAGACCGTAATTTGACAATCTGGATTTCATAGTCACGCAGCTACAAAATAAATTTGTTTCAGAAAACTGGCAAGAATGCTCTCTTAAAGAAGCAGCATATTACAGAAATACATCTAAGGAATATTTTAGAAAAAGAACTTCAACTGCATTTGCAGCTACCTACTCATTTGCAGATACTTGAACTTGAAATCTATTCTTGCAAAAGACAAAATTTGTGTAAATGAGTGCTGATTATTCCTGTTGTTTTATATAGCCAAATTATTCACATTTCTAGACTGAGTTCAGGTATTTCAAAAATACTCCTTCCATTTATCAAAACTATTCTACCATAAGAAAATAAAAGCTGTAATATTATCATTTCATGTACCTTAAAGGCAAAAACTGCAGCAACCAGAACACTGTTTTCAAGTAATGAATTTATATTAATTTTCTCCAAATTTAACTCTTGAAAGACAGTCCAGTATCCTTCATGACTATCAGACATCTAATAACTGACAGGCATGAGTATGAACAAAGTTTAGTCCAATGTAATTATTCAGTAGTCAAGCAGAATGCAGCTAAATTTAACAAATTAAGAATGAAAAATCCTTTAAAAAGTAATTTCATCTCGATTAAGGAATGCAGTCCAGTCATCACTACTAAAACCTGTGTCTAGAAAATAAAATCCAAGCTATTTCATTACAAGAAGGTGGAGAGTAAATACAGATCTCTTCAGAACATCTACAGAGTTTGACTTCAGTAACAGTGTTTTTAGCTAACTTGAGCACTTCCAATATCTGTAAACATCTGGCACAAAAGTATCCCAGGTAGTTCAACTGCTTGAAAAGTAATCCAACTTTGTGGTTCCAGTACAACACTACACAGCACGTGAATTTTGTTGTGCACACTAAATTTACTTTGAATTTAAAAGGTTACTCTTCAAATTTAGATAACTCCTGGGACCCATTTTTACAGAACAAACCCACAGCCAATGGGACAGCAGGAGAAGAATGCCGCACAAGACCAACTTACTGCAGGAGAGATAGCCATCTCTTAATTTGCATGCAGACACCAATAATGAACAGATTATAAAAGCAAGTTCAGTGACTAGATTTAGCACCGAAAATGAATGAGTAACAGCACCAACCACCCATAGCAAACTCATAAGACTAGAACTGTTATCCAGAGAGGTAATTTCTCTGCACAAGCACAAGTCTAAAGTAGCACATCACTTGTCATGTTGACTTTAGCAAGAGTGGTAAGTATTCCAACAGCAAAAAGTCCAAATTGATTACTGATACAGCTGTACTCACAGCTCATCCTCCCTTCCATATGTGAGAGCAAAAAATGGATACTCAAATTAAGGTAGATTAATTCTTAATACTTCAATACTAATTTGTCACAGCATCATGAGGAAAAAGTTTAAGTTGGCATCTTCATTATGCTAAGCATTTCCCTACGCATGGAGTCTTCATTAAAGAGCATTAAGTTTTTGACAAATGTCATGATATTTGTGCTTTTGCAATAAATTATGCAAAATTACAAATACAAATTAAGATAAGACATTGCAAGATCATTAAAAGATATCCCATCTGGATGTGATGCACACACAGAAATGCTGTACTAGATTTATGAATTCTGCAGAATTAAAACAATTGCTTTAATATTCTGGCAAAAAAAATTATATATAAAATATATATATTATATGTATACACACACACACACGTAAAATTTAATACAGCCCTTTCATCAGGATTAACAAGCTATGATTTGTATCTATTTGTGCCATTGGGCAATTTCTGTCTAACAAGGTACTGGTAGAGGCAAGTACTTTCCCTGAAGTGACTTCAGTTATTAGCAAAGACAAAAGAGCTGCTATCAGTCCCTATGAATAACTGTTAGAGGTCTGTACTGTGACATCTTTGATGTTGCTTTTCTTTTTTGGCTAATGACAGCATTTTTGACAAATCATGTAAGAAAATAATCTTAATGAAACATATTTACACTTCTTATAGGACTAAAATAAAAGAGAACAAAAAAAACTTACTTCTTGATTGTGTTTAATGATTATGTCTACTTTTTCTTCTTTGGCTTGACAGAGTTTCCTTTTCAGATCTTCAGCAATGTCCAACTCTGATGCACTGGTATTTTGTAGGAACTGTGACCCACTTTTGGCACTACATAAGCTGCAAAGTATGAATATTTCCAAAATGCATGAATAGTACTTATAAATTTTAACACTCCCTTCTTTAAATGACTAGATTCTGAGGAAAAAAAATGCAAAGCATTCACTTATGTAAAATTACGCTGTGTATTTGCTACCCAACTATTACTTTTAGAAAAAAGAGTTAGATGTAACTGCTCACGCAAGATATAGGATGTAGCTGTGGGCATTCAGAAGAGAGACACTGGCTGGATTTCCTAGAGTTGATGTTAAAATAACCATTATTTTATTATTTTTCATTTTCTTATTTCAGTTCAATAAACTTTCAGGACAGTTTCAATACATCATTACACTTCTCTTTGTCTCCTGCAGTAAGGCTCTTTAAAAAAAAAAAAAAAAAAAAACCATGAATTACTACGTCAAGACCACCTCTGCCATAGGACAAATGCAGACCTTTGCAACCAAAATATTTTATCTTTATATGTTTTTCAAATATGTATACACTTACTTTACATATATAAGCAATTGATTATGAACTACACAAATTAAAGGTCTACTTCTTTAAAATGCCCAGCATATTCATTTCAATTAGAATCTCAATTAAAACTGAAACTACAACTAATAAGATAGGCCCTTGCGGACCACAAATAATAATAAAATAATAAAAACAAGCACTTATATGTAGAATGGAAATTTAGTATAAAAATGATGATTTAATTAACTTGTTTGATAATTTCATATGCAATTACTGCTATTCAAGTTGACCATACTTTAAGTTATTTCAAGTTTTAAAGGTCATTTTTTGCACGGACACATAAAAAAATTGACATTAGCTGCTCCACATGAAAGCAAAAGTTGTCATGATCACCAAGAAATATACAGCCCAAAGAAACATGACTAAATTAACCACAAAATAGTCAGTTTCCAACAGACTTAAAAACAATAGAATGTTTATCTTTTTCTAACAAGTCCTAAATATTAATTACAGAAGTAACAGAATTTATTACTATTTAATTAGTTGTTGGTTAGGGTTTGAGAACTTTTGTTTTTTTAACTGAGTCTAAGTTTTTATACTAGGTTATCTTCTGTGAATGAGAACCCTGTGTGTTAATATGTGTAGCTGAAATTTTTTTCAAAAGACAAGAATGCTATGAAAGCCAGGGAATGTAACATAACTTTTTAACTATTAACTGTAATGACATCACTAAAAAGAGGATGACATTTTATTTTTTAGCCCAGGTCCAAAGATATTTTATCATACAATTACTATTTCCACTTTATATATCAATATGAAGTATATAAAACATATAAAGACTTAAGTTAAGTCTATTTTCACTTTAAAACAAGACAAAGTTAATGTCAGTGGTTTACAGGCTGGTTTGGCCCAATTCTGTAACAAACAGGGGGAAGGGGCGGGCTGACCCACAGACCCACAGCCTGGGAAAGGGAAAAGGGAAAAAGAGGAAAAGGATGAAGAGATGGGCCTAAAAACAAAACAGCAGCAACAATCTGAGGAGAAACAAACTAATTTACTAAATAAGATATTGGAATGCAAGATAACACACTATGAAACAATACAATATAATTAGAATTGGAAGTAATAAATCAAGTTAAATGAGAGAGAGTGTCCAAAAACTAAGGCCTTATCTAATGCTGAGGCAGGCTGAGACTAGAGATGAGCTGGGGAAAGCAAGTAATCAATGAACAGTTACTATCTTTCCCTCGGAGTGGAAACAGCAACAAAACAGCCAACAGTCCTCTGGGGTACATAGTTCTTCTTCTCTTCTGGGATAGCTACCCAGACCTGGAGCATTAACTCTTTAACTCCCAGTGCACTACAGGCTGTTATGATATGGAATACCGATAACCAAAAATCATAAAACCATGACACCTATGAAATCAAAATAACTGTATGTTACCAGTAATTTCCACATGGTGCCACTTCTTTAGCACATTTTGTATGTTTAATAAATGTAGGAGATCAGGACCATTAAAACCTGCATATACTTAGAGAAAATGCCAGGCACATTACTAGCTTTCTGGTAAGGTGGCAGAAAGAATTACTGTTATTTTAAATAATTCTTAGCTATGGCAGCAAGATGGGGTGATAAATCAAGCAGGAAACAAAAGAGATCTGAATGCTGTGCATTTCCAGAAGCTGTGTAAGAGCTTGTTTGCGGACATCATATAAATGTCCAGAGACTTCTCCTTCGCAATCCTGAAATGAGCTGCCCAGAGAGGTTGTGGAGTCTCCCTCTCTGGAGATATTCTACACTGTCTGGACATTTTCCCATGTGACCTGCTATAGGAAACCTGCTTTTAGCAAGGGCAGGTTTGGACACAAATCTCAAGAGGACCCTTCCAACCTTTATAATTCTGTGAGATTCTTCCTTCCATATTCACATGAAGTAGCGCAGAAGCGTTACAATATAAAGCTGAGGGAGGCTTAAATTAAAGACAAAAATTACATAAAATCCCTGTGTAGTGTTATAGTATGTATGTTTTGCAACCTAACAAGAATTCAGAGAAAGCTTTTTATTTCTATTGTCTTACATTAATAGTTCATTAATAACTGCTTTTGAACAAAAAAACATTTTATAAACTGCAGCTTTTATCAAAGGCACTGCCTTGGAAGTATTTTGAAGTTTCTTAGCGACACTCAAAACAACTTTTGAGTTCTACCCTGTAAAGTGCCTGTCTAACTCAAAAGCTTTAAGCTCCTACTCATTTACTAAGGTGGCTAGTTACAGTGGACAAAGAACATAATGGAAAAAGGTTTTTCACCCATCCTTCCATCTACATGTAGCAGAAAGCGTAGGAATTTTAACAGGGAGAATTTGTCTTATGTTCGACTTATCAGTGCAATCCTCAAAATTCCCCTACCTGAGGGAGTGGTCCACAGTCTGACTGCCTAACTCAAGTTTATATTCAAGGATTTTTGTTCTTTCTGCCTATGTGTGAGCAAGGCTTAAACTCGATCTTTTCAACCTCAACTAATACAGAATCATTCTGGCATTTCACATCAGCGTCCCGAACAGGAGACAGGAACTCCCTTTCTATGCAACTTATGTCTTCTGCAATCACGTATTCCTGTACATCAGATGGTCATTACAAATCTCTTTAGACAAATAAACCTCTTCGTATAATGACTATAATGGCATGACACAGATTTAATGCATCATATCTGCTTCTTCTGACTTATACAGTCTCAGGGAACTAGAATGATAACCACAGAAAGCTGAACCATAGTACCAGACTAAGACTCAGAAGTAAAACTCACCGTTCAGCTTCATGGTCAACATGGCTGACTGGAGAAGACAAATTCATTATGTCAGTCATGTAGCTTTTTAAGTCTATGAGCTCTGTGGAATTAAGATCATCTTCAACAATATATGTTTTAAGTTGAGAAGCTTCAAAGTTTCCTCTTTTCCATAAAATAAAGACATTAAAACCTGTAACACAGAGACATACTTTAGTTTACTTGGTGACATAATCTGTCAAAACAAATACTTTAATGAACAGCATTACTGCAGCACCATCTGAACAATTACCATCAACTGTAATTTGACAATTATTTTATTCAGTAAACACCTGCACTGTTAGTCCTCTGAGCCTGAAAGGTTTAGATTAAAAAAAAAAATTGTAGAAAATCCGCTATCAGTTTTCAGATAGACGCCAACACAAAATGCACTGTTTGCACAGATTGTACCCGTCACAACAGCCTTCACTCTTAAGAGGATCGCAAACTTGATTTCTCTTCAAAATAATTCTACGGGAGATTAACACTGTACTTTGTTGGGCTTTGTTTTGGAGGTTTGCCTGTTTGCTTTTTACTTTCTTTTTTTTCGTTAAGTAAGTCAATAACCAAGTGTCAGTGCAGAGAGCAACACAACCAGTCTTCTATTTCATAGATCTGGTACTTCCTACGCAGCAGTATTTCTCTTGCATGAGATGCATCAACAATATCAGAGAGCACAAAGGAGGAGAACCAAACTGTAACCCAGATCCTCTTTACTAGAAATTTAATCATTCAGTATCAGCGATAGAAAAAAAAAAAAAATCAGTATCAATTTCATTTTTATGACACAGACTGTGGATACATATATCTGTATCTATATACATACACACGCATATGTATCTGTGTGTGTATATATATATATATTTACTTCAGGTTGAGTACTAAACTCATAATTTACGAGCTCTTTCAATCAGTTAAGGTGAGCACACAGGACGAACACACAACATTCAGCACTCAGGCTAACGAGGCAAAGAACTCTGCAGTTCCCCGGCACCAAGGCACTCCTCTATGCCAGCCCACGCTAGCAGCACGCACCGTTTCCCTGCTGACACGCGCGCCCGTACCACAGCTCCAACAGGCCGTGGCCAACAGACCCTCACCGCGACGGGCTCAAAGACAAGAAATGCCACAAAGGAACGACGGTTCGGCCGAAGCGTGGCCGCCGCCCGCTCTCCCGCCTGCCTCCAGGCCGGCCGCCGCCAAGCTGAACGCCAGCCCGGAGCGGCGCCGCACCGCCGAGAAGCCCTGTTCCGCCATACCCGTAGCTCATCTCGTACCCTCGCACCCCTCCGGGCCTCTTGGCTGTTACAGTCCAGCTAGAAGAACGCGGCCCCACCCTGCCCCGCGCGCCGGGACACTCCGATTGCCGCTTCCTGTTGCGGCAGCTCCACCCGAGTCTGGAACGCAGTGCGTGGAAACGCTGTGCCCGGGCAACGCCGGCGCGAGGCGGGAGGGAGCCGCGCATGCTCCCCCCTCGAGCTCGCGCCGTCGCCGCCGCCCTCGGGCGAGTTAGACTCTGGCTGCGGCGCGCTCGCAGTGCCTGCTTCCCGCCGCGGCGGACGAACGTAAAATGGCAAAGTAATACATATCTAAAGCACCTTCCTAATTCCTTGCTCCCAAAGTCTTAATGTGTATCCACTTACAAGCTTGCTCTGGTAGCAAGGAATTAGAAAGGTGCTTTGGATATATATTATTTCCCTATCTATATGACTTGAATTTCCACAGACCCGGGGAGGTGTGGGTCCCGCTGAGCGGGATTGTATCCGAGCTCTCCCATTCCTCAGTCCTCTAACAGAATGTTGATCTGCATCTGAAGAAAACATGAATTCTGTGAAAAATGTATCAAGATGTCCACAGATTACCAGACAATCTGAATGAAGTACATAATCTACACAAGACCAAGTTAATCTCGAAAAACAGTCCAAATATGGGCAGATTACTTGAGAATACACAGCACAAGCTTTAACAGTCACAATTTTCCTCATGTTTGTGTGGAACTTCCTGTGCTCCAGTTATTGCCTGTTGCCCCTGGTTCTGTCTCTAAAAAGCCTGGTCCCATCCTCTTGAAACCCTCCCTTCAGATATTTGTGTGTGTTGCTAAAAAACTCTCAGTCTTCTCCACAGTCTTAGAATTACATAATCATTAAAGTTGAAAAAAAAAAAAACTCAAAGATCATCTAGTCCAACCATCAATCCATAACCTCCACTCCCACTAAACCATCTTGCTGGGTGCTGATTCAGGTTGCAGCTTGACATTTCCTCCCAACTTGTCAACTTACTGAGGGTGGACTCAATCTCTTTGTCCAGGTTGTCAAAGAAGATATTAAACAGGACTGGCCCCAGTACTAACCCCTGAGGATCACCAGTAGTGACCAGTTGCCAGCTGTATTTATCTCAATTCACCACCACTCTCTGGGCTCGACCATGCAGCCAGTTTTTCACCTGTGAACAGTACATCTGTCCAAGCCATGAGCTGCCAGCTTCTCCAGGAGAATGCTGTGGGAGACAGTCAGATGTTGAACAGACCCAGATCTCTCAGTATTTCCTCAGAAGAGAAATGATCTGGGACCCTGATCATCTTTGCTGGACTCTCTTCAGTAGTTCCCTGTCTTGAATGGACGAGCCCAGGAACAGACACAGTACTCCTGATGTGGTCTCAGAACAAGTCACTGAAGAGGCAACATAGATCCAGTGGATAGGGCATAGAATGGGCTCCCTCAATCTGCTGGCCACGTTCTTTCTAAGATACCACTCACTGTCTTGGCTACCAGAACAAACTGATGACTCATGGTCAACCTGTATTCACCACGACAGCTAGGTCTTCCACAGAACTCCTTTTCATGACATTCTAGCAAACCACCAGATGGGTCAGGTATGATTTCCTCTTGGTGAATACATGATGACTGCTCCTGATAATTCTTTTTAATTCCACTTGCTTGGAGATAGCATCCAAAATAAGTTGTTCCATCACCTTCCCAGGGATGGAGGTGAAGCTAAGTGGGCTGTACTTTCCCAGGTCCTTCTTCTTGCCCTTTTAAAAGACTGGAGTGACACTGGCTTTCCTCCAGACCTCAGGCACCTCTCCTGTTCCCCATGACCTTTGAGAGATGATAGAAAGTGAAACCCACTCCATCACTTTTGCTTGCTCCATCAGTATGCATGGGTGCATACTGTCAGGCCCTATGGATTTATGTGTATCCAGTTTGCCTAAATAATTTCTGATCAGATCTTCTTCCACCAAGGGGAATTCTTCCTTTCCTCACACTCTCTCTCTTACCTCCAGAGACTGGGATTCCTGTGGGGCAGTCTTAGCAGTAAACACTGAAGAAAAAAAGGCATTCAGAAGCTCCACTTTCTTGGAATCCTGCATTACCAGGGCACTCACCTCATTCAGTGGCAGGCCCACCTTTTCCCCAGTCTTTATTTTGACCTCCCTTACCAGATTTGATTCCATGTGGGCTGAAACCTTCCTTGTTGCATTCCAGGTAGTCCTAGTACAGCACTCCTGTATTCCTTCCAAGTAGGCAGACTGTCTTTCCACTGTCCATAAACTTCCTTCTCCCATAGTCACAGTCTAGAACATGTCACCGAAGAAACTACACAGACCAATGGATAGGGCACAGAATGGGCTTATAAACACAGTTATCCTCATCACAATTGTTACAGAAGGGATTCCATCACTTTACTGTGGTCTATGTTAATTTTAAGAACCAGTGTAGATATCCATGAAGATGAGCTGTACAAGGTTCCAGCCAGCTCTGCAGAGCTGTATGGGTGCCATGTTTTTTCAGTACTGGAAACACAGGACTGATCAGTCCCATCATCAGTACTGTGTGCTCTCAGCACTATAAGGAGCTGTGCTGCATCATCTATTCTGAATATTTTGGTTGTATTTGGTCTGGCAACCCAGTCTCCAGATTTTGTGTGCCTGCTTAAGGTGGTTGCAACAGCTGGAAGAGAACAGAATCAAGTCTTAATCTTTCTTTAACTCAGTCTGTTGAATCTAAGTGCTTGAAGTTGTGGAAAAAGGAAGAGAATAAATACATCAATATAGTTCTGATCTTAGCAGAACAGCAAGCAACAACTTGCTTCACTTACAGGCCGGATGCCAGCCTGCTGCTTTGCAAAGCAGCAAACTGACACTTGTAGGAAATCATTTGGAAGCAGTGTTTTAAACAGATGATTCAAACTACAAGCTCAAGAAATGCCACTGTTCACAAGAAGAACTGAACTGTTTTTCACCTCTGAAGTTTATTTATAGCTTGCAGTTATTTATCACCTACCAGGATACTAACTTCTTACTTTAGCAGGCAGCAAGTCTGGTGGAAGAGCCACAGATTCTATCTTTCAAAACGAAACCATTTGCTAAAAATTGGTGATCAACTCTTCTTAAAGTGTAATAGCATTGGCATGTTATGCTACTATCTTCCAACACAGTATCTTCATTGCAAAATACACATATTTTGTTATTGTAAGTTGCTTTGAACAATTTGTCTGCAGTTCTTCTGTTTACTCAACACACTAGTCTGTATTTGAAGTTTAGCTTCAGTCTATGTACTTAACAATGTACTAATGAGCCTGATCACTGGCAAAATATTGTGGAAACTTTTTGTTTCACTCTTAACATTGTATTCATTTTCTTTTAAAAAATGCAATAGGCTCAGTAGTCTCTTTTGAAGAACACCTTACTTACAGATGAAGCCAGAATCACAGAATCCTAGGGTTTGGGAGGGACCTCTGGGGATCATCTAGTCCACCCCTGCTAAAGCAGGTTCTCTAGACAGGTTTTGAATATCTCCAGAGGAGGAGACTGCACAGCTTGTTTCAGTGTTCTGTCACCCTGAGTCAAAAACTTCTTTCTCACATTCAAGTCATCTTGAGTTGCTTTTTAATTAGGAAGAATCAAAATATTTTCAGCAGCCCATCTGTCATCCGAAATAAAATCACTGAATTAAACACACAGAGGAAGGCTTCTGATTGACAGATTCGAAAGACCTTTTCCAAAAGCTTAGAAAATTGGAATACCTAAAACAAATTCTGAAAACATTGCCTGAAAACTAAGATGTGAACTTGTTTAATCTGATATGGAAGATGAACATAATTATATGACTAAACAGAACAACAACTGAGCCAAGGGAATTTCTGCAGATTGTCAGCTCTTGCATAGTAAAATACTAATATATGCATTTATTTTTTCTTCAGTAGCCAACACTTTATAACTTAGGAGAAAATAGTAAACTTTAACTACTGCTGAAATATGCATGAGTTGAAGGACCAAACCAAATAATTCTCTACCGACCAAGGCAGATGCAATTTTGCGTCTGTACTTGTACCTTCAGCTAAGCAATTCCAGATGTACAGCCTACCTTGTTTGTAAACAGCTACTGCCTCAAATGATCATCTGTTTTCCCAGAGGAGAAATTTCTCTCTCAGGTGTTGTTGATTGCCTTCTATTTTCTGATAAACTCTCGTCCAACTCTGTGGGAACTTTGCAGAGAAATAAAACAATCAAGAAAATCAACCAAATTTGACTCCTGGACTTCTTGCCACTGGAAAACTGCAGTTTCTATCTGTTCAACTGAGTAGGAGTGAAGTTTTGCTGTTAACATTTATAATTGACCTTTCTGAATAAACCAGGAAAGCCTAGAACACAGCAGGACTTCTCCAGTAGCAACTGCAGTCGTTTTTTTTTTTTTTTGGGTCTCAATTGAGTTTCAGTAACAAAACTAAAAGTAGGATGACAGTTCCTCTCAAGAGGACTTCCCCTCCCGCACCAATGTGGTGGGGCAGAGCCAGCAGAAAGCTAGTCTGTATGACTGTGCCTCAGGTCTTGTATCGAGGGTGGCACGAAATGGCAATGTCTGACAGTGTTAGATAGCGTGATCATGGAAAGACTGAAAAGTCATGGCATGTGCTTAATAGATAGAATAGATTATGTGCTTAATAGATAGAATATCTTAATAGAATAGATTCCATGCAGCCCATTCCCCCAGCGCTGGCAGCCCATCAGCACCAACGTGCTCAACTGTGACTTGCTGAGTGTGACCACAAGGTAGAGTCAAACGCACGTGTGAGCCGATGGGCCTCATAACTTTGAATACAGAGAAGGGCCAGACCCAACTAGACCGATAGTAAGGAAGAATCTATTTAATAAGCTGATTCAGCGGTGTCTGAAACGGTGTGAGAGGACTGTTTGGTGCTGACAGGCAAACAAGGCGGGTGCGGCCGGAGGAGGCTGCGGGTGCGCTGAGGAGAGCCGACAGCTCCGGGCTTAGCAGATGAGGGCTGCGAAACCGCCAGGAAGCGGCGTGCTGTAACGGCTTTGCGCGGTGGCAAAACACAAAAGGCGTATTTGGGACAACCACGTTTCCATTACTCAGACGAGGATGGCGATAATTAACTGCTCCTCACTTGCGAATGGGCGAAATTATCGGCCGGGCGGAGCCCGAGGACGAGTCAATGGATCTTATGCGGGGGTCCGGGAGCCTCAGCGCTGCAGGGCGAGCTGCCGCGGCCGCTAGAGGAGCGCGACCTCGCCGCCCTCCCACCCCATCCCTTCTCGCCGGTACAGCCGCAAGACCGCACCGCCGTTCCCTCCTCCCCCGCCCGGCAGCGCCTCGGCGGCCCCGCCCCCAGCGAGCGCAGGAACGAGCCACTCCAGCGCTGACGGGGGTAGGGGACGGGACGGAGCGGACCCGCCGACTCCCTCCTCTTCCCCGTGCGCGCGGACGGCGACCTCCCGGCGGCCGTCCCCGCCGCCTCTCGGACGGGCGGACGCGAGTAGCCTAGCAGCCGCCCCCCGGCCGCGCCGCGCCGTGCCCGCCCCCCGCCGCGCCGCGCAGGTGGTACCGCCGGGCGGGAGGAAGAGGAGCGCGGCGGCGCCGGCTGCGGGTGGAGGTGGGCTGTGGGGCGGGCGCCGGCGCAGGGGGGAGCGAGGCGTTAAAGCGCCGCGAACGAGAGGCAGAGCCTGGCCTGCGCCCGCTTCAGCGGCTGCGCGCCTTCGCGGGGGTCGGGCGGTGCGGCCGTGTGGCGGGAGCCGTGAGGGCGGGGACTGGATCTGCGCGTGGCCCGTGCGGCGTCGGTGCCGCGGGCGGCGTTTGCAGCCGTTGGATTCGGCGCGGGGACCCCGCGAGCGCGGTGCCGCTTCCCGCCCTCCGCATCCTCCTGCGGCGTGTTCGTGTCGGCAGCGGGGCTCTCGGGCGGAACGCCCTACCCGCGGCCCGGTCCCTGCTCGCGGCGAGGCGACGGACGGCCTGCACGGCGGTGAGACAACATGAGCCGAGATTTTAAACCCGGGGACCTCATCTTTGCCAAGATGAAAGGTTATCCGCATTGGCCGGCTAGGGTAAGTCCCCTCGGTCCCCTCTCCCGCGGAGGATGCGTCCTTCCCCCCGCCTCTCCTCCTACTCCCGCCGTCTCCGCGCCGCGCTGTCGGGCACCTGCGGGGAGCTTTGCCGCCGCGTGCTGCCGCCCGCCCCCTGTGCGGTGCCCCGGGCTGAGCCGACCACTGCTGCACTGCAGGCCCCGGGATCGCCCTGTGATAGCTCTCTCTAGCAACCGCCAGTTGTCCCAATTTGCGTAACTTTATTTTCGAAACTGGGGCTTCTGTATGGTGGCATAACAAACGCTGGAGCTGTGCAAGGACCGAATTATACAAAGCTACTGTTCCCAAATAACGGCTGTTCCTTTTTTTTTACCAAAGGAGAACACCAAATTGTGGTAGGGTTACTCTTTAGTACTGAAGTCGGGTATTTCTGTAGCTTTTCCTAGGAGAAACTGAACGTAAGTGCGAAGTTGTCCGGTCCTTTCTCCCTTCCTTAACGCCCCCTTGGAGTGCCGTGGCAAATCCTGTGGCTGCTCCAGGGCATGCTAATAGGCATGAACTTGTAAATTAGGCTAATTATGAACAATTTAGCTAAGATGCTTGGTTAAGAATTCGTGACTGTTTCCTTGGACAAGTTATCAGCTTACAGGTAGGAAGTGTCACTGTGCATTATAGTGAAGGAGAAATTGTTTTTTGAATGGATTGCTGCTTTTACCTGTAGCCAGCTCATCACGCCTCTCCTTAAAATAAAAAAAAAAAAAGGAAAGTGTTGCTGTAAAATGAGAAGTGTTGTCACTTGTCACTTCTTACTGACTACTAACATACTGTCCTCAAGACCTACTTTATTTCTCTGTAGCATCGTTACTTTTTTTTTTTAAGTGCTTAGCATTTTTAAGTATTTCCCTTTAGACTGTTATCAACTGTTGCCTGAGTTTAATTGTAGTTTGTCTTTTCTTTAGGTGGATGAAGTTCCTGATGGAGCAGTAAAACCTCCAACAAATAAAATGCCTATTTTCTTCTTTGGCACCCATGAGACGTAAGTCCTTTATACCTGAGGCCCTGTTTCTTTCATTGGTTCATGTTTCATTCAGCAGCAACTGAATGACTTATCTGAATGTTGTGTATTGTAAAACTGCAGTGTTCAGTAGTGTATCATCTCCTGAATTTATCTCTTCTGACAGGATATGTTACTTTCACGTTTGTTTAAGCTATTCAACCTGTAACTATACCATGTACTTCTTCCTTCTCAGTAGAGAAACAAATCCTACCCGAAGTGGTGTGAGTAAGTTTTTCTTTCTCCTAGAATGACATTTAATTATAGGTCTGTGTATACTTAGAAATTGTATTGAAAATCTGTTCTGAAAGAAAGTGGAATAAGGCTGACAACAATGAAGCAGATAGAACTTGAGGAAGAAGCAAATTGCCCTATGTTGGTTTCCATTTTATTTTTTTTCCCCAGAGGCATTTGAGCTCGTATTTGTTTGTAAGGTATTGAGGAAAAATGAGAACATATCATAGAATATCCCAAGTTGGAAGGGACTCCCAAGGATCATCGGCTCCAACTCCTGGCTTATCGCAGGACCACCCAAAGCTCAGACCTTATGTCTGAGAGTGTAGTCCAGATGCTTCTTGAGTTCTGGCAGCTCACTGTCTGTGACTGTGACTGCGTCCCTGGGGAGCTTGTTCCAGTGCTTAACCACTCTCTGGTGAAGAACCTTTCACTAATATCAGTCTGACCCTTCTCTGTTGTAGTTTCATGCCGTTCCTTCAGGTTCTTTTGATGTTCACCAGACAGAAAAGATCAGCACATGCTGATCTATTCCTCTTGTGAGGAGCAGTAGGCACTATGAGGCCCTCCTCAAGGTCTTCTCAAGAGTCTTCAGCTGCTCTGCGTATGTCTTCCTCTCTGAACCCTTCACCATCTTCTTTGGGCACTCTAATAATGTCATTTCTGTAGTGTGGTGCTCAAAACTGCACATAGTACTCAAGTTGAGGCAGCACCAGTGCAGTGTAGAGTGGAGTGATTTGTTGTTGATGCTCCCAACAATGCTAGGATTTTGCAGACACACATCTGTTTTGAGGGGAATGCATTCCGCTGCTAAGTTCTGTTGTGGTTCTGCCCTGTTGAGGAAGGGTTTGGGGTTGCAGTGTTTGAATACTGTCCCTTTACTTAATGAGACACTTATTTTAATTTAACTTAAATTTAAGCAGTACAGTAGATTATATTTATTCTTAATTCTTCTTCCAAGATGCTTTTGCAGTTAAAAATACAGTATTGTATAGTTTGTTTTCCTTGGTGATATGTATAGTTCTGGATTGATGTTGTACTTTAAGTAGTTGTTTCCAAGTTGGCAGACCTAGATTGAATGTAAAGGAAGAAGAGTTCGTTATCTAAAGTTTTAGAAATACCTCTGCAAATTTTGAGAAGCTTCATGGTACCTTTTAATTTTCAGTTAGATTTCTTGACTTGTACTTGGCTTTGGAATCTTTTGCTAATTTGCATGGGCAAATTTAGAATTCCTTTGTTATCATCCTTAACAAGATAAAGTTTTACTGCAGCCTAATTTTCATTGGGCTGTATATGGTCAGGGCAGTTTCACATACAATCTGCAGAGTACAAGGACATCCTTTACGTTGCAGAGTACTATCTGAACTGTCTTGTTCTTTATGCGTGTAATTTATGTAGTGCTCCTCAGAGTGGTAACAGATGAAACTCAAGCTTTTTGATCATACTTACTGTTGCTTACAGCAGATAACCTGTGGGTAACAATGGGAAGAAACCAGTTGGGTGAAAATGGAGAGTGCCTTTTCACAGTGCTTAGTTTTCTTTAGGTTTGTAGCAGTAAGCAGTGAATTAGCAATCTGTCAGAAATTAGTTAGATATAACAATTTTCTGTACTTCTTAATGAGAAAATCAGTTTGGTACACTTGTTCTCTGCTTTGCTTTTCACAGTTAGTTACACGTATGCACTCTGTACTGTATGATAAAGTATTACTTTAAGTAATGGCAAGTGTCTGAAAGCCTAAACAACTAGTTTAATCACATAGAATATCCATGTGTGTTCTGTGTAGTCTAGCTGTGTGTAGGAAGAATTATAGGGGGAAATATAAACAAGACTGACTTGAGAATAATTATTTGCTGTTTGCTAGGAGTAACATGAATTTAGTTTTGCAGTTTACTAGAAACAAGTATAAAGTAATAGTTTATTGCTATTGTTGGAGGTCTTTCTAAAAAACAGCTAAATCTCTTGCTGTTCGAGTGCATAGGTATATGCTTAAAGTAGGCTTTGGGGATTTGGGTGTTTTTATTTCTGTACTGTCCTAATGTGGCAGCACTACCCTTTTCTAAAGGAGTATCAAAAAGTAGGTATTTGAATGAAGGCTTTATTGCTATCTGTTGTGCTGGTAGATCACACTGTTGCAGAACTTGTGTCATAAACAAATAGAAGGTCACCTAGAACTGTAGTTTTAGATCCTTTATATTAGGGGAAATGTTTCTTTTCACTCTGTTTTTTTTGCTTATTTTTGGTGCATGAAAGTTTAAGTACACCAATCCAGTTTGTTACCTTTTCATGGCAGTTTTTTGTCAAAGCTTGAAGAATATGTGTAGACCTTGGAAAAACACTGCTAAGCGTGAAGAGAAGAAAGGAGGCAATGCTTACTGTCTTTCCAGTTTCTTTCTGTCTCCCTCCCCAGTCTTTTGGTCCCGATATGAGGACTTCTGCAGTACGTTTCCTTCCTGTGCTGGCTGAATCCTCTCTAACCATCTCTTCCTGTAAAGGGGTGTGTGCAATGCAGTCTGTTACACATGCATACTTTACACTTTTTGCACGTAGGTAAGCATTTTGCTGCTGGAGTAGAAGGTGCTTAATCTTTCTAGATCATAATGTTCTCTTTCAGCCTAGTAAAGTGTCTATCTAAAGTAGCCCTTCTGAAAGATGATGATGAAAGTAGTAGAATGGAGATCAGTACCATCTCTGTCGTTTTCCATGAGCTACTACCTCAGAAAGCAAATATCTGTAACTTTTCAGATAGTTGTCTTATATCAAACATGGCTGCATCTGAGAGCATAGCAAAGCTAAGATTGAACCACCGAAGTGTCTCCTTTTTTAACAGCATTGAATTGGTGCACTGAAATAATGACTTGAAATGTCTTGGGAGTAGAACAGGAGCTATATTGGCTTTATTCTTCAGCATAAACCAGAATATTTGTCCTCCGTAATTTGTTGTTCACTGTCTAGCTTAGAGAGAATAGTAGCATGGATATGATGACTTTTACATATGAGAAAAGGAAGGCTAATAGCTTTAGTTAAACAGTTCTAGGATAAGGGGTAGTGTTGTTCAATGTTTTTGCCTCTTTATTTGACAATGATACGTAGCCCAAAGAACTATACTGGGAGAGTAAATGAAAACAATTGGTATTTAGTTAATCAAGAATAGAACTGGGGAAGAGCCTTACCATAACAAACAGTTTAGAGTTTTTATTAAATTCTGTTAATAAAGTTTGTTTCCTTACTGAGGAAACTGAATTAATGCTGAGTTACACTGCATTCTTGAAGATTTTGGTGGTAAGTGCATTCAAGTGTTGCTTTTTTCCGTGTCTTAGACACTTAATATTCTTTTTCAGTTTGGTCTTCTAAATATATTGCTTTTAATTTAGTAACTTCAGGAGACTTTATGCATTAGCTTGGAACTGTTCTGCTTTTATTTGTTCTCTTTTATTACACTGTCAGGATTTAAGGATGCTTAACCTTAAATATTAAGCTTGTTTTTCTAAAGAAGCACGTACTCTTCTTGTTTCTTTCCAACTTACTTGGTTTGCCTCACAGTAGTTGGTTGTATTAACAGCTGCAATCTTAAAATGCAGCATTGGCTGCTTCTTGCCTGGATACTCAATACTTGAGGACGGAGAGAGGCTGTCTGTATGGTGCCAGTAATGAAAAACTTGGGCTGTTGAGAAAACTAAAGATGTATATGTAGCAGATTTTGTTGTGCTCCTAAGTTGTCTTTCTTGAATGTTTGATGCATATTTCTCCTTTGAAAAGGCTGTTTAAAACATGACATTTTTTCATGGTAATTTCTTCTGTATCTTCTGAAGGGCGTTTCTGGGACCAAAGGACATATTCCCATACTCTGAAAATAAAGATAAATATGGAAAACCAAACAAAAGAAAGGGTTTTAATGAAGGGTTGTGGGAAATTGACAACAATCCAAAAGTGAAGTTCTCTCATCAACAGGTAAGTTATGCAATCTTCAACTGTTACTGTACTATTGAGGGGAAAGAAAAGGGAAGAATGTTCCTTGCTGTAGGGTAATGAATTATTACTGTCACTCAATCATAGGTTTATTTTATTTTCTAATACAGGTTTTTTTCATGTAACTGGGGATTTCAGTTCGTGTATAAACACATGGCGAATCATGTTGACTGTTTCAGAAAAGTTGAAAGTATGTTTAAAACACTGCTCAGTCATGGTGAATGCTCCAGGTGGTACTGTAGTAGTAATAAAAATGATAGATATCTTTATTTCTCTCCTATGTGACATGCCATTTCTTTAACATTTAATCCCTCCTCTATAACATGTCCCAAATTACTGTCTCTTTACGTTAGAAGATGGATAAAGTGTTAATAAGCTTCTTACGTAGAGTCAGCAGAAAAGAGGATGTGCTCTGGATATACCTGTTCTCTGCTCCTGGATACAGAAAGATGCTAGTTTCCTGATCCCACTGAGAAAAACATATTAGTAAAGGGTGCTTGGGTTGTTTTGGTTTTTTTCTGCTATGGAAAATTGAGTCATTGAACTGTGTCCTCTTTACTTTGTGATAGTAGGCATACAGCCTGGGTGCTTGAGGGAGTTGTAACAATGTAAAAACATACAATTCAGTTATAGTTCACAACTGACTAATAATCTCTGTACGAAAAAAAAACCCAAACAACCGAACAGCAAGATCTTCCAGTGCATTTTTTTTTTTAGCATATCAGTATTTTCTCGTAATTTGTGCTTGTTTTCATAACATCTCAGACACTTCTAAATACTTTTTCAACTGGAGATAGACAAAACGTGTTGCCAGCAGGCGTATACATACTGATTTCTGAGTCTAGCACATCTGAAGATGTTCTTTGTAACTTTTCAATATCATTTGAAAACTTCAATCCAGCTTCTGAGGTAGCTCTTTAATAAACTGTGTGTTGTGGTAGCGTTCTCTCTGGAGCCACTGGATTGTTTCTTCCTATTTTCACTATTTCTTTATTTAAAAACAATAAAATAATTTCACAAGCAGTATTTAAATTCTGTTCTGTAACTGAACCTTAAAAATGAACTTTCGTGGGAGGTATCTTAACTGTAAAAGTAGATGGATTACAGAGGGACGGTAGTGACTCCTCCACTCATATATTCAATTTTACAGAATTTATGAAGTGATGTGGTAGATGAGGCGAAAATTCTGAAAAAAATTTGCCCTTAACTTCAAAAAGTACTTTGTTTTAATAGCCTTCCTGTTTTATCCTGTGCATTCTTTGGAGCAGATCTCAGTGACCTTATCTTTTACTTGCAGGCTGTTGAGATGGTGCTAAAAGAGAATACCTGTAAATGGCAGCCGCATTCTGCAAAAGAAATGAAATGCAAAACTGATTAAGGGTTACTTGATCTGACCTAAAACCACCTATAAGAGTCTACTTTAGGGAGAGTTCTTTGGCAATAGTTGATGCTTTCTAGTCAGTCAGTCATGACTCCCCAAAGATGTCATTTCATGGGAAAACAAAACAACCATTGAGTTATTTTTCAGAATGGAATATTACATCACTGTTGCTTCAGAGCACAGATTAGATGGAAAAATCTGGCTTTATCCACAAATAAAATTGTAGTGATATTTGTTTTTTTTTGTTTCAGTTTTACTTGTTTTCATCTTATGTGTTCATATGAGCTTTATTTTTTTTTTCTTACTTCACAGAACGATGTACAACTCACAAAGCTGGGGTTTCAGAATTACCTTGTTTCACGTCCTTGTCGGTTCCCTTGGTGTTTTGACTACACTGCAGCTCTCCAGTTGATGAGGGTGTTGCCTTAGTATCACAATCTCTAAGCTGGGGAAATGAATGCATACAGGTTCTTCCTCCTCATAAGAGGACGCTCTTCTGCCTAATAAATAAGAAATAATCTTTGTTATTGTCACAGTTAGTAACTAAAGACTTTTTGAAAGTAGTAGCTCAAGACATCTTAATCTGGAAAGGAAATAGTTTGAGTATTTCATGTAATTATTGGTATGGTTTGCATGAGACTTCTATGTGAAGTAGGTTGGTAAAATGAGGAGGCTTGAAAACCAAAAAGGGCTTTTAAAGCCACGAGCAACAAAACCCTCAAGTCAGGAATTCTGAACAATTTAGGTAATTAACGCAGGGGGATTTTTTGTTAGTGATGTGCACAAGGAGAAACAGAGACACTTGTGAAGAATACATTGGCTTTCATCTGTTGCTTCTGCTTCCCCATTACTGTCCTCTGGTCCCTTTGGCATATGTAATAGTCCCTAGTGGAGGTGTAGTTACTTTGCTTTTGCTGCTCCTTGTTTCTGTCTTCACCTGTGGGTGGGCTCCTCCAGGACTGTGGTCCCCTCAAAGGTGTACCTTTTTACCCCCACTCTCTCAGCTTCTCTGGGCTCTGGCCTGACTGGGAGCACTCCTCCTGTGCCTCCGTTTTTCTCCTCAGTACCTTTCCTACTCTGGCCTTTTTTCTGCCTCAGTGTCCCTCATGCCCTGCATGGGCATTAGGTCTGTGATCAGGTAACCCCTTCCTCTTTATTTCTCCTGCCATGCTTGGTCTCTGACCTTACCATTGGTTTCTCTCCAATCTGGGGCTGTCACCTCCTTCCCTGAGCCTTTCTCCAGCAGTGCCCTCGGCCCTGTGCTGGGCCCAGCGTGGGCTTTCAGTGAGTGCAGAGCTGGAGCAAGCTGAGGACAGCCCCTCAGGGCTCTCCAGTGACCTGGGACACAGACTCATAAACCTGCTCCTATGCCCAAGGTAGTGTGAAAAAGGGTCAGTGTAGGGAGCAAGTTATCTTGAAAATGAAGACAGCTAGTTGGCCGATGATTTGGAGGAAGGGCTACTTAAGTAAACTGTAAAGTGGAAAACTTTTTCTAGAATATCTTGAAGTAGGGCAGTTTATTATTGCCTAATAATATGTTGTGGTAGTCCAAGTGAGTAAACATGTATTTCTTAGCTATGTTCTTGGAGATGAACGTACCTTAAGTTATTCCCTTTGTCTGCATGTGACATACATATTACTGTTTGGTGTTTTAAAAATAAATAAATAAAATAAAATAAAATTAAAAAAAAAAAAAAAAAAAACAAGAAACCCCCAAACATTCTTAGAGTTAAGCGAAGGACAGTTGCAGGACAGCAGGACAGTAGCAGGGAAGACAGTTCCATTGTCAGTCTATAAATGGAGCGTTAGTAGGCAATTGTGTCAGGCCTCACAGAACATAAGTTTAGAGGGGAAGTAATCACATGGACAAATTGGCAAAATTGAACTTTTATTTTGGATACAAGACAATATTAAAGTGCCAGACTTGTCAGCTACTTATAGGGAGAGATGAACTTACATTTTTTTAATCTCTTTTTGGGTGTATTTTTTCTTGATAAGTTTTTCTGATAGTGGCATTTTTTGTTGAACAGCCAGAGCTAGCTGGAACGTACTGAAAGCAGTAGTAATGCATACCAGATGTTGCTTATAACTGCTAGTAAGGGAAGTGGCGGGTAGAAAGGAGCTTGTGGCTTGGGCTGAAGTCCAAAACCACATCCGCAAAGGAGGAATTATTAAAGAGTCAGGAGAGTTCTGCCAGCTTTGTTCAAAGGATATTTAGGAGTGAGAATGCTATTCATAAAGTAATGGAATGAAAAAGAGTCATTCTGAATTCACCTCATCTATTTCTGTCTTTGACTTTCATTTTTTAGCCTTTGTTATGTTTTCTTTGCTGATGTTTTCAGGAGCAGGTAGCTCTTTTTCACTTAGATTAAATGCTTTTAAAATGAGCTTTCATTGACAGTAGTCTTAGAAGTTGAATTCAACTGAAACTTAATTTTTCTTAATTATGCATGAGAAAAATCTTTCTTTGCAGTACTTTTATCTTTATTGCATCAGAACTTGAAAGTATTATCGCAATAATACAACTTCAAACGTGAGGGAAATGAAAAAAATTATAGATTCCTGGAGTTTATTAAATGTTCCTTATGGTGATGTTTTCTTCAGTGGCTTACAAGTGATAGAATACCTCTCACTGTACTTATTCTGCAGTCCAGGAATTCAATTACATTTCAATTGTGATTTCTCTATTGAAGTCCCATCCAGCTGTTAACACATCGATCAAAGAAACTATTCAAGAAAGCAGTCAAGAGGCTGCGGAGGGAAGTGAAGAAAAATCAGGAGCCAAAAGGAGAAAGCCGTCTATCCCCAAAGTAAGTTACTTAATTTGTGTTTTGTTTTACTAGAAGTTTTTCAAGTAGAAATTGTATTGCTAGATTTTCATTAAAGTATATAGCTTCACTGCCATAGCTGCATTGCCTTTGCTTGTTTCTATTCTTCAGCGTATTAGCATTTTATCCTTCATATACCTTGCAGGCATTTTGCATGCTTTTCAAAATTAATTTCGTTCTGATCAATATTTCAAAGTCGAAATACACTTTAGTACATAGAGCATTTCTTAAGCATATGAGACTCAAAATTATCTCCAAGGTTTAACTTTACCTTCTTTTCACTGAAGACTGTTCAATATCATAGTCTGGTGTAACTCTCCCTTCTTTTGCAACTTAATCTTTTTTAAAAACCTAAAACAGCATTAGAGCCGATCTAGGCTAAAGGGGTTTTTCAGTGTATTTGCCTGAGTAACTTTAAGTCAGTTTGAATTATTACACACTTGTGATGTGAATGGATATTGAAGGTAATAGTACGTAATGGGTAGAAAAGATAAGCTGCGTCAATTGACGGATGAAGGAAGTGTCTTTTGAAATGTCAATAGTTTATACAGACAAGGTTTAATTTAGGTGCTTTGTAAAATTAAAACCTTCTGAAACAAGATTGTGTTCTTAAGTATACTGTATTTGTACTAAATAAAATGCCTTTCTACCTGAAACGTCTTAGCTTACTGCTGCTGTACATAGTCCATATTTCGAGAGGAATCTTCCTAGCTTACCATGCATTTAATGATAATAACACATGATAAAACCGTATCACATAGTTTTTAACTTTCTGCCCTTGAATATTTTGTGTAATTCAATGTCTTTTACATGTAGTACAGAAAAGTTGCATATTCTTAGTTTTCTTAGACCAGAATCCTAAAATGATAAAAACTGAGAAGCAGGTGAAACTGATAAGTTTATGATGTCTCATAATTCTAACTCACTTCTAAGAATTGCTACACTATGGGGCAGTGGGTGCTTTTAATTGTCAAACTCTTTTGTACAGACTTGCTTTATTCTAAGTTTTCCTTTTGATTATTTGCCAAGTTTTAGTGTAGCTCTTTTGCAGGTGTTTGCAACTGTCCTTCAGTATTGATTCACATTTGAAACTGAAAACTTTCCAATGTGCTTAATAATGCGTAGTAAATCCCTTGTGGAGGACTGGTGTCTAGGAGCCCTAAGCTTATTTTCCAAGAAAGGGAAAAAGACCTGTTGAGTTTAGTAAATGAACAAAATATTACTATGCTTTTACTATACCAATATGTAATATCAGGAGTTATCTATGATTCTATGATTGTTTGTGGATTGAGACTGAATATATTTGTTTCTACCAGCTTCTTGTTGCTTTGATAGTTCTTAGTTTCTTGGAATGGTTTGTGTTAAAAGAGACTGTTAAGATCATCTAGTTCCTCCTGCTACAGGCAGGGACAACTCTTGCTTGACCAGGTTGTTCTGAGCCCCATCCAGCCTGGCCTTGAATGCTTCCAGGGAGGGGGCATCCACAACCTCTTTGGGCAACCTGTTCCAGTGTCTCATCACCCTTACAACAAAGAATTACATCCTAATATCTTGTCTAAATCTACCCTCTTCCATTTTTAAACCATTTCTCATCCTGTCACTACATGGCCCTTACAAGAAGTTCCTCCTCAGCTTTCATGTAGGCCCCCTTCATATACTGGAAGGCTGCTATAAGGTCTTCTCAGAGCCTTCTCCAGGCTGAAGAGCTCCAGCTCTCTCAGCCTGTCCTCATATGGGAAGTGCTCCAGCCCTCTGATAATCTTTGTGGCCCTCCTCTGGACCTGCTCCAACAACTCCATGTCCTTGTGCTGGGTGCCCCAGAACTGGATTTGCTACTCCAGGTAGGATTTCATGAGAGCAGAATGAAGGGGTGGAATCACCTCCCTAAATTCCTGGTAATGCTTCTCTTGATGCACCTGAGGATAAGGTTAGCCTTTTGGGCTGCAAGTGCACATTGCTGGCTCATGTTGAGTCGTCAGCTAACACCCCCTAATCCTTCTATTCAGGGCTGCTCTTAAGCCATTCTCTGCCCAACATGTATCTGCTTGGGATTGCTCTGACCCAGGTGCAGGACCTTGCACTTGGCCTTGTTGAACTTCATGAGGGTGGTTGGTATGGCCCACCTCTCAAGCCTGTCCAGATCCCTCTGGAAAGCAACTTTTCCCTGTAGCGTGTCAACTGTACTACTCAGCTTGATGTTAGCTGCAAACTCACTGAGGGTGCACTCAATCCTACTATCCATGTCACCTACAAAGATGTTAAATAGCACCACTCATCATCGGTCTCCACTTGCTCATTGAGCTGTTGACTGCAACTCTTGAGTGCAACCATCCAGCGAATTCCTTATCCAGTCAGTAATCCATCCATTAAATGCATTTTTTTCTCCAGTTTGATGACCAGGATGTCATGCAGAGCAGTGTCAAATGCTTTGCACAAGAGCATGCAAATGATGTCACTTGCTGCTCTTTTTCTTCCACTGAAACTGCAACTCCATCTTAAAAGGCCCCCAGCTTTGTGAGGCATGACATGTCATTGGTGCAGGCCATGTTGGTTATCACCAATCACCTCATCTTTCTTTTGCTATGCTATGGTAGGGCCTTCAGGAGGATCTGCTCAATGATATTGCCAGGCACAGAAATGAGACTGATGTGTATGTGGTTCCTTGGATCTTTTTTTCTCTTGAAAAGAAGGATTATGTTTCCCTTTTTCCAGTCAGTGGGAACTTCACCAGGCTGCCATGACATTTCAAATATGATGGATAGCAACTTGGCAACTTCATCTGCCATTTGCTCAGAATGCATGAGTGGATCTTGTTGGGCCCCATGGGCTTGTGTAGCACACGTTCTTCAGATGTTCTGAAACGTGATTTTCACTTACAGCAGGTAGATCTTCCTTCTCCAAGTTCTTGCATTGCTTTCTGCAATGTGGGTGGTGTGGCTAAAGCCCTTGCTGCTGAAGACTGAGGCAGTTTAATACTAGCAAATTTTGAAGAATTATGTGATTTATTTCTTGTAATTACACTTCAGAAACACTTTATGTAATTTTATGGTAATATTAGTAAGCGAACTTCTCTTTCTCTTTCTTGTGAATGCACTGCTGGTGAAAGCATTTGTTACCCAACGTTTGCTACTGCAAAGGGAAAAGCTTAAACTTTTTCTTGTTCTGAACTGATTCATCGCTTTGCTTCACTGTCAATGTATTCAGCAAGTAGCTTGTGGTACTGGGGATGGCAGTGGCTTTATGCGTCATGTTCTTACTGAGAAGAGCTTCCTGTCTGTTCTGAGCTGATAGTTTGATACAGAAAGACCAGATTCGGCCCTTTAAACACTAAGAAAAGTCCTGATGTGATGGATTCATGTAATCGGTTTTGATCAATTTAAGGCAAAATATGAGCAAACTTGCTCTTTTCCTTTTGATATTAGTGTATCTTGTTTTTAATCATAGAACTTTGATTTCTTACTGTTCTAGTGTACAGTGATAGTCTTATTGTTGCAACCTGAAAAAGTACAAGCAAACTAAAACAGAACAGTCCTGAGTGATACTACATATTTTTAAGTAATCATCAGTATTGCATGATAGTCTACTGCCTGAGCTGCTCTGTTCAATTTTGAAGTTTTAAGAGCTGTTGCTGCTATTAAAGTAAATTTTGCAATAGTTGGGGCAAGTCAAGAAGATGAAGTTAGGAAAAAAGAAACACCAACAAGTGTAGGCTGCAAGGAATTGACTAGAAACTTTGTGTTCAAACCTAACTTCTCATCTTAAAATACTAGTTCTCTTCTTACTTAAAGTAAGCAAATAGAAGAAACTGTGTGAAACGCCTGGGTTAGATGACTTTATCACTAATAATTGTCTGAAATAAGATAAATACCTTGCATGTGATCTGTTTACTACATGAAGTCGTTCTTTTGTAGAGTTTGGACTTTGTTCAACATGGTCTGTAATTCTTCCTTGTTTGTATGTGCAGATAGATCTAAGTGAATCTTGAATTTATTTTATTAAGAAACACCATTGTGACTGAGTTAATCATATCTGGAATTCACTTGAATGGTGTGAACAGTTAGAAATACTCTTTTAATAGTAATGCAGTGAAGTAGCATAGTTATGTTATCACAGACACGAAGTGGACTTGAAGACACAGTGGTCTGCAGTATGTGAAAGTGGTCCTGCCATTAGTTTCAGCGCGTATATAAGAAAGCATGTATGTAGACTGAGAGTGAAAAACAGCATGATGATTATTGGTATGTTCTCATTTAACATTTTCTTACTTTTTCATATGTTTTTGACTGTGTATTGATTCTGTTTGCAGTTATCCCCTAAAGAGGATAACAACTTACCTGCAGAAACTGAAGCAGAAGAAAAGGAGATGCCTACTACAAAGGAAGATGATGTACCTTCTGAAAAAAACAGCAAAGAAGTATGTGAAAGCTTTTACTGTGCACCAAATAATATTTTAATATTACATCAGTTAATAGAGAAATTTTATGTGCTGGGAAGCCACAGCTACTGCTAGAGTGACAGTCTCAGTTTGATATGTAAAACTTACTGTGTATTCACTCTCATTGAAATTAGCAGGAATAGCTTTCATCAGGTAGATAAATCAGATTAAAGTTTACTAAGATCAGTTTAAAAATTGGGGGAACAGTGTTTTCATCACTCCGTTGCAAATGCAGCATTTTTTTTAAAGGACTAGATAAAGAGACCAGTTGCTAAACAATGTTTTAAATAAAGGTATGTAGTAATGTTGTAGCCTATCTTACTTCTAACTTTTCAGTAGGAAATCTTGGTTACCGTATAATGATATTCAAAAGCAGGAAGTGTCTTTATGATCATTTTGTGTAAATTATATATTCCCGATTCAGTTGTGGGAAGAAATAAAACAAACTAGATACATGGTTTTGTTTGTGAAAAAGATCCCAAAAACTTATAAATATATCAGATATATTCTTTTCCTAAACTCTTAGCACCGTTTTTAATTTCTCACAGGGTGTGGTGAAAACAGATGATGCTTCTATTCCCAAAGTTGCTAGAAGAGGAAGAAAAAGAAAGGTAGCAGTATACTTAATCATTTTTTATTTAAATTTAATTTTAGTAGTTTAATTTGAATTTGAAACTACTCCTTTTTAAGTTCTTTTTAAGTTGATGCATTAATACTGACAGCAGGGATGAATGCAGATATTTACTTGTGGCCTGGTGTGTTTGCCACATAAATTACTGTCATCTCCTTCATGAAAGATCTACATTTGTGTATTTCTACAAAGGCAACTTAAATTACATAAATTTTGAAGTTTTAAAGAAGACCTTATTTGAAAAAAAAAAAAAACCTGCAAAAGTAAATCTGAAGTAACATTCAAGAAAATGTCTAGTCTGAGCAGCAGGGAGTTGAAAATATGTGTAAGTGTGCATATACCTGATAATTGTAAATGGGAGAGAAGCCTCTTAGATGACATCAAAACAGATCTTGTGCTTCACTTCTCATAATGCACTCAAATCATGGCTGTAATGTTTTTTAGTTTTGTTTAATATGACATAAACAAAAATCAACTATAAGGCATTTCAGGCCCAAGATGCCTTCTTCTGTAATGCCTGGCAGCTTGAGTTGACGGATTTGTGTTTGGTGCGTGCTATATGTGGTAGGCACGTTAACCAAAAATTTATGTACTGCTGGACATTGCTGGATCAGAGTGGTTAACATTGAAAGGGGTTTCTGGATCCACTTAGGCCATTACCTCTCCTCAAACACAGACACCCAGAGCAGATTGCCCAAGATCGTGTCCAGGCGGGTCTTGAAGATCTCCAGGGTGGAGACCCTGTGGCCTCTCTAGCAACCTGTGCCAGTGCTTGGTTACCTGCACAGCAAGGAAGTGCTTCCTGTAACAAAACCTCACATGTTCCTTTTTGTGCCTGTTGCTTCTTTCCCAATGCTGGACACCACTGAAAAGTTTTTGTCCTCTTTGCACCTTCCCTTCAGGCTTTGATAAGGTGACCTTTGAGCCTTTTGTTCTCCAGGCAAACAGTCCCAACTCTTGGCCTCTTCTCACAGGAGTTCTGGTTTCTTGATTGTCTTGATAGCTCTCCAATGCACTGTTCCTGGTATGTTTGTGTTTCTTATTCACTTCTGGGCACCCCACTACAGTGTTACAGCTGCATCTTCATGAACACTAAATAGAACAGAAGGATTCCTGTCTCTTAACCATTAGTTTTCTTAGCTGCAAGGGCTCATTGAGTTGTATTTAACTTAGAGTTCTCCAGGGCCTGCAGGTCCTTATCTGCAGAGCTGCTTTCCAGCTGAGGGACTCCAGTTTCTGAAGTTGTTCTTCCCTGTGTGCAGGACTTCTCTCCTTGTTGGATCTCTTCAACCTGTAGAGGTCTCTCAGGATGAGCTGTATAGCCTCCCCACAGTTTTGTCTTGTCTGTGAATTTACTGAAGGCATGTTCTGATCATTACAGGCCAGCACTGAGACTTTGCACTGCTGATCACTATCCTCTGCGCCTAGTCATTCAGATAGTTTTCAGAAATCCACCTCACTGTCTGCTCATTCAGCCCATGCTTTGACAGTTTCTTTTATGCGGTGCATAGTCACAGTCCTTAAGGAATTCTAGGAAGGAGGACAATATCCACTACTCTCCTCTTTGCCATCAAGCTAATGATGGCATATAGGAGCTTACTGAGTTGGTTTGGCCTGACCTCCCATAGTCTTTATTAACTACTAATGACTTGCTTGTCCTTTGTGAATCTGGAAATAATTTCCTGGGTTTAGCTGTTCAATCACTTTCTCGGGAAAGATGCTGAGACTGACCATCCTGGGACCTCCTTCTTGCCCTTTTTTGAAGATAAAAGCAGTGTTTGCTTTCCTCAGTTGCCACAGCTGGGCAAAGCTTATAGAAGAGTGGCTTTGCAGTTCCATCCACCAGCTCCCTCAGAACAAGCTTCAATGCCATTGGATTTGCAAGTGTCCGGTTTGCTCAGGAGTTCTCAAACTCGATCCTCATCCACAAAATGTCTGTCTTTCTTGCTCTGGTCTTTCAGTTTGGCCTCTGGGACCTTGGATACCTCAAGGTTAATCTTGCTTGTGGAGACAGAGGCAAAAAAGGGATTCAGTTAGTATCTTGGCCTTTACATTTTCCCCAGAAACCCCAGTCTCCTTTTTCCTTCAGCAGAGGACCTAATCTTTCCCAGTCCTTCTTTGTCATTGACATTCTTCAAGATACCCTTTCTATTGCCCTCTTCATATCTTTGGTGAGATTAGATTCTGTCTGGGCTTCAGCTTTCTTAACTTGGTCCTTGGCTCTTGTGATAATGTCTCTGTTCCTCCCAGGCTAGCTGTCCTTGTTTCTATCTTCTTTCTGTTTGTGTGAGATCCTTGTTCATTGATCTGAGCTTCTTTGCATTTTTGCCTGAATTCCTTTTTGTTGGGATGCATTGCTGTGGAACTTAAACAAAAAAATGTAATATTTCGAGGAATGTGGTTTAGGCTTGTGGCTAGAAAAGAACATTGGCTGTGCAGTGATGCAGCCTTGAATGTGTACTTTATCTTCCTTGAAAGGAACATGGTGTTCTCTTTGTCTTGGAACTGTTTTTTGTTTTAAATCTTAATAGTTATTTTTCTTTCTTAAACTATGTGAGATAAACACAGATATGATTTACTTTAGTCATGAGTTAAGTTTGTTCTCTAAAACAATCTCCAATTATGACTGCATCCAGGAAGAATATAAACATGTATTTGCTGCTACTTTTTCTGTTGCTGCTGTGATGTACCTGTATCCAGAACACTAAATTCTTGAGAGTATTTTCTCCTGTTAGTTTTTATTAAGATTCTTTGTATCTGCCGAATAAAATGCTTCTGAAGGAGATGCCTATGCATTCCTTCAGATGTTCTTTTGTCATAAGTTCCCCCCCCCTTTTTTTTTTTTTTTACACAACCAGGCCCCTCTAAGATGACTGTATTGATGAAGTTCATAATTTCTGGTTAGTTCAATTTAGCTTATGATTTTTTCTGTTGCAGATAATTAGCTACAGAGCAGGTACTTGAGAAGCTTCATCTGCTTTCATGATGTTGTGATATATCTGAGAGATTATACCATTTAAAAGAGTAATATTTATGTATAGGGCAAAATGAATTTACATCCTTAGAACTGGGAAACGGGGTTTTGACAGTCATTACCAATTTAAGTATTTAATTTATTCTTACATTTTTTGAACTGAGATTTTGGGGGTTTTTTTCTTCATTTTCTGACAATAAATGGGCTGGTTCGGGCTGTCTGAAACATTACGTAGTTATAGTAAGTAGTTATGGAATGGAGAACATGAAGCAAATGATTATTAAGTATAATCTACTACAAAATTTGGATTTTTTTTTTACTTAGAAACAATAGAGTAATAATGAATGCATTTAAAAACTGTTGTCCGAGAAAGTAGTTGAGAAGGTGGTGCTCTGTGTTTTTCATTTGGGAAATATATTCTTTAAACTAGGCTGAAAAACAAGGTGAAGCTGAGGAAACAGCAGTAGTGGCAACAGCAGCAGTGGTAGCAGCAGCAGCAGCAACTCCTGTGACTGTATCTCCAAAAGTAAGCCCTAAAAGAGGAAGACCAGCAGGTAATCATAAAAGAATAATGTTTTGTCATGCTGAAATACCTTAATATAAGGTATTTTATACCTTAAAGAGGGTTTACTGTATCTTTCCTGTAAACTAATACAGAGTATAGATACCATTAATTGTAAAGAGAAAATATATCTCAAACTTACGAATTTAGGACGTAAATGGATTTAAATTGTGAGCATTAGTACTCTGAGTAAGGCTTACTGTTTTGGGGTAGGAGAGTCACCTTCAGAAAGATATTCTTCGTAGAACACTCATAAAAATAGACTGCAATAAGATTCCTCTGCGCATTGTTGATTTATGAAGGTTTCTGTACTTACAGAAAGCTATAGAATACTAAAATTTTTGTTAGAACATCCTTAAAGCATGAGTAAGAGAACTGAGGGAAGACTGTGCCTGTAGGTGGAGCTGAGAGAATAATAAAAGCAAGCAGAGAGCAGGAGAGACTTGTTCAATTAAATACATAAATCAATCTGTATAGATTGACAGTAAAAGGAAATGAAAATTCAGCTACTTTATTTTAAACTCTATAATTTGAAACATTTACTTAAAATTCTGCTGTCATTGTTTTTTGTTTTTCTTTCAAGGTAGCAATGATCTGATTTATTTGAATTTCTGTGCTGAGCTTGTAGATACTGTAGATATTCTTGAACTGACTATAATACTGTTTTTGTAGCAATACATTGCCTGAATGTCTAGTCTGGGAAACAATAGTTTATACTCATCTGTATCTACTGACAGCATAAAAATAGCTTGCAGGAAGTACAGCCACAGTTAAACTGACTTAATTGCATTTATCTTGGAAGCTATGAAGAAATTAAGTATCGCTCTAGTCCACAATTTCGTTATATTACTAAATGTACTTTTCAAATATTTGCAGTTGTTTTTGTCTTAAAACATATTGCCTCTACTCCCTACTGTCTTAAGAGCAGGAATCTTTAAGAGATGCTTTTGACACTGGTATAAAATTACCTTATCCCAAGATGTACTAGGAAGCATTTTCTTATGCTGATATGGTACATGCATCTCTTACTTAATAGTCCTCAAGACTGACACCAGCAGGAATTTAGACACTAACATTTCCTAGCCACATGCTTACTGTGATCGGACAGACAACTTCAGCAAATTAAAAGCAGTGTACTAAGTGTTTTTGTTTGACGGAATCCGAAGGGCATAAGTGCCAAGAAGGCAGACTATTTGTCTTGCTATAAAAATGTGGTGAACCGCAAAGTTTTCCTGTATACTTAGGCATGGTGTTAGAACATCTTGAAAGTAGTTTGCTAGCAAGAAAATTAAGAGGAACTCTGGGATGTACCTAAAATTACTGATGGTAAACAGATGGCATGTAAATATGGACAGGAAGTGACTGCTTCTAGCTTATTTCTGGTCTTCCCCACTTCAGCTTATTTGTTTCACGTTGTGTAACTAATACAAGTCCTAAACACATCGCATAGAAAGTGGAAGAATTGATAGTTTGGACCTGTCATTGAAAAATCAGTAATGTATGGAATAACTTAAGTTTTCTGAGATTTTGGTTAAAGCCTCGTACTCTTGCCATTTCATGTAATAACTATCTGGATCCTTTGAAATTTGTAAAATATCAATATTCTGAGAGTAGCTTCTGACAATCTTTCCTCGTAGACAGGGAATAGATAGTGGCTGTGGACTAACAAATCATTTTCCTTACTCTAGCTTCTGAAGTAAAAGTTCCAAAACCGAGAGGGAGACCCAAGTTGGTGAAGCCATCTTGTCTTTCTGAAAGTGACCTGTGAGTAATTTGTTTTTATATAAAGTTTCTTAACTATTAACAACATTGTTCCTTGCTAAGACTTCATAGTTCTTACTTCTTAAATTCAAACTTCTCTCCTGACAGTATGATGAATTCCAGCCCTGTCTGCTGCTTAAATTTCTTTTTTTTTTTACCTTCCTTTTTACTTGCACAAAGCCCCTAGTGATTCTCATAACTGAAGGAAAAGTTCAGCATTAGCATAATCTTCAGTAGGTTATCAAATGTACTTCAGCGTATGTAGCCTGAAATAATACAATTTAAAATATTAAAGTGTTTCCAGTTTGAAATATTCCTTGCTCTTGCATGCCAATGCAAGTAGAGAACTTTGTCCATTGGCTTTTGGATTTTGGGTCTATGTACACATTTTCTGCTTCATTAAGACCTCCATATTATTAATACTTTATTCTTTTGTTTTGTGCAGGTAATGGACTAATTTTAGAAAAAGGCTTGAGTGTTTCTGGAAAGTCATTAAATGAACTGAGTGAATTAACTTAAATATTCTGTAGTTAAAAAAAAAGAAAAACACCTTCCTGAATTAAGACAATGTGATTGTTTTTTAAACTCACTGTTGATATCTGATGTCTAAATACTGTTCATCTGTCAGTGTTAATGAGGAGGAGAAAGGAAAGAAAAAAGGACCAGATGAGAAGCCTAAAAAACAAGTGAAGAAGGATGAGGAAGGTCAGAAAGAAGAGGAAAAACCAAAGAAGGAACATGATAAAAAAGATGGAAAGAAAGAGGCTGAACCAAAAAGGAAAAATGCTGCAAAACTGGGTTCTGCATCAGCTTCTGATTCTGAAGATGAGGGGGGAGAAGAAGAAGGTGACAAGGTATAATTTGGCTTTTCAGATCCATATATTATAAAAGAAAGTTGTATCACTGAAGATGGTTCTTGATGTTAATGCCAGACCTTTATGAAAATTGGAAGCTTGTGGTTCGCTGATATAAAGATGCAAAACAAAAGCTGTAGAACTTCTTTCTGTTAGATAGGTTCTTCAGGAACTTCTTGGGTATTTTTTTTAATAAAATCTTTTCTTGAAGATGGATTTAATTTTTCTTTTTCGTGATGCAGAGGTTTGTTTTTTTGTTTTTTGTTTTTTTGGGTGCATCTAAGAGAATACTTGGCTTGAAATAAGTTTTTGAAAGCCTTAACGTCATCCTAGTCATCTCAGTTTCTTCACTTTTGTGGTATTCAAGATAATTTCTTCTTACTGGAGAAGGAAGAAGGGAGGAAGGACTAATAAAATCCAGAGATGACGGTATTAGAAGGCATCGTACTTAGTTGCACAGAAAGCCAGTTCTTGTCAGGTTGTTCCATGAACAGTTGCTGTAGACTAGTTCTGTGTGTGTAGGCAAGTTTAGTGTAGGCAGGTGTATATGACTCTTGAGTTAACGATTTAGTAGTCCTTCCTTTCAGTAAACTAAACAGGTCTTTTCTCTTTCCAATCCTAAAAACACAAAAAACAGAAGAAAAAAGGGGGAAGAAGCTTTCAGTCAACTCATAGAAGAAACATCATGAGAGGCCAGCATGAGAAAGAGGGGACAGAAAGAAAACGTAAGCAAGAGGAACAGGGAGAAAGTGAACTGTGAGTATTTGTTGAAAGGATGTCTTAAGCTTGTGTGAATACTTTGAAACTAGGAAGAGAAAATGATACCTGTTAAAAAAAAAAAAAAAAAAAAACCATGCTGGTTTGTTCTGTATTTTTTTTTTTTTCCCATCTGCCTGTTTTTTGGTCTGTTTTAATTTTCAGTGGAGAGAGTGATAAGCCCTTGTAAATCAGTATGTACAAGTCTGGGCAGATGAGAAGAATTGAACCTAGAAATAAAGTGATGTTAATTTTCCAGTCAGTTAGAGCTTCTATCAGATGACAGCTCCTGCATTCTGTTTAGACTATACATGTGAAAAGGGAAGCAAAATAGCTGCTCTGAATGTTTATCTTGAAGACATTTGATTAAGAGTGGTAGGATCTGTTAATCCATGTTCATAGATTATTTTTTTTAGTCACATCGTGGATTGTGTAGGGATTCCTGGAAAACATTTCCTTCTCTGTCTGGCAGCTGGAGCACACACTATCAGACAAAACAAGGGAAAAAATAATTATTATTCTGCTCTGGCACTGCAAAGCCAGTTGACTGATACTAAGAGTACTCTGCAATGTTCAGAAGATAAATTATCACAAATGAATCAAGCCTAAGAGTGAAGAGAAGATCCTGCCATGAACTCGAGGGGAGGGGGCAGGCAGTAGGAAGAAATTCACTCATTCTCAAGACCTGTTCTCAAATGGGTGAAGAAGCTATCACTTCAAAAGATGATGTTCCCATCACCACAGTTGGTGGGAGGGCAGAAGAAAAGGGGAACAAAGTAAAAACTCTGAGAAGCAGGAAGAGGATAATGGTCCACTTTGTTCATAGCTACACAGTTCTACTTTTTCTGACATACATCAACAAGATTCTAGTTTGGAGTTTTTGATCCTCCTTTGATGCCCTTTCTTTTCCTCCTGTTTCTGTCACTCCTATGGAAAACTATGTTATTTTACCTGCCCATAGGAAACCTAAGCATTTCCAACTCCAGAGATAGTAAATTGTTCTCAGCATTTCTTCTTAGTATATCACTGCTTAAATCTAACATAAACTGATTTCTGTAGTCAACTGTCATGTATTTGGTTATAGTAATCAAGTCCCTAATTTTAAGTAAATTTTACATTCTGGGGGATATATAAAGCTTAGTTTAAGAAAAATGGGAGTAGTACTTAATTTTAATGAATGCATAATGAATTGTAGCTGGTATCTAAAAGCACAAGTCTCAATAACTGATAAAAAGTAGAAGCACCTCTTTTGTGCTGTTTTAAGCTTTTCTATTAATATATGGAATATAGACCTATCCTTCTTTGGTTATCTTTCTCATCTATTTTAGTGTACTTTTTCTCATGTCTGTTATTACTGGATTGGTATTTATGTAAGTTATAACAGTACAAAAAGCATTGCCTGTGCTACCAGTTGAAGTAAAATAGTCTTTTATACATTCAAGTGGTTGTCTGCAACTTGATGGAGTATGAAAGGAAACACAAGATGTAGATTTGAAGATTTTTATGGATGCATGCTGATATTTATTCATGGCATACTGAAATATACAGATCATAAAATAAGGCTTTTATACCTGTCAGTAAGACAAGACTGAGAAATTCTAAATTGAAACAGGGTTAATACTTTTCTCTGAATAAATAAAAGTTACACAGCTAGCTTGAAAGATTTTTGCCTGTCTCCTCTTTTTGAGATGGAGGTAAGCTGGGACTTACAAGAACTTTGGTTTTAGTAGGGGTAATTAGAAAGAGCCAGGAATGTTTCTGTCAAGGAGATTTTAAATTATCAGTGATACATTAAAGGTCAGTTTTAGGAAACATGTACTGTAATAACTACATAAGAAAGTCACATTTGAACCAATTTAAGTAATCTTAAAATAAATTAACTGTAATCTTTCCCTATAGCAATGTTAAACAGTAGTGTAATTCTTCTTTTTTTTTTTTTTGTCGTCTTCAGTATTTTTTCCTCTATAGATAAGCTTTGTTCAGTGCCACTTCCCCAACTTTTTACATGCAACTAAAACAGTGCAGTTTACAAATGTTACTTGTTTCTCTAAACTTTCAGTATTCTGCTTTTGGGGAACACTGAGATTTAACAGCAGTATAATGTCAAAGTAAAAATAGAAATCATTTATTTCAGTCTTTGAAAAGTAGGGTTTAGGGTTTAGCTCGTTTTTTGCATGCTAATGTTTTGAGTTACTATCTCTGTAGAACATAGCATCTCATCTAAAACGTGGAGGGAAAAGAGACTGAAGAGCAGACTTTTACAGCATTGTAAAAACACTTTAACATTTTTGATAGGCAGAGTAAAGAAGAAGGCAAGAAAACAGAAGTTAAGAAGATGGAGAAGAAGAGAGGTTAGTTTAAAGAAGCTAAACAGAATATTGTGGGTCATCTTGAACTCTGACAAGGACTGCTTGGATGAGATAATTACTGCTAAGGGTGAAGTTGGGGTCTCAGTCCAAATGGTTTGATCTATGACTTTCTCCTTCAGATCTGTATGACAGTGCATTCATGTTCTTCTGTGTTGTTTCTTAAGTGCATTAGAATAGTTCTCTGCTATTCTTGTTTTACTATTATTCAATATTTAAAATATTTTTTCAGATGATTTCTTCTATTGGTGAACGAGAACTTCTACTTCCTTGAGTTGAATAATTTCCATTTTTCCTATAACACAGTAACTGGGACTTCTTTGAGTATTTAGATATTACCTTTTACTGAGCAAGAGGCTTGCTAAGCAAGAGGCTTGTTTTTCCTAAGCAAGAGGCTTAGATTCAGATTACTGTGGTCTTGCCTACTAACCCACAGTTGCAAACTGACCTTCATCAGGATAAGACATTCCTTTTTTAGTACTCCTGTTTTTAAGAGCAATTCAAACGACTAGCTGCAGCTTGTATTACATGTTGCTCCAAAAGTAATGCCTCCTATTTATTTCCATGGAGAAAGAGCAAGAACACTATTTGATAGAGCAAACTATCAGCAAAAATACACTATTTTTCAACATGGCCACCATCATCAGCTATGCATTTTTTTTACCAGTGATGAACAATAGTCTGCATGCCTATCTGGAATGTGGCTGAAACACACCACTGCCACCACCTCACTGTGCTCACATCCACTGTTTGTCTCTGTAAATGTTCAGCAAGCATCAGTGGATGTCATTGGGTGCCATTTTCTCCACATGGAGGAACTCAGTGATACATGTTTGCTTCCTCCACACTTTCAAGTCAGACACCACTTTGTCAGACTGCTCCTCTTCTGCCATCTGTCACACAGCAATAACATGTAAGAGAATATTGTTGGGAACATTCAGCCTCTACTGCCATACACCAACATCCATCTCTGGCATTGTAGGCCAACATAATAAAATAGGAGGCATTACTTCCAGGGCAGCCCTTGTATGGGCACGGACTGCAAGCAGTTCCACTTTTGGCAGGGAGGAGGAAATAGTTATCCAAACTCATCCAAGATTGGCTGGATTTAAATTCTTATTGCCTGCAATGTACTTCAAAACATGTACCACTACATATGGGTTAAAAGAAACAAGAAAAAAAAAAAGCATTCAGCACACAAAATTGGACATGAATGCTTCTCTTTCCAACCTGTTGAGCAGCCACAGGCCACTTTATTTGCTTAGACTTGTGTTTTCAAATATGTTCAACTTGCAAAAAACAAATGCAGTAATATCCAGATTTCCTGCCAGTAGAAGTTCTCAGAATTAGTAGTTGTTAATACTTACTGAAGCTTACTTTTAATCTGACAGAGGATGGTATCCCAAAAGTGAAACTGAAAATTATTTTCAACTCATAACTGCGAAGGTGAAAACTACATAGGTTGCTACTTGTGTCCAATTTAAAAAAAAAAAAAACAAAAACCTGTAAACTTTATTTCAAATCACATCCATAAATAAATATATCACAGGGGTTATGTGTGCATGGTTATCTGAAGTGGGCTGCTTGTCCATTTTTCTGCCTTCTCCATGATATTCAGATTTGTATTAAGGTTTCTACAAACACAAGCTTGACGAGATGAGATTATCAAATATTCATGCATACTATTTTTAATCTTCAGAAACATCAATGGATTCTAGGCTTCAGAGGATACATGCAGAGATTAAAAACTCCCTGAAAATTGATAATCTTGTAAGTATCTGTATCTTTTAACTTACATGTAAAATTCCAATTAATTGGCATACGTGTTTGTTTTTAATTACTATTCTGAGAATTAAAGGATTCTTTTTCACTTTGAAAGAGAACTGCGCTCTTTAAATGGGGTTGCTGTAGGTCTTAAAATATAGAGCCAGCAAGTAAAATCAGTTTTTTTTGTTTAAAAAAAAAAAAAAATTTGATAATAAGGTACCTCCCAGAAACATTTATAGAGTTCTGACAAGTGAGCTGTCTGCGCTAGCTCAGCCTGAGCTATGCAGGAGCACCAGGAGGCAGTGAGTGTTGTAGTTGGAGGACTCCTTGGTACAAGGGATGGATACCATTATCTGCTTTTCTAACTCGTCGTTTGCTGCTTCTTGGGAGCTCTAGATTTGGAACACTGCTGACAGATGGCTGAGGCTTGTCTGACTCTAAGGTTATGTATTAACGGCTGCTGTTTTTCCATGTTGGGCACCAGTGTTACAGCCAAGAGAGATTTAAAAGTGTCAGGCGTGTCTGTGTGGCTTTGAGAGTGATGGTTAAGTGCATGGGGACCCAGGAGGTAGTCTATCCTCATAATGAGGGGAAGGGGCCTGTGAAGGAATGGATTGATTCTGTGAATTAGCACTTAGTTCTGGAGTTGATGTAAGCAACAGATTTGGTTGCTCTGATGATGGGAACTATATGAAGGTCAAGGAATCCAAGAGTCAAGAGGATCCACCTGAATAACGGGGAAGTTATTACTGTCAACGGCTAGCTAAGCTGGTTAAAAAAAATTAAAACCATAAACAGCAGTGAAAGAAAAAGTGAAGAAATGATGTAACAGGATGGGAATAAATAATGGAGGGTGAAGCGGACAGAAGTGACCTGGTAGTGATGTCATTTTAGTACTGTTTTGCTGATTTATAAGTACATGAACAGAAATGAGGGAGTGCCAACAACACATTATGAAGAAGGCTCTCCATTTTTTGGTATGGTTAGAGCGACTGGGTGCCTCTCTGAAGTGTATGCAGGCTAATGCATATGCACTGGGGAATTAAGAATTAAATATCTGCAGTTGTTGGTCTGTGATGTTGGGATCACAGAAATTTGTTGGAATAGTTCATGGGACTGAAATGTTCACATGGGTGGACAGAGGCTTTTGTGGAAGGACAGGTGCCAGGGAGACAAGACCGGAAATGTCTGGGAGAGACTAGTAGGACTTGGGATCTCTTTGCTGAGACTGATAAGACAACTAAGAAATTACAGTCAAGATCAGTAGCTGGATATCTATCCAGCTAGATAAATGAGCATGATAGTGACAAAGAATCTGCTGCAGATCATCAAATGAGGAAGCACAGAGTGGATTCTTGAGGAAAGACCACCCTGACATCTAATGGAGCTCAACGCATGGTTTATGTAACCATCCAATAATTTCTGGAGTGTGAGAATTACCTGACATAGGATCAGTGAATTGAGAAGACATCTTTGTAGACCTGATTCCTAGTGAAGGAACTAATCAGGTACAAAGATTGAGGACTATCTTGGCTGCAGTGACTATGAGATGGTGGAGTTCAGGATCCTGGGAAAAGAGAGCATGACAAAAAGGATCAAAGCTGTGGACTCAAGAGAGCGAGCAGACTTTGGTCTATGAAAGGACCTGCTTGGAAGAATCCCTTGAGAGCCCTTCCAGGAGAGAAAAGGGGAACAAGAGATCTAACTGATTTGCAGGAATTGGCCTCCTTAAAATTGGTCCATCTTGCTGAGCAAGAACATGAGTAAATGGGGCAGGAAGGCAGCATGAATGAAAAAGTTGCTGCTGACTAAACTCAGACACAAAAAGCAAATACACAGGAAGTGAAAACAGGAACAAGTGACCGGGTGGGAATATGCAGATACTGTCCCAGCATAGGTGGCTGGGCTTTTAGGAAAGCCCAAATCTACCTGGAATAGAATTTGTGGAGTGAAACACAGGCTTCATCGTGTACATCACCAGCAAAAAGTAGTCTGTACAGTGTGGGCTTGCTGCTGAGTGGGCTAGGGAATCTATTGGAAAAAAAAAAAAAGGCATGACAAATGTGGTCAATAGACAGAAGAAACAAATGAAAAGGAAATCAAATGGGATTTGATGTGGAGTAAACTCAAGATTGCTGGGGATGCTGCATGTCATTGTGCATCCACTCCAGTTAGTCTTTGAAAATTCATGTGTAGGAGGAAGTTTCTGGGGACTGGAAGAAAACGTGAATATTTCTAACTGCCCTGCGTAGTGTCATTCATCAAGATTTTAACTGAATAATCTACAAAGATACAGTTCTGTCAGAGGCAGTCCACTCTGTTTTGCCTCTCAGTGGCAGGTCACTTGTGAGAAATTGTGAATGAGAAAGGCTGAATATTTGGAGAACAGCTTTAGGTAATGTAGTACTGGAATTGTAAAAGGAGCAGAAAGTTTGAGTTTGTATAATGGAAGTATGAAATTGGTTGGTTTGTTTATTTAAATAAGTTATTCAAATGACATGCTTTTGGTATGTGAATAGTACTGCTTCTTGCATTTCAACTTTTTGTGTTTGCAAGCTTGATGGTAGAGGTTGTTATAGAATTAAAAAGTAAAATTAAGAATTTTGTAAGAAATTATTTAATATGGAAGTGAATTCAACATAGTTTATGAAGAATTATTGACACTTAAGTCATCAGACTAACTTATTTATCTGCAGGATGTGAACAGGTGTATTGAGGCTCTTGATGAATTGGCATCTCTTCAAGTCTCAATGCAGCAGGCTCAGAAACACACAGAGATGATTCTGACACTCAAGAAGGTAAGATCCTGCAGTATTACTTAAGAAAATAGTACTTTAAATCCACATGTTGTGTACTATTCTCAGAGATTATAAAAGTCTGTGTTTTCCTTTCAAGTTAAAATGGGAATTTCGTCTAGCATTTGGTGAATTTTACACAAGTATTTAAGTACCTAACTGAAGCTACTTGTCTTATTGCTTTGATTTCAGATACGGAAGTTCAAAGTTAGCCAAGTTATCATGGAGAAATCTACAATGCTGTATAACAAGTTCAAGACCATGTTTCTGGTAGGAGAAGGAGATTCTGTTCTCTCTCAAGTACTAAATAAATCACTTGCAGAGCAGAAGCAGCATGAGGAAGCCAATAAAACCAAGGAGCAGTGGAAGAAAGGAACAAACAAAAAAAATGAGAAGGAAAAGGACCAAACAGGTAAGTGTTTTCAGTTTCTTGTAATATTAGAAATCCATATTAGCCAATATTGAGATAAACAATACAGTGTTTATCTCTGTACATGAGGAAAAATACAGTGTTCTGTATTTTTCCTCATGTAGCAAGGCGGTGCAGTAGAGGTTCTTTTTGTAGATCTCTAACTTGAAGCAAAATGAGTTGCCACTTCATATTTAAACCTAAAGTTACACTCCTCAAGAATTTATTCCAAACAACCTCTCCTGTAATTCCAAAGCAAAACATGTAGTCATCACAAAAATTGAAGTCAAAGCAGGATTTGTAACTTTACAGTAATAGAGCCTATACTTAAAATCATTAAGATTGGAAAGGCCACTAAGATCATTGAGTCTAGCAATCAACCCATGCCTGTGACTGCTCTAAACAGTGTCCAGAAGTGCAGGCAATACCTAGAGCTGTGGCATGGTCGACAGGCGTGGCAGGGTTTGGTGTTGCCCAGCCCAGTTCCACTCACTTTGGCCTGCTTCAGGCTGGCTCTGCAGTGCTCACCTTGACTGTGCCCAGCTGTGCATGGTATAGCCTGCAGAGCTTGCTGCAGCAGCAGTGAGCTGCCAGACTCACTCCAGGTGCTCTTCTGGGAGGAGGAGATGGTGCTGACCCTAATGGGCTACAGGTGACAGAGATCACCTTAGTCAGTGTGGGAAGTTCAACAAAGACACAATCCCAAAGGTAGGACCTTCAGTATGATGAGTACCTCAAAGGGAATGTAGGTGACCAGCTATTTTGACAACATGTGAGAGCCATACTACTGTGGAGTGAGAGCCATAGTGACTGTTGCTGCCCAGGAGAAGCTCAAGGCCTTGAAGAACGAACTTCACAACCTGTGAGACACACTGCAGGTCCAGAGCATCCCAGTCCTGGTACTGGCAATCAAGGGAGACCTCTCTGCTGCCTTGGATGAGAAAGAACTCAGTTGAGAAGATGAGCCTCTCTGCTACCCAGAATTGAGATTTGTTGCTACTCCATCTCCTGCAAAGAAAAGGAAAACATTGACATTACCCTGCAGTGGCTTATTCAGCACTTGAAGTCCAGGAGAAGTTGAGATCCCGTGGACTGCAGCTCATATTGGGATGATGCCATTGTACAAGCCCATATCCCCTTCTCCTGCTCTGTGCAGGAGATAGATGGATATTTCTAAGTGACCTCAGACTCCACTTACATTGAGGTGGAGCCTTTCTTTTTATTAAAGGAAATGTCTGACTCTGCCCTCCTTCCCTTTCCTCTCTCTCTTTTCTTCCCATTTTGGCACTGTCTGTTGTTGTCTGTGTATACAGTGTGTGTGTGTACTTTTATATATGTAAAACTAGTATATACGTGTGTGTGTGTGTGTGTATGCAAATATATAAAAATTAGCACTATTACACTCAGCCCTGTGAGCTGTAGGAAGGCAGTGAGCGCCCTGAGGCCAGTTGAGGTCAGCACTTGGAGGAAGATAAGGTTGGTAGTAGATAGCAGCCCCCAGGAATGGGCTGGGTAGGGCTGCAGACAGGTTCCCCAGGACTCTTCAAACCTTCCTGGGAGCCCTGTCAGAAAGGCAGCACATGGGGAGTGTGGGGAGCATGCCTCTGCTGTGTTTCTCCAGGCTTCAGCCCCCATGGGCAGAGTTTGTAGGGGCAATGTCAAAAATGTCAAATAACCCTCACCTTTTCCCCCCTCCCCCCCTCCTCCTCCCCCCACTCACTGCTCTCAGTGCTTTGCCCGCCCCTTACTCCTGTGCCCGACCTTGGCTGTATCTTACTGCATGTTCCCAGCTGTACTGCTCCATAAGGGCAATGATTTGAGGGGCTGGTGATGCTGGTGGAGAGCAAGGCTTAACCTTATTGCCTCTGCCCTAGCTGCCCCTGGAGGCTCATTATCTGCCTGATCATCTAGTTCCAACCACCTGCTGTGAGCTGATTGCCACCCACCAGCTCAGAAGGTCAGGCTGCCCAGAGCCCATCCAAACTGGCCTTGAATGCCTCCAAGCACACACAGCTTCTCTGGACAGCCTGTGCCAAGGCCTCTCCACCCTCGTAATGTCGAATTTTTTCCTAATGCGTAATCTAAATTTACATTCTTTCAGTTCAAAAATGTTACCCGTGTCCTGTTGCTACATTCTTTGATGAAGTGTTCCTCCTCATCTTTATTGTTGGCCCTCTTTAAGTACTGAAAGACTGCAGGAATGTCTCCTCAAAGCCTTCTCTTCTCCAGGTTGATCAAGCCCAAATTTTCCAGCTTCTCCTCTGTAAGGCAGGTGCTTCAGCCCTGATACCCCTGTGGCCATCCCTGGACACATCCCACCAGGTCCATGTTCTTGTGCTGGGGGCCACGGAGATGAATGTGCTGCTGCAGGTGGATCTCATGAAGTACCCACCTGGAGTAGAGTGATGAACAGAATGTACTGCTGAAGAGTATTATCTCACTTACCAGAGTATATATTATTATTTGTAGCCAGGAGCCTGAAATCTCAAGGAATTTATTTCCCACCAGGGAAATTGTGATGAAACTCGTTGGTATTTGTTTGTTTTGCGTTATTTCAGCTGTTAGGCATTAAGGTGAGGGGAAAACACGTACAGTGTTGGAGTCTGAAGGTAAGAAATTATCAGGGGTTTCTTACAGCAGAGTTTTATTCGCTGCTGTACTGATTGTTTCTCTACCCTTTCATTATAAAGGTTCAAAGATTCTGAATGGAGGGCCTGAAACTCAAGACACCAACCAATCACAGCACAATGGAGAGAATGGTGAAGAAAAGAAAGATAAACATGAAGTTAGTAGTAAGAAAAAGTGAGTTAATGACTTTAATGAGCTAAGCATTTGTTCTGTTATAGTAAAATGATGCAAATAGAATATGAATAGATTGAACTCCCTGCATCATGTTAAGTTTCTTTACATTTTTTCTCAAAAATTTTTTTCAAAGAATGATGAAATTTTATTTTTGAAATCATTGCTGTAGAGGAGATTGAAGAAAGTAAAATATGAGTTGCCTTCTTACGAGAAAAACAGCATGCAGTGAGACAGAGGAAGGTACTCACTTTTACTTTGAGTAGTCTAGTATAATAAAATTACGTCTGCTTTCCTGAGCACTTCTGCACTTGTTCTCAAGGGATTCTTTTTGTCTAGCAGTATGTATTACTGCAAGTTTTCCTCTCATTACCTTTTTCATACAGTTCAGGAGGAACTGCAGTTGCCTGGCTCTTCTGGCTATATGTTTAACTGAAGCTGTAAAAATGAGCATAATATTGACAGTTTAGAGTTGGAAAAAGTAAATACGGTGTTGAAAGGTTGTTTTTCTTTTTTTTTAATAATGCAAAATTGATTTTAGCTGAGAGATTCCTTTGAAATTAATGCTGTCTTTTTACACACCCTTCAGAAATGACATTTGGTTATTTTCAGCTAGTGACAAGAATCTCATATCATTTGCTTTCAACAAGCTGCGCCTTAAGGGAGTGTAATCAAGACAATGAGTGCAGGTTCCCAGCACAACTTACATAGTAAAATATGCTGCTTTAATGGGAGATGTGGAGAAAACACAGTATGGTACTAGTGAAGTGCAACATCTGAGAAATCAATAGCAAATCAGGTTAGTTGTCCAGAGAGTATATTTGTAATATTTAGAAATTAATGATTACTTAACTGGTTCCCCAAGGTACAAATTTTTTTTATTGCCTGTTCCTTTTCTTACTCCTTCCAAGCTGAGTAACACAGATCTTCCAAAGGCAAAAAAGATAATCTTAAATTTCACTTTATATTTGCTATTAGAAGAAAAAGAGGAAGAATATTTGAGTGCATGCTTGATGCTAATAGCGGGCAGTAGTGGGAGAAAAAAGACTTACAGCAGCTCCTTCACAAACTTAAATAACAAACATGGATCAAGCTGCTGAATATAGTAGTTTCAAAATAAGCACCTCAGAGACCACACAACTTAAATTTTAATACTTCAGTAATTACGATTTTATATCTAGGACTTGCAAATACATATTCCATGGAGGAGCTGTTTTGGGGTCACATGTTCTGCCAATAAAGATTTGTCTCTTGAAGTGTTTGTGGTGTTTGCTATGGCCTCGAACAGCACCCTCCCCAACACTTCCTTGATCTTTCTAAACAAAGAAATCAATCATATTCTGTTTAAAACCTTGCACAGCTTCTGTTAACAAGCAATGAATATAAAACAGAACTTGTAAAACCTCTTACGAATACCCTGGATTGAGAAAAGCATCTGCATACCTCTCTCAATTCAAGAAAGCTACATAACTTGTACAGTGTTCTGTTTTTAGAAGTGAAACTTGTACTCCAAATAATGACAAATACAGGAATGTTTGAAGTGCAGTCCCCACTCCTGAATATAAGCATGTAATTGATAAACTTCTAAAGTGCAAGGCTGCATACTCAGTTCTGAATTTTGTTCCCTTCGTTAATAAGAGGCTAGACACATTCAGACCTTTCTGAATATGTATTTCAAAAATTTTGGAAGACAGAAGTTGTCTAATACTTCTGTAGTGATTTTGTACTTAACAACCAGTTTCTGTTGGTAGAATCATGTGGTGCTTCCCAAGGTTGCCTCAGCCTTGGAGCTACCAGTAAGAGCAGTAACATGTTAAATGTGCATCTTAAGTGCAGAGAAAAAAGCCAGGCTGCTTTTCCATCTGAGTTGATATGTTTGGCATTGGACTCTGCAGGATTGCCTGAAGGGAACCCAAACTGACCTCTGAATGGCTGCTCCTCCTCACTGCTCTTCATACTCATTCCTGTGGTGTCGGTTACTCTACCTTAGTTTCATGTCTGGGGACAGTCCATTTAAAAGAAGGCAAACAGTTGGTATCTGTACCTTCCTCAGCTTCCACGCTTCATCTGCTGAATTTGTCTCAATATCATTTAATCTGTATTTAAAAAAACAGGAGTAAGAAGACTTGCTTTTGGTATTTTCTCATGGTCATTAATGTTCTTTTATTGTAATTCTAGGACATGTGGTGAAGAGAAAGAGCTTGAAAAACCAGCAAAAGAATCTTCCTTTGAAAACAAATGACACCACTGGAGTTGTTTTTTTTTTTAATTCTAATTGAATTTGAATTGCATTTGAAATCTATAGACTGCTGAAAGTTTTAAATAATTTTATAAGCATAGTATTTTAAAATGTTTTGGGGTTTTTTTGTTGTTTTTTTTTTTAATCTTGGTTTGAAAGTATTTAAACACTTGCTAATAGTTTTGTCCAGTATTAACAGGTAACACATTTCAAAATACAGAATTTCCACTTAGGAGAGAAACTTAGAAATTCTTATGTTACAGGACTTAGAGTTGTAGTATATTTTTATCTGACTACTGTATGTTTGTCTAGTTAGTAGCAGGAAAAAGTAAATACTTTTAACTGCTTAATTGCTTCCTTTGTATAAAACCTGTCTTCCTACAATACTGACCTTTGTTTGTGCATAGTTTTTCAGCTCTTGTGGGGATATCTCTTCAGCGTGTTTTGTAGGAGCTGGAAGCAGCATTTTTATAGCTATTAAAATGTTAATGTGAAAGTTTGCTTAATCACTTTTTCTAAAGAAGTTTAGTTCTTGCAAAACTCATTGTGCCAACTTACTGCAATGTGATTTCATGGTATGCTTTTTGGTATGATAAGTATACTAGAAAGAAGTACTGTGTTTTGACCAAGGCTGTCGATGCACACTGATTGGAAAACACTGTCTTCAACCATTTCTAAAATTAAAGAATTCAAACTGATAAAGAGAGACTTGTTCTTAATACAAACTTATACCAACTAAAACATTCCTAGGAACTACACATACTTAGTTTTAGTACTGTTTCAATCCTGGGAGCTTTGCCTTGGCATTAACTTGGGGATTTCTAACTTGAATATTAACAGAAACACTGTTAAAGCATTTTACAAAAAAAAAAAATCCTAAATGCATGGAGGGGTAGGGGATGTGTTTAAGCTAGTCTGGAAATGTTCTTAAAACACATACTTTGCCTAACATCAGACCTCAGGAAGATCTGAGGAAGACCTTGCAGGCAGCCAGAAAATAGGTAACAGAGGAAGGCCAGGTTAGAAATTGACATTACTGGCCCTAAGAATCTTCTTCAGGGTGATCAGAGAAGATGACAGTGTTCCAGGTGCACCTATCACCTGGTAGTATGTCACCTTCAAGGCAGCAACGCAGAAAGTTATTACAGCCCACTGGAAAGCAGTGTTTTCCAAACAAACACCTAAACTGCTCCTTTCAGTGAGGAAGAAAGTTTTCAGTATTCTTGTATGACAAAACAGCAGGGTAACTCAGTGAAATACAGAAAAAAGCAAATTATTTCTTGCTCTTATGTTTTTTAAATTGCCATAGTTTCTTTAGTCAACTCACCCCTTTTGTTGTTGCTGGGTTTTTTGTTGTTGTTGTGTTGTTGTGGGTTTTTTTTTGTTGTTGTTGTTGTTTTGCATGGTAATACTGAGAAGAATGATCTCATTGCTCCAGGTTTGACTGAAGCACAGCATTACAGCTATGGCAGGTCCAGCATGAGGTTGTTCTCAGCAGATGGTCACTGGCCTCTGCAGATCTTTAATGTCAGTGATATGTAGTACAACACAACAGACTATGGTTAGGAGGACAGAATAACATGGCCATAGAGGCAGATACAAGGAAAACAGCATTCTCAGTCAGCTTCCAAATACAGGTAGTTGCTGCAGACTGGAATTTGCAGATTTCTACAAACAGTTGTCAGGACAGGTAGCTATCATTTTGGGAAACTACAGGAAGTTCCATTTTTACCCTCACAAAGTCTTTATAGAAAGATGCTAACTCCAGATAAACAGGAATACTCACACAGGCACCTCATGATTTTGACCATTTCATCAAAATTCATTTTTAACAAAAAGAGTAGCTGTATTCCACAAGTATGCCAAATCCGCCTTGCTTTCACTCTATTAGAAAGAACTGTACATAAGGTAAGATAGATCTGTGTTTCACAACTGTTCAAGAGATGAAGAGTCTACCATGCTCCCGTTTGAAAGGGTTAACTGAGATGAAAGCAGAGATGGAGCTCCTGCACCTGCATGCTTCAAGTCACTGATGTGAAGCTCTACCCCACTCAGCTGCTTTGGCTTTCACTACCTGTCCACTGCACGTTTACAAACTATATGAAACTTGAATATTTCTCTTACCAAGATACCTGAGCAGATGGACCTTTTTGCCTACCTCAGTGTGGGGCAGCATCCTACATGGCCATCTTGCTAGCAAAGCAAAAAGTCTTTCGTCAGGAGAGAATCACCAAGACCTTTTAGAAGTGTGAAACAGATCGTAAGGGCTCACACTCCCAAATCATTAAGTATTTTAAAACTTCCTAGCAAAAAGGCAGAAAGACACAGAATTAGGTGAATGCCTTTTATTTAGTAATTCTTCCTACCTCAGAATTTTAGAGTGCCATAACTCCATGCTTTTAAGTCTGAAGTGCATTGTAAATTTCAGGAAGACCAAAAAAAAAAAAAGTATACTTCTAGATAAAAATTTGTTTATGCAAACAAATTAAGAAGAAAGGATAAAAAGAAAGATCAGAAGTTGTGATCTCTGAATTCTAACGGCATTTACCAATTAGCCAAAATTCTGAGCAGTGTAACAGAAATTTACCTATGAATGGACAGCTGAGTCCAGCATTAGATTTCACTCAGAGGACTCGGAAGTAAAGATTAAGTGAGGATCAGACCTGGCTGCCATGGGACAGCACCTGGGAATTAATTAAAGTATCTTTTAAAATTACAGCTTGTAACCTTTTTGTTCTGTTGTTTAATTGAATCAGTACCACAGTGACAACACTTTCTTAAAATATTTTTTTTATTAAACATGAAGAGGGCAATAAAAATCTTGAAGCCACAGTAGAATAAAAAAATAAATAAGCAACCACTTATTTGTGGTTATATACGACATTAGCAATGTCGTATATGTAATTAAAATATGTAATTAAAATAGTATCACAAGCAATTTGATAACAACAGTTGGATAAATTTTTGTACGTCTTATGCCACAGGTGTTAAAACCTGCCTTCACACACTCGACTGCACAGACTGCTGGCTGCTGCAGCCGTTCTTTCTGTGCAGAGGTGCGGACACCATCAACACTGCATCACTTCTGCCTTCCAAGAATGACTTTAAAGATTCTCATGCTGCACACCACGTTTTTCCTTTGTTGTTCGCAGACAATACTCCGTTAGTCTGCATTCAGAAGTCTTAAGTGTGTTTGTTCCATGCTAACTTATCTCTGTGACTGTAAAAGCAATCCAAAAGACTTCAAGTGCAAAGGGCTCCCTCTTCAGGGGAGGAGATGAACACATAGCTAACTCAAAAACCCTGTGGTATCATCGGTACTCAAGCTGCCTGGTGTTTTTAACAGCTAGAGCAACAGCTCCCATCAGTGTACTCCGCCAGATCCATTCTCTCTGATGTTAGTTTTAGTTGAAAATTCCAGGACTGATGTAAGAATATGCAAGAAAGTTTCCCAGTTTACTGCCTTCTGCATCATAATGAAGCATTTGAAAACATATATCACAGAAAAAAAAACAAGGATTCTCTGGTGTCAGACTTTTTCACAGAATCATAGAATTGCTCAGGTTGGAGAAGACCTTAAAGATCATCAAGTCCAACCACAACCTAACCATCCTGCCCTAACTCTAACAACTCTCTGCTAAATCATGTCCCTGAGCACCACATCCAAGCAGTTTTTAAACACATCCAGGGATGGTGACTCAACCACCTCCACGGGGAGCCCATTCCAGTGCTTAACAGCCCTTTCCGTACAGAAGTGTTCCTGATGTCCAACATAAACTTATCCTGGCACAACTTGAGGCCATTTCCCCTCATCCTTTCACCTGTCACCAGTGAGAAGGGACCAACCCCGCTCTCACTGTAAGCACCTTTCAGATATTGGAAGAGAGCAAGAAGGTCTCCCCTCAGCCTCCTTTTCCCCAGAACTGAACAGCCTCAAATCCCACAGTCTCTCCTCATAGGGCATGTTCTCCAAGCCCTTCACCAGCCTCATTGCCCTTCTTTGGACCTGCTTCAGCACCTCAGTGTCCTTTCTGTACTGAGGTGCCCAAAAGTGAACACAGTACTTGAGGTGAGGTAATGCCGAGTACTACTTGTTGGTTAACCAACTGCAAGTTACAAAATACAGGTGTTTTCCATGCAAGTCAAATGTGACAGAGTTGGGGATGGCATCAACAAGTGTCACTAATGTTGTAACTAATCAGGCACTGCATGTATTGCACCTCCCATTTCTGGGCCTACAGCTGTTTTCCAGATTTCCCACCTATTCTGCATCTGTACAACCAACCAAACAACAAACTGTCAGGAATCTTCTGTCCAATCCATGCCCACTTAAGTCAAAATTAAAAAAAAAAAAAAAAAAAAAAAAAAAAACTTTTATAAATGAAGAAACTTTGATACAGAGCAGATGTGTGACTGATTCAAACTACGGAACAAACAAATTCATTTATAAGTCATCAAGAAGGGGTGAGTTATGCAGACAAGGCAAAGACTGCTGGACACTCCAGCAAGTACTGAAATTAACATCAACAGCTGCCAACACAAGGAGGGACTACTGTGGCACCAAGCAATTAATTTCTGGTAGCATTCAGAGGACCCAACAGCTCAGGGGCCTCTAGTGATTAAAGCTGCTATCTGCACAGATTACAAAGTACAGGACAGCCAGCCAAAGCAGCTCTGCTATCCATGGTTTAGCATCTCCCCACTTAAGCTTAGCGCTTAATCCTGGTTTTAATTTAATGCATTTACATCACCTCTGGTAATGCCTTCCCTATCCCATCTTTCCCCCAAATTGACCCTTTGGCTCCACCTCCCCTTCTGGCCAAAGGCTTCACAGATTACAGCCACTTGTAAAGGCATCCTAGGGGCTCTGCTAAGAACGGAAAGGAATTGGCTCTCTGCCTGATTCCAGAGAAGTTGTAAGGCCAAACAGGACAACGGAACCCAGCACCTGTGTCAACCTCAGGCAGAGAGCATAAGCTATCCCGAGAGGGAAAAAAAAGGCAGGGTTTTTCCTTTCGTAAAGAAATCATTCAGGTCTATAAAATCTAGAAGCCTAGTCTAATCTGCAGAACTCCTTAATAAAAATTTCTATTCTGTCTACTGACAGGCCTTCTCATGTCTAAGCAAACAGCACTAAATACTACAGAGGCAAGTTCATGTTCTGTTCATTTAACTGAAGAACTTCTGCACTGCATAAAGTTCCTTCAAGTATGGCAGCACAGTACGGAGTTTTCAGGGAGAAGTCAGGAATTTATCTGTGGGGGAAGCAATACCGCTGCCTTCTGAAACGTTCCTGATATGTTACTTTTATGTTGGATGGATCCATATCTCCCCTTTACTTGAATGCTGATTTAAAAAGATTTCCAGCAAATGAATTTGAATCACACATCTTGTCTTAAGGGAGAAAATGTGTTACATTTTTTCAACAGTGAGATTAAAAAAACACTTTGTTACTTGTAAAAGTTAAGTAACTGATCAAGAATCTAGCTCTATGTACGCAAAAAAATCTGAGCCAATAAATCACCCTCTTCACTATTACAGTTCTTTCATCATCCTGAATCACCTCCCAGTGAATTCTACATGCAGAAAATATTTTCCAAGGCAAGGAGAAGACAACTAGACAACCACCTGAATAATAATATCTCAGAACGTTCAGTTTTCAGATGAAAATTATTCACATAGCATATCAAAAACATTTAACAGCCTGTTTGTTTTTTTTTTTTTTTTTTTTTCCTTCAAGTTAGTAGAAGCACCTAGAAAATTTTCTTCAAATCATCTTAAAAGAACTGAAAACATAACATACCTGGCTGAACACATTTTGCATACAAAGCATTTTCTGGTACATAATCAGTGTTTCGTGATCAACAATGGATGAAAGTTCCTGCCCAGGCAATCATAATGAATAAGCCTTAAGGAAAATAAACAAAAAATAAAGGTTCAGCCACACTGATATTGATCGGAACATAATGTGTACACAGAGTATAAGACATGATTTCAACTCTAGTGCAAACCATGACTTCACCTCTTAGCATCTCTTAAAACAGATTATGACTTGGAGAGCTGACTGCTAGCTTTAACACTTGTGGCTTTTATGGTCAGGAGTGAATTTAGATTGTGTTACTAATTCAAATTCTCTGACATCTCTGTTAGACACTCCAGGTAGTGTACTCAAACTTAGAGTACTCAGAGTACTCAAACTTCGAAGCTTATGCCTCCCACACAGACCGATGGGCACAAGATTAATAGAGAAACATTCTGAGGTTCATAACCTTGAGACCCTTCTTTGGGTTGTACAGATCTTTGGAGATAGTACTTATTAATAGCACTTAGCTATACCAGGCTTATAGCAAATGATTTACAGGCATTCAGAGGAGCACTCTCTGTGCATCATACATGAAGCAGAACATACATAACAGCTGATGTAATTACCAACTCACATGCACCATCACCTTCTCCCTCTCCTCCTTGTCCATTCACCTCAGCCTATCATTTCCATTCCTCCAATCGTTTTGCAATTCCTGCTGCTTGGCATGAAGCCTAAACTAACAAGTCTAGTTGACTCTACCCAGAGCCACTATCTACATTCCCAAATCATCCAAAATTAGTATGTAAACTTGGCACATTAGATTTGCATTTGAAAGACTTTTCACCACGCGCGCCATTCCTCCCATACTACAGTCACGTCATGCCAGTTAGAAACCAGTCTATTTACAAAGAATAAATGATTGGGAAAAAAAAAAAAAAAAATGCAAGGGAGAGTACTTCCTTCCTAGCCAAGGTAGTTACATACATACTGACTGACTGACTGAAGTCTTAAATAAACCCTGCAGATGGCAACTGAATTATCTTCATGTTAGTCTAAGAGATACTTAGCATTTAATGTCTGGAGTTTGTCTACTGAAGGCTTGCTGTTAGCCACCTGGCAAGACCCAAACAGCAGTAACTTACCTTATCTCTGTGATGACAACAATGTGCTCACAGTTCCCTTGGTGGCAGAATACGGAAAGGCAATTTTGAGAGACGGGTCATTAAACGCGTTGTCCTCCATTTTAACAGACTGAGGATTTCCATAGCCTCTGTCATGAGATTCTGACCATTCAATAGCAGTTCTGGAAATAGAAAGGTCATCAGCACAGAAGTGCTACAAACTGCAATTGCACAGAAAGGCGGGCTTCTCTGCTTCCTTACATTCTAGGGAATGTGCAACACGCTTCAATAGGATACAGTTTAAAAGGTTGAAATCAAAAGAGTGCGCTGCAGTTTTTAATAATGAAGTAACTTCATAGCAGTGGCAGAACCCCACATAACTGTGCACTGTTCTTGTAGGACACCTGCCTTTAAATCTCCACCAGAAAACCTCTCAAGGAGGAGCAGTCAGAACACATACACATAATGGCACCCTATCCAGGTAATGTTGTTTGCAGCATGATGTTTCCAAGGCATCCCAATAATTCAGGTTTCCAGAAGACCGTTTTTATTCTTTTGATCAGTAACTTTAAAACAAAGGGGCTTGGGGATTTCTTTATTTTATTTCTGCAAGGAGAAATGTGAAGCTGAAAACTGCACAGTTAGATTTCCAAAATTTAGGACTGGAAGGACATTGGTCACTGTTGCAATTATTCCTTGCCTTTTCAATACACTTCTACATGCAAGGCATTTCACTACAAGCTGTATATTCACCATCAACAGACTGAGTTATCAGAAGCTCTTCCACAAAAGCCACTGTTGCTCAAAGATAGAAAGAGAAGCAAAATAATTTATTTGTTGTCACACAGCTCTTCCATGCCATTCTAACATCTTCATCTCCTAAATCTCAATAACGTGTCAGCAAGTCTACACTTCCTTAAAATAAACAGTGGTGTATAGTTTAAATCGTATCTGTAGTTCCAAATACAAGATAACTGAGACTTCTGGGAATGCAGTCTCACATTTCTTTTCCTAACAGTCACAGTCTCTTTTCTAATGAAGGCATTAAGTGATGTTCCAAGACTGAGCAGAACCACTGACAGCCACACAGCTGAGCCTGTTGTGTTTCTGATACATTTTCTACCTCATAGAGAAGTACTTTGGGTGGACATCACAACTTGGGAAGGCACTGAAAATGTTCATTCTACTTTCACACACCATGTATTCCAGTCTTAAAATCACTACAAATCATTAAAAAATTCCTGTCCCCTAAGAATTTCCATACTCAACATCTATCAGTACTGTACCTGCTAAGACTTCTGCACTCTGGTTATCTTCTATCGTTATAAAAGATGCTTTCAAAATAAAAGGAGGCAGATTTGCAGAGATCCTGAGAAAGACAGAAAAGTCTGCATCAGTGTTACAAAGACTTAATATCTCGAATGTTACATACAAGAACACTGCAGGTGTTGTAATATAATTACTTTATCAGACAAAGTTTCTAAGATAAATCTTGCTCTGGTTTTAGATGTTTATATGACAAAAATATGCAGCTGTTCTGCATACATCTGTTCTGCAGATGTTACTCTCAAGTCAATATAGTTCATTTTACTTCTATTCTTCTCTTCCACATAGGAGCAGCTCTGAGTCACTTTACATAAACAAGAAAGACGTGCAATTTTGGAAGGTCCAACTACCTCACCTCTGGAGAATCAGGGAAAAATTTAAAAAATAAAATCACATCCCTGCAAAATACTTCTTTAATTACTAAATTTAGTAATCAGGGAGTCCTGATGGATGAGAAACTTAACACGAGCAGCTCAAAAAGCAAATGGTATCCTGGGCTCCATCAGAAGAGGGGAGGCCAGCAGGGACAGGGAGGTGATTGTCCCCCTCTACTCTGCTCTCGTGAGGCAAAGACAGAGCTGTTGGAGAGCATCCAGAGAATGGTCACGAAGATGATTAGGGGACTGGAGCACCTCCCCTACAAAGACAGGCTGAGGGAGCTGGGCTTGTTCAGCCTGGAGAAAAGAAGGCTGCGGGGTGACCTAAAGCCTACAGACAGGAAGGGAATCAACTCTTTGAAAGGGTAGATAACTGCAGGACAAGGGGAAATGGTTTTAAGTTGAAAGAGGGAAGATTTAGATTGGATGTCGGGGAAATTCTTTACAGAGAGAGTGGTGAGGTGCTGGAACAGGCTGCCCAGAGAGGTTGTGGATGCCCCGTCCCTGGAGGTGTTCAAGGCCAGATTGGATGGGACCCTGGGCAGCCTGGTTTAGCATTAAGTGGGGAGGTTTGTGGCCCTGCATGTGGCAGGGGGGTTGGAGATTCATGATCTTTGATGTCCCTTCCAACCCTGGCCGTTCTGTGATTCTGTGATCCTTCAGGGCCCTTCCAACCCAAGCTATTCTGTGATTTTATGATTAGCTGCCCATACACATGTAATAACTTCTGCAGCAGGACTGAATAAGTACTGAAGATGAAGTTGTATTCATCCATTAAAAAAAAAAAAAAAAAAAAGCAAGCTCCAGTCATAAATATATTCATGAGAATAAACAAAATATGGACAATCAAGAATTGTTCTGTCCACCTATTCAGACTGCATGCACAGCAGCATTCAAAGTGGTGAAAGTGGCGTTATCTCACAAAGCAAAATGTAAGAGTCACACTATATTTCTATAAAATATTAATCACACGTGGTTTTGCAACCTTGAAACAGCAATATAACAGAAGAGAAACAGATCAAAGTGATATGCATACAGCCAAAAGTAAGAGAGGAAAAGACATAGAAACCTTTAATTTCAATATGTATGTAATTTGTTAGCTAACAAAAATCACTACTTAGCTAAAATACGCATCCATTTTCCCTAATTTCAACTTCTGTTGTTGTCAAAACAGCCCTTAAACAAACAAGTGACCAGAGACGAGCCAATCAGGAAAGCCTGTGCTTTTTTACCCAAATAGCCATTATACCTTTCTATTGTGTGCTCCCAAGATCTTTCTGGCACGAAAGGAGGGGTTGTTTTGGTTCATGCTAGAAGCTTCCAAAAGACTGGCTAATTAGGACTGTGTATTTTCAAAACAATCATAACATATGCACAGGGCCTAACAATTAAAACAGGCAAGAGACAGCCTCTTGTGGTGGACTTGGAAGCAGGAAGGTGTCCCAAGAACTCACAGTAAGCAGGGGGCCACATTGTCCACATACTTCATCAGAAGAAAAGGCAAAGAAGGATTGGAAGCTGCCAAGGAACATGAATTGTTTTACAGCCTGGATGCAGAAGCATAAGCAGACCAAAAAGGGTAAAACAGGAAAACAGTGGAAAAATCAGACACTCTGGCATCCCACATCATTTTAATGCTTCCCCAGAAACAAATAATGAATGCTAATTTATGTGTGGAAGTCTTTCAGAGTTGTTAACTCAAAGGTGTCAAGCAGGAAATGCAGACACTGGGTCCAGAGGTAGAACTCATGACTGGAGAGGACTTGCACAAAGGCACAGTGGTAGGAAGTTGTTTCACATACAGTTTCTGTTGGCTTTGAATTGTCATGATGCACAGCTCTCCTGCAGTGATTAATAACATGGTTTAAGTAATACCGTTGTCTGGCAGTTCCTCCCCAACTTCTGCAAGCCACAGCTTTCCTAAGTTAACCAGTGCAGTGAAGCAGCTCCAAACTTCAGAAAACAGCTGGTTGTCATCTCCTTTGACTGAAAGTCAAGGGAGCCACTCTTATAACCTGCTGGGGGATCTGAGTCAGGTCTTTCCTGATCAGTGCTGGCTAGAGATATGGCTCACACGTTCCTTCCCTCAGGCTCTGCAAGTTTGTTATTTTTCTCCAGAGAGTTTAACTGGCGACAATACTCACAAAGCAGATCAGGATCCTCATTAAAAATACCTGTGGAATAAAACAACTCAATATTGCATAGGTTTCTTAAACTTTGACTCAAGTGTTTGTTTACCAATTAAAATAAAATGAAACATGGAAAGGATAAGATCACAAAACCCAAAGGTAACAGCAACAAAAGAGAAGTTCTGTTTACACCAATAAAGTCCAAAATTTTTCTCTTAATCCTCTCTATCAGCTGACAAGCAACAGATGTTTCCCTGACCAATGAGAGCAGGAACTTGAGCCTTTTACTCAGCTAATGTACTCCAACTGCATTGCAAGGGAAGCAAAAGCTGGCAGCAACAGCTAATTTATATGCACCTTTCCTATAGCTTCCCAGTGTCATCGTGAACTAAATTAGCTTCTAAGATCCTTAAATTAGTCAAAAGTTTGGAAAAGTTAGTATACTTCTTGCAGATACAAGTGCCACTTCCTTTTTCTAAGCTGAAAAGATAAAAATTCTACCTCAGTAACAATCATTCATTGCCTGATGAAGGAGTATGCAGAATTATTGTGAACATGTAAATGTTACTGACAGTCAGTGAGCCACTTCATCGCTGGTTATAATCATGTTTGAAGAAAAAAATGGAAGGAATGCAATTTCCTCATGAACAGCCCTTGCTGGGAGGCCAGGTATGGTAGTATTCATTTATTTTGTAGAAGTTCTCTGTGTTAGGAAGCCAGATCTCAACCGTGTCTTCTACGAGTGCTTGACAGTCTCAGATGAATCCTCCCCCTACTTTCAGAAACAAACAGCTACTGCTTTAGCAGGTGTAGTAGAAATATTACTCCATTTAGTTTATATAACTGAAAAGTTTAATACCTTGGATGTCTTTCAGTCATCTTAGATACTAGCAACCTTTTAGTATGATACGCATACAATCACGCATTCCATATCATGAACAATATATAAATCATATAGTACACGACAGATGATAATATATGATCTGAAGAGAAACTAGACTACTCTGGCATCCCGGAATCAGTACACTCATGTTTCTCTTCAAATCATATATTATCATCTATTATGTAATTTATATTACAGCAATCATTATAACATGAGTTGAACAGCTGAGCCTAGAGGTGTGATCAGTGGCACAGAATCTGGAAGCCATTAAATAGCAGTGTACTCCAAGGGTCTATACTAGGTCCAGTCCTGTTCAACACCTTCATTAATGATCCAGATGATGGAGTGGAGTGCATCCTCTGCGAGTCTCTGGATGACACAATTCTGGGAGGAGTGGCTGACACATCAAAAGGGCCATGCTGTCATGCAGAGGAATCTCAACATGCTGAAGAACTGGGCTGGCAGGAACTTTAAGTTCTACAAGGATCTACACCTGGGAACGAACAATCCCATGCACCAGAACATACCAGGGACTATCCAACTGGAAAACAGAAAAAGATCTGCAAGTGGTCAGCAGGTGTCAGCAGTCAGCAGTGTGCCTTTCCCATTAAGAAGGTATTCCAGTCTGCATTAGGCAATGTATCATTTAGAGATTGAAGGAGGTGATCCTTGCCCCCTGCTGGGCCCACATCTGGAGTGCTGGGTCCTCCTTTAGGGTCCCCAAGTACAACTGAGAGATACAGATATTGGAGAGTCCAATGGAGGGTCTTGAAGACAATGAAGTGACTGGAGCACCTTTCATATGAAGACTGTTTAGTCTGGAGAAGAAAAGGCTCAGAGGAAATCTCATCAATGCAGGTACACACTGGAACACAGTAAGTTCCTTCTGAACATCAGGCAGCAGTTCTTTGCCGTATGAGTGATGGTGCACTGGTGCCAGAGAGGATTTTGCATCTCCCACCCTGGAGATTTTCAAAAGCCACCTGAACACAGCTCTGGGCAAGCAGCTCTAGGTGCTCCCAACTAAGGAGGTTGACCCAGATGGCCTCCAGAGGTCACCTTTCATCTCCAACCAGTTTGTGATTCTATGATCTCTCTGTTATAACATAGTATCCATACATACCCATATTTTCAGTGAATTTTTTTTTTAGCACATCCTCAGAAAACATTGGGCAGTTAGAGCAAAGACAAGTAATCCAAATTCCTACTTCTGATCAGCACCCACGTGCGCATAGCAAAGCACTGATGTTCAGAGAGGGACGGCAAACCTTTAGCATTCTATTATCTGTGGTGTTTCAGAGTATTGCTCAGTCTAAGATCAATTCACAGGGAAGCGTCTCTTCAAGAACTCACTGTCTGTGTTACTAATTTCAAATAATAGCAATCACTGGACAATAGCAATTATTGACAGAATTACTGTGTACACACAGAATCCAAGGTAAAGCTAATGAGAATTTTTCACAGTAATACAAATCACTGCAGAATGGAAAACTGCAACTGGCTGCAACAATAATTTAAATAAATAATATCAGTATCAGGATTTCACAGCATAAGCAAAAGTGCGATTTTTCAGCAATGCCTCCAAAAAACATGAATCCTATGAAACACCACATCTGCATATTACCCTATTTTTGTATTATAAAGTTATTCTATACCATGCCAAAGGCAGACCAAATTATCTGGCTGAAGGCTTTAGGTTAAATGCTACTGTATGAGCATCAGTTACCTTTTTATTTTAAGAACATACAGAATAATGCTGATTCAAAATGGTACCAATTTTTTTTTTTTATGAATCAGAAAGAACTGTATCCAATTTTAAAATAATCTGAGAAAATGCTACTGGAAATAGAGGAGTAACAATTGTTTTGACTTGATCTTTTCTGTCCCTCTACTGCTTGCAGACTGCAAAAGCCAGGGCTTGTAACACTGCCTAATTCATTGTCCAGGCAGGTATCGTGCAAACCACTCACTTTATATGAACAAGGAAATCACTGGTACAATTCAAGAAAAGAAAAAATTCATACTAGTGATTCTCAATATAATTTATGCTTTGATTATATTGTTTTTCATTATAATCTTATAGTGTCCTCCACCTCAACAAGGCTCTAGGTAATACTATCACTGCAGTAATGAATAAACTGCTAGAACAGAATCACACTGAATTATACAGTAACTGAGAACTGGAAATCTCATAACAACTTTTCTCAGCTGACAATAACTAAAATAATAATAATAATTGTTTCTGGGCACATGGCTTTGTTCCGTATTCTGCCCTGAAGATTATTTGGATTTACTATTGTTCAGGCATCTTCTTACCATTCAGCAACACTGTAAAGATAATCCTACACTTAATCTGTTGAAAAGATTAATTCAGATGTACCATCTAAAACAGTAACAAAAAACTATACAGCAATTACTCACAATCTCTCAGAAACAAAACCTACCTTATCCTTACATTCTCACTTGAGGAACTAAAGCAGAGACGACTAAGAGCCCTTTATCAAGTGCAGACTGAACCACTGCTAAAGAATAGTTATTCAAGAATAACAGCTCTAGGAAGGAAGAAGAAAAGCAGTTCAGAGAACATACAGCAAGCATCAGCTTTGTATGGAGCTGCTCTTCATTCAGCACAGGTTCAAACAGCCCACCCACTGATGTAAGTACAGCAGGTGGCAGGTAAGCCAATTCCCAACTAACCCTTCTGTGGCCAGTGAAAACATCCCACCAGCCTGCCTGTTAATCAAAGTCTTCCTGCACACGGATTAGTGATGCCATTTACCAAAAAGCCATGGATCAATTGAGGGCCTGCCATTTTGCAGACATACCTATGCAGCTGGCTCTTTAAAAAGCGTGCAGGTTGTTTGCAGGACCTGAAAACCACTCACCTGTGCATTCCTTTCTTCCCACAGCACTAGACAGTGATCTGGCAGTGGTGTCTGCAGAGTGTCCACTCATTGCCTGCTCCAGGAAAAAACGAGTATTCTCCAGAAAGCAGCACCAAGACGACTCAATGTAAAACACCAGGAATGCAAGTTGTTTCCTCATTTTCCTCATAAGTTAGAATTGCAGCTAGCCAAAAATAAAATGGTAGTCATTTCCTGAGAGGCTCTATGGAACCCTGTGAGCTCAGATGCTGTTGCTTCACACACCTAGAAGTCAGAAACTCTCAATTGCTAGAGGAGTATTACATGCAGAGTACCTTTTTCAGGCTTTTCAATCAACCTGAAACATATCTCACTGTATTACATGTGCCGAAGCCTTGGAAGACCTTGCTAAACAGCTCCTTCTGTAGACCAGAGTAAGTCTACTGAGTCTACTGAGGATGGAACCACACCACTAATATTTCATCTGTGGTCCTAAGAAAGCCGTACTTCACAGATGGGAACTAGATGCTAATCCCTTCAGAAATTAAGGCTAGATAGTTTATGTAATATGCTTAAACACCTAAACTACATGCAACAGAAAGCTAGCACTGGGCACACCTTACTTTGGACAGCCACATGCTGCAAGATGCTACAGTGGCCCCATGCAAAATATTCCCCAGCAAGCACAACGAAGTCATAGAAACACTTGCACTCTCAGTTATGGCAGAGGGGAAATGATGAGGAGCTATACTAGAAGATCCCACTTAAATAAAGCATTTAAAGTGTTAAATGAAATGTGTGACTCCTAGGAAGATATTTTAAGAATGCTACAAATAAAAAGACTGAAGAGAAGCTGCTGAAATTTGAACATGGTGATTAAAGGCTCCACTGATATTTTGCTTCCATGATTTCACTTTACTCAGAATATCATGTCAGCACAGAAATCTTTCTCAGTTGTAGAAATTAAAACTTAGAAGATGCTTTATTATTTTGCCTGATGCTTTCCAGGTAATCAGATAGCATTTATGTTCCTCTTTATATTGCACACACTTTAAGGGCAGTACTTTCATCACCTTCAAGACACTAATGCTACAAGATGTTAAATACTAATACGCTAAGACGCTAATGCTAGCTTAATGCAGCTTTATAACACGTCCCTAGAGATATTTACAACTACCCCTTCTAATAAAACAAGAAGGTGAATCAGGGCTGAAGTAGAATAAGGTACCTGTAAGCCTCACCTCCCGTGGCCTACCCAAAATCCACAGTGATGTGAGCCTAAGCTGTCCTACACATACTCAACACATCATTCAGAAGGCAAAACAGAGTCACATCAGTAAGCATCTCCAACATTCAGAGACTTCAGCCACTCAGATATCACCAGTGAATCCCAATGCAAATCTCTCTGCTGCATCAATATTTGACCCTCCCAACATCCTGGATTATTTAAGAGAATAGCAGATGGTATCTCCAAGTTAGGGAGAACGTTTTACACCTGCTTGCAATCTATTCAACTTTTGTCAGCACACAACTTGAGCACTACACAAAGTGAAACTCTATGAAAAGTGAATCCACATACTGAGAGAAATTAAATTTTGTAGAGACAGAATTACTTTTTCTCTTACCAAAAAGATGGACAAGGTAAGAAAAAGATTCAATTACACTGGGATGCACAGCAAGGTAAACGATACTTCGATGTTATTCCATTTCTTCTCAGCAGAAGAGCTTAAAACATCAAGAATATTTAAATGTACACGCTATCATATATATTCTATAAAAGACTTTAATAAGGATATTGAAAAACTTCCCACCAAGCCTACAGAAGATTTCCTTAACCTGCTATTATTTTCTTTTAAACACAAATACAGGGGGAGTATCCACATTTCCCCACCTTTTTTTTTTTTCCTAATCAAAGCAAACATGCTTAACTCGCCAGAACTTCACTCACAAGTAGCTCACCATCAAGAACACGTATGTTTCTATCCAATACGTCTTCATTTCTGTGCCCAGAAAAATGTAATTAGGACAGCAATAAATGTGACCAGGAGATTCCATAGAACAGATTTTGATGTAGTCCATGCTGTCATCTCTTCTCAAAGGAAGAACAGAAACAGCTCAGAGCAGACAAGTGAAAGTGATCACAGGTGGTGACTTGAGGCCGGCCAACATTAAGGAGAGATTCAAGAGACTAGGACTATTTAATTTAAAAGCAAAAGCACACGAAGATTAGGGATTGGGATTTCCAGCCTGTGCAAGGGAAAAGGTCACAATAGGATGTGCAGGTTTATCTTCATTCTCCTGCAAAGCCAAGAAGCAGCTGCCAGATGATCTGTTTTCTCTTCCTCACAGAATTTCTCTCCCTTTTTTCCCCTTTTCCAAACTTATTCACTACGCAGCACCACTTTCCACAGTACACTCAGCAAACTGACAGCAAGGCTCTGTAACACTAACAAAGGCAGATAGATGAAATATAGCAGTTTTAGATGGAACAAAGCAGAAGAGATGAGACAGTGGAATCAGGAAGAGAAAAATAAAGCACAGAAAAGATGCTTGAATTTCAAACAAAAACAGAAACAGACAGGGTCAAGCAACAGAGCCACTGCAATGAGTAAAAGAAAACTTAGGAGCAGAATCTACACAGGGAAAGCTTGAAGAATAAGACACACAGTCGCTGCCATACCAGAACACACAAACTGTTTTTAATAATCAACCTCTATTTTCCTAAGCCTGGTAATGCTAAATAATTATCCCGGGAACCAGAACCGTGACAACTGAAGTAAAGCTGTCCACTTGGTTTAGTTAAGCTAACATTTTAAAAATTGAGAATGCTTGGCAAGTTTTTTCTCCAATGACAAGACAAGATACAACTTACTAAGGACCGGTTATTTTCTGAATTAAAAGTGCCTCTGAAAGTCTATACTGATTACTGACGGGCTTCCACCATCACATGAAACTCACACTGGCATACTTTGCCTCTCACCCTTGCCTTTTTACTAAAGTTTTTTGCCTTTCACTAAAGCAAGGTATATTCCTCAACCTCCCCCTCCTCCTCATCACTTAAACAAACCATATTTACCAAGGTAGTCTTTTTCAGCTGATGACTTCACCTCAAATAAGGTTGCTAGCGTTGGCTCTGCCATCACGTTATCCCCACCGTTTGGGCAACAACTCTGAAAACATTTAACAGGACAAATCGCACAGTGCCTGCAATTTTAAATGCCTTCTGCATGCCGGACACTGATGCACGATGCGGCAGATAGAGGACGGGTAAACATAGACGATTCTCCCCGTTCGCCTGACCCAGAACTGCGACATTTTTCTGCTTTAACAAGTTAGGTGCAGCTGCTCTAGAATTCAACCATTCTTCCCTTCTGATACTCTTCGGCTACTCACACGCTCAGGCGTTACCCGAGGAGCTCTATACTGCTAAGTATTTACGGAGCTAACACGCTGAGAGCAGAGCACTTTCCTCACGGTTTCAAGTCCCGCGCCCTTCCCTCTGCCCGCCAGCGCCGGTACAGCCGGGGCCGCCCGCGCCCGGGGACAACCGCCCCCGCCGTGCCGAGCCGAGCCGTGCCGGCGGCCGCCCTCCGCCACCTGCAGACGGCCCGCTGCTCGGCCGCCGCCCAGCTTCGCCGCCGCCGCCTCCTCTTTCTCCGCCGCGGGGCTTCAGCCGCAACCGCCAACCACCACGGCCCAGGGCAGCCAGGCGGAAGGCGCGGGCGCGCAGCTCCCCCCGCCTCACGCTCAGCGCGGGCCCTCGGGCGGTGCGCTGCCGGGACAACCAGTAGCGGTCGCGGTGCAAATGCGTCACCGCCTACCGGCCCGCGGGTCGCTGCTGCGAGCGGGAGGTGCTGTGCCGGCTGGGCTCTCAGCGGGTTCTCATCCTGCTCCATTCATTTTCTTTTTTTTTTTTTTTTCCCCCTGTAGAATCGCAGAATGACCGCAGTTGGAAAAGACCTTCCAGATCATCGAATCCGACCATCTTTCCGTGCTAGCAGGTGGTCTGGAGAAGCGGAGGGTGAAGTTGAGAGCAGGAAAGTGTGTGAAGAGAGGTGAGGTCTCTGGAAGCTCCATGGAGGGGCAGGATGCCAAGATGCTCACAGCGCTTACTTGCGGCTTGTGCAAGGGAGAGTGGTTGAGAGTAATAAGAACGCAGTATGCACAAGACATGTTGCGCTGTGATATAAGAGCTTGTTTTGTTTCATTTATCAGTTACAGGATACTTTAAAGCTGTTGTGCCTTACCCAGTTATATTTAGACTTATACTGTTTTTAAGTTCTTTCTTTCATTAGCTCTCATCTGCCTCTTAATTGCACTTATTATTCCTCATTATGGAAGTTTTGCTAAGCTTCAGTTCATCTGCCCTGTGCTTATTGACACTGTTTCCTTTTTCAGCTACGCCCTGTGCTTTCTTCATCCACCTCGTTGTGCATCATGACACTCCCTAGCTCTGGAGGAAGATGTTGATTTAGGACTGCTGCCCTCATTTCCTGTTGTATCCTCCCTGAAACCTGCTCATCCCATGAGCATCTCTTATTCCAGTTTCCAAAGCCACACCTGCCTTTTATTTGTTTGTTGTAATCTCCTTTGAAGGAGATTATGTTTATGTTATGAACTTGCCTTTTCCCTTTTGTACCCTTGCAACACTACCTGAAATTTGAAAACAGCCCATCACTTTTCTGTTGCAGTCACAGATTAGAGTAGGCTATCTTGATATAAATGCAATATTGATGTAAACATTTAGAAACAACTTGAGCCAAGATCAGTAGGATTAAATCCTACTCTGCCAGTGAAAACCGGGATGTGTAATGTTCGTAGAAGTACAATGGCATCCAGAACCTTCCTTGGAGGGCCAGACACATTAAACAGTGTGAAAATCAGTTGGCTGGGCTTTGTGTTAAGACCACATGAAAACATTACAGAATTCTTCAACACAAGTATGGTTGCTGTTGACCACAATGCTATCACAGAGGTCTGTGCTGCTGAAGACTGTGGTCTGGAAAGGAATAGAAGCTGCTGTTCTCTGTTCATACTTAATGCAGGGAAGACTGGTAGAGCTTTGAACTAGATTAAAAGGGAGAAGGGGATCAAAACAGACTCAATGGGATAAAACCAGGCTCACCAGTGATAAGCTGTAGGATGGCACACAAAAATTTGAGGATCTGTGCACTATTGAGATTGTTCAGTCTGCTGCACAAGATGTCCGGTACATGGAAGCACTTTTGAAATGTTTCTACACTAAAGCACACAGCATGAGAAACAAACAAGAGGAGCGAGAATCCTTGGCTGGATCCCAGAGCTACAGTGTCATGGGCATAGAGGAAATATGGTGGGAAGAGTCCCACGACTGGTGTGTCACAATGCAGAGCTCTGGGCCCGGGACAGGCAGGGCAGGAGAGGCAAGGGGTGACTGTGTGAGGGAGGACTGCACTGCGCAGAGCTTGCAATTGCCTATGACGTGGTTGAGAGCCTTTGGATAAGGATTAAGGAACAAGCAAATAAACCAGATGTCATGGTGGGAGTCTTCTATAGGACAGCCAGCCAGAATGATGGCACCAAACAATTATACGTTAAGGAACTGAGAGATACATCTTGGTCATCCTTCCTTTGTCCTTATGGGTAACCAACTTGCCTGGTGTTAACTGGGAATGGCACACAGATCATAAAGAATGTTTTGGGAGATTTCTAAATCAACTTGATGATTACTTCCTGGTACAGGTACTAGGGGAGCTGACTAGGATTTGTTACTTATAAACAGAGAGGGTCCTGTGGATAAAATGGCAATTGGAGGCCAACTTGGTCATAGTGACCATGTTATACTTGACATTAGAATCATTGGTGATAAGAGGAAGACTGCCACAAAAACCTCAACACTAGATATGGGGAAAGCAGACTTTACACTGCTCAGGATGCTAGTTGGCAAGATCCCATGGTGCTAGTCACGTTTTAATTACCACTTTTTAAGAGCACAGGAACAAGAAATTCCAAATTGTTGGAACTCAAGAACACAGGGCAGAAGGCTGGCTTGGCTGACTAGCCAAGGAGCTTAGGGGGAAAAGAAAGTATAACCACCAGAATTGAGCTCAGGCAACATTAAAGTCTGCAAAGATGCTGTTTGCCATTGTAGGGAGAAAAAATCATGCAGCCAAAACTCAGAGTTGAAGCTGGCTGATATTGTGGGGAACAACAAAAATGACCTTTAAATATATATTAACAACAAAAGAATGACCAGAGATAGAATTAATCAGTCACTTGATAAGGATGGTCACCTTACAAGTAGAGACATAAACAAAACAGAGACATCTAATGCCTCTTCACCTCTGTTTTCAGCAGTGATTATGAGCTCTGGGAGCCCCAGAGCCCTGAGTTGGAGGACCATAACTATGGTAATAACAAAATCCCAGCCAACCCTAAATTTGTATGGGATTTGCTCCTCCTGTAGGATACATACAAGTATATGGGGCCCGATGGAATAAATCCCAGGTGTTGAAAGAGCCAGCATTATTAGACATTTCTCAATTATTTTTCAACAATCTTGAGGATGTGGAGAGGTCCCAACTGAATAGAAGCTGGGAAACACTATTTCAATTTTGAAGAAAGAAAAAAGACCCTAGTAATTACAGGCCTGTCAGTCACATTTCAGTTCCTAATAAAATTATGGAGATTATTCTAGGCGTTACTGAAAGATGATGCAGTCACTGGTCACAGTAAACATGGGTTCACAAGTGAAAAGTCCTGTTTAACTAGCTTAATTTCTTTTAATTACAAGGTTGCCCACCTAGTTGACCAAGGGAAGCTAGCTGATGTAATCTTTTTGGATTTCAGCCAAGATTTCTATACTGTTTCCCACAATATCCATTTGGACACAATGTCCACATACCGCCAGACAAAAACATAACATGATGGGTCAACAATTGGCTAATGGATTGGTCTTAGAGGGTTAATAGTAAATGAGGTTACATTGGGCTGGCATCCAATCCCTAATGGTATTCTGCAGGGCCATTTCTCTTTCATGTTTGTGTAAATTACTTGGATACAGGACTTGAAGGTATGCTAAATAAGTTTGCAGAAACTGGGTGGAGCCGTTGGTTACCTAGAGGGGAGAAAAGCTATGCAGAGAGATCTTGAGAAATTACAGAGCTGAACAATCACCAACCTCATGAAGTGCAACAAGAGCAAGTGATGGATTCTGCATCAGTGATGGGGCAAAAAGCTGTATATACTGGGGCACAAAAGGTTTGAGAGCAGCACCATGGAAAGGGACCGGGGGTTCTGGTTAACAGTAGGTAGAATTTGAGTCAGTGATGTGTCTGGGCAGCCAAAAGGGCTGCCAGCCCTTTGGGGTACATCAGGCCCAGCACTGGAAAAAGGGAAATTCTTATAATTCATTTCACCCTGGAAAGTATGCTGCTTGAGATTTACTGGATCAGATCTTTTGTGAGACCAGATGGTGCAGCTGCAGAAAAATGACAAGCTTTCAAGCACACAGAGCATTCATTAACTGACAACAAAGATGCAGCAAATGTACAGCTAACTGCAGAACAATAGTGCATGTGTGCAGTAGATCTGTCAAACCTCTTTTGAAAAAGACTTGTATAATCCTCACTTCCACAGCCCTCTCCTCAGCGTATTTAGGCATTCACCTAAATTTTATTAATTGATTTTCAAATGCTGAAAGAATGAGCATTATTCAGGATCTGAAATGGCAGTTTATATGAACTTGTTGAAAATAGATTTTTTTCTTGTGTGTTTTGCTGCTGTTGCTGAATTTTCTTTGTCCAGAACAAAAAGACGATCGCACTTGCTGCATGACCAAATCAGCAGTAGAATGAAAGGAGAGAGGAGAAATGCATAATCAGAGGCACTGTAGTTTTAGATGACTTGAAGTCCTCAAGAGTTGAATAAAAGATTCAGGGAGAGTTTTCTCTGTGCCTCTCCTTTCACTAATCATACAAATAGATTTTGTGGCGTAGTAGGAAATTCTGAGTATTTAAATACCGTGTTGAAAATTTGTTTTATTTTCTAATGAGATTACGAACTTACATGATGTTAAAATTAATGTGATTCTCTGTAACTAATACAATTTAGGTAATGTCTATTAATGTTGTGGCAATCAACATTCTATTAAACAGTTTTGACTAATCTGATTTTTTAGGATCTATCACTCTATCTAATGTGATTCTCTCCTTAAGCTGCATGGTATGAAAAAAAGCATGACTGCAGATGGTTTTGCCCTCAGAGGATGACTCTCATTTGGCCTTCAAAATACTGTTCTCCCTGGATGAATTTTTGTTGTCTTTTCTGTGTATCCCAGACTGCTCCCTCAGTGTTCCCAGTGGCAACGTGCCCTCTGAACAGCAGCTGAGCCTGATTCTGTGACACGTGGGATTTCTTACCTAATGACTCCCTCCGCATCCTCCTCCGCCTCTGGCCAATTCGGTACTGTAAGGAAAGGAATGATGAAACCACTACTGTCTTGTCATTTGACTGCCTGTGCTCTCTTTTGTTTCCTATTACGTAACAAAATCACTAGAGAGAAGCCCCATGGAAAGGGACCTAGGGGTTCATGTTGATAGCAAGTTGAATCTGAGTCAGCGATGTGTCTTGGCAGCCGAAAGGGCCAGCCCTTTGGGGTACATCAGGCCCAGCACTGCCAGCCTGTCAGGGGAAGGGATTGTCCCACTCTGCTGTGTGTTGGTGCAGCCTCAACTCAAGCACTATGTGCAGTTTGGGGCACCACAGTATAAGAGGGAATAAAAGTGTTAAAGAGCATCCAAGGGAGGGCGTCAAAGATGGTGAAGGGTCTAGAGGACAAGATGTATGAGGAGTGGCTGAAATCCCTTGGTGTGTTCAGCTCGGAGCAGAGGAGGCTGAGCGGAGCCCTCATGGCAGCTAAGTCTCCTCACAAGGGGAGCGGAGGAGCAGCGTGACAGCGACAGAGCCCAAGGGAACAGCATGGAGCTGCATCAGGGAGATCATGCTGGCTGTTATGAAAAAGTTCTTCACCTTATGGTGGTAAGGCATTGGAACAGGCTTCCCAAATCACTGATCCCCCCCAGGCTGCCAGAGTTCAAGAAGCATCTGGACAATGGAAAATGCTCTCAGAAGTATGGTTTGATTTTTGGGTGAGCCTGTGTGGAGCCAAGAGTTGTACCTAATAATCATTGTTGCTCCCCCTTTCAACTTGGGATTTTCAACAATTACATGATTCATACTTCTTAGAATGATCCGTGGGGCAGTTCAGTTAGATATATGAATTTCATTCACAGCATCTCTTCCCTCTCCCTCTGATAGGCTGAGTTTTGGACTTATTTATTATCATTTATAAATAAAAATGTACACATCAGGCAGGAAGACTGGGTAAGTACAAGCTCAAAGAGTAGCAGAAAATTCTGTGGATACGAGTGGATTATGTATTTTTTCTTTCATTCTCCAACTTTAATACTAAGAAGTCACATATTTATAAAGCAATTTCACTCAATCCAAATCCTCTTAAAAGCAAACAGTCCTACTTATTTTTACAGATTTGAACTAATCTGCCCTTTATAGTTGAAACACAAGGCACATGGCCATCTGAATGCTTCCAATGGGTAGTTACATTTCCCTGCTGGAGAAACCTTAATAATTCAGTGTTAAGGAAATTAAGGGTGTATGGAGAATTCAAGCAGTAAAAATTCAGGAAAGTAATGGGAAGTGTTCAAACCTAAAGCGCATGGAAAGACTGTCTGATGAGAAGTGGAGATAGTATACAGAAAGGGTGGAAAACAAGCTAGTAAAAATACCCTTTACAGAGAATAAATCAAAATTGTAACTAGTATGCTTCAGAAGCAACCAAGTTGTCTGTATTTTGTAATTTCATGGTATCCTGAGTGTTTAAGAGATTGTTACTCAGAGTTCACTTGTGCACAGCTCCAGTCAATAAACATTGTGGAAACATAACCATTGAGAAGTCAGGTCCAGGAAGTCTAAGACAAAGACACAAATTGAATTTCTTAGTTCACCACAATAAACATCTGTCTTTCCTTTCTTAATGTGTCCTCAAATCTGGAAGTGTTTGTGATAGCTGATAATATTCTGTATCCATACTTGCTGTAACAGATGTAGACTTTATCTAACACCATGGTAATTGTTGTGAAAGCATAGTTTTGAGACTTAGTCATGGATCAGATTTTATTTGTTAAGAGAAAAAGACGCAGAAAAATCCCTTCTTTAAACAAACATATTCCACCATCATTGATATTCCCCAGCTCAGATTAACTAATTAGCTGATGAATATCTTCAAGAAATGTTTCATGGACATCTAAAGGATGGAGACAACTGCAGGAAATCATTTCTGAGTTTTTGGAAGTTTGTTTTTGACAGCAACTAATTTTTATATTGGGAAGATAATTTGTTCCACTGATAAAATTTGTACCTTAATAGGTATGATGGAGTCTTGCATCTTATACAGCATCCAAAATTCTAACATAGAGACAGGTTAACTTTTAGGAGTGCTGTCCAAAATTCAGCTGCTTTCTGTCCCTCCAACAAGCAGTGTATGAAGTCAGAGGGCTAGGAAAAAAAAAAGTTAAGTCTTCTGAAATGATTATGGATTACAACATTAGTGATGTGTAAACTACTGCACATTACCTTTTCATACAACACAATGTGTATCTCTGACATCTTGAGATTTTTTGAAAGACCTTTATGTTAAAGACAGTGATAGAAAGAGTGAGATGATGCTGATGGGACAGAGAGCACACCCAACTCCCTCATATGATGTTCTGCTGAGAGGATCCGACCTCTCCTCTTGGCACTGCTTAACAGACCTTTTCAGTATTTTATAGTGTCCACTGGGAGAAAAAAACTCACCTTTGTGTGGTGATTCCGAATGGACCTGCATAGCTTCCCCAGTGGATCCATAAGTGTGTGATTTTCCATGCCAATTAATCTATTATTCTACTCAAAGTGGCTGCAAAACAAACAAACAAACAAAAAACAAACAAACAAAAAACAAACAAACAAAAACACTGAGTGGGTTTTTTTTACATTTTGTGGTTGAGAAACCACAAGCATAGAAACAAGCACTGAAAAATTCAGATTTTGTTCAGCTACCAATGTGTGGCCTCACCTTTGGCTTTCTCTGGAATTCTAGGTTAAATTCAGCATTCCGGTCGTCATCATCATATCATTCTATGGTCCACATTACTGGAGAGAGTACCTCACTTTATCTTTTCAGGACGTGACATGAAAGAAATATTCCTCTTAATTAGTAAAAATGTCACCTGCGTGAGTTAAATAGAATGTTTATGCAGACAAGCAAGCTAATTTGCAACTTACACCTCCAGAATAGGATAAGAGCACACTCTGATGTGTTCAGAACAAAATACATGGTTACCTCTTTCAGCCTGGACTTCCCACTCCATCACCAACTGAATGATATTCCATCTTCTGAATAAAGTCCAGCTGTTGCTGACAAGACTGACAAGTATACACATTTCTTATTCTGTAGGCATGATTAAGGGAGGAACACTGCTCTGAGAAACTGGAGCACATTCTCTAAACAAATCTGTTGAATGCCAGTGACGATAATTAATAGTGATTATTCACCAATTGCTAATGCAGTCTAGATTTAGACATTCCAAATTAGGGAAGGACTGGCAGTTTCCCACATGGGTGCATGCTCAGGCTAAATTTTTATTTTTTCCTGTCTAGCAATAAATCCCAGCAAGAAGAATGCTAGTATTTACTAGCTGAAATCTGTACTAATTTTCATACAGTTATAGACTTACTTTACAGACATATAACACTACTGCTTGAAAATAAATTAATCTCTAGGAAGCAGAGGAGAAGCATTGCCTAAAGCCCATTAAAATAAAGGATATCAGACGAAAGATTAAATCATCTTTCCTCTAGAAAAAAGTGAGACTAGGTCAAAGGAAAAAGGGAAATTCTTATAATTCATTTCATCCTGGAAAGTATGCTGCTTGAGATTTATTGGATCAGATCTTTTGTGAGACCAGATGGTGCAGCTGCAGAAAAATGACAAGCTTTCAAGCACACAGAGCATTCATTAACTGACAACAAAGATGCAGCAAATGTACAGCTAACTGCAGAACAATAGTGCATGTGTGCAGTAGATCTGTCAAACCTCTTTTGAAAAAGACTTGTATAATCCTCACTTCCACAGCCCTCTCCTCAGCGTATTTAGGCATTCACCTAAATTTTATTAATTGATTTTCCAGTGCTGAAAGAAATGAGCATTATTCAGGATCTGAAATGGCAGTTTATATGAACTTGTTGAAAATAGATTTTTTTCTTGTGTGTTTTGCTGCTGTTGCTGAATTTTCTTCGTGCAGAACAAAAAGACGATCGCACTTGCTGCATGACCAGATCAGCAACAGAATGAAAGGAGAGAGGAGAAATGCATAATCAGAGGCACTGTAGTTTTAGATGACTTGAAGTCCTCAAGAGTTGAATAAAAGATTCAGGGAGAGTTTTCTCTGTGCCTCTCCTTTCACTAATCATACAAATAAATTTTGTGGCGTAGTAGGAAATTCTGAGTATTTAAATACCGTGTTGAAAATTTGTTTTATTTTCTAATGAGATTACGAACTTACATGATGTTAAAATTAATGTGATTCTCTGTAACTAATACAATTTAGGTAATGTCTATTAATGTTGTGGCAATCAACATTCTATTAAACAGTTTTGACTAATCTGATTTTTTAGGATCTATCACTCTATCTAATGTGATTCTCTCCTTAAGCTGCATGGTATGAAAAAAAGCATGACTGCAGATGGTTTTGCCCTCAGAGGATGACTCTCATTTGGCCTTCAAAATACTGTTCTCCCTGGATGAATTTTTGTTGTCTTTTCTGTGTATCCCAGACTGCTCCCTCAGTGTTCCCAGTGGCAACGTGCCCTCTGAACAGCAGCTGAGCCTGATTCTGTGACACGTGGGATTTCTTACCTAATGACTCCCTCCGCATCCTCCTCCGCCTCTGGCCAATTCGGTACTGTAAGGAAAGGAATGATGAAACCACTACTGTCTTGTCATTTGACTGCCTGTGCTCTCTTTTGTTTCCTATTACGTAACAAAATCACTAGAGAGAAGCCCCATGGAAAGGGACCTAGGGGTTCATGTTGATAGCAAGTTGAATCTGAGTCAGCGATGTGTCTTGGCAGCCGAAAGGGCCAGCCCTTTGGGGTACATCAGGCCCAGCACTGCCAGCCTGTCAGGGGAAGGGATTGTCCCACTCTGCTGTGTGTTGGTGCAGCCTCAACTCAAGCACTATGTGCAGTTTGGGGCACCACAGTATAAGAGGGAATAAAAGTGTTAAAGAGCATCCAAGGGAGGGCGTCGAAGATGGTGAAGGGTCTAGAGGACAAGATGTATGAGGAGTGGCTGAAATCCCTTGGTGTGTTCAGCTCGGAGCAGAGGAGGCTGAGCGGAGCCCTCATGGCAGCTAAGTCTCCTCACAAGGGGAGCGGAGGAGCAGCGTGACAGCGACAGAGCCCAAGGGAACAGCATGGAGCTGCATCAGGGAGATCATGCTGGCTGTTAGGAATAAGTTCTTCACCTTATCAGGCACTGGAACAGGCTCTATTGTAAGCAAAATACACATTTGTTTTTCATATTGAAAATAATATTTGAACATGTTCAAGGTTCTACTTCTGCTTTCCTTCTCATCTTTCTAGAACAGTGTTCTCAGTACCAGACCTGCTCCATTTCAGATGAATACTCAAATATAATTTCAAACAAGAGAATATGTCAAATTCTCTCACTAGCTTCTGACCAATCCTATTCACGATTGATTTTTGATATAAAGAATATCTCTAACAAGCAAGATGGACAACCACTTAAATGAGAATAGCAGATCACAATTCCTGAAGTGGAAGATGGAGATTCATATCCCTGTTCTCACTCAGGGTTAGCAGGGGACTCAGGTCTGTGTTTTCACATCCTGGATAGTTTGTCTTTGGTTTTCAGGGATACTTGGATATTTTTCTCTCCCTCAATCATATCTAAATGACTTCATACTCACCCTGACTTTCCCTGAAGAATATTTTATCAAGTGTGCTGTGTTTTTTGTTTTGTTTTGTTTTTGTTTGGGTGGTTGATTGATTTGCTTTGGCTTATACTTGTTTCCTTTCTCCCCCAAAGTCCACATTTTGAAAAGTCACCCTTTCAAATTAAATATCATTGGTTATGGTTACGACACCAAGCTCGTTGGAGTTCTAGAAGTATTTCAGCAACACACTCAGATGAAGAGTTTGAATTTGGGTGGTCCTGTGAGGAGTCAGGAGCTAGATTTGATGATCTTTGTGGTTCCCCTTCAACTCAGGATACTCAGTAAGTCTATGAAAATAACTTCATGCTACAGGAAAGTTCAGGTGATGGCTCCCTGTGTTAGTTTGCCAGGGCTTAGTGTAATTCCTACAAAGTAAATGAACTGGTATTATTTCAGTTGTCCTATATGTTTATGGCATAGGGACACAGGTTCAAGTGCTACTGTTGCTCCCTAGGAGAAAAGTGAATCTTTTAAGACTCTCTTAGGTTTCTGATTGCTACTAATGCTACCGCTGTGGCTTGAGTGAACAAGGGTAAGACTGTGGGTGAAACAGGACAGTTATTGTGGTTTCCCTCACCTCCCAGCCCACAGCTCCCAGTCAGAGTTATAAACCAAGACTAATTAATCTGAAGATAATCCCACTGGCCTTTGTAGATTGGGTTGCAGGTATATAGACCTCTTATAAATAGGCTGTGTATAGGCAATTATGAAATCAAAGGAGGTAAAGCAAATATTTATTAGAGTACCAATCCCAATGACACCCTGCTGATGCAAGGCAGTGCTGTTTTCCCATGTGACAGGACTGTAGCATGGAAAGACTTGGTAGCTAACACAGTGTTATCCAGCCATTGTATACCGGGTAGGCAGCAGAACTAGTTATTCAAGCTTCAGACTAGTTTTCTAACTACTACTGTCTTCTTCTTCCTATCCATTTATGTTTTTGTATGTGACTGCATTCCACTGCCCTATCGTATTTTCTGTGATGATGACCTTAACTATTGGCTCAAGAACGTATCACAGGTACCATGGCTATTCCACATTTATAAGAAAATTTCAAAGCCTGAATCTGCAGTCCTTATCCGTACTCAGAAAAAGAAGCCATCAGATACACCATTGTTAAGTTTCAGCTTGGTGTATCTACAATGTATTTTAAATCAAAATTATCCAATCCAAAATATTTTATTTTAAGAACTATCATCACATGATTTTCTGTCAAGTCTTGTTTCAGTGGTAAATATGAAACGCACAAATAGATGTCTAGCTTCTCAGCATGACCTATTGTGGCTCACAGCCATCTGTATTTACAGTAGCAGATCGCCCACAAGCATTAACTTTAAAAAAAGTTGTATTTTTTTCTTTTTCAGTCTCCATCTATGCAATCTTTGAGTGTCTACCCTGAATATGTGTTTATACATTTTCACTGTAGTGTGTAAGCAATTTAGCAGTTTTCTGAGGTAGTGCTTCAAATCCACTGTTGCATTGTTGGTAGTTGAAAAGAATATGTAGTACTGTTGTCAGTAGTAAGGGAGCATTTGTTTTCCGGCCCAAACCCTTCCTGGTCTAGCAGTGGTTTCCTATTCAGATGACCAATACATATTCAATTACAGTGACAATATAAATAAAGAAAGAAAACCTGTAAATTTTCCCAAACACATGGGGGTATTGGAAATATCTTAGTTTGCCATTTGGAAACTCTCAGTTTTGCCATATTACCTAACTTCAGGCTGTCAGAAAATGGTCTTTCTGACAAAAGCTGGGGCCAGGAATAGCCCCAGGATTTATTTTACAGCCCAATAATATTTCTTCTAGACTGAATACATATTTGTGAAGGCAATTAGCGCAAAAGATTTAAATCCCAAAGTTTTTCATAAATATAATTGTTGAAAAACAGAATTAAAATTGAAGTAGTACTAGGTAGTTTTTATAAGACATTATTAAAGATCACACTTGTATTTCAAGTAACAAAAAGTAAAGCACAGCTGTTCTTACTACTTTATAATCTCTGAGACAATAAAATCCTCTTATGTATTATCTGTGTTCAGAAACTGTACAATGCCTGTGTCTAATAAAGGTCAAATGACTAGGGGGAAGTTCTGTAGTCATTGCAAAGACGAAGAAATCTCTGCGTATCCTTGCATAATAGAAGTGAAGTCAGCTTGCAGTTTCTGAAGCCATCTTGGTATTATTCTGCACTCCTTTTCATGGCACAACTATTTGTACTGCCAGAAAACTAAGAATGTGAATTGCTGCTGTAATGGAAGCCATGGTATCTAGTTCCAAGGAGTCCAAACGAAATACAACTGTGTAATAAATGTTTTGAAGGGAGGTGGGAGGCAGATAGATGAGCTGTATTTTCCTTCAGTCTCCATACTAGCGTGTAGCAAATCCTACCAATAGTGGTGAGAAGGCAAAAGGAACTGACATACAACAGGCATACTTTGCTTCAGACATAATTCTGTGTCAGATGCCATTTTGTCAGACTGCTCCTCCGCTGCCATCTGTCACATGGCAACATGTAATGGAATACTGTTGGGAATGTTCAACCTCAACTGTGATACCACTAACATTTGCCACTGATGCTGTGAGCGAGCAAAATAAAATAGGAGACATTACTTTTGGAGGAGTCCTTGTATACTTCTTAACTGATAAATTAAATAAACATCTTAGAGAAATTAGTGATCTCAATCTTGTGAGCTCAGGACTTAATAACAGGTGGCTTGAATTAACTAATTACCAATACAGCTAAAATTTAGGGCTAACTCTTGAAATAGTTGTTGAGACCTGCAGTATCTTAAGATGTTAATCATAACTACAGTTCACTCTAATAGTATTAGAAGAACAAAACAACTCACATTATTTCTATCAAACAATACTCTTTCTATTGGTTAATATAGAATTTTGGAGCCAGAAGTCACAGTCAAGCTTCAAAGGCTCTCTCTAACAATATACTCTCAGTCATTTGGCACACATGCCACATGCCATGGCGCCATGATGTACTGAACTGGGTTAATGTTTGTTCTGTATACCATCTCCAAGCAACAGGAAGAAAAGAAGGTTATCAGTAGTAGTCAACATGGACTCTCCAAGGGGAAATCATGCTTGACCAACCTGGTAGCCTTCTACGGTGTCGTCACTGGCTGGGTAGATGAGGGGCGTGCAGTGGATGTTGTCTATTTTGACTTCAGCAAGACTGAAGTCTCCCACAGTATCCTTATTGTGAAACTTAGAAAGAGTGGGATAGATGACTGGACGGTAAGGTGGATTGAGAACTGGCTGACTGGCAGAGCTCAGAGGGTTGTGATCAGCAATGCAGAGTCTTGTTAGAGGCCTGTAACCAGTGATGTTCCCCAGGTCCAGCCTTGTTCAAAATTTTCATCAATGAGCTGGATGAAGTGATAGAATTCACCCTCAGCAAATTTGCTGATGATATGAAACTGGGAGGAGTGGCTGACACACCAGAAGGCTGTGCTGCTATTCAACAAGATCTGGACAGACTGGAGAGTTGGGCAAGGAAGAACCTGATGAGGTTTAACAAGAGCAAGTGTAGAATCTTGCACCTGGGGAGAAATAACAGCATGCATCAGTATAGGTTAGGGGACGACACATTGCAGAGCAGCTCTGCGGAGAAGGACCCGGGGGTTCTGGTAGACAGCAGGTTGGCCATAAGCCAGCAGTGTGCCCTTGTGGCCAAGAAGGTCAATGGGATCCTGAGGTGCATTAAAAGTTGTATGGCCAGCAGGGATGGAGGGGATCCTCCCCCTCTACTCTGCCCTGGTGAGGCCACATTTAGAAAACCATGTCCAGTTCTGGGCTTGCCAGTTCAGAAATCTCCTAGGAGTCCAGCGGAGGGCCAAAAAGATGATGAAAGGCCTGGAGCATGCTCTGCATGAGGAAAGACTGAGTAACCCAAGTCCGTACAGCCTGGGGAAAAGAAGACTTAGAGTGAATCTGATAAATGTTTATAAATAACTGAAGGGAAGAGGGAGGCAAATGGATGAGGCCAGGCTCTTCTCAGTGATACGTAGTGATAGGACGAGGAGTAATGGCCTAAAACTTGTACATAGGAAGTTCCATACAAACACACGGAAGAACTCCTTTACAATAAGAGTGACGGAGCGCTGGAACTGGTTGCCCAGCGAGGTTGAGGAGTTTCCCTCTATAGGGATATTCAAGACCCCTTCTGGACACCTACTAGTGTGACTTATTCTAGGGTACCTGCTTTACCAAGGAGGCTAGACTCCATGATCTCTTGGGGGCCCTTCCAACCCTGCAATTCTGTTATTCTGGGATTCTGTAGTGTCCCTAAATTAGACACATTTCAGCCTTTTTTCAGCTACATATCTAGAGTTGAGACAGAGGCTCCAAAACACAAGCAGTCCCTACACAATCAGCAGCAAAACCTCTTCACTGAACAAGAGGTTTTAATAGTAGAAGTTTCTGAATATGTTAGCCTACATGACCAGAGGATAGAAGCACATACATCTGTTTTGGAGATCCTCAATTTGCTTAAATAATTGCAGCCCTGATATGGATAATAAATCAAGAGCTAAAAGGAATTAAAACACAAGTGAATAAATAATTAAACAACAAAGAAAATAAAGTTATGTATTTTCTGCAAAGTGAAAGGAAATTCTTTTAGGCACAAATTACCAACTGTAAATTGCTGTTCTGCTGTTAATCATATAATCTGAACTTATGGAAAGAAAAACATGCTTGTGTATACATGACATTTTGTGTTTGCTTGGAGGAATCTTTTTTGGTGGGTGAAGAAAGAGGTTGCCTTCAAGCATCCTTATTGCCTGGTGATTTGGACACATTACAACCATCTGTTCAGATGTTTCAATCCAGAACATGTTGTTTTGAGAGCAATGGAAGAAAAACAAAATGAATAGAGAAAATGTATTTTCTGGCGAACATAACTTTGTAAAACTTTTTTTGGTAAGAAAATTTCTCTAAGGTGGAGTTGGACTTTTGGCCTTTTCTGGTAAAAATAATAGATATGAAGAAAAGACATACAAGCAGGATTAAGCTTAGAGAGTTTACCATTTCGATGTTATCATTAGATATAACTACTAAAGAACTTAATGGAAAAACTTCTCAATTTTTTGAAGCTACAAAAATACCACTGGACAAAACACAGTTTAAACCATTTATAGCTCCAGAGGATAAAAAGGCAAAAATGAACCAATTACAAATTAGCCTCATTAAATTGCAGCGATACACAAACATCTTTAAAAGTTTATTTAACAAGATATTTTGCAAGAGGTGATCCACAATAAACCATACAAACATCAGGCATCACACCAGTTGAAAGGGGAGGGAGAATACATTAATAAATTTTATTTTCTAAATAAATAATATGACTTAGTCTGGCTTTTCATATCATAACAAAAATGAAGGGTTGATTAGAACTCTTTTAGAGGTCCTTTCCATACTCATTACTTCTAAATGATATAATACTTCCAGTGGGAGTATGCCCAGTGGCAGCCGGTCAAAGATTAAGCAAAACTCAATAATGCCTCTTTCATAGGGCCTATATTCAGACTTCAGTTCTGGCATTCTTCATGCCTCAGGTACCTGTGTTGGGAATGATATGATGTAGCTATCTCTACCATGATCATTTAGCATATGCATTTGTTCTGACCAGAGGAAGACCACTAGCAGATACAGCCTTAACTTGTCCAAAATAATATAAATGAGCTGGGGACATAAATGTTGGGGAGGGAAGAATACGATAATATAACCAAAGCCTATCAAGAGCTAATCGTGATAAAGTTGTGTTGACTTAAACCTTGACCTTCAATGTTAACTGAACCTCTAACTCCAGTGTATACATGTCTCCTACACATAGAATAACTACTTATAACTACAAACTCTGTACATTAGGGTGGTTTCTCCAACGTAGCTTTGTAAGTGATGGCGCTATAGCCCTCACTATTTTGTGCAAGAAGGTAAGAGACCAGTCCAAGTTTCTATTTATTGTAGCTGGAACTGGCAGTGCATAACTGGCTACATGGAAGGTTACAGCACAGTGTATGCAAGTGGTTCCTGCCTTCAAGAACCAAACTACTACTAACTACCTTACTCATACACTCTGTAGCACTTACTATTCTGTTATTCAGTAGTATAACTGAATAACATAGTAGTTAAAAGCTGCTTTTTACAAAGCAGAAGTCTTCTCCAAACAAAAGACATCTTGAATGTACAGCTGGAGAATAGAAACAGTCATGTCTTTAACAGAAGATGATAACCTGTATAGTTGAGGTGAATGGTGTAGAACCATGGTGTAATGGTAACATGAATATTAGGTGGAGCTGTGTGGGCAGTGTTAACAAGCTCTGAATCAAACAGAAGACATGCGTGGGCCTGTCTGCTGCATCTGCACCATAAACACTTCTGGTGTGTTTCGTATCAGTCCTGGAGAGATGTGTTAACAACCAACCCTGGAGCATCTTCCAGTAAGTTGCCAGTGAAGAAATTCATACTGGTGCAATTGGAACATAAGAGAACAGTGGGTCAATAACACTTTACTCACCAAGAGTGCTGTCTTGCAGAACAGAGGAATGCACTCACGTGAGGCTTCTCTTTACCTACCCAGGCTGGGTAAAAATAGAAGAGCAGATACAGCAGAACTGTATCTAAGTAAGACTAATAGGGACATTTGCTAGCTTATACTGCAATGTCATTATACTAAGCAAACTTGCTTATGTCTTGACTGTAATCTTCAGCCTGGCAAAAAGCTTTCCCCCCTGTTGAGCTGAGTTTGTTCAGTTCCCTTTCTTAATCTCCGATTCTAATCATTTTGATGATTCTGAAACTTTATTTTAGGGGCTGTAACAAAGACGTGAATTACAGAAAACTGAAACAGGGGCACTTTATCAACTGTTTTATTAGTAGAACTTCTCAGCTGGTAGAACAGCTGAAAGCAAAAGCAGACATTTTCAGAGAGGAACATTACAATACTGTGAACTACACCCCTTGCTTTCAAGAGGGGGCAAAAGGAAGGGAGCAGTGCTTCTCTTAGATAAAAACTGCTTTGCAAACAACTTTTCAAGAACAAGCGCCCTGTGGAGATGAAGCAGCTCTCCACAGAGTCAGGTCACAGCACTGAAGGACTGCAGCATAAGTTTCCATAAGACCTCAAGTGGTAGATACCTGGAGCAGACTGACAGCAGACTCACTCGGCAGTTTGCATGAGGAAAACATACGGCCCGCAGAGCATGCTTACTAAGCTGTCTAAAGAAGTCTACTCAGATGAAGTCCAAACCAAGCAAAGAATCACGGGCCCCACTTTCTTTTCCATGCAGCGAGTGGCTGGATACCATGACAAATTCACATTTGTGGTGCATGGCACAGATGGTAGTGATCCCACAGTGCTGGGCACCGATGCAGATAAGGCATCCCATCAGGGATGGTGATGGACAGCCTCCATGCAGTGTCTCCAGTGACCGGAACACCCAGCGGGTTGGTGGGGTTGGGTGGTGCGGGTGGAAGGCCTGTGCATGCATGTGCCAGCCACGTGCAGCTGCATGGGGCAGCACAGCAGATGATGTCCCCAAAGCGGGCCTCGGGATGGGCTTGTGACAGAGCTCGGCTTGCCTGGAAGGCTGAGTACTGAAGCACTGTCCTGGCAGATCTCCTCGCCTTGAGGCAGACCAGGAAGTGCGTTTCCCTGAAATGGAAACCTCACGGATGCTCTCGCCGTGAAGCGGCGGGCAGAAGTTACCGCTCACTGAGGCAGCCGCCGCTCTCGGTGCCCGGGGACAAGCACCAAGAAGGCTCGCCGACGCGGTCGGCGGCAACCACAGAACGACCGAGGCTCCTTCTGAGCTTCGCTGCAAAACCCCGTCGGAGCGCGAGGCGGAGAAGCTCGCTGTCCTCGGGCCCCGCCGCCAGGGGCGCGCTGCCCCCCCCGCTCCCCGGGGCAGAGCCGGGCAGTGCCTCGCGGCCGCACGAGCGGGCTCGTTGCCCGGGGCGGGGCCTGCGATGCAAACCAGGGGACGCGGACACCGGAGTTGTGTGGCGGTCGGGGAGGAAAAAGGAAGCGCGGCTCCTCGCGGACCGGGCGGCCGGGACAGGCGGCAGGCGGCGGCGGGGCCGGACCGGGCGGAGCGGGGGCGGCCGGGAAGCGCGGGAGGCGGGGACTCGGCGGCGGGGAGCGGGACGGGGCGCGGCGGCCGCGTTCATCCCGGAGCGGCGAGCGGGAACATGGCGAGCGTCGGAAACGGCACGGAGGAGAGCGGCGGCGGGGAGGAGGTAACGGCGGGCAGCGCTCGGGCCCTGGCGACACGTCGGCGGGGGCAGCGCAGGCCGGGCCTGCCCGCCCGCATCCCGCTCGCCCCGCGCCGCGGCCACCCCGTCCCGCAGCCGGCCCGGCTCGGCCGCCGTCGGGGAGAGGGCGAGCCGGGAGTTGAGGAAAGTTGCGGCGCGGACCCTTCCCCTCCCGCGCAGCGAGCGGCTGCCGGCCCGCGCCTTTCCTTTCATCTTTTTTTTTCTTCTTTTTTTCCCCCCTTACCTTTTTAACTCAGCTCAGATTCAGCGCCCGGCTCCGCGCAATATCGCCTGCCCGGCGGCGGGGAGAGGCGGGCGGGCGGGCGGGCCGGCAGGTGCCCCGGGCTCTGCCGCCGGGAGCGGCTGTCCCGGAAGATGCGGTGCGTGCCCTGTAGGCCCCGCGTGGGTGGGGGCGGTCCGGAGAGCCATGCGAGGCAGCTCAGGTGTGAGCTGCAGCCCTGACAGGCACCCTAATGCTGTTGCCTATCGCAAGGTACAAGCGGAAAGCCTCGCGTCTTAACAGCACTGCCCGAACGTTTCTTTTTCGGAGCCCTCTCAGCCGGAGGGATGCAGTGGCTGCGTCGTGCGGCTGTCGGCGGTGTGGCCGTGTGTCATCCGGAGAGTGCGGGCTGCTCCTGAAGGAGCGGCTCCCACAGTGAAGGAGGGCGCGCGTTGCGGTGCTGACCCGGCTTCTGGCCGCGTGCGCTTAAACACTGCTTTACATGTTGCTTATGCTCAACAGCTCTTTCAAAAAGGGGAAGTAAGGTACGGTTCCTGCGGAACTTAGCTTTGGAAACTTAGGAATCAGATAACAGATTTTATCCCGTTGTTTTTTTTTTTTTTTTCTTTCTGTTTTTAAAGACCGTGCTAGGGTGAATTTTTAAATTGGACATATGCCTGTGCCCCATTGCTGAGGTAGGGCATACATCTGTACAACAGAGCATCTGAGAAATGCGTGAAGGTATAGGACTGGGGTGCTGGTGTTCTGTATTTGGCAGCTGCGGAGTAGTTCTTGGATGAGACAGTAGAAAATCAGCTTCTTCCTTTCCTCAGTTGGAAGGTGTGGATATGCCAGCATGCTGTGAAAGTTGGTACTTCTTAACTCTGTAGTGTGGAGACATAATGTGAAATGCTTTCATCTCATTGTGTGTTGGAGTGAATCATTGCAAAATTGTAGGGCGCTGAGTACAGGCTGTGATTTCTGCGAGGCTAAAGTTTGTTTCCAGTATAAGGAGTGAGTAAGTACCAGTGGGAACAGGTTATTAATCAACTCCTGCTGCTATCAGTAAGCAAGTAGTTGGAATTCACAGTTGGTAGAACAGGTAGTTAGCAATTTAGCTTAGCTCAACTGTCCTGCATAAACACTGTGTATTGTTTGAATATTGTTCAACAAGTTTGCTGCCAAGTATCAGTACTCTGTCTCTTAGAGGAAAAAGGGACATCCTTACCAAAGCATGTAAAAAATATAAAAACACCTAGGAAAGGCTTTATGTAAGGAATAGTATGCAGAAAGCACACAGACTTTTTCCAGATGAGCTCTGAAGAGCTCATGTTCTCTGTAGAGACTTGTGCATGATCTGCTGGTATCTGAGAGAGTTTGAATGGACCAGAATAGGTAATGGAGTGAGCACTTGAAGGTTTTCCTGGTAGAATCTGAAAGTTCAAAGAGGAAGGGCAGTGCTGGCTTTATTGTGGAGATGGTCATTTCTTCTGTAACTACACTTGTCCATACCACTGTCATCTTATGTCTACAGGTTCACCAGCCTTTACTATTAAGCTTGATGTTCTGCAGTTCAGATATGAGCTAGCTGTTTTTATGCACCTTTGTGTTGTGTTTTTTTTTTTAATTAGGTGTTTAAATTTGTGTTTTAATGGAGAATGTTAGTACTAGTTATGTTCTTGAAAGCAGTGTGCTTCTAAGTAATGTTTACATGGAACATGACGGATATGAGCTGTTTATTTTTTAGCTTACTTAGTGCTGTATGCATATAGATCTTAACATAGGATTTTTCCTCTGTGAAGGTATTTGGAAATACTTGTTCGTCCCTGAAGCTTTGAAAAAAGATGTTCTTGAAGTTGTTTCCTGCCTGTAGGGAACCTAAGTCTCAACTAAGACGACTGTGCTAAAGTCCAGACTTAGTGGTGCAATCTAGCTATTCGCTACTGATGTCTGTGATGATATCAACTGTGGTTTTCCTTATGCTTCCTTGTAGCTCAAGGAAGTGCCAGACTCATATTTATATTCAGTTTTTTTTTTGCTGATTTATGCCTCGTCCTTGAGCTCTGGCTTTCCACTGTGCATTAGAAGGAAGTACTATGAAGTGTATGCTTTTGTTTAATTCCCTCCAGACTATGCAAGCCTTGTAGTTTAGGTGTTGGTTGCCAACTGGAATTGAAGACATAAGCCCAATAGGCTGTATGAATGTGATAGTGTTGTGAGTATGCTCATTTGGTGAAAACAGATGGCTGTCAGACTCAGGATTTTCCTATGTGATGATTTCAGGGTGCTGAAAGTGTGTGTAGTGTTCCTCCACCAGGATTTATTTTCTTGGCTGCTGTGTTACCACAGTGAAAGTGTCCACCGATGATGCGTCTAGTTGTGAACTCAGAACATATGTTGTATGCACTTCAAGAGCTATTACCATTGAATTTCTGTTCTGAAAGTATTCGTATCAGTATTCTTCTGGAACAGGTTGCAAATCCAGGACAGATATGTTTAGGGGCAGAATAATATTCCTGGCCGCAGCGGTCTTCAAGCAAAACTTTAAGCCTTCCCCTTCTCCCCCCCTCTACTGTCTAAAGATTACTTAAAATAGTGGGCCAGATCTGCTTCCCATTAAGTTCACTCTGTGCTGCCCTGGTTTTTCAAAGTCTTAAAGCCAGCTTAATTGGTTACTTGGGGATTCCCTATCCATTAAGAAAAAAACAAACCAACAAACCCATCCTTGGCCTTTGTGCCTGTGAGGGTTGTGGCAAGACAAAAAGGATCATGCTCAAGAAGTATCTGTGTGCTACGGGAAAGTCTTGTTTGGCCACAGCCAGCTAGGCTAAGGATTATGGAGGGATCTGAAAGTGATTGTGCCCTTACTGTGGTTAACTCTAAGGCCTGTATTAAGGACAGGTTGATCAATTCAGCTAATATGTGCCTCAGCACTAGCCTAACCTGTTAAAGAAAATTTGTGTAATGAAGATGTGATGATGCATGGTGTACTCTTGAATTACCCAAGCTGTAGCAATACTATGCATGCCGGCTTTACAAGCCTGGGCAGTTTATCTTCTGTACTCAGTTCAGCATGGAACAAGTGTCTTCAGAACTGGTATTCTTTAATCTAAGAGATGTTCATTATTCCTTAGTACTCTGTTTAAGTACTCAAAGCTTTTTATTCACAGCTGCTGCAGCTATGGCACTTGTAATCAAACTTGTAAAGTCCTTGTTTTCACCAAATATAGTAATGCACTTTATATTAAGGAAGCCTGCAGTGCTGTGCATTTTCTTGCTGGTGTCTGCTCTGAGAACTTTTTGCAGCTTTGGCTGGTTATTCTAACCTGGAGAAAGAATGCCAATAGGAGGAATAGTTGCCCTCCTTCTCTTCCTCCTAGGGACTCTGGTGAGCTGGAGCAAGCTGATATGGAAATTCTCTTGGAATGGAAAGTTCTGTCAGATGGAGCTAAGAAAGGGTAATGAGGGCTTTCCTGAAGGATGGTTTCTGTCAAGGAGATGAACCATACAAATTGGGTAAGCTTAAAAAGTAGATCTTGCTGAGTTGAAGACTTGCAGTTTTTTTTCAGCGTAGTCTAAGGCTTGTTGTTTGGCATGTGCTCAGCTGTTTCTCCTGTTTCTCTTTTGGCCTCTCATACTTCCGTAGCACATCAACATCTGAGCTGAGGGGCAGGCTTTTCTAGCAATGCAGATAAGAAGAGAACCAAGGGAAAGCCATGCAAGTGTAATAGTTTCTTCCTTAATAAATAAAATTAGGCTTCTCTTTCCGTTTCTGAAGTCCAGAGGTTCTTTATTTTAAATAAAATATGCCATGACCTTGACAGGAGGCTATTTTACCCATGGATGTACTTGTTGAGAGACATTATTTTTTTCTTGTAATAGTTTAATATGTAACAGTACACTTAAAATGTGTACTTCAATTTTCTATTACCTACTATTGGTACTGTTCTGAGATGGTGAATAATTTTTGTTTATATTTTTCTGTTTTCTTGTTTGTTTCCTGAAGCTTGCTTTGTTCCTTGAGCCCCTTCTTTAACTGTGAACAAACTTGAAGAAGTGTGACTTAAGTCTTTTAGTTTCCTGGGGAGGCAGAGGAAACACCAGTAACGTGTTCCAGTTAAACGTTCTTATTTAACGCTCACTTTGATTGGTTCTCTTCTCAGAGGTATATGAAAAAAAGTGTGGTTATAGTGGTTAATGGTTTACATCAGTAAAGCCTAGTTTATAGCTCACTGCATGTGTGCACACTGCTTCTACAAGTAGTAATGTCTGCTGAGGGTGCAGACATGGCTGAATGTGGGGTTTCAAAATAACTAAGCTATTCAGTAAGCTGGAGATTCCCTTCGGTGGGAGCACTAGAGAAAATATTACAGGCTGCCATGATATGGGAAGCTCAGGATGCCTCTTACAGAGGCAAAGCTGAACTTTTGTGGAAGCTAAGTACCTGTGAGACTGTTTCAATCTGTTAGAATTTGCCTTTACTTTTGTCTGTTTTTGTTTTTTTTTGTTTTTAATAGGGAAATATTTGCTATATCTATGGAGATGGGGGAAAAAAAAAAGCAGAATAAAAAGTGATAGTTATTTCTGAACATTTGCTTTTCTTTTTGTATATTGAACTATTACTATATTGTCATGGAAAATGGCATCTGAGATTTTTTTTTTTTTTCAAGGAAGCATTTGCTTTACATTGAGCAATGGAGTTACATACCTTACAGGTATGGCTGTTTTGATAACTGTAGCTAAGAGATCTCCATCCAGTATGTTAGACAGTTATTATACAGAAACTTAGAAAGGGAAAATAGAAGATTGCTTCTCGTTGTTAAGTAAATCTGTGTGAGAATTATGATTTTGTGGAAGCACATTTGGTTCTACCAATATGTACCTGTAATAGCAAGGAAAGCTTCAAACAAATAATGCTACTTTCACTTCTTACGTGGCATGAGAACAGCAGACTGACATCAGGAACACAGCCTGGCAGACCACATCCATTTGGTGGGCAATGATGTTCACACTCACTGTTACTTCTGGATTAATAGGAAGACTATTATACTTAAGGAAGAAGAAATAGTGAAGCACTAATCTCTTTCTGATAAGCGAACGATATCAGACAAGATTTGAGACTCTGCTTTTAGAGATGAGCCTGTGCTGCTGTTGATGCATGTTTAGATTGTAGCCTACATCTGTCCAGGAGTCTTGTGCCATGGGTGGTGAGGTGCCTGCTTAGACAGACCTGTCTGAAACAGGTGAGAAGTCTGTGTTAAGTGCTAAAAATTTCTTCTGCTTTTCTAAGCCCTCACATGGTCGAAAACACTTCAGCTAAGTTAGCAGCAATAATAAGTGTCACAGAGCTGTGGACTTATTCCCAGATACCAGTACTAAAAGCAGGATCTTATTATCGAAGAAGTAAAGACTTAGCTGCTGTCTTTTTCTGAAGTCAGGGAAGTGATGTTGTTACCGCATGCACGTCAAGATAATGTGATACCTCCAACCTTAGTTGCAGTGATCTTTTGTCATGATGTGGTGAGTGTATCATGTTTTTATTCCAGTTCTCTTATCTATTCACTGTACAACAGAGTAATAAATAAAACTTTATGAACTAGTGTTTGAGTATGTAGCAGTGCTTTGGTTTCTTCCCAGGATCTGGAATCATGCACGTTCTTGCCTTCAAGAAATTCTTTTTTTTAAGAATGTTCAAGAAAACAATGTTTTTGTAGAAACCTAATTCTGAAGGCAGTCACTTTTTGTCTTTGGCATGTGCTGAGAGTACTGTAGGTTCTGAGAAGCGTTGTGTTTAAGAGGTGACGAGTAACACCTGTTTGTAACCAGTAACAAGTTGCCAGTAGAAAGAAATAGCCTTACTAGTTCTATGCTGAAGGAATTTTGATTATAAAGGTAATGACCTACTGGTGTTTATTTTCACCAAGAACTGATAGACTAGGGAAAAAAAAAAAAAGTTTATCTAGATTGTCTCCCTTATGGCAGTTGTTTACCAATCCAGTGGAAGAGCCAGCTAAACGAAATGTTTTTTTGGTGTGTTGGTGTTTTTTTTTCACTTTGTATCCTGTTCTGCCAAGTTTTTAAGCTTCCAGCTTTCGTTCAATTTCTTTTAAATAACGTGAAAAAGTAATGTAAAAAATGTAAATGCTAATTCACTGTTTAAATGGCTACTCTAAGATTGTAAGGCAAAAGCTGAGTGTGTTGCTAAATATTCTCTAGAGATGTAGAATTACCATTTATGGCTTTGGAAAAGAAGCATTTGAGATGACGCAAACTTGGAAGGGTATTTGGGTTTCTGAACTTCACCTGGCTAGAAAGTACTGAGGAAATATGCCATAAATCTCAAGTACTGCATGTTCTCTACAGAAGTTATCTCCTGTTTTAGTTTTGGGAGACAATACTCCGTCATGAAAGCTGGAGCAAGTAATGGCTTTGAAGGGAGCAATAGTGTATGATATATATGATATAGCTAAATATATATAGCTGAAAAATATTAGCTATAAAGATGTATATCTAAGTATATATATTATGTAGCTAAATATACGATACAGCTAAACTTAAGTGTGTAACTTGGATGAGAATAGAAACTTCAATATAAGATCCGTTGGTGTAAGCCTAGAATTAAAGAACATCTCAATATATGCTTTGTACATGCTTTTCATACTAAGAGTCTTCATCTGTACAACTCTGGAAAATCCCATTAAATGTATCTGTCTATGTACTGTTGCCCTACACCAGTGGAGTAGCTGACTCTATTAAGTTACATTCTACTGAACTTAAGTAGAATTTCTTTAAAGTCTTAGGAAAGAGGTTTGGTAGCAGCTCAGTGTCTGTCTAATATAATCTGTATTAAACAGTTATATATGGCTGTACCTCCCTCTGTTGAGATATCTCTTATTTATCATCAGTCTTTAGAGTCTAAAGATGACCCAGGCGACTGGAAAATAGCTAATGTTATTCCAGTTTTCAAGAAAGGCAAGAAAGAAGATTTGGTAGCCTGTCAGTCTTTCTTCAGTGTCTTATAAAATTATGGAGCAGGTTGTTTTTGGAATTACTGAAAAGAAAGGCTATGCAGTCATTTGTCAATACCGTCATGGGTTCCTGAAGGGAAGATCGTGTATTATTAACTTGATATAAGTGTTTTTGTTTTTTATGTGTTTTTTTTTTTTTTTTTTTTTTTAATGATAAGGTTACCCACCTTCTGGACAAAGGGAAGGTAGTGAATGAAGGGTTTTTGTATTTTAGCAGTTTTTGCAAGTGTTTCTTGCAGTACCTGTCATGGCACTTTTCAGAACAGCTTGTAACAGCAAAGTACTTCCAGCTTAAAGCTGGAAAGTATACAGTGCATTTAGCCAGAGGGTCAGGTTCAAAAGGTTGTGGGGTAAATGGGATGTTGTTAGACTCCACCAGTCACTAGTGGTGTTCATAATTTGAGTGCACTTCTCTCTTTATTTTTTTTTTTGTCTGTGAAGTGGACACGAGTTAAATGTATAAGAATGAAACTCGCAGATAATACTAATGTAGGAGCTGTCAATACCTTTAGGGGTAGTGAGGTGTTACAGAGAGATCTTGTTAGTTTGGAGTGCTTAGCAGTCACCAACTGCATGAAATTGAACAAGAACAAATGCTGGATTTTGCACCTGGGACAGTGCAATTCTGGATGCATTTACTGGTTAGGGGACAACCAGTGGCTGGAATGCAGACTTGCACAGAGGGATCTAGGGAGTTTTGGTAGATAGTAAGGTCGGTACGATTCAGCAACATGCACGAGTGACCAAAATGTCCAACCTTATTCTGAAGTGTATTAAGTGCAGTATAGCTAGCTGGTTGAAATAAATGACTGTCCCATTCTGCTCAGCAATGGTGCAGCCTCCCTTCTAGTAGTGTGTGCAGTTTTGTGTTCCTCACTATAAGGAAGATACAAAAAATGTGCAGAATGTGTTAAAGGAATTATTAAAAACAGAAAAATGTATGGAATGTGTAGAAAGGAAGGCAACAAAAATGGTGAAAGAGCATGACTTATGAGAAGTAACTGAGGATTCTTGTGTTGTTTTTCTGTTTTTTTTCTGCTTGGAGAAGATATAGTGTAGTGAAGTCATCACTCAGCAGTGTATTATGGTGGGGAGAGGGGAGGGATGTGCTGATCACTCCGGTGATAGGATGTGAAGGAATGTCATAATGTTGCTTTGGGGAAGTTCACATTGGTTGCTAAGAAGTTCTTCACTGAGGTGATCAAACAGGGAAACAAGCTCCCTGCGTAAGTGATCACAGCCCCCAGCCTGTTTGTGTTCAAGAAGCATTTGGATGACGTCACTAGATCCGATTTAACTCTTAGGTTACCCTTTGGGAGTCAGGCATTAGATGTGATGACCCTTATGAGTTTCTTCCAGCACAGGGTATTCTGTGATTCCAAACTGAACTATTTTTATGGTAGATTGAGTCATGCCGATTACATCAGAAAGTATTAGTTGGGTATCTAAATTTCAAAGTAAACATACTTCTCAGTGAGTCGGCACCAAATGAATGTTGAAGTCAAATAAAAAAAAGATTGTGGTAGGCTGTCTTGAAGTCCATTTCACTGTTTTGGTGGAATTTTTATCTTCTTCTTGAGTTCATTCAGTAACATGGGAAAGTATGCAAATTGTTACAGGAGAGACTCTAGAACTCTGCATATGCATCCGTGGTATCTCACAGAATCAGCTGTTTAACTTGCAAGCCTTTCATCAAAGATAACTGCACTGACACAAATAAAGGAATTATTAAAACCAGAAAAAAATACAGGGACAAGGATTCAGGGTAGAAAGTGGGAAGGGTCTCATCTCTTTTCCTCTGAGTAGTGAAGAGTTGCAAGCATGGCATGTTGATTGTGATCAGTTTTAACTAGTCTCCAGGAAAAAAAAAAAGAAAACAAGCAAAAAACAAACAAGCAAATAAAAAAAAAAAAAGCCCAACCAACACCAGCTCCCTTGGCCAAGAGGGTATGTGCAATTACCTTCAATTCCTGTCAGTACGTATGTGTGTCCTTCTAATGGAATACAGAAAGGAACTCCTATCTCTTCCCTGGAAGAACTAGTATTGTTAATATGCTTGCCTATTTTTTTTTTTAAAGCCTAGGTCACTTTGCTATTGTGGATTGTTTTGTGTTCGTGGAAGTACTTTGCTGTTACAAGGACAGGTGGAGTGTAAAAAGGAGAAACTGAACTACTACTTTTGATAGCAAATCTGGATACAGAACTTAAATTCTTAGTTGTCTGTGAAGCATGTTTCTCCTGGTCTTGGCTTTAATCATAAATGATCTGGGTTGGAAGAGATATTAAGCATTGTCTGCTGTGGGCAGGGACACCTCTCACTAGACTAGGTTGCCCGAAGCCCCATACAATCTGTTCCTGAAGACCTCAAGGGATAGAGCAGTCCACTGCTTCTTTCTGGGCAACCTGTTTTAATGCATTTTTCACTCTCAAAGTGAAGAATTTCTTTGTAATCTGTAGTCTGAATTTACCTCCTTTTAGCTTAAAACTGTTACCCTTGTTGTATCACAACACTCCCTGATGAATAGTTCATCCCCATCTTTCCTATAGACCTCCTTTAGGTACAAGAGGGCTGCAATGATTTCTCCCCAAAACTTTCTCTTCTCCTGAGTGAACAAGCATTTATCTCAACCTGTCCTCATAGGAGAGCTGCTCTAGCTCTCTGGTCGTCCTTGTGGCCTCCTCTAGAGCTGCACCAAAAGGTCTGCATCGTCCTTAAGCTGGGAGTCACAGAGGTGAAGGCAGTACTGCAAGTAGCGTCTCACAAGACAGAGTAAAGAGGGAGAATTGCCTCCTCTGACCTTCCATCTTCGCTTCTTTTGATGCAGCCCCAGATATGGCTGGCTTTCTGAGCTTCAAGTGCACATTGCCAGTTCATGTTCAGTTTTCTGTCCACCACTGCCACCAAGTCCTTCTCCACAAGGCTGCTCTCAATCTACTCATTGCCCAGCCATCAGTAATTGAACATAAAATTATAGTTAGCATTAGCTGGTGCTGTAGTGGCAATAAAACACATAACATTATGCTACCTACAAAGGTAAAAACTTAAATTGTATTTTGTGATTTATATATCTGGTTAAGTTATACATCATGGTATAATTGGGTCACTTTTGATCATGCAGGTGAGTTAACTAAAGCCATGTGAGATTTCAAAAACATTTATAACATTATCCAGAAAGTCATAAAAACTTTCATGTATATGATAACCACCTTCCGTAGTTAAAAGAAGTATCCTACACTTTGTCTAAAGGGTCTGTCTTTTCTGTGTTACATGCCTGAGCGCTGGAGGAAGAATTGTAGAAGTTCGGTGTTTTAGACTGGACTGTGCAGTCGTGGGGTTTCCTTTTCCACTGCATGAGTCATCTCAGTCCAATTCACCAGCCATTTACTGCTGTGTGAACTTGTGAAGGAGCCAATTTGTGGACTTTCTGTGAGTAAGTGCTTAATATTGCAGAGAAATGTAAAGTAACAACACTGAAGGAGAGAAAGTGTATCTGAGCAGTGTCCTAATCACATTGGCATACTGTAAGTGTAACCTTACTCCTAAAGTGATGTTAACAATCCTATAGGTAGAACCATTGATTCCAACAACTGTATATTCTTTCTGTCATTATTACATTCCTCATAAAGCTTCCAAAGGCTTTAAATTGCTTTAAATGACATCAATAAGCTTTATTGTATGTGTGTGTGATAGAGAAAACTGTCTTTGGCAAATCTCAGTACGTAAGTGGATGGTATGACTTATCTGTGGGGAAAATGCATGCTAAATTCAGTGCATCAGTGTATTTTTTTTTCTGGATGCTGTAGCTTTCTTTTAATGCCTAAGGACATACGCAAGCTCTGCCTGGGGATCATTCTGGATGAAGAGTTAAAATAGAGGGAATTTTGACTTAAGAAGCAAAATCATAGGCATATGTCACACCAGCAAAACGTCAGGGGTGCCTTAGTAGATTAACTCTTAATTTATATTAGTGTAATTTGAAAGCATATGTTACTTATGATATTGGTTGATAGAGAATTATCTTCATGTATTCAGATGAACTGCTACACTTGGGTACAAACTTTGTTTCTACTTGCTCTTAGGTAGCCTAGAAAGCCTTCAGCTTACTGTTCAGTCAAGATCTGATTCTTCTCAGCATAATTTAATGTGATACATGTTCTGGTCGTGACACTGTATTTTCGTGTTAAGCTTTTGTTTGTCCTGCTCTGATTCTAGTAGAAACAGAATGGACTTTTCAGAATGTGTATAAAGCAGCTAATAATTTGTTAGTTTTATACTAGTAAGGAAGTTAAATCTCTTTAAGATGGTCTCTCATCTTTCATTAGTCTAATGAAAAAAAAAAAATCTAATTCTTTCTAGGAGAGATGGAAGGTGGTCTCTCTCTCTTTCTTACATCAGGGGAACAGGTTGTGCATTGGATGAAAATCATTGCTTTAGTCCTGTACAGACATCTTCAACTCTAGATAATATTGGTTTCTAAACCTTTGCTGCTTTGTTACTGCACTTTGTGCTAATGGTGGATTAGAAGATGTCCACAGAGGCTTGCATATGATGAGAAAAACATCACAAATAGGTTGTTGCAATTACTGTTGTTGCCACAAGGGCTTCTTTTAAAGGAAATGATCCACTTAAGGATAATCACTTCAGTAAATTTTCACTATAAAACAGAACTTTTTGGTGCTTTGTGTGAAGCCACTGTTGCATTCTATACAAATAATTGATCAGCCATGTAATCCAGAAAATACTTAACTGAGGAAGGGTAAGGAGGTTAATACCTGAGATGCTTGTTCTAATTTCTGTTTCATTCAACTAATGAAATAAAGACAGACAAAGCTGAAACTGAGTCGTCTTTAATACAAAGCAAGCAGATTGTTCTTCAGTTTGGATTCATCTCTAAGGAGTGTTAGCAGTTCCAAAGTGGTGTCTCTGTAATGAGACTTATTTAGAATTGTTAATTGCACTGTAATTGATGAGCATTCTGAAATGCTATCATATTATTCTTCCAATATTACCAGTATTTGCTAATAAGTGATGCTTTTGTCTAAGTAATCTGTAATAGGTATACAGTGACAGTTATGTAAATAGGATTTTTCTTTGAGGCTTTACAAATTGATAGAATCAGTAAGCATCTTTATTTTAAATAGCCTATGTTTAGAGCAATACGGCTTACTCTTTCTTACTGTTTGTATTATACCTTTTTTTCTGTACTGGGATGCAGTCTTCACTGTCTACTCCTTTTGCATTCCACGTTAAGGTTAATTTTCAATATGTAATTACAGTTTGACGTAACACTGCCCTTCTGCTTTATGCATTCTGAAATGTGTGAGACTTTCGAGTTTTTTAAGGATTTACTTGTTTCGTTTTTTTCCCTTCAACTATGATGAGTAGCCACTTATGTTGTGAGGTAAGGGGAGAGGGACTGGAGTTGAGGTTTTGTTGCTTCCTACTCTGAGCCACTCATGCTTAACGTGAACTTGATTATGCAAGTAGAAACCTCATCAAAGTTTGGTAACTTATACTTGATAACATGATCTTCACTGGAGAAAGGCTTGGAAATTTAGTAAGTACATTTGAATCTCAACCATGAATACTTATTTAGCATAGGTTAAAAACAAACAAAGACCCTCAGACGTTAGGAAGCCTTCATTTGCTAAAGGCTTGCATCTAAAGGTCTGGGATAGTATTTCAGAGAATGACAAGTAGTACGATATGCCTTTCCAGCCATTCAGTAGTTGCTTCCACCACTGTAAGCATATAGCTCTTGCTCTGGTGGGTTTGTGGGAGGGTGATATAATCAATCCGCTGGGTATTTCTGCGGTATTTCAGCTGTCATTCTCTATACCAGGGAGGCTTTATCCACTTGGCTTGCTTAATTGCAGTGCATGTGCCACATTCATGGATAATCTGTGCAATAGCATCCATGGTCAAGCCCACCCCTTGATTCTGAGCCCATCTGTGAGTTGCATTTCTTCCTTGATAGCCTGAGATCTCATGGGCCTACTGAGCTGGACCCTTACATTGCCCCTTCAATCCTTTAAGACTGATCCATTGTCATGATTTTGGTCTGGTTTCATGACTAATGGGACAGGGATACCGATGCCTGGGGAAAGGAAAAGGTAGGAAGATGGGCCTGGGAGAAAAGCAGTGGCTAAGAGCTAAGGGAGAAAATTAATTTACTAAATATGATAGTGGAATGTGAGATAATAAAATATAATTGGAATTGTAGCTAATAAGTCAAATAGATGAGAGTGTCCAAAAACCAAAGACTTTAATGCTGAAGATGAGATGGCTAGGGAGCAAAGACTGCAGAGACAAGCAGAAAGAGAAGAGATTATGGTCTTGTGACTCTGAGTAAGCTTTATCTTCCCTCTGAATGAAAAACAGAATGATGAAGTCTTCTGGGAGCTGTGGTTTTTCTTCTGAGAGCCAGAACAATCAGTCTGCAGAACTGCAGCAGTAACTCTTTAACTCCCACTGCACAATGTGATGTTATGATGTGGAATACTGATAACAAAAATCATAAAACCATGGCATGGTTATTTTGGTGTTCTTCAGTGGCACAGCTCTTGGATCTGTGGGTGTCTTTGTAATGTACTTCCATAGCTATGTTCTCTACCTGGGCATCTGTATCTTTCTATAATGCAGCTTCTTGCAGGTGTTTAATCTCTGTGCTGCCAGTTGTTCTATTTCTGTTGCTGTAACAGCCCCTATAGGGCTTTTGCCACCATCCATGAGGCAGTATGGAGAGAGATAACTGGTCTCTGCTCTCATTCGGCAATATCTGAAGCCAGCTGGATTGCCTTCAGTCCTGTACATTTGCTTGATTTACCTTTTCCATCAGCAGTGTCTGCAAGTTGTTGTGTAGGGCTCTGTACGGTAGCCTTCCATCACTGATGTTTTCTTCCAAAACAGGACCCATCAGTGAACAAGACGTATTGCTTCTCATTTTCTTGTAGTTGACTGTACCTGGCCTCTTCAACAAATGTCATCTCCTTCTCTGGTAGTGTTTGAATTAAATCTTTGCTTCTGGACTAGTTTATGGTCACTTCTGAGATTCTTGGATGACTGAGATTTCCTCTTTGAGCCCACTGTGTGATCACTGCATCCTCCTTAGTCTGTGTAGCATCAGTTGTACAGCATGTGGAGAGGACCTTCCATTTGAACATCCAGCTCAGCAAGGACAGTTGAAGTGCTATGAGGAACTGTGCTTCAGCCCACCACTTCTGAAGCAGCTCAAAACTGTTCATATGCTGCAAATCTTCAGTTGAAGTGTAGTGGGCTTTGGATGCTCCGTTTGGATCCTAGCAGACAGAACTAGAATTAACTCTTGTCATGATGAGAACATATGCTATCTTTAGTAACTTTGATATAATTTTCAAGTTTAACTTAGTGACAGACTGCTCAGAAGCACTTATACTCTTATTGCTTGAACTTTCAGAGATCATTATTATGATCTGTTATGACCTATTATGATATGAGAGCAAGTGCAAGTCCGTGTTATACTTCAGATACCCTGCACTGCATTCAGGCATGCTATTGGTGCGTCACGTTATCCTGTTACTAAGATAAAAGTGAAGGCTCATTATTATTATTTTTTAAAAAAAGTGATGTTCTTTAATAGCTTCCACTGATACCAAATACCAACTAACAGTAATAGATCCCGTCTCTGAAGCATGTTAATTCTCCAGCAACAGCACTTCCTTGCACATATCACGTAGTGTTTTTTTTTTTTACAGTTGCCTGTAATATAGCTATGACTTGAGCTATTCTTATTTATCTGCATGTGTTTAAGCCATAAAATAAGTTGCTGTGTGAAGGATGTGAAGTCTGTAGAATCATGACAACTGAGGATGCATTTAAATGAGGTTTTCAGAAAGCCTCCTTTTATAAAATATGAAATTGTCTGTGGTAGATGAGACACAGGAAAAAGCAGTACTGGGAGAGTTTTCAAGCTTATAGCCACTGTCATTAAGCATTATGGGTGTCCAGCATTTTGGCTTGCTTTGGCTTCACTGAATGTGTTCGGCTGAATATATGTAAAACCCCTCTTTTTAGCCCTTTTGTTTTCCCATGCAGTTTAGTGCAGGATTAAGTCCTTTCTATTGAGAAGTGAGCTCACATTGCTTTGCAGGTGAAGCTATTCTTTCCTGCCACCCATTTTGGCTAGTATCTTAACTTCGAAATTGTCTTGATTTATAAGACAATTCAGCATTAGAAATGCATTTACTACAGTATCAATGCTTCTTGGTTTACTTCTGTGTTCTTCAGTGCCTGTTCTTGAGTGCTAACTATCTACCTTGTCTGTTTTTTGCTCTCTTTAAAGTTGATCAGCTGAATCAACAGCTAAGTTCAGTTGCAGCTAATGGCACTGCTGTCAAAATTTGTGTAATCTGGGGAAGACGAGGTATTTTCTTTATCATCTGAAGAAATTGTTCTTGACAACTATGAATTTTCCAATTTTTTTAAAAAAATTGGTTTACTAGCAAGTAGGTATACTTGCAAATGAACTTACAGTTAGCAGGGCAAAAATAGATTCACATTTATGAGGCAGAAATAAGTTATTTTTAATCACTATAGAAGAGATACTTCTGTCAAACTGTTTGGTCTAAGGTCATAGTGAAAATAAATCTTGTGGAAACAGGAGGATGTTTAATTTAACTACCGCCTTAAGGTTTCATCAAGTCAATTTGTATGAAACAAGTGACTTTAGAAATTTTCCTTTATCATTCAACTCCTTCTGCTTTTTCAGCTGATGAGGAATGCTTTTCAGTCAGCAAACTGAAAATCTTCCATGAATGGAAGTAAATATCTTTTTACATTGGCTGCTGCTGCTTCCAATTTTACTGTTTTTTTTTTTTTTTTAAATGTATTTTGAGCGTCCCATGGTAACACTGTGGATAGAGTAGCCTAGAAGCAAAACCTGGCAGCTTTCACCGCCACCTGCATTAAGAGTGCTGAAATAAGGAAATTAAGGTGAGAAGGCTATGTGAGGCACCTGGGCAGATCTACTCTTATGAGGAAAAGAAAAATGAAGATTGTGTTGGAACTGTAAACAAAACAGTAAGACTGATCTCATAGTCTGGTGTTTGTCAAATAGATCCTCCAGATTCCCTTTTCATATTAGCTTTTATCTCGGCGCATTTTGTGGAGTCACATGAACCCAAGTGAACCTCTTATCTTTTTATGCACTACGACTGTATCTTTTAAAGTTATGCTGTTGTGTTAAGATCAAATTGTCTCATTACCCTTTGACTTGTCTGAGCTGAAGTTTCTGTGATGTTTTGGCAATTATGGAAAGCTAAACTTCACGAGGAATAGTCATTTCTGAGCTATAAAGGGTAAATTTCCTTAGCTATGAAATTTTGTCTTCGCCAGACTTAAGACTAAGCTTTTTAAATTGCATCTCAAACCTGTGAGTTTGATTTTTGATGTCTTGGCTGCATGTAAGCAACTCAAGAAAATGCTTTTTTTGTCTAAAACAGAAGCTCTGCCTGCTAACATGTTTTTCCTTTTGTGTTTTTTCCCTCTGCTTGTCTCTCCATGAAACTGTGTTTTCATATCTTCTGATGAATACAAAAAATGGCCTTTTTAGACTATTTGGAAATTAGTTGGAGAAGGCTGATAATCTAGATGACTGGGAGTAGAAATGTCTTCACAAGTTTTGTTGTGGAAAATGTAGATAGACATAATTACTGTACATGGCTATGCTTCTGAAGAATTAGGTCTAGAAAGATACCTTGCCAGCTTCTAGACATTGTAAAGATTTCCTTTTGATTTCAATAGGGCTCCATGTAATTTCTATGAAATTATTAAATATTCCTCCTACTGTAAGCAAAGATCAAGTTTGCAAACACCTGAAGAATCTGAATGTCCATAAGTCTGCAGATCCTGATTAGATGCATCCCAGAGATCTGAGGGAATTGGCTGATGTAGTCACCAAGCCATTCTGTTATATTTGAAAAGTCGTGACAATCAAGTGAAGTCCCTGGTGACTGGAGAAAAGGCAACGTCACACCCATTTTTAAGAAGTCTAGAAAGGATGACCAAGGAAACTATTGGCCTGTCAGTCTCACCTCTGAGCTGGGGAAAATTGTGGAAAAGATATGCCTTAGCATAGACTGGGGAGACAGGGAGGTGAAATGGCACAACCAGCATGGCTTCGTCAAGAAGTAAGGCCTGAGAGGTGGTGGTGTCCCTGGAGATGTTCAAGGCCAGGCTGAACCAGACTCCAAGAAGCCTGTTCTAGCTATAGATGTCTGGACTAGATTACTTTTAACGGCTGTTCAACTCAAATGATTCAGTGATCATTTTTATGACAATTCTATGATTGAAAGAGGTTTGCATTGAAGATTTTAAAAAGCTTGACAAACTTGACACAAAGTTTTACAGGACTTAGAAGAGCATGTCTGGTTAAAGAGGTACTAGAATATCAATTCTTCTTTCTTACAGCTAATGAGAGCAAACTTGTAGTATCTACTGGAGTGTCTGCTATGAGGAGAGTGGTTTTGTGTAGTCCTGTTAACTTGCGTCAGTGTTTTTTGACAGTACGTACATTTGTGAAAAATTGTTTAAAAGGATGAAGTACAGAAAGAGTAAAATTCTATCAAAAATCTCTGACAAACATCTTGAGGGCTCACTGAGACTTGCAGCCACTACCATCAAACCTGATATGTTAGTTTCACAAAAACAGGGTCACATATCCTGCTAGTTTTACGATTTTATTGCTCTTAAAAAAAACAAAAAAAAACATTTTAATAAAAATAAAAACAATAAGATTTATAAGATATACAAATACAAAAATAAGATATTATTTCTTTACATTTATTTAATATATTTTATAAGGGTTGCTCCAAAATCAATGCCTCCTGTTTTATTATGTTGTCTCGTGACATCAGAGATGGATGTTGGTGGTATGACAGCAGATGTTGAACCTTCCTGGCAGTATTCTATTACGTGTTGTTGCCGAGTGACAGATGGCAGCACAGAGACAGTCAGACACAATGGCATCTGGCATGAAGTGCATCTGAAGCAAATGTGAAATTAAATTCCCCCATGCAGAAAAAGCTGCATCCATTGACATTCATTGACTCTTGGCGAATATTTATGGAGACCAAATGGCGGATGTGAGCAGTGTGAGGCGATGGCTAGCACATTTCAGCAGTGGCAACTGTAGCAGTGCATCATCTTTACTGGTGCAGGTTTTTATGAGCATGGCGTGCAAGCTCTTGTTCATTCCTGGTGAAAATGTGTAGCCAGTCATAGTGACTTTGCTGGAAGATAATGTTGTGTAGCCGAGAATTTGCTCTATCAAGCAGTGTTAGTGTGCTCATTGTATTTGTTATAGTTTTCATGAGAATAAATGGGAGGCATTACTTTTGGGGTAGCAAACATATATTCAGCCCAAGAGAATTTGTCTTCACTGAATGCAGCCCAGAGAAGCCAAAAGTTTGGACACCCATGCACTGGTGTGTGGTGTGACTGACCCACAAAGACTAGCTAGCATCACTGAATGTAGTCATTCCCACTCATTTGTACAGAATGACTGGTGTGGTGCTTTAGAATTGCCCAGTTTATATACAACTAAACATAAATCAGAATTGCCTGTTTTTTTTTGTTTGTTTGTTTGTTTTTGTTTTTGTTTTCATTATAAACTTATAAAATTGAGGGCGGAACTTCCAAGCCTCAATTTTCCTATGTCTTTGGTAGTTTTGAGGTAAGCAGCTATGTGGAAAGGTCACAACTTGCCAGGCTACAGGGGAAGTATCTTTGTTCTTGTGGGTGCTGACATCTGATGTTTGAACTAAATGACACCAAAGTTTATACTGCTGAACTCAGCTTCAGTTTATTTAGCCAGATTTCTAATAAAGCTGTGCTCTGTCTTGTTGATTCCTGCTTTCTTTTTTGATGTGGAGTTTTTGCTGTTGTTTTTTGTTAGTTTGTTTGGGTAAAGCTTGACTCCTGACCAAGTTACCCATGTTAATAAAGATCTTGAACGTGGCATGCTTTTCTGTGTTCTTGAGATTTAGTAAGTGAGTCTGAACTACTGCATCTGTGGCTTCTAACAGCTGAAGTTCTTCATCTGCTGTGGAAAACTTTTAGCAAAACACAGCTCGTCCACAATCTCTAGAAAAACAGCGATGTTTTATGCAAAACATGGATCATATTTAAAGCTCAAGTATGTTTGAAGTAATATGTAAGCACAAAAAAGTCAACTGCTACTTAAGTATTCTGTTTATATATATATTATTTATATGCATATATATATATATATATATAAACAACAAATCAGAATTGTTGAATTCTGCCCTTACATGGTGTATGGGGCTGCTGAATCACGGCCTGAATCTCTGATTGATCACCTGAGGCGAGCAATGAGTCAGCCACAGGAGCACAGGTGAAGGCAAATCAGCTGTGCTGCAGGAAGGGGTGAAGCCTGGCTCCACCTCTCCTAGACCCATTTAAGAGCTGACTGCCAGTGGGGAAGGATCTCTCTGGAGATTGCGAGCCCAGGACAGGGTGACTGACTTTCTCTCATTACTCCAATATAAATTGTATTAGCCAAGCTCCTGGATATATACACCATCTGTATATCCATTGATTATACAATTGGCGAGCCAGGCAGGCCAAATCCACTTTACATCATGTCTTTCTTATGGAGTTTCTATAAATGGGTCAAAGGGGAGAACACCATTCCCCTTGATAAAATGATCCCCAGGCAGATCCCAGGGTTTCTGGGATCTCGTTATTATCAACTGGCAACTATAATTGAGAAATGAGGTCCCCTGCATACTTTGGGAAATATTTCCCCGGTATGCTTAACAGAATACTTTCAGGGACTGGACAAAGATATCTTAACTACGAAAGAAAAGCAATTAGCTGCATCCACAGTGGCATGGCCACTGTTAAATGCTTTAAATCAAGCAGAGACAAGATCAGATAACTTAGAAAGTGAAAATCAGCTACTAAAAGCTCGTACTGACAAATTGGAGCGAGAACTTAATGTATTGATGGGGAAAAAAACAATTTTACAGTCTCTAGGTCAGGTCCGTAGTATCTCAATAGATGATAGTCATACCTCTGAAGTAGCGGACCTGGTTCAACAGGAAAACAGGAGTTCCGCGTCAGATCTAGAGGTTCCACTTATGGCGGATCCCCTGGAACTCCATCCTATTATAACTCAAAAAACAAAAAAGGTACAAGATAGACCAGCAGGGGTGCCCCCTGACCAATGGCCCCCTGCTGAAACGCATTTGCATGTGACAGCCAGGCCATATACTCCAACTGAATAAATGGACATGGTGCAGTGATTTCGGCAGAAGCCGAGAGAGAGTATACCTGCATGGCTGCTCAGGTTATGGGATTTAGGAGCAAAAAGTGTTATGGTTAATAGGCCAGAAATGGCAAAGCTGGCCACCATAACATTACATCCTGCTGTCAGGCAGAGGCTATACTCTGCCATCCAGTATACCAATGAGAACCACTCAATAATAGATTGGTTAATGGCAGCATGCTGGATGGTCTGGCCAAATAAAACAGACATTCCATTAAACACAGGACTATGGTCCTCCATGGAGGACCTTCAAAATTACATTCGCGAGTTAGGTATGAGAGAAGCAATATATGAAGACTCGTATGATAGCCCAGATATGATAAAGTTCTCGGCGGGCATGCGAGATTTAATTTTACAACAGGCCCATTCCCACCTGTATGGGACCTTGGTTTCGATATTAAACCCTCTGGTGACCTCGGAAGCCGTAGTTCAGCAGACTACTCAGATAGTAGCTGATCTGGGGGAAACAGAATACCTACGGACTAGGCGCAACATTCGGATGTTAGAAGAAGCTGAGGTCCTGCCGGTGACTAAAACCAAGGCGCCGGCTACTCGAGCTCCTCGATCGGGACCCATGAGGGTTTCCCGAAAACAAATGTTTAATGACCTAATCCGAGCTGGGGTCCTATTTGCTAAGATTGACCGCCAGCCCAGCCATGTCCTTCTCCAGCTTTGGAGACAGCTAAAGGACAATAAAAAATTTCAAAACTACCCTAAGAAACCAAGGGTAAGAATTATAGAGAGAATACCAACAACAATATGGAACCTAGAAGACTTCATTGTTCCTAATAGGAAAAAAAAGCCGCCTCAAGCGTCTCGGGCCACGATGCCTGAGCCATCGGAAGCAAAAGAATTGGCCCTAGCACAGTTCATGGCATGACGGGGGATGTTAGTCCCCCTAAGGCCTCCAGATGGGACTGGAGGCCCTATGTAGAATTAACAATTTATTGGTCCCGAGAAAATATTCGGAGAGTTATGGCATTAGTGGACACTGGAGCAGAAACATCAATCATTTATGGAGATCCAAACAAATTTCATGGAAACAGAGTGATGATTGGTGGTTTTGGGGAACAAACTATTCCTGTCACCCAAACATGGTTAAAATTGAGGGTTGGGCATCTCCCACCCCGGGAGTATAAGGTATCTGTTGCCCCAGTCCAGGAATACATCTTGGGCATAGATATTCTATGCGGTCTGGCTTTCCAGACAACCGTGGGAGAGTTCAGGCTCCGACAGAGATGTATTAGTACCCGGGCAGTGCAGGTAATATTAAGAGGTCATGCAAAACATGGGCCAATTTGCCTGCCGAAACCATGCCGGATTACTAATGTGAGACAGTACAGACTCCCGGGTGGGCAGGACGAAATATCAAAAACGGTGCAGGAATTAGAAAAAGTGGGCATTATAAGACCTGCCCACAGCCCATATAATTCCTCCATATGGCCAGTGCGAAAGTCGGATGGCACGTGGAGAATGACAGTACATTACAGGGAATTAAATAAGGTCACGCCGCCTATTCATGCAGCCGTACCCAATATTGCCTCCCTAATGGACACATTGAGTAGGGAGGTATGAAATAAGTTTACAAAATTGAACATATTTTTAGCTGAGCTGTATTATCAACTGAGCTTTAACAATTTTACATCAGTAGGCTTGCACTGTTGTCTCCATCATTCTTTTTTTTTGTGAAGTTATTATTTCTGATATTTGATGCTTCAAGGGTGGTTTTGAGGTGTGTGTGTGGGGGGGGATTATTAAAAGTAGCAAAATGAAATCCAAATAATCTGTTATGGAGGTATTTTATGATACATGGAGAATGATTGCACTTCTGGGAAACAGCAGTGTTGAGAAACTAAAAATGGAATCTAAACATGTTATCTTTTTGATAGTGTGAAATGGAATTCTGATAGTAAATTCTATAGTGGAATTCCATCTGTAGCTCAAACTACAGGCTATGAGTTAATTTGAACAAATTCTCTGTAAAGTAATGTTAGAACAAAAGCTATCAGTTGTCATGAGATTTGGCAAGTGTTGAGGCTAGCAATTTTGTTCTTAGCTGAACCATAATGTGTGCTTCTCAGAATCCTCATCTGGAGTCGTGAGAAACATATCCAGTTGGTATGCTCCAAGAGTTAACACACTGCATGAGAAATGTGAATTTCAATCAGCAAAGAAAACATTATGAAAACTGATGTTCAGAAGAAATCACAGACGTTTTGCTTTTTTACTGGTTTAATATATGAGCCAGAGATAGTATCTATTTCTGCTTGGAAAATCGAAATGATTAAAGTTTTCAAAAAGCTCTTAAAATAAGCCATGTGTTCTAGTTCCTGAACTATTTTGGGAGGAATCTCTACTGTATTCTTCAATAATTATCAGCCTTCAGGAAGGCTGAACTCTAAGGAAGCTAAGCTCTACTGTTTTCATGCTCTGTGTTGCATCCTAACTTATTTTTTCTACTGTTTGCAGATTCACTTATGTAACAATAGGAATTAATATTGAATTACTTGTCAAAATTGCCTCTGAGTCGTCTTCAGCATTGTTGCTTTCCGTAATACTGCATCAGCCTGTTTCCATGTGCAGCTCCTCCTTCTAGTAACTTACTCCTTAATCCCAGTCAGTTAAAGGCAATGTTTTCTTGTTCTTCGGTTTTGCTTTCCACTAGTTCTAATGAAATCTTCACCCATGAATAATTGTGTTCATTTCTTGGGCATTGATTAGAAATTGTATTGGGAAAAAAAAAAAAAAAAAAAAAAAGCATTCTGAGAAATTCAATTAGAAATTATTTAATGATGGTCTTTTGATGACAACTGTTTTTCATTATGTTTAGTTGGCAAATTCTTAATATAAAAAATGTATGGGTTACCTCATAAAAACTAATCACTGTACCGTGTGAGCAAACTTCTGTAACTGTGCTCTAATTTTTATTAATACCTTTTTAAAATTGCAAAAATGACGTATATACATGTATTTTAAACAGAGATAGGTTTCACATTGGGTAGTTTACAATGGTCTAGATCTTTCCAGTTCCATGCATTTATAGTAGCTCTGTAGTAGTACCTGAATTTATTTCAGACGACTCGAAAGAAAGCTAAAAAAAATTTTATACTTAAAAACTCTCAGTATTTTTGTAATACAAATATAGAATAAGTGAGTAGAGGACAGACAGTCAATTGTGTAGTGTTTGTATTTCATTAAATACTGAGGATGCTGTTGTCCTCAAGGAATGCTCCGAAGGAGAATGATAAATGGAAAGAAAAAAAAAAGACAGAAGAAAATGTCTCTGAAAAGTCTTGACTTTAGCACTAAGTAGATGAAACAAGCAGGTAAAAATCTAACTTGAGGAATAGAATCTTACTGAAATTAACCCCATCAAAGTGGGATTATCCTATCATTTTGTTGCTTTAGAGTCAGTCATGTTCCTGTGCTGCACATCTCAAAATATTTCCTGTTTCACTGATGTTTTTGTTCTCAGCTTGGTCAGGTCAACAGAAAGGAAGTGTGTTGTCCTTTTGTATCACTGAGAAAAGTGATCAGGAGCTTGCATCTTGCTATAATGGTAGCATATTGCTGATTTGTAGCTGTCGGCTTGTATTAAGCTGCCACCACTGAAGGCCTATAGTTTAAAATGTATAGCCCCTAGTTTCTTTGGAATTGTTAATGTAACACTGCCTAGGGCTGAGGGGAAATGAATGTATGTAGAGTAGGTAATAGAAAAGAATATTTAAATTCTGTTCAAATAATATTTTTAATACTTGATTCCACTTGCTAATAAATCGATGTGGTGACTCCTGGCTTCTAGAAACTAGTGGTGGTATCCAAATGAAGACTGTTTTATTTTCTGCTAAACAGATTGAACAGCCCAATTATGTATTTTGGAAATTGTCGTTTATTAAAGCAGGCAAGTAAGCAAAACAGTGCTGGGCGGCCGGGAAGTCTCTGCTCCACCAACGGCGCGCACTTTCCCCCTCCAGTTGACAATCGTTATACAGTTCACTGTCCAGTGTTCATGGCTTCATAATGTCTCTTGCGCAGGCGTGGTCCTGTTGTTAGGCAGCCGTCCTTTGTCTTGTCAGATGGGGGGAGTTGGGACCTTTGCAGTACATCCGTTCGTAATCCTTACACAGCATCTTTAAAGCTGTATAAGTCCTGGGGTCCGTATTTTAAAGTGTTACGTTTGTTGGTGTTTCCGGATGTCTGTAGTAGGAAACTGGCCCCTGCTGTTATTGTAGTTTTCTAGCCCGGATGTCTGTAGTAGGAAACTGGCCTTTGCAGTTTTCTAGCCCGGATGTCTGTAGTAGGAAACTGGCCTCTGCTGTTATTTCAGTTTTCTAGTGATAAGCTTACAAATGATTTGATTAACAAACAACAGATTGCTCCTATTACAATTCCCCCCTTTTCTTTTTCCCATCTTGTTCATCAAATCGGTTAACCGCTTCTCAAGCCAACTCAAGGATAAGGATCTCATTGACCTCCTCCTCCTCTAATTGTTCTTATTGTTTTCTTATCAACATTAAGTATACTGCTTCAAGTCTGCTTTTTACTAGGGCGTTCATTTTATTAAAAACACAGGGTCCAAAGGTTAATACTAACATCAACAAAATCAAAGGACCAGCTATTGTTGATAATAGTGTAGTCAGCCATGGAGAATGGTTGAACCATGACTCATACCAATTCTGCTATTGTTCTCTCTTTCTTTTTCGCTTCTCCAACCCTTCCCTTAATTTGGTCATGGTATCTCTTACAACCCCGGTGTGGTCAGCATAAAAACAGCATTCTTCTGCTATGGCTGCACACAAACCTCCTTTTTGCAAGAATAATATATAGAGTTCTCGCCAATTCTGTAATACTACTTCCGATAATGATCTTAAAGATTTTTCCAGGGCTGTTACAGACTTTTTGATTCTTACCAAATCCTCATCCACAGCCTCTCGTAATGATTGGAACCTTTGATTTTGCTGTACCAGAGAAGTGATGCCTGTGCCTGCTCCCACAGCTCCGACAGCCATTAGAGTTGCTATAGTGAGAGCTGTAAAAGGTTTTCTTTTCTGTAAATGGTGTTCCCCTTTTTCCCAATGATTATATATGAAATTCTCATTGTGATATAATATCCTAGGAATAATGGTCACTTGAACACAATATTCTCGGTTTTCGTTAAACACCTTTGAGGACAAACAAGGTGTAAGTCCTGTCCTGGAACAAATCCATTTAGTCCCATTAGCTGAAATTATCCATTCACCTTTTGGTTCGAGGGACATTGTTACCCCACAAAGTTTCTCCCTGGATCTGGGTATTTTACTTATACACTGCCCTTTTCCCGTTATATGTTGCATACTGAGCCCCCTTTTCCCATCCTTCCACTTACACAGACTGGGGTTCGATTTGCTTGTTAGCTTAGCAGGAGTGGTAGTTCCTATTGCTTCATAAAATGGAGGTTTAATATCATAGCATAGCTAACAATGGTTTGTCACATTTGGGTTGGAGTCGTTAAGGGCCTGATAACTAGCTTTCATTAAATTCCAAAGCGGGTTGTTACTTACGGCTTCTATTATAAGTTTTTCAGTGGATTTGTCTCCACTGCCAGCGGAGTTGTCCTTACTGTCCTTGTAACATTGACACTCTCTCTCTCAGACTTTGGATCTTTTTTTAGTACTACATTTGGGCCCACTGCCACAGGGGATGACTGAAGTTCTTCCTTCCTAATGTATATCAAATCCCCTCGGTCAGCACCTGGTTCCCAATATCTCGTTCCCCAAGTTTTTCCCATTGTCCATCCTGGATTTTCAGGTTTAGTTATGTTGAGGTAAATATGCTTACAATTCCCTAGGGAGACGGTGCCTCCGCTGGAATCTCGACGAGGAGGTGTACCTCCTGTGGGTCCCCAGCCTACGGATAGGAAGGGATCTTTACCCTTCCCTCCTATCCAATCAGGAGCTATGGTCTCACAACCCCAATAGGCACAATAATAATGCCCTGGCCAATTGCAATATCCTTTTCCTGGGTTAGAACTTGGGCAGAAATAAAATCCTAAAAGGTTCAGGCATGGTTTAATTAGTACAAGCTCGCACAAAGTAGGTGTGAAACTGGGTGGACCTGCAGTCTCTTTAATTTGAATCACTTGCTGATCCTCCCACCTGATTAGAGACCATTTAAAGGGCTGGTGTGGGTTACTTTCTGCCTGGATTGGTACCAACACCCACCCCACAATACATACAGTACCATATAAGAATAGGATAACTGGTGGATTCTTACGGTGTTTAAACGGATTCCTCCTTTCCTCCAAAGTTTTAAGCGCCCGATGGATCTGGGTGTCATATTCGCACTTTAAGAGGCATTGGTCCTGGGAGTGGGAGTCTGGGGTTTTACCTCTGAGGGGGCCTCTTGGCCTACATCCCCACCGTTTTACGCCTCTGCCTCCTTCGCCTACTCTTTTGCTTAGAGCAGCGAGGTGTTCCATCTTCTCGACAGCAGTCCCTCTTTTTGCCCCTTATAGGTTTACTCAACTCTCGATCAACCACTTCCAGGCTGTCAAGGGTTTACCCCCGTGCAGCGCACCAACCCCTCCTTTGGGCCATTCCCGTTTCAAAAGTGTCCCATCATAGGGCTCTAAATAATCTCTGTAGAAAGTTGACCGATCATTTACAGGTCCCGGATATCTCAGAAGAGATATCCTTAGGTATAACGGATCCACCAGTTATCCTTATACAAGTTGGTTAGTACTCACAAGGTTGAGCTACAGACTGTCTCATTTGTGCTTATTAGATCTTTCTTCTCAGTTTGAATTTCAGTCCCCCAAGGTTTTCAGATACTTCCCAATGGTCCTCCGGAATGGGTCCTTTTACACAACTTATATGCATCCATCCCCGTTCGGCTGTTCGGACGGCAGCTTCTGTGGTAAGTAGAACAATAAAAGGCCCTTCCCGTGAGGTGAAACTTCCCTCCAAGTCTTAATCAATACTCGGTCTCCTGGTTTCAACTGATGGATTGCCATATTTAGGGGTGGCCTCTCTACAATAAGGCCTTTCTTTCTGAGCTCATTCCTCCTTTTCATTAACTCCACTATATATTCCCATAAGGAGTATTCCTCAATCTTTGGATGTTCTACCGCTAATTCTAAGTCATATGGCATCCCATATAACATTTCAAAAGGAGAAATACCTGTATCTGTCCTAGGTTGGGTCTTTAAATTTAATAGTGACAGTGGTAAACATTTAATCCAGGACATCTTAGTTTCTATCATTAATTTAATATGTTGTTTCTTGATTTCTCTGTTCATCCTCTCTACTTTCCCCGAGCTTTGGGGGTGCCATGGAGTGTGGAATTCTCACTTAACTCTGAGTGGTTCTAAAGCCTCCTTCACTGTTCTGGAAATAAAATGAGGTCCTCTGTCTGAATCTATTACCTCAATGTTCCCATATCTGGGGATGATGTTTTCAAATCATATTTTTACCACTGTTTGGGCAGTGGCTCTGGCTACTGGGAAAGCTTCTACATAATACGTCAGATGGTCTATTATCACCAATAAATATTTATATCTCGCAGTTTTAGGCAATTCTGTAAAATCTGTCTGGATTTTGGCAAACACTCTTAAGGCTAATTCTCTCCCACCCAATATTCTTTCTCTTAGATGCTGCTTATTAACTTTCTTACAGGTCAAGCATCCTCCCAAAACAACCTTTGCAATATTGTATATCCCAATGCACATATATTTTGTGCTAAATTGGTCCACTAGTGCCTGGATTCCCCAGTGCGTTTTTCTATGGAATTCTCTCATTACCCTCCAGGCGAGTCCTTTTGGTAGTACTTCCCGACCATCAGGAAGTAACCACTTCCCATCTTTTTCTTCAATACCCATTTGCAACAACCTTTCCTTTTCCTTAGTATTAAAATTTTTTCGTATTGTTTTTGTTCTTTAGACTCCCGATCCCTAACTCTTTAACTATCAGTAGAGCTGCTTTCTTGGCTTCCTTATCATCCAAGTTGTTTCCTCTTATGTAATTGGACTTTCTCTTTTGGTGACTTCTTGCTTCCTTCCTTCCTTTTGGTGACATATAAGAATATGTACAATTGCAATTTGCTTTGGTTTTCTCAAAGCTTGTAGTGTCTGCTTGATTAGGTATTCATGAACCAACCCTTTTCCTTGTGAATTTATTAGCCCCCTCTCTTTCCATATCTTCCCGAAGGTCTGGACTACCCCATAGGCATATTTAGAGTCTGTATGTATAGTCCCTTTCCTATCCTTAAGTAACATTAGTGCCCTCAATAGGGCGTATAATTCACAAGCCTGAGCAGACCAGGATTTATCTAACGCCCCTGATTTGGCTACTGATAGTGTTTTCCCATCAACTATTGCATATCCTGACCTATGCTTCCCATCTACCACCCTAGAGGAACCCGTCTACATATAATCTTTCTCCTTCCTGTAACTCTTCTTCCTCTAGGTCTTCCCAAATTTTGGATTGATGTTCTATACATTGTATACAATCATGGATTAGATTTCCATTCGGTTCTCCATAAAGAAATTGAGCAGGGTTCTGTAAGCCCGTAATTTCAATCTCCAATCTGGGGGAGTGTACTAATATCCCCTCATATTTTAACAACCTGGCATCAGTTATCATTTATCTGTCTTTTGTTGTAATACTCCCCTAATGTTGTGGGGGTATATACTTTTAATTCTCCACCAAAGGTTATTTTTCCAGCTTCTTCTACTAAAAGGGCTACCACCACTATGGCTTGTAAGTTGGCCACAAGTTGGCCACCCTCTACTCACAGGATCAAGTAACTTAGAAAAGTACCCTACAGGTTTCTTCCTACCCATTCCTGTGTCAGGACCCCAAATGCTGTCCCTCCATCTATATTCACAAACAGGTAAAATGGTCTCTTAATATCAGGCAGGCTTAATACTGGGGCATTAACTAAGTCTGTCTTTAAATCTTCTAGTTTCTGATCTTCCTCTTGGCCCCATTTGAGATGTCCGTCTTTGGTTAATTTCTCGTATAAAAACTTTGCCTTACTGCTATAGTTCTCAATTCATTGTCTGCAATATCCTAGTAATCCCAGGATTTGCCTTATTTGTCTTTTATTTTTTATTATTATTATTATTTTTTAATGAATAGAAAATATATGGAAAAGCTGTGTGGGGTTTTCTTTTTCTTTTTTTTTCTTCCTTTTTTTTTTCTGTATATCAGGACAAGGATATACTTTGGGACTTGCTTCAGGATGCACCCAAGTCAGTAAAAGAAAGTGGATAAGGGTTTGCATTAAGTATATGACAGTCTCTCTAGCTATGTAAATAAAGGAAGTTCTCTTAATCCGTTAGGGATTTTTGAATTATATAGGTCACAAACATGGCTGACTTAGTTGCACACAGCATTAGATTTGAAGGAAATTGTGTTTCTGGCATAAACTGATGTAAATAAGCACCCTTTGAAGCTGGTTATGGCATTGCAACTATATCTTCTGGAAGTAGCAACGTTGTGATGAGGAACTGAAAATGCAATCTTTACTAGGCTTTATGCAAGCATGCAAGAGTACCTGTCCTTGTCTTTGGGCTGTTTCTGTACTCCAGGAGTTAGATAAACATTACAAACCACTTGATTTTTGTTTTTTCAAATACATGTATGGGTATAATGTATGCACGGGTTTATGTAACTCTTCACTCTATATTTTCTGTTGTTGAGCTGGCTAATTCACAAGTAAATTTGTAACATGCTACTTAGAAGAAAGTGAATGTTTTCTGAGTGCTTTTGAAACATTTTATGTTTTGGCGATATCTTGACAAGTCTCAGAACTTGATCTGGGAGAAGCTATTTTGGGTATTTCAATTGCAGTATTTTCACTTATACTTGAAAATCATATACTTCTTTGAGTTGGAAGGAACTCTTAAAGACTTTCTAGTCCATTCTTCAATTCCTACTGCTGGATCAGAGCCCTGTCTCAATGACCTTCACTGTCTCCAGGGATGAGGGATCCACCACACTTCTGGGCAACCTGTTCCAGTGTATACTACCAGTGGTGTTCCTGACCACCCTTATCATAAAAAAAAATTTATTCCTTATATCCAATCTAAATCTCTTTTTTTAATTTGAACCATTTCCCCTTGTCCTGTCGTCACAGGCCCTGCTAAGAAATCTGTCCCATTCTTTCTTATACCACTTTAGATTCTGATACTTCAGCTTACAGGAGCATTTGATGAGTATGAATAGCAGGAAACAAAATTCATCAGGAGACTGGCTGATGTGGTCCTTGCTGAGTGTGTGGAGCAGGCAAGAAGAGACCCATGTTAGTGGTGTTTTTCCACATTGATACAGACTGCTGGTTGCTGCTGTTCTTTGCAAATATCTGACAGTTCAGACATCAGATAAAAAATCAGCTTCTTCCCATATAAAAAATGGAAGCATACTCAAAAAAGCTGCCATTGTGTTTTATGTGTGTTGATGAATTTCTCCTCCTGTCTCTGGAAATGTATCAAGGAGGCAAACAGTCTTCAGAGAAGTGCTTTATTATAAGAATGACTTTTATCATTGTCTGGAGTGAGACATGGATACGGAGTGAAACAGGGTTTTTGTTTAGGATATTTATTCCTGTTAGCATCTATACTGCTTTTGGAAATGTGGTTCCACTCTTCTCAGATCAGAGCTCATTGTATTTGCTTCTGAGTTGATTACTGTACTTTTCAGAATAGTCATTATCCCTGTTTACCATAATATAGACAGTAAATTTAGTTTGAAAGAGAGCATTTAGGCAGTCTGTTAATGATGTTTCTTTAAATACATTTGTGGTACTCCTTGGCCGTGGTAGCGGCAGGCAAAAATAATAGCAGTTGCAGTAGTTCAAAACTTGATGTAGTAACATGTTCAGCTGTTCAGCAGTTAGTCTGAATGGGTATTTTCCCTTAGTTAAAAATAAAAAGTAAAGTAATGTTTTTTGGAAGGTGGATCACTGCTCCTGAATGTCTCCTGTAGAAGAGAAAGATCGTCTGATCCATAATTACCATTTGATTATTCTGATAAGTTTGCAAAGAAATTTAAAATTTGTGAAGCATAGGTTTGTCTTCAGAAGCACTGCTGAATGTTAGCTTACATCTCACATTATCATGCTTAGGGTAAATATCACATAAACTCTTTAAGAGTTCACTCCTGGTGAGACGAAAGATAATAATATTGCAGGTGTGTGCATTGTCTTTAGCGAGTTGATAACCTTAAAGTAAGCTGTAATTGGTGGAAATTCAGCTACTTACACAAGGATGGTATTTAAGGAACTTAACTTGCTTTCTGTCAGTATTATTTTTGTTCTGCAAATATTTCTTTTTTTGAAGATTTGTTGCAGGCATTATAGTGCTTGTATTATTTGTAGTAAAATACACTAGGAATGTTCTGTAAGTTTTGTATCATTTTATTCCTTTGCATACCACATTCAGTGAGGTGTAAGACCGTATTTCCCTCAGTAATCTGAACAGTGAAAGTTTAAGAGTCTGGAGAGGAGAAAAATCTATGTTTATACTTACCATTAAACTGTACTGTAGTGCAGTGAGCCTTTGGAAAATGTGTTCAGGTGATGATTTGCACTGAAAGCACGACTATGAATAAACCAGTAATTATATTATAGAATAAATGCTGCCTGGTAAACGTAAATTTCTACTGTGTTACACAAAGAGTTCCTGAGCATACACAGACCATTAATTGAAACACTTTCTTTCTTTTCCAGGAAAATTTTGAAGATGCTTTTGAAAACATTCCTGTGTAAGTAACAATTTAAAAATTGTGGGTTTGTTTTTTAAACTGTATACAGTAATGAAATACTCTATGCACACCTTCTCAGTGAAAAATGGTTTTGTATGCACCAACTTCGTATTTTCTAGAGCAGTTACAAGGTCTCAAGAGCTGGGAAATGGAAGTGTAATTAGGTTGATGTATATGATGAAGTGCCTGTCAGCAAATAAGAAAGTTGTAAAGAATTAACATAACAATTTTAGTAACTTTGTTGCATGATGACAGCTGCAGGCAAATTTCTGTATGGTGAGAAAAAGATAATTTACATAAGTTGAAAAACATTGGATGACACATTATACTTGACCACCGAAGCAATACTCTTGAATGGAAATTGCTACACCAACTGTTGCACAGGTATTTTTCCTTAATGTAGTTAGGTATACATGTATACACCTATATATATTTCTATATATATACATTTTGTCTACAATAAATGTGCGTATATATAAATATAATATATGCATATTTTATATATATATATAAAAATATAAATATATATATATATATCAAAACCAATTTTCCATTGTTTAGACTTCACAGATTCTATTTAGCCTGTTTCAGTGATATAGGACCACCTGCAGTTCTTGTGGAGTAGTATTTGAGAGATCACAAAGTGAACTTTATAACCTATTTTATGGTTATTAGAAAAGGAAAAGAGAGCTGGGCAGCTGTGCAACAGGTTCTGTTTTTCAGGACTAGGAGAACATGCAGTGTGACTGACTGCATTCACTGCATGCTCTTACTTGTTTTTTTAATTTTTTTTTCTGATTACTTCTATTATTACTATTTTATGTAGAAAATAATGCATGAATTCGTCTTCATGTCTCAAGAATTGTTTATGTTTACAGAACAGCTACATCGGAAGAACTGTCGTTACACTGTATGGACAAGAATGGCATTTAAACAGACTCTGAAATTATATGTCGTGATTGCATATGCTGTTAAAATAGTCTGTACTAAAAAAACTGCCATAGATGGAAAGGGCAGTGTATGTCATCCTTTTGAAAGCCTAGCATGCTGACTTTTCATGAGATGTGCATTGTGTGCTGAGCAGTCTTCATGGAGCGTGTCTTCTCTTATTTTGGTTGGTTGAGTAGCGCAAATACGAGATAGCAGCTTTAGCCCTGAAATAATTTAGGGATTAACCTTTGTCGTACTCATTGGCAGGCTACTGAACCAGTAAAGACCTCACTTTTTGTAGGTGTTAAGAGGATACCTACTAAAATACACTGTGTTCAGACTCATGAATGCTGGTCAGGTGTACTTGGCAGTGCTTCTCTGCCTCTCCTAAACAGACAGCTGTTTAAATAAAGCTTTTGCAATAAGAGAGATGTGCTTTCCTATTAATTTGCTGAAATGAAGGAAGTACTGGACTTCTCAAGTCCAACAGAATGTATAGATTAACAGGCAAGTATATGAGGTTTTCCAACATCAGGTTCTGCATGTCATTATTTTTTGAGTGTCTTTATGGTCTTAAGTGTGAATGAAAGGGCTAGTAATATTAAAGAGAAAGTATCCATAGTTTTCTATGCATACTTTTAAAATGTCTGCCATTATTCCAACGACGTATGGTTTTTAAAATTACTATGAAATCCTGTGTTGTTGTTTTTTTTTTAAGCTTTTTCTTCCAAAGAGGAAGAATTACTTGGAGCTGAATTTTAGTAGTTTTGAACTACATTTTGTTCCATTTGAGTTATGTGGTGGCAGTTAACTGGTGAAAAGTACCAGGAATACATGTCTGAGCAGCACTGTTCTTCCAACTATTAAGATTTTTTTTCAGTCTAATTTAGAAATTTGGACTCAGTGTATAATAGGATGTAGAAATGTTATAGTATGGAAGGACCTTTGTTAGTTTTACACACTACTGCTGGCTTTGAGGAGCTTTCATTAGATATTTGCAGGTAGTGAGGAGGCTGTTGAAGGCTTTTGGTTAGTCAACAGTATTAAAGGCCTTTAAGTTATTAACTATCCGGGATAAAAGGAAAGAAGAGGAAATTGCCTATTTATTAAAGTTTTGCAGGATTCTGAAAAGCATTAGTGATTTACAGTGTCAACTTTTAATTGCAGTTAAACATTCTGCTGAAGCTACGGTAAGTTTCAGGTATTTCTGTTAGTACTTTCTTCTGGTTCACGTGTTTACTGTAGGTGGCAGAGGAATGGGCCATGAGCAGTGAACTGAGCCTCATAGTGATTACTGTCTTATGAACTTATACCTTCCCTTACCAGATGGCTCAAGCTTTCCCTATACATGTCCTTGTGACCTACTTACCTCTCCTTCCCCCAGATGCATCTTCCTTACTCCTGGATGGTCAATGTGCAGTTTCATTTTTCAGCAGATCAGTGCAAGTATTACGCTGTAACTTTTCCCTCGTTAGGTCCCTGTTTCATATATTTCTGCACTACCTCGGTGTTGACTTAAATTATTTCTTAGATCTGCTACTGTTCTGTAAAATTTACTTGATTGACACTGGTCAATAAGTTAAGAGATAAAGAGTGTGATCAGACAGTTGGGATAATTTGTGTACATTACTTGCTTGGAAAATAAAGTTTGTGGAGAAGACTCGTGAAGATTTGAACAATAAGAACGGTATTCTTGGAATACTTGCTGCTGCTGACTTGCTCTGTGTTTAGATAATTAGCTACTTCTCAGGTGTGGACATTATGTGTGGACATTATACATATTCTTCTGTATCTGTCCAGGATTTATCACTTAACTAGACTCTCTCCTTCCTCAAATTCTTCAAAATGTACAGCTATTATACAGAGTCTCCACAGAACTTTAAAAAGCCCTGAGACTTTAATGTTCTGGGACTGTTAGTGGAACTCTTTAATCTTGTTTTCTTGAAATTCCTTGGTTTTAATTTTCAGATGACACTGACAAGCAGCTTTGGGGAGGCCTTTCCCAAATCTAGTGCCACACTGGTTATTCTTCACCTGGATCTGTCTAGATTTAATGGTAATTCTTTCTTTTACTAAAACAGTAATAAAAACTTGAAACCATTACTTCATCAAAACAACGAATTTACTAGAGGCTCTCTTTTGGGAAGCTGTATCTTGTTTTTGATTTTGCTATTGATAAAGTTCCCCTTAGAATTTTCCAGTGTATAGTGTGTCAATCTCTTCTAATCAGATAAGAAAGTTAAATTGTTACCACTCTGTGACAATATATCTGGCATTTGTTTGAGTGGCTTACTGCAGTTTGATTTTACACAGGTAATTTTTACTAAAATTTAATTAAAATATTTTTAAATATACAGTACTGTAGATATGAAACAATTTAGGTGTACTTATAAGGAAAGAGTTTATTCAAGACCAATTTGTTATTTTAGAGAATTTCTAAAAGAGTGAGTGGGACCCAGCTCATCACAGTGTTTTATATACCAGTCTGTAATTCTTTTAATAAAATATCTATGAAGTACCATTGGTCTGTGTATTGCTTCAGTAAGTACTAGCAGATAATTTTGTTACATTATCTTCTCTTTAACTATCTTTATTCACTTTTTAAATTGTTATTATTGCTGAATCATGGGTAGGTTGTATAAAATTAAATGACAGTGAGTTATCTTAAGAGGGTGAAATCCTTCCCTAAATCTTTAGTGCTGGCTGCTGTATCTGTGGATGAGTCCAGGAGGAAATCGGTCTTTGCTCTGATTGTCTAAATGGATTAGATTCTTTATCTAGATGCTTTTGCGATCTTTTACTTGTGTTAGCTTTTGTAGGTATATTCAGCAACTCTGCTAGTGTTCTTGGTTTACAGAAGTATGATTGGATCACGAAGTGTAAATTGATTTCTTTATCGACCAGAGTTAAAGTAAGGTTGCTAAGTCATTCTGACATTTTGCTTAGGAGGAACAGTGGCATGTGACATAGTATCTTCTCTGCTGAATTTACCTACTGAGTTTTCTAGCTCTTGACTATAATTTTTGGTACGGCATGTTCAACCTCACAAGGAGTATAGATGGGATAATCATGAAACTAGATCTTTCATGATGTGGTTGTGTTAATTCAGAACTATTTTTGTACTGGCATCTCCTTTTGCAACATGACTGAGTAACTCAAAACTAATGGATCTTTCTGTTTTTAAATTTCAAACCTCTGCCAGTAATTAAGTTTTCTGGTGGTAAGCTGCTGCTTATCAGATATTTTCCTTGCTTCAAGCGTTGTGCAAGGCTGTTTTGTAATATAACTTGACGTTATTAGCTACAAAGGCTCTATAGTTTCAAAGACATGCATGAATACAACAGATTTGTGATTTCTTTTTTCCTAATTCTTGCTAAAATACTTCACCAGCATCTGAATTTTGTGGTGAGAAAGCTATCAAATATAGTTCTAATCTTATTTCTGCTATTTAAATTTGCCCCCAGATTATTCATAAATTCTTTTTATGGAATACAGAAATCCGTGTTTTCTGTTGTGAGAATGTGGAATTTATTTCTTTACAAGAAGATCATTAAAAGGCATGAGCTCTTTCCAGCTTCTCATCGTGTTATGCCTAGTAATGTACTGACTTTTGTCACTGATATTTTTTTGTATGTATTTTCTCCTGTGAAGTTCTCTATCTGTTAGAAAACTTACATGAAATGTTAATTATTTTGATTTTTCTCTTGTTTCATTTAATTTTTCCTTAAAGTGTCATCTTTATGTGACAGGAATAAGTTATTGTCAAATTATTGTACTTTCCAATAGTCTCGTGGGTGTGCAGTATTTTTCTCTAAGGTAAAGAAAGGCAAGAAAATATGTTCAATTACCACCCATTTATCAGAGGCTTATTTAAAGGAATAACAACATTTAAAGTAGCAGTATTATGGTAAATAACTGTCTGGATTTATTTTATAGAGGATGCCCTGTAGTTGTTTTTGGGAAGAAACGTAATAGTCTGCCTGAGTGCTGTAATCAGTTCGGTTTCAGAGGCAGTCTTCATGTTACTACTCCCTCTGTGTAGAAAATTCTGTCACTGAGGCGTGCGTTGTACCATTGATGGGAGAACTGGAAAAATAGTGTGATCTCCTGTAAGTATAACTGAACAATGAAATAGAGGAAATATGGAAGCTAGGATTCTACAGAAAAACAGACCGATGAGTTTTGGTGAAGAATGGATTTCTTAGAATTTTCTATCCTTACTGATTTCAGCGAAAGTGCCCACATTTTCCTGTTGTAATATCATTCCTTTTGCATTTCCTTTTCCTACCCAAAGCTGGATTCAGTTAATCCTTGATCCTACCAAAGCAGCTCTGTGTGGTATTACTGGGGTGATAGATTAAGAGCCAGAAGTGTTTAAGGAAGTTAGAGCAGGTTATCCTTGTAATCTCAGAAGTGTAGTTAAGATTTCGGTTATACCTGCACATGTGTCTGTGTTTTGTCAATTAAGGAGGCTGAAGAGCTGAGGAAATGACTCTAAATTCAAATTTGAATTCAGGAAGCCAAGAATGTGTAATAACAGTGTTTTTCTTTAAACTGTTGTAAAGCAGTGAGAAGTAGGTGTTAACAATTTGTGATCAAAGTTTTATGTGCTTTTATTTTGTCCTGAAGGCCAAAGAAAGGAGTGATCATGTAAAGATAACATTTTCAGAGCCACACAAGTAAGGCAAGCTAGCCTACTTTATGTTGTTAGTCTAAAGATTTGCAGCAGCAGTGGTCAGGACAGAAACCTAATGTAACTTGTCTAAGTTTGGGAGTTTGGAGTGGACAATAATTGTGTTATTGCTAATTATTCTGTATATGTTGCAATTACACCTATTGCCTCTAGTGCAACATTTGTTTGAGTCTTCAGGCCAAGTATTGATACTTCCTGATGACTTTGAAATACGCAATTCCACATGTTATTGTCCTCTTAAAAAGGGGAGAAAAAGAAAGGCAGCAGCAACGAACAGATGAAATAGTGTTGTGAAGTCTCTAGAACAGCAGAGACATGTAATTGGGCTGGCAACAGAACTGTGTTTGGTTGGGGACATTTAGCTGCTGAGTCACAGTTTTAACTTACAGATGGTTGTGCTGTGGATCAGTTAGGTAGGCAGTGGTGTGCCGTGTTCCTATGGGTGTTTCATAGGGCAAGCATTAATTTGATGGTGAGCTTCTGAAAGTACTGAGAAGCTGTGGTGGAATTGGTTGTTTAGGAAAAAAACCTATACACTTAGCCATAACTGGCTTGGAAGTCAATGTCAGAGTGGTAGGTATTAATAATACAGTTTCTTTTTGTGGATGCTTTTTGAGAATGGCATTTATTGCACATACTTCGGTGAGCCAAAATTTGTGTTATTTTAAATATTTTTCTGGTTCAGCAAACAATTATTACTTTCACATGTTAATAAAATCCTTTATACTGTATATTGGTTTCCTCCAGGGTTTCAGGAAATAATGTGCAACTCTTTCCTAGTGTTTGTGTGATGTGTATGTTTGCTTCCCAGTATTTATTTGATGCAAAATGCGTTCTCATATGTTTTGAAAAGTGAGTTTTTTAAACAGATACATTTGACATATTGCTTAATACCCAACCTGTAGTGACAAATTTCAGTAAATGCAAAGCTATTGTTTATTGTACTGTTCCGATGGCTTTCCCAGAGGAGTTTCTGTGAACAAAGCTCAGTTCCTCACAGCAGTGGAAGTTGGGAATAGATCTCCTTAGCCCCCACGGTATAGCTTTAAAGAACGTTTTTAAAAGGTAACAATAGGTGGAGAAAGGTGGGGGGGATTGGGAGGGAAGGGAGGAAGGGTGGGGGGAAGCTTGTGGGGAGGAGGGGAGGCAGGAGGAAGAGAGGAGAGGCGTGGCTTAACTTTCTGCTGCATAGCACCCATGTACTGAGCTTTTTTTCTCATCTGGAGAGACTAGACCTGAGTGATGAAACTTCCTGCTGGCTTCCGATTTCCACTCTCTCCTGTTGCTGTTGATATTCCTGAAGATAACTTATTTTTTGTTTAAATTAGCTGAGCTGTTGTTTTGTTTCAGTCATGGGATTTTAGCTAAAAATTCGAATTTCTAGGGAAAAGAATGTCAAAGGATAAGCAAAATTGTTGATTTGTGTGAGGACTATGAAATAATGAAAATCCAGCGTAAGCCAGTTAGTTCTCCTCAGAGGGCTGCCTGCTCCCAACTCCTGCACGTTTGTTCTATTTTTACTGCGTTTGCATTACTATACTTCTCTTTTTCTGTCTGACTTAAAAGATGCTGTAATTATTCAGTGAACACCGAGGCAACTCCCTTTCTGTCTTTAAATATAAATCACTTTGCGTTCCTCCTGTCTCCATTTTCTCCTTGCAGTTAAGAGTGATGGATTAGAATTAGGCTGCAGCACAGATTGGGAAAATCTCCCAGCATCCTTTTCCCGCAGAGGCATCAGCTTCCAGCATTGACTGTAGCTGCTGCCACTCTAACTGACATTTCTTTTAAATTCAGCTATGGAGAGTGCCTCAGATGCCAGCTGCTGGCTTGTGAACTTTTATCCTTTTTTCTTTTTGCTTTAACTCATTAATGGAACCTCACGGGTGCTGAGGAGTAAAACAGTTTTCTCTGCATGCTTTTTTTTCCTGTCTTTTTGATGTGAGGTGGAAAAAGGACAGTGAAAGAAGAAGCACTTATTTTTGCATAAGGACTGTATTTACTTACCTGAAGTTAACCAAATTAGCCTTGTAAGTACATTATTTCTGCCTATTGGTTTCTGAAAATGTGATAGCCAGATACACGGGATTTTGTCTGTGGAAATCTACTTTGGCAGGTATGCTGAACATTTAAAAAAAAAAGCTGTAGTTTAGGTTGAGTTCCTTGGAGAGGAGAGAAAAAGGTTACATTATATTCAGAATGGATTTAAGTAGTAACTGTTTCTCCTCTGCACTTTGCAGAGGTGAACAGTGCTTCTGGCAAGCAGCAGCTTCTCTGCTGATGTCAGTGCTTAATCAGCAAGGATGCTGTGGATTGTAGAATGCCGCAAGGTGTGTATTTTGGGATGCTGTTCTTTAAAATGTGGCAGTTGAAGGACCGTGTAAGTCTTGTAGTCATTCTTTGCACTTGCAGATTACATCTTTTCTGGGTAGGTGGACTAATTAAGCATTTGAGGTGGTGTAATTTTTGATTTAAATAATTTATTTAATGGAATGCAGTTCTGTGCTCTTTAAGTACTAAATGCTATGTATAACACAGTGTGTTTTTTAGAGATTTTAGTAATGTAAGGTCTCCAACAGTGGCTGTAAGTTTACTATGTGATGAATTTTGATAAATTGTTTTAAAGTTAGGTAGAATGGTCCTGTTAGTAGGACTACACTGTCCTAATTGTCTGCTTGGATCTGAGCCAGTATTTGCGTGACGCAGTGTGAGTCACATAAACATCTGGCCTGATCTGGTGTCATACTTGCTGGATGATTTATTTCTTATCTTTTCTGTAGCAAGATAAGTGGACTTCTTTATTCATTTTGTGTAAATCTGTCAATAAACAGTTATTATTACTTAGATATGCTAGCTCTTTTCAAGAGGATCTTTTTGAAACTATTTTCTTGTCTTATGTCCTATTCCATATGGGAAATGCTGAACAAACTAATTTTTGTATTAGCTATGTAGCTGTACGTATGTGCTATATATTAAATTTTGACTGTATTGTTCTCTAGCACATTCAGATGTTCATTTTTCTGCTCATTGTATCTTGTATTGACCTCAATTGGGTTATTTATGTAAGGTGTTAGACTCATATGGGGTATTAAACATAGTAAAATCTGAGTTTATCTGCAAAGATCACATGTTAAAATGTACGTCTAAATATATTGTTGAATTACTATGTTTTGTTAGTGAATTTCATAACCTTTTATAATGGTATGCATTTCTACTAGTGTCCAACAGAACAGTGTAAATCACATTTTTTTACCTGCTTTGTTTATTTCTTCCTCCTCTCCCCCAAAACCCCCAATTAATTTTTTTTGCTGGCTGCATTTAGGGTTACATATGTTTTGCAAGGTTGCATCAAAGTCATACTTTGTTTGCTTGAATATGCTTGTATCACAATCACACTAGTGATTAGACTAATTATATGTGCATATCCATATAGGTAAATGGTAGCCTGTGTTTTTGCAGTGTCTTTTTTCTCAGTATGGCTGATTCATTGTGGAAGATGTGTATTTTGTTTACTGTGCATGTGAAGTGCCAATTGCTATCAAAATAAAGAGTAGGTAAGAGCAGATAATGGTGATTTTTCTTTTACTTTTTTATTCACTACTTTAGCTTCTCTTTTTGAGTTTCAAAGGGGTGCACTGTGATGTCGGCAATCACAGATGCTAGTTGCCCAATAAGAAGAGTTTAGTGTTGACCCTATATTTTCTGTGCCATTTGGGACTTCAGTAGGTGAAGAACTTTACCTCAGTTTTCTTGCTTTGTACTTCTTCAATCATTTTGTTGCATCTGTACATCGTATGTGAGAACAGAGCGATTGGATGTTTTCGTGTGCTATGGAAATACTGCATTAATAATAAAGATACAGGTAAACTTCTTTAATCTGCCTCCACTTTCCCATGGATGTAAATTAGAGCAAATGTTTAGAAGTAAAATCTTTTGATCACTTCATTGCATTTCATTGCTAGGTTCTTATGAAGTGGTACTGTAGACACTGGATTTCCTTTTAACTAGAACAAACACAGTTCTATTCATATCGCAAAGTTCAAGACTCAACTGAAGAATGTAAAGCAAAGATACACTAATAGTCTCCTGACAGGTGGTGGTCTGGTATCTAAAATTGGATGTCAGCTGAGACTTTTTAAGAAGGAATTTTTTTTTTTTTTAGTATCATGTTTGTTGTCTTTGAATTTTTGAACACGCTTCATTCGTAAGACAGTATCAGAAATATTTCAGCTGATGTGAGGAGTAGTACTCCCTAAAATAAAGCCCTTGTCTCCTGTAGTTTGTATCTAATTCTAGCCTTTCTGAACTTCATAAAACTTAGTATTTTAAATCAGGAATGGAGGCCAGACACTTCTCTTGAAGTGCCAACATTTCTCTCTGACTTCTGATCTGTGAGGAATAAAGCTTTTTCTAGCTACCATCTGTCATCTTTATTAGATCATACATGTCTGACGAGATAGTAACTTTAATAAAACCTTTTTGTAGTTTCTTTACATAGCAAATGGTCTCACTTGTATGAATTTTCCAGTGTCTAAATAATACAAGTGAATAAAACTGCCAATTTTCTTGCAATAATGTGCTTCTGGATCTCTTTTACCTCTCTATTTCTGTTTTCACAGTTGAATTCTGTTCAGTTCTGACAAGGATTTTAAATGTTGTTTCAGTAGAGGGACACTGGATAAAACAATCTGAAAAGAGTACAGAAAAGCTGCACTGCAATTTCTTTTTTTACAGAAGCTCTGAAAGTAATGATCCGTGCAATTTATTGTCATAAGAGTCTACTGTGGTTAGCAGCTTAAGGGGACATTGCCATGTGCTCCTGGAACACACAGGCACAGATAGTGAGAGGTGAAGTGTTACACAGTCACCTTCAGACAATTACAGAGGTAGTAATTAGCACAAAGCTTAACATTCATGAGCCCTTTTTTACAGTGGAGAGGGTCAGGGCAAACAGCAGCAGCAGTGATGAGTTTTAAAATAGAAGTAAAGATTTGATTCTTAAAAAGTGGAAAAACAAAACAAAAAAAAACCAACAGAACCCAAAAACCCAAAGTAAATTTACTTTTTTTTTTTTTCTTCCAGGTATATTCATTGATGAATTAAAATGTTATCTCACTGAAATTCCAATATTCAGTGAAAGGCTGTCAATTTTAACTTCTTTTGGCAATTCTGATGTTCAGTGAGAAGTCCTTATTTGCATGCGTATTTTAATAATTCCTGATTTTTCTCTAGGAGCAACTACTTCATTTCTCATGTGGATACCTCAGTCTTCCTTAATGATTTTCTTTCTGATAATTTCATCTTTTTTTTTTTTCTTTTTTGCAACTGTTTCTTTTGAGAACTGATGTTTTGGTGCTTTTTCCTGAATACATATACAGATTTATAGTAACAGCTAGCTAGTGTTTCTTTTCTTTCTGCATCAACATTTCTGTAACATTCCAGTGTAAGATGAGGGGGAAGAAGGAATTTAACTTTTAAAATATACTAGCTGTGATATTGCTTGATCATGTAAATGCTAATAGAGGCAACTGTCTTGGTATTGCAGCAACAGCAGTGTAATTCATGGTTTTAGACTTAGAAATAACAGACTAAATGCTGGTACCTAAATGCTAAAGAGTCCAGCGGAGGGCCACAAAGATGGTGAAGGACCTGGAGCATCTCCCTTATGAAGAAAGGCTGAGTGAACTGGGTCTGTTTACTCTTGAGAAAAAAACGACTGAGAGGGGACCTGATCCAGGTTTATAAATATCTGAGGTGTGGTGGCCATAGTGGTGAGGCCAGTCTCTTTTCAGTGGTACGTGGAGACAGGACGAGGGGAAACGGACATAAGCTGCAGCACAGGAAGTTTCGCACGAATGTGCGTAAGAACTTCTTCACGGTGAGGGTGACGGAGCACTGGAACAGGCTGCCCAGGGGGGTTGTGGAGTCTCCTTCTCTGGAGATATTCAAGTCTCGCCTGGACGCCTACCTGTGCGACCTGGTGTAGGGAATCTGCTTTGGCAGGGGGGTTGGTCTCGATGATCTCTAGAGATCCCTTCCAACCCCTACAATTCTGTGATTCTGTGATTCTGTGATACCTTATAATGAAATAGCATTGGGAGTGAAAGTTCAAGCCAACTGAACTGAATTCTCTCTAGGTGTGTCATTTCTGTCTTCTGCTGTTACTAGTTCTTTTTTGTGGATAGATGACTAACTGCTGTCTCCAGAAATCAAGGAAAACATAAACTCCTACTTGTGTGAGAGTAATATGGAATATTACTATAATGGAATACTAATATAATTATAGTGTCCAGTAAAATCTGTAGGGAGGAAGAAGTGAAAGTGTTACTCTAATGATCTTCCAAAAATAACAAATGGTATGAACTGTCATCAGTTTCCCTTGTAGCGCTACAGGCTTGGGGCTGAGTGGCTGGATGAGTGTGAAGAGGAAAGAGACCTGGGGGTGTTGGTTGATGCTCGGCTGAACGTGAGCTGACAGTGTGGCCAAGAGGGCCAACAGCATCCTGGCCTGCATTAGAAATAGTGTGGCCAGCAGGAGCAGGGAGGTGATCATTCCCCTCTACTCAGCACTGGTGAGGCCGCATCTTGAGTATTGTGTTCAGTTTTGGGTCCCTCACTACAGAAAAGACATTGAGGCTCTGGAGCGTGTCCAGAGAAGGGCAACGAAACTGGTGAGGGGTCTGGAGCACAAATCTTATGAGGAACAGCTGAGGGAGCTGAGATTGTTCAATCTGGAGAAGAGGAGGCTCAGGGGAGACCTCATTGCACTCTACAACTTCCTGAAGGGAGGTTGTGATGAGGAGGAGTTTGGCCTCTTCTCCCAAACAGGACCTGAGGAAATGGCCACAAGTTGTACCAGAGGAGGTTTAGATTAGACAGAGGGAAGAACTTTTTCTCTCAGAGAGTGGTCAGGCATTGGAATGGCCTGCCCAGGGAGGTGGTGGAGTCGCCATCACTGGTAGTGTTCAAGAGGCATCTGGATGAGGAGCTACAAGATATGGTTTAATGGCTTGTGGTAGCAATGGTGATGGGAGGACAGTTGGACTAGATGATTTTGCAGGTTTTGTTTTCAACCTTGCGATTCTTTGATTCATAGTGCAGGACCCAGCACTTGGTCTTATTGAACCTCATCCCATTGGCTTCAGCCTAGCTATCCAGCCTCTCCAGATCCCTCTGAAGGACCACGCTACTGCCAGGCAGATTGACACTTCCAGCCAACTTGGTGTCATCTGCAAACTTACTGAGGGTGCACTCAATGTCAGCTTTTGTAGGGATTACTGTGGGAGACAGTGTCGAAGGCTTTGCTGAAGCTAGATAGACTACATCAACAGCCTTTCCCTCATCCACCAGATGGGTTACTAGGTCACAGAATGAGATCAGGTTGATCAAGCAGGATCTGCCCTTCGTGAACCCATGCTGGCTAGGCCTGATCCCCCAGTTGTCCCGCACATGCCACTTGATCTCTCTCAAGACAATCTTCTCCATAACCTTCACCGGCACCAAGGTCAGGCTAACAGGCCTGTAGTTCCCTGGATCCTCCTTATAACCCATCTTGTAGGTGGGAGTCACATTGGCAAGCCTCCAGTCTTCTGGAACTTGACCAGTCAAGGAGCTCTGAGTGATGATGGAAAACGGCTCGGCTATCACCTCCGCCAGTTCCCTCAGCACTCTTACTTACTGAAAGGGCACTCAATCCCTTCATCAATATTGTTTAAAAAGATATTGGGAAAAAAATCTGGCCCCAGTTCTGAGCCTTGGAAATGACTTGTGCCTGACTGCCAGCTGGATTTAAGTCTGTTCACAGCGACCCTTTGGACCCAGCCATCCAGCCAGTTTTACCCAGTGAACAGGGCATCTATCCAAACAAGCAGCAGCCAGTTACTGCAGGAGGCGGCTATGGGAAAAAATATAAAATGTCTTATTAAAGTCTAAGTAAACAGCAGATAGAACCTTCTCATTCTCCACTATACAGACCATCCTGTCATAGGAGGACATCAGGTTAGTCAGGCATTTCATAAACCTGCGCTGACTGAGTCAGGTCACTTAGTTATCCTGTACCACATCCTGTGCAGTGATGGTACTCAAGATGATCTGCTGCATGACTTCCCCAGGTACTGAGGTCAAGGTGACAGATCCAATTCTCTGGATTATCCTTCTGACCTTTCTTATAGACAGGCATGAAAGTCATCAGCCTGCAGTCAACTAGGATCTTGCTGGTCAGCCAGAACTGCTGGTAAATTTTTGAAAGCGGCCTGGCTAGTACTTAACATATCTCTGTGTGTTTTGTGGTCTTGTTTCTTTGTTTGAGTTCGTTTGTTTTAAAAAACTGCCAAGTTTTGAATACATCATAATATAGTGAGCTTTCAGAGTAACCTCTGCTTGTTCACAATTTTGGCCAAAACTTGAGTAGTGCTGTTTCCTTAATAAATGTTGAGTACACAGACTACAGCATGCATTGATGAAGTTCTGAAACAGTGAAGACACCGTGCCTTCAAAGTAATTATTTCATCAAATCTGTCTTGCTTCACAATGAAATTTTTGTGAATGTTTCCCATAAGTTAATAACATTTCCATTGAATATATAATCTGCACAGATTTTACATTTGTAAAATTCATGCTTCTCATGAAAGAATGTGTGCACAATCTACTATGGAGATAAAACTGATATAAAACTGTCCTTGCTTGTATTTTTAAAAATCAAAACAACAACAAAAAAAATGAATCCCACCTTTATGAGTGTTTTAAGAGTACTCCCTTCCAATAAGAAAATAATCCAGCATAGCTAAAAGCCACTGTCTTTCCTTCCATGTCTATTTGTCGTGTTCACAGTATGTGAATCTGAATTGTACTGCCAAGGTCCTTGTAAACTTTCCGACTGTCCAAAGCAAAACTATGCAAAACGTAAAGTGTAGACCTAACGGACTTTGTTCTAGAGACAAGGTAAGTGACCAAACTCTTGTATGCAGAAGGTTACTGTAATCTTCATTTCATCTCATAAAATTGTTTGTAAATATTTACTATTTTATCTGTGGTAGGAAGGTAGTACACCCAATAAAATAACATTACGCATTAGGAAACTACTCGAATTAGTTTTTTGCACTCCTCAACTCAGAAGAGTAGAGTATTACAATTGACTCATATGAGTGATGAATGATCAGGACAAAGTGAAACCTATTTTTCTTCTCAACCATGAGGACTACTGAGTTTAAAACTATGAAGAAAAATATCTGAAGAGAGATTTCCAGGTTGAAGAACCAATAGTTGAGTTGTCTCTTGATTTGCTTGGGTATGATGTTTATGCATGGATGCATGTTAATGTGAAAACAATTCCCATTGGAGTTTGGATATTTTTACAGCTCCTATGTGCAGACCTAAAGGGTCCTAAAAGGACCTAATGCAGTCCTGTAAGTCACTGCTGTTTTGAGTCAGTACTCTGAATTAAAAATGCAGCAAAATCATGCCATGGAGAGAAATCCTTCCTGTTGCAATAAAGCAGTGTCAGGGTCATTTGGGATAAATAAGTAGTAATGTGGTAATGGCATTTTAAGTGTTTTGGCTCCTTGATAAGTAGTAAGATAAGCAAAGAGAACATAAAGACTGTTTTGGCATGTAAAGACGTAGAATGCTTCAGTTGGAAATAGCCCTCAGAGATTATCAAGTTCAACTTCCTGACCTCTTCAGGACTAATGAAAAGTTACTGCACAGTGAGGTTGCTTCTCAGCTTTCTCTTCTCTAGGCTCAGCAACCTGAGTGAGCTCAGCCTCCCCTCACTGGACATGCCTTGCTGCCCTGGTAACAGTTTTGGTCACCTTCTGTGCACACTTGCAAGTATCTTAACATCCATTTATGTGGTGGAGCCCAGAACTGTGCACAGTATCTAAGGTGAAGTTGTGCCAATACCAAATGTAGCAGGATAATCACTGCTTTTGACCATCTGGGTGTGCTGTGTCAAATGCACCCCAAAATGAGGTTTGCAGTCTTGTCTGCCAAGGCACACTGCTGGCTCATACTCAACCTAGTGTCACTGGCACCCAGATCCTTCTCTGCTGAGCTGCTCTCCAGCCAGCTGTCTCACAGTGTATGCCTGTGTCTTGTAATTACTGTCCAAAGTGCAGCAGAAATACCCTCTGTGAACTTTCTGTCGCAAGAGAGTCAATAGCACCTCTCAGCTTAGTGTCATCAGCAAGCTTGCTAAGGAATGTGTTCAAATCCTGTGTCCAGATCACTGATTGAAAAAACACTGAATAGGACTAGCCCTAGAGTTGAGCTCTGGGGCTGTTCAGTATTCACATGATGTGAATAGGGAATGATTATTTAATGATTTCTTTGTAAACTGACAGAGAATGCTATAGTTGAATACTTTTGGTATTGTCTGGGAGGAGGTCTTCCAGGAAGAGTTAACTAGATCAATCTATGCCTGTGACAGGGGGGCAGTAGGCCCCTGGTCCCCCCTAGCCCCACAGAATGGGAAGAGAAAAGGGATAGGGAGATGGGAGCTGGGCTCAAGGAAGAAAAAAACAAACAAACAAAACAGCAGCAACAATCTATGGAGGAAAACTTATTTTACCAGCTTTGATATCGGAATGCAAGATAACACAATATAATACAATCTAATTGAAATTGAGACTGATAAATAAAATAGGGGAGAGAGAGAGTTCCTGAGACTGAGTCAAACCTGAAGAGCTTGGAATGGCTAGGAAAGCACCCTCCAGCACCCACTGCAAGGCAGTAAGAGACCGCCAGATCCCATGACTTCTGTGATGTATAGGAATAGGTACCTGAAATTGGAGCATTAACACTTTAACTCCCAGTGCACTACATGATATTATGATGTGGAATACTGAAAACAAAAAAAAACCCATGACAACAGTGGATTCCAACCCACTAAGACTTTGAAGGCTTGAGTTTACTTTATGTTAAGGACAGATAGCAATGCACATCAAACACAGAGATCTCTACTTCAACCGTGAAAAAATCCCTGTGTGTCTGCATGCTGGTCGGGCAGAGGATGAAGGAGAAGGATCTTATCAGCTAAAGGTATCAGATTATCACTGATCTCGGACATTACAAAAGAAGAATACATTCAAAGTAAAGCAGTGTTCAAAAGTAACACAAGCCTCCCTGCCAGGAAAGTAGAATAACTGAGTAAATTCTAGTGAGGCAATACTGCTATTTATTGTTATGTTCTGAGAAAAACTTAATTATTCATTTTGTCAGTGTGGTACATAAACAGCAAAATACTACATTTTCTCACTGAAGATACTTCTTACTTATGAAAGGAAAGCTATGTTTTGAAGTTCTAGAAACAGTGAATAGCATCAACAAGCATCAGAATTTGACAATTATTAAGGCTTTTAGACTTATCTACTTAGTGAAAATACATTTTAATGCTGTATTGTCATCATTGTCTTAGCAATAAATATCCTATTAGATACTTGCATACATGTTACTCAAGAACAAGACTACAGATTGTAGGTTCTTACTATCTTATCTGTTGGTATTCTGACTGAACCCAAAATGATTTTTATTTGTGTTAAAGAAACCAATATGTCTAAAAGATTCTTCATTAGCAAAGCTTCAGTATGAGTCACATACTTGCCAGCTCTTTCCTGAGAAATTATTCCTTAAGTTGCAGTGCATCATATTTTCTTGATTCTTTACAGCAAAATAGTATCCTCTCTACAGTGTTCTTCAACATCTATATCAAAGACCTCATCAGTGGGATTGAGTTCACCCTCAGCAAGTTTGCTGACACCTAGCTGAGTGGCACAGCTGGGTGTTGGATGTGGGTTGGGGCAATCCCACATGTGTGTACAGACTGGGAGAAGAACTCCTTGAGAGCAGCCCTGAGGAGAGGACAAGAGAGATCATCGTGCTCTTCTCCTCTGCACTCCTGAGGTTCCAGCTGGAGCACTGTGTTCAGGTCTGGGTCCCCAGCACGGGAACGATGTGGAGCTGTTGGAGCAGGTCCAGAGGAGGGCTGTGAAGGTGATCAGAGGGCTGGAGCACCTCTCCAAAGAAAGGCTGTGAGCTGGGCTTGTTCTGTCTGGAGAACAGAAGTCTCTGTGGAGACCTCATTGCAGTCATCCAGTACTGGAAGGGAGCTTGAAAGCAAGAGGGAGACTGACTTTTTACACTGGTAGATGGTGGTAGGACAAGAGGGAATGTTTTTAAGCTGAAGAAGAGCAGATATAGTTTAGATTTTAGGAGGATTTTTTTTTACTCAGTGGGTGGTGAAGCACTCTCACGGGCTGCCCAAAGAAGTTGTGGGTGCCCCATCCCTGGAGATGTTCAAGGCCACATTGGATGGGGCCCTGGGCAGCTTGATCTATCCAGTGTGTGGTAACTGCCGTTTTTCCAGAGAACAGTTGCTAAGTTGTTGCAGTGAGGTTGGCTGACTAAATCTTACATATAAAGACAACAGCATGTTCCACTTGATACTTTGAAGTCTCAATGACTGCCCTCCTGGAGTGATCTTACACCGATAATTGACAGATAGATAATTGTTTCTATCAAACTCATTAAATACTCGAATAACTTTATCTTAAATACTAGAGCAACAACTTTTTTTTTGCCTACATTTTGAGTTAGTTGTCATTACCAGTTCAGCTCATTTTAAATCAGCTGGGATGTGAGGGGTGTTGGGAGGGGGTGGTGGGAGCAGAAACATAACAAGCTGTAAATAGTTTTGGTACTTTCAATTACTAATGCTCCTTTATGTACATACTAAGGATTATTGTTCTAATAGTAAATATTTCAATACATATTAGAAGAGAGAGAATAAAGGCTCATTCTAGCCATCTAAATCTCGATTTTGTTTCCTTAAAAAAAAAAAAAAAAGCAATCAGTGGAAATATAGTATTTTAAAATAAAAAGCCTATTAATTTTTTGTTTTTGTTTTTGTTTGGAGAATTTCTTCAAATGAAACCATTTTTCATCTGGAAAGACAGATTGCATATTCAATTTGTTAACCAAACGCATGTTGTGTGAAATTAGTTTCCTAAAACTAGCAAAGTCAGATGTGGACACAGAAGCCTTGGAAGGCACAGTGGTGGTGATGCTTTGTTACTAAAAGACTAACTCGTACCCTCTCCCTTGTAACAGAAACAGAGAGTGGTAGCAATTAATTTTTCATAGCTATCTATTTGCAGGTGCTGCTTATGGAATTAGCTAACTATTCTGTGAAGTTTTCAGTTGTTCTAAATGAGTCTCTTTTATTTCTTACCATTGTTCTTCGGGGAGTATGCTGTTGAAGACATTTAAAGAAGATATGTAAAAACACATACATTTCTCTGCTAGTGATATAAATCCTTTGATTTGGACTATTTTGTTGACATATTCATAATTCAAATATGCTAAAGTACACTCAGAATGTTTTGGTTATATTTAGTAAATTTGCATGTTTATCAAGACAGTATTGATTAATAAGAATAGGATCACAAACATACTGATTACTGATGTTGGCTTTAATGGAAAACGTTTAACCACTTGAACAAATCTAAATGAAGTGCAAAGTCCTCTGTTTTGCCAAGGAGGTGTGGTGCTTCCTTGCCTGTGTTGTCTGCAATAGTGGCAAATTGTTGCTTTCTAATAAAAATCTGAATACCTGGTAAACCACTTTCCTTTTTTTCCTCATCAAGGAGGAGCCAATAGGAAGGATTAATCAGTTAATCTAAGTTAAGGACTTAGAGGAGAGAGTCTAAAATCAAAGAGATTATGCAAACCTTATTAAAGGGGAAAACTAAAATTGTCAATGATCCTGTTGAAGTCATAATGAAAATGGCATCTAATTTTGTAGCCATCATCTACTAGAAGAGTGCTTCTACTCTTCTTCTTTCCCCCTCTTTTAATTTTTCTTTGATGTGTGAGATTCAGAAATTCAAGAAAACGCATGTAGTGAGGGGGAAATGAAAATCAAATGCATGGATTTACTGAAATACTCTGCTGTCATTGAGTAGGCTTTAGTTATCTAGTGGAGATAATTCACACAGACTTGTATAAGGTTTAGGACTTGGAAAATGAAGAAAAAAGAGTCATAAATGAACACTTTTTTTTAAAAAAAAGTTCAGTTGTAGCACTACAATCTAAGTAGTCTCAAAGCTATACTTCTAGTAAAATCAATGATTGTATACTTAAATGCACACTGTAAAGCTTTTTGAGTGAACAGAAAAGACCTATGGTTAATGAAACTACTATGTAAAAGATGAATGTCTAGGTTGGGTGAGACTAGCTGACACTCTTTCAATTGTGAATTGATTCCTTGTGTTCTGTAATTTACAATACGGTCTAGCGTATGAAGTGTAGAAATAACAAGATACAGAGTTGTTTGACAGAAGCCAAAGAAAAATTACTGCTGTTACTTTATCTGATTTATAACTTGTTACTGTTATTTTTGTTATTGTGATCTTTTTATTTGCATCTGTAACTAAATAAAATTTAGTAAAGATTGTTAAAGTATTTGAGTAAGGATTATTCTTCCTGCATTGATAAAATGCTATATAAAATCATTGTCGTGTGTGATCATGTAGTTCTGTTGTTAGCTGACCAAAATTTACGTTATTATTCCTTAGGGATTACATTAGTATTGCAATCAACAGAGCATCTTTCAGCAACAAAACGAATGTATGACCCTAAGTAGTACCTAGTGTGTAGAAAACATCTCTTTTTTAGCCAAATATAGCCCATGGCTCCAGGCTCAGGATATGTTTTTTGTTTATTTGTTTTTAAACAGTATCCCAAAGACTTAAAAAAAGGAGGGCTCTGTTGAGCATTTTGAAGCTTCACAATTTTCAGTAATGAAGTGCAAGATTTTCCTTTTGGTAGGCTCAGTATTAAATACTTAGTGATTTCAAATTGCTGAGTGCAGATTTTGTGTCTCGGTGAAGTGATGTTTTTTTTTTTCCATGTACACTGGTAAAAAAAAGGACAAACTTGAAGAAATGTTTTCAGTGTTCATCTATCCCAATTTTCTGCCCCAGAACGAATACAAAAAGCAGAACAGATGTTTTTAAGAGTAACAGAGAGGTGGGGAAAAAAGGGGGTTTTCTGTCCAATCATTTTAATACCTTCTTTTGTTTAGGTTTTTTATTCTGTTTTGTTTTGTTTTCCTGCATGCTTTACTTCCAAATTTAGAATAGCAGAACTCCCTATGGTTTGTCTTAAATTCCTCGTTTGGGATTCATCTCTTCTCTTGAGCACTTAAATATTCATCTCATTGGTGTGATCTGTTACTTGGCACTGCTTAACCTTTCTTGAATAAAGCCCATTATGGAGCCTAAACCTGTTGTTTTAAAGCTGTAAACAGATTATCTTTTCCAGATCCAGATGCGCTCTGTAAAGGCTACGTAGCTGCTAGCTACTTGTTAGTGCTGGGAATGTCTGGTGTGTTACCAGCTCCACACATTGAGTATTTTATGAGTGCTCCTTAACTATCAGACAAAACTGATTGAGGTAGCAGTTTTGTTAGATAGCTTGCTCTTAAGCAATTCCAAATAACTTTGCTGTGAAGTGAATTAGGAAGAACAAAAACTTCTGACGTGGCTGAAGGCTTCTGACTGGAGTATTTTGGGGCGTAGTTATTTGCAGAGTGAGTGTCTGTCTACTGCTTTCTTGGACTAAAGCTATTATGTTGTCATCTCTCTCCAGACTTAGATCTGAATAGAGTCTGATGCTGCATTTATACTAACATCTGAGAGGTTAGGTGCAATAACTTGTATGTTTGTTACAGAAATATTAGTAAAAATGACTCCATTGCATATTGGCTGCTAAACAGGATGGCAAAGTCATAAACATCACTTTAATAAGTTTTCTTATAAATTTGTAGCATGGATAAATCATCTGACTTGGTTTTGTAATGTTAGATTTTAAAAATGAGTAATACAGTACAATTGCTAACACCTGCTCAGTTATATTAGAAAACATATTTTTGTGTTTATATTTACAATTTGATTAAACTAAGCTTTCTTTTTTTTTTAGGGCATCCAAGATGGATCTCAAGAGTTCTCTGGAAGAATGTTCAATGGCACTGAATTTGTTTCTAAATAACAAGTTCTCTGAAGCCCTGGAATTACTTCGTCCATGGTGAGATCATGATATTTGCTTGAATTTCCATAAACAGTGTAAAATATACTATCTGTAAGCTGAAGATTGATTTAAAGCCTCTGAAGATAGTAGCTTTCATTTATTCCCTCTTGACCAAAAGTATTTCTCAGTATTCTGGAGTTTTAAAACTGCTCATTTCTCAAGTCCATCACAAAAATTGTTAAAGAAATAGTCTATTCACCTGCAGAAGGAAAAAACAGAACAAGACTTTACCTAACGTGCCTTTGATCATAGACTTTGTGCAGTGAAGATGTTTTTTCACCATTAACAAAGATGAAAAAATGCTTCCAGAATACTCTTCTAATGTTTTTTAAATTACATCTGCCTGACATTTGTATTTGCTTTTAAATCAAACCTTTCCATTTTCTGGTTATCTTCTTCCCTATTGCCTTTGCTCTTTACAATGAAGTCTCTATAAACTGACAAATATAATTACATAGAATGTTCTGAAGTGTGTGTGCTCTTGCTTTCTCAGTATCACGTTCATCAGTGCAATACTGATAAACATGGTAATACAAAACAGTAGGTGTTTGCTTGCTCTGTAAGTTATTCTGGTTTATGAAAGGAGACTTCATTACCATTTCACTGCAGTTAAATACAGAAGGGGAAGAACTCTTGGGATTAGAGCTGAAGCCTGTACAGTAGAAGCTCATTTTTTTAATTTCATTAAAATAGCTGGTAATAGCTATTTTAAATCATCTACTGGGCCATACCTACATTGAGTTCAAGAGTAGGTAGCTAGGGAACTTGAAAGGTTAGCTGGGTAAGTGTGGGTGAACTGTCACTGTCGGTAATCAGGGTGTCTGGGGTCTGACTCCTATTCACAATCCTTTTCCTGTCTGATGTGTGTTATGTCAAAGGGTCTTTCAGTGAGGGCGTTCTGTAATGTGTGTTGGTAGAGTGATGTGAAGTTCCTGCTCTGCTGTTTGACAGTAGTAAGATTGAGTGACAGTGGTGGGGTGGTGATGTTAGGTAGACAGTACAGACAAGTGAAAATGCACTGTTAAGTGCATGTTGGGAAACTAATTTAACTGTCTAATGTGCATCTAAGTTCTATTCTGTGCATATTGCACAGTGTCTTCAAGCACAAACAAAATTGCGTGTCATAGAGCAACATTTTGAGAAAGTACAGTACAGAAAGCTAGTTTTATTTTTTTGAATTATTGTGAAATAATACTGCATATAAAGGTTGTGTGTATTAATAAATACATATACATACATTTCCAAAATATTTTAATAAATATTTCATTATATATATTGGATTTTATTTTATATAATAGAACAGCTTTGTAAATCATATCACCATTTTGTACTGTAGTGTGGCTTTTTTAAAGTGCAGTGAAGTGTTTCTTTTAATTGATTTAAGCTATGAAGAAAAATAATACTCTAGATACCTTGGTTTCAACACTTTGAGTTCCTGGCAGTTAGCAGACCCTGAGCCTATTATACAGCATATTCAGCTAATCTGCAGAAGAGGGCTTAATCTAGCAAAGAAACAAATGCCACCTTTAAGAAAGAAGGTAAAAATTGTTTTACTGAAAAATAATCTTTTAAAGAAAGTTAAATGTAAGCTCATAAAGAACATTAAAAAATAGAGGAGGTGATATCTTTAAGAAATAAATAGCCTAATGATATATCTTCCCTGTTCTTACTGAAGCATTCAGTCTCCAAAACTATCTCAGGATGTTAGCTCCTTTATTTAAAAAAACCACACTGAAGAAACTGGAGAGGATCCAGGGAGGGATAGCAGCATGGCTAGATAATTAGTACATATAGCTTTGTGATTGAGAGGTAGGCTGTTTATAGTTTGGCAAAAGGGGGAGACTTGGGGGATTAATCTGATAGTGGTTTGCAGCTATTGAGGGGAAGTGGTAGAGACAGTCTTATCCATAGTGGCAGATGGTAAAACAAGAGGCGGTTGACCTAAGTTGAGGCTTAGGAAGTTCAAACTGGTTGTTAGGAAAGAGTACGTTAAATGAGAAGTACAGCACCAGCAAAAGAATGGCAAGAGATGTGTTCAGTCTTCATTTTACTGAAGCTGTCCAAACTTGGTTGGTATGTTTCACTCCAAGAATCCATTTCCAACAACTTTTTCAATTGTGTGATAATACTTTTCTGTTGCAAAAGGCTTGCTCAGTGTAGCCTTTTATGCAGGACTGATTACATGTATACTGCCCTTTCTGTGACATAGATGCAGATTTTTGTATCTTGGGATGAGCTAACCATTTTCTAAGGATGTCCTTATCTCCTTTGGTAAGTGAAAGCAGAACCAAAGGAATATGTCATGGCTTAATTAGCTAAATTAAGCATATATGCCAATGAGCTACAAATGACAATATAATTAAGTGCAAATGTTTATGTAACCACTTTTGGACATTTTCTGGGGCTTGCTGCAGTAGTAGCCTGTGAAGGTAGACAAGTGGCACCCAGGGGAAGATTGCCCTTGTCTGCATTATATTCTTAAGCCTTCTGTTTTTCTTTTGTTTTTACACAAACCAATGTAGGTATCTCAGACAGCATTTAATTTTGTCTTTTAAATTAAATTTTTGTTAACATGCGCAAAACTTTTATGTTTGCTCTAGGTCTAAAGATAGTATGTACCATGCCCTTGGATACAGCACTATTTTAGTTATGCAGGCTGCTATGACCTTTGAACAACAGGATATACAAATGGGAATTTCTACAATGAAAGAAGCTTTGCAAACTTGCCAAAGGTAAGTCCAAGCAATTTGTATTTATGAAGTACTTAATCCAGTGAATGTTCTTTGTGAGATACCCAAGTCTAACTGCTTCCACGGCAGGATGATATGACAGAGATCGAAATTTGGAAAGGTGAGGTAAATCACACTATCCAATTACTTTGAATAGGGTTATGCTTACTAATATTGTCAAATTTGGGTATTCATAACCTCTGAAGTTAAATAAAGCGCTGATTGTACTGTAGACCTACAATCGAAGCTGACATTCTGAGCTATTTCAACCTGTGATGTTTATTTTCCATAGGGATCAACAGCTTAAAGCTCCCTATTCGAAATTTTCCTTTTCTTTATGAAAACGTTCTTTTTAAGAGTTGTTTTCAAAAGTAGACAAAATAGTCTAATAGGGTCAGGCTTGTACTTTTGTTTCTTCTAAAACAATCAACTACCTGAAAAGAAATTGTAGCAACGTGGGAGTGGGCCTTTTCTCCCACATGTCTAGTGATAAGACGAGAGGTAATGGCCTTAAGTTGCACCAAGGGAGGTTTGGGATGGATATTAGGAAAGATTTCTTCTCTGAAAGAGCGGTGAGGCGTTGGTACAGGTTGCCCAGGGCGGTGGTGGAGTCATTATCCCTGGTGGTTTTCAAGGAACCTGTAGATGTGGTACTGAGTGACGTGGTTTAATGAGTATGGAGTTGCTGGGTTGATGATTGGACTGAAGATTAGAGGTCTTTTCCAACTGTAATGATTGTTTGATTAGCTCTCAGTGTTTTTAATGAATTCCTTTTCTGAAATGTTTGTTGAGCTTCTTCGTAAAGCTATTTGTAAATATCAGTGAATTCATTTTGGGAACACGATACTAAGATAAACTAGTATTTCATAATATGGATAACTGAGATCTGTTAAAACTAAAATGTCTGCTTTTCTGCTCTGGGGGGTCCAGTGTGAAATTCCATGTCTGGCATAAAAGGTCATAAAATACCTTTTTGTTGAAAACATCTTCTCTTGATTTTCATTGTAGCTCCCTGTGCAAGTTTGAGAACAAATAGAAAAAAAAAATCATTAAAATCTGAAGTTGAATTAAAGTGGCTTACCCAGCATCAAAAAGACTTCTGCAGCAGTTCTGTCAATTACATTACTTTGCCATCAGTGCGACTTTTTTTTCTCAGAAGTCTCTTTTCAAAAGCTAGAGGTCCAGTGAGAAACTTTTTAGCATGTGGTACTGATTCATTCCCCAGCAGTGTTTCTGCATGTGTATTGAATTAGGCAGGAACTTTATAGATGGAAGCCGGAAACACTGTTGTATACTTAACATAGATTAAATGTGTACTTGGAAGATAAATTAAGGTTGGATAGGCCTCTGGGCCTATTAGTGGCGGTGATTAAATCACTCAAAAAAATGTAGCTATTGTTAAATTATGACTTTCCTAGGAATGTCTGCAGTTTGTGGTTGGAATTGGTTAAGAATTGTAAATTATTAAGTTTTTTTCAGAATGTCATTTACGCTGTTTGGGTTTCTTTTCTTCTATATATGACTGATTCAGATTCAGGAAAAGAAACACAGTGGTAGAGTCCTTGTCCAATCTAGTTTCTAAACAGTCAGTGGATCAACTGAGTGAAGGTAAGTGGTTTATAATACAATTAAATTAACAAAATTTTAAAAAGCTTGAGAACACTCTATCAGTGTGCACTAATATGCTATATTCTATAATTTGAGTAGTATCTTACAGTAAAAAAAAAATCTTGCATGTACCATCTTCAGTATTGCAGAGTCCTTTGGAAGAAATATTATTTAGTCCAGATCAATTACCTATTTGTCCTTTTTAGTGCATAGTTTCTCAAAATTGTGTATTCCAGCTCATTTGTAAGGCTATGAGCTTGCATCAAGTAAGAAAGGAGTTTGTTTGATAACCAGTTATAGTTTATTTTTTTCCCCCTCAACTTAAGATAGCTGCAAAAAGCCTAAGAATCACTGATGCTGTGGAATAAGTCCTTATCATTAGTTGTATTTGAATCTGAATATATTAACAAGTTTTGTGCTTGTCTGTTTTGCCTTAAGGTGTTTTGGGAAATGGTATCAGTACATTGTTCATGGCTCTGAAAATGCTGATCTACTATTTCTGATTCATGCAGAATCAAGTATGCATTTTTTTCTAACCTGACACAAAAGAACCCTCCTTATGCTGAACACATCAAACTCACCGTGTGTGCACTGTACATACAGCAGCCTTATGCATGTGTCTGGTCTTGCAGCATGCAGTTACTCTCGCAGCAGAGTAACTCGTGTCATGTGTGTTAAGTCAAATGGACTTTAGTGGTGCATGAGGACGAAGTCTGCCTGGGGCTTTCAGATTGCTTAGCATGACTTAATGAAAACTTGTTCATAATGTCTTATTGGACTTACGAAACAATTGAGCCACTGTATTAATGTTCATCTATAGAAGTTTTCTCAGATTTGAAGAACTAGCTGTTCTAGGCTTGTATTTAAAGATAGTATCAATGGAAAGTACAGGAGATCATCAACCAGAGTAGTAAGAAGCTTTTGCTCTAGGCAGAAAGCAGCCCTGGCAAGATCAAGGTTTCTGTCTGAGGAGAGGTGAAACAGAATACTGTTTTTAGCTAGCTTCTCGATAACTAGTTCTGATGGGATCTGCATGTTACAGCTGCTGTTCAGCAGCTATCAAAACAGCAGTAGCAGAATCTGACCTTTTTTCTTGGCAGCATTTTATTTGTTCCATTCACCTCAAAAGGAGAGTATTGATATTGTCAGCTTTGCTGACAGTAGATTACTTTTCTTTCTTATATAGAGGAAATGCATGCTGAAATCTGCTATGCGGAATGCTTACTACAGAAAGCAGCTCTCACCTTTGTACAGGTAAAGTCATTCCCATTCTGTGTTTCTATGTAAGTTTAATGGTAAGATGTGAAGATGTTAGTGCTGGTAGAACATCATCTCCAGACTAGATAAGTTATTAAAAAAAATTTCCTCCAAGTGAACTGATGTTACTTTATGACAGTAATTGAAAGTACAGCAAATGCTATGCTATCAAGCAATACTGTCACTTTAGATTTTTTGTTTTGTTTTGTTTCTGTGGATAACAAAAAGATGTTATTTATACCCAGGATCAAATGGTTGAAGGTGTCATACATATGGTAGATTTGAATTACTGGCATCACATCTAAAATTATAGAGGACTTGTTTAAAGAGATGTTCAACTGTGAGGAAATGTCTCGTTTGAAGAGCAAGTCTTTTTTTGTGTGTGCAAAAAGGATGGAGTGTTTCCCACTTAAAAATACTTAAATTGGTGTGCCATTGTCTTTAATTCAGCGTGACCCTCCATGGCCTTTTGAAATGGTATCAGGGATAATATAGTAATGAATGATTATAAATTGGATGTGCCTTAGCATTGTTGAGATAATTATTCTGTTCACAGGAGAGTCTAGTGTTACTGCTGTTTTAATCTTCTTGTTTAGCTTGTATTTTAGAGACTTAATGTTGGTGTTCTTAAATATGATTTTTCTGTCTCCTTATACTCTGATTGCTTATGTGGATGTTTAACAAGTGTTTAATGAATGTATTTTAAGTCACAGAATCACAGAATGGTTGAGGGGGAACAGGACCCCTGGAGACCATCTAGTTCAACATCCCTACTCAGGCAACACATTAGTGCTGGTAGAACATCATCTCCAGACTAGATAAGTTATTAAAAAAAACTTCCTCCAAGTGTACTGATGTTACTTTCCCTAGAGCAACACATTACCAATGATTGTGTCTCGATAGCTTTTGAATATCTTCAGGGAGGGAGATTCCACAGCCTCTCTGGACAGCCTGTTCCAGTGCTCAGTCACCCCCACATAAAGAATTTTTTCATGACATTCATTTGAAACTTTCCGTGTTTCAGTTTGTGCTTATTTTGTCTCATCCTCATCCATGCTTTCTCCCCCTCCAAGAAGAGTTTGTCTCCTCATCTTCATTCCTACTGTTAGGTATTTGTATGCATTGATCAGATCCCTCCAGGGCCTTCTCTTCTCCAGGCTAACCAGTAGACAGGCCCAGCTTTCTCAGCATTCCCTCATAAGAAAGAAGCTCCTGTCTCTTAATCAGTTTAAGAGCCATTCACTGGACTCACTCAAAGAGCTCCTTGTCTCTCTTGTCCTGAAGAGCCCAGTGCTGGTTGCAGTACTACAGTTGTGTCCTCACCAAAATTGAATAGAGGGAAAGATGATTATCTTCAGTCTGCTGACAGTGTTTTTCGTAACATAACCTAGAATGGCATTGACTGTCTTGACAACAAAGGCACATTTCTAGCTTATGGCTAAATTGAAGATCCTTCTCTGCAGATCTACTTTCTAGCAGGTCAGCCCACAGCCTGTACTGGTGCCTAGGTGCACGAACTTGTACTTAGCTTTGTTAAATTTCAGGAAGTTCCTCTCTCAGTCCATCTCAGCCTGTCAAGATCCTTCTGAATGGCAGCAAAGCTTTCCTTCAACCAAGTCTCTGATGAGTAAGCTGAACAATTCTGGATCCAATATTGACCTGTGGGGAACACTTCTAGGTCCAGGACTCTGACTAGACTGAGCCATTGATCACAGTTCTTTGTGACCTGCTGTTCAGCATGTTCTCAATCCACCTCACCATTCACTTGTACAGCCTGCACTTCCTGAGCTTAGCTATAAGGATCCCGAGTGACACTTTCAAAAGCCTTGCTGAAGTTCACATACCACGGGGTGCATTGTTTTCGAGCTTGGAGGAAATGATCCTTGAATGTTAATCAGCATCTTTTTCCTTCTACAACCTATTTCCACAGGTTTATTCTAGGAAGGTCCCTGAAAACGTCGAAGTTAGCTCTCCTGAAGTCCAGGGTTACAGATTTACTTATTGCTCAGTTTCCTTCTTGCGGGATCATGAACTCCATGGCCTCATAGTCACTGTAGCAATGGCTGCTCTGAAGTTTTCATGTCCCTAATCAGTCCTTATTTATTTGTAAGAACAAGGTCCAGCAGCACACCTCTTCTTGTTAGCTCTTTCACCACCTCTGACAGAAATATATCACCAGTGCTTTTCAGGAGCCTGATGGATTGTTTGTGCCTTGCTGTGTTGTTTCTCCTGCAGATGTCAGGATGGTTGAACTCCCTCGTGAGAACCAGGGCCTTTGATTGTAAAAGGCTTCATTTACTTCCTTGTGCTGATCATGTGTTCTGTAGTAAACACTTAGAACAGAATCACCCTTGTTAAATCTTTCCTTTAATCCTTACCTGCTCATTATGCACTCTTAGGCAGGGCTCCATACATTTCAGGTGTTCTCCTATATACAAATGAGCTACACCACCAACTTTTCCTGGCCAGTCTTTCCTAAAAAAAAACATGTAGCCATTCATGACAATATTTCAGTCATATGAGCTATCTCATCATGTCTCTATAATCACAGATCTCTAATTCTTCCCATCCTGCATGCATTGGTGTAGAGGCACCTCAGAGAGGTAATTGAGAATGCCAGTTTCCCAGGAGGGGTAATAATCCCTTCAGACATAAATTAGGAGGAAGAAGTGAGACACAAATATATAGGATCAATTTGACCCAAATGGTTAATTTAGCTCAGCTTTATATATCACTTAATAGAATACTTAAGTCAGAAGTGTCAGGAAATATTAGGAGTGGAATGGCAGTCTTTCATTTCCTAGTGAAACGGAAGCAAATCTCTTTTTTTTTTCCCTTTCATTTGTTTGTTTTTTGATTTTGTTTTTAAGCACAAAGAGAATTTTTAAGTGCTTGATGAAGGAGATCAGCTTTGGGGCTGAATGAAGTGAAATACCCTTAGGGGAAGTGTACTCCTGTAAAGCAGCACTTTGCTGTCCGTTATTTCACTTGCTTTGTTTTTTAGCTGTAATACCCTGATCTGCTGATTGCTGCCATACTCCATTACTCCCTGGCTGACCTTGATTCATCTGAGGATGGTGGTGGCTATGAGAATGTAGTTATTTAAAAAGAGGTTGCAAGAATACTTGTAATAAACATCCACATTTAAGTGTTCAGTCTTACAAGCAGAACAGTTGATTTTCAAAATGGTTGTCCTTCCATGGAAGCCAGCAATTCCTTTAGTTCCTAATTCTGATGGTCTTTTTCTATGTGTTTATTTATTTATTTATTGTCAACATCATATGTGCTGTCCTGGAGTATTTAATCAGGATTTCTGAAGTGCTTGCACACATTTCCCTCCTATGTTAATTCTAAGAGGAAAAAAAAAAAATCTGTCCTGCTGAATCGTTGGCCATCTTGCTATTTAGGAACTTATTTTTGATAGCTAGTGAATCGTGGCTTTGATTTTCTTAGAGATAATAAACATGTATATTGGGTAGTATATGTAATAATTGTTGTTTAGCAATCGTAATTCATCTGCTAAGGGATTTTTTTGGTTTATCTTCTTCAAGGTTGTGTGTGTCAGAATCATGGTTGCAAAAATTTTTAAAAGATTCCTACAGCACCACCTGGTGGAGAGCTTTCTTTTTAGTTTATACGTGCTAGAAATTCAGTCAAAAACCAGCTGCTCACTTTGCCTTCTTTTGAGTTTTGAAGCTTATCACATGCAACAGAAAAATGTTTCCATGAAAACATAATGCATGTGCTAACTTTAGTCTTAAAGATGATTCTGTTAACTGGAAAACATTTTTAATATTTCCAGTGACTGTAAAGTGCTAAATAAGTAAAATGTTGTTGAAAGTTTGTGTATGTTATTTGTAATAGCTAAATATGTGTTTTTGTACAATTAATATTTTGTATTTCAGGATGAAAATATGATCAACTTCATCAAAGGTGGCCTCAAAATTAGGACAAGTTACCAAATATACAAGTAAGCCATTGGAAAATACTCAGATTCAGTATTGGTATAAGCAGGCAAATTAATGCCTCCAAACTGGAGGGGGAAAACAAAAGATTGTTTTATAGCAATGATAATGATTAAACTCAGTATACTTTCTAAGTCATGTTTCTCATCTCTCCTCTTTTTTTGTGCATCGAAAGAGAATGTCATCAGGTTCTACAGATGACTCAGGGGAACAAAAGCAGAAATGAAACTTACCACCAGTTTGAAGGAGGGGTAAAACTTGGAGTTGGAGCATTCAATTTGGTATGACTTTTTCAGACTACATAAATTCATTGCAGTTATTCTGTAGGATTCTTTACATACATAGTACTGTAATCCTATTTTTAAAGTGTTAGTAAAATATGCTTGTAGGTTTTACAGCTTTTATGAAATACAGAAAGTTTAGCAGATTTTTGCATTACATCTTCTAGGATTTTTCTACTAATTTATTTTAAATTTTGTTTTACCTATTTTAATAACATATATATGTAAATCTTAAGATGGAAAGCAGCTATACTTGCCTATATATGACTAGCATGACTTTTAAAGATGCTTCTACGGTTGGTTGCAAGATATCTGGAATGAATGCTTTTATTCTATCTCTCCCATTATGCCATTCTTGTTCTTTATTATTTTGACATACTGTAAATTGTCACTGTGAATTACTGTAGACCATTCACAAATTCAGAAGAACAATCTGTAGCTTACTGGATTTGTACAAGAGACGACTGGGTGCATCCGCTGATGTTTTTATTTGCAATTACTACATTGCCTTTTCACATCTATCACAACAACAGTGAGAGTTGATTTCTGCTGGTATTTTAATTTCTGTATCATTCCAGACTGGAGCTGGCCAGTTCTGAGTATGGTCAGAAGAACTCAGGTCTCTCTGCACCTGTCAGTCTTTAAAACCCAAGCAACTGGTAGATGTCTTTCACAAGTACTCTGACCTCTCCTATACTTCATGAAGTCTTCTCAGCAAGAAGCTTAAAAGAAAAAGTCTGTTCTGGGCAGAATATAGTAGAGTGAATGGAGCTTACAAAAACTGACCTTCAAATAGACCTTCCTGTAATATTTTTTGAAAAGGTGGTTTTGATCTTTAAAAGTTTTCTCTTGTGTAGAATGTGGAGATTGCAGTTATGGGAGAATTAGAAAGTGCATGTAATATGGTAAAATTGCTAATACTTCTAGAAAAGATAGGCTTGCTAGTCTGCTAATTCCATACTTCCAAGTAGGAAAAAGTAGAATTTTTGGATACCATTGTATCATTTCACTGGGATTAAAGGAAGATGACAATTGTTGATAAGTACTGTCAAAATAGATAATACTTGCCTCTTATTCCACATGGCTCAAAATTTTCAAGCAATTCTGATCAGCTGAAGACAGGAAAGTCATTATCTGAAAAAGAACAGATGGACTCTGTCTTGCTGTTTCCATGCTGGATGATCATCAAGTGTTTGAGTTTTCCTTATGCTGCAAACTGATTGCATGTTGTTAATCATGCATGTCTGTTTTTGAGTTCATGTGTATTTTACTTTTTCAGTGATATGTAATGGCATTTAATATGGTAGTTAGCATTCTAGCTGTAGTTTATAGTAGTTTCACAGTTTGTGTGAATATGTGTAAGTTTTTTGTGTCTTATTCTTGTTTGAAATGTATTGCAGATGCTGTCACTTTTACCAGCAAGGATCCTCCGATTTTTAGAATTTATTGGATTTTCTGGCAATAGGGTATGGGATTTGTATTTGCTTTTTCTAATTAGACTTTTCCCAGGTAAAGACTTGGTGTATATAAACCATGCATTTCACACTAGATGTATAACGATATACGTTGTTAATTATTACTTCAGTGTTTTTAAAAAAATAAGTAGAATAGATTATGCAGGCGTGAAAGCAGGTATGGTGATATCTGAATCTTTGAATCTTGAACAATCAAGGAAAACCATTAGCTTGCTTTAGAGATGGTTTTCAAGTTACAATTTCATTTCTTTTTCCTGATCCTTACAGAGAGAATGTCAGCTTTTCTGGCTCAGTGAATCATAGTTACACATTTTTTTTTCTTCACTTTCCTACTTCTGGGAGAATGAAGTTCCGAGTGTCTTGCTGTGCAATCCCAGTACATCTGTTCCTCATGGCTGAGATATCTATTTGTAATTATAACCTCTTATTATTCTGCAGCACTTTAATACCACCTTTGCCACCTTCAAGAAATGAAACAAACAAACAAACAAAAAAAAAAACAAATAAACCCACAGAATTATACAGAATTAAGTGTCATGTTATTCATAAGCCAGAGAGTCACCGTATGATCTTATTCCTCCTAGCTTGTCCTCTAGTATATTCTATATAAAATTAGGTTTCAACAGAGAGCCATTCATTCTGTTGCTTCCTGAACAAATTGTATTGCATGTTGGGCCATTCTCACGGTACACATTTATGCCATGAATGAAAAGGTGATAAAAGTTGAAAGAAAAGATGAACAATTTCTATGCAATTAAACTCCTTAATTTTATTTTACTATTCATTTATTTTAATTTACTTATTATACTTTTTTTTTTTCTTTTCCCCCAAAACTGTTTAAATCAGCTTCTGAAGACTCGTTCCTCTTAAGCAGGGAAGGCTTGAACTCATTTTAACAATCCCCAGAGCAGCCAAGCTGTCTTGTAATGGGCATAAGCTAAAATGGATAAAAAGAAGTTTCACATGTAATAGCCAAATAAACGTCCCTGTTTTTTTTCCACTACTCACAAATTAAATTGTAGCTTCTGGAAACTGTCTAGAAGTTGGTTTCTTAGCAAAGCTGTTATTTTTATCAGAAAATCTAATCAGTGGCCGACTTGACAGGAGAGAATTGAGAATAACCAGTGATTTCTGTGAAGGAAGACTTTTGTCTAAAAGTAACACTGAAGAAGTTTCTGTGAAACACAGTGTTAAAAACATTATTCTAAAAGGCTCATATCAATAAAATAGTGAGGAAGGGATTTAGGTCTGTGTAGCTTCATAGTCTGTGGAATTCATAGGTAATTCTATTCAGTGTTAACTTAATCTACTTTTGGCCAGCTGCAATTGGCAGTGTCAGAAGCATTTCAGTATAATGTTATGTTGGATCTGAGATAATGAAGTGCTAGATTATGAAATATTTATATTTAAAATGGGGTTTGGGTGAGCTATAAATGACTGTGTATATTGATAGTTAATTCTGCATATGTTTGTGATGTTTCTTAGGAGCTGGGCCTCTATCAGTTATGGGAAGGAGCATCTGGCAGCAGTTTGAGAGCCATTCTGTGTACTTTTACCCTGTTGGTTTATCATACTTACGTCTCCTTAATCCTTGGTGAGACCCACTGTGTAGCTCTTCAGTCATACTATGCATTATGACAGATATTCTGCTATTTGAACTGAATTTGGAATCTGGGGCTGTTAGTTTTGTAAGAGGAGATTTCTGTGTAACTCATTATATTCTGAAACTGATCTCTCTGACAAAAGTATGCTCCAAGAAGTAGTTAGGCAGATGTCATTATTACACTGACATCATGTTCTGTTTGCAGGATGTCCTTCAATTGTAACAGCAAAATTTCGTAGAACACTTTTAATTCTCAAAAGTCCTTTTCCATATATTAACATCAGGTATAGTGAAAGCTGTCTCAGGAATGAGGTCTGTACTCCTAAGTAATTTTCTTGGAAGGTGAAACATACAGAGAATTATTCTTTTGCCACGTGGGCCTACAAGTTACTTTTAATTGTACATGCATTTTTGTTTATGTTCTTTACTTTCTGTCCTTGTCCTTTAGGCTAATTAGGAAATTAAGATGAACTTTATTTCTTTTAGTATCACCCATGCTTTGTTACTGAGTTTAAAACTAGGAAAGAGGGCAGCTAGAGATTGTTTTCTTTACTTGTTAAAACAATCAAAGGGACTTGAAAATATAAAAGAAATTTATAATGGAATAGTATTAAGGTTAATATATTTTATTCTCTGCCTACAGATGTTTTCTATACTAAAAGCCATTAGTTCTTACTGGACAATAATTGATTTTTATAGAAACATAAAATGATCAAATAATATTTCTGCTTTTGAATAAAACTGGTCTTTCATTAATCTATACATGTCGTAATATGTTTTGGAAATCTAATTTTTCATGTGTTGAACTCCTTTTTCATATTTTCTGTAAGTAAACTGAGGTTGATTTATTATGTTTTCTAGGTACAGGGGACACCAATCTTCAGGAAGCGGACCGTCTCCTTGAACCCTACCTCCAAAAATTTCCAAATGTGTGTAATCTCAACAAATTTTGTAACAGTAATATATTTCCCTAAGCTTAAAGTAGTAACTAAGCATTTTTCAACTCTCCTTTCAAGGGTTGCATTATACTGTTTTATGCTGCCAGAATAGATACGCTGAAAGGAAATTTTGAAAAGGTAAATCAATTTTTGCTTTTTAAGGTTTGTACTTGTTAAGTGTACAGCTGTGTTTTGTGGCAAAAAAATACATGTGATTCATCTCAGTAAGTACACTGGAAATGATGATTATGTTGTTTTCCCTGTTCACATCTAGTGAAGTCAGTATTGATTCCAAGTCTTACTCTAAGATAAACTGACGGGAAGATTATGTGATTTTTCAAGTTGATTGTTCTTTGTTTGGGTGCTGCAAAATAATTTTCTATGTAGTTATACACATCTCTATCATGGAACTGTATCTGAACAAGTTATCATTATTCCTGCTTACCTAAATCCAAGGCACAGTTAACGTTCCAAGACTGCATAGAAGCCCAGCAAGAATGGAAGCAGATTCATCATCTCTGTTACTGGGAACTGATGTGGTGCTACACCTTCCAGCAGAACTGGCTTCAGGCATATCGGTATGCAGACCTGCTGAGCAAAGAGAGCAGGTGGTCTAAGGTAAATGATCAGGTGGACATTAGTACGATGTTTGAGTAGCCTCTCATAGTTACATTTGCATTTTGCTGTGCAAAATAAGTTTAATTTTTCCTTTCTTCTTAAATCTGTGAATAAAGAGACAATGCAACCAAACTGTGTGGTTAAGGACAGAAGCACTAGTACCATTTAACAGTGCGTTAAACTCAGTAAAAACAGAAGTGCTCATCACAGTTGAGAGAAGAAAGCAGGAAAGAAAAACTGTTGATTGCAATTCTAATTGAATTGCAATATTTGCTAATAAAACTTGGCTGAAGAAACTGTGTTTTCATTAATTATAAAAAGATAAAGGCATGTCTAGTCAGCACATGCTTTGTGACCTGAAGTAAAAAGTGTTCCAGAGATGGAGTCTTTTGAGTAAAGCTGGTCAGCCAATCTTATCCTTCTAACACTACTCTCAGAGTAGGAATCAAGCACATTGTGCAAATAATTTTGGATACATCTTTCATCTTTTATAGTAAGTGGAAAAGAGGATACATCCTGTTTATGACAAAAAAGGAAAACAGTGATAGTATATTCAGTGTGAAGTGCAAATGTCTTAAATAGAATTATGGATGTTTCCTTTTTTTCTCTCTGCTAAGTCCAAACTTCCCTTGAGGTAGTGCTCAGATCAGATAATACTCATTTAAAATAGTTACATCTGTCATTAACTTATTTTTTTATCAGTTATTTGCATTGTGAATTGTCTCACTTTTTGCAGGAAGGATTTTTAATATTAAGAATATTAATAAATATGTTGAAAATAAAATTAAACTGCATAATAAATGCAGGGTAAACGTAAATAGTTCTACCCACCTGTGAATTACTGGAAACACTTCACTGCAGCACGTAGAGTGAGAGATTTCAGTTCTTAGTGTATTCATTGAAAGCAGCATATCAGTGTGGTAATATGTTGATTTTTGTTTATGAAATAGGCAATATATGTATTCCAAAAAGCAGCCATTTTATGTATGCTTCCAGAGGATGAATTGAAAAGTACTGGTGAGGACATTGTATCTTTGTTCAGGTAAACATTTATGAAATCAAGATATTCAGTCATCATATTCCATCCCAATTCCACACTCACAAACTAACTTCGACTTGAATCTCGTTGTTTTGTATCACCTACTCCCTATGTTTTACCATCAACTTTTCAACTTTTCTCATTACTTTTTACCGTCACATTATTTAAAATGCTTTTATTAGCAACATACATCTTGCATCAGCATACTGTGTGGTGGAAAACCGCACAGTTAAGATGTTATTCTTCCCAGGAGAATATGATATCTTACTACATGAGACTAAAGGAAATAAAAACTACTTAAACTGACCTGTCCCTGTCTTTTTTCTCCTCTTAGACAAGTGGATGGTCTAAAACAGAGAATTGCAGGAAAATCTATTCCAACTGAGAAATTTGCAGTAAGGAAAGCTCGACGCTATGCAAGTTCTCAACCTGTGAAGCTGATATTACCTGCCTTGGTATTTATATTTGCTTTCTTTTTCTTCTTTTTAAATGAAGAAATGGAGAAAAATTGGAGAAAAAAAAAAGGAGTATAATTTCTAAAATAATTTCTTAAAATTTATCAGGTAATATATATCTGATAATTACATTTAATTTTTATTTTTTTTTTTCCAAATAATTATTGGCATTCATGCAAATGGAGTGGCCTTAGAATTTTTGTAAAATGTATTAAGGGTGGTCCAAAACCAAATCAGTTTTTCTTCTAGGCCAGGCTGAATGTGGCTCTGGGCAGCCTGGTCTACTACTTGGCACCCCTGCCCACAGCAAGGAGGTTGAAGCCAAATGATCTTTAAGGTTCTTTTCAATCCACGCCATTTTACAAAGAACGTGACTTATTGCTGCATGGACCTGCAGGTCGCTTTTCTTCTACATTTGTTCCATTGTGAATGGCATTAGTTTCATAAATGTATATTTTACAGGAGCAAAGAATTGAAATAAAGCTAGCATAAGGTAGTTGATAATATCAATAATACTTTCTTTTAGACTTTGTTAAAACCAATTTTTTCTCCATCTGAAAAACAGCGTAGTTACAGCAAGAAATATAAACAGAAATATTTCAGTGGTGTATTGTATCTGCTTCAAAATGACATTTTTCATATTTCACAGATGTAACTACAATGCAAATAAATAAGCCAAATTATATTGTATACTGTACTTTGTGATGAAAGAGTAGGGAACATAGCAGAGATTATTGTTGGCTAGAATTAAATCTGCATAACTGTTCTCTCATGCTCTTTAATTTTTATCACATAACACATTAATTAATGCATCTAATTAACCATATTGCTCACTATTGGACTGAAGCATCTGAGAAGCTTTTTGATAGGATTTGCTTGATGGTTAATTATAAATAAGATTTGGAGGAATATATTAGAAGCAGTTGTTGGATGCATATATTATTATGTATTTATGTATTAGAACCACAGGGAAAGTTTTGTCTACTTTATCTACTGTTGCTCTACATGGAAGATAAGAGCCTATGATTGCCTTTGAAAATTTGTATGTACCTCATGAAATGTCTGTTACACATTCTCGAGTGCTTATTTGAAGTAACACGATTACTTTTATTCTTGGGCTTCTTAACAGTGACAAACTTTGAAACCTTTCATATTGTTTAAAACAAGTTTTTGTAGGCAGTATTTTCATGTTTTCAAAATGTTCAATAACATCCTTCCAAGGGATTCTCTTTAGTTAAATATCTGTGCAATTTCATGGAAGCGTCTTGTTTATTTTTTTGTCAGGAAATGATGTATGTCTGGAATGGCTTTGCAATTGTGGGCAAAAGAGCAGATCTCACAGAAAATTTATTGGTAACAATTGAAAAAGAAGAAACTGCTCTAAAAAATGAAACCAGTAAGTAGTTGATTAAGATGGTGTTAACATGCTAATATGAAATATTGACATTTTTCTTTGCTTCCATTTTACTAGCGTTCTGGGAGGTAAGTTCTGTCTTACGCAATATGCTTTTGAATCTGAGTATTGAAATTTTGGAGCTGCTTGAATGTTTAATAGTGGTTCGTGATATGTCCTTCATCAAGTTTGATTAATGGTAGGGTAGAATATAAAAAAGTCAAGAATTTGAGGCCATTACTAACAAGACTTAACATAGTCTTCCTAGGACTTAAATGTCTGAAAAGTACTGTTACTGAACCAGATTATGCCACACTTCAACTGTATATTGAATAACGCATAAATGTATAATGTATAAAAGAAATGCTAAAGTATTGTGCATGAGTGTATCTCATAACTTATGTTATGAGTGTTTTTTTAACTTACGTTAAAATAAAACATTGGCCTTATTTGCTCTTCCTTAATTCAGACTTTTTCAGATTGCTGCTGTTTCCTGTTATGTAAGCTTCTCACTAGACTTCTCCTATAAGTCCTTAAGATGAATAAATGTTAGGTTTTTTCCATAGTGGTAATTCACAAAAACAGTTTGTTTTGTAGTCAGATTGTAATCATACCTATTACCAGTTAGTTTTCCCACATCATTAAAACATGTAATTACATAATGTGTCAGTAGTTCTGTGAGAAGAGTTTACGAATTGCTGAATGAAGTGTCAATTTACCCTGTGTACATCAGTAACAGTAATGTTCTTTGGCTGGACAGTATCAAAACCCTTTCAGTTTGTTACTAGCAGATAAAAATACCTGTATAAAAATTGTCCAGAATAACTCTCCCTACAGTGTAGTATTCCTGTAAAGCCAAAACCCTTGGAAATTGAATTTCAAACTCCACCATTATGAATGTTCTCCTGACCTCTGTTCTGTAAGCAAGATACCGTAAGAAGTGTTTGTACAAGGTGAGGAAAGGAAACAATGAAATATGCCAGTAAAGAAAAGAATAGAAGTAAGTGCACACAAAAAATAGGGACTAATACTAATAGTAATCCAAATGTTATAGTTTTATTTTATTCCAAAGATATATAAGAAAAGAGAGACATTCTAACGTACAAGTTAAATACAAAATAATGTCGAATATATTACCCTTGTCTTATGCTTAAATATTTCGTCTTCAAATGAGCAAACATGACGAATAGACTGCTGTGGAACATGAAGTACTTCTTCCTTTTCCTGTTTTGTTGTCCTTGAAATAAAGATGCAACAAAATGTTTGTACCCTCAGTAAGTTTGCAGATGACACCAAGTTGGGAAGTATTGTTGATCTGCCTGAGGGTAGGGAAGCCCTACAGAGGGATCTAGATAAGCTGGATCGCTGGGCTGAGATGAATGGGATGAGGTTCAATAAGGCCAAGTGCCAGGTCCTGCACTTTGGCCACAACAACCCCACTGCAGCACTACAGGCTTGGGGCTGAGTGGCTGGATGACTGTAAAGAGGAAAGGGACCTGGGGGTGTTGGTTGATACTTGGCTGACCATGATCCAACAGTGTGCCCAGGTGGCCAAGAGGGCCAACAGCATCCTGGCCTGTGTTAGAAATAGTGTGGCCAGCAGGAGCAGGGAGGTTATCATCCCTCTGTACTCAGCACTGGTGAGGCCGCCCACCTTGAGTACTGTGTTCAGTTTTGGCCCTTCATTGCAAAAAAGACATTGAGGCCCTGGAATATGTCCAGGTAAGGGCAACAAAGCAGCTGAGGGGTCTGGAGCACAAATCTTATGAGGAGCAGCTGAGGGAGCTGGGATTGTTTAGTCTGGAGGAGGCTCAGAGGAGACCTCATTGCATTCTGCAACTTCCTGAAGGGAGGTTGTGATGAGGAAGAGTTTGGCCTCTTCTCCCAGCAACAAACAGGACCCAAGGAAACGGCCACAAGCTTACCAGAGGAGATCAGACATAAGGAAAAGCTTTTTCTCTCAGAAAGTGGTCAGGCACTGGAATGCCTGCCAAGGGACGTGGTGGAGTCACCGTCCCTGGCAGTGTTCAAGAGGCATCTGGATGAGGAGCTACCAGATATGGTTTAATGGCTTGTGGTAGCAATGATAATAGCAGGATGGTTGGACTAGATGATCTTGATGGTCTCCTTTCCAACCTTGTGATTCTATGATTCTATCACTCAAAAAGCAAGACATCTGCAGATGAAGTTATGCTGCTCTGAATTTTGCGAAAAGAGTGCTGGCAGAAGCTGTTGGGAATCCAGAGGTGTTTCATGCAGAGATCTGTATTGTAAGTTATCTAGTCAATTTAGAACAGTAAAGTCAATTTCCTGTCAGATTTCTTGGCAGAGATATGCAAGATGCCACCATTAAAGAAACAGTAAAACAATTGCAGTAGCACTGAAATAGAAATGAAGTAGATGATTAGGGGTATAGAAGATATTTATGTCTAAAGAAACAGGTGAGCTCTTGTTGAAACAGCAGCTGATCGATGTTTTAGTATCTACACGTCCATAAAAGCAGAGGCTGGAGGAGAAACAGAATGGTCTTGTTTGTTGTTTTAATTTTCTTGGAAACACTGATGTGACTTCCTTTTTAACAACTGAATAGTAGGGAAGCATGGGTGAGCATATATGGATATGCCTTAAGTGAATAAGTCATTAAGAATAAGGCTGTTTTCTCTCAGTGAGAGAACTTCCTGCATAGGAAAATGAACTTAGTTACACTGTCCAAATAAATAAACCAAGAAGTCCAAAGGAATCAGACTGTGTACCTAGAGCTTTTTTTCTGAGTTGCTGTCAAGTGAAAAATGAAGCAGAGCTATGTATCTCTAGCGTTCAGATGGTAGATTAATTCTTGTAAAAATGAGTGTCCAAAACAAAAACAAGTATTTGTACAATGAATATTATAAAAATCTGAATTACATGTTGCTCAGACTAAATAGTAGTGCTGCGGCTTTAGACTGTGGTATAAAATGTTTATTCATCACTTGGAAATCTGTTGTTAACAGTAGCTAAAATAAATGAATTACTGGTGCTTTCAAATAGTATTTTTCCGTAAAAACAGTATGTTCTTCTAATAGAAACATGCAGTTTACAAGTAAGATGTAATTCTGAAGCATATTTATTTTTACATTTTATGTATCTTTTGTAGTAATAACTGCAGTGAAGTACAATTTTGTTCTGGAATTTCCATCTTTGAACCTGATAAACTTTTAACGATAAAGAGTCAGACAAAATAAAGACACTCATTACCAGAATTGCTGCCGCTGAGTTGAGACCCAAAGAAAGTGTATAAGGCTATTAGCAGAGTGAGGTGCGGATACAGTATTATTTTAAGAGACAGCTGTCAGTAGTAGATAGCTTAAAAGGACTGCTAAGGTACTGTTTAAAAAAAAAAAAAAAAGTAGGTTAATTATACATAGAGGTCATTTAGGGATTGAGACTTCTCAGAGAGAGCTGTTGTTACTGCATTTACTTCATGTGAATGGGCACAGCAAGGAATCTGTCAATGACTGAAAAATGGTTGTATAGAGCTCAAAATAGAGATGACAGATGGAATGGGATGGAACGCTTTAGAAATTACATTTTTTTCTCAGGATTTTTCTGCATTTTTATCATTTCTAAATATGTATATAAAAAAAGAGTTTTTAACATTAAGAAAAAATCATTTTGTAGTTATATTGCCATATAATAAAATAATAAAAATAAAAATTAAAATAATTTTTTAAAAATAAAGGGGACTGCAGGAAGATGGATCTTCCAAATATATTGCCAAGGTTATCCGTGTTTAATTGGACTATGCATTTACTGTTCCTGTTGCAGTGTTTTGGCTTACTGTCTTTTCTTCCTGTGGGACATACCAGGGAGATGTTAGTTGGAAAAAAAAAGTAAAGACTGGTAGGATTTTACTAATATCAATCTTAGTCCCAGTAGTTTTGAGGAGTTAGACCTTTGGGAGCTAACCACATGAATCTAATACTAGTAAAACAGGCTAGAGGAATGCAGCATTCTTTCTACCTGTCACTAAAAGCACAATCTGTCGGTTGTTATCTATCAAGACTTCCTGAGTTTAAACACAGACAGAAATAAGCTGGAGTATAGAGCAAAGGCACTCCCCCAAATCCTAAGATACTCTTGTCTCACATATTTCAGAACTGCTTATGTAGGATGTTTTGGCAGACTATTAAAAAAAAAAATTAACGTGACCTCAGAGAGCTGGTAATTAGTTGTAAACAACATGATGTGGAGGGAGGGTGTTTTGCTTCTTGAATTGTTAATGTATGTGCAGCCATCTGTCTATCCATATGTGTTTTCTTTCTTTTCCTTCTCTACACCTAGCAAATGCTATAAACTAAGGCAAAAAAAAAAAAAAAAGAAGAATGATACACATTATATTTCCATAATACTTTGCCACAACTCATTTCGTCTGGTATTTTTAGTCCTATTCAGCATAAAGCTTTCTTGAATTTTCCAAATGTTATGCACTAATAGTGAACCTTCTTAATTGTTACAGTTGATGCTAATAAAGATGATTTCTTGAATTTTTGTTGCCACATAATGCATCCTAATAATTATGCAGAAATGAATCTTTTCACATTACTGACTGGTGCTGTGGGGGTTCTGCCAGTACTGTCCTTTCTGTTTTAGATGTTATGTGTTTTAGAAGTCTTTAACTGATGCCAATTCATGTCTTCTTTGTAGTGACTTCCTAATATAGAAGACTGGGGAACGCCTGGATATTTAAGTTTCTTCTTCATTGTTCCTAGCTTCTATTCTTAGATATATATAAATGCTATGTGTGTATGCTCTCTAGTATGCAGTATTAAATTGTGCCTATGGGTTATATGTGTGTTGAGTTGTAAAATTCTGAGAAGCAAGCTCCTGACTCTGATTACATATTTCCTACTGAAAATCTTGTTTGCTTTTTCATGATCATGTCTTCAAATTGTTTGATGTATTTTGCTTTTACTTTCAGGCCACACTGAATACTATATGGACGATGTGTGTATGTTGCAGTTACTAAAAGGCCTTTGCCTTAAACACTTGGGAAGACTCATGCAAGCTGAACTATGTTTCAATCAAGTAATTCAAGGGTAAATATAATAGAAATAGACATTTTACCTTTATTTTGTACCTGTCATTGAGATTTATGATATTTGTGCAGAAATCTTCGCATTAGAATTTTGTATAATTAAACTTCATTATACTGTTAAGGAGCTGGAGTTAAAATATCTCTGAAAGTAGCTGGAGGACCTCAGAATGTTGGTTATATTTTTCTACAGCAATTTAACATGAAATTATTTTTATAAAAATATGATGCTTTAGGCCAAGTAAATCACACTGACAAATAATGCATTTATCTAGATACATTTGTAATTAATATTTATGTGTTTGCAGAACTATCAATGTAAGTAAAGGTAATTTGTGTGAATTTATTGTTTCTCTCTCTCTTTTTTCCCCCCAGTATTTAGTGCTTCTGGAGCTAATACTTAAGTAGATGAGAAATTATTGAACTTGTTGTTAGTTTCAATTGACAAATTGGATTTCCAGTGTTAGGAATTTATTCAACATTTTAGATCCATATCTACTGTAGTTATTTTTCTGTTACACTAAGTCATGCATTTATTGTTAATTTCTTTTTTTTTTTTTTTTAAGTTATCAGGTTGGAAAAGAAATTATGATATTTGTGCAATTCTTCTAATAAATAATAGTCTGGAAGAATTACTTTTTGTTAAAATGAGAATATTTTCTGTAATTCTGGTGCCTGTTGCAGCTTTCTTGCCATCAGGACTTGCCTTACCGTTTGTAAGATCCCTGATGGGTTCAGAAACACTTAGCTAGTTACCTGGCTTTTGTTTATAAATTTCCCGAAAGTCTCTCTCCAGAGATATTTGATCCAGTGGAGGCTTGATGCATCTCAAAAACTTATCAGACAAAACTTCTTTAAAAAGTTGTTTTGAATGGGGGGGAGGAGGAATTTCCTGGTAAATTAAATATTTGGTTAGCTTTGCTCTCTACTTTCTTGAGCAGCTGTAGAACATTAAGACTGCTTTAAAGACATGTTTCTGTGCATCAAAGCTTGCCTTGGTGAATGAGGTAACTCTAGAAATACGACTCTCAAAATGTTGATGTTTGTTGCAAACTTTATGTTCTACAAAATTATTTGATATTATTTTATCTGGAAAAGAATCAAAGAATTGATTGTAAAGGACATGGGAAAGGCCAAGGTGCTCGGTGCCTTCTTCACCTCATTCTGTACTGCCAAGATCACTCTTCAGGAATTTTCCAGATCCCTGAGAGTTGTGGAAAAGTCTGGAACGAGAAAAATTTTGTGGAAGAGGGTCAGGTTAGGAAACATTTAAACAAACTGGATGTACGTAAGTCCATGGCAACTGAATACCTAATGGGACCTATTGGTGTACATCCATGAGTACTTAGGGAACTGGCAATGTTTTTTTTTTTCTTTGAAAAGTCGTGACAATTGAAGGAGGTTCCTGAGAGGTGAAAGAAAGCAAATGTCCCTTCAAGAAGAGGAAGGAGGATACTTAAGGGAACTACAGACCAGTCAGCTTCACATTGTGGGAAGAGCATTGGATGTTCATTTCCAGTTTAAAAAAGCTTTTGACATGGTGGTGTCCTGTAATAGCGTCATAGAGAAACTGATGAAGTCTAAACTAGTTAAGAAGGCAGTGGTGTGAATTGAAAACTGGCTGAACTGTTGCACTCAGGAGGCCTGTGAAGGGCAGCACAAAGTCAGCCTGCCAGTCAGCAGCAGAATACTACAGGGTTTGACACTGGAATGCTTGTGACTATAATGTGTTGATACCACACCAGTGTTCTGGCTGTTACTGAGGTACGCTCAGCAAGTCTGTCTCTTTAATGAACCCCTCAATCCCAGTAGACTGGGATTAGGCAAGAGGTGGGGAGGGGACATCACCAGGACAGCTGACCTCAAAGCTGACATCAAAGAGACGCTCCATTCTGTATGACATCATGCTCAGTAACAAAAGCTGGAGAAGGGGAATGAGAACAGAGGGCTGTCGTGATTATATATATTACTGTGTTCCTGAATTGCTACATGTACTGAAGTCATTCTTCCCAAGATATGACTGACCATCACTTGGTGATGAGAATTAGAGAATAATTGCTTCTGCATTGTCTTAGCAGTTTTTTTTTTCCTGCATTAAACTGTTCTTTATTTCAACCCGTGAGGCTTTTGTCATTGTATTTTCTCCCACTGATTTTTTTTTTGGAGGGGGATTGAGAAAATGATGTGATTGAATTGAGTTGTCTAACAGTGTGAAAGCACCATCCTAGGCTAGGCAAATTATCTGATAGCAACCTCATGAAGTTCAGCAAAAGGAAATGGCAAGCTTTGGTGAAGAATATAGCTCCCTGCGCTGCTGCTTGTGGCAGCATGATGGGAAAGCAGATTGTCAGAAAAAGCCTTGCAGATCCTGAACATCACGATCAACACCAACTTGACAGGAAGCCAGCGATGTGCCTTAGCAATGGATTATATTAGGAACAGTGTCCTCAGCAAGTCAAGGGAGGTGATCTTTCGTCACAACTCAGTTCTGATGAGGCCACATCTAGATTACTGTATCCAGTTCTGGTCTTTACAAGTACAAGAGAGGCAAGGACGTACTGTATGAAGTGCTGCAAAAGGCCACAAAGATGATTAAGAGATTTAACTTCTGTCATATCAGGAGAGACTGAGATAGCTGGAGCTGCTCAACCTGAAGAAGGAAAGTCTTGGGTTGGGTTGGAAGGGTCATATGTATAAATCACAGAATCACAGAATTGGAAGGGACCCACAGGTATCATCAAGTCCAACTTCTGACTCTACACAGGACCACTCACTAATCAAACTGATTACATTGCTGAAAGCATTGTCCAAAAGTTTCTTAACTCTGGCAGCTTGGGGCAGAGAGTCTGTAGAGTCTCCGTCCTTGGAAATATTTAAAATCTAACTGGTCACAGTCCTGAGGTGGTTGTTGTTGTTGACTCTGCTCTGAGCAGAGTATTGGATTAGATAATCTCAAAATCTTCTGGCAGTTACGATTCTACAGATTTTGTATGCCGAAGAAAAGTTGAATTTTCTTAGTTCTTTCAAGCTTTATTCAGGCAAACTGAGGTATAAGGATGCCAGTTTTGCATACAAGAAAAAGTATTTACATTGCTTTTAATCTTGTGTCATCTTTTTGTTCCTTTTTTTTTTCAACTGTAAGTTACACAATAGAATTCCAGTCCTGGGTGTATGTAGCTTGGATAATAATTAGGAATGAATAAATCTTTGCTTGCTGAAGATCAGGATAGTATTTTATACCCATGGCTTGCAAGTATTATTGATATGCACAGTGTCAACTGGTAAAAATTTCCAGAGTTTTCTGTGGCCAGGGACTTCTACATATGGTGTTTGCATTTGAAAATTAATTGATCACTTAAGACAATGTTGTATTAAGCTATTCTGTATTTTTCTGATTTCCTAGTGAGAAGCAAATAAAATATGATAGCTATTTGGTGCCATTCACCATGTATGAGCTGGGACTTCTATACAAACAACAGGGTGAGAGAGAAAAAGCTATAAGATACATAGAAACTGCAAAGTAAGTCAATTTTTTTGTTTGTTTGTTTGTTTTAACCTGGAGATTAAGAATATCTGAGTAAATTTACCAACAAGGAATTTTTTTTTCTGACAGTCTTCTGCCAAAATGGAAGTAGATCTTTGTTTTTGACTACAAAATTTGTCCAGTATGGTTGAATTTGGTAGTGTTGCTGTTGTACTGCTTCAGGCACAGTGAACTAGACTATGCTGAACAACACGGAATATTCAGAGAAAGTATCTCATTTTAATTTAGTTTTTAGAGATTCTGATGCTGTCTGTAGGGAAGGGCTGCACTCTGCTCTATGTGTGGTTTAGAGCTGGAGGGTCCATAGAAAGGGTCTATACCAGCTGTGTCATGGAGAGCAGCTGTGGGCCTTGCATCTGCTGCAGTAAAAATGTTATTGGGAATAGGTTAAATGCTAGTACAATTCTGACCACCTACTTTTTTCTTTTTAAATTTGATTGCAGAAGAGCATAGATAACAGAATTTACCAGAGTGCAGCATGTTCATTTCAAATATTGAGCACAGGAAGGAATGTAATTCGCCCCTAATGTGAGTAGGGAAATGAACCAGTTGTGCAGCAGTTCTGTGAAAGAACAGTCTTGTAAAATGCCTGCTAGAAACATAATAGTTTTTTGTTTTTGTTTTGATTTGGTTTTGCTTACATAATTTGATTTCTTTGTTGTTTTGTTACACTGGCTGAGTTCTGTTCTGAAGTTGAGAATATATTTGCAGCTTATAGTTTTCCTTTTCTGTATTTTTCTAGTGTGTGTTTTCACAGCCAACTTATGTAGTTGGAAGGACTGCTGAATGATCAAACTGAGAGAGACATGTTAAGACATGGATGCAGTTTAGCAGGAAATGTAATTGTTAGTACTGGTATAAGTCTCTGCTCCGTTTGTAGAGATAGCCTTAAATGCCATTAGAAGATTGTAATTCATCTGCTTATCAACCTCTGTTTCCTGTGAAATGAGTGAAGGCTTTTAACTTTGGTATTTCAGTCGATATATGAGGTAAAAATAATTCAACTAATAAAAGAACTTTATTATTTGCAGAAACAACTACAAAGAATACTCTATGGAGTCCAGATTGCACTTCAGGATTCATGCAGCACTCGACAGCTTGAAAGTGTCACCTGCTTCAACACCTTGAATGAGGAGGAATGCATTTCATGCATATAATGCATGCAATAGTCTGCACAATCTTTTTGCAATGTTTTTTAAATCTTCAAAAAGAAGCAACCTAGTGATTGTTTTCTGACATCTCTGATTTGATGTATGTTATTTCTTTAGACTGTTCTTTTTCTTTATGGCTCATATACTGTATCTACTTGATACTTTAAAAAGACCTTATATTTTATTTGATAAAAATAATTTAATATTTGACTTCGTGGGGGATATTTTAAAAACAGTTGATGGTGCAATAACATTTAATTCAAACACTTTATTTTTTTATATGAAAACAGATGCTGGCTATGCAGTGGAACTGATGATAATTTCAGCCTTTTGAGGAGGTTTGATTTTCTGCGGTACGCTTGAGATCTTTTTGCCTTTGGAACAATAGTGCAATGGCTGCAGTAACTTGTACCCATATTAAGCATACCGTATTCTGAAATTTGCATTCCAGAGGAAAAAAAGTCTTCATTTTTAACTTTATTTCATTTTGGGAACAAAATGAATTTGTCCAAAGTGCAATATTTTTATATCTTTTAAGGTAAAGTTAAGCAGAGCTACAGGTAAAAAGTCTTTGCGGCTCCACTCAAAATAAGTGGTCACAGGGGCATTTATCAATCGTAGAAAAGCAGGGCTACTAGGGACATTAAGAGATCATCTGTTGCATATTCCTATCCCTAAAATGGAACCAAGGTCTTACATTATTCCTTATAGGTACTTGTTTAAACTATTTTTAAAAAATTTTAACTTGCACAAGCAGTGCTTTGCAGTGCTTTATTATTTCTATGGATAATTTTTTTCCTAGTGTCTACCCCTAAATAATTCCTTGACTAAAACTGATTACTTTCCATCTTCCATGTCATGGATCTGGAGAATGGATTGTTCTCTTCCTTTTCTGAAGCAGTCTTGCAATATTTGAAGACTAGCTCTTTTGTTGCTCCTTTTGGTTCCAGAGAGAACAAATAAAAACTTGCAGAACATAATTGTTTCCCTGATCTTTGGGAATAACTGATATTAATCTGAGTTGCTTTTTGCATCAAAAAGAGAATCCAATTTTAAACTTGGAATTTAAAAAGTGCATATTCTAAAAATAAATTTCTACCAAAAAGTGGGTATTGAGATATGGTTGTAAGTTTTGCTTTCTCATTAGTATGTGGAGAACATAATCAAATTTAGTTTCCCAATTCATTTTTAATACTTCTGCAAGTTTTACTAGCACTGTATTCTTAAGTAAGAATATACGTGGCATGCTAAACACTGGAACGAGCTTTGTAGAGACCTGCTTGATGCTCTGTGACTGTCGGTGTTCAAGAGGCATTTGGATACTGCCCCCAATAATATGTTTTAACTTTTGGTTGGCACTGAAGAGTTCAGACAGTTGGACAAGACGATCATTGAAGGCTGCTTCCAACTGTTCTGTTATGCTCTATTTTATTTTCTTCTGTTGATCCCCAGAAACTGTCCTGTCACAAATTATTGCAAAACCTGCCAATATCCATATTTTAGTAATTCTAGTATGTTTGTTTTCCTATGATAAATAATTGATAGTAACAGTGTATGTGATTCTCTGCCCTCAGCTCCACCCAAGGGGAAAGAAAAATAGGTGGAAGAACCTCTCCTCAGTAAACAACAAACTACAAAATTCTAATTAATTAGTAAATCTACTGTAAACACTCTAGTTAAGAACACTGCTTTCTTCCATCACTGTAAATGAGTAATTAGGTTGCATAAAAATCCATAATACGAGTGAAATAAGAGTTTATGAATAGTAGCTAAATAAATACAACAGATCTTTCAAAGTGGAAGGTTATTCCAAAGTCTGTTGTCTTCACTGATTTGGATTTTTGTCTGCCTGTTATAAATTAAACTAATTGGGCCCAATTAAACTATTGGGCTGAATTACACGTTTGAAGGTTAAATACCAAAGACACTGATTCATCAGCACTTACATCGGAATGTGCTCTCTTAACTGTAGATAAAGTTAAGATACTTTTGGGTCTTTATCAACCCAAACTAGCACATGCCACCACTTCTTAGACTCTTTGTCCTTCTGTACACATCTGATTATAAATGATTAGGCAGCAAAATTGAATTTCTGTATGTTTTGAGACAGTATTCTTATTGGACTATTTGGATATTTTCATTTCAATATTATGATTAACTGTGGTTCAGTCTGGTTATTAAGTCATAGCAGTCAAACAGGACTGCTTCATTTTCTTGTGAAAGGTGATGAAAGCAGTATCTGGTGGAAGTTTCTGTTTCAGATAACGATTCACTCCACCGAAGAGTAAGACCTGAGACTACAGACTCAGGATGGAGCATGAAGTAGTCTCTGCTCTCTTGTTTTTTCTCAGAGTGTCTTACATTTATGTTTTATTGGAGATTTGGAATAGAAATTGAAATCCACAATATATAAAAAATGAGCTTTCTTAGAAACTGATTTTTTTTTTTTAGTTTAGTTACAAATGTTATGTAGCACTGTACTTTATTGCTAATACACACTGCAGAGGTAAAGAAGATCTTTATTTTCTTCATTTCAACCTTCCAAAGTCAATATCACACTCTGTACATGTTAGTTTTCTTTTTCTCTTTTGGGATCACCCTTTTGCACACCTGCAGAGAACAGGCATATCAACACAAATTTGCATTGTAGTCTAGTGTTTTGATGCTCTGAGGTCCCCAGCCTAAGTACCCTTTACAGTTTGTGTCCTTTTCTTTGCTGCTATTCCAAACTTATTATATTTGATAGAATCTTGAGCAATCAGGTTTTCCTAGCTTTATCCTGGATATAAAAAAAAAAAAAAAAAAAACAAAAAAACCACAAAACTTAATAACAGTAGAAATGCAACTGTGTAAGACTGATGTGTAGCCTTTCATATAAGATAGGTCTTAATAGATCTCTACAGATGCTTTTCTGAACACTGCAGAGGAGGCGCATGGCTATGGTCTGCTCTTACACAATGCATCATTGATGCAAAAATATTTAGTACATTGTGTGTAAATTAGGATAAATGATCTGTGGATAAAGATAAGGGTTTGAATGAAAAGTCGTGTGTTCTTTTATACTTGCTGTATACTGTATTTGGCCTTAAATACAACTCTGACTTTTAATGCTCTTTAGAATCTTCACCTAATTTGCTTATGTCATGGGGCAATTTTGCATTATGTGCTGAAACTTTGAAACTGAGCAAGGTGGGGCATTTTCTTACAATGTTGTAGCATCTATTGATGATAGCAGGGAGTCATAATGTATCCGGGAACTAGGCTAAGCCCTTAGTTTAAGCAAGCAAGCCTGAACTTGTAATGTTATGACAGAGATCATGCTGATCATAGGTGGATGTTTTTTGAGGTGAGGATTAATAAAGCAGTTTGGTTACAAGACAAAGCTTCTGTTCAGTTGAGATTTGTATTCTTGGAAAACCAAAAAACCGCCTTGTCTGTGTATATCAGTCATATTTAGTCTCTTGGAGAGCAATGATTATATTTTTATGTACTACTTCACCACTCGAACATATTAAAAGAAAGCTGATTAAAGATTGTGTTTCATATCTGCTCTAATACACAAGGGTAGCAGCTGTACTGAGGGACTTATAGCAACAATAATGTATAATGATTGGATCCTGTCGGGTTTCTAAAATACCTTGCTGCTAGCTAAAGTATAAAAGAAGCCATTTATTGTGACAAATCCCGCTTAACTTTGCAATTATTTCATTATTAATCTTCATGATTAATGTCATTTTGTTTCTGTATGTTCTTAGATTGCATAGTTCAACAAAGAATGTTTATATTTGCTGGTGTACTGGTGATTCAGTTTATTTGCTTCTGAACGGTTGAGGTTTGCACATGTTCATGTTTGTTGCTTTAGTAAGGACAAGGTTGGAATAACAGACAGTGAGTGTTGATTAAGTGTTTTTGATATTAAGAGCATGTAGAAGTGTTCATTTTGATGCAGTTGTTCAGATTCTCTCTTCAGGGGAATAATGACATGATTTCATGTGTATGCTGCTGAGTGCAAAATCTGGCACTGTATTCTCATTGTATATAAAGAACCTCCTGCTGGGTTTTATCAACATAAGATCAACAAAAAAGATGTACACAACTTTCAATATGCTGTTGCAGACATATTTCTCTGTTACCTATCTTCCAATTTATTAAAGTCTAGTAGAGAATAGAAAGTCTTTTGAATTGTGCTTAGCAAGTGTAAAATTAAAAGCTACTTTAACTAGTCTTCTCCCCACAGACCATGTAACCCTTTAAAATGCTGCAGTGGTTAATAATTAACTAATTCTGTTACAATTTATGACATTAAATTTAGTGAGACATAGAAATGATGTAGTCATAGTATTCTATAACAATTCTAGCACTAAAAACAGGGAGAAAATCAATTCTATATATGTGTAGGATTTAATTTTAATAGCATTCAACATTCAGAATTCTAAATATTTGGAATATTTTTCTTGTGTGGTGCAATTAAACATTTTCATAGTCATGTGTTACTGCTAACCAGTTAGTTTTTGTCATGAGTGGTGATTATAGTTCTCATGAGACACAACGGATGACTTAACTCAGAGAAAGGCAAAAGAATGGATATACTCCTGCATGTGTTGTTATCTGTAAGGCACTAATTTACTCCCAGTTGTAGACATACCATAACACGGAACAAAACAAAGCCTTAGTGGATAGATTAGAATGCTTGCAGTGTGTTGAATAAAGATAGTATACCGAATAGAAGGATAGAACACGTGCTGAAGAAGAACATGAGTACTAAAGAAGGAACTATATCTCCATTCATACATTTTGCAGAAGCTATTTTATATGTCAAAATCTATAGTTACCTTATGACCTCACTACTTGGACTTCCTTTGTTCCAACGAGAGGAAGAATATCTGTGTTGCTGGCACCTTAGCTCCATTTGGCTGCTTATGTACTGCTTTTGTTTATCTCTGGTCTTGTCACTTGCTTTTAAGTAAAAGCAAAAAATTGTAGGACAGCTTCATAAAGAAATTTAATTATTGCAGCTCAGAGTTTTGCAGTTTGTAGCTTGTGGAAGAAATGGAAGCCTGTGCTTAGCATAGCATATTCTGTGTTCAAGGAATGCAAACTAAATGCTATCCTTTCTGTAGAAGTGTAAGCAGGTAGTTCCGCACGGAACTACATGTACAGGGAGCCACATGTCAGCTAGTAATCATAAATAGGAATACTCTTCTAGATGCTGTCATTCATTTCATTCATTTCAGGAGAACGTCAAATTCATTTGCGGAAGATGGTGTCTGTATTCCGTGCCATATATATTGTAATTGGAGCATTCAAGCCAAATGGGACAGATCTGATATCTACCTCATCTGAAGCCATAGGATGGAGAATACTCAGTGTTGATGACATGCCGTGCATGGAAAAACTGTTTAGGTTATTCTGAAATCCCACTGGAGATGTTCATACCCTTGTATAGTTAAGTATGTAAATGTGGATCACAGAGCGTATTTTTATAATGGAAAGTGTGCGTAAGGTTATATTAATGCTTTTTTTTTTTTTTTTTAACATGCTTAAGTGACCTACTCTTACTTCAGTATCTAAAATCAGGGTGGAGGGATATGTAAGATTAGGTTAATGCTGCTTATTATAGCTTATGTGGTGGTTGGGGCTTAAGTTGTTTCAGAGTATTAGCAGATCTTCAGAATTAAACTTGATGTGGAAAAGAGGGTAGTATGAATTTAAGTATGGTCTTTTTTAATGCACTTTTGCTCAAGGGGGCAGTGCTTAAATCCAGGCAAAACACAAGCTATGAATGTGCTGAGCAACAGGCATAAAGCCAGAAAACTTTCATTAAAAAAAAACTCGTACTGATTGGAGTCTCTTTTAAGAGAGGTTATATATTGCATGCATTGATAAACCTGCTTCAACAAATTTTACAAAGGATTCCAGCTGTCGTTTAAAATTGTATATGACTTAAAATGTGCATGTTCATACCTTAATTTGACAAGATGCTTGTCTTAAATCTTGCCAAAATCATATTAGTGCTGTTTCAAATTGATCTATGTTAGTTTTTACTAGCAGCATTCAAAACATCCTGTTGTTGGTGACAATGAGAAAATATATGACGTGTTTTTTCACCTGTTCTTTGTTGTTTCACACACTTGAAGAATACTTGAAAGAAAAGTACACTTGATTTTGTGTATAATGCCAATAAAGTTCAAGATTCATTTATTTTGACAGCCCAAATGGAAATTGCTGCTGTATTTCACATGCATTTTACTTGCAATGTTATATTTTATGATTTATTTCACTTATTCCAAACAAATAATATGGATAACACTCGTGTTTATTCTGTAATGAATCTTGGAATGGTAAGTATATTACAAGTACATTAAATTAGATTTCTGTGAGCTGAAAGAAGAGAAAGAGGCTAGGCTTGTTCAGCCTGGAGAAGAGAAGGCTGCAGACCATTGCAGCCTTCCAGTACCTAAAGGGAGCCTATAAACATGAGGGGAGCAAACTCTTTACAAGAGTAGGTAATAGCAGGAGAAGGGGAAATGGTTTTAAGTTAAAGGAGGGAAGACTTAGATTGGATATCGGTGAAGTTCTTTACTATGAGAGTGGTGAGGGGCTGGAACAGGCTGCCCTGTCTTGGAGGTGTTCAAGGCCAGCTTGGATGGGGCCCTGGGCAGCCTGGGCTAATATTGAATGTAGCAGGAGGGTTGAAGCTTGATGATCCTTGAGGTTCCTTCCAACACAAGCCATTCTGTGATGCTATGAAAGTGAAATCATAGAATCATAGACTACCCCAAGTAGAAAGAGACCCACAAGGATCATTGAGTCCATCGGCTCCACCAAAGTCCATCCAGAATTCAAACCCTATGTCTGAGAGTGTTGTCCAAATGCTCTTTGAACTATTTAAAGTTTGGGGCTATGGCCACTGCCCTGGGCAGCCTGTTTCAGGGCCTGCCCACCATCTGGTGAAAAGCCTTTTCCTAATGCATTGGAGGAGGATTACAGTCTCTGCAGATCATGAAGAATGCTGCTTAACATGTAGTATACTCTGGAGTCTAGTGACATGTTTTGCATACAAATAATCTAGTGAATATTAAGGAACTTATAGAATACACAGCAGCTTTTGTTGTTGTTGTTGTTGGTCAAACTAAGCTTTTAATCATTTTCACTGAGGACAGAAAATAAACCTTAAGTCATGAAAATAGAACCTGCAACTTGGGATATTACTGCATGCTGTTAATTGAATGGTAACAATTTTGCTTATTGAACATGTCCCACTTCTAAAGAAGTCTGGGGGTTGGACTCGATCTCTGGAGGTACCTTCCAACCCCTACGATTCTGTGTGTGAAGAGTCAGTAAACGAGCTTCACATTTTGTTTAAGTGAATGAAATGTTACTGCACGGAATCAAAGCATATTTTTTCTCCTTTGAGCAGTGGGTGCTCTTTAATGCCACTTCATATGTTAGTGGATCTTATACTATGAATGCTCATTTTCTGTCATTTTCACTTCAGTTACTTAAAACTGCTGGGTTTTCTTTGTTTGTTTGTCTGCTTCTTTTACATGAGAGGCCACTTGAGTATCATGTTGCAACACAAATATCCACAGGTCTACTGTAAAATGGAACTTAAATTCTCATGGCTAATGCTGGCAGGGCAAAAACTGAGACTTAAGTCTTGCTTTCTGATACAGAAGCAAGTTTTGCTTGACTTAGGAGTCTTACGTGTGTGCGCAAATGAGATCAGATCTGGCAGTCTGAAATCCTTCCAGTGTGTCCTCAGGAAACCGTCCAGGTAGAGTTTAGATTGTTCAATGACCAGTATTTCTGGTGTGTAAATCTGTGAGAAGCATCTCAAAAGCTGTTTTTCTGGATTTATTTGAAGATGGAAAGAAAAACAACAAAAACAACAAAAATAAGACCTATACCTATGTCTTTATTTTGCATCCTTGGATTTTTCCCTTAGTCTTGGAGAGCTAGGTTGGAACCTGTCCTTGCTTACCTGCTTATCTGAAACCTATAGTGGAAACTGTTAAGGAAAGTCTTTGCTCATCATCAGTATCTGTGCACTCTGCTCCCCTGGTATAATGCAGAGCCAAGATAGCTGCTTGTTCTTACTAGCAGTGCAGTTGCTGCCATTTATATAGGAAGGAGAGTGGTCATTAAGAGATGACCAACAGAGAAAACTGCTGGAGATATTTGGAGGTGAGGAATAAGAGTGGGACAGAAATAGAATATACTCAATAGGGGTTTCTGTAGCACTCCTAATATTGATACCACAGAGAAATGTGGCACTGTAGAATTAAACAGTAATGTGAGAGAATAAAGCAAATGTGATTGTGGTAGAAAGATGTCATAAAAGAGAAGTTACGAAGTAGAGTCACATGTTGGTAAGAGGAAATAATATTGCTGAGTAGAACAAAGCATTTTATTCTGTGTAAGAAAAGAGCTGGTAAGAAATAGACATCCCACCAAACCATGTTTGTCAGAAGTAGTTCTGTTTCTGAGGTGATCATGGGGAATAAATTCTGCTCCTGCAAAGAATATACTCAAACAAAAAAATCAAAGAAATAAATTTGATCTAAGTAGTTATTTTCAAGTCTTTAAGATTTTCCAGCTCATAAAATCTAGATGGTTGCAGATATCATGTAGTTTGAGAGTTATCTGCTGAATGTTAAAGGATAAAAGTTACTGAGTTCCAATCTTTGAGCAACCTGGCCTAGCTGTGAACGTTCATTTTAGGGAGTTGGACTAGGTGACCTTTAAGGGTCCCTTCCAATTGAAACAATCCTATGATTCTAGGGATATGAACACTCATCAGTGCAGCCTGTGTCTGTCTGAAAATCCTGCAGAACTATGGCTCACAGCAGTTTCTTAAGGTGACAGATGATTAAAATCCACACTAAATAGTGGAGGGGAGGGGGAGCTGAAGGGGAGGGAAAAGGTGGGAATTTATAGTGCGAACTCAAGCATTTAATGGTTTTAGTTAGCTCAAGAAAGTTTACTTTTGTGAATTGTTGACTTATTTTGAAAGAACTTGTTTAAAATTCCTTGTGTTACTTCTGGGATATCTGTGTAGTTATCCATATGCAGATGTGAAACGTGTTTCAAACAAACATCTGAAATTTGAGCATTTGTTGCAGTTTTCCTCAGTGGGCTCAGAAGGAAAAGTTTGGGGCTAGGGTCTTGAACAAGGATCGATACTGATTAGACTTGATGGCAAAATTAGATCAAATTAAATTGATTACTTTGAAAACAGTTGGTCTTAAATTTTTACTTGTGTTATCTTCAGTGTAAAATTAGAAGCTCATGGTGGGCAGCACCTGTTCATCTCCTCTGTAAGGTGCTCAAGCTTCAGTGACATTTAACAGCAGTAAGGATCCCAGTATAAATGAGTTAACAGCAGCTACACATGCTCTTTGTAGTCTGAAACATGGATCAGCTGGCTCTAGATGTGTTATGCCGTCTGTATGTGATACCATCTGTAGCCAGGGCTGCTGTACACTCTTCCCAGCAAAAGCAGCTTTCCCATGAGCAGTGTTTGTAAAATAGCTTATGCAGACTTACAGTAACTGTTTGCTCTCTGCTATAGCAATACTTTACTCTCTCAAAATAAATGCAGTTTATATATATATAAAGGCACTTTATATATATATACTTCTCTTAGTAAATTAATAGCATCTGAGTAGAGGATAGAGTATACAATTGTAGTAGAGAAGAGTACAACAACTTCTTCCAGAACACTAGTGAAATAGTATTTTCCAAGTTTTTCAAGAGCTGTATTAGTTACTGTTTTATCAGTGGTCCTGTAAGCTCTTGCTGCTGAATTCTCTATGATGTCTGTAAAGTTTGTGGACCTTCACAATTAATTTTGAAGCTGATCTTCTGTGGCTTGTGGTTTTTGGTTGGTTAGTTTTGTTTTGTTTGTCATAAAGTCCAGTGTGACTACAGTAGTTGTATATTTCATTACATAATCATTTATATAAAAAAAATGTGTGCTACTTGAAGGTGATGGTTTGGTCCTTTGAAGGGGTAGTGTACTAACACAGTCCAGCCAGAGAGATCTACCTGGCTAAGCAGGAGTTTTAACTCTGGTTGCATCTTGACCTGGGTAGTTTGTTTTGGGAGACCAGGATGTCTTCCGCTGAGGAAGAGTTTGAATGCTTTTCATAAAGATAATTCTTTGTTACCATTTTACTGGCATGACAGATGTCACATTAACATGCTTCCCACATCTCAGATGCCTTTCAAAATGTGTTTATTGATTTTAAACAATTGATGTAACATTAGGGGGTTGGATGGATTCTGTAATCACATCTGACATTAAAACAGTTATAAATGGCATAATTGTTAGACTGAATTTTCAAATATTAGATAGCGAAACCTGTCTAGCTCTCTTCAGAAATTAAATTACAAGCTTGCTTTTATAGCTTGATCTGACAGCTGTGGTATGAGGTACGAACCTTGGACTATCTAATTACATGTCTGGTTTTAAACTCAGATCTTCTCAACTTCCCATCACAAGGACATTACATTAATGGAGGATTACTTCTGCGAATATATAGTAGGACCTTCAAAGGAAGTCTGAAGTTGGTTTTCATATGAGACCCATTTTAAGTGTGCGAAATCATAATGCTGAAATTTCAGATTAGGAGTAAGTTTTAGCTAGATGGACTCTGATGACTTTAAACAGCATTTGGAGCTTGCACACAGCTGCTCCTGCAACATCAGTGGGGCCAGCGGTTGATGTTCTGGGCCCGATATGGTAACCAGAAGCAGCTTCGCCTCTGGGCTGCCCCTAGCCGCCTGGACAGGCTTCTGCGGCATCTTCAGGGCTGCCTGTGGGTCTCTGCAGCCCGATGTTCAAGAGGCGAGTGGTTTCGAGTCCAGTTCCGCTCTGTCTGCCTGAAGAGCAGCTCAGGCACCTCGGAACTGTGATCTGGTCCCGATGATGCCTGGTTGGTGTACCGGAGCTGCTGCTGTCCTGTCCTACAGGGCCTTGGGATGGCCCCAGTCCCTTCTGGCTGGCAGTGCTGGGGCCAGTGCTGTCCAAATTAGTGCTGGAAGCTGTAAGGGGAGACAGGAAAGTGACTGGACAGATCTCCAGCCCCGGGGTGGGATAGAGTCTCATTCCTCATGGGTGAAAGAGACTTGAGCAAGGCCTCGCCTGGCCCCAGCCCAGCAGCACCTGGTTGTTTGCCTCTTACCAGTGCCCTCTCCAGGACAGGTGTTGCACACCCAGCTGGTTGTGCTAAGACTCAAGTTGGAGCAGAGTCGATGTGTGCTTTGTGCAGCGCAGGAGCTGCAGAGGAGCAGCTGCCAGGGCCTGGGGAAACCAATGGGTTGTGGCCGTGAGGACAAAGTGACCTGAGCCAGGGAGTGCCCGGCAAAGCTTTGATGCTCAGTCTGTGCTCCCCCAGCTTGTGGTGAGGCCACAGTTCCAGAGGGCTGCTGATGTAACTCACCCCTCTCCCTCTGCCCGATCCCTGCTGTGTGGGTAACGGCAGTTGCTGGCATTGCAACTCCTGTGCCTAACTCCAAGGGATGCATAGGCGCAGTTGGTCTCCCACTTTGGTTTTCTGCCAGAGAAGGGAGGGAAGGTGATGAGCTCCCAGTGCCTCTAGACTAAGACCACCCAAAGCCATCCCTGCTCTTCCAGCCTGACCGCAGTTCCACCATATCTGTGAAGCTGAGGCCACTGCTCATGGGCCTCAAAGCAAAGGGCCAGGCCTGCTGGGGCAGTCCTTGGGCAGGCGCAGCTCTTGTGCCCTCATGTCTCGAGAGCTGGCTGAAGGACACCAACCTGACTGGGATGTGGATCCCCATGTTGATCATTTCTTGAATAAACTTGTCTCTGTCTCTACACAGAGGACACTGAAAGCAGCGAAGCCCAGCACTCTTTGCCATTCCCTGCAGCAGAAACAGAAGCAGTGTGTAAGAAGGTTGTGGTGCTGCTGAGCACCTGTGGTGCCTGTGGGCAATGGGAGGGCACCTACCTGGATGCAGGCCCGGTGGAACCGGGTGTGTTGGCAAGCTGGGCACACCAAACTGGTGGAATACGACCGGCTGTCCCCCACAGGCTCCATGCAGATGATGCATGTCGTGTCCTGCGTTGGCACTGTCTCCACTGGCTGCTGTGGGAGATGCTCCCAGCAGAAGGACCTGGGGGAAGGTGGGAGGGATGGGCAAGGTGAGAAGTGCTGCAAGGAGGGCAGAGGAACAGGAAGGAGCCCCAGGCCTTGGCTCTGGCTCTGTCAGGCTGCATGGAGGTGTCACGGCGTGTTCCTTGCTTCTTTGGCTGGTACTGACAGCAGGGGTTGGAGGCCCACAGGCAATGCTTGCCAGCCCTTACCTGTGCTGGCCAAAGTGCTGAGTGACACATTGACCCTCTGAGGTGCAGAGGAAATGGAAGCTGCGGTCACAGCCCATCTCTGCACAGGTGATGAAGGCCCCCGCCTTGCCACAAACAAAGCAGAGCTGAAAAGAGCAGAGCAACCGCCATCAGCAGCAGGCTCAGGGCCTACACAGCAGGCCCCGCAGCTCTGGGCAGGGCACAGGATGCAGGTATGGCTGGGTGGCTCTCTGCAGAGCTGCCTGGTGAGCAGGGCTTGTCTGCAGAGTGGGAATTTCTCTTGGAGCTGGTTGGAAGGGCTGGGATTGCTTTCTTTGGACCAGGCAAACCTCGCCATGCCTCTCCTGGCACCAAACTCCCTGGTCTGGTGCTCACCGTCTGCTCTGCCTTCCTCATTGTGTGTATCAGGTCTTCAACATAGAAAAGTCCTTTATTTTGATTGTCTATCCCATGTTGACAAAGACCATTGGCAAATCCCAGTTCTGGAGGAAAGAACATGGTCTTGTTAATGCAGAAAGGAGGGAAGCACTGGTTGGAGGAAGGTGGCAGGAGCCATGAGGGAACTCACCATACAAAATGCATGGAAACACATCTCATATATCTCATATCTCCTGCCGAAGATGGATGTCTTGTTATTCACTTGGCCACAGAGCACGCATGCTGGAGAGGAGAGAGTAAAAGCAGTAGGGCCAGGTGCCCCCGAGGGCTGTCCCAGGGGCGGCTCTGCACCAGCAGTGCCAGCTGAGGGGCAGGGCCAGAAGCTGTAGAGGGGAAGGGGCACTGCAGGCCCTGTGGTGCCAGCAGGCAGCCACAGCCCAACCTCTGTCCAAGGAGCAGAGGGGCCCTGCGTGCCCCCACCTCCATCTCCACCACAGGCAGACCCCCAGCAACCCTCTGCCCGGCGGCAGGGAGCCGTGTGCAGGGACACTTTGTTCTCATCCAGCTCGCTCAAGCCAGTGGCCTCCTGTGTCCCCTCGGACATTGTGTGCATCAAGGGTGAGTGCTCACAGAGTGTCTGTCCCAGCAACACCAGGCTTTCTCCTCCGCGTGCCAACCTATGGGAGAAGCAGGTTGATGCTGATACCCCTGTGGAACCATCACACCACATCACAGGGGGTGAGGGCACCCAGACAAAAGGGCAGTGGTTCTTGCAAGCCAGTACAGAGTGACACAGCCCCACTGGAGCCTGGCATGTTGATGCTGCTGAAGGCACTGCATGACACATCCACCCTCCTGGCCCCACCTGAATGCTGCCAGGCCTGTGGCCCCATCAATATTCCAATCAAGCATTTATGTGTTTCCATGACTTTTTGGTTGTTTGCTACTGATTACCTCTCATTACAGTAAATGACTCGATTCATAGTATCACAGCATCTTTGTGTCTTTCCATGACATGCTTGAGGCTTTACTCCTCCCGGCTCCGAAAGTAATGCCTCTCCTTTATTTCCATGGAAACAATAACACTAGGTAATACAGCAAGTTGTCAGCTACAAAACACTATTTTTCAGCACAATTATCACCATTAGCTGTGCATTTTCAGCATCAATGATCAACAGACTGCATGCTACGCTCATAATACTTGCACCAGCCATGATGATGCACTGTTGCTGTTGCCACTGCTGAAACGCACCACCCACCACCTCACTGCACTCACAACTGCTGCTCGGCCTCCATAAATGTTCAGCAGGCATCAGTGAATATCAATAGGTGCCTTTTTCTGCATGCATGAATTCAGTGACGCACATTTGCTTAAATACGCTTCCATGTCAGACAACACCATTTTCTCAGACTGCCTCTCCGCTGCCATCTCTCATATGACAAAAAAATGTCAGGGAATATAGGCAGGAAGGTTCAACATCTACTGCCATCTCACCAACATCTGCCTCCGATGTTGTGCACTGACATTGTACAATAGGAGGCATTACTTTCAGAGCAGCCGTTGTACCGCCAGTCAAGGAGGTATAGATCTACTTCCATCACTGCAGCAGCCAAGAATTGCAGCCATCAGTTGCAGCAGCATGTGTATGCCTTCAGTAGTACCCATTGCCACAAACACGGCCAATGAAACAGCACAGACACGTACCGTGAATACTTAGATGCTTGCCCATGTATATATCTCATTGAGAACGGCACCAAAATGCTCCTGGCAGAGTAACCCTGAAGTGGACGATGGACAAAGTCACACTTTGGCATCACAGAGTCTGGAGTCCACCAGGCGTCCCCAGCAAGGGCTCATTGCCTTGACAAGGAGATCCAGAGAACTGCAGTTCCTTCAGGAGAACTTCTCAGCGGGGGAGGCTCCAGTCTCTGTAAAACCCAAGCCACTTTTAGAGCCCATCAATAGGTTTTTATAAAATCAGTTGGTCTTGCAGCTCGGAAGGCCAATGGTATCCTGGGTTCCATCAGAAGAGGGGTGACCAGCAGGGACTGGGAAGTGATTGTCCCTCTCTACTCTGCCCTAGTCAGGACCCATCTGGAGTACTGTGTCCAGGTCTGGGGCTCCCAGTACAGGAAAAATGTGGAGCTGTTGGAGAGGGTCCAGCAAGGGCCACAAAGATGATTAGGGGGCTGGAGCACCTCCCCTACAAAGACAGGCTGAGAGAGCTGGGCTTGTTCAGCCTGGAGGAAAGAAGGCTGCGAGGAGACTTCATTGCAGCTTTCCAGTATTTAAAGGGAGATTATAAATAGGAAGGGAATTTTTTTTTGCTCAGGTAGGTAACTAGTGATAGGACAAGGGGAAATGGTTTTAAGCTCAAGAAGGGCAGGTTTAGCTTGGTTGTCAGGGGAAAACTCTTTGTGGAGAAAGTAGTGAGGGGCTGGAATAGGCTGCCCAGGGAGGTGTTCAAAACCAGGTTGGATAGGGCAATCTGCTCTAGTACCAGACCTGGAGATTGGTGGCCCTGCCTGTGGCAGGAAGGTTGGAAATTGATGATCTTTGGGGTCCCTTCCAACTCAAGCCATTCTATGATTCTATGATTCTATGAATTGATGATCTCTAGAATGAGGCTGAGTGGGGTCTGAGTATTCTGCTTCTTGTCTGGTGCTGTGTGCTCTCAGCACACACTGCTGAGGCAGTCTGATACCTGCACAAGCTGTACCGCAGCATGGGCAGCAGACCTGGCCCATCAATACATGAAGTGTGTTTGCCTGTAAAGCACATGCACATTTCCAGAATACTATTCCTGCTCCCTGCATCACTCACACTTTCTTTGTTTGATAAATTGTGTCCTGGCCTATGGCTATAACAGACAGTTCAGGCATATTGTTTGGATGGGTTACCCAAATAGTGTTTTATCTACGGACAGATCAAGTAAGGCATCCAGCCGTGTTTGTGTGTTTAGAAGTATGTTCAGTGAGTTTCACAAATACAAACAATTTAAAAAAGCCAACAAGAAGAAGTTGCTCCTGTGCTCCAGAACACTTCTGAGTGAGAAGTTAATAGGATTAGCATTAAGCTTTGTTAATCTCTTTTACTGCTGTAGTACAGCATGATAGGTAAGCGCTGTGAGAGGCTGGCTGCAAGGAGCAGGGGCTGGCTGCGTGTCATGTCCTCATTCTTTACAGGAGGCAAGGATGAAAGTTTTCTGAATATGCATCCGCTGTGTTCTTAATTATAATTTAAAAGCATCATACCTCAGAAAATAAACAAGTTAGATAAATGTGGCTTCAGGCTCTGTACCCTACAGTTTCTAGGTGAAAGCTAAAATGACATTTAAACTGTCTTGTTCTATCTCTGATAGTTTGACAGCAGCCTGTTGGAAAGACCCATCGGGTCTCACATAAAGACATTTTATTCTAACTTCTACTTAAGATGCCAAATTATTACTTGGTTGTAGATCCCTGGTATGTCATATGCATTCCAGCAGATATGGTGTGACAGGACAGGAACTCTCACTGTTTTTCTATGGTCAGCTGCTATGGCAGTGCTGCAGAACATGTGTGATTTACATTCCTGGTGAGTCTTTAAAAGCATCTTGCACCATCTAGTGAAGAAGCCAGGAGTTTCTGGTGCCACATCGGCACTGTGTAGAATTTTGTAGCACATCGTTGGAGGCTCTGCCATTTAGCAGAGTTTCTTGAGACAGCTTTTTTCTTTCTTCCCCTTTTACCAACATGCTGACATTTTTGAGGGGTATCTGTCAAGTGACAGCCACACAGAACTCTAACAATCTGAGCTCAAACTTGTTTATACTCCAGGCTTTTTGAAAGGCCCATTCAATCTCTTATCTCCGAGAGTGGCTGAATGGTCAGAGGATAAGCTTGTGAAGAAAGCCACAGGAAAGGGCACTGAATTCTTCATTTGGTGTGAAAGAAGTGAGTTTGTTTTGATACTGCATGAGAATTCTTTTGTTGCCAGCATCCTGGCAATTTAAGCTGAGTGTCTTCCTTTCTGCTGAAGTTGCTAGTAGTTTGCAAATGCAACATATTATTGAACTGTGATGCCACTCGTCTAAGGGAGCAGAACTGTGAAATCTGAAAGTTGGACATCTGAGAGCAGACTGTGCTGCACTGCTGTGACAAAAGCTGGTATGTGCTTGGCTCACACAGGACTGGTTGCTGGTTTCTCCCATCTCACACATTCAAAGCAGTAGGAGCATACTGGCAACTCTGCAGAATTTAAAAGAGGGTCATACAACATGCAACTTGAATCAAGAAATATTTTTTAGATTTAAGAAAAAATATATTCTATCCATTTTTCCAGTGCATTTCTTTTCTCTTATTCACTATCTCTTTCAGTTAGTCAGTCAGTGAGTCAGTCAGTCAGTCAGTCATACCTTCACTGTAAATGCAGTATTAACCTTGTGGATATTTGTTTACAAGAGTTTGATATAAGAAAAGCTCTTGCATTCCTTTCTGAATGGACTTGCATTGACTGCAATAACTTTAAAAGCTATCTCTATTAGATTAGGGGCCAACCTCACAGTGTTTGCTCAGAACAAGTTTGCTGGATGTGACTGCTCGGTGGATCACAGCATAAAGAGAATGCATCACCTCTGCTGTATAAAATTCGATTTTATCAAATTTTATAAATAAATTTATAAATAAATTACAATTTGATTTTATCTCAGCAGGGGATTCAGTTTATCCCCTGGAAAGGAAAACCACACACTCCTTCTCTGCAATTCTGAACACTGAACTTGTCATCTTCTGTATCAGCCACTCCCTCCAGTTTCACCTCCAATGTCCTGTTAGCCTTTGCAACTTGAATACTGAAAGCAGTTTCAACAACCCCACATGGCAGTTCCATGTTTCAGTCATGCTGAATTCCACATCTACAAGGCTACAGGCCTGTGAGAGCTGCAATGCCCTTCTCCAGTGCTGCTCTGTGAAATGCAGCACAGCTGCACTGTGCCTTGCACAGTGAATAACGGTATATTGTTTAGAGATTTCCATTATGTGGACTGTGCCATCCAAACATGGACATTTGTCTGAAGACATAATGTATGTGCACATGCCATTGTGTGACAGATGTAGTTCTGATAGTCCATAGGCCTTCCAAAAGTCAGATAGAAGTCCACCAGGGGACATCCAGGGTTGAATATTTCTGCTCCTAAGGGTGGAAGATGCGCTATGTGCAGAGCTGTTTCTCTGCTGTGGTAGGCAGCAATCTCATCTGCAGAGATTCTTTTCTTCTTTTCTTCTTCTTTTCTTCTTCTTCTTTTCTTCTTCTTCTTCTTCTTCTTATTTTGTGGCTTTATCAAAGATATTAACAACATTTCCAGTTTTATTCAAATAAGTTTGAAGTGAGAGCAACTCTATCACCGTCAGCAAAGTCTGTATGACCTCAGTAGGACTTTGTCTTCCTCTGAGGCTGTACACATGCCATGAATGTCACAGAGAAGTATACTGCGAGGTTTTCTAAACCTTAACAGGTATTTCTGAAGTTTAACAGGTAATATTTCTTGTATGCCTCCTGTTGTGAAGACAGACTCCTAGTTTCTTAACAGTACTTCTCACAGGCCTTGGAGCTAAATAAATACTACCACTACAATTTTAGAAGTCCCCTTCTGCAGCAGTTTGTGGCTGAGGACATCTCAACATATTAAATCTTTGGGGAATTATATGTTTCTTTAAAAACCTGGAAGTCTATTTTTTAAGCAATTTCTACTTTTGCAAGACATCAGATCTCAAATCTAGGACAGGGTTGGGATAAAACATAGTCTCTAAGGCTAGGGTTATTCTGGAGGGAAATTCTGTGTGTGAAAGAAGAGAAGTGCTTCTGCTGTTTATCAGTCTATCAATCTAGAGCTATTCATATCTCTTTCTGGTTATAGTTTCCAGGAGCCAATATGATAAAATAACTCTAGCACAAAATTTTTATCATTATTTTTGTCCTCTTTTCTTGGATTGTTGTGCTGTGTGTTCCTCAGTAGGTGGCAAACTTCACAAGCTGTAGCCGGTGGGATATATTTGGCACTCCTGTGCAGTACAATTAAAAGCTTTCCTTGGACCTCATCCAAATAAAATTTTCCTTCTTTCATTTGCAAAAAAGGATCCATTATTGTTCCTAATTCAATCATTTTCCTTTCTGGGCTGATCTGGACTATAGCCACAGTAGTGGAATATTTACTTTCTGTGCAAGGTGTTTTTTGAGCTTGATGAACAAACAGGGAAAATGACCTTCAGCCATTGAAAATAAAAACCTCACATCAGCTCCATCTCCATCCATGAGACACAAGCCTGGTTTGTTGATGCTACAGAATTGTTATTAGTAACATAAGAAAAAAGCACCACCATTTCTTTTTTTTAAATTAATATTGCTAGGTGCTGCTATTTGTTTATTATCATCATTAACTGTGGGCAGAGCTCTTGGCACAACACTGAGAGAAGGGTGACTTTAAGAAAGCTTAAGAGACCCTCCAACATGTAACTAAAATGATTCCTGAGTTTAGCAACCACATAATCTAATTAACAGTATGCAAACAAAGTGAGTAGCTGAATGTTATAGAAAACAGGACTGGCTTGTGAGACTTCAGCAGATTTTCTTTTCTCCCTTGGACTGGTGGCATTTCTACTGAACATGCGTGGACCTTGCAAGGGAAGCAAGACATTGTGCACTTAATTTGCAGAGTATTTATTATACAGAACTGTAGGACTTCTCACAAGAAGAAGAGGAGAGAAGAATACCGGAGAAACAAACATGGAGAACAACAGATAGGTTTTTAACAGAAGATTCAAAAAGAACTGGGGAGGTCAGTAGTTGGGATGACAATTCAGCTGAAACAGTTTTTGCAGCTGTTTGTTAGGTTTATTTTTAAAGATACTGAATTTAGATAAAGAACAAAGCCTCTTTATTTAACAGCAAGTAAGTCCTGTAGGAGAATGTTTCTTGTGAAGGAGGGATTGCATGCTTGTTAACAAAAATGAAGCGTGCTGGCAGGGAAGAGTGAAACCAGTTGGACTGTTAGGATTCTGTGGTTTGAATGGGGATATGCTCCTCTGAGTGGTCATGACTATAAGCTGTGCATCCAGGTGCAGGTTGTTTGACTGTTCTGTGCCTCTGTTTATTTGCACTGCCTGCCACAAGGTCTAGAAACAATGGTAAGCTTGTTTTAAAATCTGACATCTGTTCTTTGAGATTGAGGGTCAAATTCTGCAAGATTCATTTAATCTGGTGAAACCATATTGGCTTGCTGTGGAAGAACTATGTTAATTCTCATAATCCTTGAACCAAATCTTTATTCTCATTTGGACCATTTCCTTGGATTTCATCTCCCATCTGCATCCTCTACAAATCTGCTAATATGGTCACTTCGTATGATCATTTTCTCAATGATTTTTTCCCTTTTCCTATCTTCTCACTTCTGCTATCCATATCCTCTTGATCTGCATCTCCCCATAGAACTTGTTCAGCCTGTCTGACCTTTCGTTCCTTCTAATCCTACTGGTCTCCAAGGTTTAAGGTGAGATTTCCTCTTCGTGTGCTGACCCTATTGCTTCCTCCTCATTTTATCCGTGTGGTCTCTGTATGCATGCACCTCCTCAATTTTTCATTCGTGCCCCCTGTTTCTGATCAGCAGCCATCTCTCCTTGGGGCAACGTGGCTCCTAAGAAAGCTAATCAAAACAGGAGGAACTTGTAGCCTTCTTGGGCACAGTCATAGTAACCACTGGGGCTCACATGGGAGACTCAGGCAGTCAAGACTTTTAGTAATAAAAGGCATGGCCCAGATTACAGAGGCTTTACTGAATATGGGAATCTAAGTCTAGAGTAGCTCTGGGAGGAAGCTATTCCTCTCCTTATTCATAGAGAGTGGAAAAAATGTGTTGAAATGGTGGTGCTTCAGGTCTGCTTCTGGCTGTCATTGTAAGAAGAAAAAAAAAACTTGAACCATATCTACATATAGAGATATATATCTATATATATCTATATATATCTCTATATGTAGATCTCTCATATCTCACAAATCAGAGTAAACTAATATATTATTCAGAACAACTGATTCCTCTCTCTCAAAACAAACAAACAGAAAAAAAAACACTAAAAAGTGCCACTTCTTTTCATGACATAAATCTTTCCTAAAAGGTTTCCTGTTAGAGAATAGAGAGGAGTTTTCTTACTGTGAAACAGTTAGCTTAGGATGGCCCAGTTTCTGATTTAGCTGTATGGTAACACACCAATAAGAATGATTTCCTTAAGAAACTCTTAACTCACCATCATTTTAGGGACTCCATTTCCATTAACATCTTTTCTCCTGTTCTAAATCCAGGATTTATCCTTTTTTTTAATGATCTCTTTCCTGCTTCAGTGCACAAGGAATGTAGGAAAAAATGACGTGAATTGTTTAGATACTTAGTGGACTCTCCAGGTTCTTGACATTATTCTTGATTGTATTAGTTTTTCCCTCACATAAACTTTTGTTGCTTGCAGTAATGAGTGGGTGTTTTACCTGTTCTGGTCGTTAACTTTGGCACCTGGTGACGGCGAACAAGAAAGTACATGCTCACTCTTTGCTGAGAACTCCCCTCTAAGCCCTGAATTGTACTTCAGAAAAACTGCCTGTTCTTCCCATTTAATTGTTTGGTCAATTAAAATTGTATTGGTCAACAATTCTATCCATTGTAATGCAATGTTTTTTTGGCGTGCCTGTTGATTCTTGGTTGATGAAGTGAAGGTAGTAAATATAACAGCCTTCTCATGCTCCTCTGGGTCAAGTTTGCTCCCAGAAAAGTAACATCTACCTTCTTTTCCATTTTCCATCTTGCTAGTCTAGGGGGGCCTTTGACTTCCTCCTCTTTCATCCCTTGCATTCTTTTCTTTTTGTCCATGGAGTACCATAGTATTTAGCGGACCTCAGACATCATACATGATTCCTTCATAGTCATTGTAATCATTTAATCTTTGTCTTTGGCCATTCTGGTATATGTGAATGTCTTCTTACACCCTTATAACCTCATTCCTGTGTTTTTTACCTCCCTTCTTCTCTAGTTTTTCTCTCCAATGCATTAAATTTAATCATATCCCCCAGTTTTAATGCTCTTCTGCAGTTCTGTCTGCTTTCTCTGAATGCCATCAACTCCCGAGTGGAACCTACAGGCTTGCCTTGATACCTTTCTTCTTTTTTCCTCATGCAATCATGTCTCCATGTTTAACAAAGGCAATCTCATGCACAGAATGCCTCCTTATTGTAATTGTTGGTTACCTCTTTACTCTCCAGAAGCTCATCCATAAGCACCATTATATACCATTGCCTTCATTAAAAGCAGTAAAATGTTAAGGTACTCCCAGGACCGTTCCTCTGCTTTGATAGTTCATGAGTGAATTACTGTGCACTTTTTCAGCTTTTGCTTGACTCTTTTCTAATCCTTGCCTCCTGCCCATTCTGTTTCAGCTTTTGTGGGCCGTAAAATAATCAATAACAAAAGTGATGTGTCTGCTTTGTAACAGGACTCTAGTCCCAGGATTAGAAAAGAGCTCAAATACCCACTTTGCAGAGCTCATCTAAAACCAACTAATGTTTTACCTAGAGGGCCTGAGCAACACTCCCATGCTCTAGACATTTCAAAATCTTTTGCTATGCTTTTCGATTCCTCATTGTAATTTATATTCTGAAGAATACCTTGGGGTTCAGTCTCACTAGGTACCAGTTAGTCAGAATTCTCTTCAAAATGAATTCTCTTGCTTTTCGATGATGGCATTCTCTTTTTTACTGCTAATGTGTTACATCACTGCATGTTGCTTCAATTTCCTTTTTTATATATATATATATATAAATATATATATATTTATATATATTTATATATATAAAATGTGGAAATTATGGACTTTTTACAAATAGAAACAGATTATTTTTCCTATTTTTTGTAATACGTCATTTTGTATGCAGTATCATATTCTTGATGTTAGTTCAGTGGGAAAAAAGATCTTTGTGTTTACCTTCTTCAAAGGTAATGATCCGAACCTTGCAGTGATTCAGGAGAATTAACCACTTTGACTTAATGGCACACTGCACCCAAAGTGTGTTTACTGGACTGGATATGAAAAGACTTTTCATTTTATCCTAACTTTGAGATACTCGTGGGCGTGGAACAGCTTTTAGGTTCACACCTCAGTCAGTTTGTCTATTTCATGGACTTTTAACTCTGGGTTTCACACTCTAGTGGTGTTGACATTTGCTCCTGCATAGTTATTATAGATGTGTACCACCCACTCTCAAACCTGGGTATTTTCCTTTCATCTTAAGGAAATCTCTTTAAAACCCATTCATCTCCAAACATTTTAAGGAGGTAAGTAAGGGTCTGAAAAAATGGACACAAATTCTGCTGTTTTGAAACATTCCAGGCTTTCACTTCTTTCGCAGATCCAATTCTGCTATCATTCATGAGCGCTAAAAATCTGCTGTCCTGAACTGTGGTAATGCAGATGTGATTTCAGCTTACCTTGTTCAAAGCCTGACATGGGGGCCCAAACAAAGAAAACTTCACTTTTTTTCCCCTTCAGTAAGTAGGGAAAGCAACAGGGACATGAAAGGGTACGTGCTGTGAGCCACAATCTTTTTTGTCTGAAAAGCAGCCTCTTAACAGAACAGCCTTGCTTTTATTTACAGTGTCACTGTTATTTACTGTTATTTACTGTTTCACTGATTGCAGAAACTATTTGCAGGTTCCTTGGCCAGTCATTCATAAACTGTCAGATTGGCAAACAGCAACTTTGGTTTTGTAAGCAAGCACAAAATAAATGGACCACTGATTGATTTACTGCCTTTCATCTTGATCCTCAGTTTCAAGAAATAATTTCCATTTAGATTTGAATGAAAATACACAACCAGTGACAATTATAACACTTCCATGTGCTGAGAGAAAAGCGCACCTTATTTTTGCTTTTGTAGATGGCAAAACATTGCAGTGAAAAATACTAGCTGTCCCATTCCACAGACCGAGCAACTGAGGAATGAGAAGAAAAGGCTGGGGATCCCGCAGCCATCTTCACACAGCTGTCTCCTAGTCATGCCCACAACACCCAGCAGAGCAGAGGGCAGTTGCAGTGGAGAGCTTAACAGCTTAACAAAGCTAGGTTAACTTTGGGTTTTCAGCTTTTTTGTGCAATGTGATATTTATTTTTGTAGCCCTTCAGATTCATGCCCAAGGAGTAACTTTCCAGCTTCCACCACAGCCTGCACATCGTTATAATTTCTCACAGCTGTGGTGAGGGAAATGGAGCATCTGCCTTAAGCTAGAAATTCTATGTATTTATTTAAAATCCTTAGCAAAGCTTCTTCACTGCTTGAAAGCTGTTTTGTTTTAACACCATATAAATGTAAACTCATTGAAAAACTTTAAAAAGTCTGATCTTTAGCTCTTCAAATTTTACAATATTGAAAACTTGGAAGATTTTAAAATATAAGAAAGTGCTATTCTACGTGTTCTTCTGTATGTTCTGCAGCATTTGTTAGCCAAAACAGCTTCACAAGGCATGTTCTTTGACAGTTAATGCTGGCCATGTTTTTTTATCCAAGCATCCAGCAGAAGACCACACAAGGAGCTCAGCATCAATCTGAAGGGCAAGCCTTTAGTGATCTCCTAAAAGCTAGTGAGACCTCAGAACTAATGCTGGCTGAATAAAATCCTGAGAGTGCTTAATTGCCAGAGAATTTAGCTCGGGCCTGTATATCTCTATCTATGTACAGATGTAAAACTTGAGATTAGCTGAGCTCAGCTGGCTGCTGTGCCGTGATAATTTTCTAACAGCTGCCCAAGTGTGTTGTGGCATTGGGGATTGACTTGGGGCACCACTAGGCTGAGAAACCTAGGAGTGCATGATGGCTGCAGTGGCTTGCTGCAGTGCAGGCCATCATTATCTGAATACTGCGATACGTCCCTGCAAATACTGAGGCTATGTGCATTTTTTTCACGTATGTCTTAGCAGTATCACATGTGTTTAAGCATCTACAATATTTATAACTATTTGAGTAAGTCAGCTGAGGTTAATTCTCTCGTAAGTTTTCACCCGTGAATGTCTTAAACCGTGTTGTTTGGGGTAGGAACTACCCTGTGACATTCTTCAAAGTAATTTTATTTTAGATGTCTCTCAGAAGTTCTCATGTGTTGTGTTTTGCTGACCATGCCTTTTATATCGATAATCCTCAAAACTGACCTATTACTGGGGGAAGTGTCACAACTTTAGAATAGCAGCCTGCAGTTTTCCTTGTGAAAATTAAGCATGCATCCTGTCTCTTGCTGTGACATTCCTGGGATTTATAATTCTATTCTTTTTCTCAGTTGGATCTGGTCACATTTTGGGAATTTAAAGCAGAAAAGCACAACTGCAGCAACACATTGCTTATATTACTGAAATTTGCCTATGCTTTGTAGTTACTGTGGATGTCTTAGTTGGCTGCTCTTCATCCATTAGTGATAGAAGTGCACCTATCAGGTAAAGAAACTATTTGAAAGGCACATGGCCATTCACTTATAAGCTGGGAGGCTGACAAACAATATTTTATCTGCCCGAGGGACTCGATTATCGAATTTTCTCCTTGAGAGACCAGGCAAAATCAATTTCCAGAAAATCTGTAATGGAATCAGGAATCCTGAGGGATTTATAAGGAATGTTACTAAATAGATTTATATTCCCATAAATGTCAATGCTTCTCCACCAATTGGGTATGTGCTAACTATTGTTTTCAGTTTCTCTGTGCTGTCTTTTTTCAACATAAATTCTGTGAAGAAACTCAGTTTTCTGCTGCTGAGTTGCATTCTTCTGTGTTCGCCTTTGCAGGACTTCTCTTAATCAGTCTTTATGACCTTCATTAGGATTATTTAGACCATTTGAAATAATTGTTTTTTAATCAGTAATTGTTCAAATATATATGGTTATTCATGGAAGTACCCAAGGAACAGAGCCAATAATTGATAATTGTAATGAATGTTTTGTATTAGGGGGTCACTACTTAAAAATCAGACCCATTCAGCCCCTTCTACTGGAAGAAACTGCAAAGCTTGTGATGGTGCATTCATTAAATGGTGTTTACTTGATTGGTCCTGTCTTACTTTCAACTCTAGAAAGTTATTGCAAAAAAGCACCACAATTTCAGTTTCACAAATAACCACTTGTCAGATGAGGTCTTTGCTGGAGCTCTGCCTTACCAGCATACCTTAATGAAGAAAAATGTTTCAGTGCTATCATCATCTTTATTTTGGCCGGTGTATTTTACCATGTACTTGCCATGGAGGAGGAACATACACTCACTCACTACAGATTGAACGTAGAATGAAGTCTTTGTAGGCTTTAATTGCCTATAGATTTTTTACCTCCTACCCTTAAAATGCCTTAACGCTTCCTGGATCTGATATGGAAGCCAGAATTTACAGACTGCAAGCCTTGTGTTTGGACAGGTTTTGTCTGGTTCATCAGTCAATCTTCATTTTCTTCTTGTCAGAATTGTGTTTTCTATTACGAGATCACAGATCAGTTCTCAGTCTCAGCAAGACTCGCAGCACTCACTCCTACTGTCGGGGTCCATATGTACTTAATAACATACCTTCTTGTGGGAAGAGTGGAGGAGGAGGCATGTCAGTGTTACTCTTTCACTAGGGCATGCAGGTGTAACGTTCCCCATTTTGCCAATTCCAGCCTTATTACATCTTCTGTGGGAGTTCTCACTATGTTGATTCAATCCATGATAGGAACCCATGCAACTATACTGTAATTTTGTTGGGACTCACTCCTCAAGTGATTAATTCTGTACTGTGCAGTGCAGCTTGGCACTCCAACAAACGAATTCTTGCAGAAATTTAGTGAACCTATCAAAATTCATGGTTTCTGTAGGCAAGATATAATACATCAGTCTCACCACCTGTTACAAATAGATGCCTTTTCATTGCAGATGTTTTCAGTGTGCATCAATAGTTTAAGAAGATAACATGACAACTGGAGTTTTTGGACAGAAATTTTCAGAACTGGATTTCCAACAATAATTTCTTACTTGTTTCTGAATAAGTCTGAGATTGAACTGCAGTAGGGCTTTAGCACTACCTTTTATTTGCAGTCTGGACTATGACTACACTCTGGAAAAGTTCAGAAATATTCAAGGCAATTAACTATTTTGTTATTACAAAAATCACTGTGGCTTGGATCTATTAAGAGAAAAATATCCTCCTTAGGTTGTACTGAGTTCTATTTAAAACCAAGTTTGGACCTGCCCACAAAAAAAAGGAGTGGAGTGAATGTTCCAAAAATCTTCTCTAGCACTTGGTACCTGCACTTTTTTATATTTATATACATTTGTATACAAGCATTGGCCCAAAGTCTGTGGTTCTGGCAGATAAGCATGTCCTTAGGCATGTCACATGATGAGCAGAGGAAAGAGATGGTATGAAAAGCATGTATTTCTGTATTTAATTTTCACTGTTATATTTGTTTGTCAGTTTGCTTTCTCTTACGATGATTTTAATATCTATCTTTTGACAATAAATAGGAGTTGGAGTGTAAAGACAAGCAGATTAAGAAAAAATGGGGATTTTTTTTTTCTCTAAAAACAAGTTGAAAAGGAGAGTGATCAGATGTACATTGCCAAAGGCAGCTATATTTTCTCTTCTAATCTAGAATGCATTTTTTTTCTTGTGTTCCTCTTTTTATTTTTAAATCAATTAATTCCAGAGACTAGAGAAGACTCCTGAGTGCCCTGATGGAAATTTCCTGCAATTGGGCAATGACATGTTTATGTGACTTTATTATTATCATCTCCAGATGTAAAATGTTCATGTTAAAATGAGAAGTGTTATTCAGAAAATAATACTGACAGAGAAAGTTGCTATTTTCTATTTCAAATATAACACTGGCATTAATAAAAAAGGAACAAAAACCTTGTTGCTTATGGCTTTATATGGAGCTACTTTTTCTTCCTCTTAAAGCCATATTTTTCAAAAAACTGCAAAAATATAATGAAGCTACATGGATTTGAACTGGGTAAAGTCAGGGCCTACATCCCAGCTTCTATCTCCAACAGTGCTAATAGTGATTTGGCAGATTTTATCTCCTGAGTTTGAAATCTTCTGTAAATGTCTAAGTCCAACTACAGTTTTCTTAGGATGGTGAGTCCCTGTCAGTGCGTTTTGGCCCCTTCTGATTCTGAGTTTAAATTATTGCTATTTTTTTTGCAATGCTCCTTGCTTTGCAAAGGTCTATTTGCTCTGTCCTTTGAGCACAACACACTGAAGAGCAGATTCTTAACGTGCTCAAATACTGCTTGTGGAGTTGCATTACAGTGGTGGGTTTTGTTAGGGTTGATGCTTTTCTCTGAATTGGAAGTCCTGTATAACTTATGTTGCTTCTCTCTAATGGTGGACAGGAGGTGAGACTGTTCCTATTTGTGTGCTTGCAGGCGAAATATGGACAATTGCAAACAGTGAATTCAAGCTTTTATTTAGTAGCTCTCAAAGGCAAAGTGGTTATGTGGTCCCATCTGGAGTATTGTGTACAGGACTGGGGCATCCAGCATAAAAAAGATTGCAGGTGGATCCAGAGGAAGGCCACAAGGATGCTCAGAGAGCTGGAACACCTCTCAGATGAAAAAAGGCTGAGGAAGCTGGGCTTGTTCATCCTCGAGAAGGCTCTGTCAGGACCTCGTTATGGCCTTCCAGGAAAGGAGCCACTTGAAAGGAGTTTCTAAACAGGAGAGATAGCAACTTTTTACATGGTCTGATGGTCTGACAAGGGGGAATGGTTTTAAACCGAAGGAGGAGAGATTTAGGTTTGATGTTAGGAGGAAATTTTTTACTCAGAGAGTGGTGAGGTGCTGGAACAGGCTGCCTAGGGAAGCTGTGGGTGCCCCATCTCTGGAGGTGTTCAAGGCCAGGTTGGATGGGGCCCTTGGCAGCCTGAGCTGCTGGGAGATATCCCTGCCCACAACAGGAGCTTGGAGCTAGATTGTCATTGAAGTCCCTTCCAACACAAGTCATACTATGAATCTATTGTCTGTACTACTTCCAAACAACCTGAGTATGTGCTGAGGTCCCGTCTTCCCAGGATTCAGAAGGTTGAGAAGGTATGGAAATGTGCACTGAAAGGCTAGGGTGATGCTGGCAGTAGGCCTTTCTACTTGGACAAATGCTCTGGTAAATTACAGATTACTCCAGAGCTGCCTCTCTCCCCCTCCCCACCTGCACAATGGCCTGTATTTAGGCAGGTAAACTGCTTCTGTCCCACCCTCCTCTTTCCCCAGCCCCACTCTTGGACCACTTTGGTGACCCCATTAGAAAGAGGCTATCTGCTACACCATACCCACGGAAGGGGACAAGGTACACATTTGTAACAGGTTCTACATGATGCAGCTCTGACATTTCTTTCATGAACTAAATGAAGATGGTATGTCCTTGGGTGGAGTGAAAAGGAGCAAGGTTTAACCCCACCTTGACAGCTTTTGAACACTGTGGAATGTTTGGTAGAAGGATGAAAAAAATGCCATTTCTCCAGTATTTATGTAGCAGGAGCTCTGAAGTTATGTTCATATCTTGTTCTTCTGTTATGCCACATGCCAGGGGTGCTGTGATGCTAGGGAAATGCATAAGCAGAAACCGAAAGGAGGTTTTTGTTTTGTTTTGTTTTGCTTTGCATTGTTTTTCTTTCTGTGAACAATTATCACTGGAAAAATTTATCTAGGAAGGGAGGGTATGGCTCACTTCAGTAACAGCGTGTGGATCATTGCATTAACATCCTTTTCTTTAGCTGTATTTTTCAGTTTCCAGAACTTTTGGGGTTGTTTTAGCTCTTTCCAGTTAAGATATTGCCCTTTGCCCCCCATCAAATGAAGTTGCTCCAGGTTTAATGTTCTCTCTCTGATACGCTTTTCCAACTTTTTTGACTATGAAAGCCATATGTTCCCTGTCATACAGAGTACTATTAGCTGAGCCAAGCTGATTGCTAACTGTCCTGGAGCTTGTGAGATACTGTGTCTCTGGAGATGTTTTCCTTTTTCATCTTTTCTATACCTGCTTATCTTTTGCTTATCTTGCTTATCTGGTTATAACTCACAGCTGTTTCCATGAAGGGAATTTCATCTGCAACTGGAATTTCATCTTCAGCTACTCTGGGAATAAATCAAATCCGGGGCCCCTTTATCTGCTCAGCCTTATGAATGCTGTTACTGACACAGAACAAATTGCTTTGCCACTCCACTGGAGAAGCAGTGGGCAGCAGTGGGAACCTGATACAGTTTTGCGCAGCCCACGCTTGAAATCTCTTCAGTATGTATGAATGGAGAAGCAAATACAGTCCTTAAAGATAGTTTATTACTATATCAAGTTTATGTTGTGTGTTCTTAAAATTATACATTTGGGAAAAGGAAAAATTAAATACAACCATTCACAAAATTTGTGTAGTGATCTTCAGGATACATAAAGGGTGTTTTCTCAGGGTATTTTTTAATTATTAATGAAAAGTACATGTCAAAACTTTTGAAAGCTGACAAATTTTAGCATTAAAATGGGTAGCATTTGTTATTGTTCATTTTAAAAGAAATTTTGGATTAGAATGAATCAGACTAGAGAAACTCTGGCAACCTCAAATTGTTTTAGTTCAAGAATAAATACATTTTTTTTAAAAGCCAGTTATTCTCACCTTTTCTACACCTGACAAAAACTATCTATAGGACTATATAAAGCCCATGAACCATATCCTCATTGAAAATGAGACCCCAAACGGAAAAAGGATGTGTGCAGCTTTGTGGGGAGGAATGTGGACCCCGTGCTTGTTCCTGAATGATGATCTTTTCAGGGTAGGAAGACCTTTTAAGCTTTAATGGACTAAAAATGTAAGTTGTGGAGGTACAGTGAAAATCATTTGCTTGTGAAATGGCTCCCTTGTCCTGGAATGCAGCTGTGGCCTCTGGAATAGACAGGAAGCTCTCAAAAAGAGAAGAGATGCTGATTTATTTCTGACCTGTGACCTTGCTGACACTGTGCCCTGTAATGCAGATACTACTGGGGAAAGCACGTCCTCCAATATCTCTGATTTGGAAACTCCATGACTTTTGCCAGTCACTGCTATTAGCAGCGAAGTGAAATTGAAGTCCTAAGACTAAAACAATAATCATTTTGCTAAAAATGGTTGTTTCAAAATCATAAAATGTTTTCTCTTGGAAAGGATGTAAAAGATCATCTAGTTTGACTGGCCTACCATGGGCAGGGCTGCCACCCACCAGCTCAGGCTGCCCAGAGCCCCATCCAACCTGGCCTTGCGAGCCTCCAGGGATGGGGCACTCACAGCTTCTCTAGCATCTTTGCCAGTGCCTAACTGCTCTCTGAGTACAGAATGTCCTCCTAACATCTAACTTAAATCTGCCTTGTTTTGGTTTAATACCATTCCCCAATGTGTCTATGTAGTGTATGTCACTACATACCCCTGTGAAACAGCCCTCTGCATCTTTCTTGTAGGCCTTTTTTAAGTACTGGAAGACTCCAATGAGGTTGTCCCAGAGTCTTCTCTTCTCCAGTTGAATAAGACCTGCTCCTTTTGCTTCTCTTTCTAAGAGAAGTGCTCCGGCACTCTGATCGTACTTATGTCATTGTTGGACCCGCTCTGATTGAGACATGACACCATGGTGGATTGTATAGAAAACTCAGCAGAAGATACACTGGGCATCTGTTTCACTATGAAAGAAGAGACTCAACCAACTGTGTAGGCCCATGGAATCTCAGAATCTCCTTGCTGCTCAAGTCCACATACTGATATGATGGTGCTGTGCATTGAGGATGTTGGGAAAAATCTTGCTTAAATAGGCTTGCTCAATTATCTTTATCTCAAAAAAAAGACAAAGACTAACTTCTTTATCCAAATAAAGGGATAATTCAAGGGAACAGTCCCCGCAGGTTCTCTCAAAGTATCAAAGGTTCAGCCTCCTCTTATCTCTACTTCTTGATAGAATTGTCCCTCCTTCCTTCCTTACTTGCTGAAGTACTGAGAGGTTACAGACTTCCCAGTGTACTTAATACACACTTTCTCTAATAATTGACCCCCCTGCATATCATACATTGCAAGTGAATTAACAAACCTCTTTAATCTCAATTCCCTCTTTTCTCTTCTTATGATCTGATTGTACTTGCAAACTTTTTCTAACATAGCCTTTGTTATTTCTTCTTGTGTAGTTCTGTGTGCAGATGTATGCCATAAAGCCATTACCTTCTGTCCTCCAGAAACTTATCCGAGGAAGGAGAATACAAAACTTATCATGCATTTCACTAGGCCCATACTTATAATCAAAAAGGAAACCTTGGAAGAATAGAAAAGTTCCCTCATGGCTAATCCCAGTAATTGGAGAATGTGAATGAGCCATTTACTGTCATCTCATTTAAGACTTTCCATTAAACATTCTAAATCCTTAGTCTTCCCTTCTACCAACAGCAAAACGCCACTAATACTGAAGCAACATATTCCCTCAGAATAAGATTTTATCTTAGATAATTGATAGCTGCTTTATTTTGCAGTGCCAAATGTTAGATCTCCCCCAATGCCTTATGAAGGGCTGCAAGAATCTGAGATGTAAAACTGATTGTCTTTGCAAGGGTACAAGATGGTAAGTTACTGATGGTTGTTGATGCTAGTCCTGGGACTCCCAATAGGGATACACCTAGGGCAATTGCCTCCCCCTTTAACAGTAGGCTTACATTATTATCACAGAATCACAGAATGGCCAGGGCTGGAAGAGATCTCAAGGATCATGAATCTCCAACCCCCCTGCCACATGCAGGGCCACCTACCTCCCCATTTAATACCAGACCAAGCTGCCCAGGGTCCCATCCAATCTGGCCTTGAACACCTCCAGGGACGGGGCATCCACAGCCTCTCTGGGCAGCCTGTTCCAGCACCTCACCACTCTCTCTATAAAGAATTTCCCCCTGACATCCAACCTAAATCTTCCCTCCCTCAGCTTAAAACCATTTCCCCTTGTCCTGCTGTTATCTACCCTTTCAAAGAATTGATTCCCCTCCTATTTGTAGGCTCCCTTTAGGTATTGAAAGGCTGCAATGAAGTCATCCTGCAGCCTTCTTTTCTCCAGAGTGAACAAGCCCAGTTCCCTCAGCCTGTCTTCACAGGGGAGGTGCTCCAGTCCCCTGATCATCTTCGTAACCCTCCTCTGGACCCTCTCCAATATCTCCCTGTCTTTCCTCTACTGGGGGCCCCAGACCTGGACACAGTACTCCAGATGGGGCCTCACGAGAGCAGGGTAGGGGGGGACAATCACCTTCCTGTCCCTACTGGCCACCCCTCTTTTGATGGAGCCCAGGATACCATTTGCCTTCTGAGCCATAAGGGCACATTGCTGGCTCACGTTAAGGTTTTCATTTATCAAAACCTCCAGATCCTCCTCTGCAGGGCTACTCTCAAGGACCGCTCCTTTCAGTCTGTATGGGTGCCTGTAATTCCTCTGGCCCAAGTGCAAAACCTTGCACTTTGCTGTGTTGAACCTCATCAGGTTCACCTGGGTCCATCTTTCAAGCCTGTCGAGGTCCCTCTGAATGGCATCCCTTCCTTCCATTGTGTCAACTGCACCACTCAGCTTGGTGTTACCAGCAAACTTGTTGAGGGTGCACTCGATTCCATCATCGATGTCATTGATAAAGATGTTAAAGAGCACTGGTCCCAAGACAGACCATTGGGGGATGCCGCTCATTACTGGCCTCCAACTTGACATAGAGCCATTGATGACCTTTCAACCAGTTTCTTATCCATCGAGTGGTCCACCCATCAAATCCACATCCCTCCAATTTGGAGATAAGGATGTGGTGGGGGACCATGTCAAAGGCCTTGCTCAAGTCCAGGTAAATGACATCTGTCACCTTTCCCTTGTCCACCAATGCCGTCACTCCATCACAGAAGGCCACCAGATTGGTCAAGCATGACCTTCCCCTGGTGAAGCCATGCTGGTGGTCTCGGATCACACACTCATGATCACAGTCCTCATCAAAATGTAGATCACTGTCCTCTAGAGATATAGGAATTGTAATAAGGAGATATGCCTACAGTAACTCTCCCCAAAGTGCAGGGGCTGCCCATGGCATAAGCAGGAAAATAGGAGTATGCAACTCTCCCGCAGAGAATGAACCACCTCACTGACAAGGCTACATATGCCGAGGTATAAGATACTTTCATTGCTTCATATCATAATTCTGAATTAGTTGGGTTATACTGGGGTTTAGTGCAGCTAACTACCTGGAGACAACGTGGTGCATAAGTTATGTTTACTAATCTGTATGTTTATGAACTCAGTTGGGTAACTCCCCCCACTATGGACCATCCCATATGTAATTTTAATGTCAAACACAGTGAATAGAATAATTTTCTATCATTTGGGCGTGGGTTGAGAGATCCACCGTGCAAGTGGTCATTATATTGTCCACCAATTGTCCTACTGCTAAACAAAAAGCTGAGGCACTGGCAACCTCTCCAGCTAGCCATGTTTTGTGAAGTCCAAGGGTAGGCCTTGTGGTAGCTGATCCTCGTTACTAATTGATACGATAGTATCTTGCCCACATATTGTCTTGGATAATATCACTTCCTTCTATCTTCTAGGCTGGGGGCTACTTGGCTAGGGCATTCTGAACAGCAACTCATAGAGTGATAATCCTATGTCTCCACTGGATTTTGCCCTTATTTGGGCCAGGGCCAAAGACAGTAATCTGACCCAAAGTAAGTGAATTTCCCTCACCTGTTTCCAAAAATGTGTCTTTATTTCCTCATTTATTCATTTTGCCTTTCCCAAACTTTGTGGATACCAGGAATTATGCAAGTCCTATTGTATCCCCAGTGCAGTCACAATTCCTTCCAACACCTTCCCAGAGAAATGGGTTCTTCTATCTGAGTCTATTGCCTCTAATACCATATCTGGGAATGATTTATTCTAGGAGTATTTTTATGATGGATCTGGATGCTGCTGAGGCTGCAGGAAATGCTTCTAGCCTCCCTGTAAGCTGATACACTATCACTAGGAGATATTTAAGTTGTCCAGCTCTGGCATCTTGGTAAAATCTACCTGGCATGACGTGGCTGGAAGGGTTGCATTGCCCAGGGTTTATCTCCTTTTGCTATTTGCTTTGTTTGTTTATTATTTACTTTAGCACATGCCTCACTGGGTCATTTTCCTAGGGGAAATAGCCCTCTGGTAGCAAAGATTTTCATAAAGGCATCTGCTAGTCCTTTAAACCACAGTGTCTTCCCTGATGAAGTTCCTTCAAAACATTCAGGGCCAATGCCTTGGGTAGCCATGTTTGCCATCTATGCTGAACCAGTTATTCTCTCTCTCTTCTGTCCCAGTATTTGATAATCTCTAACTCCTCCAAATACATTTCATTCAGCATGTCCAGGCCACTGGGAATGAGGGGAGGATCTTAGATACTTCTGGCAAAAATGCTGCTTCTCTAGCTTCTTTGTCTGCCAATTGATCACCTATCCCTTCCTCTGAAAATCCTGTCTGATGTCCCCTGACATGTATTATAGCCATCTCTTGTGGTAGATTCACCACCTTCAGTAGGCGAGTAATTAAGCCCTCATGGGCTAATGCTTTTTCTCTGCAAGTTAATAACCCTCTTATCTTTTGGCACCATTTGGCTTACACTTCTTAAAAAAGAAACAAAACACTTTGGCTCTGTTGTGGTTTAGCCCAGCAAGTGGCAGAGAACCACGCTGTCATTTGCTCATTTTCCCCTTCCGAGAGGGATGGCAAAGAGAACTGTGGAAAAAAAAAATAGTAGAATTCATGGACTGAGATAAACCTATTTACTAAGACAGATAAAAGGAAAAGGATGGTTATGACCACATATATATGTGATTGTATATAACAAGAAATGTGAAAGCAATTGCTCACCACACCACCCAACAATTGATGCCCAGCTAGCCAATTGAGCAGTGGAAGAGAGAAATATGTACTCCCTCCCCCTTCCATATGGTGCAGAATACTTCTTTAGCAAGTTTATGTCAGCTGTCCTAATTCTGTTCCCTCCCAGCTCCTTCAGGCCTTTGCTGCAAATGGCCATGGCTCTGTACAACACTGCTTAGCAGAAACTATAAACACTGGTGTGTTATCAACATTGTTTTTCTCCTAGAACCAGAACACTGAATCATAGCAGACATTGAAATTAATTCCATCCCTGCTGAAACAGGGTCTTAAATCAGAACTGAATACAGAAATTTTATGGTCAAATATGTGGCCATATAAGCCTATAAACCTACTCTCTTCAGAAACAAGTTCCCACATCTGTTAACAATGGCTGAATGATGTATACCCTTTCATCATTCCCACTGGCCCCTTGAATTACTAAGGAGGCACCTGAGAGTCATCAGCCCCCTCCTTGGAAAGGAATTTTAATGTGGATCAGGAGGCTTCAGTGTTGACTAGAAAATGTACCTCCTTCTGATTCATACCCACCCTACAGCTTATCAGTCTCTATACTGGTGGGTTCTTGAAACACAGTGATCCTCTGACCCCCCAAGCAATCCATTTGCATTAAGACTTCTTGACTAGGGATTTTCTCTGGATCACCCTGTCTCTCCTGGCAGTTTCTCAAATAATATCTCCAATAATGTCTCCAACACTGATCCCTTCCTGATTTAGGCATCCCACCTCACTGTGGGATGTTCCATTCCTCTTCTTTGGGGTCTTACTGGTCCCTGCATCTCGTACCCCTGAGGAGGCTGTAGGAACTGGGCCATCTCTCTAGTCTTTGTTTTTACTTTTTCCTTGTTCTGTCTCATGTCTCTGACTACTCAAGAACTTTGACATCATTCCTGAAGTGTTTTCCAGGGGTATCATAAGCTCTTCACCCCCCTTGCAGAGATCCTTGACTTGCCATTCTCCAGGCGTCCTTACCTTTTTACTCCTCACAACCTCCATCTCAGTCTCCAACTCAGTGCCCAGTGCCTGTTGAACAACAGCTTCTGGCAGATCCAAGGCTGCTTACTCTTAATAAATACCAGTTTACGCAGCTATGTGTTCTGTATTGACATGCATATTACTAGTACTCTTTAAGCCTGCCAGATATTTACTTGTGTTTATTTTAATCGCTGATCGCTTGTCCTTCCTTTTGTCATTTCACTAATGTGCGTTTATAGATCAGGTTAATATTACCTGCTTAATGTCTAGCTGAGAGCACAGCATGTCTTACTTTTGTTGTGCATGAAGCACAGAATAAATATCACTAAGTCTTGCAGGACACAGGATTTTTCTAAGCACTTCAGTGCTTGTTCAGGGCAGAACTTTAATTTAAAGTGCAGTGCACTGGAAATGATTAATGGGGCCTTGACTCAGTATTCTTTTTTGTCTACCTTGGGGGCTTAAGCATCTGTTAGAAGAAATGCAGGAATTTTGTATTTTTTTTTCCCTCTTCTCATTATGCTGAGATTCATACCAGTGGGCCTAAGACTGCTTCTTTGTCAATGCCACTAGACGCAGGCTTTTGCACCTACATCAGGAGAACATGGCAAAAGAGTAGCGTGGTAACAAGTGTGTACTTGAGAACCTGCACATTTGGTCACCCTGAGAAAGCAGTTAGCTTTCACTAGAACAATTAAATATATGAAGATATGGTCTAATGGACATACCTGATATTTTATGGTTATCTGTGGCTTTGAAATCTGTGGAACTGTCTGTAATTGCAGTTTACCAGCATCTGTGATAAGAGAGGGTCTCGTTGCTGTTCTTTTGCTACACTAATTCAGGATCTGTGTTTAGCTCAGGCCAGAAAATGTGAGTTTTCACATTTTGGGCTTCTGGCAGACTGTGTTTAGATTCCATTTCCACAAATACTCACAGGAGTTGGCCATTGCAACAAATACGATGTAGATTACAGTCCTGGAGAGGCTCATCTATGGACATCTATTGAAAAATAGAAGGATTTTTTTGTACAACAGAAATTTAATGTTTTTGTCACAGAAAACCAACTGAAAAAAAACAAAACAACAAGGATGAGTAGAACTGCTGCAAGTAAAACATACACGCTTCCCTGCCTGCATTTAGGTCTGTCCCCTGGCTTACTTTGCTCTAACCTCCAGGGCGACTGTAGAAATAATGAACTGAATTTAGTGACTCCTTCAACTTTTAAAAAAAGGTAATTACTGGTTTTGAAAAACAGACCTGTTGAATAGTTTAAAGGCAGAATATGGTTGGGATATTTAGTCCACATTAAATTTAAGTCATGTGTTGTTCTTTTTCTTCTTAAGGAAACTGTGCATCTGCATTGAAATAACAGAGCTGTCCATCCTATTTTATGGGAAGATAGATCCATCCCCTGTTTGGGAAAACAAAAGAAAATAGTAAACACTTACTTTATCATGTGACATATTCAACATTTCACTTTATCAGCTTTCTTTCTCCAAAACTTATTCTAATTAAAGAGGTGTTTGTGAGCAGAAAAAGATATCTATGAAACAAAAGATTTGATAACGTCATTATTACACTGAGGTAGACTGAAATGTAATCCATAAAGGAGACTTAAATTCATCTTTTTACCTACTTTTCAGCTTCCCAAGATTTTAAGTGCGGACTGTTCTTCTCAGATTACCTCTTTGTTTGTAGAAGTATCTTTCGTTGTTTTCTTCCTTAAAAGAGTCAACAGAAGTGTTTGTTCTCTTGCTTGTTTTGCTGAAGGGTTGTATCACTCAGGAGGAGACCTACATGTGTGCGGTCAGATCTTATTCTTTAATTGACAGGAAGATCAGTTTTGAAGGGTTAGTCAAACACATATTACAAATCACGACGAAAAACTACTAATTCATTTTTATTTTTATTTTTATTTTTATTTTTATTTTTATTTTTATTTTTTTTTAAGGCTGAACATTTCTCAAAAATCTGATGAGGTATCTTTTTTCTTTGAGTTTTTAGTTCCTTGAGAATAGTGAAAAAATCACTTTGCCAGTTCCCTGTATATCTTAATTTTTTAACAGCCAAAATGTGATGTTCTGACCAAAGAGAAGCTTCTGGTGCAGGAGAATTCTTTTAGGCCCAGTTTCTTCCTCTCTTATATGTTTGCATCTTTGCAGAGTTCCTTAAAGAAAAGCCGTAATGTTGAGCTTCCTGATTTTTATTTTTATTTTTATTTTTTCACACCCCCTAAGCAAATAGGGGTGAAAGGGTGAGAACAAAGAAGTAGAGCAAATAAGGTTGTAAACTAACAGAGAAGACACTACTTTGAATTCTGGCTAGTCATTAATCTCTGAGCTCTCTGCTCATGACAAAAAATTAAGAAAACACTTTTCATGTGGGGAGGGGTTAAGTTTCTCACAAAGTAAGCAAGAGCTTGATAGTGTATTTAGCACAAAGTTATGAAGCTGATTTAGGAAAAAAGTTGTTCTTTGTAGGATGCAGAGTTAAGGCTGATTTCCTAAAAAGTGCTGTTAGATTTTGAGTGATGCAGCAGGTGTCAATGCTGCTTATGCTTACGATACTAGCCTGTGTTTTTTTCAAGGAAATTTCCTGCTTTGTCTTTCCTAACCACCACAACCCCCTCAGTCCCCGTTCTGAAATATTCTCTTCAGTATAGTGTTCTCTGGCTGAGAATGGCAGACCTCCTAATCTTATGTTTGCTTCAGAGAGTGAAGAGTGATTGTTCACATTTTAGAAACAAAATACTTTGTGCAAAAGCAGCATGAATAGTTACTCTGGCAGTTGCTTTGTTTATGGAGGATGACATACATGCTACACATCCTGTCATCTCCAGCATTTGGCAGTGCTCTTAGCAGGAACTTGTTTGGTTAATCCAGTGGGATGCAAACTTGGGGCCCCTTGCACTGTGAATATTCAGGAACTTGTGCTCTCATTTTCAGAGGAATGCTGAAATAGATTTGGTTGCTTTAAACATATTTAAAGTCATTTTTTATATGCAATTTACTTCTGTTTACATGAGATGTTATCTAGAGGACGCTAAGAATTTAAACATCACTGTTCATTTATGCTTACCGGTAAAAGCTGATTGCAAACATCTGTTGTAAAATAAGCTTGGAAAGAGCTGACGTTTCTGGGGAGAAGCCCTTGCCTGCCCAATCTCAGCCCAGAAGAATGAGTGAGCAGTGGAAATGCTATCATGTTGCTGGGTCCTGGCTGGATAGCATAGTGGGGGATCCTAAACACACGGCGCAAAATAGGAATTGACGTTTCTGTTTGACAGAAACTTGAAGTTGCACATAGGTTTTGAATGCAATTAGCAATTTATTTGGCAGGGTTTGTGGCAGCAGTAGGACTGCTGCTTTGCTTGCAAAGCAAGGTACTGGTAATAACATTTCTGTTGAACTGTAACAACAAGGCAAGGCTCAGATCCCCTGACAAACTCTGAATGGAGAGAAGCATATTTACTTCAGTGAGGCTACATGCAAGTGCAAAGACCTACACAGACAACATCAATTCATTAAAGGACTGAAGAGTTGACACTTGGCATGCGCTGTCCTGGAGAAGAAACTCTTCAATTACTGTTTAAAATTGAAGCTTTCTAAACAGAAATATTTTAGTTTTAATATGCATTGACAGTAAGTGTTTTGAAAAGTACAGATAAGTAAAATATTGACTGTGAACTTGATGACAATTCTCTGCTGGTGTGACAGTGTCACCTGAAACCCTGAACATGTGATGCCAATAAACTGGAGATGCCAGAAGGTCTGCATCTCTGCAAATGTGGAGTCCTCAATACAGAAGCATGGACCTACTGGAGTGTGTCCAGAGGAGGGCAACAAAAATGATCCAGGGAATGGAACCTATCTCGTACGAGGACAGGCTGAGCGAGCTGGGGTTGTTCAGCCTGCAGAACAGAAGGCTCCAGAGAGACCTGACAGTGGCCTTTTAATATCTAAAGGGGAGCAACAGGAAAGAAGGGGACAGACTCCTTAGCAGGGTCTGTGGTGACAGAAGAAGGGGAAGTAGTTTCAAACTAAAAGAGGGGAGATTTAGGTTGGATATAAGGAAAAAGTGTCTTACAGCGAGGGTGGTGAGGCACTGGGACATGTTGCCCAGACGTGGTGGATGCCCCATTGTTTGGAACATTCAAGGTCAGGCTGGACCAGGCCCTGAGCACCTGGTCTAGCGGTGGATGTCCCTGTTCACTGCAGCAGGGTTGGATTAGGTGACTTTTAAGGGTTCCTCCAACCCTAAGGATTCTATAACACAGATAAAATTGAGGGAAACTCACTATATGAAGTTCCTGGGAAGAGGAAGGTGCTAAATACTGTCAAGAGGTGAATTCAGAACTGACAAAAATAGGACTTTAGAGGATTATACCGATGACATTAATGAAGATCAGGAATGAGAAAGCTGAATAGGATAATACAGAAGAGAAGGGAAACCAACTTAAGATTGTCAAGCAAGAAACTGTAAACAAAAGCCTAAAATGTGTTTTGGCTGAAGCTCTTGGTTTACACGTTGGTTAAAAAAAAAAAAACATTAGTTAATCTATTTGATATGATTGTCCCTTCTATATTTAAGAGTGGGTATTCAGAGGCAAAATTTATGAAGCCTAAAGATAAAGACTGATCCTCACGGCAAAATCATTAATATTATCACAGCTCTCACTCGTTTAGTAGAGGGGGGTTCTTACCCAAACCTGAACAGAAAGTCTGCAGTTTTGTAGCTTGCCTTCATCCTTGTCCGTAGTATGAGCAAGTGTTAAGTGGCTCAGCTGTACTACATGTAACTCCTCTCAAATTTGGTAGTAACATTACAATTAGCATTTTCATTGAGATGGACAGTGTCTTCTGTCTGGCCTCTTGTTTGTCAGTATCTCATGTAGAGCTGAAGGACAAAGGGAGAGGCAGGTGGGGTAGCAAGGGGGATTTTCTATCCACCTCCAGATTATGTTAAATATTAATGCCAATGTTTGGCTTACAATGAACACTAAGGTGTGGTTATGAACTTGCTGTAAACTTTAAGTGATACTTGTCAGTGCAATTGGTTGGCTGTTCTTCCCTGAAGGCCAGAGAAATTTGACTTAGTTTTCTACTCCTGCAGGGCTGCTCTGGAGGGAAGGTCAATCCTACCTGGGAGATGCAATAGGAAAGTGAGATATCAAGTAGGTAAAGGATGCATTTTAATAAATATTATTCAATATTATGCTAATGTACAGGAAATACGAACTTATTTTTGTAGTATTGTTCCTCCTCTCCCTCCAGCAGTTTTTATTGATCTAAATCCAAGTGTGGGTCCTCCAACAAAAGAAAGACAGGGAACTGCTGGAGTGGATCCATAGGAGGGCCACTAAGATAAGGGCTGAAGTACCTCTTCTGTGAAGAAAGGCTGAGGGAGTTGAACTTGTTTAGCTTGCAAAAAAGGAAGCTCCGAGGAGACCTCATTATGGCCTTCCAGTACTTGAAGGAAGCTTATAAACGGGAGGGAGGCCAACTTTTTACACTGTCTGATAGTGACAGGACAATGAGGAATGATTTTAAACAAAAAGAGGGGAAATTTAATTTAGAGTCAGGAAGAAATTTGTTACTCAAGGGGGCGGTGAGTCCCTAGCACAGCTGCCAAGAGTTGGATGGGGCCCTGGGCAGCCTGAGCTGGTGGCGGGCAGGGGATTGGAACTGGATGATCTTTAAGGTTCTTTCCAACCTAATCCATTCTATGATGGTAAGTGCAAGACAGGTTTACATCGTCTTTTCAGACATGGTGTGAAAGCAAGATAGTGGTACTTGTGAGCATCAGCCACAAGCAAAACTACCTTTGCTTGTCTGCAAGGCTGAGCTAAGTGTTGTAAGTGTGAAGTTTAGCTACCACCTCAACTCTCTGTAAAGGTACTATGACAGGCTTGTGAATGACAGTAACAGTCATTCAGCAGAAGAAAAGAAATGTGTGGTCAGCATGATGCACACAGGGAGAACCATCCTGTAGAGCACTGGTTCACAAGTGCTCAACGCTGCACTGGCAGCTGTGATCTGGCCTCTGCCACAATATGTTTAGGGCACAAAGCATCTTCCAGCAGTGGCAAGCCATGGTGACTTGCTTCTGATTTTGGTGCAGGAGTTAGTTATGCTGAAGGTACTGATATTTTATTCAGGCAGTCAGTAAAATGAGGGGACCCAAGACATGTTTGGATAACAACTTTCTCTCTGAACTTTGTACCCATCTCAATGGCTGCAGCTGGGAAATTGTCTCAGTCATGAACATACTGTCCCTCACCACAGCACAGCAGCTGGGCTCCAATCTCTACTGTTGTATGCATGCAAATACAGAAAACAGTTTTAAAAAAATAAGACAATTCTCTCAGGATATGCTTTTCGTCTCATCTATTTTAATTACCTTATTTGGTCCCTTCTACCTCATCTTAGAGCAGTTAGCAGAATACAAGACCCTCCAAGGATTGAAATTCAGTATGTTACAAAGCCTGTGAGCCAAGACCATATCCATCGCCATGGGTAAGAAGCCTTTGATACTGCTCGTGTAGTACATACGTGACCTGAATCTGCAATTTAAAAGAATCAAATTACAGTTTTTGCCCAGACATTTAGTGGGATTTTTGTTGTCTGCATCGGTTGCTTTAATAAAGGTGCTGTCTGAAAAACTAAATAGTTCAGTAAATTCCATTGGTGAGGCTGCTGGCTTATCTTGCTTGAGCTTTGAGCTTTACTGAAGTTTGGAGTACTTCATAATGGTAACATTTAAATTTCCTCCCAGAATCTGCAGCACAGCCCAAGCATTTGTGACATTAAAATTCTCTCTTTTTTAAAAATTTAAAAGTTATTTAACAAAAAGTCCTTTTCAATTCTGCAAGTCTACTTAAATATCAAATGATGTTGCTGCAGATGGTGATGCATTGAACTGTCTGGAAGTAAGAGATCCCTATTCTGACCCAGGGGGAAGGATACTGTCTCATCCGCGTTTTACAGCACTTGCGTCTCGTTGGACTCCATCTTCAGTCTTCAGTTAGGATGACTAAATAGCAAATTTTCTGGAAGTGAATCAACAGTCAGCCATTGGAGAACTTTATTTATGATCACAAAACAATATTTTAGGTGGAATAAAGGCTTTAATCTTTTCAAATCAAAGCCCTCTCTTTGGGGACTGAAGTAGAGCTGCTTGCTTTGAATAAAATTTTGTTCTATTCTGGTTTTCAGTTCCAAAACATCAGCAGTTCTGGCCATATCCTAAATGATAACAGTTTCTGAGACTTGGGAAATAGCCTGGGGGCTGTCTTGGTCCTTGTGGTGAAGCATGTGAGGAGCACCTGGGCAATCTCCTGACCCTGCTCCAGGAATCCAACCCCTGGACAAAGGTACTCACAGCTCCCTGATGGCAGGGACAAACAGATGCTGCAGTATCTCTCAGAAGGTGTTAGTGCTGTCCATTCACTCATCGGTAGTTTCTTTTTTCTTTTTCATTTTCTGACATCTGTTTTACTCTGAATTCAGCCTAGAAAGTCTCATTTTCAAAAGCTGTGCTGAACTGAGATTCCTTATGAAGTGAATAAATTAATTTAATTACGCTACTCTGGGGAGAGATGCTTCCTCTTCCCTGTGTCTGCATGCATGGCTGAATAAAGTAACTGGATATTTTAATCTAATAATGACACTTCAGACATGTCCTCCCCTCCTTGTGAACAGATACACGATAGGATCTACTCCTGGCCTTGAAATTTCCCAGCTTCCTCCTGTGTCTGAGAGAGCCCAGTTTCTCTGATCTTGATATTAAACCTTAATCTTTGTGAAGGGAAGGTCAAAATATCAAAGAATTTTTGCAATTACTCATTCATATTTCTGTGCCTCCACAACACCTCTATCCCTTGAGAAACACCAGCATTTCTGGCCGTCACACTGCCAGAAGTTCTCAAGATATTTGCTTTATGCTTTTTCATATTGGCCTGGTTTGGCTGATTTCCAGCTCTGTTTGAATGGTCTTCTGGGGGAACAGAATCCTCAGTATCCTTCAACAGTACTGTGTAAAGAGTCTCAGTTTGGAAATAGGTCTTAAACAAAGATTATTTATTTTTTTAATTGAACTCACCCTCAATCCAGTGCAGGGAGGAAAGTGAATGACTTCTCAACCATTACCTTGCTGAAAGTTTTAAGAAGAGCAGCTATAAAAGAATCTAAGACCAGAAGGAGATACTGATTCTAGTCAAGCATATAGTTTAAGTTGGTACAGCATTCAAAAGAATAATTTTTCACATGGAGATAAAGGAAGCCAAGATATTAGCTAACCAGTTTACAACTTAAAATCCAGGCTCGAGAATCACAAGAAACAGATACTGAGGATTAAAAAAAAAAAAAACAAAAAAAATTTCCAGGATAAACAAATGGATCTATATCTTCTCGTCATGTAAAGACTTGGAAAAATATATTTGAAAAAATGAAAGGAAGAACACTAGAAGGCAGGTAAAGAAAAGGAAGCAATAGGTTTCTTTAAGAAAAGTGCTGCCAGCTCCATGTGTGACTACAGGGCTAGTATTTTTAATTTTTAAGGAAGTATTTGCTTTTGGTAACTTCAGGTGCTCAGGTGTTCAGGTGTTTTGTGATGTGTTTTTTAGAATTTTCTAGAAAAGGGAGACTATGAAGTTAACACAACTCAACAGACCTAGGGAGGACCCTGTGTCAAGTTCTCAGAAACTTTTCTCTCTTATGCAGATGCAGCTTAACTATAATACTCGCAGATGTTGCAGTAAATTTTGTTTAATTTTTCATTAATTTTTATTTAAATGTAATTTTATCTATTTATCTATTTATTTATTTATTTATTTTGCTGCGTTTTTTTTCCCCTCTGTACATCTGTGTCAGGCTGGGAAACTGTTGCAAATGCACAAATACCAAAACAGAGGCATGCCTTGGGGCTGCATAAGATGTAGCTGCAGGCCATACCTTGGTGACTGGCTTTCAGGTTCTCATTTTCTAATGTAGAATTTGTTCTGCACTCCTCTTTCTTTTATCTCACAACCTGGCACCTTCCATTCTCTCTTATTTTCCCATGTATTTCTCATTCTCAGGTCTGTACCTGACTAGACAATGCTGAATACTGCTTTAGGTCTCAGCTGGACTTCAGCTTTTAAGTAGAAACAACACAGGAATATCTGTACATGCAGTGACAATTTTCTGGAGAATTGTGGACTTTGCATTTACAGTTGATACTTTCATTCATTGCTAGGGAGTATCAGATCCTTTAATTACCACCATAACCCAAGTAACACCTTCCTAGATTTCCCAAACTCTCTCAAGGTGAGGTTTCCTTTCTCCCTCTATCTCAGAAGGCTCATTCAACTTTCTCTAATTAAACTGTCACCTTAATAATACCTTGGCTAAAAGCCAATATATGAAAATTCTTCAGGAACTAATCTTTTTAGAGGATTATATCAGATTAAAGCTCCATCCTGTGCTAAAAGCCTTTGGCATACCTTCTAAACTATTAGTGATTGCAGTGGCTTTAAAATATGCTGTTGCACTTATTAACATATTGCTGTAAGTAAAAATGTAGACTTAAGAAGGAATGGGAAGTGTTTTTGATGTTTAGCATTCCCAGGTCCTGTGTGCAGCACATACAAGGAGAGGTGAAGGGTAATTTAATAATACTGAATGTATTGTTTTACCTGAGCTACCAGCTGAGATCTGGAGTTTTATCAGTTATAAGAAGTTAGACTCAACAGATTATGCATCAGAGAAGTGTTCTGAGTTTGGAGAACTTGCATGTTCCTGCAGGAAACGTAGTGAAATGCATGATATTTTTCAAATACTTTATTTTGCAGGTCTTTCATAGTCAGTGACAACGTAAGCTAAACAAAGAAAGTCAGTGAAACTTCAGAAGCATTAACTAGATTGAAAATCCAGTTGTGCCAGCTGTGGTCTAAATCCATGTAAGCCAAAATTAATGGCTTGTCTCTCAGAAGGCTCAATTTTCAAAGACTCTGGGCACCTGATAAAAATGTTCAGATCCCATTAATTTGCTTTAATTGATCTACTTTAAAATAGCTAAGGAACATATACTGAATGTATTGATGTTATTTTAATGACAAAGCTATATTTCTAAAAGTTGTAGTAAATTGGGTAGTTTTGTAATGTTGACAACGATTCTGTATCTGCATTAATGGGACCCTGTAACCTGTTTTTTTTGATAGAAGGACTGTAGAGAGAACAAGAGAATTTAGAGGAAGGGAAAGAAAATATTTTTGGATATGTATTTTGAAGCGCTGTTGTACAGGAAGCAGGCAGACTGCCAACATACAGTCTTTGCATTTTTCTTTTAGTTTGTGAAGACTGACTTCACATTTTGAACAAGCAGTCTTTACCTTTTTCCTCCTATACTTCTCAACTTAAAAAACAAAACAAAACAAAACACCCCCCCAGAAAAACAGAAAAGAAATGGTCTTCTTATATCCTATATTTGGTACATTAAAGAGTAAGCCAGCTCTTCGCAAGCTGTAATCCAGCTACTACCTCAATTATGGGGACTTTTTTTTCTCCTGTAATGCCTTTTGTAAATTCCAACTATGCCAAGTTCATTAATTTTGTAATGCTCAAGATCTGTTTTTGCCTCCTTTTAGTATCCTGCTATCTAAGGAAGGAATAGAAAGAAGTCCATCCTGGGCTTTCTGTGTGACATCTGTGAGACAGATCAGCCCATTCCCACCTTCAAGAGTCAAAAATCTGGGCGGCTGTTTTAGCTTTCTGCCAACCAGTTCATACTTTCCTACCTGAACATCTGAAAAACTCAATCTCTCTCTCTTTCCTTCGATGTGCAGCTTATAGTAGCAGCTTGGATTAGAAATTAGATTAGAAATTGGGAGAATTGTCTGCCAGGACCCTGAATCTCCAAAGTAAGGGTGAGAGGAGTGTATTCTCTAACAGTGGAACAAGTCCAAGACCTTCTTATGAAACTGAATGTATGTAAGTCCATAGGGCCACATGATATGCATCCCAGGGTTCTTAGAAAGATGGCTGGTGTGGTTGCTGAGCCTCTCTCCTTCATATTTGAAAAAACATGGCAGTTGGGTTAAGTCCCCAGTGACGAGAAAAAGGGAAAAATTACTCCCATTTTCAAGAAAGAGAGAAAGGATGACCTGAGGTAATACAGGCTGGTGATCCTCACCTCTGTGCCTTGGAAGATCATGGAGCAGATCCTTCTGGTTACCATGGCACATACAAGATGAAGAGGCGATCTGAGACAGCCAGCATGGCTTCACCACGGGCAGATCTTGCCTGGACAAACTGATGGCCTTCTATGATGGAGTGACAGCGTTCGTAGACAGGGGAAGAGTGATGGATGTCATCTATCTGGACTTCTGAAAAGCCTTTGACATGGTCCCTCACCACATCCTTTTCTCTAAATTGGAGAGGTATGGATTTGAAATATGGACAGTTTTGTGGATTAAGAACTGGTTGGCTAGATACAGCCAACAGGTTATGATCAACGTTTCTATGTCTGGGTGGAGGCCTGTCACAAGTGGTGTCCCCCACTGGGGACCCCCAAGGACTAGTGCTCTTCAACATCTTTATCAGTGACATAGATGATGACATTGAGAGCACCCTCAGCAAGTTTGCAGATGACACCAAGCTGAGCAGTGCAGTTGATATGAGTAGTGCAGTATGATATGAGGGAAGGGAAGCCATCCAGAGGGACCTGGACAGGCTGGAGAAGTGGGCCCATGTGAACATAATGAAGTTCAACAAGGCAAAGTGCAAGGTGTTGCACTTGGGCCAGGGCAATCTCAGGTATACACAATGGGAGAAGAACCCCTTGAGAACAGCCCTGTGGAGAAGAATTTGGGGATCGATGAGAAGATGGACATGAGACAACAGTGTGTGCTTGCAGCCTGGAAAGCCAAAACTGTGTCCTGGGCTGCATTAAAAAAGGGGGGCCAGCAGGGAGAGGGAGGTGATTGTCCCCCTCTACTCAGCTCTTGTGAGGCCGCATCTGGAGTACTGCATCCAGGCCTGGGGCCCCCAGTACAGGAAGGGTGTGGAGCTCTGGGAATGGGTCCAGAGGAGGGCCACTAAGATGATCAGAGGGCTGGAGCACCTCTCTATGAAGAAAGGTTTGGGAACTTGAGTTTGGAGAAGAGAAGGCGCCAGGGAGACCTCATTGTAACCTTCCAGTACTTGAAGGGAGCGTATAAACAGGAAGGGAAATGGCTGTTTACAAGAGTGGATAGTGATAGGACAAGGGGGATATAAGACAGGGGAGATTTAGGTTAGATATTGGGGAAAAGTTTTTCATTCAGGGGATGATGCTGCATTGGAACAAGTTGCCCAAGAAGGTTGTGGATGCCCCATCCCTGGAGACATTCAAAGCCAGGCCGGATGTGGCTTTGGGCAGCCTGGTCTAGTGGTTGATGACCCTGCCCATGGCAGGAGGTTGAAACTAGATGATCTTTTCAACCCAGACGATTCTATGAATCAATATCTTTATAGATGTTGGAAGCACAAGTACAAATATTCATATCTGCATTTTCTATAATTAAAATTCTGTGATGAGGCTTCAAAACACAAACATGTCTTTTACCGATATGGAAGATCCGCTGCAAGAACAGTGTTAGCCTAAATTTCTCATCCTATAACACTTCCCCCAAGTCTCTCTCACAATTAGGAAAGGAAAATCATGGCTATGCTGAGATATTTTGATCATTAGCAGTATGTACACTGCCCCTCATGACTGTATAACTTGAAGAACCCTTAGGAGCACTGATGTGTGCTCAGACCAAAGGACTTAAGGGAATGAAAGATGCTGAAGTCTTTGTCGATCTCCATTCACCATTTCTCTGCTTCAAGACAGAAAGTAAATCAAGAAAAATGTGTTTTAAATGAAAAAGAATAGCAACAGTTTTGGATTTTTCAGTGAAGCTACACATCTTCCTGAAAATTCTACTCACCTTGAACTCAGACTTCCATTTCAGAAACAATTCTGAGGTTTGGATCTTTCTGACAAAAGTGAGTGCTTTGTACTGTCTTGTAGGTTATTTTTAGTAGTTTGATTTTCCAGAATGACATTCTTAACCTTAGAATTTATGCCCCTCTTGTAGTTAAAAACTGGAATAATTTGTAATCAAGGACTGTGCTATTACACATACACTGCATGCAATTCCCGACACAGCAGCTGTCGATGACACAGTGCATTTGATCTTCTAATAGCTGTGCTCTATGTTAGAAGTTAATGTATAACAGTATTTTCTTCAAAAGTTCTGTGAAGTTAGTAAATGTAATACTAATACTGCACTGCAGTGCTTGGTTTCACTCCCTGAAGTTGTATCCAAATTTGAACTGGACTGTTGTCAGACTTATTCAAGAAACAGTTGTATGTTGTCAGAATGATAAGAAACAGTAAATCATGTCTTTCCTGTAACAATCTCAAATGTTAAAGACACAACTTAAAGACAGTTGGGGAGATTAAGGCTTTGCAGATGTGAGATAGATTTTGTAGAAAAGTTGGGCTTACCCAAAGAAAGATTCATCTAGGTTGCCAATGTTACAAAAGAAAAGAAAACAAAAATAACAACAAAGCAAATGAACAATGCCAACAAAACAACAAAAAAAAACCACCTTTTTTTTTTTTTTTGCTACAACAGTAGGCAAAAAAATGGCACATAGACTCCCTTTCACTCTTTCATTTTTTAACCAAAAGAATGCACTCTTCGAGATCTTAGTAAATATAAATGAAATAAATAGCATCATAATTGTGTGTAATATATTCAAGTTGAGAATCTTAGGGGTTTATAAGCACGCATCTTGACTTCTTAAGAGTAATCATGCCTTCAAATGGGCTTGATATAACATGGACATCAATGAATCAATTTGTTTCTGTTGACTGAAATAAGTTTTTCTTTCGGCAGAATAATTGAGCCACAAAATGCTTTCAAAGAAGTTGGACTAAAGATTTAAAATCAGTATCCAGAATACTTATTTGTAACCATGACACTCAGTCTGGCGAGCATTTTGTCATTCTGACATGCCTCAGCTATATTCATTACCTTTTTGAAGATGAAAGTCGGGGCAGCTGCGCCTGTGGAGAGAGAGCTTCAGCTTTCTAGTATGTGAGTGAAACTGTATGCTGGTTACATACTCACTTTAGGTTACAGCTTCATGGTCTCTTTTTTTTTTTTTTTCCCAAACAATACAGCAGTGCCCTGGTTCATAAATTAAGAGGTCAACTGTTTGTCATTAGAGCTGAAAATATCTCCCTAAATGGTAGGTATCTGAGAAATTCTTAAAAATGCTGTTGAGTTTTTACGACAATGGTCCTTTGATAAGAATGTTTTCTGACACTTACCAGGGAAGAAATGTCAAGAGTATGATGCCTTTTCATTTTGGACTCATTAGCTGAGAAATCTGTGCTACATTGTTTGTATAGAAGTGTATGTTACTCAACACTCGTACTGTTGATTGTGGGGAGAATTGAAGCCTTCTCCTATGCAATTTTTGGTAATGCTGATAAGTAATAATTTTCAGTCTTTCTGTTTCCTAATAAAAATTTTCTGAAGAGGGGAGGTGAAGAGGAAGGTCTTCTCCTAGATGATAGGTTATGCAGGAACAGCACATAGTACTGAGGAGGGTCAGACTGGACAGTAGGAAAAAAAAATATTTATGATGAAGATGGTCAACACTGGAACAGGTTTCCTCAAGAGGTGTTTTATCACAGAATCATAGAATCATAGAATGGCTTGGGTTGGAAAGGAACTTAAAGATTATTCGGTTCCAAACTCTAGTCATGAAAGGGTCGCCCCTCACCAGCTTAGGCTGCTCAGAGCCCATCCAACCTGGTCTTTTTTACTTCCAGGAATGGGGCATTCACAGCTTCTCCTAGCAGCCTATGCCAGTGCCCCACCACCCATGCAAGGATACCTTACAGACAGACAGAAGGATCAGCTCTCTGTCAGCATGACTGCACTTATTTTTCTGTTGACCATCGGAGAACTAATTGTTTCTGCTTTTCCCCACAGTTCAGCATATCTTCCTGTGTGCATCTTCAGGCTTTGGATGAACATGTGTCTTTTCTTGCATTCAGAACCTCATCCTCCTTACAGAAGTGCTGACTGAGTGAAGATCGGTGTACTCTTTACAGCAGTAGACATTGTATTAATTTAGGACATTCCTTATTAATGTAATTTGAAATAAAAGAGGAGATCACTCTCTTCTTGTGTGTTCTTGTCTATCTTATGTCTCTGTTGTTTTTCTCTACAGATAACAGCCAGGAAAGAAATAAACTGATTGTTACTATATCCTGTTAAAGAAAGCTTACAAGCAACAGCTGAATGAGTATCTTTACGTCAATAGTCAGGGCTGTGAGACTGCAGCTAACAATTAGGGAGGTATAAACTGTACTTATGTTTAATTCACAGGAAACAGAGCATTCTGTTCCCCGTGTGGACAGATGTTGAAATAAGAAGTTAGTGTATGCACAGAAGGTGTATCTTCTCTTCAGTGCTCTAGTGTTTCTCAAGAAAACTTTGGTAATTTTGTTTTATTCTTTAGAGAATGTGACATTGATAAACTGCAAAAATCAGTCATAGTTAAGGATGGCAGTAAGGAATGAAAGGCCAAGCTCACTGCTGGAATAATCAAATGTTGGGGACAACAGGAATCCACTTTTCGGTAAGCACAAATACAAACACACAAATTACCGCCATCCACATGGCTCAGAGCAGATAAGTACTCATTACAAATGTTTCTGAAACCTAAAAAAATCCAAGGATTAGTATGGGTCAGAAAACTAGGACATTATACCTCTCTGATACTGTTATAGTTGAAGGACTTTCTTTTTTGCCTAGTGTTTTTTCTTAAGCAAATACAGCCTGGAGTGTAGCATATTACACATGGTATAGCTTTGAGTTTCATTCTAACTTTCAACAGTCACTGTTTACTTCATCTGCCTTTATGCTGTGCCATGGGAATATTTACTGGTTCTTTTCTTTTATACCACTGATGGTGTCTTTCTGTTTTTTTTAGTGTACTTTCCTTTCAGTGTGACGGTTGAACTCAGCCTCCTTGATCATGCAAGAGGAGGCGACATGCCATGCAGTTACATGCAGTTACACAGTGGAGTTGACGCCCGCTTACACAAAGCAGCCAACCTTTCCCGTCACCTCCCTTTGACTTGTAGCAATAGTCCTGTGGCTAAAAACCTTTGCGTTCTCAATGCTTAAAAATGCCTTTAACTTTAAAATACTGAGGTGGGAATAAAGGTGGTTTGATCTGTCCCTGGTAATTCTGAGAAAAGTTACTCTGCATTGCAGCCTCTGTGCTTTTTAAGTGTGTGCTGTTGAGCTCTCTTCTCGGGGTACACTAACGAACCAGAGTGGCAGAAAATCTCACAGAGGGTCCCAGCAGACACTCTTATCTACAAATCTGATATAAATCTGGGGACAGAGGCTGGAGGGATATCTTGAGATACTGTACCACTGCTGGGATTTGGCCTATCTTCCTCTTTCCTGTGGTTCTGAATGGGGAGAAAAAAAATTGAATAATCATATCAACAGCAACAGTCAATAAAACAAATGTGTATTAGATTGAATACTTAAAGCTTTCATATGCAATAGGACTTAGAACCACATTCAGCCAAACATTTGAGTTTCTAAAACGGATCACATTTGTAAACATGCAATATACATTACAAAAAGTCAATAATTCACTTGATTTTAATTTCATGATCTGTCCCCCCCAAAAAAAGGATCAAATCTGCCTTGCTGTTATCTTTGGGAAGAAATGAATCATATCTGTATTTTAGTAAGGATTCTCTCTCCTTTTTTTGTGGGGATAAACTGGAACTGAAATGATTTGAGCTCACAACTCTCTCTCTTGTCTTTAATTCACACAAGAGTTTGTGTGCATGTGTGTGTCTGTGTGAGTGCATGCAAGCAGACAGGCAGCCAGCAGAAGTGGGAAGAAAAAATGAGCAAGCGCTATTAACAGGAGCTCAGTTTCTAGTCCCAACAGACTTAACTAGCAGAAGGGGAAGCAAAGATCTGGAGGCTGGCTGCCAGAGAAGCACTGCTGAGTGTAAACACTCCAAAGCATCTCAGAATGCCCTCATCATAGGCAGCCCAAAAGCAGTTGTGCTCTTGGGCTCTGCAGCCAGGAGCAATCCTGCAAGCAAAGAGTGTTTACTGTCGATTATTAGGACGACGGAAACTACAGCCAAGCTGACCAGAAAGACTGGAATTTCATCTCTCTCACTCTCTGTCTTTCCCTCTGTCACGCACACGTTGGGTTTCTTTCTCTGCCAGCCTTTAAAACCAGAGATTACTGGGTCAGTGACACTCATTCCTTTCATACAGCATGATCTTGTGCTCAGCCTCCTGAAGTAACGCTGCTACCTGTAAGTATCTGCTTCAAGTTTGTCGAATGCCGTGAATACTATTGTGTTTGTGCTTGTAATAGTCTTTAATGGCTTAATGAATGCCTCAGTGAGGCACTCGCTCCGTTTTTGTACTTAGAGTGGGTGAAAGCTCAGTTCTATAAGAGGGAACAGGCGCTGGGTTTCGCTGGTGGTTTGTGGCTCCAAGTAACTTAGTTTACACTAAGGTTTGATACAGATCTCTACCCTACGCTGGCTGTCTTCCACCAGCACTAATAAAACTTTATGCTTTTATGTTTTATAAAAGCTTGGAAACAGTTAGTGAGCGTTCTTTTATTACAACTGTCTTTTTAATAAAAACACACTGAGGGAGAGAAATGTGATACACTGCACTGAAAAAAAAAAATAATGAAATCTTTCAGTATTAGTGAGCTTCTGGAAGAATTTTTTTTTTTAAATGAGTCCTTCAAAATTGTATACTTTTATTTTGCAGCACGTATCTATGAGAGCTTTCACATGTTGGTGCGCATTTAGACAGCTGACTTTATTCATTTGAATTAGATGGATATTCATTGATCATATATACATGTAAATGTTTATGTGCTTCTGACCACACAAAGGCATGCTTGTGGTCTTTTTGTTTCTTGCTCACCTTTATATACTGTAATTAAACTCTGAAATAGCTTTTAGAGATTAGTTTCTCTCACTCTGTGCTGTGCTGAGATACTTCAGCAAGTCCTGTAGGCAATCACAAATAGTTTCTTGAAACAGTTACTGAAAGGATATTTCACAAATTGCATTTTTTGCTGTTCATAGAATTGCAGAAGTTCATCATCTCAGCTCACTCAGGACTTAGGTCAAATGCATCCGTGCTGTTGTCATGTGCCCGTGTGTCTGTGGGAAGCACCGACACTGTAAACCACCTGCTGCTAGCACAGCAAAAGTGTGCACACATCTGTAGAAGTCATCCCATCTCATTTCTCTTACATGGGTGTGACTGTTGTGGGCCTGCCAACATTTTTTGTTACAGTTCTTCACTGGTATTTATTTTGCATGCAACATGAGTGAGCGCAGCTTGCTTTGAGAGAAAAACTGGTTTGCATCAAAGCTCCTCAGAGTTTGAAAATTTTCTTCAGCTTAGATCCCTGCTCTGAAAAAAGTTAGGCAAGTGTTCTGACAATGAATAGAAGGCTTCTTAGGCAATCATTTGAATTTTTAATTGGAGCTGCTCCAGGCCTTTTCCCACATCAAATTAATTTTCTGCAGTCCTTGAAGGATCTGCTGTAATAATGTCTGCGATATTAACTACAGCATAACAGAAATGAATTTATTCATGGGGAAAAGAAATACTGACCAACTGCATCAGTCTACCTAACAGTGAATTTAGATGGCAGCAGTAACATGTAGTAACAGCAGCACAGTAACAAAGCACTAACTGATTAGCACTACTTTAAAAGTGGAATCTGCTTGGTTATACCTGCTGAAAGGTTATACCTGCACTAAGGTAGGCTTCTCCCATTTTCTGAGGCTCTGTGGCCATGACTGTGTCCCCCGATTAACTTCCCTTGAGCTAATGATGGCTGCTGCAGCAAGGGTATCCATACACAAATTCATAGCTTCACAGCTTGTGACATAACATCTTCAGGATGATGTGTCTGTCTTTTGGGCAATGGGGCAAGAGACCTGAACAGGCTGTCTTTGGGAAGTTGCTGTCCCAACTGCTATCACTAGCTGCTATCACTGTGAACAGCATTTCAAAGAACTCTGATAGCTGGCTATGAAAATAAACCTTTGTTGGACTCTGATTTTCTGACTAATGTCACCTCCAGTTCTCTGAAGACACTGCATCACCAGATGAGCCCACAGGCTGTAGCTGTAGCATGCAGGCATCCAGAATGCATAAGGATACGCCTTTATTAAAGAAAACTCTTCATAAAAGAACTTTGTGATTTTGCAGCAAGCTCCTCTCATACCGCTTTGGAAACTGAAATTTATGTCTGCCATAAATCCATTCTCTTGCCCTTCGATATCTGAAAACAAGAGATTGTCTCTTTTCGGAGAGACAAAGGATTTTTATCCCAGATCATAGTAGTAATCTTGATGAAAAGCTCAAACAAACCTTTAAGTTGAACATGTCTAAGGCTCAGAGAGATTAACTCTGTTTGTGGGAAAGTGTAAACCACACCATCTACCAGCTGTTAAGATTTAAGCATTCAAAAAAAATCCTCTATGCAGCATGTGCAGAAAATTGCAGCTCTTTTTTAGTTCCATAAGAAGCAGTACACCCCTCAGCAAGCTTGTCCTTGTGCAAGTGGTCTGCAAACCCTCTTTTACAGAAATTCAGAATTTTTTCCATTAAAATCAAGGTTCATCATTCCTGTCAACCCAAAAGCCAGACAACTAGTAACAGTGTGTAAAAACATTGAAATCACAGGCTGTGCTCCCCATAGACTTTTATCCATAAAAGGATGTCAGCTGGAGTTTGAAACCCCACTGCCATGTTGTTCCTCTGCAACGTGAAGCACAAGGCCAGGCATTACCACACAGCTTCCTGAGTTCATCAGCAGGTACATACTGCTGCGGAGACCTGCAGTGTGCCAGTGGTACTGCATTTCATCACCACTTTTGGATGACTGTTTTGCAGAAGTATCAGATCATGCAGCTCATAGTGCAGTGAAACAAGGTCAGTCAGACACAGGCTCCTGTCCCTGTCTGTCCCTGAGACTTTTTCTGTTCCTGTCCAGTGGGCTTTCAGGCCAGGGATGTGTTCAGCCCCTGGTGGAGCTGTCCTGCCATGAGCAGAGCTCCTCTAGCGCCTCATGTTTGAGATCTGGCCATAGCTTGCAAAGGCCATGGAAAAGAATGAGGCTACAGAGCTAGAAGCTTTGTGTTGTCAAAAAAGCAATGAATGCAATAGCCCAGTTTTTGCCTTCAATTGACAAATTCATGATTTGAGCTGAGGCTAAGAGTTTTGTCTTTGCAGAACAGAGTACAATGGTCATTGACTAGTCCTAGGCTACTTGCTGTGTTTGTCCTGTTTCTCTTCTATCCATTGCTAGTTGCTTGCTAAAATGAAACATCTGTTGTAAGTTAAAATCTCTTGGGAAATTCCCTTTTTTCACCTTTCTATGGTTTCCATTATTAGAGGTGTTTTTCATAATCTTTTTCAAGTTCATTTCTGTGTGGACAGAGAAAACTATTCCTCCACCTACTTGTTGTTACAGATTGCTCTTCTGTGAGGTAGTTCTTGTTTCCTCTCTGCAGTGCATATGATTGTATACAAAACCAGAAGAAAGGCTAATCTAGTCATTTGGTTTTACTGTTTACACACGTTTTCTCCTAGTTTTTACCCTCTGACCCATGACTGAGAATCTCCAGTATCAATATCAATCTCTCCCTCCTCTCTTTCATATTTAAATTTAGTTATTAAGTATTGTCCAGCTGCAGCAAGAGGATAACAGAGGAACATCTGGACATGTCTGGATGTGCTTTACATCCTGCACATTTTTAATTTCATGAAGAAGGGTCTATTCATTGACTGTGCAGTGAAACACTTGTTTCCTTACTTTCCAGAAAAACGTGCAAAGGATTTGTTGGGGGGGAAAAAAAAAGAAAAAAAAAAAGAGTATTTGGCACTAAGAAGAAAACTGCCACCTAGCATTCATTAAATCAGCAAATACGTTGTTGAGTACTTAATTTGGCTGTGGCCTGTAATCTTTGTTTGTAGTGTGTGGAACAAAGATGTTAAATAACAAACATTTGAAGGAGGTCATGGATGAACTGCACATTCTGAAGTGGCAATCCCCTAGTTAAACATTTTAGGGTCCTTTAATTGCCATGGGCTAACTTTTAATTGCCATAATAACAGTAATCTCTGTTTCCTAGAAACTGTGCAAGGCCACTATTTGTTTTCTTTAATCTTTCCTTTAAAAAAAAAAACAAAAAAAAAACAACAACAACCAATAGTCAATCTTGTTCATTAAAGCAAATCAGGCCAACTCCCCACCCACAACAATTGTCCTCCTTTCAAGCTTTGTGAAAAATGAGGCTAATTTTGAATGCCATTATTCAGTGAGATCTCTCAGGCAACTGGTGGTTCTGTCACATGGAGAGAAGCTCTTGAAGTCTCATCCAAATCTCACTGATGATTTTGGATGTCATTGCTGTTCAAGTTAGCTAGTGATTACAGATTTTTTTAGTTAGATTTCAGGTGTTACAACTGAGAGCTACTGGTGTTTTTTTCTGATCTTATTTTCAGTAGTTCTGCATTAGTAGATGTCCCTCCACATCTACTTTGGGATTAGACTGTAACTACATGCCATTAACTTTAATTACATTCCTCAGAACCAGACCCAGGGATACATACTTTTATAACTTAGAATTTAATAACTTAGAAATAACTTAAGAATTGCCTGAAACTTTCATTGGTATCTACATTTCTTTAAAGTAAATTCTATTCATACAAGCCTTGCAGTGGTACATACATATTTTTGAAAGATTATCTAAAAGACCAGTTCTACTTTGACACAGTCTGTTGTTGGAAGGGCATCTAACATTCCATAACTTATGGATAATTTTAGGGACTTACAGTTTCCTTTTCCTTCCCTTCCTGTCTTCCCTTCTCTGAAAACCAGTTGTATTTGGTGAGAACACTTATGTTTGTAATTAACCACTGCATAATTTTTCACATATGCACCAATAGCCCTAAAGGAAAATAATTTTAGCATTTGTAGAAAATGTTTAACAAATGGTATCTGAAGTTCTCTGTCACTCTCCACTAAATTGCCTACAGTATGCTCTGTTCCTCCTTTACCTCCTTAGAGTCACATCCATTGGCTTTCCAGAGGTTCCCTTTCCCTCTGCCTTCTCACTCAATATTATCTGAAAAGCAGAGAAAGGGTTCCACTGACAGATGAGAAGCTTTTCAGAGCCCCCTTGCTGAGTGTCCCTTGTACCTTGGATCCTTAGGGTCATGTTTTGGGCCAAGAAGAATAACCATTGTCCAAATAAGTGGAGGCAGACTCGTTTTCCAGGTTACCAACTTAGGGGTTGGTAAGTCTACATCCAATCATGCCAAAGAGGTCTCTTTATATATCACCATATCAGTATAATTTTAAATTTGGTATCTTGGGAATCACTCTACAATTTGGAGGACACAGTGCAGTGTTTTGCAAAATATAGCAGGTAATTAGCTTTGTCCCAGGGTCTAGAAAACTGTGTCATCACAACTATACAATCACAGCATGATTTAGGTTGTAAAAGACGCCTGTGTTACCAGACAAAAACACCAAACTGAAAGGTAAATCCTTAAGACCAATGTGATATTAAGAAGCAGTCATTCTTTCAGTGCAGCGCCAGATGCAAGGGGAGCAGCTCCACCTAAACACGTGTATCTGGCATGAAAAACCTTCAGCTTACCTACATTACTTATGTTACATACGTAAATGTTTTCCCAGACAGCACATACATATTCAATACTTCACCTGAAATCACTAACATAGGGTTCTGCCTCCTTGCACATGCTTGGTCTCATTGTGGTGGTGATCCTGGGACCTCTGGTGGTCATTTCGGTGTGTCCTTTGGATGAACACTGATCTTTTTATCTTATTAGGGATGGAAAGTTCCTTTGTGGGATGCTTTGCTGACTGCAGCCCAAAAAGGCTATTTATTACTGGTTCCTATATTTGCAGTGGCTTTGTGCAATGGTCTTGATATGTGGGCAGGAAATACCTGCAAACAATCTATCTCCTGTTATCCAGAGAGGTCATGATGCTTCACAACATCTGCAGGTAACTTCTCACAGAGAGACTACAGCCTCTCTGGGCAATGTGTTCCATGGTGTGCTCGTTGTGTTTCTTTCCCAGTATCTGAGGTGAATTTCCCTTGTAGCATTTTTTTTTTGCTGCACCCTGGCGCTCTGGTATGCACCTCCAGGTTCTCTTAGATGTCTGAAAGTAGCAATAAGCTTCCCCCTAGGTCCCTACTTCAGGCTGGGCAAACTCAGCTGTCACAGACTCTCTTGCATGCAAGACCCTGGTCATCAGTAACCCCACCCAGACAGATAGCAAATACTGCAGAATACAACACTGCACTGACATGACTGCTTTGCTTCTGGCACACAGCTCATCTGGTTAAGGTATTCTTGCCTTCCAGCCAGACTCTTAGAAAATCAATGAGGAAACAATCTAAAAATGCTGCACTAATCTTCCTGAAGTGCTGTTAACAAACACCATTGTTTCATTAAGCCTCTAAATTTATCTGAAATAACATGGTGTATTTGAAATTAATGCCTCAGTCTTTTGTTCTTTCTGGATGCAGAGGTGATGTATCAAGGAACAACAGGGGAGAACCAGGCCCAGCTATGGTATGAAGGGCAGAAAGCAGGGAGGCTGAAAGGATCTCTTGTAATTTCATTTTGCCATCCCCAGATTGAGAATGTGAGATCATGCTTCTCAAGAACTTCACTCAGCTGCAGAGGGAGGCAGCCCTTTAGGATCACTTGCAGAAACATATGGGGCAAGCATATGTGTACTGTGATAGAGGAACAATGCCTTCAGGCAAAAGCAGTTAAAGCAAGCCTGTAAGACACTGACAGTATGGGACCTATTTTGTGGTAGGGAATGTCTTACACTTTCACCATGAAATTGGACAAAGTGCTTGTGGCTCCTCTGGGAGCCTTTCTGCTCTCAGTGTTTGGTGCAAGGTAAAAAAAAGGAACCACAGCCTGCACCTGAGGTTGGTATCTGCACTCAGTCTTGGGTTCTATGGTGGGTGACAGAATTTAGACTGACTTTCCCCAGGATCAAGCTGTAGATATAATACTCAGTTGATGCCTGCTTGAGAGATGCAGCCAGATTTCTCTTTTGATTAAGACATTTAAAGCCATAATGAGAACAATGTATTTCATGAATGTTGTCACTGCTGAGATGGAGACAAGGCTGTTTTAAACAACAAAACGTTTTTGTAGCAGACACTCAAATGGATGTCTGTCATTTTGTGTGAGGAATCCTCTGCTCTGCAAATATAGCCATTTTCATGGTAAATAAATGCCCCAATCTGGTGTTAAGGAACATCAAGTTACTGAAATTGTCATCAGCTGTAAATCAAAGAATCATAGAATGGCCTGGGTTGAAAAGGACCAGAATGATCATCTAGTTTCAACCCCCTGCTATGTACAGGGCCACCAACCACCAGACCAGGCTGCCCAGAGCCACATCCAGCTTGGCCTTGAATGCCTCCAAGGATGGGGCATCCACAACCTCTCTGGGCAAATCACTAGGTCTGTGCTTCAGAACTGACAACTTCTTACCATTTTGCTGAGCTTCCAGTCAGAGTCTAGAACTCATAACTGGTTTCTTATCTGAGCCTCTGAATAGCTTAAGGAACTGGGGCAGCTCTGTAGAGGCATTTACGCATGCCTTGCTTCTTCACCAGGGGAGTCAAAGGATTTTAAGTCCATTGCAGGCCCCATGTCAGGAGTTTCCTGGCATGCTAAAGCCAGGAATTAGGACGAGAGCAGAGCAAGTGAAGGAGATTGTCACTCAGAACACCTCTCCGTGTTTTGCAGATGATATTTTTAGGAAACAGTTTATTTCTGAAAAAAATACTAGCAATCCATGCACTAGGTGACAAGTACCAGTCAGATATCCAGGTAAAAAGGTGCATGTGCTGAGAACCCTACTTTCTCATTTGGAGGCTGAAGCCTAATCTATTTTTCCCCTCTTCTTTCCAAGCTGTCCTTTATGGTAATGCAGACTATGTTTTAAAACTGTGACATATAGGAAGAAGAGTGCTGTCTCAGTGTGCTCATTTTGATAATGTGTTAAACACGCCATCCTGACAGAAAGAAAAAGAAGCTGCCATATATTTAGGGCAGATTTATGTATTTGGATTTTAGTAAAAGCTGTCTGTGAAAGTAAGCTCTTTCAAGTAAATGGAGCTTTTGATTTTATTTTTTCTTTCTAGTATATATTAAAAAACTTAATGAAATAATGAATTCCATTCTCCTTTGTGAGAAACATGCTCAAGATCAAAGACTTCCAATCAGGCAAAGATCTCTGTGAAGGGCATTTTATTCATTATTGCAATAATGGGCCACACACCCCTACTGACAAGGGAGAAATTGCACAACTAGTCAGTGAAATCCACTCCGTTATGCACCCTGGGTCCGACGCAGGTCAAGCCTCTCCTGGCACTCATTGGTTGAGCGTCTCAGGCTCACAGTCTTCCGATGCTCTTGCTACGTTACACTCCCATAGCTACATTACACTTCCAAGCTACGTTACACTTCCATACAATGTCTGTTACCAATCCATTGTCTTTGGGTATGTTCTGTACTTTTTACGGCGATAGGAGGACAGTATTTTCAACTGTGTGCACACTAGTTCTGTCCTGTTCCATACTCTCCCCTACCCTATATAATTATCTTACCTAGTGCATATGCCAATTATACCTAGGTTGGAACGCCCCAGTCTCAACTTTACTCTGTTCAGCAACTTTCTTTGTAAAAGGCAACTTATCCTATGCTACATACAGAAATACTGGCAATTTCCACTGCAAAAACACAATCTACCTCTCACAATTCCCCATCTTTTTCTTTTTACCCTTTTGTGTTTTTGCACTATGAAACACTTCTAATATAAGAAAACTACCTTGCTAACTGACCTGATGATTGATAATAATAATTTATCAAAACGAATCATCTTACTATTCTCTGTATTTTAGTATATATATTGATTATTACGAATAACAATTTCTTCACTCTTGTATGATTCATCCCAGTATGAACATGTAGTAAATCTTAAATCAGAGCATAATCAGCATTACAAGTTCTAAGCTACAAATGCTTTGCAATAGCAAAGAAAGAAATTCTAGCAGATGGTTTACAGAGCAGGGATCGTCTCCACCAGGGAATCCTGCGATGCCTCATTGGTCCATGGAGAGGCAGCAGGTTGTTATGTGACGCCTCATTGATTTACATGGCTGCATTTTGGCAGATAGGGTACCCGTCCTTCCTTGGAACTCTTCTGGCCTTACAATCCCAACTATCAGGGGCATCATGTCCTCCCCATTATGGTAATGGTAGCTGTTGGGGTACCCACATTTTGTTAATCAGGAGGAACAGCACATCTATCCTCTTATTGCTGTGCTCATAGTAGTCAACCATTAACTCCAAGAACTTGTTGGGCAGGTCATGCCTTGGACGGGTGCTGTTGAACACGCTTTGAGCCAAACATTCTTCATCTTCTCCTGTCTCAGACGGCTGCCTCTGAACAAGCTCTGAGTCAAGCATTGTTCCCACTTCTATCACCACCCACCGGTGCAAAGCTTGTTATCATGTCCCACAGTGGTTTCAGGAAAAAAAGCATTAAGGGGAGTGAGGGGAGAAGGGAAAGATACATGTTAAAATCACACAAAAGCAAAGGAACAAAATGAGTGCTACCAATGCGCATAACAGGACTCACCTTAACCTTGGATCACCTGGAGGCTAGGAAAAGTAATCTAACACCTACGCCAACTTTCAGACTCCTTGGGTAATTTGAGCCAGGCTAGTTGCCTCAGCATGTGCCAGACTTTCATATACAATATAATTACAAGCAATAAACACATTAGCATTAGGATTAAGAAGATCACAACAGAGTGAGGCACAGAATTAAAAACTCCGCTTGCTGTTGGTGACCAACCAATGAGTGTTTCCCGCCAGTGATGTTCTCCATCCTTCTTCACCCTTTCCAGGATATGGTGTATCTCTTCTGTATCACGGTTAACAGTAATCAAAATTTTTGTTGTTTTTTTTTTTTGTCCATTATCTTGGATGCATTCTAGCAGGTGGTACAGATTGTCATGTTGCAATAATTTCTTTACCAAAGCAAGATTCATTCCAACTGGGGCAGGTGGTAAATCATGGACTAATGTGTGATTGGACCACAACAACTGATATGACATAACTGGAACTGAATAATTAAAATCACATCCCATAATGTTGGTAAAGTTACAAACACAGACATTTGAATGATTGCTTGTATCTATAATAATATTACCTATGAGTATAAAATTATAAGAGGTTCTCATACACACACATCCTTTTGATGAGCACTATTTCAGGGGTATCATTGGGATACCTCTAAAAATGGAAAATATTTTGCTCAGTGTCAAGACAAATGTCTTGAGTCTTGATGGTACTACTCTCACAAATAAATCCTTGTTATTCCCATACAGCACATGAACTAACATCAACATTTGCCATTTGTTTCCGTTTTGTTGGGTCCATACTCTGTGTTCTAACAGGTAAAATATAACCCCATTGTGATTCAGATGCACTGCAATGACTGGGTATATGGTATATACCGAAGCACTGTGCACTGTTAGGACAAAAGCTGTGGCAAAGCTATTAACAGGATCATAAGTAAAATTAACTAGATGACATTAAGATTGAAATTCTCTTTCAAATTTGTTTACATTGACCCAAATCACTGTTGGCGTTCAGTCGAGTTAGAGAGCTCTCACAGTTTCTTGTAGCATCAGAATAGTTCTCAGAATAGTTCTGCTTTATTGTGTTCAACATGCATCTTATATACCATTCACTTACAAGCAAGAAATTTTTCCTGTCCCTCTAATCAGTTAATTGGCCTAGCTTCTCCCAAACAACAGTGATAAAGGATGAAAGGTTTCTCAAGTGTGATAAGATTAACAGTGCATACAAACAGAACCTCCTGTTTACCCTTAGATGCAAACAGATACCATTTGCTCTCTGTCTTACACTCCAGACTCCCAAGGTTTCACAGTGATAGGGTCTATCAAGGAGTCTGATAAACTCTTTGGTGACTTTGGTGATCTTCCCCCACAGCACTGACCCAAATCATCTTTCAAATTTCACTGGGTTGTTTCCTTTACCATCTACAACTAAGAGCTAGGAATATATTATTTTGAGTTATGGCAAGTGCGTCTACAATTAATTGGTGGTCTTTTATATTAATTCTTTCCCACTGAGATAATACATTAGAAAAAACTGCTGATTGGTTCTCAGTGCTGACAGGGAAGACTGCAGGGGCATTTCAATATACATAGATCACTTGTTCATCTAACATTCTACTTTTATTCTTTGTCCTGCATCTCCCCAGAGTACTATCCAGTACTATCCTGCCCTCATTCATTTTCTGAACATATTTCATCACTTTGCTTAACCATGGTTGAAAGTGTTAAGCCTCTGTTAAGATTAGAATTCAGTCCCATACACCCAGTATGCCCAATATGTGCACAGGACTGTGGCCAGCCAGTGAACATGATAGGATCAGCATAAGCAATTACAAATATTAATCTGGAGAAGATGCCTGTCCAAAACAATGACATTAATGATACCACAGGCATCCCAGAGAAAGGAGCAGGGTGAGAAGGGAACATGTGAGGAACAGCAACAGGATCAGCATTTGTGAGTATCTGGAAAACAAAAGAGAGAACTTCCCAGTTCCAGAGGAACCAATGTTAGAAAAAGCATAACTGGAAAAGAAAACAACAACAACAACAACCATTCCTGGTCGCAAGTGAACCAAAGTTGGAAAGTGGGTGAAATCCAGATGGTTAATTTTGTACATTTTTCCTTGATCGTCTTGAGCCTTCCAGATGTATTTGTTAAGGGGCTCTTTGACGGTTAAAGGGACAGGACCAATGTTCAGCAAATCAATCAACATCAGTTGTCCTGGGGAGTAATCATCCCAATAAGCAGCTCTTTGAGTAAGGGACCAAAGGGCACAGTGGTTGCCAGTGGTGAAAAAAAATTCCAGGTCCCCAGTAACCCTCTGATTTCTTTTCAATCAACAGGATCTGTTCTCCCCCTATTAGTGGCACTTTCCACACATACTCTGTCTCTGATTTCCTAGGGTGCAACCAAAATCTTTCTTTAATTTGGCCACCTTGGTAGCAGAATAGATGACTTCCTCAATAGTAACATCAGAGTACCAATCTTCATTCTCTTCATACGCATGCCCACTTTCTATCAGAAGGCAGAGAAGTGTCACCAGGTTTTCTGATTTGTCTATTTGGGCTCTCACATTTTCCAGATTTTCTCCTGGATAAAAGTCACTACCTGGGAAACAAGCATTACTCTCCCTCTCATTTACCAACTGTTCTCTAAGAGCTTGCTAAAGGAGGACTTTTGAATGTTCTCCTTTATCTGGCTGTCCCCTAAGATCTTCTACTTGGTCCTACAGGTATGTAGCCAACTCCTGCAAGGATTGAACAATATGGGTTTCTGCCGTGTGCTGTTTGTTGCGGATTTCTACGGCAGCAGTGAGAGCAGTTCTTAGAATTGCACAAATGATTGATTTTCCTTTTTCCTCCCCCATACGAGTTTGCTTGTGGAGAGAATTTATATGATCCACAATTCCCTCTAAGTTGGGCCAATTATTCTGTGCCCACTCCAACTCCATGGGGGAGGGTTTGGCACCACGCTTTTCTAAGAGACCGAGGAATGGATTCTTCCTCATTCCCCCCCTCTCCCCCTTTTTTTTTTAAATGACCATGCCTCAAAATATGTAACAATCTCTTTGGGGGGAAACATATATTATCAATAACTCAACACTTTGCTCCTAATATCCCTGAAGGGTACACACAGATTCTAAAAACCTCAAAAGTGTAGTGATCTCCTTGGGGGGAAACACGTAAAATTAACAAATCAACAACTCACTCCTTCTACCCCTGAAGGCTACAAATGTACTTTCTTCTACCAATAAGGCAGTTGCTACTACCACCTGGACACATTTGGGCTAACCTTGAGATACAGGGTTGAGTATACAGCTTAGGCAAGTATGCAATAGGTTTTCTTTTGTCTCCCTATTCTTGTGTTAGAACTCCTAAAGCAGCTTCTTCACTGACAATTACAAAAAGGTGAAATGGTTTCTTTAAGGCAGGCAGTTCTAACACAGGTGCTGTGATTAAGTCCTGTTTCAATACTTCTACTAATTCTTTTCCCTCCTTTGTCCATTATAATACACTGGGTTCTCCCTCTGACAGTTTTAGATAAAATCACTTTGGTGGCTTTTTTTTTTTTTTTTTTTGGACATATGCTTCTACTCCTAATTTACAGTATCCAATTAGACCCGGAAACTTTCACAACTCCCTCTTTGTCCTGGGCAGAGGAAGCTGCACAATACCCTGTTCTTTCAGAATTAATTCTCCATTTCCCTTCAGAAATTACATGCCCAAAGTATTTGACTTCTTTTTCCAGTACTGCAGTTTATTTTCAAACACCCTTAGCCCATGTTTCCCAAGAAATTCAGAAGTTTACTTGTAGTCTTCTTTACTTTGGACTCCTCTGTTCCACAAATCAGCAAATCATCCACATACTGTAACAGCTTTACCCCCTCTTCAACCTGAAACTTTTCCAAAACTTTCTCCAGCACTTAATTAGTTAAAATAAAACTAAAATATAAAATTGTATAATATATAATATATAATATAATATAATATATAGTAATATAATATAGTATATATGTATAAATAATAAATAAAATATAATAAAAAGAAATAAATTAGGCGATTCTGTGAACCCTTGGGGTAAAACAATCCACCTATATTGCTATTTTTGTCCCATTTCTAGGTCCCATCGTTCAAAGGCAAAAAGATCTTGACTCTCTGAGTCTAAAATGCAGGTCCAGAAAGCATCTTTTAAGTCTGTTGCACTAAACCATTTATGTCTGTGTGGGATCTGACTCATTACAGGGGTCAGGAACCAGGGGGTTTCATTTGAGAATTATTTCATTAATTTTTCTTAGATCTTGTAGCAGTCAATAGGTGCCATCTGCCTTCCGTAATGGCAAAACTGGAGTGTTATATGGTGCCACACGGAGTCCCAGAAGACCATTCTTAACTAATGTTTGTAATGTTGTATTACAGGCTTTAGACCCATTATCCTTTCTAAAGGAATGGGATATTGTCGCTGCTTCACAGCTTCACTCCCTGTTTGGGCAGTTATTTTTTCTTTAAGGGACTAATTGTGAGTCCACCCTGGTTTTCTTCCCCTGCCCACACCTGTTCCACAAGTTTTCAACTGCAATCCTAATTTAACTATTAAATCTCTCCCCAGTGAATTGGTCCCTGCTTCTGGCACATATAACAATTACCCTGTGATGATTTTATCTTCCCGTTTTAATTCAATAGTCTCATAAAGTGAAACTATCATTCTTGATCCTTCTACCGCTGTTATTCTGAAGGTGTTCCCAGTTAAATTAAGTCCCAGTATTTTATAAGCTAAAGATGACTAAGAATTGATCAAACTGTTCTGCTAATCCAATAAGATCTTTCATTAAAGATTTAATTTCCTTTTTAAAATTTCTCCCCAGTAAGTAGGGAGTTTACATATCTTGTATCTCCTGATAACACTGGAATGTCACTAAGAGGATACATGAAAGTATTAGTGGGGTTAATGGAATTAGATTTAGGAAAAGGAGAATTTATAATGCCCTTTTTGCATTGTTTCTATATTTTCTCAAGCTGGCAGAACTTCTTCTTTTCAACATCAGCACTAATCACAGAGCTTGGTTCAGGTGGGCTGTTAAGGGGCTGATCCGAGCCAATATCCTCTGCTCTGTCAGCTGTCTCCGGCCTCCCTCCTGTAGTTACAGGACTTGACTCAAGGCTGGGATGGTAAGGGGGGGAGGGAAGCGCCATTCCATAGAGGAATGCGAGTGAGTTTAATCTTAGGGAGAAGTACAGGGAGTAAACAGCGAAAAGGATCCCATCTGGGATTTCTCTGTTCTTCCTTATCTACACAATTTTGTCTAGCCATGATTAACTGCTATACTCCTTAAATATAACAAGCAGCATATGCGGACTCCTCTTCAAAAAAAAAAATAAGACAGTAAAGTGATAAATAGAGGACTTTTACTTTTATGTGCATGTTTGAAGCCTGATAAATGCAATCCTCGTCAGAACCTTATTTTGGCCAAAATACTTATTCCCCTGCAATTGGCTCTTTAGGCCATACAACAATACAATACCTAATCATTTTCTGTTTATCCTTATCAATGGTTTTTGAATTTCTCTTCCAATTTTTCAACATATTTTCCAGAGAACTTATGGCAAGCACTCCTCCAGGGGCCCTCTCTCTGCCCCCCCCCCCACCTCAGAACTCTTATTCCCCATTTCCCTCAGCAACCTATGCTTGTGCTACTGCAGGAACTGCTCTCCTGCAGCGTTGCACACACCAATTCTGAATTCTAGGAAATGAGGTCCATCATCAAGCAACCCTTTTGCAAGACGCTTGCATACAACATAAGAGACCCAGACCTCAACCTCCAAGGCAGTACTTGAATGTTCTTACTTTGGTCTGTGCACAGAGTTGCCAGGAATTACAAGGACAATCACACATCACCGCAGTGCCCGCTGTTTGTCCCTATCCCCCAGCTGTTCACGGATCTTGTCTCTTAAAAACATCCTCAGGTCCACAGATGGTTCCACGATGAACCACCGCTGCCAACTCACAGGACTGCAGAAATAAGAGCGGGGTGCACTGTCCTGTCCTGTAGGTGCAGGCTCACAGCAGGCAACACTGTTCCTGGATTTCAGCACCAAATTGTGAGAAACATGCTCAAGATCAAAGACTTACAATCAGGCAAAGATCTCTGTGAAGGGCATTTTATTCATTATTGCAATAATGGGCCGCACACCCCTACTGACAAGGGAGAAATTGCACAACTCCACTCCGTTATACACCCTGGGTCCAACGCAGGTCAAGCCTCTCCTGGCACTCATTGGTTGAGCGTCTCAGGCTCACAGTCTTCCGATGCTCTTGCTACGTTACACTTCCATACAATGTCTGTTACCAATCCATTGTCTTTGGGTATGTTCTGTACTTTTTACGGCGATAGGAGGACAGTATTTTCAACTGTGTGCACACTAGTTCTGTCCTGTTCCACACTCTCCCCTACCCTATATAATTATCTTACCTAGTGCATATGCCAGTTATACCTAGGTTGGAACGCCCTAGTCTCAAGTTTACTCTGTTCAGCAACTTCCTTTGTAAAAGGCAACTTATCCTATGATACATACAGAAATACTGCAGAATGCATACAGAAGTACTGCAAAAACACAATCAATCTCTTACACCTTCTGGCTAGAACTGTGATTTTTTCTTATCTACCTGCATAACTTTAAGCCAAAATGGAAATATTTTTAGATAAAAAGCTAGAAAACAAGAGTAAAGGTTTGGGGTCCAAATTACATAGTTAGCACACCTCTAACTTTCAACATATGCTAGTTGCAAAGACTTCAATCTTAAATCAGGGCTGAAATAAATGGATGTCTCTTGTGTTACTTTAAGAAGCTGATAATTTTGATCAAACTCCTAAGTGTTGTTCAGTGAAATGTAGGACTGGATCGATATGTACATGCCACTGAAGACCATTCAGAGGTCATTCTGCAGGAATCAGTAAAGAGAACACTTTTATGTGGACATTAATGGAGGAAATAGAGATACACGCATTTTTTCTTTTAAATCATTTTCACATTTTCTCACTGTTGATAGGGTCATGGTTATACTGTATAATTAAGTAGTCAGAATACTAAGAATCTGTAAGAACTTGAAGGAATTTCTTGGAATTTTTTAGGATTTAATCAGACTTAATTAAATCAATGTTGTTGCATATTCTTCGGGCTATAGATTAAGTTTGGAGAGCTGTATAAGGATTTCAGCAGTGCTTATTCAACAATAAAATAATTGTGCTTTTCTTTTGAACTTATAAATGTGAAAAATGAAGATTAATCTCAGCTTCAGGTATCATATCATAGAATCATAGAATGGCCTAGGTTGAAAAAGACCACAACGATCATCTAGTTTCAATCCCCCTGCCATGGGCAGGGTTGCCAACCAGCAGATCACGCTGCCAGAGCCACATCCAGCCTGGCCTTGAATGCCTCCATGGATGGGGCATCCACAGCCTCCTTGGGCAACCTGTTCCAGTGCGTCACCACCCTCTGAATGAAAAAATTTCTCCTAATATCTAACCTAAACCTCCCCTGTCTCAGTTTAAAACCATTCCCCCTTGTCCTATCACTATCCACCCTCGTAAACAGCTGTTCCCCCTCCTGTTCATATGCTCCCTTCAAGTTCTGGAAGGCCACAATGAGGTCTCCCCAGAGCCTTCTCTTCTCCAAGCTGAACAATCCCAGTTCCCTCAACCTTTCTTCACAGGAGAGGTCTCCAGCCCTCTGATCATCTCAGTGACCCTCCTCTGGACCCGCTCCAAGAGCTCCACTATACTGGATATGAGAGACTTTGTGTAATTTTCTTTTCTCTTATTATCTATTGTTCCCTATCACTACTTTTTTTTAAAATTATTTTTATTTTTTATTTTATTAAATCAAGTTAAAAAGGAGTACATTATCTTTTTTTTTAATTTTTTTTTTTTTGTTGTTGTTAAAAAGAAACACTTCATCTTTGTAGTTCAACATCATATACGTCTCTATTGACACGCAGGAATTGTCACTATAAAAGGAAAAATAGAGAGGTACAATGAATGTGTTCTAAACTAAAGGTTAAATGCCTCCTCCCTCTCCATCTCCCACCATTAAATGGCAAAACAGTAATGGATTTAACAAAAGCCCACACTTCCTCTATTTTACGTTCAGCTAAATTGAATCCAAACGAATACTCCCTTCTGTACTTTGAAATTACTCAGATTCTTATTAAAGATTAAGATTATATAAAGATAATACTCTTATTAAAATGCTATTCAGCTTAGCTAAAGTGGTCCAGCAGTAAAAATCTCACAGTAGCAGAGGGTCCCACACAGCAAATGATTGTATGTGCTTAGGTGCCTTAAATCCATTTTGAGAGCTGATTTGTTGAGGTAGAAGTCTCATTGGTACAAAGCTAATATTCAGAGCACATGCATTCTCAATAATTGTCTTCAAAGGTAAAGTTCATTTGCTTGTTGAAATAAACTGCAATTATAAAGCAATGATAAGGAAGTGCGTTTGTTTGTTTGTTTTCAACAGACGTTCAATATCTTATATCATTTCTCCCTGTTTATTTTTAGGATTTGCAGACATTGAAAGTGGTCAGAGAGAACATTCGTCATTTCCTCAGCCTTGACCAATGAACTTTATAAAAACTTGAGGACATTTTGAAAGGCATCTGTTCAAACTGCAGTTAAAAGGTTCATCATAATAGAAAAGTGGTACGTTTTTACCTGTGACTGACGTTTTGGTGCTCCATTATACAGTGAGCGTTTGCTGGAGGAGGAAGAGAAGACTCCTTTTGTCAAGAACTTTTCCACCAGCAGAAAAGAGCTGGCGTAGCCTCACAACATGAAGCCCTTTGAGAAAACCTGGTTGTTACTATTGCTGTCTGTTTTCCTAAGAGCTGTCTGCTCCTCTTTTATAAGTGTCAACCGTGGCATTAAAGTGATGAAAGGACAGTCTGTTTTCCTGTCAGAAGATGACCTCAAGTTTTCCATCCCCAGAGAGAAGGATGTGTGCAAAGTCGAAGTTGTGAGAAACGAGCCAATAACGCAAAGGGTTGGGAAGCTAACTCCACAGGTATTTGGGCCCTTTTTTGCTGTTCTGAATATTGCTTCACATAATTCTTTTTGGGTACTGCTTAAAGCACAAAAATCTGAATGTTCCGTTTGAATAAGATTCACTTTTTTTTTACTAAAAGTAGCCAGCTGACAGAGAATAGCACTCCTGAAATAAAAAAAAAAGCTGAGTTCAATAACACAAAGGTATAGAAATGATTTTGGTCAGAGCCTTCTTTCACAAATGTAGAACGAGCATTTCAAAACTTTGGGGTAGGACACATCTCTCACAGTCTCACAGTTGCCTGTTTTTCTACCATATCAGTATCCACTCCCCTTGGGTAATGTGTAGCCAGCTAGAACATTCTGCATTTCAGTCACACAGCCACTACCTTGGGAACAATTAGGAAAAAAATCATCGCCTACAATAAGCACATTATGTACAGTATTGTTTACTCTGCTCTGCAACAGCCAAATTGCTAACACATGGCAAATACATTTTAAAAAATTGTTTACTTTTAAAATTTTGAGCTTGTAGGAATGGTGAAATGTGTTTTATATGTCACTGTTCTGCTACTCATTTGCTTAAAAAATCTCCTATCTAAGTCATTGGAAGAAGGAATTAGAAGTAGTTGATGAGAAAATGTAACGGTAGAGACAGAAGATTAATGATTTTAAAATGAACCATAACCCAACAGCTTTTGTCTATGTTTGAAAAGTTAAGCATATACTTCCGTGCATTGGCAAATGTCTAGTTTTTCACTTCCTCTCAGGTTTCTGGTGGTCTCTGCAAGGCCAATGCAGAAATACCAGTCTCATGTTTTTCAAAGCATCTGGCCTGCTTGTCGACTTTCTTTCTTTTTTGCACCATTTTGCACCACTATTACTTCAGGCAAACCAGCACTTTCTATCCCAAGGAAAGCAGCAGACAATGAGCAGTGAGTGTGTGTTCTCCTCCAGAGCCTGGCCCCAGGAGGTGCAGGGCCTCTGCTGGGAATCTTCCCCAGAGCTTCTATAAGCTCAGGGCCCCTTATCCCCTTCCACTTCCCTGGCCTAGTTAGGTCCACTAGAAGAAAAGGAGAGACTTACATGCCTCTTTGCCAGGAGAACACTTTCATATGCAGGGCAGTTAACTGTGTGGTTGAATTTGCTTTCAACTTCTGCCTCAGCCACTAATGTGCAGTAGGACCTAGGTACTTTGAAAAAGCCACTTTTCCTCTGCAACCTAGCGTGCTTTAAGCACAGAGTCAGCATTTTTCAGAGGCATCAGGAGATACGTATGCATCACAACTTACTTTCTGATATACCTACGGTCCTTGTCTTCCTCTGCTCTCAGACTAACCTCTTTTAAATGTCTGTTCTGTCATGGTCCCAATCTGAGAATGCACAGCTGAGTCTGTGCCTATGCAAAGGTCTCTAACCTCTTGGAGGCTATGGGTGCACCTGAAAGGATGAGCATTTCTGGGCAGGTGGATGTGGGGTACCAAGCTGGAGGTGTGGGATGCCTCCCCTCCATCTACCCTGTCCTGAGTCCCAGGAAAAGTTAGGAAAAGTGCCTTCTCCCTTTTCCATCCTCTTCGAGGTAGGACCACTGCAATATGCTTCCAAATCAGCTTATCTACAGTCCTATTCCCCAGGTAAGGAAGCACAAAACAACTTTCAAAAGATGAGGGTTTCTGTTTTTTATGACATAATTGGATGTGCTGCCTGAACCTTAACCATTCCTGAAAGAGTTTCCCAGAGTTTGGCCATCCTGTTGCCACTCACGCTCCTTCTATCAGGAAATAATGCAGCCAGAAAGTATCCCTGATCAGATCTGTTTTACTGTCATTAAAGTGAGTAATGTACTAGGAATGTGTGACAATGTAATTATAATTTGTAATTTAAAAGCAGTTGAACTGGAAAAAAACAAAGCTTGGTGGTAATTAGGAGAAGATTCAGATCTCCTTTGTTGTACCTACTGAGTTTATAGACAATTAGAGCTGGCTGTTCATATAAAAGGAAAATATATTAGAAAACATAAAACAGATGTTTCTTTTTTGCAAAGCAGATTGAGTCTTATACACATATATGATAATCAATCAGTGTTAACAGATTTTTGTGGAAAGGTCTTTCATTTTCTACCCCCTCGTTGACAATTAAGAGGTGAAAATAATAATGTCTAGTAAAAAAAAGAAATCAGTTATCTGAGTTATATGAGTAGCCAGCCCCTCAGTTGTAAGCAGTCTCCTCTGGTATCACTGGAGGAATATCTGATTGCCATGTGCATGTCAGGCCTACAAGTCAGAAAAATCCTACAGACCTTGAGGGCTCTACACTGATTTACACCAGTGATGTTACTGAACTGCAGGAAGCTATAATATGAGCAGCTTTTCTGTATCATTTGTATTTTTCTTTGACTTGACCACTTGACACCTCTGACTACTTATCTTTTTTCCTATAATGTCACTTAGGACTATCTAATTCATTACTTACCTCTCACTTTCATGTTTTGTTATCTTGCATGAAGAAAGGGAGATAAAAGAAAAAACAAGAAAACACATATTGTTTCCCAAGTTCTGGAAAATAATGAGTGTCTCTGTGATATTTGAAAACAACTGCAACATAGTCAGAACCTTCACCATATGTGAATCAGATTTTCTTGAGTTCTTGTTCTCTTTTTCTAAGCAATACCAGCAAATAAAAAAAACAACTGTACCTTCCTTGGTGCAATATCATGGATTGGCCCAAGGTCATTTTAGCCAGTTGAAACAGAGTCGTAAATTCATGTATATGTATCTGATAATAAACTAATTCATTACTTACTGGAAAAAAATTACTTTGTACAATGTACTTCTTGATAAAAGATAAAAGCAGGCAGCACCTTTTAAAATCACATGAAATATAGAACAATTATCATATATCTTGAGACTCTGAGAATAACTTTAGTGGAAATGAACACTTCCAGTAACAAGAAAAGGTGATAAGCCCTAATTTCTAAATTAACTATTAATGTGCATATAAATGTGCAAGACATGCATCTTGGCTGTTTCATGGATTCACACTGAAGAATGTTAAGAACTACTGGTTTTTGTTTCTATCTAGCTACTGCATAGAATTAGAACTTGCATGTTTCTATACTGAATAAATAATTATAAGGTTACTTCATTTTTACGTTGAAATACAGAGCATCTAAATAATTTCTCCATTTATCACAATTCCAGTTAACATTTTAGAATCTCACCAGAATGCCCTTTCCATTTTACCATTCCCCAAAGTGGCTGGGAAGAAGTAGCTAATGAAAACAAGCCACATTTTTAAAAGACGCTTGGTAGTATGAAATTTCCTCTGTTCTCTGCAAAGAGTTGTTGTTTGCATCTGTGTGTTAATTCTCATTAGTTATGGCCTCATCTGAATTATTAGTGAATGCTAAACAGATTTCATTTTAGTCCATGGAAGAACTAATCACATGTAAGTACTGCCCTTAGAAACTGAATCAAAACCAAGCTTAACTTCACCTGGAATCACAAGAGAAACGTAGTGATTAACTTTTTTTTTCTTGCTGACAATAACATGCTCTTTTTGCAAATATGAAATATGAACATCGTTTGCCTATGCATAAGCTGTACAGTGGCCAGGCAAGTTTTCAAATTTTATTCATACCAGGTGTGGCATAAGAATTAATCTCTTTTAAATTAGTGCACATTTGATGTGAACTTCATTTTTGATGTGAACTTCATTTGATGTTGCTTTTATGTCACAGGATTAGACCGGGTGTTGGTACAGTACAGAGAAATGTCACCTGGTCCAGAAAAGGGCTGCAAGTACAAAGTCAGTGTTCCAAAAACATATGATGTAGCAAAGTTTCCAACAGAAAAATTTCACAGACTCAAAGTTGTATTCCAATTATAGTGGCCAATCCAATAATAGGATTTACTGTATAATCAAGCTACAGTCACAAGCAATTTTAAAAGCAATTAAACTCGATACAATTCTGCAGGAACTGCTGGCAGTTCAGACCAATTGAAAACAGTTCTTGTCCTGAAAACAGATGCATCCATACATCCACAGTCTGCAATGACAGAGAAGTGAGTGCTCAAACTGATTACTGAGTGAGAGGAGAGAGGAGGGAAGTGGTGGCAAGAAGCAATTGCCCTGGCATGCCTTTCTTATGGCAGAGTGCTAGCATTCCCAGTTACTGTGCTTGTTCTGGCTTTCTCTGAGAGACCAGAGAATAGGTGAATAAACTAGATTAAAGACTTCCCCAGGCCAATGCATTCTTGACAGCCAGAGAGAAGTGAAACAGAAGCTGTGAAGTTAGCTTCCTCAATAGCATTGTACTTGTCTGTTCTTTCTCTTGCATAGGTTTTTGACTGTCACTTTCACCTTAATGAAGTCAAGTACACCCACAACGGCTGTCCGATTTTAGATGCAGACACAGTCATGCTTAGGCTGTACAGGTAAGCAGAACCGGGTCATCATACTTTGCTGTATTTTCAGAACACAGCACTCTCAGGAAGAGCAAGTAGACCATTTTTCATGGAAAAAAAAAAAAGGTTCTGTTGTAACATTAGGTAACTACATAGATTCAGCTGCAGCAGCAGAAAAGAACAACCATCTATTTTACATTATTTGCAACGCATTTCAGGTACGCAAAAATGTGAAAGTGAAAATGTGTTTGTTATTACCCGGCTTGTTCGTTACAGAAAACCAGTGATTTTTCTGATTGCTACTGAAGAGGTAGCAGTACTTGAGAGCACAGCATGTTCTGTGTTTTACTGCTAACAAGGACATGTGTCCCTGTATATAGGCAATTAATAACCTATTCCTTTCTAAAATCTATTTACAAGTCGGAAGAGATGAGCAGGTGTATCTCATGGTCTCTGGAGATCTGGATTTGAGTGCACAAGAGAGAAAAGGCTTCAAGTAATTCTGTTTAGAAAGTGAGGTTAACACCAAATTCACGAAGAGCATCAGAAAGGGGATGAAGTGCAATTATTTTTTTCTTATTACCCATAGGTTTACAGAAAATGAAACATTTGTAGAAACATTCACTCTCCACGTTCAGTTACTTGAACCAGACTGTAACATCATCAAAATGCGCTCCCGAACTTTGGAGGTGCCTGAATACTACGGTCTGTCCAGGGCAATCGATAAGAACATCCTCACTTTTGACTACAACAGGAAGATGAATTTGGAATGCACCATTTCCATAGCCTCTTCAGAAACCCACCTGCCTGCTCATGGCCAGCTCATGCTGGGGGACGTGCAGCAGGAACAGCTTCGAGGGGATCAACCACAGAGCTTCCTCCTTGGCCCTAGTATGATGTACTTTAGTTGTTTGTATTAGCAGGTTCAAAGAGTCCTGGTAGATTAAGTCAGCTGCTTGCTCCAGACATGCTGGGTAAGAGTGGGTCATGTGAAGTTTAATGAACAGCTTGAGCTGTCTTGCACACTGAAAGGATCATGAAGTCTGTGTGGGGCAAAATTCAGTTCACCGATGGTCAGTAATTCCCAAACAGGAATCTGGTTTTTAGCTCCTAGATCTATAGATCAATGTGATGATTCTGGCAGTGCCAAAATCCTGTACAAACAGCACTGGGAATTGTTGGAGGTAGCACTTCCCCAAGAACCAAGGGAAGCTGGAGCAGAAAGATCTCAGCTAAGAACAAAAACCTGTAGGAAAAGTTAGAATGGGAAAGGAGTCCTAACTGTCATCACACTGGCTTTTTGTCAGGCTTAGCCCTAAGAACAGGCTTCCCACACTGGTTTCTGCTCAGCTAACTGTTTCTCTATGGCTTCTGTTGGATTACAGAGCACAGCCCAGGCCAGCAGTGCAGAAACAGGACCTGTGTGTTGGGACTGAGAGTCATCCATAACGCAAAAATGAGCTGTGAAGAGTTTTTGAGGAAGGGCATTCGATATAAGCACCTTGACCCTTGCTCGCCAGATATTGATTATATTCCAGTGAGGCTGGATCTCACAGACAGCAGAAGCAAAACTCTGCACAAGGTAGAATTTTATGCAACCTTACAATGTTTGATTGTCTTCCTGATTAAAAAATAAAAAGAAATCTGTTGCTCCCTTTTATCTTTAAGATAGGTAGTGGGCCTTCGTGGGTGTTTCATTGTTTTTGTTACCAGCTGGAGAGATTAAATGCATTATGAAAGATGCAACTCTGGATGTTTACTGCTAGTCTTAAGTAGTTTAGACTACTTAAATATTAACCCTGGCATAATTCCACATCTTTATAGAGCATGAACTGCACTGACTTCAACATATATGTAGTAATTTATAAGCTAAGAGCTGTGTGAACATATTCAGCTAATAATAATTAATGGCTCATGTATATGCTTCTGTCAGGTAAAATTATTCATGAAATTCGCATCGAATTAGGCAAGTTGTTTCAGCCCAGAATTAAGAACACTAATAAGACGAGTGAACCTGGAAGACCTTTACTGAGGTCAAAATAATTTATTCTGGGCATTTTTTTTCAATAAGATGTTTAAATTCTTCTATAATATATCACTTTAACAAGTGTCCCAACTATCAATGTGAAGGTAATGAAAATTGAACTTACTTGGTTTGCTCCACTTCTTCCTTTTAGTTCTCCTTTTTCTCTTTGCTGTAGACTGAGTATGCGTGGCTCCCTATTCAGATTAAAAGTGCTATGCCCAATCAAAAACCCAAGGCTGTTCCAATGACAAAGTTCATCTTGGAAGTAGACCAATTTATTTTAACTCCCATTACAACCACAACGGTTGATGCTGAAGACAAGGAAACTCCAAAGTCCCTGCTGGTGTTCAACATTACAAAGCCACCTCTGCAAGGCTTCATTACTCATCTATCAGACCACACAAAGCCTGTTGGTTCCTTCACATGGAAAGATCTCAGTGAAATGCTTATTGCTTATCAGCCTCCAAACAACAGCCACACAGAGAAGAGGAATTATGAGGTAAAAGTGTGATGCCTGAACATTTTCTGTTTTTCTTCTCAAGATTCTATAAGCTGTAAATAAACACTTTTTTTTCCTTTTTTTTTTCTTCCAGAAAAAGTAAATATTATTTCTCTAACTGTACACAATGCAGGGTCTGAGACAATATCTTTTACCACTATGACTGATATCAGCTTATCTGTCTAACGCAAACCAGGTCTTTGCTCACAACTTAAGTAATTTCTTTGAACTCAAAAATTTATAATCCTTCAATGAGTGAATATCTAAACAGTATTTTTTAGATCTTCTTGTTCATCTTCTTGTTCATCTGCTGTTCTTCTTATAATTATTATTTCTATTATCCCTATTTAATGAAGGGAATAGAAGCATCATTCTTTTAAACACACTCTATAGCCTTTGGTAGGGCCAGCTATTCTTTTTCCACTTCTGTTTTATGCCTATGTGACAGTAGTGAACTCTGTGCTCTTTAGACACATACCTAAAACCACAGAAGGCGGACAAAGTTCAGGACTGCCACTGGATTTCACAGCCTACTGCAGCAGTGGTGGTGTAGGGGTAGCATGAAGGGGTCCCTAGTAGTTCCTGCTAGGATGATTAAAACTACGTCACTAACTCTGAAAATATGATAGAAGCAGTGAGAATAGGCTGGTGCAGGTTTGTAGTAAGTAAGTAACTAGACCAAATGCCAAAGTATGTAAGGCCAAGGTTGTAAAAACACATTTCTGTTTTATGTGAAAGAACAGAGCATCACTTCTACCTTTTCCACTTTTGTTGTAAGTGATGTTTGTCGCTCCAGATCTGCCACAGAGTGCTGAAAGTGAATGTCTCCCACTTTAGGGACAGTGTTACTTTATTTTTTAAGTAACCAAAACATTTTGTGGAACTCAATAGTGTGCCAGTACAGACCACAAAATAAGAAAAATAAGTGGTAACCATAAAAAAGAGGGATGGGAGGAAGAGAAATCAGTTGAAGGAGAATATAAATACATTGAAATTAAATCTGATTAAATAGTTAAGAAATAACCCAAACAAAACAAAATAGTTGGTACTAAAGCAATGAAACTGTCCAAAGAAACATGAAATCAGAGGAAGATAATACAGAGAAAGGGTAAACTGGAAAGCAAAGCAGATGTAATACAGTCTGGCATCTCTTGCTGATAGAACTTGCCTTTTTTAACCTAAGCTGTCAGAGAAGCTGCCTTTTTGCTGTTTCCTTAATTTGAGGAACTATCATGCTACCAAACTTTCTCCTACCAAACGGAGCACATCTTCACCATTCTACTTTTGGAATTCACTGCAGATTTAAGAATTACAAGGCCATTGAACAGTTTGATAGATATACTTAAATATATAGATATAAAATTTTAAAATCTGTTTCTCCATGCCAGTCTGTATTTTATCTTCCAATTTTTTTGAGTCCTACAGGTATGTAAAAGTGGGAAAAGCCCTATTCTTTTATTACTGATATTAAAAAGTCTTATGTTAATTGTTGTGTTAATTGCATCCCAATCTATAGTTAAAGTTGATTGCTGCACACTGCAAATTACCCTTCCCATCTTTTGCTGGGAAGAACATTGCAGTCAAGATCAAGTACAGAATCTCAAATACACTTTATAAGCTAAATCAAGTTTCTTTTTTTAACTTATTACCTGATCTTAAAATCTCCTAGGATTTATCTCTCAGATAAAAACCCACTGCATGTGTTTTGAGGTACAGTTGTTTTTCAGGCTCTTTTTGCCAATAAACTCTTTGTCTGCTTATATTATAGCTAGAGGTTGAGGTTCACGACTTCTACTTTGAGAGGAGTTTACCACTCACAGTGCAACTTTCTATTAGAACAGCAGATACAAACGCTCCTCGGGTTTCATGGAACACAGGTGAGATCTCTGTTCCTCAGTTTATTCTGCTACAGAATTTATCACACTTTGGACACAGGAAATCTTGACAGAGCTATAAAATTCAGTTCTGCATCTGGAGTTTAAGGATCACTAAGTGAAAAGAGTGCAAATCTACCTTTTTTTCCACTTGTTTTTTTTTGGGGGGGGGGGAAATGTAGAAACTCAAATGTTTTAATTGAAATAAAAAATAAAGTAGTTACAAAAAAAAAAAAAAAATCAGGATTTTTGTATACAGCATTTTCTCCAAGAATGAACAAGACATAAAAGAGTTTAAGTAATAAAGACAAATATATGACAGAGTAAAGGTAATAGAATAGTGTGCTGTCTGTACTGCTCTAAGTAGAAATCTCAAAAAATGAGCAGAAGAGTCACAAACTAGACAGATATGCTCATTCAAAATCTGAGGGAGAATGAGATCGTAAAGCAATAAGTAGGAGCTGGGAATTGATGAAAACTGGAAAGAGAAAATACAAGTGCTAAAAATTGAGTATATGAAAAACACATATCAGAATATACATGATACCATGCAGGAGAAAAACAACCATGGCATGGAAGGATTGACTTGTGCAAGTCACTGTTGTATTACAGTCTGGGAATACAGGTCAGAGCATGAGACACCAACAGCAATTTGAAGCCTACAAATGTTGAACTCATTTAAACAAGTTTATCATTTCCCACTGGGGAAGGGACAGACTCTTCCATTCACATTAAAATTTACACTGATATTTAGCCACAAAAGGCAAAGGCCAAACAAGTCTGAAACTATCACCACAGAAGGAGCAATCTCTTTGCAGCGGAATAGGATAGGATTTGAGAAAAAGAGAAAAAGAGAAACTCCACCTGAAATGGCTGTCTGAATAAAAAGAAGAGATACTGTCCTCCATTGTGAATATCAATATGATTTTCAAATTCGGACTCACTAAGAAATGGAGTGCCCAGCTTCAGACAATGTGAGACCTCATACACAACACTTTCATCTCTACAGATGTCCAGAGATCATTCCAAATGGTCTGTTTGGTAACTGGGAACCAGAATATGCTGTTTCTCTGAAATACAAATTCCTTAAATTCAGTAACAGTAGAGAAGATGGTATCAGGCTTTTAGGCTGTTCTTGAGATGTCTGTCTCAGATATGTAGATGGAACCAAGCACGATTTTTTCCTGACTCCAGAAATGTTTAGAGAGGGGCACTAGCAACCTTGAGTGATGCTTTTGTGAAATAACTCTGCTGTTTGCAGGCCTCAGCCTCCTGGAAGGGCAATCCCGGCCGATCACATGGCAGCACCTACAAGTGGTAGACAACGATGATATCCAAAATGTTCGCTTGGTCATAGTTGATGGCTTACAGCATGGGCGGCTCACGGTGAGAGGTAAATAAATTCTTGTTTACACTTGGGTCCTGGAAATACCTTCTCTAGTGATGACTGGTGGCAGACCATGTGACGGTCATGGAGACACCAAGAGATATACATGAGAGGCAGATGTGCAGGGGAATGAAGGTGCAGTGGAAGAACAGGAATTTTGAAAGTTCACAGGCTCCTAAGGAAAGTCGGTTGCATAGCATAGACATTTTGGCAAACAGTGCATTTATGTGCTCTCCATCATTAAGTAGGGAAAAAAAAAGTCTGGTGTTTTTCCTACAAGCCAATTTCACACATGCAATTGGTTAATATTTTCCTCGCTGCGCATGAATTCCGCCTGGTGCTGTGAGTGAGCACAGGCAGCAGCTCTCATGCGGGTGTCTCCCCAGAGACGGTGCTGCAGAGTCAGAGAAATGGCAGCGGGGCGGTGTGCGACCTCGAGCTGCACCAGGAAGGAGGCCACAGGCGCGAGAGGAAGAGCTGCTCCTACGCTTCTCACTTCGGGAAAACGCAGCCAGAGGGAGCCGGGGGAGCACAGGAGAGGCCTTGCCCATAGCAGGCTTGCCGGCAGCCTTCCACTCCCTCTGCTGACGGCTTTCCTCTACTGCAGCCTCGGAGAAGGCACAGGCACGGCTGTGCAACTGCAAAACAAAACAAAAAAAAACCCCACAACCCAACCCCAAGAAGACAAACAAAAATCAAAACAAACAACAACCCAAACAACAACAACAAAAACATGTGTTTAAACTTTTTACTTTCTGAACTTTCAACTGAATCCCAAAGCTGAAAATTTAAAGAAATCATTGTCATAGAGCAGGCATGGCCTAGGTTAAATGCAGGTGTTATGTTTTGCCATTTAGGTAATGGGGATGCTTAAGGAATGATGAGTGATTTTGATTCATTGGCAAATACAGAAAACATTTGGATGTGGTTGCAATTTTCTAGCAGTTTAAAGGCTTATTTGAAAAAAGAGGTGATTAAATTACTTCTAATTTTCTAGCCCTCTGCATTTTCACTGTCACTGATTTTGCTTTGCAGTCTGATGAGTCACTGCAGTGCTGCTCTCTTTGGGAAAAAACAGTTAGGTAAAAGAAATCACTGCTGTTAGCAGTGTGGGAAGATGCTGCCACTCTTAATGCTGGCTTTTTGATGGTTAAATGTTTTTAAGTAAAACGCACAGCCTAGAAACATAGAACAATCATTTTAATAAAGCAATAAGGTGATGCATAGAATTTGACAGAAATAGAAACTACTGAGACATATGAAGTATGTTTCATCTCAGGAAACTCCTGGCATGCAGTTTTGGGGTCTGTGGGACCAGCTGTCTGCCACGTTATAAGCAGAAGCTCTCAGTGCCCTCATTTCCAGAGGAGCTCATGTGGGAGGTGGACCAGGGACAGTCTGATGTGAGTCAGCACCATCTTAATCAGAGCAGGGATTCCTTCTACCTGCAATGTGATCAGTGCAGTGCTTTGAGTGCACATGCACGAAGTTTTGTAATGCCAGTCCTAGGCAAAAACCCTGAGAGAGAAAGAGGCATCCATGGTATTACTCTGTGCCTCCTGTCACTTCTTTTTGTTTGATGGAAATGTAGTAGTCATCACTGCACCCTAAAAGCTACCTGTAATTCTCTTCAAGGAACAAAGGGAGTGAAAATGCACCTGCAGCTGTGAGTGTCTCTGTGCATATCACATGGCTTGGAGGGCCAAAAATATTTTCCTTAGAGGCCCTTGGTATACCATCTATTCCTGCATCAGCTGGGAGTTCACAAAACTTTTAACCTGCCTGAAGTATTTTATGAGTGTATAAAATGCTCAGTGAAGTGCCGATGGTCTCTCTTTCATGCATGATCACCTGCAGAAAAAAAACAAGAGCCGCAAATGTAATTTTTTATTTTCACTGGAACAAGGAATTATAATTACAGAGCACAGCATCCTTGATTCTTGAAATAAAAGCAAAGTGTCCTGATAAGAAAGCAGTTTGATATTAAAGTGAAAACAGTCATAGTTAAAAATCACTGGCATCTCAAACTGTCTTAATGCAGTACACATTTAGAAGATTTTTCTGTGCCACCATGGTTGTAAATTCTTCATTCTTAACTGTTCTGATATCTGCAAAATTATTTCCAGTAGAATAATGTGTTTGTTTCTTTCCTCCCCCTCCTCAGTTAGAAATACATTCTCCTTGTCTTTACCTTAGTAACTTATATTGGTGAAAGAATTTTCTTCGGGGTTGAACTACACATTTGTAATGCATTTGTTTCTGCTGTTTTGACAGGAGGAAAAGGATTCATGTTTACAGTTTCTGATATTCAGACTGGAGTGGTTTACTACCATCACGATGACAGTGATTCCACAAAGGATTTTGTGGTGTTCAGGATTTTTGATGGTCTGCATAGTATTCGCCATAAGTTTCCAATCAATATCCTCCCTAAAGATGACAGCCCTCCATTTCTTATCAGCAATGTGGCAATTGAAGCACAGGAGGGACAGACGATCCTGATCCAAGTCTCCATGCTTCAAGCTTCTGACATGGATTCCAGTGATGACTACATAGTATTCAATATTACCAAGCCACCACAAGCTGGAGAAATAATGAAGAAACCAGGGCCAAACTTAATAGGTAATGAAACACATCCACAATAGCACAATTTTCTTTTTCCTCTCATTTTTTTTAACTGTATTAAACATGACAACTAAACTTAACTTCAGCTCAGGGTGAATAATGGAAACTTTAGACTTTTGTTATTACGTGTGCAAATTCTCACTTTTCTTTAATGTTGGTCTATGTTTGCACCAGGCAAGTTATAACAGAACACAACTTAGCACATAAGTTTTCCATTTATTTCTCCAATTTGTTTTTTTTTTTTTTTTCCCCTCAAGAGGAACTGAGCTAGTCAGGAGATATTTTATCTACAAGGCTCAAAGCCAGTAGATGAACTGAGCTCAGAGTTCCTGTGTTAGACTGTGGAGTCTGGCTGTAATGCAGATTCTTTTATCCTCTACATAGAGGTGTTAGCCAGTTGCTGTGTTGCTGCATTTTTTTGAATGGTTACTGAGTGATATGGAAATGAAGGTAATGATCTGCAGGAAACATGAAAGACAATGAGAAAATGTTTCAAAGATCTTGCCTTAGCTGGAGTGAGAAAGGAGGCATGATGCCTCACTATTTACTATTTACTTGCACTGGTAATTGATAGTATTTATGTAGGATTAAAGTAATGCACAATTCAATAGAAGATATATTCTTTCACTAAACAGGGTATCCTGTCAGCAGTTTTCTTCAGAGGGATCTGTTTAATGGAATAATTTACTATCATCATTTGGGAGGAGAAGTATTTGAAGATTCTATTGAGTTTGTGCTGTGTGATAGCCATGACCCTCCCAATCTCTCAAAGCCACAGGTACGACATTGAAGCATCTCTGGGAGGGAACTTTCAACTTCTGCAAGACTTTCAAATAAAACTGGGATAGATCTCTCCTATTTGCCATCAACCATACTTCTTGGCTTACTTGTTTTTCATGGGGTAATGCTCTTTGTCTGTTATCAGTGAATTTCTCCCAAACCATAACATTAAATGCTGTAAATATTAGATTCAGAGCTGATACAAACAAACCAAACAGACCTCCTGAAGCCAACAGTGAAAGGACTGTTCAACCCAGGAGTTGAACATCCAGCATTGCTTGTGGAAAAAAAGGAATACTGCTGAGAGTTTTGAGATTTGAGCATCGTGTATCTCGTATTCCAGTGATATAGTTATTTCTGTATGCAAGTGTGTAAACTATTGCTTCAACACTTTCTCATCAAGGGAATGGTTGTTGATTTTGCCATCTTCTCATTTTAGGTGATGATGGTGCACATTTTACCTGTGGATGATCAGCTACCCAGAGAAGTTCCAGGAGTGACCCGCCACCTGGTTGTTAAGGAGACTGAGATTGCTTACCTAACTAAGAAACATCTCCACTTTATAGATGTGGAAGAGCACGATAGGGAACTCACGTACACCATAACCTCTTCCCCATTTTTCTCTTGTGTCAATGGGTAGGTGTGGCCTGCTGTATCTTCGAGGTGGGATCGAGCAAAGAGTAAGAATAGCAGTTTCAGTGGAGACAGAGTGCCTGTATTTCAGGATTTCCATCTGTTTGCTTAAAGAGCAGGTGATAATAGCTGAGTGCACATCTCTTGTTAATATTTAAGGCTAAGTTACAGCTAAAAACAGCAGAATAGTACAGTTGAATTGTTTAGCAAGAAATGCACCTGAAGTCTCTACCTCAGATTTGCATTTTACGCTGAGCAGTTGGATTCTACATTTCCTTGGATACAGTTCACAGAAGCTTTTGTAATTAATAGATTTGTGTTGACCTGGAGCTACTGAGACTGAGAACATGAGGTGCTACAGCTATTTCTAGGCAGTGTGCTACTGCCATGGTGTTGTGAGGTCCTGGACCAGGAACCTGTGTATCAGAATGGCAGGCAGGATAGGCTGCAGGGGACAACAAGGGCATGTGGTAAATTGCTGTAAGAGCAATTTACATGTTGCTGAAGCTGTTTCACTGTTCGGTAAAACATATTTTTGCAGTTGGTTGCATTGACAACTATGTGCTAAACTTTAAAACTTAGAAAACTTTAAACCACTATATGGTTTATGCTGCAGATCAGCATCTGCAATTCTAACCTCAAGCCACAAAGAATCATTAAGTAGCAGAGGGGGAATGGTGTTTAGACAGCTTCTTCTCCAGCTGATGAGGCACAGGCACTGCTGTTGTCTCCACTGCAAAGATGGCTTGGTCAAACTTCTTGACTGGAGAAGTTTGTAAGACGAAAGAGAAACAGAATAATTTCATTTTTTTTACATACTGATAGTTGCAGGCATGTAAGCATTAAGAGTGTGATTGGCTAGCATTGCAGGTGGTGTAAATAGGCCCAGCTGCACCGAAGCCGATAGCTGAGATGTGCAGAGACACATCAGCAGAAATCCCAGTGCTTGCTTTTAAGATATGCAGTAATTTCTTTCACAGTGCTGAAAGACTCACTTGTGGTGAGAGTTCTGTCATAAACTTTGAAGAATAGTAGGGATAGAAGAAAGAAAAAGTTTTTCCTTTCAGTGAAGTTGGGAATGGGAAGTTAATTTGAAACACAAGACCAAACTTCCTGACTGCTGTTTTTCCTGTTCTTTAGTATTGCTAACATGCATGTTTTTGTATAGCCACTCCGATGCTGGGAAGCTGTTTATGGTGGACACCATACCCAAACTGGTCAAGGATCCTGCTGCTCTTGCTCTGAGATCATTTACTCAGGTTTGTTGTTTTACATGGTAGTATAAATGGTGCCAAACACTCTTAAGAACAGTCAGACACGTAGCTTTTTCCTGACAAGAAAACAAGAGGTGAAAAGTGAATTGCAGTACTACTACATGAACATTGCTTTAGAAGAGCTAATTAAATTCTTGCTAATTCAATTCCAATTTTTAAAACAAATTTTCATCATGCTTCATATCTGCAAATGTAGCTCTCCATCTGAAAGCTTCAGGGGTTGCAGTTGCTTAGAGTGGGCTGAATTTGGCTTCTTTATAATGCTGAGATGAAAAAAAAGTGCACAAAATACAGAAATGGAGCCCTGACAGTTCTCTGTTTCTCCTTGGTGTCTCCACTGGTAGTTGTGGAACAGGCCAGAACAGACCTATGTTCGCTTTTACAGGATTTTGTTCTGTAGTTTGACAGATATCTTTTTTTAGAATATTGTTAATGTGTCCTGTTCTGTATCATGAAGAATGGTTAAGGCTGTGTAGTGGTGACCACTGTAATACTGTACTGGTGAGAGCTCTGAGTCTACCTGGTCTGAATCTCTGGCCTACTATGTGTGTCTGAATGGAAGATTTTGGTGACTATTTTAGTCTCTTTCATTGGCCTGTCTGTGTGGGCACCCTACCTCGGTGGGCAGAATGTCACAAACTGTCAGTAGATAAAGAGTGTAAGGAGTTTATGGAATAAATTTAGAAAGTTCATGTAACATCTAAAGAGGGGATGAAAAAGTTTTTTAATGTCCTGGCTAATGGCTACACCCATCTTCTCCTCTTATGTGAATGCCTCTTCACTTTTTACAGCATGCTGTGAACTATATGAAAGTTGCTTACATGCCCCCACTGCAGGACATTGGGCCCAATCCTCAACAAGTCCAGTTTGTATTTTCTGTCAGCAATCAGCATGGTGGCACTTTGTATGGAATCTGCTTCAATATTACTATTCTTCCTGTGGACAACCAAGCCCCAGAGGTAGGACGATGGAGAGGTGAAGGGTGAAGAGTTTGGAAATGGCTTGGGGTAGAAACAGAAATGTAAGGAAGTTTCCTGACTGGACTGACTTAAAAGAATAATCTTCCATGGGAAAGGGTTTCTGTGTCTGGCATGTTGGCTTCAGTGGGGCAGAGGAGGAAGGCAAAGTTTGGTAAGAATGCAACGTGATTTTTTGCAGCACGTAAGCTAACAGTTGCAATCACAAGTCCTAAATCCCTCCTTATTTGCTTATGGGTTTCTGAATGAGATCAGATCAGGGATGTGTGTATCAGGACATATTGTTTGCAAATTCCTTATGTTTTTCCAGCACAGCAGAAAAGAGTGCAGCCTTTGCCATTTTGACTTTCAAGGTGTCACATGAACTAGTACTACAGAAAATTGAAGTGCAGATGGAAACATCAATTCAGCATTCTCCTCCATGCAGGTTTTTACAAGCCACTTGAGAGTGGAAGAGGGTGGCCTGAGCACTGTCACAGAGGGACACATTCTCGTCTCTGACGTGGACACAAAACAGGAACATCTCTTCCTCCTTCTGCAGCGACAGCCTCAGCATGGGGCAGTGGAGTTGAATGGCGTTCCTATGAAGGAGGGTGACAAGCTTTCCTGCCGGGACCTGCGTACCCTAGCAGTCAGGTTAGAAGAGTGACTGCTTTTCTTCTTGTGACAGCTGAGTGTCCTGTCTAGATGAACAAGATCCCTGTGGAGAGGCAGAGCAAGGTGTGGAGGCTACAGCACTGCATTGCTCAGATAGTGTAGCTCCAAGCCAAAACTTCTTGTTGAACCTGATGACCACAACGGTCACTGTGGTGTCTGAGCAAAAGTGTTGCCAGTAAATGGAGCTGCCATAGCCATATGTAAGTAGGTGTCTCTATAAAGTACTGCCCTGTGCAGGTGAGGAGGCAATTCTATGTTCAGCCATATAGCTCTTGTGAAGAGGGCAATGTTTACAAGCTTCTTCTTTTATGGAAGTTATGTGTTTATCAGACTTACAAAAAGGCTTGTTTTGACACTGATTAATCTGAAGATGCAAATATTGCTGCTGTATTTGTGGTGAGAACAGGATGCTGGCTTCCTACATACATGCAGAATTACAGCTTCTTGACTTTATTTCATTCTGTTAGGCAAAGAAGGCTATCCTACAATGGCTGCTCCTAAAGTATTGCCTCCTGTTGTATCGTGTTGTCATCAGGGATGGATATTGGTGGTATGGCAGCGGAGGTAGAAGCTTCCCACCAATAGACCCTTATACTTTGTTGCCGTGTGACACATGGCAGCAGAGGGGCAGTCTGACATAAGGGTGTCTGAGATGGAAGTTTATATGAGACAATGGTGTGGAACTGAATTCCTCCATGTAGAAAAAATGGCACTCTGACATTTGTTGACTGTTGCTGAATGTTTATGGAGACTAAACAGAAGATCTGAACACAGTGAGGCTGTAGGTGGTATAGTATGCAGGTTCTTTTTATTGCTGGTGAAAATACACCATGACTATGTTGAAAAATACTGTTTGAGTAGTTGAGAATTTCCTCTATCCAACAGTGTTAATTGTGCTCTTTGTATCTGATGTAGTTTTCATGGAAATAAATAGGCATTACTTCACTGGAAACTACATACTGCAGAGAGAAAGCCTCTTTAATAGATAGCTCAAAAACAGCCATACTGCAGATGACAAAGGTTCAGTGAAAACTTTTCCTAGCTGATAACTGTCTTGTCTTGGGAGTATTCTTCATGCCAGGTATCTCACAAGTTCCTTGAATCCACTGTGATTTAGGACTCCAAGTCTTAGATAGGCACCCTTGCACAGGGATTGGCTTTCTGGTTTGTAGAGATCCACGCTATCTGGCATGACCAGATACCACAGCTTCTTTGTCTGTGTGAAATTATTTTAGCTCTTTTTTTTTTTTCCAGTTATCGGCATGATGGTTCTGAGACCCTTACAGACGAAGTCGTTTTTGCAGCCACAGATGGCATCCACTTCTTAGAGTTCACCCTTCAGGTCAAGGTCAGTGTGTTGCAGACTTCTGAGAGCATTTGTCTATGTAAAACACTGCGAAGTTTACCTTCTGAAAGTCTTTAGACCTTGGAAGCTGAGAGATAATGGGTTTGTTAGGCTTCCTTTTTCACACCATCCTTCAGGTTACTGTGCCAAATGTAAAAGCCAGTTTTTCTCAGACTGTTTGAAGGGCATTTGTGTTTGCTTTAACTTGAGCTCTTCTGCCTGGAATTATTCTCTCTGTAATTAAACGAAGGAGGAAGTTTTCATTCTCCAACTATAAATATCACTGCCAAAATTGTGCAGTCAAGCACAAAAAATACAGTGGATTTTCAGCTTTCTCACTGAGAAACTGAAGACAGAAGCAAGTTAAGTGTACCATTTCCTCCACAGAGTCTGCTTAGTTTGGTTTACCTTTGTTCTTGGATTTTAACCTTGGCCCTAATTCAGTTGTTTCAATGCAATTCACAGAGTGAACTGAGTATTCTGACCCTAACACTTTGTTGCTGGTTTGAACCGGAAAGCAAAACATTTAAAACAGCAGGTTTTCATTGGAATGACAATAAAAGATGTTAAATTCTCTTTCTGATTAGGTGTTGCCCATGAATGATGAGCCACCTGTTATGCGAACAGGGCTTATCAATGTGGTACGCTGCCTGGAGGGTGAAGAAGTGGTCCTCTCCTCAGAGTACATATATGCCACAGATGCAGACAGTGATGACATGAAGCTGGTCTTTGTGCTGGTTCGCCAGCCCTCCCAGGGGGTGCTGAGAAAAGCTGGAATTGTTGTGGAGCGTTTCTCCCAGGCTGATGTCGTCTCTGGCTTAGTCACCTATAAGCACACTGGTAAGGGAGACTGGGAGGTGCTCAGACAGTTTTGGTGGAAAATCTTCACCTAAATCCACAAATTCTTTGCAGTAGGAGCTGCTGAGAAACCACATGTGTTGTGATTGGAGAAAAAACTACGCTGGTTTTGAAACAGGTCTTACGGTGTAAAACTACCAACTGCTTCAATGTCATTTCTAAATTCCTTTTTGAACTGAAAATTATGGTAGATCAAACACATGAAATCATAATAATCCTGGAAAATATCTTTCACTGCTGCAGATACAATATGATTTTTTTTCCCCAGGAAGATTATTGATAAAACAGGAACTAAATGGAGTATTTTTATTTGTTTCATGACATTAAAGAAATCTTTGACTTTCTTCCATAATCGTGCATAGCTCAAGTAATGCAATGTTTGATATGAGGATGCAGTATTTTAATAGAAAACTGCTGACAACCTGAGGTGCTAACTGGTCGACTTGCCAGTCAGCAGAGGTACTCATTTTTGGAGAGATTACAGTCCATCTTTGCCTCACGGTAATTTGAAGAATTGTTTCAGATTCTTCAAGGAAATGGCAATTCTAAAAATACATCATTTTGTGGTTTTGTCTTTAAAATCCCCAAATATGTTTTGTAAAATTACTCATAGAAATCAATGGCTGGTTAACTCCCTTTCCTGCTTAATTTGGTTCTTTCATTAGCACGAAAGGGATTCTCTTTTCTTCACCCCTGATAACAGCTTTAATCTTTTTTTTTTTTTTTTTTTTTTTTCCTCCAAAGGCTCTGGTTTTCTGTGTAATTAGTCTGTAATTTTGTGCTAGCATGGGGAATATATGTGATATTTTCAGGCTTGGCACTGTCTAAAATGAACAGCTGGTATTTGAGAAGAGAATGAAGTACTTGATTATGGCTACTCATAACAAACTTTTCTTCAATATCATTAAGATACTGGGAATGCTGTTTTAATGGCAGTGCTTCGCAGGGGCAACAAGGGGCAGAATCTGACTTTCATAAGCACAATTGCCTGTATTTCATGTTCCTTAACTTTTACATGGTAAATGTGCCACCAGTACTTATTGTAAATGGGGCAGGGAGTCACTGCCCTTCATAGTCAATGTATCAGCCTAAGAACTGGGCTGAACTCACCCTTGGGTACTTCTTGCAAGGACTGTCAGCTTCCTATCATTTTACCATAATTTTTTTTTGAAGTCATTTTGGTCTCTCTTCTGCCTGCAGACTCTCCTAGCAGGATACAAGGCTCTTCTTCATGAAGTTTCAGTTCCTACAGTAAGACATTTATTCTGAAATGTAACTTTTTTTTTTTTTTTTTCCCAGGTGGGGAGATTGGCTTGAATCTTTCCTTTGAGATCTTAACTTTTGTTGTTTCTGATGATGAAGCTGGCCCAAATGTGAAAGACTGCTGTTATGATAGACCTCTTCCTCCTCCAGTTCCTCTTCACCGTCCCCTCCCAGTGTATAACCTTAACATCACTGTACTTCCAGTGGACAACCAACCTCCATCTATTGCAACTGGTGAAAGTTTCCTCTCACTACAGCATATTATTATAACTGTACTATGCAGTACTGATAGAGTCAGCTGAGATCAGCATGTAAAAGTTTTGAATCAGAATTTCCATTTTTTTTGCTTTTGCTAGTGCAGTATAACCGCCAAATTCAGTTGCAAGTACAAATGTCAGTGATGACTTGTGGCTCTTCAGCTGCATGCTTAAACCATGTGGCTGGAGATTAGAGTGCTTGCATCTGCTCCTATCCATCTATATACATGTATTGTTGCACACATAAGCTATGTCTGAGTAAAACTGAGCAACATCTCATCCTTGAACTTAGGTTCAGGCAATGTTAGGTTTATACAGTGCCAAAATATAACTCTACATCAATCTTTGCATGTTAAAAACACAATGAAGTAATAGTTTGAATAAATATTTAAATATCAAGGGACAAAATATTTTATTTCCTATATTCTGTTGATGAATAAAGGCAATCCTAGACTATGTCTGTAACTGACCAAACTAATAATGAAGCCACATTTTCACCAGTACTTTTCAGAATCAATAACACTCAGATGAAAAAGAAATAGTAGTGGTAATGTACATTTAGCCCAACAACAGGACAGAAAGTGAAATTTCCATTTAATCACAGGTTTTGGACAAGAATACTTGTTAAAGTTCTGTATATGTTTGTCATTTTCAATGTCATTTGTTTGTAGACAACATGTATATGTTCTGTATTCCAGAGAATATTTAAGCATATGTATGAGTAGCTCTGTAATTTACAGGCTATCACCTAAGCAATGTTCTGGAAATGAAGCATTGTCCCAGTAGGGAAATTAAGCAGTGGTGCATGAGAAATTGTTCATTATGTGCAATTCGTAACAGCTATCATGTAATTAATGCTCTGACAAACAGAGGTAACAACTGATTTTGAACAGCACATAAACTGTACTTAATAACTTACCAGTAAAATCAATTTGCAATACCCTTCCCCTCTGCTTTGTGATGGGGAACGTTGACAGTGTAAGCAAAAATCTCAAAAGCAAACCAAATTCAGTAACAGATAATTTATTATCTTTTCTTCCTTATTTATTATTTCTGTTCTCATTAACACATACAACAGTAAGTGGGCTAAATATGCAGTAATGCTTCTTGTTTGTTTTTGTGCAGGTGCAAGGTTTGTCGTGGAGGAGGGCTCCTCAACAGCCCTTACTTCTAACCATTTGTATGCCACCGACCCTGACACCACTGCAGATGACTTAGAGTTTGTCTTGGTTTCTCCTCCTCAGTTTGGTTATATTGAAAATATACTGCCTTCTCCTGGGTTTGAGAAGAGTAACGTTGGTATAAGTATAGGTAAGTGTATGCAATATACAGTAATAAAGCAGAGGAAGCACAGAGTGCTCATAGAGGGCAATACAATGGACTGTGGAAAGGTAGATGCAGGTGTGAGCATTAATATGGTCTTATTGATGAAAGCAGCTGCTGGCAAATTAAGAGCAGTGGGACTGTGCAGGAGGACTTCAAAGAGAGTCTGCAGTTCTGCAAATGTGAAGGAGAGGTACTTGGAGTAAACAAGGCAATTCTTTTATGCATCCCAGCTGCAATCTATTAGAGGTAGCAATATGAAACATTAATCTGCTTTCTCTGCCTCCCCCTTCACTCTCTCAAGCAAGCTTCTCCCAGCCTCTCTTCACTTCTGTCAATTAAGTGCTGTAGCTGAGAATTTGAAAAACCTGGATCCTGTGTTTATCTCCAAGGCAAAGTTTCAGAAGTGATTTGGTTATTGAAGGACATCGTTTCAGAATTGTTTACGCTGTGTCAGACCAGTGGGCAGGAAAACAATCATGCTAACTCAAAATTTCTAAAATTTCTAGCTTCGTTTCAGTTGAAGCACCTGAAAACTCTGAATATAAACTATGTACAAGCCAGGCACATGCGAATGGAGCCAAGAGCAGACCTCTTTGTACTTTATGTCACCGATGGCCTGCATCGTTCGACAGAGATTCCATTTTTTGTGCTGATCAACCCAACCAATGATGAAGTCCCAGAATTCATAGCAAGAAACATTACTGTAAGGAAAAAAGTAAAATGCTTGCCATAGAATTACTTTATACCAGAAAATACTTTCTAATTTAAATCAAAACATTTTTTGAACACATATTTCTCTATATCTTTCCTTTCCTTTGCATGATTCAGCCTGTTTTAGTAAACAGTTCAGATAAATCCCATTAAATCTGTACAACACTCTGGACGAGCTTTGGTGAGACTGGAGCTGTGCACAATTCTGTTTGGTAACCTGTAGTGAAGTAAGTGAGGGCTTAAAGAAATAAGTTATCTAGAATGCAGAAGGATCTTTATACTTCTGTTTTCACTAGTGTCTTTCATAACTTTTGCAGAGTAATTTTTGTACCTGGTAGTCGATCCCCTCTCTGTAGACTGTGGTTTTAATATGCATAATAACTGTGTGACAAGCAAGCCACTGAGGAAGGGACAGAGGAAACAGACTCCTAAACAAAAATTGCCTACTTAGGAAACCATGCTAAAATATTTTAAGTTCTTTTTATGTAAAAGAGTATGACATTTTTTTATTTTATGTTCAGGTTCAAGAAGGTATGATGAAAGAGCTGGATCTCTCTGTTATCAATGCTGTTGATCTGGATGTGCCTCAAGACCACTTGGTATTTGATGTTGTGCAGCATCCTTCACATGGATTCCTCATTAATGGAGTTCATGGCAATGATATTCTACTGTACAAAGAGCTAATTCACCACCAGAGCCGTGAGTTGCTTGTTCATGACTTTTCTATGGAGCTACTGAAGAATGGTAAGTGCAATGTTCTTCTGACACTGGTCTTTCATTCCTTTAGTAATTTGTAACAGACAAGGAGGCACAGTAAGAAATCTGCATCAGTAGTTTATTCATTTGCCTTAGGGGTACTTTCAAGAGAAAGTTTAAGAATAGAAATAAACCTATCTAATGCTATCTAATGATTTGAGGAGCTGTAAATAAATTCACCCTGAGAGGCCTACATGTCAGAAAGGGTAGTAGTATGTCTAGAGAGTCCATCTGCCCTTAAAAAAACAAAGAGAGTATTAAAACATACCAACAAGACATTTCAGAATGTTTCACAACACCTAAAATAGAGACAAAGAAACTATTTAAAAACATATTAGGTGATTATGAGAAATCTTGGGGTTAGATATTGCTGTAAATGAGAAGAGTATAAAATGGACCAATAGCTTACCATTATCAGTTATCCTACTTTGAAGTAGCAAACATCTTTCAAGAACAGGTGATTAAATTTGTATTTAACACTTAAGACTATGGTAGATTCTTCCATACTGAGACCACTGTGTGGAAATTGTATCTATCGGTATCAAGAAGGACATAAATTTAATTCAGCCTCACAAAATGTAGTTCAGTCCACAAATCCTGAGGAAAAGACTTTTTCCACCCATCAAGAAATATCCTTCAAAAATATGTAAGCAACAAAAATTACTAAGACTTCTCAAGTTTTATTTTCTACTTTCTTCCAACTACAGGGCTTTTTAATCATTTCCATAATGGAGAACCAGTTATATTCAGGTCAGCCATAGCCACAACTGCAGCTTTCTTTTCCAAGAATTTAAATCTTCCTGAAGATTATGTGAGATACAGAGAAGTGTTAACTTATGACCCTACTCTTTCTACGTTTCCTGTTAAAATGAGTTGGAGTGAGGGGAGCAGACTAACAGAGACCATTTTATGAAGGATACTGCTCCTTCAGGTTGATAGGCTTAGTGTCTTTGAATCACTAGTATATTATAAGATTAATAAACAGAAGCAGCCCACCAAACTCATCTTTTGGTGTTGAACAATACTTACTGTGACCAGGAAGTGTATAGAGGGGAGATGCAAGAGGAGTGATGGAAGCAGAGCAAAACAGTAAAAAATATTTTGCAGGAGACAGATTTATTTGCTTTATCTCTCTCTCTCTCTTTCCTAATTTTTTTTCCCCGATGTGTAGGTATGAAACTGATGTACATGCATGACGATTCAGAAAACCTCAATGACAGCTTTAAAATCCAGCTATCAGATGGGAAACATAAAGTCCTCAGAACCATTTCAGTAAAGGTCATCCCAGTTAATGATGAGAAACCAGTGCTGAGCAAGTAAGCCACATGTTCCTGTTTCTGACAGGAAAAAAATCAGACAAAATGATCCAAAAATGATCAAAACAGCTAATCAGTGACTGATAGGGATAGGAAACCATAATTAGTCACAGCCTAATGCCAACACAGATGTTTCCATGTGGGTCATTCACTATTAGTCTGTTTTGTAAAAGCATTTTTAGAGAAAGAAGGACATACTGAATGTTGCTATATATTGAGAAAATAGGGTTGGTATTTGCATTTAGAGAGAAAATGTTAAAAAACATGGACAACAAATTTGTTTTATCTTTCACAACCAACCTCAAAATTGGACCAGGGAGCCCCAGTACTTACACATGTCCACTATGTTAGCCATCCCAGATGCTTTGCTTTCCTCTTCCCTAGGGAAATTGCCTGTATCAAACACCCCTCTGGAAGCAGCTCTGGATTTTGGCATGAGAGAGACTACAAAGTTGATATCTTCATGCCTCACTGGGGAAAGTCTCTCAGTTTGATGATTATCTTATTTTCTACTAAAAATACTCTATTTCTCAGCCATAATTCAACTTCTGAAGAGGTATACATTAACTTCCTTTACTGTCCAAAACTAGAATTCATAAATGAATTAGATCTGGTCAGAAATCTCCTGGCAGACATTTTTTAGATAAACAGCTGGCTGTGAGTGATTTGAACCTCCTGGACATTACAGCAGGGAACTTGTCCCTTGGGATCCTCATTTTTCAGCCACCGAGTATTGTCAGGGGCTCCATCCCCCTGGCTGCTTTCCATCCTTAGGCAGGCAGATGGAGAGCTGGGGGCCTGAAAGCTTTGGGGATATGGCTCCAAAGCCTACATTTTAGAAATGACTCACAGCCTGTCAAGCAGGCTGCCATTAAAATAGGAATTCTGATCCCTCAGGATGTTTAGCTACAGAATAGCATACTTTTGGCTTATCTTCAAACCAGACCTACATTTACTATTCTAGAGAATTCTGAATGTTTTGTTTACAATGTAGATCTTCCTTCAATAACAAATGTTAGTTTTCTAGTCAGGATTATCAAGGGGCACATAGGGATAACAAGGGGGAAAGTCAATTTTGAATTAGAATAGAGGATATAGTTTATGTAGTCATATCAGATTCTGATAATCAATGATTAAATGCCATGCTAGTTTGTCCTTTGCTTGTTAAAGGTTAGTTTGTTGTTTTTCATCATTTTTCTCTGAAGAAATATGATAGAGAGCAGGAAGCTGAGGTTTTATCTTTGCCCAGCTGGATCCAGAAACCATTGCTTCTTTGGCTGGGAATGCTAATTTGCCACTTCTGTTGTGAACAGTAGCATACACTGAGCCATTTTCTTGCCAAACAGCTTTTTCATTGTATGCTCTTAATGCTTCTTACCTGTTAGACTTCCACTGTGATGCTTCTTAGCTGTTAACTCTTCCACTGTGATATGGTATAATGCCAGCAGTTACGTAATAGTACTCTAACATGTCCAACTTGACAAAGAAGTAGTTTAACCATCAACTGTCCATCTTTGCTGTGGGGTAGGAGCTCCCTTATGCTGTCACTGCAGTGTGTTACAGGTGGACATATGAGAATACCCTTTGATCTAATTGTACCTTTTTGCCCCAAGGAGTTTCAGTTCTCATCTCCATTAGCTGTGGTCAACACACTGAAGAATGGCTGGCAAATTGTCCCTATCTACAGTGACTGCCAAAAACTCAATCTGTCACTACTTGGATTGCATCCTTTAGCAAGGAGTGCCCTTGGGGAATGTAAGGCCCTCATGCATTCCCCTTGAAAGTTTAATCTCAAGATCAGATATGTGGGTGCTATAAAGACTTAACTGACTAACTGCTATGCAGAAAAATGCGTTGGAATTAGAATACATTTGGAGAACGTAACTAAATGTGTTTATCTTCTATCATTGTTTGTTTGAGCTTTAACTCCCTAGCTTACACAGTGTCTGGGTCAGATACCTGGTCTTTCAGTTTGCAAAGCCCCGGTGTGATTATCAGTGACATAAGTAAAACTTGGAGTTGCCTGACCTGTCATAATATGACTTGATGTGCCTTGTTACATGCTCCCATTCTGGTTGCTTCTCATTTTGCCAGACATGAACTCTCTATGCCTCATACTCAGTTTGAATATGGAAACATTATGAAAAAAGCTCATTTTTTTCCAAGGACAGTAATTATATTTTCAGATATCAATAAATAATTTTTAGACCTTGTTTGGAAATCTTAGTTGTTACTCTGTCTTGAAGCAAGCCCTTCATATGTAGCAAATGAAATGGCTGTTCCAGGGAGAATGTCTTTGGCAATTTTTGTGAAAATCCACCAGTATTTGGCCTTTGCAATAACATGGCTTGCACCTGCTCAGTTGAGTCTGGTAGAGCCTATCTGCCAAAATACATAAGGAATCTGTCCTTTTCGAACCTGCTCTGTGCCCTCTGTGCAGATTACCTTGAGCAGGTTCCATCCCTGGGGTGTCTGAATATGCTGAGTCCCCTACAAGCTCTATGAAATTTTTCTGTAGAATTATAATGTGATTTGGATGCTACATTACAAAAATATAAGGTATCTAACAGAAAAAATAGTAAAGCAGTATATGCAAAGGCAAAATGAAGGATAGTTGCTAGCTGAAAACTGAAACAGAAGAGACACAGTCAATTTTGCTGAAGCGATCATCTGGACTTATTTTAAACCATGTGGGATTTTCCCTAGAGCTCTCCTAAATTTTGCTTTGGCTAATGATGACCATTTCTTCTGGATCAAGAACACAGAAAAATTCTGCAATGAGGAGCATAGAAAAGTCACTTAGGGCTTTGTTGGGCAGAGTCTATTAAAGATAAAAAAATAGCATTCAACTGAAAAAGAATCTTTGATTTAAGTAACAATGGAGCTAATATTCTATGGTCTGTAGTAGCAGTAGCATGTTAACACAGCCTCTTTGGTTATCTTCCTGTCACTGTGAGAAGGTAAATGGAATAGGACCTGGGGGAAAAGACAGATGTGGTAAATTCCAGAATATTGTAGGTAGCTGCTTTGTTGTTTTTCACCACTGCTAGAAGTAGCTGGTCTATCCTGTTTGGTTCTCTTCTCTATTGAACTGGAGTAGGGACCCTCATTCCATTCTTTCTTCAGTTATTTCTGTCAGCATGTGGCTAATCTGTATTCCCAGAAGAGAAATTATATGTTGCAAAACTTGTATTTCTTTTGTTATGTCATATATAACTTCTAATTTTTGCAGGAAGGATAATATAGAGGTGTGTATGGGTGAAACTCGAATTATTTCTAGTGCTGTTCTGTCAGCTGAAGATAAAGATACCCCTAGAGAGAGAATTTACTACTTATTTGAAAGACTTCCAGAAAATGGCCAGCTTCAAATCAAGGTTAGTCTTTGTACTTCAGTATAAAGTAGGCATGCAAGCAACTCTGTCTTGTTAAGACACAGTGAAGCTTGTCTTCCTATTCTCCAAATCTCTTTCATGTTTTAAAGTAGACTGTTATGGCTAGTTCAACAGTAATTTAAACTAAACAATGCTTTCTCAGAGAATTTTACACTTAAGGCCAGTATCCTCAACAAGAGCAGAGGGAAGATGAAAACTGTAGCAGATCGTTTGAGGTGACAATGAAGAGCATGCTGTAAGAGTCAGCTCAGAGTGATCGAAAGCAAATGACAAAGCAGGGGGCAAAAATTCCTAGGTCAGTAAACGTGACAAGTAAGACAGTACTTCAGAGTTCAGAAAAAATGCAGGAGATATGGCTGAAAGAGGAAGAAATAAATAACGATTTAGAAAAAAAATATGGAGAGAAAGAAGGAAAAAAGGAATAAAATAGAAAATATATAGCAAGTATAGATCGACGTAACATAAGCCACTGTAACAAAAAGAAAAAAAAACACCTCCTTTTAAACGTGTGCATATAATAGAAAATAATTGATTTGCAAGATCTGTGAATAATTGTGGATCTCTGCAAGAATCTGTAGACCCCATGAAAATTTTGACTTATAACAGACTCATATACTAGGACAAAAGGCTGACAGTTTGAATATAGAAGGTACCTGGGCGTACTTGAGCGCTGTGTGCTTGATGTCATAGAAGCATAGAATGGCTTAGGTTGGAAGGGATCCTAGGGATCATCTAGTTTCAACCCCTTGCTGCAGGCAAAGTTTCCACCCACTAGATCAGGTTGCCCAAGTTCTCATCCAGTCAGGCCTTGAACACCTTTAGGGATGGGGCATCCTCAGCTTCTCCACACAGTCTTTTCCAGTGCCTCACTTTCCTCTGAATAAAGAATTTCTTCCTAACATCTAACCTAAATCTGGCCACTTTTAGTTTAAACCATTCCCCCTTGTCCTATCCTATCAGAGTGTATAGTCTGGCTCTCTCCTGTTTATAAATCTCCTTTAAGAAATGGAAGGCCTCAGTGAGGTCTTCCCTGAGCTTTCTCTAGGCTGAACAAGCCCAGCCCTTTTAGTCTTTCTTTATCATCTCTCTGATCATCTTTGGGTCCTCTGTTGGACTCACTCCAACTCCATGTTTTTCTTGTGTTGGGGGCCCTAGCACAAGAAGGCTCAGTAGTCCAGATGAGCTCTCATGAGGGCAGAGCAAAGGGAAAATAATCACCTTCCTCACCCTGCTTACTTCTCCTCTTTTTATGCAGCCCAGGGAATAGTTGGCCTTCTGGGTTGCAAGTACATACTGCTGGTTCATGTCAAGCTTTTTGTTTACCAAAAGCCCAAGTCCTCCACAGGGCTGCTGTCAATGAGTTCTCCTAGTCTGTGACACATATTGGGGATTACTCTGATCCAAGGACAGTACCTTCCACTTGGCTTTGCTGAACATCGTCAGGTTCACATTTGCCCACTTCTCAAGCTTGTCCAGACTTATTTGGATGCCATCATTTTCTTCAATTGTATCAACTGCACCACCCAGCTTGTTGTTATTTGCAAACTTGCTGAGGGTGCACTTGATTCCACCGTCTATGTGGGATGGGGGAGAAAATTGAAAACAAACAAACAAACAAAAAATAAGGTAGAACTCATCAGTTGAGATTAAAAACTATTTACTAAGACAGGAAAGGAAGAGGAAAAATTGATAGCAATGATAATTGTGTGTGTATATATATAAAAGTACATGTTCTGATACTTCCCTGAGCACAAGTGATACTCAAGAAATGACTCATCAGCTGTCAACCAATCCCCATCTAGTTCCCAAGCAGCGGATTCCCACCTGGCCAACTCCACACTATTTTTCATGATATGGTTTGGGAGAGAAATAGGAGCAGCTTTGTCTAATTAAGAAATAGAAATCATAAGCTGGATCAGCAAACTAATTTTCATCTTGTTGATGTCTGTGTATAGAAATGTACTTACCTGAGTAAAAGTGACTGAAATTCCATTTACCTGCTTTTACATATGATAGCTATATTTTCTCCAGCATTCTTATGGATCGTTGGGAACAACTGCAGCTATCTACCACCCTTCAAAACACAAAATATTCTGTGTGCAAAGACTCTAAAGCTTAGGAAGACAGCCAGGAAGCTGTCACTATCAGCTGTCATAGCTGCTAATAACCAGAATTAACTGTGGAGGATGCAAAGGAGACTGCATCTGTTTACTGAAGGATGTTCTATCTTTCTAGGTAGGCAGAGACTGGGTGACTCTCCAAACCGGAATGAAGTGCACTCAGGAAGAACTGGATATGAACCTTGTGAGATACGTCCACACAGGAGCTATAGGGTCCAAGAACCAAGACTTGTTCACATTTTATCTGTGGGATGGGTACAACAGATCCCCAGCTGTAGACTTCTACATAAATATCAAGAACTTGGAAAAGGGTAAAGATTTGCCTGATTGTGTTTCACAGTACCTGTTTCTGAAAAAATGTCCTGATACATGCCCTGATACATCCCCAAGCATTATGCAGGCCCTTGGCAAGTCTTCCTGCAGACCCCAAAGTCTATCTGCTCAGATTTCACTGCTAGCCAGAGTCCTGATGTTCCAGCTGCTGCAGAAGTGATTTTGAGATCTGAAAAGGCACTGCCTAGAGCAGTGCATTGCACCTTCCAGGAATCCCAGCTGATGTTCAAACAGAGTAGAAAATATTCTTCTGAAACTAGCTTTATGTGAGTAAACTGCAGTGCAGAAGAATGGTAAGAGTGTAATAAGGTAAGCAAAACACTGTTCAAAACTGTCCCTGCCTTCCAGGATTATGCTATGGTCTTACAGTCACCATTCATGGGATAACTCTTAGAGCACTAAATTAAGTGAGTTTGGAACTGAGATTGGAACAGATGTCCAGGGATGTTGTGCTGCTTCCACTCTTGCCAGTTTTCAGGCCCCAGTGGAATTAAGCCCTGTGCAGCCTGGAAATTGCTGGTGGTGTGGCTGACTCTACTCTGAGCAGAAGATAGCTAGTTTAGAGATATCCCAAAGTCCCTCCCAGTGTGAAATTCCCTAGAATCCTATGATTCTATAATTTTTCTCCTAGTGAGGGACTGTCTATAGCTAAATGATACGTATGAGATCAGCTTTCACTTCAGTACCACTATTTTAGTGTTGTTTTGTTTATCCTGCAGGAGACATTGCTGTTTTCATAAAACCTCTCAAAGTACCAAAAGGGGATCGAGGCTACATTACAACTGATGTCCTCCTTTCACTGGATGGTACTGACAAGCCTGAAGAGCTTCTCTATGTGATAACATCCCCACCTCAGTATGGACGAATAGAGTATGTTAGCTATCCTGACATCCCCATAACGAGCTTCAGTCAAATGGATGTTGCAAGTCAGATAGTCTGCTATGTTCACAGCACCAAGGCACATTCAAGGCAAGATGCATTCAGGTAAGACACTAAAAAAACCTCTCCACGTACCCTTCTCCTACGTGTTGTTGGGTATCTGCTGATAAAATATATATAAATAGGAAGAGGGAGCTCTGAGGGAATTCTCAACATTCATGTGACAAAGATATTTTCACTGTAATACATGTAGTTTTGACTGCCTTAGTAATAAATACACTTTCTAATTGATGCTGAAATAGTAGCTAGAGCCACATTTACTAACCTATACTGGTTTAAATATTACTCTAACACCCAAACATACACAGATGTTAACATTTAAGTGGGTGAGATGGACTTAGAATATCCTCAGTAGAATTTTTCTTTGATTCCTTCATATGTCTGACTTTTCCATCCAGCTCTTAGCCAACTGGTTGCCTGCCTTTTCATGTATGTCTATTGTGTTGTAGGCTTTTTGAATGCATAAGTGGTTTTTCAACACACCGAAAACGAGTCTACTTATCTGTTCTGATATAACAGTAGTTCAGAAATTCATGCAGACAGCCAGCTTTTTTTGAGCAAACCTGGCTACATATAGGCCACATTCAGCTGTCTAGTGATATTTAAGTTTACTTTCACCTGATTCTGAATTTTTCTCTTAGACTAGCTTAAATTAAGCTCCATCTCAACATGAATATTTTCTAATTTTATAAAATAAACCTCCATTAGCTAGAGAATGGAATAATGTAGTGAGTTATTTCTAGGTAATGACTGTAGAGGTGTCTTTAGAAGAGAGCAAATTCAGAAAAAAAAAAAATAGCTCAGAAGTAAATAAAATTTTTTGGAAGGAAGAATGCTAACTCCTTGTAACATTCGGAATTTTGCCTAAAATGAGCCCTTGACAGGAAAAGAACTTCCTGTAAAATTCAAGATTTCCATGTGAAAAGTTAATTGTTTTTCATTTACAATTATGAAAAATGAAATGTTTAGCTCCTAGCAGTTGCAACTCAGAACTATTCACACACTTCTAAGAGTGTGAAAAGATTCCTGACTTGAAATAAATTTTCCATGATGCACATTGAAGCTGCGAGGATGTATTTCATCAACTGTTTTTTTCCATGCAAGCCAAGAAAGTGGGGCATGAAAATATCAAATAAACCTGTTTATTTTGGGACTCTCCTCAGTTGAAAAACTTAAAACTATCCCTTCTATTAAATTTAATGTGATGGAAATTCTGGTTTTGAATTTACTCTAATTCTGAGATTTGTCTGATCCACTTATAATAGAAAAACGGGAAGGAATATTCTTTGGCTGTATGGAAACTTAGCAATACAGTTGTGAAACACTATGACCAAAACTAGAATTACCTTAGACAATGAAAGCACTAGGATAGGTAGTGTACAAGTGGCTTAAATCAGTAAGACTTGTGAACCAGGCTAACAAAAGTAGACCAATAATTCTACGAAAACTGTGCTTATAGACAAGGCCAATGTCCTTTGTTTAGGCCAACAGCTTGGAACAAAATTAGAAAGTCAGCCTTATTAAAAGTAAGACTGTGATTCTTTAATAAATATTTTCAATAATATTTTAATCACAATACTTGATGTTTCTTGATGTTAACATTTGGCCAAGAATTTGGTTTTGTATAGACATAAATATTTTGTGGCACAATACTATTACTATTTAAACAAGGAATGGTTATGTTAATTATATGGGTAATTATGGGGAATGGGTGGGTAGGAGGCTGGGAAATGATCTGATCAGATTTTTACCTTCCATTGAAGTACTTTCTTTGGTCATAAATTTGTGTGTATTGTTTGGTGCTGCTGGCCTGGAAGAAAGATTTGGCAGTGCTTGTTTGGACAGATGACTTCAAGTGATTAGCAACCTGACATCAGATGCTGGCAGCAGGATGCTAAAAGTACATGCTAATGTCCTCCATTTTGACACGCTGGCTCAATTTTGTAATGAGCTGGCACTATTTATGATTCCATTTTTATCTTTTAAATGCCATGACAGATGGTAGGTTCTACAGCCAACTCTATTGCCATCGAACTGCAGAAAGCATGAAATATTGGTAATGGTGAAATCAAACCACGCAACATGTCCTCCAAACTGTGCCTGAGAGTTGTCCCCTAAATTTCATCAGAGTGAGGAGAATATTGGCTGCTCTCCACTCCCAAGGGGAAAATGAAGCAGCCATAAACCAGAAATAAACAAAGCCTCCGAACCCCCAAGGTACAGGAGAAAAAGGACTTCTTGGGCACAGACAGCTTGATTTCACATCACCTGTGAAATCAAATGGCATACAACATTTGCATTGTAATGTTCAGCCTGATGTATGTAATCAAAAGGTTTGCTCCTGCCTGGTATTCTGTAGAAGATTCTGGATGAATCTTCTTTTCACAAACTGAATTATCCTAAGTCTTTCACTTACATATGGTTTGAGATATCATCCAAACATTTTACAGCTGTCAAAGGAGGTGGAGGAAACTCACTTCAGCTGCCATCTCCTAGATTTTTTGAGATGCAGATAAGTTCTTGACAGAACGTGTTTTGCCTTTTTTTTTTTTCCCCTTAGCATACTATTTATCATCACTATTCTAGTTCTGTGTTTGATTTTAGCTACATTACTAATAGCACAATGCTTTTAGCACTGGCACAATAGCATTAGGTCAGTGCAGACAGATGTCTTTAGGTTCCCAGCTGGGAATACCATCCTCAGTAAACATATTTCTAACTGTTATATTGTCCCTGTTATGCCTGTGCTCATTCCCATCTGCTTCATGGCATATTGCCTGCTTACAAGTTGATCAAGCCCTAATCATCCAGCATTGGTGAAGGTAGTGAGGAGTTTTAGATGGACAGCCTGTGTGATGCAGTAAGCTGCTCCCTGACCTACTGAAGGTGACGTATTCAAATCATACAACAGCAGACCAGGTTCTGACTCTATTTCTTTTAATACTTCTCCAGTGTCTATAGGCAAGAGAGTAAGAGGAGAGAAATAAACTAAATGTCAACCCATCCTCATTCCACTGCAATATGAAAGTGTGATAGATGGAGAGCAGCTAACTAGGTTGGCCCACATCTATTCTGAGACATGCACTGATACTATCCCAAACAAGATCAACAGTGGAAGTGTGGATATATGTGCCTTCAAAAGACTGTGCACCGGTGAATAGGAAAAATGAAAGGAAAAGAAGAAATTAGAGGATGAAGAATATGAACATTTTCTTTGCAAAGCAAAGAAAAACTGGCTCAGACAGAACAAATGTGGCTTAAAACCACTCCCCAATAAGCTTTTCTATGCACTACGCACAACCACAGAAAGCTTGGTAGAAAGAAAGATAAGCCTTACGTACTATGTGATGATGTGACATAAGAGATCGTGAAACATTTCCAAGGCAATTTTTATTTTCATATACCCTCACTGGATTTTGTTACAAGCATGTGCAGTGTTATTTCCTTCAGAAAAAAATACTTAAGTAGTGATCCTGGCAGTGAAACTTAGATCGATTTTCCCTTTATTTTTATCCACAACAAAATTTGATAAATGTCTGCAGAGCATGCTGTCACTTGTATGACAAAAAACCATATCCAGCTGGTAGATTTCCAACATATTTTCTCTCCAGGCGTGGATAGTTTTATCTTTTTCTAGTTTAGGCAAGGAAAAGTACCAGTAAAGTCTAATCATGTCTTTAGTTTATCTGGAGCTACTACTGCTTGGAGGAGAATTATATAAAACTATGCTGCTGTTAATACATTTTAATACATTGCCAGCATGGCAATAACTCTGCAGATCTGACTGCGTGGTATGGACAGCTACATTTTAAAAATTAATCTAGCTACTTGACAGTTCTGCCCAATATATTCCACACAATCTTAATTTCAGTGAAATTTCACTTAAGTTTTGTAAAGAAATGTTAGTCCTTCTGAATATGCAGAAATTCATAAGTATAATCAGTGCTTAAACCACTATGAGAACCAAGATAAGAATGGATTTCTATGTTTCTTTTCCAATTTTTCTTCTTTTTAAGGTAGTTTGGGATTACTGGGTATGACAAGCATGCAGCAGTGAATAGAACAAACCCATTGTCCAGGTAGATTATGTACTTCACACATCTCTTTCTGTGAGCTGTAGATAAAGCTAGCACTTTCACTGAAGATACATAAGGATATGTATAAAATGTGCATCTATGTCCTCAGCCAGCCCATCATTTCAGATCTGCTCCATTTGTATCTGAGCTAGAAGATTAGAGGACTTCGAAGACTGACGGTGTATCCTCAAAGCCATTCCTCTGGCATCGCATCAGATTTCTGCAGATGCAGTGTAAATATTTCTGTATACCTGCCCATCTGTTCTCATGCTTTTAAGTTATACATCTATTCCATGGTCTGAGTTTGAGCTCAAATCAGCTCTAGTTCTCATGTGATTTGCAGTATCACCGCAGGCAAGCCCTGTAATAAAGGTGTGCATTATCATTTTATTTCAGTACTTGGTGAATCAAGAACACATGCTGAAGACTACCTTGCCTCTCTTTGCCAGATTCATCATCAGCAATGGATTGAAGACTAAATATGGAACATTCATAATCTCCCTGGAGGCAGTTGACCAAACTTTGCCTACACTATCTAGGAACATGGGGTTAAGATTAATGGAAGGCAATATGGTACTCCTTTCTCCTGATGTCCTGCAGCTTACAGACTCTGACACTGCCACAGAAAACCTTACCTTCCTCTTGGCTCAGCTCCCCCAGTACGGTCATCTCTATTACCGAGGGGCTGTACTACAGCAATACAATTTCACCCAACGTGATGTGGACAATATGGATGTTGCATACAAGCACCGAGGTGGGGATTCCAAGATTGACAGATTTACATTTGTTGCAACAGATAGGACTAATCAAGGCTTCATCGTGAATGGGAGGGTGCAGATCGAGCCAGTGGCATTCACCATTCAGGCAAGTGTGACCACAGGCTTAATTAAAAGAGATATATAGATAAGGTAGAAAATGCAATGCTTTTGACTAAGCTTAGAATTGCTTTTTGCTGAAGTCTTTGAATTAATAGTGATATATTTAAGCTAAAATTCTTTCTTTTTGTGTTCAGTGAATCAATAACGTGGAGAACTAAAGAATTACTACATTACATTACTCAGAAAAATATATAACTATGCTTATGTAAGTGCAAAGAAAGGGATTATATTTAAGAAAAGAAAGACATCCTGCTTAAATTTGCTATAATATTCTATATCAAAATTTCAATAATAAGCTGAGTCTAACTATGGTAACAAATAAACTGATGGAACTTAAACTTGCTATGAGGAAAATGGAGAAGGACTATGGGGAATGTGGGAGACAAGACAGAGGTACACGGTATTTGTGTTTATCTCCCAAGTGTGTTCTGTTTCTCATTGCATGAAACAATTTGCTGTCCAAACTGAGCCTGGAAACCTCTCGTGGGAACTTAATACTTAACTGTATATCAGATTTCTACTGGAATAGACTGCTTGTCAAAGTGACTACTGCTCTCCTAAGTGAGCTATTGTGCTTTTAGCAGAAGTAGTACAGACAGAGAATGTTCTGATACTGTAAATTGAGTATATATTTGTCTAATTTTGATTTAGGTAGATCATTTGGACAAAACGGCACCAAGAATCATTCATCTCCGTTGCTTATCTGATGTGGAAATGCTGAAGAATGGCAGTTATGGGATCTACATTACTTCCAGGTCCCTGAAGGCAACTGACCCCAGTACAGAGGATGACAAAATATTTTTTAAAATCTTACGAGGTCCTCGTTATGGCTACCTGGAAAATATAACAACAGGTACTGTGTTCTGTAATTTTTGTCCTTTGAGACATACCAGACCAGATTTCAAAAGTGATCCTGTTAATGCTTGCTTGATACAGAAAATCAAAATTTCTTGGCAAATGTTGGACTAGTTTTGAATGCAACAGAAAAGCTTTTGAACTAAGACTTGAGTCTCATGTTCATCATTAATACCTACAGAGTTCCAGAAGACTGTTAGTAGCTGCAACTGAGAATCTTCTTGTGGGTAAGGAAACCTGAAAGATCGTTGCAGGGAGTAGTAAAGCTAGGTGTACTCTGAACTTTATGAAAAAGAAATAGGTGAACTAGGTCACTTGATAAACAGAGGAACTAATTGGCTGGGGCTTATAACGAACTGCGATGTTACTGTATAGCCGTATAAGCAGATTATGGGAAGTTCAAAGTCTCTTAAAAGTGTTTTTCAATTCAAAAAGTTGAAAACAGATGATGCAAATGAGCTAAGTGGTTCTTGCCTAATGGGCTTTTGGCTTATCTTAATTTTTCTTTTCTTTCTCAGGTGGACTTATCCATGAAGGCTTTAGCCAAAAGGATTTAAATAGCAAAATTATATTTTATGTCATCAATCCATTGTGGGAAGTGCATTCAGACAACTTGGAGTTTCAGGTCACAGATACCAATGGAAGTTCAGCGATTCCCCAAATGTAACTTTGATCTTCAGTTTTGAGGACTGCAGTGTAGCAAATACACCACTGCTGAGGGTTCTGAGATGGCTTGTGGCTTAGAACAAATGATTTTGTGCCTCCTTGAAACTGAGCAAAAGTGAACCTAGATATGATTTTAAGGACTTAAACTACCATTTCTTTTTTTAAAGAATACAGAAATCTATTCCCCTCATGGTGGCAAAGTAAAAAATGTTATTTTGACCAGAGCACATTTAGAGTCTCGGAGAATCATATAATGGAGTTTACTGTAAGTGAGTTAGACCCACAGCATTTGGAGATATAAGACAGTAGCTTAGGGACAGGTCTGCTGCTTCACGAGCCTGATTTTGCAGCTGTAAGTCACTCTTTCTCCTGTGCTGACAGCAGGTTGATTCTCAAAGGTCTAAGATCATGATGGTGGGATACTTACGCCAGCAGTAAAAGCTAATAGAATCATGCTTTTCAAAAGAGCTCTGAGAAAAGGTGGAGGGAGTATATTAATCTCTTTGTCATGTAATTCTGAAATTTCAACTAAGCATGCTATCAAAATTTCCTTCTGACACGTGATAAGCTTAATATACAAAAATTGCAGAGCACTTAATGCTAAAGACTAAAAATGGGATGAAGCTCTTCTGAGGAGACAGTGTTTCTTTTATTTCTACATGTAGGATTGAATGTTCAATCAATTTATTTAATCTGAAGTAGTTGAGAAAAAGAACCAGTGTTATTTAAGAAGGAAGAAGCAGAAAGCTGGCTTCAAGCTGCAAGCTGCTCTGCAGAGTGCTTGCTTGAGTGACAGAGAGGATGCAGACTGAACAGCGGGAGACAGTGTTTCCGCAGTTACACACTGTGCCAAGAGATGTCCCTATATACAAACACATCTGAACAAAGCTAACCGGAGCACTCCCTGGCTGCCCTGTGCTTGCTTACAAAAGCACTGATACTAAATGCATTATTAAAATGCAGCCTTATTCGTGGGAAATTATGGGTTCTTGAATATAAGTAGCAGCGCTTACTGTACATATATATATATATATATACTAGGAAGAGAGAAAAAATCCACTATTCCTGTGGGAAATAGGATTTTCAGAGAACTAGAACTTCTATGTAAAGTGTGCTGGATTTCAGAACAAAGAGAAATTTGGCTTTTAAGGGCAAAAAGTTTTGATTATTCTAAACTTCTAAGAGATTTAAACTTAATTCTTAAACTTGCTACAGAACCTCTTTTGTTTGCTTTGAGTAGACAAGGGATCAACTGGGGAATTTATTTACTGCTTCTCACTTTCTAATCTGTCAAGTCACACACAAGTACATTTACCAGGAGGCAAAGACTTAATATGTGTATTGGCTAGTCCGACAGTCAAGAGGCCACCTTACAAACCCTTCAGGCAGCAGGGGTGGGGCAGCAGGGCTGATTGCTTTGTTCTACATGTTTTTTTTCTCCTCTGCTTGCAGGCTGGAGCTACGGTGGTCTCGCATTGAAATGCAGCAGACTGAATATGAAGTGTGTGAGAACATGGGGACGGTGTCTCTGAAAATCACCAGGGCAGGACACTCTACTGACTCTGCCTTTATCGTGGTGAAGGTAAAGATGAAACAACACGTTTTTAACTGGAAACTGAATAACAGGCAGTGGAGCCCATTAATTTCTTCTTTGGAGTGAGAGGTATTTCATTAATTAGTAAAAAGGCCATGCAATTTAATCCAGACTTACTGTACAGACAACTGAAAACTTTCTGCCAGAATAGTTTTAAGAAGAAATGCCGGTAAGCCCAAGCTGGAATGTTTTGGAGTAATATTGTAGTTTTGATGAGCTTCTGTGACAGAGCAAGTGGGCTCTCGTGCTGTGCCCAGGCTGCGTTTCCATGACCTGCTGTTTGGGTTTACAGGCTCTGGGCAATCCCTGACTGGGGGACCTAGGATCTCTTCCCCTGCACAGGCTGAGGAGCCCAGCAGCTATTGCAGCTTCAGTGTCACAGTAAACCAGTCTCCATCTCCTCATAACTCTCTGCCCAAGGAACTCCCATGCCTTCAGTAACAGGCTATGTTGTATGTCAGAAGAAATAAATTGAAAGCTGCATATTTTTATTTTTGTAAAATAGGGTTTGTGCAATTTGACATCGCAAGTTTTATTTTTCCTCCTAGAATGGAAGTCCCAAGATTTTCTAGCAGTCCTTGCTAGCAAAATATTAACCCTTACAGTTATGATGTAGCCCTAATTGGAAATGTAGTTCTGTCCTTTTTCCCTCAGAAGTCAGTGAGAGTTATGCTATGACTTCAGCAGGAGTCATTCTGCCTTATTCTTCACAGACTCCAGCAAATTCAAAGGCACTGGTGTCCCTGAACATGTATACTTTCTCACATATCCCAAAGAATCTGTTGAGCTGGCAGGCAGATCTCTTTGCAAACTCTTCTTCCAAGGCCTCTCAAAGGGCAGAATGGGCAAGCACATCCTGGCTGATGCTGCCCTTCCAGGAAGCCATTATGTGCCCTTCCCAGAGTTGGGTTCCCAGGACTGGTGATCAGCAGCATGATTTGATGCTGTCCAGCTGCAATCTGATACAAGATTTTAAGATAAGCAATTTTTTTTTTTTTTTTTTTGATGGTAAGTTTTAAATCATAAGCAAGGATAAAATGACAGTTGCGTATCACAAGGTTATCCTGTAAGCCTTCATCTTGTTTTTCAGCCTAAGCATAGGTACAGCTTGGCATGTCTCACTGGGACCCCATGAAGAGAAACCTTCAGCACAGAGCAGAATGCACTGGTTTGGTGATATAGGTCACAGCTTGCCCTGTACTGCTTAATTTCTTTGCAGGTCAATGAAATATCTGCTGTGCTGGGAAAGGACTTTGCAGTGACTACCTCCAAACTTATTCAGTTTGATCCAGGTATGAACAAAAGCACTGACTCATTCTAAAATGAATTCCCTGATTTTGGAAGTGTAAACTCTCATTTTGGAGAGTGAAACCTGTTCTGTGTTCATAGACAGAGGAATTGAGTAGGAATAAAAATGCCCCAGTTCGTTTTCTGGAAGTGCAGTAGGTCCCCTTAATGTCACACTGTAGGTGTCTCTAGGCAAAAAAATAATGTGGGAGAGAGTTGCAGGATTGAGCATTTGGAGATTCAGTTTCATCTGAAAAAAAATTGTTTTTGCCCATCTAAATAGATTATCTGGTAATGAGAACCCATTTGTAATCATAATAATTCCATTTGCACATGCAAGCCTGATTTTTGGAACACATTCTGCAGGCATAGACTAGGATTTATTATAAAAAAGAGGAGTCCATAGAGGTCTCTGAATGTATCCTGCAATACCAGTAGAAGTTGTGCCACCACTGCCAGGAGTAAAATTCCAATGGCTTAAAGTCACAATGGCTACAGAAGAGACAAAATATAGGAAGTGTAAAAGGCTGAAATAAATAATATATATTTGTGCTATTAGATTAAGTGCTCGTCTTCATTTTGGAAAACAGATACGGGTAATGTGGTAAGTCAGTTCCAGCCTGACAGTTTTTATTCTAGCATCTCAACTTTTATTTTGCAATAAAGGCATCACATGGTAATGAAAATATATACTGCTGTATCCCATGGATGAATTCATATGCGTAATTCAGATTTGCTTGGCTAGCCTATAGTAAAATCTGTAGCTGTGAGTTCTGTTGGAGTTAAGGCACAAATATGATTGTTTTGGAAATACAGCTGTTATAAGCCATTTTGAGAAAGCTGAGTTTAATGAAAAGGTACAGAGCAAACAACTTCTGATTCATTTTCAGTGGTGGATATGGAATAATACCTAGCAGACAGCTGTATAAACTTGAGGAGAAAGGTGGAAATTAGCCCTAATTTTCAGTGTTCTGTAACACTCATGAAATCTTTGAGACTAATAAGCCACTCCCTGAGACTTTTTATTTAGTATTAGTTTTATTATATTATTTCTATTTAAATAAGATATAGAAGATAGATGAGAGAGATCTGTGTAAAAAAATACTGCACTTACCCAACATTCTGGCTCTCTTTCCTCTGAAGTACTGTGCAATCAGACTTATCAGCCTTTGGACTGAAATGGCTAGAGATTATCAGAAAGAGATTTTCAGTGCAAGGCTTTTCCATGGAATTTTCCTTTTCTGCTCATACAAGCAGATTCTTCAAGCAAGTTATCCAAGTAGCTTGGTGCTTATTTCTGTCTATGGTGGTGAGCCACAGAAAAATTAACTGTGAACATGGATGGAGATGCACACTGTCTCCCTTTTCTGGACACATTTCAACCAGCTGTGTTCTATCGTGTTGTCTTGAGCAGCTCTTTTTGAAAGTCCTTTGCTTAGGCTTAGCCGGGAAGGACCCTACTGCTTCATTCATTCAGGGCATTTATTTCTGGTCAAGAACTCTGATATTTATTCATTAATCACATATTTATTAAATGTTCAGTAAGTGTAGTAGTAGATTTGTTACAAAAACAATCAACAGCTATTCCTATTCACGGTACTGATTTGCACATTAGACTTGACTCAATAAATTGTAAATGCAAGTTAGGGGCAGGAGGAGGCCCTATCCAAGTTTGTGGGTCTACTTGTGCTAACTGAGCTGTTCTTTGCAAGAGGATTCAAACTGAAAAGGAGCAGGGCTATGGTAAGTGTCAAGAGGTTGTAGAGATTTTATTTCACTATATTGCCCTTTGACATTAATTCTGGATGTCAGCATTGAGTTTTTAGTGACATTTTCTACGATGTTTTTATGATAGCAGTGTGTATATTTAAATCAGTTTCTGTTGTGCTACCTCTGACTTTTTCCAGACAAATTTCAAAGCTTTTTTCCTAATAACTAGCCTAATCCTTTATGTTGGAATGATCTTTTCTCTTTCCCACTAACCCAAGCTTCAAGTTACCTCAAGTAAAGAACAGTTAACCGAGTCAAAATTTTGTAGACAGGTGTAAAATATGTCTTCTGAAAGACATATTTTACTTCAAGCCAGTGCATTCTCTTATCCTTTTGCAGGTGTGTTAGATGAAGTTTTCAGCATATATATATATGCTATATTTTATCTTGAAAATTCCAGAAGTCCAAAATTTGTGTATTGTAGTGTCATTTCTCATGTTTGAAGCAGCTTTTTTTGTTACAGTATATGCTCTCAAACTGAATCAACATTGTTTGGGAACAAATTTGAACCTTAAGTTATTTAGAAGAACAGCAGGAGTCCAGTCAGTTGGTAGCAGAACAATAGCATACACAAGCTACTTCATTCTAGCTGCAGACATGTTAATTAATATATTTCTGACACTCTGATTGATTGAAATAGCAATTAAAGAGTAATTAAAATGTTTATTTCTGTTAGGAATGTCAACCAAGATGTGGAATATAGCAATTACTTATGACAGATTAGAGGAAGATGACGAAGTCTTTGAAGTAGTTCTGAACTCCTCTGTGAATGCTGTTCTTGGCACCAAGACAAAAGCTGTAGTGAAAATTTTGGACTCAAAAGGAGGTATTCTCTTTTGATCTTCATCTTTAAACTGTGGGATAGTCTTGGCTAGGTAGCTACTTATTTTCAACCACAAGTTGTTCCTAACACTTACCTTCACATCAAAATGCTTACTTTCTTTTTAGAGAAAACAAGCCTGGCAGTTGCAGACCATTTATTTCCTCACACAATCACATCCATCCTCTTAGGAAACACAGCATGGGGAAAGCAACAAGTACAAAATGAGAAGAGTGGAGGGGAAACAAGCCACTTTTCATAACAACATGAGTCCAGCTCTCATTTATTGAAGTGAAAAAAAGGATTTTTGACTCCATTAGAGTTGTTTTTTTTTTTTCCCCCAGTGATTGTATAACACTAGTTACACGCTTCTGAAAAAGATTGACTTTCCTCTCAAAAAAGAATCTTAACAACTAGACTCAGCTCTCAGAAGTATATTTTCTAATGCCTAACAATCACAATCTACAACATTACAGTACACAGCAGTGATTACTACAGAGTTTAGGCCTTTATTTCCTTATTATTATTGTGTTTTTCAGTAAGTAAATGTGGTGCCTAAAAGCTTACCAGAAAGCAGCAGAAAAATACATAGGACACAGCAAAGCAGCTGAGTCCTATGAAGGCTGAAGAATGTTTTCCCTTCTGGCACTTACTGAAACTATATTTTAAATGGATTTGTTATAATGAATGAGGCTTGATTTAAAAAAAAAAAAATCCTTTTAAAAATGCAGATTTAGTTTTTCTCATAATGTAAAGATATTCATTGACTCAGCTAGATTGAAGGAACAACAGTGTCTGAGTTTATGGATAGGAAATTGGCTAGTCATAATGGGAATATCACTAACCTTAGTTAAAGATACCTATCCTTGCCCAAAAACTCAACACTTCAAATCCTAATTTCTACCTGGATACTGCTATATTCAGCAGATGTTTGGTAGGGATTGTGATCTGTGGTTAGATAGACACAGTACATACACAGATTGTTGCAGTCATAGACAGTTTTAATTAAAGAAATTCCATAAAAAAAGATGATTGAACAAATAGAAAACCAACCACATCAAGTGAAAGAATCTTCTAGCTTTTAATGACAAGCTGTTCATGTGGCCATGTCAATGTGACCTGTTATCTGTTCATGCAGCTAGAACTGACCATCTGCCATTTTTTGTCCTTTCAGGTCAGTGTAGTTCTTTACATTCTTCCAGCCTACGCAAGCAAGACTTCTGGAGGAGAACCACACTGTTTGCAGTTTCCTCAGGCTCCTCATCACCTTCCAGGCCTGGCAGTGTTCACTTGGAAGGGATCCCACCACATCCTTCCAAAAGGATGAGAGAACACAGAGGTGACATACTGCAGGAGCACAGGTTGGCCAATCAGTCAAGGGCCAGGCTGAGAGTGACTGGAAATGGCAGAATAGTAAGAAACTTCTGTATGATTTAGCTGATTTATGAATTAATTGGTATTTGCTGTCTTCATTTACTTGTTCTGTTTTTGTAGTGACTGTGCAATAACTATAAACAACCAGTTTGCTCTGAGTCTGATGTAAGAGCTGTAGAATTATTTAAAATACTTTGGGGAGGGCTGGAAGGGCATAGGAATGTTTCCTGATTTTTAAGATCTATGTATGTAAGAGGGAGGAATGAAAAAAGAGTTGGCCAAGGAAACATGCAACAAGCAACACCAGTAATTATGTAGGTTCTGATCTTGTATAAGTTATAGGTCAGCTAAAGAAAGACACAAAGTTTCACTGGAATCACTAGAGTCAAGCCAATGTAAATCTGGTCTTGAAGTTGTAAAGATGAAAATATTGTTATCTTAAGCAGGGTATAGTTACTGCCCATCGAGTTTTCCTGTTCAAGCAAAGTTGATTTAACTAGCTGGTTTAGTTCACATTCAGATACTATTATCTTAAAAGTTAATCTGGATTATAGCACACATTTAATATGTGCTATTTTCAGAAGCTATTGATTTTCAGAACTAAACCCAAGATACGCTGTATGTGATTTGTAACCTAAACTACACAGTAAATCTTGCATGTTGGGTTTTTTTTTGTTTGTTTCTTTTATGTATAAATACACCCTTTTCATTCTTATATTCTACCTTTTTTTCAGGTTCATTCTTCATCTGTATTTAGAAATGGAACAGATGTGGTTTACAAAGTAAGAGTATAATTAGTATTGCTATGATTTATTTGTTGATTCTGTTATTTCCTGGCTTTATGTAGACCAGTACTTTCTTTTTCTATGTATCTTTCTTTTTCCTTAGTATAATTTGATTTACAACAATTTATATTATTGCTTGAGCGGATTGGTCGCAGGCAGGAGAAGAAGGCAGTATTGAAAAAATTGCTTGTAAGTGCTAACTCTCTCTTTTACCTCTCCTGTTTTGCTTGTGTCTGATACTGTGAAACCAAGTACCATGGGATGGTATCACTCAAAACAGAGGATGGCACCTCATCAGCTAAAGCAAACAAGAAAGCTGAAGTGTCAGTAATTAACCAAGCACAATCACAGATAAATGCCGTTTCCACTAGGAAGACAGAAATCCCACAAGCTGATAAGGCAGAACTGGCATCTGATCCAAGCTCAAGACGTCAGGTATGAAACCTTTTGTTTTCACAGACATTTTTATCATCTGTTTTCAGTCATGCTCTTTCCCAAAATGAGTTAATGCCTCTGAGATCTGAAGCCTGACTCTTCCTGTTCCAAAACAAAGTTTAAACAATACACAGACAAATAACAGTGCAGTCCTTTAAGAGTTTTCATGTCAGTAAGTTTTAAAATGAGCTGTCTCATCAGTTTCATGGAGCTTGTTTTATGTAAGTATTTTCTTTTGAATGTTCAGATGCCATTCCTTTTTCTAGGACATTCACTCCTTTTCAAGGGCCTGTACATCAGATCTGAAGGGGCTCATGCATTATGAAGAAAGCACTCAAAAGTTATTTCAGTGTGATGGGATAGAATGGAAATTTTGGAGTTCCCAAAGCAAGGTAAAAATGTCATGAGTACGCATCTAAATCAGAATATGGAATCTACAGTAAGCAAGACTCTGAAGTTACGAATCACCCTGTAACAATAATTGATTTGCACGGGAGATAAAAGAATTGTCCAGAGTCACATCTGCTGTCACCAGAAGAGATGATTCTCAGAGACAAGATGAGAGCTTTATTGCTAGGATTACTTTTCATCTGTCACCCATAGGTGCTTCTGGACAAGCAATGTGAGCACAAACATACTGATACTTCTGGGAATAAGTATGAGAGAACCAGTGAATGAAGTCTTGACATAATTGGTGTGATTTAATAAAACTGGATATCTTAGGCATTCTATAAACATGCATCCTCACTCACCACTTACAGTCTCATACTGAACCATGCTACACTGCATTCCCTACACAGACCACAGAAGCCAGAAATATTATCCAAACTAATTTACACTCTTGAGAAGATTTCTGGATCTGAGATTTTATGTTGGTTTTAGACTACTGATTACAAATAGTAGGATCCTCCAGTAGGCATGTAGTTCTTTACATCTTTTAAATGATGTTTTAGCTCTGCTGGGATTTGTCAATGTCCATGTTCAGTTGGATTCTGCAGAGGCCATAAGCAGCACTTCCAGCCTCCAGCTTGATTATTAATGTGTAGAGCTGACTACTATGAGCAAGAATTGTTTTTCCTTTTCATCTTTCATTTTAGGAGGCAAGTATGAAAAAATGTCCTTCTGGATGGCGTCATCATGATGGCTGCTGCTATTTCCTGGTAGTGAATCAAAAGGTCAGCTGGGATACTGCTGCTCAGGCCTGCAGAGAACAGTAAGAGACTTTTTCAAACATGTTTGTTGTGCACTGGTTGTTTCCCTGAAATGGTTGCTGTTCCTAAGGTGGTAGTGATTTGGCTAAGTCCCACTTCTATTATGCTTCACAGCACCAAAATGATTGAACAAGCCCTAGGATTATGGCTCTGTGGAAAACAGAAATATTATTAGTCTCACTACATTTTGCTTTGTTATCCTACTTTATTCACTACATTAATTCATGGCTGTTTCCCACTGGGAGATGTGTGGCTTAGTTTGGAAGAAGAAAAATACAGCAAAAATTCAGTTCTTCAGCCTTCTCTGATTCAATACTTCCTTTGCTCTCCCTTCAGTAAATTAAAATGACAGCAGAGTTTGCCAGCTCTTGTGTTCCTCATAATAGTCCTCTCAAGATGCAGCTCCTCAGAATCTGTAACTACTCAAAAATCTTAACATCCAATCTTACAGAAAATTTCTGATTTCTAAGGATAAATGAAAACTGATTAATTATAATAATAGTTATCTCGAAGAAGGAGGCAAATATAAAATCCACCATTTAGTTAGTCTTGATCTTTGGAGGCTTGCTTTGTGGCTTTGGATTTCAGAGTTTAGGACTGAAAGAAATGCTAGCCATGGCAACGCTGAACTTACCCTGAGATTATGTATGTTCTGTATCTTGTGCTGAATACTGAGCCCCAGATTGAACAAAACAAGAGAGTTTGATAGTCCATTTCCATTGCTCTGTGAAATGAAAATTGAAACACAGATAAGTTGGACATGAAAGAAACAGAATATATTCAGTAAGCAGCTAAAGAGCATGCAGGGAATATGAAACATGGACCAGCAGGCATAACAAACCTTGATTCATTCTAGACAGTTACATTAGCTTATTCTGTTTTGGTAGTGGGCAAATGGAAACTTGACCTTGTAGGTGATGGAAGATACTTTTCATGGAAACTCAACACACATTTCACATTGTTGATTATTTTACCTAACGATTCAATTTATCCAAGTAAAGTTGTCAGTTGTGAATGTTCTAATTTTTTTTTTCTGAAAGATTCAACATTCAGTTGCTTCCTGGGGAATTCACAGTGAATTAATCATATTAATCCCTGGGAGGCGTTTCCATTTCCTAAAAGAGTGTGTTCCTCAGGACACATACTGTTTGTAGGAGATAACTTTGTGCTGAAGGCTACAGTGTGTAATATGGAAGTTAAACTGAGTAACAGTAAGTTAGTCACAGCGTGAAAAAGCCACACAAAGAGTCAAGGCATATCACAATCCCCAAGCAAATGAATCCTAGGGCAGTGACAATTTAATTAATGTCAGATTACCACAGACTGGGGAAGTTTTATCATGGTAAATGAAATACTCCTGACCTCCACCTGGAATTGATTTACAAAAGTACAACCCCAGGCACACACTTAGAAGTGTTGCTAGAAGATAACTTAATACTTATTTTGTGCTTTTGCTCTTCTCCCTGAACCCCCATCATCCACCCCTACCAGTTCTGGTATTTCTGTAATTAATATTCTTAATACTTCCACTGTTGACATTTAAATGACTGGTGTTTTCCAACAAGAAAATGAAATCAGCATGGTTGCCATTCCTCTGTTTTTAGTATATCATACAAACATTAGATACTGAATCAAAAAATAACAAAAAAAAGAACAGTCAGAATATCAGCTACTTTTCACTGAAAATGAATAATTCTTATTTAAACAAAAAAGATGTTATTTTCAATTCTTATTCAGTTTTGTTGCTAAATTTGATAGTATATAAAACAGGAGAAAAGCACACTGTTAAAGCTATAACAGTCTGCAACTAATCAATCAGCCATTTGTTCTTTTAGAGAAAACACTCTCATCCCAAGTTGATGGACTTGAGACCAAACTATTCAGTGAAAGCAATGCTACTGATTTATTGTGGTCACAATTACTGTCTGGATGTAACTGTATGCACATGGGCTTATGCAAACCTGTTGGGCTTCTTTTGCTGTATTTTCCATCACTGAACTTTGACATGCATTGCGTCCCTTTGTTACAAGTGGCATACCAGCCTTTGGTTTCCATATGCAAAGGTAAAAGACAACAGAAAGATGTGCTTGTCTTGACTCAAGCTGCTGTGTGCCATGGTGATAGTGAAACTGAAAACAACTCAGCTCACTGCTCTGAAAACCTTACACCATTTTAAAACCTCCTGCAATACACTGGAGAGAAAAGCAAATTCATTTCTATAGATTTGTTTCTTATGGATGAAGGGACTCTTGGCAATGTGAAGAGAAGCATCTGAGAGATATTATGGCTCAGTGATCACAAAGCAGCCTGATTCAGTAGTAGCCATTTCAGTCATTTATGCTGCAGTTCTTGTTTATACCGTAGGAACACTGTTTCCACAGGCAGCAGGACTCACTGATAGGAGACAGTTTCACTGCTGCCATCACTGAGGGGACTCTTCACTGGAAAGACAGTATCCACTGTTGCTTGTTCTGCCCTATTAGTCAAATCATGCCTTCATCTTCCTGAAGTTAAATATTTATTGAGAATCTAAGTATGATCCAATTTTTGATCCTTTACAAACAGCTTATTAAGGAAAGAGCTGTTCTTTTGTTCTCTGTAGATCAGCAACATATGGCTTCAGCCCTTGGAAATTACAGGAAGAATCATACTACCACAATGGTTAGATCCTTCATGACAACTCAGCACTGTATGATGCAAAGCAGGATGGACCCTGTTGTTCTACTCTCCTAACACTGTGCTTAGTCCTCCAACTTTAACTTAAAGTTGATTTAACTTACATTAGTACTGATGACTCAGATATCTAAAGTCATTTTAAAGGCTGAGGGTGTTTTGTCTGACTTTCAAAAGCCACTCCAGAAATGTATGGCTGCTGTAAACTCTACATCATGTCTATCAATCTCATCTGAATGTTTTGAATACCAAGAGGTGTCAGAAGCAACACTAGGCAGCTATTTCAAGGCACCAGGATTACTCCCCAGGCAGTCAGACAAAAGCCTGGGTTAATGAGAGCAGAGATTTTCAGTCACTTCCCCCTTCCTTCACTGTCAGTTTGGGATGTGAATTTACTGAAGCAGTTCATATCAGGTGTCCTCCCATCCTGTGAAGATCTCCACAACTAGTTGAGTGTGCTTTTGCAGAAGTTCATTTATCAGAGTGGTACAAAGCTGCTTAAAGTGTGCTGCTTAATTTAATGTAAAATCAGGAGTCTTCATGCTAAGTGTTTTGCATATAGCTTTTGAAGCACAAAGGAATAATTTGCAAGCGGACTGACTTAGCATAGGAATCAGAGGTGTGATTTGTTTTGGTTTTGCTTGTTGATTTTTTTTTTATTTTTTGCTTTTTTAAAATATTTACGAAGCAGTATGATATCCTCTCTGGAGTAATTCATATTATGAAGTGGTAGATGAATACAACTCCACAAATAACATTATCTGATTAATGTTTATAAGTCTCTTAAGTGTGGGAGTCAAAAGGACATGGCCAACCTCATTTCAGCAGTCTGTGGGGACAGGAAAAGGAGGAATGACTATAAACTGGAGCATAGGAAGTTCTGCACCAATATTGCAAAAGAACTTCATAGTGAAGGCAATGGAGCACTGGAACAGGCTGCCCAGGGAGGTTGTGGAGACTCCTTCTCTGGAGATATTCAAATCTCGCCTGGACGCCTACCTGTGCAGCCTGTAGAAAGGAGCCTGCTTTGCAGAGGGGCTGGACTTGATGATCCCTAGAGGTCCCTTCCAGCCTCTACAATTCTGTGATGCTGTGATAATCTTGTCATTTCCTGTGTCTGAATCTCTAAGGGTACAGATTAGTAAAATTATCCTAAGTGGTACTTCAGGACTGCTTTCATTTCTCTACAATACAGCAAAACCTCTGACTAGGTGTAACAATTAGAATGGTTGTTCTCCCTTCAGCCATGTGTTTCTCAGACTGTATTTAGAAAGCACTCCTATGGAGAAAAGATTAGATAACATTATAATTACTGCAGTGCTTTCACAATGCTGAAGTCTCTCTGTGGTACTTGAAGTAAAAGTCTGAAACTGTTATTGCTCAAACCACCCCTGTATATAAAATATTATATACAGTCAGTGATACAAATTGACACTTACTGTTTGTTTTTAGTTTTCCAAAAGCAATTGAAACAACAGGGATAACCCATGCTTATCTAAAGCGAATGACTTAAGTTCTGGTGCTTTGATTGTCCTTAAGAAGCAGACATATAAAATGCTCTAGTTTTGTTCTTGCTTAGCTAATGGCGATGCCACAGAGGCTGCTAAGCAAATTCGTCCTCAGCTTCAGCAACTGGTCAACCACTGCCACAGTAAATGGGAGTGGCATTCTGCTGCTGAATCAGTTATCCTGGGAGAACGGCCTGAGTAAAATGCTCTGCTTTCCTGGTTATTTTATTTGAGGAAGAAGCCAAAACATTCCAAGATCATTTGCCAAAATAACTGTTTATTTCCTTTTTCACTGGAAACTTGCTAGACGGACATGGTGGTTGGGCTCAGAGAAGTGGAAACATGCCACTCTTTTGACATAAGGGAATGGAGAGTATGTGCTAAACTTTGCCATGAAGCCTGGTCAAAGCCTCTGTAGGGAGGTGGCAGGACAGCACTGCAATCAGCCAGTGGAACCTGGGGAACCTGTACCATAAGGGGGTGCACAATGCCTGATCCATGTCAGGATGCTTCTAACTACTTTTCTGCTTGGTCAGTGTACCATTTGTGTTTCTGAGGCCATCCTGCCACACATTTACTTGCTGTGAACAGAAAATGTCAGCAAGGTTCTCTACACTTTGTTCTTTGATGGTGCCAGAACTTAGGAGGCTCTTGGTGGGGCATGTTACTATGTAGTTCTTGGTGCAGGGCAGACATGATTGCACACAGTGTGAGGGCTAACAGCAGGTCCTGCAGGCCTTGGTGTACAAAGTAGAGTCGTGGACCCACTGTACAAAGGGGCATATGTCATGACTTCAGTTCTTCTACAAGTGACACTAAATACAATTATTCTTTCCTTCCAGTACTGAGTTTCCTGTGAAATTTCAGGTATATGCTTTATATTAGAATCAGTACTTCTTGTTGGTCAGTCCATGTGAGATGTCTGTCACTCTGTGGAACTCTAATCACTTCATCCTCTCTTGTTGATCCTAGATACCTGGGGAGCCTAACAAGTGTGGCTAATGAACAACACATGCAGTGGTTGTGGGAATTCAGCGGGAGGAAGCCCTTTTGGATAGGCAAGTACATTAGCTGACAGTAAAGTCTTGTTTCCTCAGAAGCTTACAGTTTTTCTGCACTTTGGAAAGAAGAAACTGCAATAAAGGTTTAAGCCCAGGTTTCAAATGTAGCATCATATTCCACTTTCTGCGGCTTTTGGTATTTCAGATCAACTAAAAACCAAAACCCATCAATTACCTGGCTTTTTTTTTTCTTTTTTTTCTACCAAAATAAAAAGTTTATCTAAGTTGACTATTGCTGAGGTGCTTTTTGCCTTGAAACCTTTCCCACTTTAAAGCTAGTTAGAAAATCAAAGGTACCAACTTCAAAAACTGCAGTCAATTGGAATCATGTTTAATGGTATAATGATTCTATTAATCTGATGGAAATAAACTGCTCTGATGAGAATAAAGACTATAAACCCATTGTGTCAAATTTCTGATGGTAATCTCTTCTAGCTATGAACACAGTTCATAGTTGAAAATATACCACCCATTTTGGTCTTAAGAACTCAAAAGCTAAGTGAAAATGCATGTTTTAAGATGTGTTAACTAATATGCTTTCAAAAAGGTGAATAAAATTTACAAAGATCTGTAGGATTTTATTTTCAGGTGGAATCTGGATGAAGTCTGAAGCTATAAGATATTTTGTTTGGCTTCCTCAGTGGCAAAAGAGAAACTTGTGAGATGATAAGCAGGCAAGATATCAAAGAAAGTATTTTAGATCAGCCAACAGTGAGGAAAAGGATATTTTCTTGTATTCAGATGAATCTAGTTGCCATACAAATACTCAAGTGTATTTTATTTGTATTCCTCCAGATGTTATTTTTTCTTTCAGCATAATACTGTATGCCTTTTAAACAGAAGGACAAAAAAAACATGCTTCCGTTGGCATAAGGCTGCAGAGATGATGAGTCTCACTCATTTGTTCTTATTGATTTCACACAGGCTTGAATGACCAAGTCAATCCTGGACACTGGGAGTGGAACGGAGGAGAACCTGTCACCTACATAAACTGGAGAAGGGGCTTCAATCACTTTCCAAAGAGAGGCAACAACTGTGTAGTGGTGCAGAAAAGAGGAAAATGGCAAGCAACTGATTGCAGGAAGGCCAGACAGAACAGCTACATATGTTCAAGAAAGCTGTAAAAAATGGGGATCCCTGTGAAAGCATGTGGACATTCCTTTTGTTTCTGTCTTTCTGCAGACAAGTGAGGGTACGCAGATAGAAAACCATCTTAATTATCACCAAAGATTATTTTATATGCTGCCAGAGATGCAGATGCTTTGGACTCTTACCAAGAAATAGAGGTCAGTTGTAAACAGCGAGTTCTGGTCAAGGCTTTGATCTCTTTCCAAATACATCTATCTGTCATTCGATTCATTTGTGTTTTCACACTAAAGAACTAGGCCTGACAGCCTACATAAAATTTCTGTGCAAACATACTTATTAAAAAAAAAGTAGCACATCAGTCTGTGTTTCAGTCTTAAAGACTGAAAGATGTGGATTGGCTGATAGTTTAATTAAATTGCAATGAAAACTGCAGCTTTGTCCTGCAGTCATAGAGAAGGAAAGACAGCTTGGGACCAAAATGAGGGCAGACTCTGCTGGCTGGCTATAAACACGTTCTCTTGGGTGAGGATGGGAGAGACACTATCAGAATACTAGTGCTTCTTCTGTGGATGCCCTTCTACAATGTTTTACAAAAAGAGTAACCACAGAAGGGTTTACTGACATACCAACACCAACAAAGCTTCTTTGTTACTTTTTCGGCCTTCCAAGAACAGTTTCAGATCCAAATGAATCTTCTCCTACAGAGCTGCATGTTGTTTGACATTCTGACTAAAATCATGCAATGCTTTTTGGAGTTCCAGGATGGTGGTATCATTTGTGCAGTGTAATTAAATAATGTGGGCTTTCTAGATCTAATGCTATCTCAAAGAATGATTTACACATGCACACAAAATTAATACGGAAGCTTAATCCCAGAATAATATCATGGGATATTCAGTGATACATTAACATCAATAGGATTAGTATGTGTGTACAAGCCAGTGTAACTGCGAGAGGCACATTATATTAAAGCAGCTATGGATTTTCGAAAGTATTAATCTAAGTCCTTATTAGGGATTTGAGGTTTTTAAAAATAATAATAAAAAATCCAGATTTATTTCTGAGAAAGGCTTAAAAATCAGCATTTAACAGAAAAAAAAAAGCCAACCAGCTGCCCGTAACTTCCCATTTGGTAACACTTTGACCTGTCAAAAGACTTGTTTTAGGACCTTCTTACTGCCAGCCTCAGAATTAAAACAGAAACAAGTCCTAAGCTTCCTAAAAAAAAACCCAAAAAACAACTGCTCCCAAATATTCCCTCTGCCCAGCAGGAGTGTGTGACAGGTGGTGTGGCACAGCATATGGAGAATTTGCCCTGTTCCATATGAACTCTCAGCCCTCCTGCCTGCCTGCCTGCTGCCAGCAGTTGATTCTGTTCATGCCCTCTATAAATTCATAAATTTGTCCAGCCTCTGAACCAATTGCATTTGTGCACCATCTTCAACTCTGCTGTTTCTAAGGTTCCACAAAGTCTGGTGAGGGAACAGATGCAGCAGAATCACCTCTCTAAGCTGAAGAATACCATTCTGGGTTGTATTTATCCCTCCTTCTTGTCTTGTGGTATGTTAGAATAGGCATGTCAGTAGCTGGACAACCCTTCTATGTAGTGAGGACCTTTGTGAAGTTGCTATGGTAAATAAGCACAAGTGCATTACAAGTTCAGACGTAAAACACTGCGGACAGAACCTTGTCACCCTTAATGCTAATATCAACAGATACAACCTAACATATTTCCAGGACTTTTTTGTTATCTTTTTGCCACGCTTCTAGACACTTCTATAGACACTAACACTTTTGCTTAAGGCATTACACAAACCAATACACATATGCTGTTTCTAGAATTTCCCAAGCCACGTGGCTTCTGAGTACCTGTCCAGGTCTGTATTTACTTCTCATAGTTTTCAATGAAAAAAAGCCAGTAAGAGTCAGTAAAGCATGTGTGGGATCTCTGATTGCGTTCTGGAATCACTGAGAAAAACTACTAAGCATGTTAAGATAATAGAAACTTTTATTTCTTTGGAGATTTCCTGCTGTGTTTATTGGTGCTATCTTTATTAAACTTATGAGGATTGTCTAAAGACCTCTCCTAATTATTTAATGAATGACCATAACAGAGAGGAAATTTTGGCCATAGAGTTCTTGTTTCTTGACCAATAAGTAATAAATGGCTAATGCCTAGACTGAGAAATCAAAGATCTCAGGTTTTTGAAGAGGGGATAATTCTTCTATATTGTACCTTTCTTAAAGTACCTTGAAGTGATTGAAGAATATGAAACCTTCACTGTGAAACAGATTGTTACTTCTGCAAAATGTTTTTACCGGTTTCATTAAATCTACAACAATGTGTTAATAAAGCTAAAACTTTTATATGATAATGCAAGGACATTTCTAACCTGAAATGCTCCAGAATTATGTTTCAGTACAACAAACTCTTCTGAGCATGCACTCAGAAATTTTAATGTGTTCATCTTTAAAAATGAAGTGTTTTTTAAGCAATTCTTGCATCTTTTATTAGAATACCTGAGTTTGAAGAAAACAACAAACTCAAAGCAGGAAAAGCATGAGTAACTTTTTTTTTTTTCTATTGCATTTGGAAGATGATGTCTCTAAGAAGTTTAGGAAAGAAAGGGAATAAAACCCTAAAAAGTTACTGGGAACATTTTCAGTCTTCAATACTGTTCGAATTGGACTTTGAGTACACTCAGGGGGAAAAGGAGCATTCAGGGGATCAGCATAAACAGAGTAATTTTGAGAGGCTGAAAGTCATGTAAACTCTGGTGTTCACATATGGATGTTCTGAATAAACATGAGAACTATTTAATCAGAACTATCCATATGCTTTTTAAAAGCAACAGAATTAAGAGGCAACAGCATAGTCTTTAGGCTGGCTTTTTACAAAGGGAGATGTAATGTGAGCTTCTTATTTGTCTGCTTCTTTTAACCACCTCCTCTCCCTGTTAAACGTCTTATCTATTGACCAACTTCAAACAAGTTGGACAGAGAAGATGACTCAAAGATGACAGCTGTGTAAAACATTGCTAGGCAAATGGCCCCTAAAGCACTTTCCAAATCAATGTTTTCTGATCTGAATTCTTGTGCTTTTAAACTACTGAGATCTTGTAGTGGGTGGATACCTTCTGAAGTAATCCTGCAACCAGTGTAAAGACCTCTCTTCGTCCCCCAGATTCAGCCAAACACAGGGAGACCAAGATTCAGTAACTTAGGAACAAGCTGTGTGAGTGTGTTATTACCAACTTCATAAAGCTTTAATTTGGAAAAAAATGTGTGAAGCTTTTCAGATCTCTTCTGTGCATGCTTAAACTTAATGAATGCATTCAAGTCTTCACTCATTCTAAAATTATAAAAATAGATTAACTGAGTAACTATTGTGATTCTGCCTTATTTACATCACAAGACTGGTGCTATCCTAATGACTGTATTCAGAATGCCATATATATTGTTATGCCTGATTTTGTAATGTTAATACAAAACTGAAACATATTATTTTGATTAAAATACATTTCTTCAGCTTCCTTCCTTGTGCTGAAGGTTGCTTTCTTTCTTTAGCTAGTAATAAAAAAAACATCGGGTTGAGCATAGCAGAAATGTACCTACACAATATACGCATTTACTTTGTGATATTTCTGAATTCTGTCTCTTCTTTTGTGTTTTCCTGAAACTAGTCAGGCACATTTGTATCATGAACAAACTATATTTTTAAGAGAAAATACTGGGATGTTACTTTCAGAAGTAAATTTAGGGAAGTTGTGAGCAGATATGCAAGAGGAAGAATGAATTCAAAGAAGAATGCCAGTCCATAAAATTTTAATATGATTCTTCATTTAAACTGTAATGTAGAAAAAAAGTCACTGTTCCCAAGTAACATCCAGTCACCCTTGTGAAAGAGACGCAGATTTCACTTCTCTTTTATTACAAGAAGCAATGCTCCTTGTAATCATCTTTGACATCTCTGCTACTCTATCTCCCCTGCTTAACTACTATTTATTTTTGTAGAGCTGAGAAGTCAGCAGAAGTCTAGAAATATGATCTCTAAATAACTGGATCTAAACAGAATAAGCAAAGGATACATGCATACGAACAAATATTTCAGAAAAGTCTTCATACATTTTTACACTAATAAAGCATACATGCATCTTTTTTGTTGGCTTATGCTAAAAACATTTTTTTGTTGTTGTTGTTGTCAAAGTGAATCACCATAGCTCTTAGAAGTTATTCATGATAATCTAAGAAGGAAGGCATGTTTTCCCGAAGAATGAATTTTCCCCTCTCCCTTTGGCTCACAGTCCTATGGCATAACAAGCTAAGGCAATCGAGGATCTGTCTAATATGGCCCCTCAACCTGAGTTCAGAATGTGGTATGCTCTCAATTACTTGGTAGATACGTACTGGTATGATTCAGGAAGTGCTTCAGAGGTGGGCACCTTGTCCAAATATTCCAAGTTGAGAATTAGAACTGTCTATTTCTGTTAGAGCAATGAGTCAGCACAACACATAAAAAACAAACAAATTTAACCCAGCTCTGCTGGAGACAAACTGAACATTTTGCATCTAAATTGTAGCAACAGTTTTAAACTTGGATTCTAGCTCTGTTTGTGTAGCTTGGAGAATGGAAAATGTAAATGGAAAGGTATAAAATCAGGGAAGAAAGAAATAGCATAATGGAGGACTCTGAATAGCAAAAAAGTGAAGATCATAATGTACAGTACCAGGTTGAACAAAATTAAACAGATTTATATAATATGCTCTTTCATATTATACCTCATACAAGCCTTTTGGTTTCATAATTGTAACTTCCCCACGAGGCCTGTATGTGATCTGTTTCCCTGAAACTCAGTAAAACAAAGACCACAGATGGCTTTCTTTGATAAGTGCAATAATTGGAGAATAAACTGCATAGTGCTAATTCATTAATTCTGAGGTCTTCGTATGGGCTCTGTAAAAGATATATCTGGATACAAGTTTGTCTGCATAGAATGTGTTTCTAAAATGATAGGATATTTAACTATAAAATATAAAATCCATTTTAATGATTTAATCATCAATCATGCTATGATGAGATTATTTAGCTCAACAGAAGGCAAGTAATTCAAACCCTGCCTAAGAATTATTTTTAGGCATCAACTGGCAGTGCAACTAATTACTCAGTTTATGTCCATAATGACTGAATAAACTCCAGCTCTGAAACAAATGAATAATACCACTTTGCATTTGCATGGCACTTATCATCTATAGACCTGACAGTGTTTTAAAAAATGGGCAAACATTCATGGTGACTATTTTTAGTGAAAGCAGAATGTCCTGAATGAAATGTGACTATGAAGACAAATAAAAGCCTGCTTGAAAGACACTACTCCATTTAGCCACAAGTTTCAGAAACCAAAACACAGTGAAAACATGTGCTATGCTTACATGAAAGGGTAATCAGGCAGGAAAACAAGTTTTTATAAAGGACACTTTATACAAAAAAGGTTGCTTTTCGTAGAAATCTGAGATAAGCAGTATGTAGGATATAATGATAATGTGCCCAGTTCAGACTGTTGTCAGTTATTAGTCTATGCAGTTGATGTCATCACAAAGAGACATATAAATACTCGCTATTTTTAACTTCAGAGTGATTGTACTAACTCACTTTCTGAGCTGGAATGCCCTCCCGTAGTGCAAGCAGGCTCATGGAGGAATGGAGATGCTGAGGACATATCCTGCTACCTGCATGGTTATGCACACAGCTGACTCCAAAGCAGCTTTAGTCTGTGTGCAAATATAGAACAAACTGCACCCTGATGCATTAGGACCCATTTTGTCCCAAATTTGCCCTCTGAAAAATATCTACAGCTTGGTAGTGAACTGAGTACTGGCTCTAGTGGAACTAGAGCTGGCACACAGCTTTTGGCTCCAAGAAGATCATTAGGTAAAGAAGAAAATTCAGGAGCTGGCTTAACCTAGAGGAGATCAGGGCTCTGTTTTCTGATTTTAGGTTGCACAGTGATTTGTTGGCATTATTTCGCTTCAGCCATCTTTCTTGTTACATGATGCAGGATATAGGATAGAACAGCACAGCAAAAGGAACACCTAAACATACACTCCTAATCCAGAAGCGTGTCTTTGTGGGTGAGAAGGCCAACCAAGTATTCTTGGGTGTGTTAATAATAAGCACGACCAGCAGGTCGAGGGAGGTGATCCCCCCCTTCTATTCTGCACTGCTGAGGCCACATCTGGAGCACTGTACCTAGTTCTGGGCTCCTCAGTTCAAGAAACACAGGTAACTTCTAAAGAGAGTCCAGCAGAAGGCCACAAAGATGAGTAGGAGCCTGGAGCATGTTCTGTACGAGGAAAGGCTAAGAGGCCTGGGGCTGTTCAGCCTGGAGAAGACTGAGAGGCAATCCTATCAATGCTTATAAATATCTAGTGGGCAGGAATCAAGTGGATGGGGCGAGGCTCTTTTCTGATGGTGCCCAGCAACTCAACAAGTGGTAAGGGGTACAAACTGGAACACAGTAAGTTCCATAAAAGCATGAGAAAAAACTTCTTCACCTTGAGGGTGACAGAGCACTGGAACAGATTGCCCAGAGGTTGTGGTGGCTCCTTCTCTTGAGATACTCAAAATCCAACCAGATGCTTTCCTGTGTGACCTACTGTACGGAACCTGCTTTAACAGTGGGTTGCACTCAATGATCTCCAGAAGTCCCTTCAAGCCCCTACGATTCTGTGGTTCTATGATTCTGTGATATGCATCTTACTAAGTTATTATGCATTCCTTTATTATGCATTCCTCGTTAATATTTGCACTGCACCAGTAATCCACACCATTTAACTTTAGATACACCTGTCCAGAACATTCATTCCAGTACCATCATTTTAATTTTTATCCAATTGTTGGCAGTAAAATCCTTACAGTATTTGCATCATATTTGTTGCTTGCAACCTGGTTTATTCTTTGCAAAGAGCTGTAGGAAGAACCATCCATATGCTGCAGCAATAAAATCATTTCACTCATATTCATGCTACAAAGAGAAGCTTCTGGCAGAAACTAAGTTGGCACTATGCCATGCCTCAACCACATAATAAAAAATGCCTTATATGTATGCTTTTTCTTTCAGGTGGATTAGGGTAAAATTTAACCAACAATTAAGAAGTCTGCTCTCTTTTACCTTGAAGTTGATTTTTTTTTCAGAAAGTTTTGAAAAGGGGCAAATTGGGCTCTTTGGGTACTTCGTGATCATATCTGTAAACATGTGTGAGATACTTAGTGAAGTTTTGTGTATATAGATAAAATTTAATACAGGCATTAGATGGTCAAGATCACAGGTGGACTTTTCAAACAGAGAGCTGGTACACCACTTGATTAGATTTGGTAAGAAGACACTTCTGATAAAGGAAGTGAAAAACAGCTTAGGGGTAAACAGAAATAACTGTTTTTTCGTATAGCTATAATATAGAAGCAATAATATTTAAACTGTTTTACTGAGTTTTTTATACTTCTAAATTATGAAGCAAAGAGCTAAAAATTGATACATATTGTTTTAAACAATAAAATCTGTGTTTGAAAGACATTAATGTTAACCCCTTCTGTGTCAGTATAACACAATACACAAGTTCCAGTATCATCTCTGTCTTGTAATGTTCTAGCAACTACAATATTATGAAAAAAAAAATACAAAATGTCCAAAGGTAATGTAAACCATGCCCACAGCAAGGGATTTGGTCCTTTCCAAACCAAGCCATTCTATGATTCAGTGATTCCTTGAATAATTCTGGACTACTACCAACCTGTAACAAATACGAGGAATTTTAGACCCAAATGTCATTTGTATCAGCTAGATTTGTTGGGCAATGAAAATAGGATGTGAGGATTCAAACTGCAAGTTTAGGCTACTTAATTAACTATCTACAATCATTTGTACAACTGATTGTTTTTCCTGACTTACTGCTTTTACTCCCTTATACTGTACATGCTTATATAGATATGATGCAAGGACATTTTGTAGGCATTCTTCACAGGTGGTCTTGTTGTTGTAGTGCCAATTTCACTTTTAACATCTGTGTGAGAATCTTCCATTCCAGGGCACACCTGAGATTTTCAGGAAGGCACCAAACCCAAGGCACAATTAAATTTCTCTTGGCAGAAGCTACAGGGCAATAATATTTGTGGCTGATAGCCAATAAGATCATTCCACTGAGATCAAAGTACAAATACACTCACACTCATATTATTTCAGAAATCTGGTACAGACTAGCTCAGTTTTCAAATTAACGAATGAATTAGCTACAAACTTAGAAGAGCCTACTGAGATTGACTCTTTCCAGTAGGAAATGTAATATGTAGAGAATAGAGAACTGAAACTGCAAGCTATCTGAATTTTTTTAGTGTTTTTGGATTGAGAACAATGTCTGAGAAGTTTATTGAAAGTATCTTTTTCCCAGTACTTCCCTAAGTATGCCGTACTAACATCTTTTTTCACATATAATGTAAAGCATAAGTTATCAAAACATGGCCTTCACTTTAGATTTGATAGTTGTTATGTATGTGAGACATGCAAGTCTAGAATAATAAAATACATAATTTCTAAAGTCTTTCACTTAAATCCTCATTTTGTTTGCCAACTTTACTGTATGCGTGTAATGAGGTGACTGAACAGGAAGCAGAAGTGTTATTTTTGAGAATCTAGAGTGCTGCTTCTAAAATAAGAACTTACTCTGATTTGGTGGTATTTCTGCAGTCCAGTATCTGCCAAACTCCTGCAGAAGAGGTCAATCTAGGGCTAGTGCTCTCTGCCGGGTTCCTCTGGGTGTGCAAGCACAAATCTGCCAGTTTGCAGCAGTGCTGAGGCAGGCTTTGAATCATATTCCAAACGCTAAAGAACAAAATTAGAAGCAGCTTTTGAAAACACAAGCTGATTGACATCTCTACATCTAGCTTCGTAGCTTTTAGAAAACATTAGTCAGTTTGCCTTTTCCTGTTGCGATGAAATAATCCTCCCTGTTTTGACAGTCTCTAGCTTTGTGGAATGGAAAATCAAAATAAACAATGCAGACCACATTGAACATGCTAATACACAACCTCAAATGCTTCCTAGGCCTCAGCCAGACGGCTTATCCAAACATTTCCTCCTGTTGACTCTCTCTGTCTCCCACGCCATCCTGGGCTACTAGATTTTAGATAGGAACTTCTAATACACATTATAGAGATTGAAAACAATTTCATTAGCACAAACTCCGCTATCGTAATTGTAATCTTCAGTAAATTAATGCAATTAACTGCACTAGGTCTCCTCTGAGCTGTCCCCTCCTCTCAGTGCACAAGCTCAAGCAGACAAGAGGCTCTTGTATAAAGCTAGCACACAGTGCTCTCTGCAATGATAGCCAGTCTATAGCATTAACAGGATCATGTCACTGCTTCAACTTCAGCTGCTAGTGCTCCTGTGTCTTGGAGCCACAGAGCCACAGTCAGATTCACAGCAAAGGAAAAGAGGGCCACTTCAGCGCCTTTTCTATTTGGACAGAAATCTACTTGAAAGCCAGAGTTTTCATGAGCTGGTGGGGGAAAACCCAGTAGGTGTTAAGGAAACCCAGGAAGAGCCAAGCTTTTTTATAGCGTTTCCACAGACAGCAGGAGAGAGTCAGAAGCAAGGGGAGAAAAAAAAGTCCAGATTCATCTTTCCTAATGCAGAACTCTATGCAAACCAAGATTTGAGAACCTGGGCAGCACCCAGAAAGATCTCTCCTGTGGAAAACTTCTCTCCATCCCAGAACTCCAGTAAGAGGGAGGTTGAACCTCCCTATAGGAAAGATGCCAAAAAATTCTGGGACCATTTCATGTTACGGAAGAATTCAGCTTCTGAAGAAGTTGTTCTGCCAATCAAGACCAATGAAATGCACCAAGAAACCTGCAGAACCCTGCCTTTTTCCCAGGTAAGAACAGGTGTCCTCTCCCTTGTCTCTTATAATCAGCAATCTAAGATACATGGGTTAGTTTGCTAAGACACAGGGTCACTTCAGAATATGCAACATTAGCCCCTGAGAATGATTCAGTACTATCTTAGATTTATGTGTCATTCTACTATTGTGAATTTCATTCTGCTTTCTGTTTCAGAGTGTTGCTCATGAGAACTGTGAGAAGGTGATCGTCCAGAATAATCTATGTTTTGGCAAGTGTAGTTCCTTTCATGTTCCTGGTCCAGATGATCGCCTTTATACCTTTTGTTCTAAATGCCTGCCTACCAAGTTTTCTATGAAGCGCTTGGATCTCAACTGTACCAGTTCTGTCCCAGTGGTTAAAAAAGTCATGATTGTGGAAGAGTGTAACTGTGAGACTCAGAAGATAGAAGATCCTCTGCTTGGATCTCTACAGTTAGATTTTCTTGGAAACGTACCTGAGCATAATTAACCCATTCAAGGTAACTCTGAAGTCCCAGATCATACAGATTTGCCAAGAAAAGAAAAGAAAAAAATAATCAGTGAGACAAAACTTTCATCATACAGTTACACCATAATATTAAACACATTGACTTTCTGTTTAAACTGCATCTCTGCTTTGACAACAACTTTACTTAAAATTTAACAAATATTTCCTTGCTCAAGATTATGTGGTTTATAGGTACAGCCTTATTTTAGCAAGATACATCTTAAAAAGTTTTCCATCCTTTCTACACCTAACATCTTAGCACGCTAGGAAAAAACAGCTGAAAAACTAATGTGACTTATTTCCACAAAAACCTGAAGTACTAGATAGTTTATGCTGCGTTTACTTGCTGAGAATGCCAGTGTTGTTCTATTGGTAACACAGAGAAGGCTTTAGTCTCTTCACTGCAAAAACAGGTTTGTTTTCAAATCATGAGAGCGACTGGAGAGTTTAAAATATAAATGGAAAGAAGACAGAAAGAGAGCTGTGAAGAGTTCCTCTGATTGTTCCCAGCTGGAGTTCACTTTCCAGTAAAACTAACATACCTGACAGCTTACACACTTAAGATAATGGTTGCAAACGGTGTTTTGCCATAAAAACTACTTACTCTCCTTTTATAAATCTGCAGTAGTTCTCATTTTATTTTATTGAAAGTTTAACATAGTAGAAGGAGGAAAAAAAGCAGGTCTGCTTCCACATGAAACACCAGAAATTAATGGATAGTTATTACTGTTGTTATTTAAGTTCACTTTAGAAAGGCAATAAACATTTTCTGTGTGATGAATTTCAACCTCGACAGTGACAGCAAGATAAGTTTAAGTAATGTTCTCAGCAGTTAAACTAAACTAAAGCAATAAAGATGTGTATCTGTGATAGAAAAAGAGCAAAATAATTTTAGAAAGCTTTTTATTGGATAAGGTCCGATTCCAGTCCTTGCCAGCATACACCAGTGGCTGTTAGCTGACTGCTCGCTTTCCAGTTGCTTCTCCCTGGGTTTGTCTTGCAGCCCTAACATATCAGACATGCATCAGCTTTCAGAAACCAGACTTCATCCTGTGTATAATCCAACTTCTGTAATCTGCTGGGAATATTGTTCCAGTGCTATTGCCAAACTATCAAACTTTTGTTCCTGCAATGGAACTATCTGCACCTTTGGGTATTGGAAATAAGTATTGATACATCTGGTCAATTCAAGGTAAATGATCGCTTTGTAAATGGACTGCACAGTGATCAGAAGTGTCATAATAACCTGTCAAAAACATATGTTCACCATGGCTTCATAATACAAGGCCCATGTTTAATTTTTATAGAAAAGAGCATCTGAATGATAACCTGGTACAGAGTCTGAACTGCGGCAATAGCTGCTTGCACATTACTTGCAGTGAATGAACAATAGTATACAAATACCTTTAAATATAAAGAAAATTGTTTTTAAATAATAAAAATTGCATATTAAAACTGAGCAAAACTTTCTGTCTGTCCTTTTGCACTGAGGACTAACAAGTGGAACTTGTATGTCTCTTTGTATATTATGGTATGATATATAATGTCATTTCAAATAACAAGCTGTTAATGTTTTGTGATCCCTGTATCAAATGCATTACATACAGTAAATATTTATTTTAACCTACTTTAACATTTGTTCTATCTTTATTATACTGATCAATATCCTCAGCTGATGAAGTGAACTAGCATCTACATTCAAAAATGGGCTATCACCTTAGACTGAAAGGAGGATGAGTAAGCTGAAGTTATGAACAAAGAAAAAAATGTTTTTCTAAAGGGTAGTATCAGCTAGGAACCATATAGTTTTAGAGAACAAAGTAATGCAATCTTTTTTCAGTAGCAATTTCTCCTTACTGGGCACATCAAACACACAGCCAACTCCAAAAATTGGTGCTTTGTTAAAGAATGCTGTATGCAAGTGGAAAAGCTAAGAGAGTCCACTGTCTCGCTGTGAGGTTCAAACCTCAGTACCTTATCAAACATTTTGAGTTGTGATTACTAACATTCAATTTTAATAAAGCCTAAACACACACAAAAAACTGCAGTTCCTAATTTTTTTTTCTATCTTTATTCCTAAGTCTGTTATTTAACCCTAAGAAGTTAAATTTTCAGAGTTTTCTATTACTAATGTTTTAAAGCTGCATGCATATATAGGAATCTTTGTCTGCATTTTCTTCTTCAAGAGAACAATTTGAAAGTAGGACCTATACTTCCAATAAGATCACAAGACAATTAAAATGAAAAATCCTCCAGTCTCATAATTTTGACATGGTTGACTCTGGAACTGTGACTTTTCCACATAAAAATGGCAGAACTGAGGTTATATTTTGGACTGTAAAGCATTCAACCTAGTTTTTAAAGCTCTTTCTGTATGCTGATGATTATTGTAATCAAAGAAATCTATTCATGTAAGGTGTCTGCCGGACTGGATTCTTAGTGTGAATTTGCACAGCTTTAAAGTAGGTGAAAAGAGGTAATGACAGCTGCAGTAATTGCTAATTAGATTAGTGCTGTAGTTTTTTTGGATGAATGTTTAATTAACCCAGCAATGACTGGTTGCATGTAATTAGCACGGCACCCTGCAAAATCAAGAATGTGTTAATTGGATCAGATTTCTCAGCCTCTAAAATTTCTCATTAAGAATAACCTGTGCCTAGAGGCTAACAGGATTTTGTTCTCTCAGCACAGCTACGAAGGCCTCTGCTAGTATAATGATGTGGGTCAGAAAGGTGGGGGTTTACGCCCTTATCAATATATGGGTTCATACTGTGGTAATGCTATTAACAGCAGTAAGCCTGCATGACTTCTGTCTAGCTGCATCCATTCAGAAGCTGTATGCTTCATATAACGAATGTTTTTCCCACTGCAACTGATTACAGTGGAAGTGTTTCTAGTGCAAACCAACTTCACAGTGCAAGACAACGCTATAGTTATTAAACTGTCTGAATTTCTGCATTTTTGCTATTTATTTGAGCTACCAGACATTTTCCAAACACATTCAGAGTTATGTTCTTTACCTTGGAAATAACAGAGGAAAGGCACTGTTTATTCTTACTGCCTGAGGAAAGTGTATCTTCACTATATGCTGTTCTCCTGTGTAAGGATTTCATCAGACCGCCATTAATGCCTGTAATTACGTCAAACACCAGAGGGTAGCTCTTAATGAATTTCACCCCACCATAATTTCCAGGAAACCATCTCAGAAGCTGCCCTCAGTACTTTACGCTTGGTACTTTGTCCATCACGCTTATGAAATATTCACAGCTAACATCATGGCTGTCAGCTAACAAGCTTTAGCATGTTTTACTGACAGGTGGTGAAATCTCATCTCCCAAACTTCCTAGCTCCTCACAGCAATAGCAAGACAATGAGATTCCTTGCTCTTTGGGAGAGCCCCTTGCCAGTCTGTACAACTGCATAATCACATTGTGTGGGGGAACTGGGAGCATGTGCTGTGCAGGAGGATGCAAGGAAAGTGGAGTGGGGTTGAGGATACCTGGGATCCTCCATCAGCAGTCTGCATTTTGAGACTTTACCAGTGGAAACAGCAAACATATACTGATAGTGAATTACAAATAATTTACATTTGATATTTTGCTAAACCTAACTCCTTGAATATCTCGTAGGCAGCTACCAACTACTGCTCCCTTGAAGGCTCACCCTGGCAGCTGTCAGCACTTACTTTGCTCAAATGAGAAAGAATGGGGACAAGATAAGCAAGCTTGTACTTAGCCCACTGCAAGAGTATTGCCAAAAATTATCCCTGCTGAGAAGAAAGTCATCCTGTTTACAGAGCCTCGTGTTCCATGGTACCAGCAAAATGCATTTCAACTCAAATAATGAAAAATGGATCAAAATCTACAATTAATTAAAAAAAAAACCGGCAAAAAAAAAAAAAAATCTGAGGCATTTTTGTTTTTTGGTTTAGGGTTTTACTATTACCAGCCATTTACATACTTTTGAAGCTGGTTCAAACTCACCTTGATACAGAGGCATTTGACCATCCTGTCATCCTGCCTGGGCTTCCAGCAGTAAACCCTGGAGAGAGAGAGAAGTTAAAAGAGCTAATGCCAAAACCTCTATAGCAGGACATGTTGGCAGAAGAGCTCCTTGTGCCTATAGACTAAATTAGACTACTGCTTGGTCTACTTCTACTATAGCCCCCATGTAACCTCTCTGGGCTGGTTGAAATCAGTAGATTTCACCACGTTTACCACTGAGGCACATGGACCAGAAAGTGTACCCTGCCTTTGATTTCTCTGGTAATTAGGTCGAAGAGAGAGAGAGTAAATGGAGTCCAAAAGCAATTTTCCTTTAAACTAATGATTCATCCTCCGGATGTGACATTAGGGCTGACAAAACTTCTGGGCCAGGATCAGGACTGATCTCATTTCACTGTGGCGTGTCATTAATGCAGACTGCTGTTATGTATCAGAAATATGGTCCTTCATGACAGAAAGAATTTGTCTCTGATTCTAAAGCTAACAAGGGCCTTGTTTACACTGAAGTAAGCAACAAAAGAGGCGCGAAAGAAAAGAAGTGGCAGTAACAAACTGCACAATTTAGAAGGATCCAGGAAAGCAGGTGAATTTCTCAACCCAGGAGATACAGACAACCTTCTGCACATCAATCAAAGGGCACAAGTGGGCACAAAATGAATCCTGTAACACAGCCTCATGAAGCAAGGGACTTGTAAGCAGTAGGAATCCAGGGAGTCATGGTACATACTTCTCTCCTGCATGTGTGCTCCATAACAGAGCATCAGCTGTTACCGCACATGGCTTGATTTTAGCATGCTGATTTAATGTTTACAGAGTGCCAATAAAATTTTTATGATGACAGCTGGTGGGTCCTGTGCTAATTTATAAACAGCAACAACAACACAACACAGACATCAGAAACTCCAAGAGGGATTCTACACTATTGTGCAATATTCAGCACCGAAGAATATGGGTATTTTTCTAATTCTGCAGACTCTTAATAGTCTCTGTGTAATACACCCACTTTATGTAAAGTCCATACTATGCAGTTAGTATTTCACCTAGGTGAGTTCTTTTCTTCAGAATGGAATTTGCTATAAAGGCTCATTATTATCTATCACAGAGTCCAAAATCAAATTATCTGCATTTGCTACTCTGGTAAAAGTGTCATGTAATTTCTGTGTTTGAGTCTTTAAGTTAAATTGGTACACCAAGCACATGATTGCTTGCTTTTCTTCCTGCACTGTGCTTCCCCAGAAGAAAAACAAACAAATGGAAACAGATGTGCTCACTACTGAACTTGAGCAGACTACTACCTTTATTCCACAATTTGTTTACTATGAAAATCCAGGAGTAAAAAAGTAAAATACAACCTGTCTGATGAGACTATAGATCCAATGACTGGCCACTACCAATATGCCATGACAGCTGGCATCTGACTAGATGACAACATTATTTATTTTTCAGTCCACAGGAAAATTTCATCTGTCATACTTCCCCTCTTTATTTATTTTTCCATTGTACTACCCAAGTCCTTACTTCCCTATCTTGATTTTTTTTCCATCTGCATTTAGTCTTCAAAAAGTGAAGTGTTTTTACAAAACCACATATTACGCCTTTCACGTATAAATTTGCATGTGCAATTTGTAATGGAATGGAGGCTAAATTTTTTTTGTTGTTGTTACAATGACTTTTCCAGTGATTCTATTACCCACGTTTTCAGCATTCCAACTCACCACCCTGTCTTCAGTGACTTCCTCCTGCAGAGGAAGACGTAGATAGCAGCTCCTGAGGCAGTCCCATTCCCTCATCACAGAGGGTCGTCATTGGCGGTGCAGAATCCGGTTGGAGATCTGTAACTAGCGGTGTTCCTCAGGGGTTGGCACTGGGTCCAGTCTTGTTCAACATCTTCATCAATGACCTTGATGAGGGGATAGAGGCCACCCTCAGCAAGTTTGCTGATGATACGAAGTTGGGAGGATTGGCTGACACGCCTGAAGGCTGTGCTGCCATTCAGCGAGACCTGGACAGGCTGGAGAACTGGGCAGTAAGAAACCAGATGAGTTTAACAAAAGCAATTGTAGAGTCTTGTGTCTAGGGAGGAATAATTGCATGCACCGGTACAGGCTGGGGGATGACCTGGTGGAGAGGAGCTCTGCAGAGAGGGATCTGGGCGTCCTGGTGGATGACAGGTTGGCCGTGAGCCAGCAGTGTGCTCTCGTGGCCAAAAAGGCCAGTGGCGTTATGGGATGCATTAAAAAGAGAGTGTCCAGCAGGTCAAGGGAGGTGGTCCTTCCCCTCTGCTCTGCCCTGGTAAGGCCTCATCTGGAGTACTGTGTCCAGTTCTGGGCTCCCCAGTATAAAAAAGACAGGGATCTCTTGGAAAGAGTCCAGCGGAGGGCCACAAAGATGGTGAAGGGCCTGGAGCATCTCCCCTGTGAAGAAAGGCTAAGTGAACTGGGTCTGTTTAGCCGTGAGAAAAGAAGACTGAGAGGGGACCTGATCCAGTCTATGAATATCTAAGATGTGGGGGGCAGAGTGGCGAGGCCAGACTCTTTTCACCAGTGTGTGGAGACAGGACAAGGGGAAATGGCTAGAAACTGGAGCACAGGAAGTTCCATTCTACATAAATGTGCGCAAGAACTTCTTCACGGTGAGGGTGACGGAGCACTGGAACAGGCTGCCCAGGGAGGTTGTGGAGTCTCCTTCTCTGGAGATATTCAAGACCCGCCGACGCCTACTTGTGTGACCTGGTGTAGGGAACCTGCTATGGCAGGGGGCTGGACTCGATGATGTCTGGAGGTCCCTTCCAACGCCTTTGATTCTGTGATTCTGAGATACTAGGCATGTTTAGATCACTTTCCAGACTGGTTTCTGCTTACGAGTGTGTATTTTCAGGTTGGAGCAACTTTGGTTTGAAATGTTAACAATTGTCCTCTATGGCACAAAAAAGTGGACACTGAAAGATAAGAATTAGGACAAGGACCAAAATCGTAACAAATCACAGAATGAATCATAGAATGGCCTGGGTTGAAAAGGACCAAAATGATCATCTAGTTTTAACCCCCTAGTATATGCAGGGTGGACAACCATCAGACCAGGCTGCCCAGAGTCACATCCAGCCAGGCCTTGAATGGCTCTTGAAATCTGCCCAAACACCAACTGACGTTGGTAGATGTTGGGTGCTCTTTTTTCAGGATAATAGATAGCTTTTGGAAGAACCTGTCAGTACTAAGGAAAAGCTTTCAGTATCAGTGATGACCACCACACTACTCTTCACCCATTTCTGTGCAAGAAAGGCACAGCAGGGCAAGAGCCAACAGTTTCCAGAGGGAACCAGGCCTCTTAGCAGATGGGGCTGCCCTGAGGTTGCCAGGAGATCGCATCAGCGATGGGTGCTCCAGGCGTGAGTCCCAGATGGGAGCACTGAAATCACCTTCCATTACAAGCTGTCTGCAGCTCTGAGCCATTGCTAATTGGTCTCCGGGCAAAACTGACTGCTGAAAACAACAACAAAAAAATTACTTCTGCGGCCACAGTCGAGAGCCACCTCGAACAGGAACGAAGCCAGACCCACGGAACGCGCACGCCCTGGGCGGACCCACAGCGACCCACGCGCATGCGCGGCCGGGCACGCGGAAGCGGAAGGTGGCGCCTCCCGGCTGCTGCGGCGGTCGCCGTTCGGGAGCGGGGGAGCGGGGGAGCGGCCGAGCTGGCCCCCGGCGGTTGCTATGGAGAGCGGGTGAGAGGGGGGAGCGTGACCGTGGCCCCTCCCTTCTTCCTCCCGTCCTCGCCCTACGGTTGGTTCCGCCTCGTGCCCATGGCAGGGAGGGCGGTTAGGGGTCCGGCGGGGGAGGCGGTGGGCTGTTGCGGGACGCAGGGGGGTGAAACGCGGTGCCTTTAGCCTTCTTCGTTTACACACTTTCATTTTTTATCTCTGTTAGTTAGCAAATTGCAGGTGTTCAGACCGAGGTTCTGCTAAAGTAGTGTATGCTACCTTTGGTCAGCGCCAGGATAAGACGCTTCTTCTGGTATTGATGATGTGAGGGTGCGGTGAGTGCGTGCTGGCAGCCCAAACCCTGGTGGTGCTCGGCAGCCCTTTCGTGGATGCGGGCAATGTTCACAGAAACATCTTGCAAGGCTGTGTCTGCAGCAGAGGATAGGTGGGAGTGTCGTGGCTACCTGCCTGGTAGCTGCATCATAACGAGGTTTGAACAGCCAGCTGGTGTATCCGTGTGGAATGCTGGCTGCGCGGGGTCTGGCTGTGGCAGAAATACACTACTGCGTGTATTCGCTGTTTGGATGCTGTTTTTGTGAAGCTAAAGACCTGCTATTTCTTGTCTGACGCAGCTCTTCACAAAAATGACTTAAATGTGTAGCTGAAAAATGTTTCAGTCATTTGCTTTAAGTCCACTTTTTTTTTTTTTTTTTTTTCTGGTAAAGCATAGTTTTAGTTTTGTAGTAACTTCTTTAGACAGTAGCTCTTTAGTCAGAAGACTTCAGGAAAGTTTTAGATGCAAAACCACAGGTGAAGTCACAAGTTGGCAGAGCTTATTGATTGCTGCATCCTGGCTTTTGCTACCACACATGGAATGTATAGCAAGTAACGTATGTAGCAATGAAGTTGGTGAGGGATCTGGAGCACAGGCCTTGTGAGAAGTGGCTGAGGGAGCTGGAATTGTTCAGTCTGAAGAAGAGAAGGCTCAGGGGAGACCTCATTGCTCTCCACATCTGCCTGAAGGGAGGTTGTAGTGAGCAGGGGGTCAACCTCTTCTCCTGTATAACTAGCGATAGGACTAGAGGGAAGGGCCTCAAGTTGTGCCGGGGGAGATTCAGGCTGGATGTTAGGAAAAAGGTCTCCTCTGAAAGAGAGGTTAACTGCTGGAATGGACTGCTCAGGGAGGCAGTGGAGTCACTGACCCTGGAGATATTCAGGGAATGTTTAGGTGCTGTGTTGAGGGACATGGTTTATTGGGAACAATTGGTGATAGGTGGATGGTTGGACTGGATGATCTTGTCGATCTTTTCCAACCTTGGTGATTCTACGGTTATAAGTTTCTACTTCCTGTTCCTATTTGAAGTGCTTAGAAAACACTCTTTTTGAGAACTGGTGCTTTTCTTCCCCTAAATATATGCTTTATAGAATATAGACTTGCTCAGTTCGTATGAGTTCTATAAATTGTACTTCATAGTGAACCATATCAAGAAATATTAATCCATATAAACATTTGTTGGAACATTTGTGGAGAAAAGTTCTGGGGAGGTAAGATTTTGCAAGTTTCCATACTGAAGGAAAAAGATTTTTTTGCGTGTGTGTGTGTGAACCTTGCATTCAGGCAAGTCTGTTACCTCAGTTTTGGTTTGTGTGAAGATTTCTCTTTTTTTGGGAATGATGTTCTGCCTTCCTGTTTTAGGTTGTGGGCTCATTATTCTTCAGATATCAAATCAGAGTTCATACTGAAGGTTATTGTACTGAGCAAATACTGTGTTTATGACAGTGTTAACTGAACTGGGGAGAAGGAAGAGAGTTAAGAAAATGCTCTTTATGCATCCCCTAATAAATGTATTTTTTGGAAGTTAAAGAATAATTTTTGATTACATAGGAAGGAGTCAGCCATCTTTTGACAAACTTCTGACAATCTTTTCACACCCACAGGTGCCATTTCCTTTCAAATGCTTTGTGTTTGAGATATTTATTTAGAATAGGTAGTTACAAATTCTGTTAAGAGAGGGAAAAAATGCAAAGCCTTTGGCACACGGGTTTTATCCCAACTTATTTTGTTGGAAAAGTTCTAGGCATTGCACATATGAGTATTGATGTGTAGACATAAATAATTTGTTTCTTTTCATTGGTATTGTTGTAAATTGTCTCACAAATTTCTATTCTGAACGTACAGTAATTCTTCTTATAAAAAATGGAACATCCTAAAGAACTGACTAAATTATGTGGGATTGATCTTCCTATATTTTGGTGTAGGTTTTTTTGAAAGAGAGAATACAGACTTTTTTTTTTAAGAGTCTATTTTAAAAGTGAAGACTACAAATTCACTTTGCCTGTGAGTTAAATTCAAATCAAGTGTTTTCTACCTAGTCACTGGAATGTGCTTCTGCTTGTGTTTTAATATTTTCCCCCATATAAGATACATAGACCAAGGGAAGGAGAGAGACAAGCTAACTTTGCTAGAAGTCATCATATTAACTGTTTAATTAATAACTGTTTAATAATTAACTGTTATCTGTGCAGTATCACTGCCAGAGGAATAAAGAACAACAGAAGATTTACTGTTATAAAAGACATTGCCTGTTATACATACAGGGAGTACTGGGGTGTAGTACTGCAGTTTTCTATTGAACAGACCCATCTAAAATGTGTATTAAAATTTTGAAGTGTTCTGAAATTAGAATAAATAAATTTAGAACCAGTGTAACAGTTCAGATGTGAGAGGCTAAGGAGCTGTGTATCTGTGTAAATAGCTTGAAAGGAAGCTCTGTTCAGTGAGGTAAGATACTGGGTTGAAGATCGTTTGAGTATCACACTCTTTTCTATTTCAGAAATAATAGAAAAGAGAAAGTTCCAGAGCTGGATGATGAAAAATCTCCTGGTTTCTATGCTTGTCTTGAGAATGGATCCTTCTTTTGCATAGTTCCAAATTCGTGAAACTTGTCATCAGCAAAGGTAAGTTTTGTCATTGGTTTGATTTCATTTATTATGAAATTAAATAATGTAGCAGGTAGTCATCGAATAGTAAGAATTTGGGGTAAATTTCCATTGTAGGGCTACTGTTTTTTTCCAATGTGTTCCTCACTAGTTACTGCTCACACATTATACTTAGATTTAAGTATATCCACTTACTAGTGAATATTTCAGTTTTTGTAGATCTGTTTTGTTTCTTGAGCTGTTACTTCCTTTTCTGAAGATGCGAGTCCTGGAATATCTACTATTCTAGGATGACAGAAACCAAATGGGTTCCCCAGCATTTGGCAATTTTTCTAGGTCCTTAGAAACATGTTCTACGTGACTTCTTTTTTGTAAATCCATCCTAATTACTACCAATCAATTTGTTTCCTGTGTTTTGAAACAGTTTCCAGGAATGTAATCTCCACCTTTCTGGGGCTCAGAAGGAGCATAATACACCTGTAATTTCCTTGCTCTTAAAAAATAAAAATGTCACTTGCTTTTGTTAGTCTGCAGGACCGCGCCCATCAGCTCAACCTTTCAGTGATGAATGTGAATGTCCTCACAATGACATGGACTAGCTCCCTTCAGTGCCTGTCCAAAGGCTGCTCCAAAAGTAATGCCTCCTATTTTATTATGTTGGCCCATGATGTCAGAAGCAGACTTTGGTGGTATGGCAGTAGAGATAGTCAGGGTTTTATGATTTTTTGCTACCGGTATTCCACATCATAACATCCTGTAGTTCTGTGGATTTTCGGTAGTTCTGTGTGCGTGACTCTCAGAAGAGAAGAACAACTGCATATCCCAGGAGACTTTCACTGTTCCATTTCTGTTTTCCATTCAGAGGGAAAGATAAAACTGCTCACAAGTCACAAGTCTGCCCTTTCTTTTTCTGCTGATTACTGCGTTGTGTGCTCCCTAGCCATCTCACCTTCAACACTAGAGTAAGACTTTCAGTTTTGGACACTGTCTCTCATTTGATGTATTAGCTTCAATTCCAATTACATTATATTATATTGTGATATCTTGCATTCCGATATCGTATTTAGTAAATTAGTTTTCTCCCTTAGCTCATTTCCACTGTTTTGTTTTTAGGCCCATCTCCATACCTTTTCTCTGCCCCTCTCCTGGGGCGGGAATCCGTGGTCCTCCCTGCCCCATTAGTCATGGAACCAGGCCATACTGGCCCCAAGAAAACATTGGCAAGGCTGAACCTTCTCTACAGTACTCTATTACATGTTGTTGCTGTGTGACAGATGGCAGCTGAGGGGCAATCTGACAGGGTGGCATCTGACATGGAAGTGCATATGAAGCAAAAGTGTGGAACTGATTTCCTTCATGAGAAAAAAATGGCACTCACTAATATTCATTGATGCTTGCTGAATGTTTATGGAGACCAAACAGTGGATGTGAGCACAGTGTGGCAGTGAGTCACCTTGGCTGGTACAAATTTTTACAGGCGTGACATACAAGCTCTTGTTCATTGCTGGAAAAAATACCAAGCTAGTGGTAATGCCTATGTTGAATAAATGTCTTTTGTAGCTGAGAAGTTGTATTATTACAGTGCTGTTTGTATCTGTTGTAGTTTCATTGGATATAGATAGGTCTCTCCAAAAAGTAATGCCTCCTATGTTGCATCTCATCAGGTGCCATGAAATTTAGTATATTCAGTTTGTTTAAAGGTTTCTTTATCTGTTCCTCCTTTACTGAGAGTAAATCTCTGTGACTCTTTACTTTCTCATTGGTCTCAGGGGCCTGGAATTCCAGAAAGCAGGTCTTGCTCATGGAGATTGAGTTCAAGAAGGCAGTTTGACCTTTTCTGTGCCCTTTCACCAAGTATTCTGTTCCATTCAGCAGCAGGCCCATATTTACCCTAACCTTCCTAATGCTGCTTGTCTGCCGCTAGTGTTCCTCGTTGACTTCATTTCTCACTAGATTCAACACCAGATTCAGCTTCGTATGACTTTCCTAACCCCATCTCTGTCCATTCAAATGATATTTTTCTGTATTCTTCACGGGCCACCAGTTTATGCTACCCCCTCATAAATGCTTCATTTTTATGTCTTAGTTCTGTTAGGAACTCCTTGTACATGTGTGAAATTCTCCTGCCACTGTTGCCTAGGCTCCTGCTCATGGTGCTGGACCATTCTTGAACTTCGAGGTGGTCCTTGAACCTGACCTCTTCTCTACAAGATAGTCTTACAAGGAGTTCTCCCAAGCAGGTCCTGGTACAGGGCAAGGTCTGTTTTGGAGTCAGATTGTGATCTCACTGTTTGCCTCTTCCCTCTTTTAAGTAAGTCATCAGTATCACCAACTCATGGGTGTCACAACCTTCACATTCACACCTATTTCTTTGTTGGTAAGCAAGAGAGCTAGACAAATAGGCAGTTGGGTTCTGTGTCAGGAAGTTGTTGTCAGCACACTCCCGAAACCTGGAATATTTGAACCCTGCTGTTTGCACCCTTCCATCAAATACAAGGATGGTTAAATTTGCCCATGTGGTATGGAACCTGTCAATGTAAGAGCTCTCCCAGCTTTCTGGTTGAAACGTCATCTGCTTCATCAATCCTATGTCACATAATCTTTAGTAGACAGCCTCCACAGTGTTAGCCACACTGGTCTTCTTGCTGTGCCTGACATTAGCTCAGGATTTCTGGCTCAGGATTTGCCCCAAGGTAGAGTTGTACAGACTCCTGATGCCCTCTCATGTGAAGGGCAACTCTCCTCTGCTTCACAGTTGCAGTGTGTCCTTCCTCAAGTGCCTGTGTTTATCCATGGCAACACTGGTTCCATAACCTGTTCTAGCTTGTCTTTGTGATCTGAGTGAGAAAGTAATGCCACATTTCCATGCAGACCTCTAATTACTCTGATTTGTTTATACCTGTAGTGGTATACAAGCACTCCAGATGGACAACCAGTTATACTGCTTTCTCTGAAAAAGAGTGCAGTCTTCTCCCATTCAGCCCTGTTTTCTTAATTATAAGATCTCTATTATCCACATCACCCTGCATGCTTTGTTTGCCTGTTTTGTCCGCCACTTCCTCAGTCAGTGTTGTTATGTGGGTTATGCTTCCTGGTCTCCACTGGCTCTGTCTGTGATGCCAATGTGGAAGAGTATTTGGGTATAGTAATCTAACTCCCAGACTTTGGCCTCAGTAACAGCCGGTCCTTGATATCTGAGTCCTTGGCAAGCAGCACACCATATGAGATCACGAGTTGGGTCAGCAGATGCTGGTGCCTCGCTCCATGTAAGCAGAGAATTTCTCACACTTTGGCCCATCCTGCTTACAGTGCCACAGTACTCAGGCCCTGTCAACTTGGAGACTTCATTTTTTAGAGCTCCCTGCTCTCACTTGTTGTGAGGGCCCTGAAGAGCCATCCTGCAAATGCTCACAAGCTTCCAGCTTTTGCCATCTTGGTCATCTTCATTCCCAGGCTGATAAGTGCTTGTGTACCTTCTCTGTGCAGGTGGGTGTTAACTCTTGTGTAATGTCTTGAAGTAAGTCTTGTTAATCTCCTTTTTGGCATCCTTGATGTCACATTGTCTGCTTGCCTCCTCCCACAGCTCCTGTACTTGATAAGACAGATTCTCCATCAGCGCACACTTAGTCTTGCATAAAATGTTCTAAACCTGCTGATTGCCAAAGCTAACTCAAAGGCATATTAAGAACTAGCAGATTCAGGAGAACAATTCCACATAATTTATGTCTACATATACCCCTAGGTATATACTACGTGTACATCAAATTGTGCATGCAAAGTGAAATTAATAAAAGATCAGTAAATATAGGACTACATGTCCTATATGATTTTCATAAACCTAATGGTTTTAAGAAGGCAGTAAGCTATATTTAGTATACCATGCAGGTTTATAAAACAAATGTTAGCAAATTTGATGCATTCTTAAAGCGAAAATGAACACTAAAAAAATGAATGCTGTATTTGTAAAGGCACACCATTGTTCTATTGCAACAGCAATCAAAGGGTTGTGATAAATTGTAGAAACATCATCTTATTTGGCTTTGAGTTTATTCTTTCTCTAGATAACTAAAACAAGACATTAATGAAACCTGTGTATAGTGTTAAACAGAGAAGTTGTGAATGTCAGTGAGGATGAAGCTATCAAAATCCCTGAAAACAGAGGTAATGTCAGATCAATAAATAATATGAAATTTTGACAGAAGAAATAGAAATTGAAAGACATCCATCAGAAATGGGCAAGTAGCCCAGAGGTAAGTGAAGCTTATGCTGAAAGGAGAACCTCTTGGATAGAAGTGCAGCCAGGCTTTTAAATGTGTGTTACAACGTTAAGATTCTTAACATGAAGGCGGGATGACAAAAAGTGTAATGGTAGCAATCCTTCTCTTGAAAGTCCTGATTAGTAATGCTTATAATTTGTAGTGTAGGAAAAGTGAAAAAGAAACAAACACCAATTAATCATGCTCTGAAGTTCGTATTCATGGATTTTCTTCAGACTAAAGTTAATTTTAAAAAAACCCATCATATTAAACTATGAGAATGGAAGCCTTGCTGTTTTAAGTGTGAGTAATAGTGAAAAAACTGTTGCATGATACTTCTAGACAATCTATATGAAAGCTGTTAAGATAGTGTGCTTTCTTTCTCAATTTCTTTGTTATAAAGAGAGGAGAACATGGAAGAGAATACTTAGGAAGTGAGAAACAACAGAACCCCAGGAGAGCCTGTGAGGATGTTATCATGCAAGGTTTAAAAAATGTTTAGATTCCTTAAGTCATAAACTGTCAGGTTTCTTTTCTCTGTTTGAATGTATGTGAAACCCTGCAGGTAGCACAATTCTAGTTTAATATACTCTTTTTTCGTGGTTATTTTTGTTTTTATCTCTCTAGGATCATCTTTTCTCCTTGGATGGATTGATTATTACTGGTGTGTGTTCAATGGGACTTCGAATTCACTTTGTGGTTGACCCTCAGGGTTGGTGCTGCATGGGCCTGATAATCTTTGTTTGGCTGTACAATACAATCTTCATTCCAAAAGTCATCCTTTTTCCTCACTATGAAGAGGGGCATATTTCAGCTGTGGCAATTTTGTGTAAGTCTATTTAAATTAGTCCTTTTCTTTTACTAGTAACAGTAGTACATCTAACCACCAGTTATCAGGCCAGAATATAAAGAACAAGGTGAAAGTTAAGGCTGAGGGATAAAATAAAGGGTAAGAGTACTGGACATGTTCTGTGTTTTGTGCTCTAAGAATTGAGGCACTTGTTCCTTTCAGTGTGTTACAGTAAAACTTTGTGGAAAGTAGAGAAAAAGCATTTATACACCTTTCAAGTCTTGCAGCTAGGACCTTTTTACTGGATTAAATAGTGTAATTAGAAAACGTTGATGGGCATGTCAGAAGTTATGATGGTAGTACTGGTGGTTGAACAGTTCAGTTCTGCTGGCTCCAAGTGTCCCTTGATGAATGGGTTGGTTGAGTTGTGTTGATAGGATCAACTTGGGTTAAAGCTTGTATTATAACTACAACCATCTTTTTGGTGAAGATCAACCTTCATCTGAAGACTTTGAGCTGTAGAATGATTGGCATTTATTTGGTAAGGCAGTGGAAGTGCTTCTTGATACTAATTAATAAGGTCGAAGTGACAGATTGCTGCTACTATCAGAACAGTGTTCTCTGCTACGTTTTCCTCTCCCTTTTTGAGATCATTTAATTTCATAGAATGCATAGCATCAGATGTATATCTGCAATTCAGAAGGCAGAGTAATTCCTAATTTAGTACTGGATCCTGTACATTTTTGCTTATAGTGTAAAGAAAGCAGTTGTCACCTCAGAATAGTAGGCTGTTTACTACTACAGAGCAAAACTGAGAAAATGCTGTTTCAAATGCTGGATTATCCCTGTAGTGTAACTAACATATAGCTTCTTAAACATTAAGATGTTGTAGTGTGAGTAGCAGTCAGATCTTTTTAGATGGTGCTTTGTTTTTATGTTTTGTTTTGGTGTAAACAGTTCTGTCATGGTAAATGTCCTAGTGACTGTAATTTTGTCATTGCTTTCCAATTCTTGTGTTTATACAACACATTGGTCAAGCATTTCTCGAGTAGAGTATAATTTTCTTTGGGGTTTCAAAATAGAGTGATTTGAAACATCCAAGAATAGCACATAGCAAGTTAGTGAACTTGATGGATTTGTGAAGTTATGCTGGTGTTTTATTAAGACATTTGAGGATTTACAGCTGTCCCTACTCTTCTAGACCTCATAACTTTGTCAGCCCATGTGACCATGTGGCAGGGACTCATTGAATAGATGTGTAATTTGATGAAGCTTATAGATACCAGTACAGTGTTTTGTGATGATTTTTTTTTTCTTTAATTTCATTTGAAAACTAAAGAAGTTATCCTGTTTTTTAAATAAGGACTGTGGCTTTGCTTACTAGATCTTGGAAAATCAATTATCTTTGCTTTATATAATTAAAAACTGTCATAGTCTGTCTGTGCAAAGGTAATAAAATGAAGTTTTTTATAACCTGAGGAGTTTCATACACTTATGTGGTTAGTATTGTTTTAATATTTTATTTGTATAGTGTATGTCGAATATTAATACTTAATAAGTACAGTGGTTTGTTAAATATGTAAAATTCTGTTCATTATAATGAAAAAAGCTTATATTTTAAATTTCACTTACATACCTTTCTGAAATTTTAATATATTTGAAGTAAATGAAAGTGTGACGTGTTCTTTTTCCTGCTTTTTACCTGAAAAAGAATAACAAATGCTTATTTTTTCAGGTTATTACCTCTGCTCATTATTTTGTATAGCTTCTTTAGTAAGAGCCTCAGTTGCTGATCCAGGAAGGCTACCTGAAAACCCAAAGATTCCAATTACAGGTACGTTAAGTTGTTTCTATAGAGCTGAATAAAAATTACTTCAGCGTCATCAGAATAGTTGGGAATTAACGTGCTGTTGTGAGATTTAATTGAAAACACTGTTTAAGCATATATTGTTACTGAAATGAAAAGCTTTGTAATTCACTATTTCTGACATTTAAATTTCTTGTACTTTGTGTAGACTTTAGGCTTCTTTTTTTAAAGATTCACTTTCTGTCAGAAGTATGGTTATGCAGGAACTTACGCTAGGACATATTTAGATGTCCAGAATTTTGCATTCTGTGCTTTTAAACGCATTGCATGCGCTTCAAATGATAACATTTTTTAGAGATGCATAGTCATTTTAACTCTACTGCTTTTTTTTCTAGATAAATTTATAAGGTGCTGAAACTGATGGTAGAAGCTGTTGTTGCACGGGATTTTACCTGTGTTTTTTTATGCATTTTATTGTAATAAATTCTGTTTGTATGGACTGTTAACCAAATAAACAGATGGGTTGTACTGCATTGCAGTAGAGTAGCAACTTAACATTTGAGAATTCCCTCTGTACTTGTGAATTTATTCCACAATTGCTAAATGGTATCTAATGTACTAGAAATTGAAGGGCATTTGAAACTTTAATAATTCTCCGGGGAGAAAGCCAATATTTTAATGACACATTTGGTGCTTTTAAGGTACTTGTCTAGTCCATAAAGCTTTTACATAGCAATTGATAATTGAGTATTCAAGCACATGTTTTGCTACATGAAAGGAAGATACTTTTTCAATTTAGAAAGCATAACAAATCCAGTGAGGAGTGAAAACTTCAATCTCGTCTTGCAGTGACTTTGCTTTCCCTTCCTGATGGTAGTGAGAATCTGTTCTATCGTCAGGAACTGATGTTTACACAAAAACTATATAGGAGACAATAGGAAAGAATATGGTTGGGATTCAGATGTGAAACACTGATTGTGGAACGGTCTCTTACCGGAGTTCCTTCTTTTCCCATTATCTAAGCATCTGAGTCAGTAAAAAGAAAGGTTGCACAGATGTGATTATTCAGTCAGATTTTTTTCTACAGGTAAAGCAACATAGAGTCTGCAGTCTGAGATAGAGAACGAAGCCATTTAGTACAGCTACAGACATTTACATTTGTGATTCAATGTATTTGTTCTTTTTCCAGTTAAATACCAGTACCAGCAGGAGCAACTACTTTATGCATAAGCATTTCTTTCTCTTTTAGAGTATATGTTTGTGTAGATCTCCAGCCTTTTATCTTCATACTGCATTCATGTCACGTAGAAATGATACTCTGTAGATGTTTCTGAAAATGGAACACTTAGGCTTGATTGCAGTAATGATGTTATGATTTGAGGTGCATCAAATCATATTTAACGTGCATCAAGTTTTTGGTCTTTCTAAAGTAATAATTCGGTTCCCTGATATTCTATAGTTTGATGGGAAGATATATTTTGAATGGTATAAATTATATTCAAAAATGTAGTCGAGGTGTTTGCTATTTGCTACTTGATTGGGGGGTGACACCTTTGTGACACCGGATTTATGGGAACAGATTGTAAAACAGTTTCCATATGGCGTTATTACTAGTTTAATGATCTTAGATATTGTGCTTCTGTACTTCCAGTATCCAAATGTTATTTGTCAGCAAGAGAGACAAGATAAGGGCTGCCAGCGGGTGGCTTAAAAAATGTTAAATTAATCTTTGTTTTCTTTATGTAGTGAGAATGTTTTATCATGCCGAATTTCTGAATGATCTGTAAAAACTAGGCTTATTTTTTCCCTGGGATTTAAGGAACTTATGTGCATCAAAAAGTTGCTATTTATAATATTTAAGATTCTTAATCTTGCAGCCACTGTCTTTAAAGACAGAAAATATAGCATTTTTTTGAATTGAATTATTACAGTGTTGGTGCCATTTGTTTCCCAGGTATAGATGAACTTTCTGAGTGCACCATTAAATTTCATATTTTCAAAGGCTTCCTCTGATTTCTGTAATAGGATTTGGGAAAATAATAGGTAAGCTGACCAATAGTTGCTCCTGTCAATTTCAGCTAGTTGGTATTTCTGGAGATCAGTTTAACGCATCTCATGTTGGGCATAGAATACTAGTGTGTATTTTTAAATAAAAGCCTATCTTATATTTGTTTTAGCATTTCATCTTGAGATTCATCTCTTCATCTCTTAAGATGCTTTGAGGTGGAAGATGCTTCAGAAGTGTTCATAGTGTGTTTTATTTTAGTTAGCTGTATTCAACCAGTATGAGTCCTCAAGGTTTTGGAATGGCAGAGTTTATGATATTTCTGTTTAACAAGCTGCTTATTGTACTCATCTCATAGAAAATTTTTTTTCCTCCTCATATCGCTAAGATATGTGTTTATCATGAGCATGCTGTACTCAGTTCAAATCTTTCTAAAGCTGTCTTTACAATTTCCCCTAGAAAGAGAATTTTGGGAATTATGTACCAAATGCAATATGATGAGACCAAAGCGTTCACACCACTGTAGTCGTTGTGGACATTGCGTGAGGAGGATGGATCACCATTGTCCATGGTAAGACCAGGACAAAAGAAGATTCTAATGATCTTCTATTGTTTTAGTTCATCTTTTCAAAATCGTGGTTAGATTATTGTGTATTTATGCCCCTTCTTTCCCAGTAGTGCTGAATCATTCAGGCACTTAGTTCAGGGTAAGAACAGCTTAGGGATTCCTTTTTGTGTACGAGTAAAACTAAGAAAAATTAATGTTATAATGTAACATTTAATCATTGACAAATTGTTATATATCATACAATTTTCTAAAGTTTGTGTATTTTATTTTAAAAGTTGCAAGTTTTACTCCTTGACACTGATGCTGGTGTAATTAATTTGCATGTTGCATGTTTATTTGTTGCAGTTTAGTTTCTTGTGCTGGAAAAATATTTTTTGTAAGAAATTAAACTTAATATTTCTTGGAATAGAAATCAAAAATTACAATTTCAACACACAAGTGAATGTTTTTTTTAGTACTGAAAATATTTCACGGTTTTTATACAGTTTTTTATTTTTAGTTTACCTAATGTCTGTGCCGGTTAGAAAACATTACTGCCGTATAACAAATCCCATTTGTCATGGTCTCTCTTATTTTGTCGTGAAATTACTTCTTTTAGTATTTCTTGACTAGTCATGGTCAGCCTGGCTAAGATTCTTGGTTTAAAGTAAGTCAGCCTGATTGTTGCTTAAAATGAAAATAAGCTTTGCCATCAGTGGTTCTGTGGTATAATTTCCATCAAAGAAACAGATGAAATGAAAAAGATAGAATAGAGGTCAGGATCATCCTGTATTGATGTAGCCATTTTCAAACTAGCCTTTTATCTGTTTACAGCTCAGAAAATAGTGCCAGTGTAATGCATTTGACGTTATGGCTTAGTGTGGTGCTGTTGTCTGTGCCAGTGCTTGTGCTAGAGCTACTGTGCTTGTATGAAGTTATACCCCTAACCAAATTTTATTTATCAGTAATAACTTCTGTGAAGCAGATGAAGCAGACTAGACCTAGATTTCAAAGGCTTGAATGTCTGAATTAACATTTCTAGAGTGCTTGAGATTCCTTTACTTCGGAAGAACTGCAGAAGGACTTTCTGAATAGGGATAACTATTCTTCTTCTCCTGTGTCTTACATTTTTTTCTTAGTCATGTTTATTTGTCATTGGGGTACCCTGTGTTCAGATTTAATACAAATTTTTAATTTGCATTTCTAGCTTTTGGACTACGTTGCTCAATACAGGTGAAATGTTATTAGTGGAGAACACATACTAATGTGAAATTTTGCAGATACTTTAATCTTGTTACTAGAATATTACTTGAAAATGTGAGCGTATCATTGCTGTTTGAAGATGAAGAGAAGTAAGTCTTGCAATCTAAGCAGTAATTTCAGTAAGGCAGCTTAGACTTTAAGTGACCAAGTAGCCATGCTCTTTACAGTAACTGCCATCTCTAACATGGAGGCCATTGCTTTAAGGATGGAATTAGCACTTGTAGTCCTTACATTTGACTCATAAATCATCTTAACTTTTCTTAAATATAATTGGTAGTTCTGTAGCCTGACTATTTCATAAATAATGTTGACAAGCCTTTATATTTCTATCTTTGTATACTTTTGTTTCTCTGCAGGATTAATAATTGTGTTGGTGAAGACAATCATTGGCTGTTTTTACAGCTGTGTTTCTACACTCAAATTCTTAGTTCCTATACGCTGCTACTTGATTTCTGCCATTACTACTACTTTTTGCCTCTGAAAAAAGATAACTGGGTAAGAATTTCTTTTCTCCCCAAACTGAATTAGTGGATAGTAGTGTAATATTTTGATTACTAGACATTCCTTCTGGTGCTCTTGTTAAGAGTGAAAAAAGTACATGCAGATGTATGTTGTGAAGTAAGCAAATTCATTATGGTAAGTAACAATATATTCTAAAATGGTTTATGATTTTGAAGTGTTAAAAACCTAACAAATCTGGGGAAGAACACAAAACAGCTAGATTCCTTTAGAAGTGATCAGTGAATGCTTGTATAAAAGCAATGTAGCTACTTCAGATATTTTCCTTTTTTTTTTTTTTTTTTTTGCTTTCTATAAAGTAAATTTGTACAGATTTTTTTTTTTTTTTTTTTACTAAATACCTACTTGAAAATTGTAGTATTGCTGGAAGATTGAGAATTTATGATCGTTCTGAAAGGTTAAAAGCATACATTGGTTTGGAAGCAATATTTTGTCCTCTTTGGAAAATGTCATGTGGGCTAAAGGAAAATTAAATTTGATTTGTTTTACGTGGATGGTGTGCTATTATGATATTTCAAAGTCTTGTCTTTGGCAGAATGCCTTTGGACACACAGAGGAAATTAAATTATACATTGAAATAGAGTGAAAAGATGTTCTACATTTATGGAACTGAAGTTCCATAAGCTCTTTGTATCTAGTGCTTATTTGTTTACTACCTGTAGCATTCAGAATATTCAAGAGGTCGGCCTGAAATTTGCTGAATGCTTGAAAGTGTTAGAATAGCAAAGCTGATACTCTTTACTTTGGGGAAAAAAAAAAAAAAAAAAGTTGAGATCTTTCTCATAAAGATTCATAAAAACCTCTTCCTAAAATCCGAAATAAACTTTGTCTCAAACTATGCAAGCACAAGCTCACAAAATAGGAAAACCTAGAAAACAATATACATATAAAGAGACAGAAACCATTCCAGAAATTTGTAGCACACATTACATTTTATTGAGGTTTTCTTGTAAATGCTGCAGATTTTTTTTTTAATTCAGTTTTGATGTGACACCCCGTTGCCCTCTCTGCTGATGGTATCACATTTGTCTTTGAAAAGTGCTGTAGGCTTGCTCTACTATGTGAGTAAGGCGGGTCTCATTTTCTGTTTTGTTGAACATCTTAAGTTTCTTACCTTATTTTGTATCCTCAATGACGTAAAATAAGAGAACTAAACTTTCTGAAAAATACTGTTTCTGGAAGGGAATAATGGGACATCACCTCCTGAGTTCCTTATTTACTCTCTTGTCATTCTGCAAGGAAGGCAGTGCTCCCAGAAGAGCATACATGAACATGATGTGTCAAAGGAGATATAAAAGATGTAAAAAGAATGTACTCTTGTGATCATCTAGAATTCGTAGAAATGTTAATATGAAGTTCATAGATACCAGCTTCATATTATATGGAATTTACCAGAATTGAGGATTTTTGTATCTCACTAAAAAAGGAAATATTTTATTTTTTTAATCTTCATGAATATTTCCTTTTAAATGATTCAGAGGTCTCTAGTAACATGGGAATTGGAAGAATTTGCTGGCTGCATGGATCATCTTTACATAGATAGTACCCTTTCATCTGAGTTAGACCACAGGTGTAAGGATGGCAGCCTAAGTCCTCACAGCTGCTTGCTCACTTAGCCCCAGTGATCTAGAGAAGAGAATTGTAAGGGTAAGAATGTGAAAACTCACTGACTGAGAGAAAGACTGTTTAATAGGCAAAGCAAGAGCTGTCTGTGCAAGCAAAGCACAAGAAGGTATTCTTTCATCTAACTGACAAATAGATATTCAGACAGATATTTAGCCATTTCTGGGAAAGCAGGACTCCAACACTTACTGAGGTCACTTTGGAAGACAAACACCATCACTCCAAGCATCCCTCCCTCTTTCTTGTTTTCTCTAGCTTTTATTATTGCGCATCATGTCATATGATACATGGTAACCGCTTGATCAGCTGAGGTCAGCTGTCCTGGCTGTGGCCTATATCATCTTCTCATGAGCTCCTACACTAATTTTGCAGTGGGCATCATGAGGAATGCAAAAGGCCTTGACTCTGTAAGCACTGCTCAGCAACAGATAGAAAATATCAGTGTTATCAATACTGTTTTGGCTGCAAATTCAAAACATTGCACTGTATGAGCAGCAATGAAGAAAACCAAGCCTGCCATACCCCAAACCAGTATGCTTGTCTGTCTTAAAACAAAGAATACTCACATTTCTCTCTTTCTTTCCAGTCTGTTCTCTGTAAATGGACTTTTTATGTCTACCTTGCTATAAAAGCGTTGCATGATTTGAGGGAACCATTTCAATTTTTTTTAGCTACAGTTAAGATAATAAGAATACAAAATTCCAGTATTTCTTTATTAGTGATAAAAAGTCTGTCATCTGTGTAAAATTCTAGGTAGACGTGTTATATCTTGGATTTTGGAATCTTAATATTTTTGAGAGGTGATTAAATGTAAATGCTTTTGCTTTTAGTTTCAATAGCTTTGTAAACTACTTTGTAATTAGTAAAATAAGTTAACCTATCACATCTCAGGACAAGATGAATCATAAACTGCCTCCTGTCTTCCCATGTGCAGAATTTTCTGGTTCCAAGTGCAGACAGCTTGTAATGACTTAGACGTGAATACTGGAATGGGCATTGCAATGTTACTGGAAAGACTGTTTTTTCCTTTGTATGGCATATGCAGTGCTTCTCTAATAGTAAAAAAATTCCCTTTTTATTCAGAGAGTACTCTGAATGTTATAACTTCTAAGCAATTTCACTGTCTTTAGATCATGAGCCCAAGTTCTGTCAGTTTGCAGTATTTTTTAAAAGTAGGATGGAAGGGAACCAAATTCCTTACTTGGAGGTGGTGTATGCAAGAGAGGAAACAGAAAATCATATTTGCTTCAGTCCATTTACAGCCTATGTATGCTGATAATAGTAAATGGTTTTGGAAATGAATGCATTTTGAAGTTTGTTCTTGATAGCTTAAAATTGGGCAGATTTCAAGTCTTTTAGAGACAAGAATAGTTTTAATATAATATCTCTATATCTATGTGTCTATATATTATATATTATATATTATATATTATATATTATATATTATATATTATATATTATATATTATATATTATATATTATATATTATATATTATATATATATTGCTTTTGAAAAATGTGATCTGTGTTATTGTATATCACATACAAACATAGTGGAAAAATTTGGTGGACAAAGCAGGTCTGATGTTTTCAGATCTTTGTTAAGACTGGTATTACCCTTAATATTATTCAGCTTTCTTAATTTTTCAAATGGAAGTTTGGGGGCAAACCCCGAAATTCAGACAACGAAGAATAATTTGTTGGGGAGTCTAGTCAGTATTTCTGCCTGGAATATGACACCAGAGCCCCACTAGACTCATTATTTCAAGTGTAGCTAAGATTGTTTTGTCATAAAACTTTAAGCCACAGAATTGTTTGTCAGAATCATCTTTTTTTTTTATATCAGATGAACAGTGTGAAAATTTGGTTATAAGTAGGCTTTTAGTCAGTCATCTTGCAAAGTTCTTTCAGTCTTCAGATACTAATTAAGCTTGAAGTACTACAGTGTTTTAGAGACTGCAGTATATTCCACCTTTCATGGAAGTGCTATTTGTTGTAGAAGTTGTGGCTTTGTCCAAGAGCTTGTATTTTTCTAAGCTGATGGGCTAGTGTTTAGCACAGATTCAAAAACCTGGATGTTTTTTTCTACACAGCCATCTGGAATTAGCCTACTTCCTGCTCATTAGAAACACTTGTGATTTTTTTTTTTTTTTTTGGCTGTATGCCTTCCTCTCTCTTAATTTTTACTTTTCAAATATTAAATAGTACAAAATACAGAAGCTATGGAATTAAAACCACTTTTAATAATTTGTGATATAATTATCACATGCTGATTAATTCGTAAGTAAAATATTATCAGTGTTTGCTTGTTTGCATTTATTCCTAGGTGAAAATAATGCATTTTGAATTTTAAAGGCAAAGAGAAACATGGACATTTTAAATTAAGTATGTATGGTAAAGGTGATAGCTTTAAAGCTAGTAGAGGAAGCCATTTCAACAGAGGGAAAATGTTTTATCTTCAGGTCTTACATAGTATATATATATATTATATATATATGATCTACTGTCAGGAAGGATAGGTTGTGGTTATTGCTTCTATTTGTCCAGCAGGAGGAGTGCAATTACTACTAGAAACAAAGGAAATAATTAAACGTCTGTGCAAGATCCTAGCAGAAAACATTATGGTCCAAATAAGACAGCTTATGAGTTCTTTGGCTTTGATGATCAAAAATCCTTGATTTTTGGAAGCTCAGTCTAAAGAGTTGTGTCTTCATTAAAAGCCTGAAGGTTGGTAGATCTCTATTCCTTAGGATGTATTCAGTGTTGCAGATAGTGAAATAAGATTAATGAAAGATGTTAGGAAATATTCGTTAAAACTTGTGAGAATATTATTTACAAAAATACTTATTCGAATACTATTTACGCATTAATATTAACTGAAATCTGGAAGTAGGAATCATTCTATCCTTTAGTTTTGAGACACTAAAGGGGACATTTTTCCTTGGGGTTATGAAATGACCTACAGGACATGAGAGGCTTTTTTTATGTGTTAAAAACCTCCGTGGTTCTCTGCAAAAGCAAAACAAAAAACAGCCTAGCCTCCTGTATGATTACAGGGACAGTATGTGAATTCTGAATAAACTTTAGAAAATAAATACATTGTCTGCATTTAAAAAAAAAAAAAAAAAAAAAAAAAAAAAAGAAGACTGAGAGGATAGCACTTTTTAAAAACTTGATCTGTTGGTAATGTCATTTCTATGCTAAGGTTGTTTTGCCTTTTAAACTCTTTTTTACATCTAAAGTAATTTCAGAATTATCACTCTGGATTGAGCTCTGTGTAGACGATTATTTTTATAGTTGGAGTGCTTTTTGCATTTTATTTTATTTTTTGTGTGAGTGAATTTTCTCTCCTGCAAAACCTATATTCTGTAAGTTTTTTTTCTGCTTTTTTTTTTTTTTTTTTTTCCCTAACTTGGCAGCCTGGCTTTCTTCTGTATTTTTGTGGTATACAGATTGATAGACTGACTTTATCACCAGACTGAGATAAAAATGCCAGACATTTGCAACTGAGAGTAAATACACAGATTATCGTGTATGGAGCTTATTCTGTGTTCCTTTCCTAAGAGAAAGATGGAATGTTACTGTATTTTGTTAGCAGTTAATATACTATGTAGCATGTTTTTGTAAAGAAGCAGAATTGAATGAGTATTACTTTTTAAACAAAAATTTTTGAAGCTTGATGGTTGTTTTCACTTAGTATCTCTTCCAGAACAGACAATAGTCCTGGATTAGTTCTGCAGGAAGCTGTGTCCTCTGTACTAAGTGTGCTGTTCCTAAAATTGTAAACCCTTGGGAATAATAGCAATAATGGTCGTATTATTTATTATGACCTTGGGCTGTACTCATCAGTTTTGACCTCTTTATTATGTGTAAGGATAAACTTGTAACAGTCTTAGTGGTCAACGTTAGTATGTGTTACAGGGATCATCCATGACAGCTGATGCTTAGAAATTAAGACATGGTGTATGCTCCGCCATGGGGCAGAGACAAGAGAAAGTCTTGTTTGACTCTGTGTCATGGAGATTTGCTTTCTGTAGAAAGTTTTGGTAATTATTGAGATAAAAATGTTATACCTTATAGTTTGCAATACAGCCCTCACTTTCTTATTCTGTGCCACACATTTCTATCCATGTCTTTTCTCAGGTAATCCTCAGTCTTTCTGGTTTGTACAGGTAGAAGTAGTGGCTAATGGGAGCTTAAGAGCCTCTCTTAACAGGCAAAAAACTATGCTGGGAAAGCGTGAAATGGACACAGCATATCTGAGTTATATAGGAAGTAGGAAAAGTGAGGCAACAAGCCATTTGTACTGATGATTAGACAGAACGGTCATACTATGATGTTAACCAAAAAAAGAGAAGGGGGCTGGCTTCCTAAAGTGCTGCTTTCATTGTTAAATTAGTGTATATTACATCTACAGCAAGACCACTAATGTCAGCTGTGCCACATGTGGAAAAAAGCTGCTGTGAATCAAAATTCTACTGTTCTAAGCGAGAAAGTTTGTGTGTTGATGATTAGTTTATGTATGCTCACAGTTCGTGGCTCTGTGTCGTTCTTGCTCTGAATGCAGTTTGTGTGATTATGGAGACAGAGGCAAGCTGTCTTAATACTGTTAGTACACTGAGATGAGTGAGTCCCTAAATTATGTTTGAACAAGAGGACATTGGCAAGAGGGATCAATTACTTATTGTCTAGTCTTGGGCTGATCTATAGTACCTTTCTGTGGTTTGCTTATTAAGTAATATTTTTTTTTATCAGTCCTGGGAAAGAATAATAAAAACAGATTGAGATGAACTCACGTATAAAGCAGCAACATGCTAAGTGTGTAATTATTATACAGGAAAGACATGGTGCTCTTGGAACGGGTACAGAGGAGGGCCACTAAGATGATCAGAGGGCTGGAGCACCTCTACTATGAAGAAAGGTTGAGGGAACCAGGGTTGTTCAGCTTGCAGAAGAGAAAGCTCCGGGGAGACCTCATTGTGGCCTTCCAGTACTTGAAGAGAGCATATAAAGAGGAAGGGGAACAGCTGTTTACAAGGGTGGATAGTGATAGGACAAGCAGGAATGGTCTTAAACTGAGATAGGGGAGATTTAGGTTAGATATTAGGAGGAAGTTTTTCACTCAGACGGTGGTGACGCACTGGGACAGGTTGCCCAAGGAGGCTGTGGATGCCCCATCCCTGGAGGCATTCAAGGCCAGGCTGGATGTGGCTCTGGACAGCCTGATCTGCTGGTTGGCGACCCTGCATATAGCAGGGGGGTTGCAATTAGATGATCATTGTGGTCCTTTTCAACCCAGGCCATTCTATGATACTGTGATTATCATTGCTACGATTTAAATGAATTCCTTTTAGAATGTTTCTTGCTTTCATGGAATGACACATTTCTGTATCAGAGTAAAATTGTAAAAGTAGCTCTATTTTTGCAAATGATTTGGATTTCTGCAGAAAAATACTGTCTTGTTTCCGCAGATTGCTAGGTGAGGGCTCGGTAGTGACTTCTAGTTCATCACTGCATGAGACTTTGATTCCCCTAGGGACGTATAGCGGCTGGGGAAAAAATACTTAGGATGTCACCTCTTCTCATTAGTAATTCAGCAGCTTTGCTTCTTTTGCTGTAGACGCTTTCATGTTTTAGGGAGGAAGGAGAGATAGGAGTTCTTGGTCTTCACTAAAAGAAAATTAATTAAATTTTCTTTCACTATATCTTGCCTGGTAATACTGAATTGAGAGAGAGAGTTTTTTGTCTTACCATGAGTTCAAAGGGAAAAGCTGTGTTCCTTATTACTTACAGTAAGGTTTTATTTGGTATTAGGTGATTTTAAAAATTTATTTACTGTTTTGTTCTGAAGACTGCGTTCAAGGAGAAGATGTCCATCAAACTCTTGGGAGGTTGTATGTATCACTTTTATTAATGGGAATGTATAATGCTAGATCCAGAATGTGACTTCACTGCTAGCAGTCTTCTTTTACATCTTAGTGTTTTCTGTCAAGATAAGGATAAATGCATAGAAACATTTCAGATCAACAAAACGCTATCAATGAAGATATGAAGATATTTTATGTATCTTGCAGAACTTAGTATCTAACCTTGTTTTTCTTTAAATGTTGGGGAAGGTGGTTAAATGGGAAACTGAAATTATCGTGACTGATTTTGAGATGGTGTAATTTTAATTAACTAGTTGACTGAATAAAAAACAGTTAAATAGAATGGAAATGAATACGTTCCCTACATCCCGTCTTAACAAGAGCTGGCTACCAGTTTAGAAAAAGAGAGTGCATTTTGATTTTTGGTTTTTCATTTAGCTGTTTAATTAGTGATTTCTAGTTCTTCCAGTTATTATTGACTTAGTAGCCACTATAAACTTCTTCCTGGGTTTATATTCTGAAACTTAGTGGAAATAAAGGTAAAATCCTATGCCTTTTAAAATTGTGTGTGTGTGTGTGTGTGTGTGTGTGTGTGTGTGTGTGTTTTCTCAATTAAACCCCAGTATTCCTGAATTTGAGTTCTTCTTCCTTGAGTCCAAGTGGTTGAGCTTAAAGAATAAAAGTTCAAAAGCTCAAAAGCAGTAGGAATCTTTTTTTTTTTCATTCACTTCACTTTTATGTTCTGGTTGTAATTTATAGTATACTTGAGAGGTTTTAATAGTTTCCTGCTGTGATCTGGCTTTTCTAAGTGGAAGAACAGATGTGTACATTCAAAAGACAGCCTTGAGAACATAATCATGACTTAGAACTAAGAGAATGGGTGTGCTAACTCATTATCAAAGGATAAGATGGGGTGTGAACTTGCAGTACATCTACAGTAACTGCAATGTACAAATGTTTTTCTGTGATAAAAATAAGGTGCTTTATCCTTTGAAAAAAAGCTTTAAAACTCGCTTGTGCTTTTCATATTTTCTACTAGCTAAAATCAGACTTTCCAGAGCAGGTGGTACAGTAAATTCATATCCTCTGCTCTGAGACAACTTTTTTGTGCACCAGTGTCCAATGTGATAAGCTACCACTTGAGGCTGAGTAAAGATAAGTTAATGTGGAGTAATAGGCCGCATTACAGTTAGGTCAAGAAAATTGAGATACTTTGATTTTTTTAGATACTGTCTTTAAGCTAGGAATGCTACTATTTTTATGATAAAGAGATGGTGCTAAAATGAAATTTGTTGTGGCTGTGAGACAGTAAGTTCTATACATTAGACTGTTTAACATAATGGCTTTCTTATATTTTAAAGCTTATGTATAACAGTCTGACACTGATGAAGGTGGAAAAATGAGGAACAACTCATCTGAGCTTAATATATTCCCTCAATTTAAATATCTGAATTTTTAGCAGAATAGTGAAAAAACTGTTTATGTACATAAATGATTGTTTTATAATTTTAACACACAAATAAATCAATTAATTGCCACATTACTTAAAATCTGGTGTTTGCTTCTAGCTGTAAATCATCTAGAATGGTACTTATCTAGTATGTACAATCAGTTCAAAGACTTAAATTAATTTTTAAGTTCTAAAATGTTTCTCTCCTTTTTGTCTTGTTCTAGGATGTTTTTGTATTTAGACATGAACTTGCTCTTCTAAGAATATCTGCCTTTATGGGTATAATAATATTATGTGGAATAAGTGGACTCTTTTACACTCAGCTAATTGGTATTTTCACTGTAAGTATCTAATCCCTTAATTTTAGAAATACATATTCACTTTATTTTTGATAAAATTAATAAAAACAAAAAATCATATAGTATTTAAAGGACAATCTCTCACTATTTCCACTTATTCGTTATGTGGTTTATCAAGAATCTTGTCTTCAAGGAAATCTTAAGAAGCCTTCTGTCAAACCGGTGTCTAATAATTCACCTATCAAAGCAATTTCCTGATTTGTGTTAATAAAATAAAACCTTACATTGTTATGGATTGATAAAGCATACAAAGTCCTTACTTTGCTATATTTTGATATTTGTTTTTAATTTTAAACTCTTACATGCCATGGTCTCAGTATTTGTGACAGTGAGGCCTGCTGATAAATCATACATTTTGAGGAATACACTTTTTCTTAAGAATGTTAATAAACAAGCTTTCATATCTTCTCAGTTACTAAATTGTAGAATGAGACTGTATTACACTAAATTGTTACAGTACAAATTCATATTCTATACTTAAATGTATAGAAGGAAACGAGTAACCCGTAAAACCACTTCTACATGGAAAAGTTTCTTACTTAAATGAATTTAGTAATTTAATAAATATCTGTGAGAAGAAAGCACTTGTTGCTTCTGTGCATTCGAAATGAATCACTGCTAGTGAATCCTGTAAAATTGCATTAAGAATACATAGAAATGTTTAGAGTACTCCAGTGTTGAACAAAGATAGTGTTTCAGTCAGACCTCTACATATGTAAAAGAATGTATGATCTGGTTTGCCAGACACTTTTTAGACACAGTGAAGTACAAGATAACTGCGTCTTTATGACTACAGCTGATTGAGATCTACCTGAGAACTAATTCTGGCATTACCAGATGCATAATGGAAAACTTCTAGTTGTAATGTGTAATTCCTTTGTGAGGAATAAAGGAAACAATACCGTATAGTTTTGAAATCTTTTAGATAAAAATAATATTGTTTCCATTGTGTTTTCTTTCTTTGAGTTACTGTCTTTTGATCCTTGTGTAACTGTTGCGAAAATAATGCGCTGTCTAGCAATCTTCTGGCATTCTACTCTCTCAACTCTAGCTCTGTTTACCCTTGCACCTCTTTGTTGTGTGCCTGATTTCTGTTCCAGGGTCTAGCTGATAACTCAACTCTGTGTTTAAATGCCTGCACACATCTTTATGTCTGTGTACTTCAGAGTTTTGCCTTGTTAGGTATCAAGCTAAAGTGGTGCAGACATCTGGATTCTACTCCTTCTCCCGCTGGTGGAGGGAGACAGAAACTCAAGAATCATTAATGTTCGTATGCTGAATTGAGCATGTCTTTTGAGTCTGTTAAATGGCTATATGAGAAGAAACAAAAAGCCACTCTTTTAGTACTATGCCAAAACACAGACGTGATGCAGGAGAGAACAAAACAAAACCTACATGTATGGTTCAGTTCTGCCTGTTGCTGCCAGAAGCTACACTAAATTTCGGTACTATCAGTGTCCACCTATACTGTTAATGTACATGAAAGAAAAACTGAGTGAAACCAATTGTCAGACACACCTGAAACTTGGAACATTTGTATTTTGACACACGATACCTACTGCACTGCCTCTGTAATGCGCATGAACTCTAAGTACGTTCTTTCACCAGTCTGACTCCTTATGCAGTTAGGCTGCCACTGGCCTACAAAATAATAATGAAAAGCTGCATTCTCTGTGCCAGTTCTGTAGCATACTATGTTGTACATCCCATTGCACCTATTGAGCTGGCTACTGCCCTGAAACAGGTAGGAGCTGAAAATAATGTTTTCAAGATCAACCTCCTTTTCTGTGGGTTGTTGAGCCCCAGCATGCCTAGATAATTTCTTTTGTCATATTTGACAAACGAACACACCACAAAATTGCAGATACAGATAGACTATACAGTCTCTAAGAGTCAGACAGCAGAAGGTAAAGGTCTGAAGTAGGGCCTGTTACTGCACTCTGCCTGAAGTGGAACTTCTATGCTTGCTTTTTTATGCACAGTGTTTTAGGTCTGGGATTACTGGGAAGTAGAAATCTGTAATTGGGATCTCTGTTCACCCCACGCGATTACTGTTGCATTGACTCACTGAATATAGGCTAGAAGGATCTTCTGAAGGATAAACCCTTTCTCAGAGCAGGGCCAGCTGCATAGAAAGGTTTATTCAGTGGTAGTCTCCTCTGTCAAATATATCCAAATACAGAAGCAACACAGCCTCCCTGTTTAACCCGTTTCAGTGTTTCAGTCCTGCTAGTCAAATTTCAAACAAAAAAACCCAATCTGTTGTTGAGTTTGTGCTTAGTCTGTAACTTGTGTCAGAAAATCTAACTGTACAGTATTGTAGTGTGGGGATTTGCTTTCTCTGTGAGCACTTCCCAAAAGTTTTGGGTAGCCAGTGGAAAAGGCAGATGAGAGGGCAGCAGGTGAGTACTTTCAAGGCTTCCCAAAGGCACTTGTGATGTTGTAACAGAGAAACAAAGTAAATGGATGTGTCCACCCACAGTGCTAGGTGCAACGTAGATGCATTTTTATGTCCTGTAGAAACAATAAAATATGGTCGCTTAGAAATAGTAGTAACATGTTTACCGTGTTGGAGTTCAGCACCAAGCATTCCTGCATGAATAGAGCAAATTTTATCTGAAGTGAACTCTATTTAAAATGATGAATTCATGATGGAATTTATTGTAAGGTACAGACAAAATAATTACCACAATTTAGACAATTAGAGACTAGTAGTGAAGGTTTGAGGTTATTTTAAAAGAAACGCAAGCATAGGCATGCACGGTTACTTTAATTGCTCTGATTCTTGAGATAATGCACTTGCTGAAACAGCACAGATATCTGCAAGTGGGATGGAAGAGAGCATGGGCCTCTGGCTAGATGAGCTAAGTAAGTTCAAGTTTGTTGGGTTTTATCTTTGTTATGTACCTGTATTTCAAATTCTGCCAAAATTGGATTTTGAAAGGTAAAAATGAAGATTTATCTAAATTTGACTCTTAGTGTAGTAGCAAAACTTTTTGGATCTCCATAAAATGAACTTGCAGGCAATCATTATATAACTTTCCAGACACCAAGCCAATAGTTTATATTTCCTGTCTCTAAATAAAAATAATAGAAGCACCTAAGGCTTACTGTCAGTCACACAGAAGAAACGTGCTATATGAAACCATAGTCTTCTTCCTTCTTTAGCATCATCAATAGTAAAGAGCTAGTACCTGAAATGACACCTTCTTGCTTCTGTATGCGTGGATGGTTTCCACAGTATGACGACTGCTCGAAGACAAATGATTGGAATGTAGCTCAGTTGTGAAGCAAGATAGGTACTCCCCAGTTTTCACAGCACTGTGGTGCTTGTACAGATTGTTCATGCTTGTAGAAGGAGAACTGCTAGTTTATCTTTTTTTTTGCCACGGCAGCAGGACAGGTAAAGTTGAATGTATAGAATGCATTTGCATGTTGTTCCCTTTTTGTACGTCACTTTTCTGAGCAGAATTCCTCTTTTGGTAATTAAGCTATTATTGCTCAATAAGCCATATGATTTAAGAAATATTGGCATTTTCTCTCCTTGATGCTTTTTTTTCTGAAATCAGAAAGGTCTAACTCATGATGGAAAGAGCATACCCAAGATACTCAAATATGTTTGAAACAGAGCAGTAGCTAAAAACAGCAAAACATATTATGAAATGCAGGTGAGGTATTCTGCTTTGGGTGCTGACACTTGCTAAATTCCAGTGTTGCTGTGCAGTTGTCTGATCTATGTCATTGTGCAAGTCTCCTTGGTTATAACAGTAGATCCTTTAATGTAAGAGTTCCTAAACTAAAAGGGGGTGTTATCTTCTGTTGTCCTCTATCAAGTGTGTTCAGTGGATACTGATAGATGCTTGGATAAAGCCTTGTCTCTGATAAAAATAAAACCATTGTAACTTGTGTACTTATGGCTCTTGTGCAAAGTGACTACCAGACCAAGTTACTCAGTATGCATTAATCTGTCGTATCTGTTCCATCTTTCTTATTGTGGTATTACTGCTGGAGTATCTTGAGCACACTGCTATTAATATGTCATCAAGGTTCAGGCAGTCAAAGAGCAGGGGAGGTGACTTCCCACAATGAGAGTAGAGCAGCTGGTTGGCAAAAACTGTCCTTAGAAGAACTTTTGACATGAATTATTCTCATGAACTGGGGAGCAGCTGAGGTGGCCACTTTATATGAGATTAGTGCTTTCTCTCTAGAAACTAGCATATGTGTAACACACTTGTAGCAGGAAGGGCACGTGGTTCTTGTCATTCTCCTGCAGTTCTTTCCCAAACCTCTGTTTGCCTTTACTCTCCTGATCTTCCTGAATTTTAGCACTTCTTCCTCTCTTGCATAAAAATAACTGAATTATTTCTAATTTAGAAATCTCTGAAACAAGGAGAAAATCTCAGATTGTAATTTAGAGGATGCTCTTCTTAAATTCTCAGCATAACAATTAGTTTTATTACTAACCATTTTTGTGCTTCTGAAGAGCTGGGTGGTAGAAATCAGTTTCACCCAAGAAGTAAGATCATGTAGTATTGAAGGCCTGCTTGTTTCCTGTGCATTACAATACCTTTTTCAGTCCTCTATTCCCTGTCATTGCTTGTCCGGCAAATTTAAGTTTTGTCTTTCTTAACAGGAGGTGAGTCAGTATTTGTAGATTTCTGGGCAGCAAAGGCAAGCTTAGAATAGTACAGTAAGTTAAAAAAAAAAAAAAAAAAATTTGTTCTTCTGCTGTGAATACTTATAATTGGTACCACTTAGTTCAGATGGCTTCTAGCTAGGACTCTCTCATGAGCAATTATTTCCCAATCACTGCAAGAAGAACAAGTTAACAATATAGCTCTAGTACAAGTGCTTCCAAACTACTTCATCAAGGCAGAGAGATGTTGAATATATTTGTTATTTGTTAGTTTGTTTTAAACCATAAAAATGGTATTTATATATAAATTAATGTTTTGCTTGAGACAGTTCCATTGTAGAAAAAAAATAAGTTTTCTACAAAAACATCCAAAGTATGCTGTTTCAAGTAACTACTGCTTACGCCCGTAAGCAGTACTGCAATGACAAATGCAGTGTTTGTTTAGGAAGAATATTTTGCACTGAACTTAAGAGCAAATCTCGAAGAGCAGATGTTACTTCATTTTATTTCCATTTACCTTCTTTTTTTCTGTAATTATCCTTATATCACATAATAAAATTTGATTAGAAGTTAAATAGTGTCCAGAAGCTTGTTTCCTTTCTGGAGACACATTTTCTTCACATTTTCTCTTACTGTTTTTTATGCACAACAGATATTTGTTTTCCTAGCAAAGTGCATATAAACCAAATTTATTCATATGAAAAGACATAAATTCACCAAGAGGAAATAAAAAAAGTCTTCTCATCAGCTATAGATTGCTTCAAATTTATGATTACAAGAGGTAAAGAGCTGTAATCTAGTCTTCTTTAAAAAGGTGAAACTGTCAGGTTACTTGAGTATGTATTTCTAAGGACCAGCCCTGGCATTTACACTTGTCTGTTTCGCTCATAGAATCATAGGATCCTGTTCCTGTTCTGCTTACAGAAATCAGTATTTATTTTATTTTTTCATAATTTCAACAGTTAAATGAAATAAAACACAGGTTTTATGAAATTAAGTTAAATGAAATAAAACAGTTAAAAACACGTTTTTGACTGATATGGTAAGATTCTGACATATCAATTATATTTGATTCACAAGATATGACTGTAGTTCTGTACTACATTATACATTTAAATAATGTTTTATCTGATCATCTTGATATGTTGCAAAGCAACTCCTTTTTTAACACTTCTACTTTGTATCCAGTGAGGCTTTTAAGTTGCACCAGGCAGTACTAAAAATATTCGATTTTCTGGCCTGTTGTAAGGCGTGTGGTACCTTTTGCATATGTGAGGGCTGGGTTCTTCTCAAGATCTGCTCTGTTTTTTGTTTTGTCGGCTGCCACCTGTCTAAAGCAATCAGTTCTCTCTTTCTCTTCCTCTGTACAAAAGGAAAATCCCATCTTCCCATGTATGGTGGAAGGTAACAGGATAATCAGTTCAGCAGTGATCCTCTGATGTCATTGTGGGAGCCCTGTAAAAGCGGATTATCTGTGACCCAGATAAAATAATTAGAAATTACTCGGACACTTACAAATAACGGATCTACTAATCTCATTTCCAAAGTTAAAAAAGGTCTGTCTCTCAACATAACACTACCAGATGTTTCAGTTAAACAGCATCCTTTGCAGAGACTAATCTGAACCCTAATTTTAAAGGATTACCTTTGATTGTTTTTTATTTCAAACTCTAAACAGTTAGCGTTTTCATTTTTCCATATGTTCAAACAAACCGTATGAACTTATATACATTTTCTTTATTTTTCCATTATGGTCCATCAAGTAGGATTTTCTGTGATTTTAAGCCTATATAGCAGGTACACACTTTTCTTTAAAATTACTTAGTAAGTAACTTGTTCTTCTGGGACAAAACTATGTAATGGATGGACTTCTATAAATTTAATAGATACCACATGTTCTTTATGCAAGGGAGCATATGTATTATCATAACCTAAGTGGACAGTGACTTTATTAATTTAATTAATGCTGCCGGGGTTTCCTGTTAATTGATAGTTTGAACAGTGCACCGTGATATACCAGTATCCTGGAGCCTCAACGCTATGTGGATGTGGTAGAGAAATTTCCCTTCATTTGCCTTGAGGAGGATGGAAAGGAAAACAGTTTAACAGCTGGTGTTCAGCAGTCTGTCCGGTGTACAATATGATGCCTATCCACATAAATTTGTCTCTTTAGAAGCATGTTTGAGTGTTGATATTTGTTACGTACTATCTTGTATTGTTGTTGCAGTGTTTCTCCTTTTTGCCTTCAAGTAGCAAATGTATTTCAGTGGTATTTTTGTTGTCAGGCTGAACAGATATATCTCAACATGGACATCCTAAACTTACTAACCCATAACAATTGAACTTCTTACTGTGACTGATACAGTGAGAATGTATTGAGGAACATTGTTCATTTTAATCAGGGTTTCATTTATTTTATATTTATTAAAGAAAAGAAAGCAACTTTCATTTTAAGCAAATGAGATAAGTGGAAGTTGCAGAAATTAATTTTTTGTTTTTATCCTAAAGAAATATTTTCAAGCACTTAATTCCTTAAAAAGTATCATTTCATGTAATAACACAATGTAAAATGAAATACAAATAATAAAAAAAAAGGAGAAAAACAAATATAATTCCATGTAGAATCAGCATCAGGCAAAATTTTACCCGAGATGAAACAAAATAATGCAATGTAGGTGAATTTATTCTATGAACAAAATCAAAAGGCTGTTAAATTCTTTCCATATTTTACAGTGTTGATTCATTACTGTTTTACTGTTTAATATATTGCAAGCACGAGTTTTGTAGTTGTGCTAAAATGCTTTTTTCTTGAGAAATAAGTGTCTCGTAGTTAAAAAGTATTTGTAATCATATCTTTAATCAGATAATCTATTAAATACTATTTTGATGAGTGAAATAATAAGAGCTTTTTTTTTTTTTTTTCCCCAAGGATGGCAGAAAAGTAATCAAAGAACTATTAATCCTCATAATTAAGTTTAGCACAGAAGAAATTGGGGTTTAAAATTAGGAAATCAGGATTCCTAGGCAAGCATATACTTTACCCGGTTATAATAAACTGTGAAGTACAAATTGTAGAGGAAGAACAGAAAGCGTTTATGTATAAACCCAATTAATAATTTCAAATCAGAAATGCAATGGAAAATAAGTTCATGTGAACCCTGTCAGCCTGTGTCTACTCCATTCTTCTTATCCATTCTCCTTTTCCTGTCTCCACTTTTAATCTGCTGATACATAAATCTCCTATTAGAAGACTACATAAAGTCCAATAAATTAATTGGTTAGGAATTAATTGGTCTTGGTCTTTGAATGAGACTTTGCTAACTGTTTAAATTGAATCTCTAACTTATTTTTCTCAAACTGAGAAGGAATTAGATTAATTTTTAAAGAAATATATCCTGCCAATCTAGAAGTCTATGTACTTTCCATCGAAATAAAACTTTAATTTCCTTTAAAAAGCTCTCTCATGAGCTATTTAAAGTATCAAAATAAATTGAAGTGTAAAACATCCAAAGTGGCAGAAGATCTCATCTGTTTTAAATCATGGCATGTTTTTAGGTAAATTGAGAATACTTTTATTGAGAAGCATTATTTACATTAGTTTTAGAGAAGTGCAGTACTTTGAAAATTTAGTCAAAGTTATTTTATATTCTGCAAGAAAGCAAGAAAAATACCACACCAATAATATCCACTTCACTGCCCAGGGAAGAAGTCCTGATATAACTCTATAATTTTTCTAATTAATAAGAGAAGTACCTTGGAACAGCTTAAAATAAGTAACTATAATAACAATATATGCCCTTTCTCAAGACCAAGTGCATGGTTGTCAAATTCAGACATGAGACAATTAAATTGACTTCAGTGTGAGGACAGCCAATGGCTAGCTTTGCAAAGCATTTTTTTCCTTAATATTTTTTTCTTTTATTGTTATGTATCAAGAAATATAGTGTGCATGTTTTGTCATGTGTTTTGCGGTCAAGCAGGCACCTGCACCTGACACACCGTGGATTTGAAATAGACTGGGGAAATGTTTGTTCCATCTTCTTTGCAGATGCACTCCTAATTTGTTGTCATGTTTTCTTTCGCTGAATTATTTAGTAATAACTGACAAATACATAAGAAGTCTTATAAACACAATGCATCAGAGACTAGAAGTGTGTAGGAATATTCCTTACACATATACCATAGCTTCTTTTTTTTTCATTTTGCATGCAGTTCTCTGATATAAGGATTTTAAAACATAGAAGCTAGAACTCAACTAGTAATTTTCAAACTGAACCTAACTGATATTGACAAAATTAATTGTATTTTCTTAACTAAGAATTCGAGATTAAGAAAACAATGCTAAAAGGTAGCCATATATAAAATCAAAATGTAATTAATGCCAACATGGGAAATCTATGAAGTTCTTTTTGTGAGATGCTCAGTGTTTAGTATTCCTCAACTGCTCACCTGCCATTTCCATACAAACAAGAAAAGATAGGTAGAAGGAATGACAAGTTGATGGATTATTCAGATAGAGTGGTACTTCCACGAGAAAGCAATGGTTGCAAGTTCAGGAAGACTTGCAAAAAGTTTTGTTTGTTTTTCCTCTTTCTACGTAATCATACTTCCAAGCTAATTTTTAGATTTCTAGATATTTGAAATTAATCAATTAAGAAAGTGGGGCTTACTGCTTGTCTTCTTCTAATATGAGAATTAAATAAAACTGCATCGATTGTGCATCACTTCAAGCAAGTACAGAAGTAAAACTGAACTAAAGGTTGTGGCTACATGACATGGAGTTAATTCTGTGAGTTATGAATTACTGCTTCTCCTTTGGAAAACATGAACCACTTAGAGGAAAATATTTCTTCCATGTGCTTGCTCCATCATAAATTAGTTCATGATGAATCTCATTCTATATCACAATTTGTAAAACAGTGCATGGGATCTTTTTTGAAACCTCTTTTTTGAGGCAGCTGATTATACTTATTAAAAATATGGATGTGAAAGATTTCTTTTTCATTCATTTGCAAATTAATCTTAAGTCCACAGAATTCTCTCAATGCTCCTATCATTCCTAACAGAATTAGCTGTTGCAGTAGCTTACTTAGAGCAGGCAAGCTGCTCAACTTGTAGTAAGTCCTTAACGCAAAAAAAAAAAAAACAAACCAAACCAAAACAAACAACCCACTAACCCAGAAACAACCTCAATGAGAAAACAACCAAACGTTATATCTCCTCGTCAGAATCTGAGCACTTTTCCCTTTGTTGCCTTTTAAAGTTATACACTGTTAATGATTTCTGTGTTTATTTCCTCAGATTTCTTTTGCCTTTCTCACTAGGTTATGATTTTTATTTTTTTTTCTCCTTTTAGACACTTATTGGTGGGTGTGTGTCTGAATAGCCAGGTGTTTCCAATCGCTTTGGGGACCACATGACCCATTGTGTAAAACTGATCGTTTCCTCATTAGTCAATTTTGACTTAGTGTAAAGTCAGTATTTTTCTTGAAGATAGAGGTTACTAGGTCTCAGTAGGTATAACAAGGTGGTTCATACCACGTGATGTCAGACTGCCAACTCCTTAGAACATTTAAACATCAGCGTTGGTTATGAATCTGAAAAAAAAAAAGACAAACCCAAAAATTCTTAGAAGTCTTCTATTAATAGTAATCCAAGCTGATAGTATATGCAGACAGACAAAGCCTCTTAGGCTGAATGCAGTAATGCCGATGTTGTAATAAAGCCTTTGTATGCATTAAATGCACAAGTAACTGAGGTGATATTCTGATTGAAAGCCATTCATGAGATACGTTAATGAACAGGATACATTCAGAAGAAGAGTGGTTATTCTGGTCCTCCTGGTCCTTCTTTTCTTTTCTAAAAGAAGAATATATCTCCCTTTCCTTCCTCTTCCATCTCCAGAGGGGCTGCTGAGTTTCCTGGGGTGCTGTGAAGTTTCACTTTCATGTGAAAAGGTAAATTGGTTCACTGTCAAATTAAAATACATTTCAAATGAGCCCAGCTGTTTGGCAGTGGTGTTGGGAGAGGGAAGCAGGGGGGGAATTTGGGTAAGTTAGTCTCCAGCAGTTGTTAAGTAGCTAAACTTCAAAGAGAGATGTTTCCTCCTGTTCCCTCAAGCACTAGCTCACAGCTTTTAAAATGTGTCTATAAAGATTTTTTTTTTTTAATACGTTCTGAAAAGGTATCCCAGAAACAAAAGATTGGCTGTTTAGTCCAGTTCTTTTACTGTAAAGTAAAAGGATGATAAAGTATATTCTAGAACTTTAATGCAAGAAGAAGGAAAGAAAGGAGTATTTTCTTTGACTTCCTATCCAAATAAAATGCTTAGTATGTTTGAAAGATTTGGAAGTTTGACAGTCTTTTCTTGTGGACACTTTCGGCAGGTCCTATTGTAGTGCTTTTTGCACGTGGCAGAGGTTTGCTTTTTTGACACAAGCACACACTGAGCATCCTTCAGTTCTCAGTGCCATGACGACAACTAAGGAGAAATACTGCTCTCCCCCCACTCCATCTCCTAACAGGAAATTATTCTAAAAATCTCAAATACAATGTTTTAGGTAGCACTACAAACACATTAATGAACAGACCATGTGGAGAAAGAGTAAGAGGCTGTGCTTACTGTATTAGTTTGTTACTGAGTATCTGCATCCAAAGCTGTTTTAAGATTCCTTTTGTGTAATGGTAATGTAAATCCTTGATAGCTGGAAATCAGTTATAGTCTGGACTAGCATAGCACTGTCTGAAAACATTAGTTAACAGTCAGTGCTTTCAAACATACCATCAGATAGACAGCTTGAGGTGACGAGAAGATAATTCCCAGTGATATTTTTGCAGTTATGGAAGGGGCATGTCGTGAAACCACTGTTATAACCTCATTAATGTGTAATGGAAGTAATATCTGTGCTTATTTATTCAGTTGTTTGTGATCTTCATTCGTCAGAAAAGAACAAGACAAAAAGCTAGGCCAAGGAAACAAAATATTCTTCGGCTGTGCAGCCCAGTCCTGTTGTAATGGGGAAAATGTCTTCTAATGCTTTCTTGCTGCTACCAGTGGAAGGTGAGGGGAGGGAAGGCAGGCTGATATGCTAGACAGGACCATAGGGTTTATGGGAATTGGAATAAAAACCATTATTTACAATTTGCTGTCTCTTTTCTGGTCCTCTCTCACTCTTGAGCAGTTGTTCAAATCCGCCTAATGGTGGGTCCAGAATGGATTTATATCATCTGCTCAGGGCATGCCTTTTTGACAGAAACAAAGAGAAAAATTTTCTTCCTGGTAGGTTGGAGTAAGAATAGGCAACTTCTCTCCTGTGCAGGAGTGAATGTAGAGTTCAGCAGGTAGGCCAGAGGGCAGAATTTAAATTTGTGCAGTTTAGCAGTAAAGGGATCCTCTTCCAAAACTGCTCATGGTCAGGAAGAAGATGTAGAAGATGGAAGTTTGACTAGGGGAACTGAGCACATCTACGTGTCAGTGAAGTAGGGATGCTACAGAGTTCCTTTGTTACATCCCAATAACATTTTACCAGTGCCCTTCAGATGTTCGTGAAAGATGGTAGCAGAATCCCAGCAGTGCCTGTACTGAACTGAATGCAGTGGATGGCAAGAACAGCCAAGGAGCACAGTTTTATTGCTAGGTAGTGTTTCCAGATGACTTAATGAAGTCACAGCCTAATTAAGCCACATCCTTTGCATCTCTGGATGGCTGGGATAATAAAGGCAAGCTCTCAGTTTCATTCAAATGCTGTTGTAATCTGACAGGTGCATTATGTACATGCCTGAAGACTGAAGATTGAAGGGAAATATCAAGCTGCCATGACAAGAAGATGGAACCAAGAAAAATATTTAAATTATTGTATTTTGGATCTGATTAATGATTTTGGGCCATAATGAGCTGTGGCAGTGCTTGGAAACACTAATTCTGCTGGAGTTGAAGTGATACTTATCTACAAAGCAAGCTTTTCATTAAATACATGTGTGGAACTGAGAGAAAAGCACTATTGTTTGTAGTTTTAGAAGTTTTATTTGGAGATGATCAAAGCTTAAATTGATCTATTGGTTACAAAACCTGGTGACTTATTAAGTTAATTATGATCATGAAAGCATGATTTTGTTTACTCTTCGCAGAAGGGGCATCTTCATTCTGGATATTGTTTATTTTTTGATGAGTTTTAAAATAATCATATTTACTTTTAACACGTAACTCTAGAAACTGAAATGACTGGTATATTCTTAGCATTTGATTTTTTGTTTGCATTATGTTTGCATTGTGATACTCGTTAAGATCAGTATTGCATCCATTTCTTACTAGTTCCTTCTTTTCAAAGTACTACTTCCGTTAATGGTTCAATTTTATTAAGGTATAAATGTATTTAGTTCCTGTGGTTATCTCAGTGGACTACTCCAGGTCTAGAATGAGTGCTTATGAAAAATATGGCAAGAGTTTACTTTGTGCACGCTACTTTTGAATGTCTTGTGAATTAATTGTAATATCTGAATTTATTTGAACTTTAATAATGCTGTTGTTTTTGTTAATATTCTGTGGTGTGTGCTATCACTGTAAAATTACATGACCTAATGTTACATCGTGTTCATCATATTCGTAAAAATCACTTGACAAACTGAATAAATTTGTTGTGCATATAGTCATAGAATCATAGAATCACAAGGTTGGAAATGACCTGTAAGATGATCTAGTCCAACCGTCTTCTCATTACCACTGCTACTAAACCATATCTCGCAGCTCCTCATCCAGACGACTCTTGAACACTTAATCTCACAGCTTTCACAACTGTAAAAATGAATATGAGTAATATGAGTAATGGAATACGAGTAATATGTGACCTACTGGATGAAAGTCAAAGCATCATATGCTTATAATTGTTCCCTGCTTTATTTATTTCCTTTCAGAATGGCATGTTAATGTATAGGAATATAAAGAAATAGTTTTTCAGTCTGTTTTCTTTTCTTCAACAGGACACAACAAGCATAGAGAAAATGTTGAACTGTTGTGAAGATATGTAAGTGCTGTAAACTTTCTACATTTATTTGCTGAAGGAGTAGCTGCTTGTTTGATTGTGTGAGAGGCGAGGAACTGAAGGCACTGTTTAAATTATTTTGTATGTTAGTGTACCCAGTGATTCCTATCTCTTGCAGTAGCTCTCTAATCCTATAATAATTGGTTTTATACAAAGCAGACACACATTATTCTTTTTCCTTTCTGACAATAGATGAATGAAATTGCATTTTCTTAGAAAAATATAGATGAAAAACCATTTGTTTGACATACATTTCATTGATTCTGAGGTTCTCCTCTGCTTCAAAAAATTACCTTTAGCTGATCGATGACATAGATAATTTCTGTTTTCTGAAGCTGAGTTTCAGCTGCATGCAACAGTGGAAAAAACTCCAGTAATAGATCCCTAGCCAACATGTTTTGTTTTATCTGACTGAAGTGCACCATGGGAGTGCTGTCTTTCACTAATAATGCTGTCTTCTGTAGATCGAGGCCCCGAAAGCCATGGCAGCAGACCTTCTCAGAAGTTTTTGGCACTCGCTGGAAGATCCTGTGGTTTATTCCTTTCAGACAGAGGCAACCACTGCGAGTTCCCTACCACTTTCCCAATCACGTCTAAACGGATGGTGGGCACAGATGGTTCCTCCATGCTGGAAGTGCGTTACAGGTTTTATGATGATAGGACTGTGACAGTCTTCAACTCAATTAAAAACTACCCACCAATTGTAGACATCACAGCGTGTCCCAAAATTTATTTTAACTGTGGTCTTGATTCTGGTCTGAAATTAATATATTTTGTGTGTTTACATTTAGATATATTCACTTTCAAATTAGCTTTCCTAAAGGATTTCATTTGCCTTTGAAGTTAATAGTAAAAATGAATGACTGGAATGCAGTCTTAGAGTATTTGTTTGCTAATAATGACTCTTTCTTTTCTTTTTTTTCCTCTGGTAGGAAACAATGAAGTTTACATTGATTGTTAGCTTTCCCACTAAGTGTCTTAATTTTTTTTTTTTTTTACTTTTTTTTATCTGTAGGTCTTTTAGATAATATTGAGGTCTTTGTTTCTGCTGCATGTGTTTAAAATTCTCCTATACTGCCATTTATTTGTGATGCATGATTTTAACCATGCAGCACTGCACTATAAAAGATAGCATTTAAAAAAAGGAGACGTTTTCCTAAACTTTTGTCTGAGAAGTTATATGTATATGTTTAACATGCATATGTTTATATAGAGAGATCTTACATTTTACAGTCATCCTTCTGAATAGATGTAGTCTCAGTGGAAAATATTAATGTATTTATGTCAGCAAAAGCTATGAAAAGCCACAGGGTAAAATATGCAGATGTAAAGCATGTTTTCCCTAATACCACAAGGACTTCTTTGCAATAATTCAACAACAACAACAAAATTGTATGGTACATATACAAGAATGATTTCTTTTTAAAAATGCATATTTAATTTGTCAGCATAATGTACCATAAGAGATAGTATATTGTCGCTAGAGTAATGAACATTTTACATTTTCTCTTCCTTAGTCACAGTTAGCTGGAATTGGTTTAGGTTTTTATAAATGGGAAGTATTTGTGAAAATACTTAAAAATATTTATATAGAGATACAGATATTTGCTACTAAAAGGGATAGTGTATTATACTGATTACCATAGCTTGTTTTGGGCCCTTTATTTACAGAAGTAATTAACCAAAGAAAGCATAATTGCATTGTGGTGAAATGACAATGATTCCCAAAACTGGCTTGACTTTTGTAATTATGGAATTTATGATAGCATTGTATATCTGTACAAATGCTAGCATGAGATACTGATGATTTTTGAAAGTTCTGTGAATTTTCATGGGAGATTCACAGCTGCAATGCCTATGGTGTTTGTTGTCTACTCTAACAGGACCAGGATCCACCTTAAATTAATCACAAATTAATCACCTTAGAATTTTTTTATAGAATCACAAGGTTGGAAAGATCATCTAGTCCAACCGTCCTCCCATTACCATTCCTACCACAAGCTACTAAACCATACCTCGTTGCTCCTCATCCAGACGCCTCTTGAACCCTGCCAGGGATGGTGACAGGTTAGATATTAGGAGGAAGTTTTTCATTCAGAGGATGGTGATGCACTGGAACAGGTTGCCCAAGGAGGCTGTGGATGCCCCATCCTTGGAGGCATTCAAGGCCAGGCTGGATGTGGCTCTGGGCAGCCTGGTCTGGTGGTTGGCGACCCTGCACTAGCAGGGGGTTGAAAATAGGTGATCATTGTGGTCCTTTTCAACCCAGGCCATTTAATGATTCTATGATTAAATGACAGCCAAGTGATGGTAATTCTCAAAGGCACAGACTCAGAGTATACATCTCAAATATCTCTGAATTTGCAGAGAATCAGTAAATTTGCAAACAGTCCATTGAAAGTGAAGGGCTAAATTTGTCATGAATGCTATTCATAATGAATTTTTAGATCTGCTCTTTAAAATGTTAATACAGTCACTGCTTATGGTGGATGTTCCTTTACTGAATTAACAGTTTTGATCATTGAAATTGCTAAAAGAATCATCTTAAAATTACTTTAGTTTTAACCTTTTTCTGAGCTTTTAACGTGTGAACTGACTTCCCTTCGCTCTTTAAAAATAAATACAATACTTTGTTCTTTTAAATTTTGAGCCTAATATTCAACTGTTCTCTGTCACTGCATTTATAGATGTGACTTCAGAATTTAAGATCGTAATTGGCAGCAATCCATAAACAAAGGTGAGCTTGAGGAAAGTGGATGAAAAGGCTAGACTAGCATTTGAAATTAAAAAGAATATATGTATTTATTATAAAGTAATGCCTGTATTCACTTTTCTTTGGAAGGACTTCAATTACTATAATCTTAGGGGAATAGTAGCAGTCAGTTTTTGTTTATGTGCCAATTTTTATATGAGAAAAACTCTGTTTTTGTTTTTAAAAGTTTTTCATGCTAATCAGTTTTCATAGCAGGTCATTACACTTTGACGCTTGTTAAGAGAGAGGATCAAGAATATAATTATTTGTGATACATTTGTGATGGGGCATATATTTCATTCCTTCTGTTTTCTGATATCACTCAGTTAACTGTACATAGAGAACCAATTCTATGAATACAGAATCCTCTCAACTCTGTGAACGTCAGTTAAAATTTTTTTACATGATTTGTACAATGAAATGATGAGACCAGTGAATGTTACCTGTTCTGTGGGGATAAAAGTTCAACTCTGTTCCAGTATTTTCAAAAAAGAGGAAATACGAAACAGAAAAAAATCTGTCCTGATAAGGCACAGATTGGGGATAAACATGCTCTGAGTGGATAACAGGGCATGCATATAAACATCCTTGCACTTTTTCTCATGTTTTACAGTTCATGCTGATTAATTCTTAGGCTTGAGACATTACTATGCGTTTGGTCTCTGAGATTGAGTAGTTATTTTCAGACTGTAGTCTGCTTAGCTAATGCTCAAGTGTGGAGTAGAGCCTTTCCTCTCTTATTCTCGAAGTGCCCTCTTTTGGCCATATTAAGCAACGACGGTTGACTCTTGGCCTGAAGCAAGGACGGTGTGCAGCTGTTATTCTTCATTACTGCACAGTGGTTATGTGGAGCAATAATTGCATGATTTGGGTGTGTGTCTGTGCTAGTGGAAAGACGAATGTTGCAAGACAAGACTGTGTCTTAAATAGGCATAGTCTTGGGTCCACATCAAATGTTGTACAGCATGTGCAACTTTTATAGAAAATTTTCAGAATTGGTTGACTTTTCTTTCAAACAATAAATAATAAATTAAAAATGGCATTCTGAAGCACTTAATCACATTGTTCTACTTGGATTTAATCTAAAGTGAGTGAGCGTGAAGGGAAAATTCATAAAACAGTGGAAGTGAAGATGGGACCAAATGCTTTGATTTTTTAGCAAAGCTTACTGAGCTGAGTGAAGTTGAAAAGAGCAAGTATTTGCAGTTTGTGTACCCATGCCGTCATTATACAAGTCTTCTAATGTTCATTTTACAGTTGTCTAGTTTTATTCAACAAATTATACTTTTTAAAAACAATGAAAACATTTTGTTTTATTCCACTAGGCTACTCTACATCAATATAAGGAATACAGGGGACAAAGACAGGATTTCAGTAGTACTATGAAAGAGAATCTTTTTCATCTTTGCATTCAGATGAAACAAATGATAATAAGTTGGGTTTCTGGTAACCTGAAATTGTAATTAACATAACAACACCTTTTTGTAGCAAGTTATATACTTTATTTTGCCAACCTTTCTACCAGCAAGACGTCACTTGTAGCAGACTGCCACTGTCTCTTGTATTTGAAGTTGCTGACGCTTAGACGTATAGTTTAACTTTGCCATCTCCAATCTTTGTCTTCACTGTAGACTTAATTTTGATGCTGCTAAAAATAAGAAGGTGAGGTAGCCTTATTGGAACAATATTATCACAAAGACAAAGCTTAGTACTGTTAACTGACTCTTCTCAGTTTCCCAACTGGACATATCATTACGTTCCTTAAAAGTGTTTTGTTTGCTACAGTCCTGATTTTTGTGGACAAAAAATGTTGCTTAATCTATAGATATTCCAATCAACAGTACTTAATTGTACTACTAGTAGTAGTATAAGAATAAAAACTAAATGTACTTCCATGGTATCTGCCTCTGAAGACTAAGTTGTGTAAAACAGTGTGGTTATTCATTAGTACCACCTTCAATGTTAGTTCTCAGTCAATATTAGCTCTACAGTTTTTATATGTATGCAAGAATAATAAATTGATTTTTTTAGCACCATATGTAAGAAATACATTTTCAGTCATAATCGTGCAACTGGTTGAAAGTTAACTGTCTGAATACAAAGGTGCTACTCCATTTTTTGCATTTCAAAATAGTACTAGATTTTCTTCAGCAGTGAAAACTCGAATCTCTTCTTAAAGTCCAGAGACAAAGATTTGAGTCTAATGAAGATATCCAACTGAACATGGTACTTGTCCAGCAATGCTAATAGATAGAAAGAATGCTAGAAAGGTTAGTACGGATGTGTATATCACAAGCCCAGCATATAAACTTCTCAGGTTTATTCCTTTTCAGTCACGTAACTCCCCTCAGAGAATGCTTCTTTTTTTCCTGCCCTCTATATATATTGCTACTAGTTATACCAAATAACTACTTCTGTTGCATTTTGCTACCTCTTAAATATTTCAAATCAGCTCTGGACATTCGCATAGGTTTTCAAGTCCTGGTTAGGCTTCAGCTTAGTATGCTGCAACTGCCAGAGGTAGAGGCTCATTTTACCACATTTTGAGATTATCCATCAATGTCTCTCAGATTCTGTGGTATGCTTGCTTGTGTGAAGTCGTAAAGAACCTTCTAAAAATTACGTCCCATATCTCTAGAGGCTTAATTTTCACTTTGTCTTAAGCAGGAGTCTCACTTTAGTTTGGGTAAGTTAGTTTTCCTGTTGAAAACTAACTCCTAACTTAAAGCTAACAGAACTGAATTGTTATGTTCAAAAGACAGAAAGTTAAATTTAAAAATAATCACAATGTGTATCTTATGGGTTAAAGATGCGGGTAGTTTTTCCAATAAAATCAGGATGATACTGATTTCTCATTTTGTTTGGAACTTTTAGAAGCATTTGCATGATGTAGGAAGAAATTATCCTTGGGAGAAATTCTCCTTATGATTTATATTAGAAACCAGACGTTTTTAGGCCGACTCTTGTCTCATTTACCCATTCCATTGTAGTGAATTCAGTACTACGTGAAAGTTTCTACTTTGAATGACTTCTGTACATTCATCTGCCCTCATTTTCAGCTTTGATAGTTCTTTTCATAGCTTCCTGCAGCGCATATCAGGATAGACTAGTTCTACTTAAAACCACACTCATATTGAACAGAATAGATGGTAAGTTTCCTTTTCTCCTCTGAATTTCTTTAACATTGATTTAGTTGTTTAGATATTTTGCTTACATTTTCTGAATCTGTTTTTAGATTTTCCAATTCTTTTTAAATAGCTGCCATTACTCGATACTTTTTGTTTTACAAGATTAATCTATAATTCACATTGATGGCTTTGGGAAACTGAAGTCTGATAAATAGTAAAGTTCTTATTATCTTTTCTGTGTCTTTTCAAGCGAACGACTGGGTGTTGGCAGAAACTGAAAATAGTCTGATTTTCAGTAGAAGTCTCTGTCACAGCATTAGTTACAGCACTGGTTAAATTTCCTACTTCAGTAATTAAATTACGTCAGTGCATTTATACTGATGCATTAAAGCTCCCTCACTTTTTGTCATATGACTTCTTGTATGTAATGTAAAAACAAACAAATCTGTAAGCAGTGGTGGTGGCAAGTGCAAGCACACAACATCAAGGCATTTTCTGGCATGTTTGTGTGAACCCACTTAGGTTGTAGGTATTACCTAAAAGTTTATAAATTACCACTTATCAACTTGCAAACATAGAGATTTTTTTAAAAAAAGAACCTTTGGCTTGTATATTTTTTGTACAGTGTATTAAACCTTTCATAATCATTCCTGGAATCCTTTTTCTATCCAAGCTAATTAAAGGGATCTGAATTGCCAACATTTCTGTTTCATGTAAGTGCAGATTGGTGCCAGAGATGTCAATGCAGAGAAAGCTTATACATTTTGGTTTCATTCATATGAGTTATTAGATTTAGACATGTAAAACAAAATATTAGTGACCACAGAAAAATGCATCAGAAAGTAATAAAATAGGAGCTGGTGATTTTGGTGTGAGCAGTATTCTCAGACATAGCAGAAATTGTTTAGAGACCTGGGAAGATCCACTGCAAGAAAAGTGAGCAGAAGCAAAAAGCCAGTGGTTATATCTGCAAGGAAATGATTAAAATAGCTGAATTGTAACACTTCATGAATATGGGAGTTCAAACTACGTGATGATGGTTTGTGGCACAGGACTTGCATCTTCTGTTTCAACACATGAACTGGATTCTGGTAATAACAGTAATAAAAATCACTTTCAAACTGGTCCTTCCACAACAGCATAAAACCAACTTGTAAAATTCTATGTTCTATGTGTATTCCAGAAAAGGCCATTCTTGCCAACTGCCAACAATTTCATTTGCTCTTGTCTGCAATTTTATTGGGCCTCTTTTCCCCACATAATAATTTCCAATCCAGTTGATCTCTACTATGAAATTTATTTATTTTAGTATTTGCAAATTAGGTACAACTGAATTTTGTGTCTATATGCCTACTTTTTGTTGTGTGGAAACAGAGATCTATTCCCACTTTCCCATAAAAATTATTTTAATGTGTACACTACAATATTTTTAATGCCTAAAGCTTCTGGAAGTATTTCTTGATGTGTTTTGTCCTTTTATAAAGTGAATGAAATGAAGTATTCAATAGTACTTTCAGTCCATAAATTCATTTTAAGAGGCTGCCAGGTAGTGCAGATGAACAAATGCATACAAACGCTGCTGTAGGCTGACCAATTAACCATATGAGCTGCAATTATATTAGCGTGCAAGGGCAATTGGAGGGAAAATTGGACCCTGTGGACATCCAGCTGAGTAAACAGGCTTGAGGAAGGATGGAGGATGTGTTAGTCTGAATAAAATACAGCTAAGCTAATTTGAAAAAAAACAGACCAGAATTTGTATCAGTCACAGCACATTCTTTACATGTCCTCCAGTTTCACAATATTTTTCTCATTAGGCTTCCCCTCTCAAAAACATTCCCTTCGCTGAAGGATTAGTTTAAGATCAGACACATGCAGCAATAGACTTTATATTTGGAAAGCCAAAAAGCCATATTTCAGTCACACGGAACTGAACATAAAATGAACTGGACAGGTGCTCCTGAGGCATAATGACTCTTTCAATTCCAAGTAATAATTTATCTCCAAATAGAACATGATCTTGCTGTTTAAGATTTGATTCACAGCCTTACCTTTTTTCTTTCATAAAGCAAGGATCTTTTTTCATAACTGTGGTAAGGTTCCTGATTCTCTGGTGTGTTGGTTTCCATTTGGGTGGTGCACTCCTCTTTTTTTTCCAAGTGGTATAAATGCAGACAGCGCAGTGATTTGGCCCTACAAATGCGAAATTTAATCATTATTTTGATAGCTAATGGAAGCCAACCCATTGAGTTGACCACAGTTCTGGAACTCAGAAGATCCATCCTCAGCTTTTCGCGTGACCTCTGATTTTCTTGGCCAAGGTATCTGGGTGCCAGAAGAAAGAATTGGATGCCGTTGCAGTGACAAGATAGAAAACTGCAATTCCCTGCTCACATACTGTCCTGAGTGCTGCATTCTGTGACACGAGCCAGGGCTGAGGTCATGCACTGGATTCTGAGAGCTCCATGCTGCCCCAGGCTGCTCCCAGGGTCTGCAGTGACTTCAGTGACCTTGAAGGATAAATATGTTGCTGCATAAAAAGGATGTTTCAGCTTTAAACTGAAGGAGTGACATGATGAAAGAAGGAAAGATTTATTGTCCCATACGCTTTTGTTGGATGAGTCATATAGTACTGTGTCATATAGTACTGCTTCTCCACTGAGGCTAGTGAGGTAGAAGCAAAGAATTTAAATGGTAGTTCATTTTAATTGACTTTATTACTATAACTCAGTATTTCCAGTTCAGACGGCTCACCAAATGTCTGTTAATGATAAAATAATTTTATTTTCTATTCTTGTACTGCCAAGAAGAAGTTAAAAAGACCTGAAAATGTTGGGCTTTTTTTTTTACCTCTTTCCCACTTCATTAGAAAAGTAATAATTTGTTTGGCAAAGAAGTGGTTTTGAGTGTATTTTAACAAGCCAATGATTAATACACTTTTCAGAAAACGATACATTGCAGTTTTCTGACAGCAGAGTCTGATTTAAACCAGCTAGGGAGAACCAATCAAAAAAAGTAGGTCTCAGTGACTCTCAGAGACTTTAAATAAAAATGTAAACACTGTCATTTTCACCCTAAGTTAAATATTAAATGTGACTAATATCTGCAAGTTCTTTTGCATATGGTTTCTACACATTGTGGATAAGTAAACTTAAATCACTATGCTGATGTAAACTAGACTCTTGGGCTACAAAATTCAGGGTTGAGGAGATTGATAAGAAATTAACACTCCTTTTGGCTGAATTTACCAAAAAAGGAGGTTTCTCTGGTCTCTGAGTAGGTAGCCGATCTTTTATGGGTAATTGTCTCAGATAATTTTTCAAGGTGTGTGAAAATGGTGCACAGTTTTGGTAGAGTAACAAAGGACAGGTTGCAACTCAAGTCTAAGCTCTCTTGAGGTATAAGGAAGCCACATATAAGAGCTATCACAGAATATTTCTGTCCTGTGGTGTTTTTATTAGTATAGATATAATTTGGAGGCATAAAATTTATGCCATCTATACAGAAGCACAAAATTGTTAAATTCTGGAAAGATAGAATCACATTTTTAAAAGCTCTTTCAGAAGTGCTGCTAGCTAACAATAACAACCCTTGTTCTATTCTGAAGGACTACAGTGTTTTTGGAATAGTTTTGTCTTCTCAGATGCAGTTCTTGAGATGTGACCGTGCAAAAGGAAATCCTGCTAAGTAGGTACATACTTAAAAAAAAACAAAAACCTGTAAGCATCTTTTAATGTACAAGTAATAGCTGTGAAGCATCCAGCTTCCTGCTTTTAGCACTTCGGCCAGTCTGCGTTATTCCTGTCTTTTTTTCCTTTATAGTATTGACAAACTCCTGGATAACCACACAGATACAACTTAAAAGCTTAGGATTATTGAGCAAGATTTGCCAATTTATTCACTTTGTATAGTGTCACCATTACTGTTCTCAGTAAAGCCAGAAATTATTGGAATGATTTAAGAAAGAATGTTCTGTAAGCCCTTTCTGATGGTTGTTCTGATCGCTAAGTGAAAGGGGCAGAGAATTGTTTGAGGAGGAGGGCAGGTTTTTATCTGAAGAAGGCACAGTGTACCTCTCCAAGTAAAGGAGCAGTGGAAGCCTTATAGAATCATAAAATGACCAAGGTTGGAAAAAACCTACAAGATCATTCAGGCCAAGCATCCACATATCACCAATATTTCCCGCTAAACCATGTCTCTCAGTACAACATCATTATCATTCCTTGAACACTTCCAGGGTCAATGGCTTCAGTACCTTCCTGGGCAGCTCGTTCAAGCACCTGACCACTCTTTCAGAGAAGTTTTTCCTAACATTCAACCTGAATCTCCCCTGGTGCAATTGGAGGCCATTTCCTCTAGTCCTATCACCAGTTACACAAGAGGCCAAACCCCACCTCACCACAGCCTCCCTTCAGGTAGTTACAGAGAGCAATAAGGTCTCCCCTGAGCTTCCTCTTCTCCAGAGTAAACATCCCCGCTACCTCAGCCACTCCTCATAATGCTTGTACTTCAGGCCTCTCATCTATCCTGGCCAGTAACTCTAATACGAACCAGAAGAAGAAGGTAGACTTTATTCAAGACAAGATGAAGAATAACTCACATTTTCAGCAAATGGGAAGATTGCTCACGGTTTGGTGCAATTTTAACCTGTACGTCACGAGAGCATAGAGGTGAGTAAGATTCCATAGGCAAAGAACAAACCAATGTGTGCTGTGCAACACCAAGGAGGAACAAATATCACCTGGAAGATCTCCTCAGCTCTTCTTCAGCTGTAGCATATGTAGGATTACTGAAAGATGGGAGGAGGTATCAGTCTTTTTTTCACAGAAACGTAGGTTAATAATCTTAGTTAATCTATACACAAAAAATTTTCATATAGCATGTATCTATTCTGTCCCACACAGACAAAATAGAACATTGTGTTCAAAGAAGGCAGAGAGAAAAGACCCCCAAGGTCATCAAGTCTGACTATCCACCTACCACTAATATATCCCGACTAAACCATGTCCCTTAGTACAACATTTAAATGTTTCATGAACACTTCACTCAACCACATCCCTGGGCAGCTTGTTTTTGCACTTGACCACTCTTTCAGAGAAGAAATTCTTCCTAACATCCAATGTGAATCTTCCCTGGCACAACTTGAGGCCATTTTCTCTCATCAGTAGTTACATGGAAGAAGAGGCTGACCCCCATCTCACCACAACCTCATGATTATTATGACAGTATTTACTGCTCAGAAATTATCTTTCTCCAAATACTTCACTTACAGTCCTTTTCTGACAAATATATCTTTTCCACACCAGTTAATTCCTGCACAGATCTATAAGCACTTGTGATGGTTTGGAGATAAGGGGAGAGAAAATAAAAAGTGGAAATCGTTAGTAGTGCAGACACTTGTGTCCAGAGATAACTATACAATATCTAATTTGTTTTCAGTCTATTTTTTTTTTCTTTCAAGAGCTCTAGCTGGTGCATCTATTCAGATATCAAGACACATTTGCAGTGTCTTGCAGGCATTCTTTCTGGAAAGACCTTTTTATAGCCTTTGCTCACCTGTCACAATGATGCTCAAATACTTCAGAAGTTTAAGAACTTAAACAGGCTTATAAAAAATAGACAATATAATTTCATTTGCGTCCCTGCAGTCTCCTACAAGAAAGGTATTCTTGATTATGTCAAGAATCTGCAAATCCACTGCTTACCTTAGCTGCTCTGTCCTTCAGTTTACTATCTTTTTTCATTTCCAATTTTTCATTGCTTTCTTTTCCAGATTGAAATTTAGGGGTTTAATGTTAATGTGTTAGATGTTTATCACATCTTTTTCTGGTCACATCTGACCACTCTCTTCACTTAAACTAACTTATAAGGTGGAATTAAGATGTCTTTCAGCCACACATTTGTTTGATAATTTAAGTGTATGTGCATTTGAAGTCTTACAAAAGGAGATGATAAACAGTTTTATTGATGGCATTTGAAAGAAAGTGACAAATACAGTCATTTAGTGTGAAGCCGTCTTCCTTCTCACTCTATATCTGCTGGTTATTACAGCATCAGTCTGTGAGTTTGCATGCTAGAACACTACATTCAGGATACAATTCCCTAGAGTTAGCTGCATTGATTGTTCCTTTGCATAACTTCGTCTTTAACTCTAGTAAGTTTGATAAGGCCCAGCTTGTTAACTCTACCAGCCCTTCATTTATCATGGTGTTCATTAAATTTTACCATCAAACTTTTTTTAAAGAAGGGCAATTCATGTTCAGTTCTGGCTCCTCACAGGCAGATATGTTTTGTGGTCCATTAGACTGTCTATAAAGTAAAACTGACACTGTTTGGAAGAGTGAGTGCAGAATGTTTCCCCAACTGTTAATCTTACTCAGTTTTTGCACGCTCTATACTTTTCAAATTTTGTCCCTTCCATTACATTATTTTATCCAAGCCAGAGAAGTGTGACTAATCCAATCCAGATGAAATGACCATATCCTATATGTGAAATAATAGGAAATCTGGGCTGCCTAAAATCCAGGACTGCATAGCAATGTGGAATTTGAAGTACATGTGTTTTTCATCTCACTTGGATAAACTTGGTTAGACTCATGACACACATCTGTACTGAGAAGGAAAATCACATTGGAAATGATATTTAGTTTCCTGCCTTTACCTGTGGATTAAACTAAAGAAGAGAGTAGCAGGTGAGCATGTTTTAGGTGATAATGTTGAGATTCACGTTTACTTCCTTTTCAAATATTGGAGCTTTAGGTGGATGAATACCTTTGATACTGAAACTGCTCACAAGGAAATTGAAAATACTTTTCTGCATTCTGACCACTCCAAATATTCTAGTCGTTCATCACTATTAGCCACGGCTGGAAGTTTTACCTCTACTAGCTCACCTGTAATACAGAATCTCCAGCAAACAGAGGGTCAGAATTCCTTCATGTAAGCCTTTAAGTATCAAGTGTTCAGCTTTATTTCAAGTGTTAAATCCTGGCACTGGAAAACCACATCATGATTTCCCTATCCTCCTACCATAATACTCCCAGAAAGCAACAAGTGAGATTTTGTTTTCTCCTGGAGTGGTGAAATGGAGGATGTCACACCCTGCTAACTATGGAAAAATAATCTTAGAATGGCAAATTATATACATTTGATATTTATATATCCCAATGAAAAGAGAAAGTAAAACTTTCAGACAAGGAAAGGAGAAACAATGTATTTTCCACCAGTTCTAGGTCTTCAAAGAGTTTGAGGATCTCATGTTTTTTCTAACCCAGTGTGGTTTTCAGGGAGAGGAAGTCACAGCATGAAGCTAGCCACAGTGTTACAGGCAGAGATGTGGACATGGAGGAGCTTATGCATGGCAGCATGTCTACACAACCTTTCTTCCTCCTTGCTCTCCCTCTGTACAAACTTATAACACCATCCTAAATATCTCAGAGCACATTTAAGTAGGAAAAGGCCTCATAAAGCCAGGGAGATAAAATTTCTCACTGCTGCACTGCTGCAGTAAGTACAGAAGTTGAGTCATGAAGATCAGCTGATCCCAGCTGGGATGGGAGAAAGTTAAGATAAGAATAGTTTTTCTAGTTTTCCTTGCAGGAACCTTAGTCACAGGTCTGCGTCCAAGTAGCAGCTGATAAGTGGAAGATTGTGAAATCCCCTCTGAAAGACCTCCTTTTGGAGGTGATGTTGGCTCTTGTATTGTCCCCTGATGCACTTAGGAAAGAATAAGTGCATCATTACAGAAAATGTTTCGATAAGTTTTTTCCCAAATCAGGGCAGGAAAATATGCAAGCTAGCCATATATTGGTAGGAATTGTATTGGTAGGAAATGTAAAACAGACAGACGTTTAGAAAGGAAGGGCTGAACATGCATGTCTGATTTGCTTTAATTTTACTGGATGAGACAGGGGTTTTCAAGGTTTATCAAGCCGTTCCTCGAAGGCACCACTCAGAATTCCTTCCAGTGGCAACATGCTTCTGCTTCAGAGTTGCCATGGGAGGTGCAAGACACAGTGCAATTGCCAGCAAGCCTGAATGTGAAGACAACGGTCTCTACCTTTTCTGCTGTAGCCATTTTGTTCTTCTAAGATACAATGTCTTAGGACTGCACCGTTGAACTGCCGGCCTATGAGAGGTACACCATACTGGGGAACACAGTTCACTCTCCTCACCTTCCCAAAACTTCCATAGAGATCAAATTTTCAAATTTAAGACCTATCTCAGGTCTGTCGAAACTTCAAGTACTTAGTTGGAGATGATGTAGTTTATGTGGAATTCTTGGACCTCAGCCACAGTCTTGTCCAGTTTGGTCAGGTATCCCACATCTGTGTCTTTTATAACATAGCTAAGCTTTTCTTTATCTGAATATACCAGGAAGCCAAATTGAGATCTTCAGTCTTCATAGAGACTTCTCATTAAACTTAAGCTGCTGTTTTCTGAAGGATGAGGTCAAAAGTATTTGAAAACCCAGACATTAAAGTTAAATCTGAGATAAGATAATCTCTCTGGATTTTCATATTTTAAATATTTAGAAAATGAATCAGGAAAAAATCATAAAATAATAGAATGGTTTAGACTGGAAGGGACCTTTAAGATCACCTAGTTCCAACCCCCTGCTATAGGCAGGGACACCTTCCACTAGGCCAGGTTGCTCAAAGCCCCATCCAGCCTGACCTTGAATGCTTCCATGCAGAGGGCATCCGCAGTCTCTCTGGGCAACCTGTTCCTGTCTCTCACCACCATCACAGCAAATAATTTCTTCCTAATATCTAGTCTAAATCTACCCTCTTCCAGTTTAAAGCAATTTCCCTTTGTTCTGTTGCTTCATGCTACATAAGAAGTCCCTCCCCAGCTTTCCTGTAGCCCTCTTCAGGTACTGGAAGGCCTCTATAAGGTCCCCCCAGTTGGTGTCTTCTCTTCTCCAGGCTGAAGAACCCCAGCTCTCTCAGCCTGTCCTCGCAGGGGAGGTGCTCCAGCCCTCTGATCTTCTTCATCAGGCCCTCCTCTGGACCTGCTTCAACAGCTCCATGTCCTTGTGTTGGGGTCCCAGACTCCATGCGGGGTCTCATGAGAGCAAAATATCTTGCAATTGAAGCTAGTGTGCATGCATGGATGCACATGAACAGTTTGGACAATTTTGGAAAAGCCTTGATGCAAAACTACTACTCTTACAGTAGTTCTTGATTTAGACTGAAAAGCATAGTGCAGAGCGATATTTAGCCAAAACAGATAACTTAATTACATCTCTTTTTTTTGAGAAAGCTAAAAATGGCAAATTTATGAATAAAGGAAGTAAGAGGCATTTGTTTTCTTAGTTTATCACTTCAGTTCATTTATTGTTAGGATAAAAAATTGTGAGAGCATTGTGGAGAAATTTGTTTTTTCCTAATGGGGTAAACAACATTAATATATGGTTTAGAAAAGATGTGCTGGGGAGATAGCTTTAATATAACTGGGAGAAGATGACTGATGCTTTGCTAGTCTCTGTGCCCTATAGTCTTTGCAAGATATAGTAAAGGTTTTCACAAACACATCAGAAATGTACCTTGAATTATAACTGTAAGAGTTTTTAAGATATTTTAAAAGTTTCAAAATGCAAATATTGTATCACAGTAGAAGATCTGTACCATGAAGCTGAGATCTATTTATCATTTAAAACAGGTGGCAAAAAGGCAGCAGAGAAATAATTTGTAAGGAGAACAGTAACTGCAGACCTGCTAGTTTAGTGGGCATGCCCTTTGAAGGGCATGCTGTCTCCATCCATACTCTTTGTGTAATTCTTTCACATAGGCCAATGGGCTTTTAAAGATAAGAACCCAAATCATTAGCCAAATATATATTTTTTTGATCCCTGTTGTCCAAGTGCACTGGTGAGGTATTGAAATTATGCATTTAGTTTGTCTAATATGTCCTTAGATTTGTAAGCTGAACGGGTGAATTGAGCTACATGATTGCTTGCAGTCCTTTCAGAAGCAAGCTTTAAAAATATAATTTCTGTGAAACCTCAGAGCTATTTCCAGGCAAATAATGATTTTCCCAGGTGGGGACTGAGGTAAACTTTATACTTCTTTCCATTTATGCATATCTTGCTGTCCTCTGTCAGCAGCTGAACTCTCACTGCATGTGCTCCTTTTGAACGGTGCACAGAAAGCAATGGAGCTGGCTCCTCCTGAGCTCTTCCTGAGCTCCCACCAGCTCTAATTCACCACGCTTGCTGTTTCCCATGGGATTGCAGAGTCTTTGTTGGCTGGACAGATTACTTCATGCTTTACTCACACTGAACGAACATTTATCAGGTAAGACTGAATGAAAGGAAGGCACAGAAACATGCAAATGAGGGGAAAAAAGAAAAAAACAAACACAAGCAAGCAGAAAAATCATATCAAATCATGGTAGTATGAACCATTGCTAACATTCAGCACATGTGCATGGGTACCTAAATCATATACCTATAGACACTGAAAACCAACACTTATGTTAAGGAAAATCAGGAGGAGATAACCGTGCAGATAACTGTAAAATGGATCTGCATTGATCCTTGCCCATCTGGTTTCTACCTCAGTTTCCAGCCTGAGTGATAAAGGCCCAAAACTAGCATTCTGTTAGGACAGCTCACCGTTGTCAATGAGCTGTCAAAAACTACTTAGCAGGAGATGGTGTGCTGGTGCCCACCACACAAAGGGTGCTCATGGCAGGTACAAATCTTCACATGGACTAACTCTGACCCAAAAAGCTCTGCTGAGACACTGTGAGAAAACTCCTATGGACAAAGCGTTCCTGCAACTCCTGTGTGGGACGATTTGTGGTGAAATCTGGGAAAACGGATCTGATTTCCCTGAAGCCCCCTATCTTTTTGTGTAGTTTGTGCTGCCACATATTGAGTGATAAGCAAGTAGTGTGTTCTTGGTGCATAAGGTTGTGTCAGCAGGCCCCAAACTAGAAGTGTGCTGCAAGCAAAGAGCTTGCTTCACATCCAGGTACAAAAATGCAGTGTATCTGAAGACGCCTATCAGTATGCCTGTCTCTTCAAAGAGAAGGTGAAAAGAATCCATCCCCGATTCTTAGGAGACCTTGAACAAGCAGAATAATGACTTCCATTTATTACCTAACTTCTTGGCATTCAATCTCAAGGGACACAATTCAGATTTCTATGATTGTAGCGCAGCTCACAGAGATGAAATCCAACCCACAAATGATGTGGATGGAGTATTATCCAGCATGAACACTAAAGGCCACACTTCTCATGAAACAAGAAACTCAGTGAATTAAAGAACACTTGTGTAAGACACACAGTTCTTAAATATCAAGCTGTTTTAATGAAAGCAGCAAGGGTTAACTCCACCTCCATCTTTAAATAATAGTTTTGCTTTAGAAATTTTCTTTTTAGAAATTAGAAAAGTTACATGCTGTATTTTGTATACTGAATTAAAAACAAACAAACAAACAAACAAAAAACTCAAGCTGCTAGAATTCTAGAACTTTCAACTCTTGTGCTGTAGATCCATTGTTCTGCATGAATTAGTTCAGTGTAAATAATGCAACTGAAGCATTTCCTGGAGCTATTTTAGAACACACAGAGGAACTCTCTTGTTTTGGGCATGTTTCCACCAGTGTATGTCTGCTGTCTAGGCTTTAAGGTATTACAGCATATACAAGGTGCATATGCAAGCAGTTCTGTGGATATACTGAAATGATTTCAATATTAATTTTTCAAGTTACATTATCATACTTATCCCTGAGTTTGACAGATTCAGACTTTTAAAACCCAGTGATTTTCACCTGTCTCTTTGGCCATGTCTGCTTTGCCTTGCTTTGCTTTGCCTTGCTTTGCCTTGCTTTGCCTTGCTTTGCTTTGCCTTGCTTTGCCTTGGCTTGCCTTGCCTTGCCTTGCTTTGCTTTACTTTGCCTTGCTTTGCTTTACTTTGCCTTGCTTTGCTTTGCTTTCCTTTGCTTTTCTTTGTCATCAGCCCAAGAACCAGATGTTTTTTGGAAGCTCACTTGGCTGCCCAGCTGCAACTCTCAACACCTGTCTACAGCAGGCAAGGTCCTTCAAGAAAGCTCCAGCCACCCTCTATTTTCTATCTGTTCCAAAAAATACTGCATTGGAGTACCTAGAAGACTACACGTCAGACATTCGTGATGGAAACAAAAATATTTTCTGGAAAAACCTCCATGTCAACCTTTATTAGTTTCATAGCTGTCATCTCTGTTCCTAGTGGCTCCTGTTAGCCAGGACTTGGAGGTACCAAGTCTTGGAGATACCATGACATTTCTTCAGTATTTCAGAACTCCAGAGAAGAATTACATCTGACTACAGCAGAGGAAGTGGAAGTGTCTGTTTATGAAGTGCCTGGCTATAAAATATCTGGTGAAGGACTTAATAAGAATGCTGGCTTCCTTCACTCAGGCATTCACCAAAGACATTTATTAGGCAAATTCTGCGATGGTTAGATATTATTGTAGGTGTTTTTGTTTGTTGATTTGTTTGTTGATTTGTTTGCAAAGCCTTGTCTCTGAATTCATGCCAAGTAGCTAAGCTAAGCTAAAATAATACTGTTCTCAGCTCCTACTGCCATATTACTGAAGGAATTATCACATTTGAATTTCCTAGGATAAACAGCTCATTGGAAAGCAATGGATTGTTAGGCTTCTGTAGCTAACTACTGCTTTCTTAGTAAGAAAAAAAAAGTCCTGGTGACATAAAGGGCCTCTCTGTGTGAGTTTATGTGAATGGGTTATGTAGGTGCCAATGACAGTGTATGGAAAACATTTATCAGAAAACAGCAGGAAAAAGAGAAGAAAAGTAAATGCTGAGGGGCAGCATGGGAAAGCCTCTCCAGAGCTGTGAGGCTCTGGAGATCCACAGTCCTTTTAAAATGACAAGAGCAGACAAACTCTAGGCTAAGAAGAGAACATCAGCACACACTAAGGAGGTGGCTGCCATGTGTAGACAAAGACCACGGGTCTACACACACATATGTGCTCCTGGTGGAATAAAGGAACTCTCAAAGGACCTTCTGAGCATCTAAGACTCTTGTGAACCAGTTCAGCTTCTCACTGCAGAGTAAGCAGCTGGAGCTGGTGTCCCACCTTCAACCTGGAAATGACAGAAACTGTGCAAGTGTGTGCATGTATGTGAGGAAGAGTTGTATGGGAATAAGTGAATGTGAATGTGATGCGTGATTAACTATCTGCTGCTAACACTAATGGTTTGGGTTCAGATAGTTAGCCTAGAAGTTTTCCTATGAAATATTATTTCTGATCAGTATCTACTCAGAAGTCTATTGGTGACCATGGAAAGGGACTTGTCAACACTGGGAGGGTCTTTTTATGCTCCATAGATAACCTCTGGACACTAGACTGTTTCTATCCACTGAAAAAAAGTGCTGTTCTAGATTTACAGTAACAACAATTTTTCAGATTTCTTTTCTTTCCAAAGGCACTTAAGGTTTTTTCCAACAGTAAATTAAATAAATAAATAAATAAATAAATAAATCAAGATCATCTCAAAATTTAAACATTTATCTTGTTCACACTATTTCCTTAAATCTATAGCCCTAGTCCAGGTCTTTCTACATCAGCACTGTAAATACCGTGAATTCTTTGTCTGAACCTTTCTATTAGTAGGTGTTGGGACCTTATGGAGGGAAAGTAATTGATTCCTGTGGGCTCATTAAGAGCAGTGATGTTTGTTAACTCCCTCCTGGATATGAAATGTGGAAGTTGCCTTGAGGACAGCCAAGACTCGAGCCAGTCTGGAGAAAACAAACCTTGTGAAAATCCACACTGCTGGGGAAAGGTCAGGCTGGCAATTGTTTTCTTAATTTAATTATTGAAAAGACAGATATTCAAAATTGGATAGGTTAACTTGTATTTTATTTTGCTCTTTAGTAATCAGATTTCTGCCCTAAGAGGAAAATATATTTTGATACCTTCTCTTATTCTTTAAAAAAATGTGAAAAGTTGCTTTGGAAAGAATTAAAAAGGAGATTGGTCAGAACACATATTTTATTCCAATTTTCACTTGAAAAGTCATTACAGTTTTAAAAAATGTTCCATCAAAATGAAAGTATGAGTAACCTTGAAGTACATTTCTTTTATGTAATACAATATGCTTTCACCAAAACCAAAGTTTTTCCTCATAAATTTGCCTTTTTCTAATGGGAGAAAAAGGCCATCAAAAAAATTTGGACCAGTTGCATATTTCTCCCAGCAGTTTGTCTGAGTGTATCTCCAAGTATTTCTATAGCATTTTAAAATCCCATCTGCAGAACAGACCGGCCCGGGGGAAGGCTGGGCTCCCAGCTGGCAAAGGGGGCATGGGAGCAGCATGTGTGTGGGAAGCATGTGTTCACCAGTGCTGCAGGCACTGCTTTTTGGGTGCCAGAAATGCCCACTCTGTCCTCAGCCAAGGCAGGAAGGGCAACAGGCAGCAACAGAAGGAAGGCTCATTATTTACTCTGTCTTTCCTGGCTGCAGATAAAACATCCTCTTTCCGTCTGCGCCTACAGGATGTGTGCAGTCTCCCTGAAGTTTGGAACTCTGCTCCCCTGAGATGAAGCATGACGGCAGGTTTAGCACACTGGTCACAGAGGGCTTGGCAGAAGAGAACGCTGCAGGATCAGATCTGCTGCAGCTGGGCATCTGAGAGCAGCTCAGCTTCCCCGGCTCACCGTGGTGCAATAAAACTTTTATCCTCTTTTGAGCACAGGGAACTGTCTCATGATTACCTAACGTGTGGTCTCCCACTCCCAGCGACACCGCACTGACTGGGGATTTGTCAGCTGCTCTGGCAAGGCCGATTAGCGGCTGGAACAGTTGGCCTTTTCATCTCTGATCAGACTTCAGCAGGCGTGAAACTGCTGCTGAAAACTTACTGTGCACATTATGCCTGGGTTTCCCTGCACTGGAAGGTATGGTCTTTGGTTGTGTAATGTGTGCAGGCCAGGAGACTGGGCTCATAGCTGGGATGCTCCCTGCCCTGGCACCAGGGCAGTGCTGTATGGTGATGGAAGGAAGGATATGCCTGACCCTGGAGCCATGAGCCACGTGCTTATGTAGGGGAGTGGCCTGCTTTTTGCAGGTGTCCATCTCTTGCTACCAAAGCGGGCTGCCTGCCCTCCCAGCCTGGCTGCAAGCCAGTCCATGCTGGCCTTGAGAGAGACCTTGGGAGAGCACTGCACCTGACACCTCCAGGGCACCTGACTTGTCTGCCTACCAGTGGCTAGGTAAAACTCTCCTATGCTTTGTCCAGTGCTTGCTGGTATAATCTGCTCTGGCACTGTATTGTCTTCCAGACAAGCTGCATAGTTGCTGGTGTTCCCCATGTCTTTTAAGTGTTATCACAAATCTCTTTGACCAGGATGTTGGGACTGAGAAGGATTCTGTGATTCTGTGATATAATGCTTCCTGTGCATAGCAAGGGAGCTCAGCCATCCCACTGCACCTTACCACACGCAGATATTTTAGTATTCCAAAGATTTCTTAGGTTCCTATCTACCATTTTGACCTATGTCAAATGAAAAATGAAATGAAAAAGAAGGAAACATCCTCCTCTGTTGTATATAGCTCTTTATTTAGATGAAATCTTTATCTAGAGGAAAGATAAACGTAGGAGACTAGGATGCCCAGAGTTCTCAGTAATTTCATGTCTATCTTTTTTTATTCTGACCTCATCATTCTAATTAAAATAGGAAAATGAGGCAGCAAGCTGAGTGTAACAGCATACAAGGAGAAGGAAAGCAGTTTTCATCTTCTGATGCACCTGGTGTTGCTACAGAGCATTTCTGTTGCTAGGGCTCTGGGCTTGCTCAAAGTCATTTCTTTGGGTGCTATGCCTGTTTCAGGACTAAACTGAAAGGGCCAGGGATGCCAGCTCTGATGATGAGCTGATGGTGGTGGACCCATGCCAGACTTTCTACAGGTCACCTCAAAATCAGAAGCACTCAGAGCATGCACAGATCCCCTGCATATCAGCAGGAGTGTTTCATTTCTAAGCAGTAGCTACACTGGCCTCTCAGCTGCAGGAGTGATTAACTCTGGAGCTGATCTTCAAGCAATGGAAAAGGACTGAAAAAAGAGGGAAAAGGAGCAAACAAGTGAATGGGAAAGAAGAGATGCAATAATGAGGAGTCCTGGTGGTGGCTGTGTGCTGTAGCGTAGTACATCCATAGCACAGGCTGTGGTTCTGGAGTCTGACCTATGGTTCATGGCAAATTGGTGTAATGATCCTGTGAAATGCAAAGTCGTTTTTAGTAGAAAATGCTCAGACAACAACGTGGAAGATGACAAACTGAAAACACAGTAATTAGTAGAGAGATGCTAAGCATGTGCAGTGCTTGCTGTTCTGCCATTATTGTTTTAATGTGATAATTTTCAATCTCTGAAATATGATATTTCTGGCCTAAGAGGGACTTAGTAAAGCACTTGCAGAATCTGCAGCACAGTGGTGAAACTGATGCTGACCCCTTCAAGCAAGACTAGCAAATCCTGTTCTTTCTGTATATCCATCCCTTTTAACGTGAGCCAGGGTTTGTTGATTTCCTCTACGTGTTTATATACATACTTTCCTATTTCTGCCTCTTAAAATTGAACAAAAATTATCTGTTCTTCTGAGCCAGGCCTTCCTTCAGGGAATCTCGTGTTTTCCATTTTGCCTGGAAAACCCTGCAGGTTTTGTTTTGCCTTCTCTCCCTTCTGGCGGTAGGTACAACAGGCAGATGACCAGAGACTATGGAACAGAAGGGAGAAGCTCCCTCCCCCTCGCCTCCCCCTTCCCAGCCAGATCACAGGGGAGATCGTGGACATCCTTGGAAAGGGAGGGGGAAAAGTCTGCAGCACTGAAACCAAACTACATGCCCACCCCCGCTCTTCACACCAGCTCGCCAGCCGTCCTATTCCCTGTGACAGGCTGATTGCAAAGAGTTAAACTGTTTCCATATGTCCAGTAGGAGAACACAGTTTGTAGCCTTTGGCAACCTCCGCGGCATCCAGCTGCAGCTGCTACCTGTGTGTTCCCAGGCGCATGTGCCTGCATGTGTGAGTGTGCGTACGCACACCCTGGGTCTTGTGGCATCCAAAGCATGCCCCCGCTGCCTGGGTGAGGCCGGGCTGCCCACGCTGGACAGGCATTAATTCAGAGCAGCCCCTTTCCCTCCGCTCTTGCTCTCGGAGCTGACCACGAACCATGTCAAACAATATACAACTGAGAAGAATGCAAATAAACTTAAGTCTGCATAGCGCAGTGATGTAGTGAGCCGCCCACTTGCAAGATACTAAACTCGTGTACACATGATACACAAAGAGCGCTGACTAGTTTCACCAATCCCTTCAGACAGAAGGAAAAGAAAAAAAAGAAAAAAAGCCCTGATCCTTGTCTTTATATCAGTGAGGTTGGAGTTCTTGCTAATAAAGGAGCTTTTCCCATGATGCAGTGTGATAAGGATTGGCCTACATGTAGCCCAGCAAGCCACTGCTGATGTTTTCTTGATTAGGTGTCTTATCTTCCATTGAGCTGCATCTGATGAAGGTTGCTGACAGCGTAATGGCAGGGAAAACTTCGGACAGCTCCATAAAATGGCAGCTATGCTATGACATGTCAGCCAGGACCTGGTGGATGGTAAGTTGGTGTGAAAACTTTTTCTCCCTCTCCAAAATCGCTTTTTTTTTTTTTTTTTCCTTTCTGAACTCCTCCTTCACTGTTGCAATGCATATGCTGCAAAGTTCAGGCTGTGCGAAGTTTCAGGCTCCAGCTCGGTGACTCTGCAAGGCTCCCAAATGCCGCAGCCTGCTAGATAGAGTTTCTCTGCTATTGTAGTGGCATGGGCCTTCTTAGGAAACAGCAGCAAGGACAGCATGGGATTTCTCTTTCTCCTTTCTCTTCTTCTTCCTCTCTCTCTTAGTCTGTCCTTTTTTTTAATGTGAAATGCAAATTTTGCACTGCCTGCCAAACAAGTTGGTGTGAGAATGTGAAGGTGGAAGCAGCCACGGAAAAAAGAAAGCAGCCCTGTCATCACGCTCTTGCTAATTGTTAGTGAGTTGGTCTTAAAAATAGAGCAATCTGCTTCTTTTATTCTGTTTCCTCTGAATGATTATTTAGAAAGTGTATTGTATCATGTTGTGAGCAGCCTCCTAATCAGCATGCGATTGTCCCCCACGCTTCCTCTTAATTTGGAGTCCTCCTCCCTTCCAATGAATGCAGTAACTGGAGCAACTACTGATTAATATGCCGCTTGTCATAATTAAATTTAGTTAATGAGGCTATGCATATTCAGTCCATTTTTTCTTTGTTTGGACGAGCACGGGTTTTTTGTTCATATTTATACAGCTGCAAATGAAAGCGGGGAGGTGGAAAAAAACCTTAGAGAGATCAAGGAAGGTGGGACTCTAAGAGGCAACTTTTTTAACATCACTGGGCAGAAGAGTCCAAAATTTTATTTAATCAAAGTAGTGGGACGAGGACCGAGCCTTTTGGGAAAGAACAGCTTTTCTTCTCTCTGGAGCTACATGAAGTTTTCTCCACATACTGATTTTGTTGCATGTAGACAATGGTCTCTTGTATGCAGTAGCCATGCCATGAAAGGGACCTTCTGCTGGCTAACATTGCATTATGAATATTAATTTCATTCTTGGGTTGCTTTGTCTGGTCGTGTATTTCTACCCTTTTCATTCCTTCCATGATTGCCTTTGCTTGTTTGTCTGGATAATTATTATGCTTACTGCATGGGCTGCTTTTTCACAATTAGCACAGTGCTGAGACAATAGGCACTTTATTCCTGGGCGGTGGGTCTGGGGAGCACCAGTGGATAGCACGTCCCGGTGCCGGGACAGAAGGCAGCTCTCTGATTATAACTGCCTTCCAACACTGCTTTGCAAGGACTTCATTATCTTTCCAAAGGTGGATGTTGATACGTGCCTTCAGTGAGGGTATCATATCTGAAGGGAGTATTTAATTTAAATTATGCTTGTTACTTGTGATTGTTTCTGTACTTTTTAAATCCAGGGAAGGAGAGTTTTTCTGTCTTTACTACTTGTTGAATGCAGTGTAAGCATTCGTGTGAATTTAAAAAGAACATAGAAGAAAAGTAAATGATAAAAAGCTGTTCTGTGAGCCTACTTTTTCACAGGGAGTTGTACTTTATAGTGTTACATTTATTGTTTAGAATTTTAATGAAGTTTTTGTCTAAGTATGTGCAGTGTTGAAATGAGCTGTTAAAGCAGCTGACTTTAGGTGAAGGCACTGAAGTGTTGTGTAGCAGATTTCCTTAATATTGCATGTGCAAAGGTTTTTCTTAAGTTGCATTATAACAAAATTGTAATATAATTATAATATTATAACAAAAAGTCTCTGTAGGGACAGCTTTCAGTAAGCTGTCATTCCTTTCAAAAAGAAAATCAATACTTTCACTGCATGCAGTATTTTATCCCGAACTGTAATCTGTGGAATACAGGTAATGTAAATGTTCGTTGTCATGAATGTTGTCATGTGTGTTTTTCATGCTCACTTTAAAAAGGAAATTTAAAAATGTCTGACTGTTTAAGTGTGGGTGAAAATCAAGTGTTTTTAGCTGTGCCTTCTGCTTTGAGGCATATTTCTCATTTATAAATCTGTAGTTGTGGAACCTAAGGTACACTCATGCATAATATGAGTTATTTTCTCTCAGCGAATGACACAAATACCTTAGGATTCAATGTCATAGTGTACAAAGTTTTGCCACAGTTTATTATGCATTTACTTGTAGTAAATCTCTGTCAGGAATATGCAGTGAAAGAAAATCCCTCAGACTACTGAGTGAGGAAGGCAAGAGACTTTTTTTAGTTTTCTGCCTCTGCTTTTCCTGAATGATTGTAAACACTGAATTGCAAATGCCTCCTGGGGAACAGGAAATAGTGTGCTTAGATGGTTGCTCATAGCTGTAAAAAAGTTCATTAACAAATGCTATTATAACAGGCATCATTATAAATCTTGTATTTTTTCATCGTAGATAAGCTATCTGCTTTATAGTTGTTGTGCAGGATGGAGCTTCTACACCAAATGTGGTTTGAATTTTCCTAGAGTAATGGCTTGTTTTTTTTAAAAAAAAGATATTACAATGAAACTATTTTCTAGAAAACAATATTCTTTTCTTCTCTCTAAATTAAGTGAAACGGGTGCTCAGTAAGTAAAGTCTGTGTTTTTCCCCTATGGTATTGCAGTACTGCTGCCTTGTTTTCTGTGCTACTCTTTATTTCTTTCAGGCTTTTTATTTAACTTCAGTAATAACGAGTTGGTTTGATAGGGAAAAACGAACAAACAGAAGTTACACACTCTCTGCGTTCTTTTAAACATGGATCTATTTACTAAAAAGTGCAAGAAAGTAAACTTCTAATATGCTAAAAAACAATAAATAGACAGAAATTTTGAATTGGTTACCTCAGCCTTTTATATGGCTGTAGTGTTATTATGCATCATCTTCTTAATTTTGCATTTAACTCTGTGTTGAGAGAAAATACATATTTAGTGAAGAGAGACAGCCCGTATATCAACTGTGGTGAGGTACAGCTGGCTAATGCTGCAGAATTTTTTGACTAAAAAACCTCCCTTCATAAGTGAAGAGAATGGTGACGTGTGTGATTAAGAGGATGATACCTGTAGAAACTTGATTTTTTTTTCTGTTTTCAGTCTCATAATTCATGACAAAGGGCTGCTTGAGAATCAAAGTCATATGGTGCATGCAAATCTCTAAAATATATATAAATATATTTTCTAAAAAAATCTCCCTAATCTCAAAACCTCAGTTTTGTAATCATATATGCATGCATGTGCAGCAGAGATAGAAAGTGAAGAAAAATCTGTGTACTCAAAACTGCTGGGAAAAAATGTTGGCAGGTTTGTGTTAAGAGCAATACATATTTATGTTGCAAATACTGCAATTTCATTTTGCTTAATGGCTTGATCTGATGATGAAAACCGATCTTAAAATCTTGGAGATAAATGTTGTCAGTAAAAAGTTTACAGCTTTTCTTTCCTTTATTTTGGCTTTTAGGAAAATATTTTAAAAAGAGAGATCACACAGTATAAAAGTATTAATAGAGCATATTATCTTGAGAGAAGCAAAAATCATAACAATTTAGATAACTCATTTCAGCATTAAAAGAATTATTCCAATCTTAAATTTATTAGTAAAGCCAGGTTTTAATGTGCTTTTTGATTCTACACAAATGTTAATCACATTCCAAGGGAGTTGCAGTATGTCAATATTTTGCAGCAGCACATCTGTGCAGTTTTCTAATTTGGATTAAAATGATATTCATAACACAACAACTCCATCAGTTGTTCAGATGTACAGCTTGTTAATGAATCCTTTGTTCTCAATAATGACTTTTAATTAAATGATTTAGAAACAAATGTCAATATAACTGTGGACATATTGAACGTGCTGGGCTTATTCAAGGACCCAGAACACAATATCTTAATTCAGGGGGAGAACGGGGTAAGAAGAAGGGTTAGATCAAGGTTATATTCAGAAGATGTTGATTTACATAAGAATGCAAACATAACTTACTAGAAATCCTTTATTGAGTGTGTAATGCACCGGTTATTATGAATGATTAGCAAAAAGATATACAAATACTTGTGTCTCTTTTAATACATGGTATATATTCTTATGACATGCTGTAAATTTTTCTTTTTCCTTTTCTTTTTCTTTCTCTTTTTCTTTTTTTTTCCTTTTCTTTTTCTTTCTCTTTTTCTTTCTCTTTTTATCTTTTTTTTTCTCTTTCTTTTTCTCTTTCTTTTTCTTTTTCTTTTTCTTTTTCTTTTTCTTTTTCTTTTTCTTTTTCTTTTTCTTTTTCTTTTTCTTTTCTTTTTCTTTTTCTTTTTCTTTTTCTTTTTCTTTTTCTTTTTCTTTTTCTTTTTCTTTTTCTTTTTCTTTTTCTTTTTCTTTTTCTTTTTCTTTTTCCTTTTCTTTTTCTTTTTCTTTTTCTTTTTCTTTTTCTTTTTTTTTCCTTTTCCTTTTCCTTTTTCTTCTCCTTTTCCTTTTCCTTTTCCTTTTCCTTTTCCTTTTCCTTTTCCTTTTCCTTTTCCTTTTCCTTTTCCTTTTCCTTTTCCTTTTTTTTTGTTCCAAACAGCTGTATTTCAGTCTGTAGCTGGCTCAGGTTCTCTATATTCTTGGTATTTTTCTGTATTAGATTGTTTAAAAGCAGAAAATTGCCTGGAGATCTGCAAAACCATAACATAAATGCACATTTGTTTCTAATGTATAATGTATTTTATTAAGGAACAGGGGAATAATTTACTTAAGTTTTTGTTTTCTTTCATCAAGTCAATACCTAGTAGTAGCAGGGAATTTAAATGCTAACAGTATACACTAATGTGGGATGAAGGTGCTGTTGTTCATGTTTAATACTTGTTCAATGCTATTTTTTAAAAAAATATACTTTTAACCAAGAAAAATATGTCTATACTTGTTCACAGGCAGGTGCAATTCTAATTCCTCTGTGTCATTTATTTCTCAGTCTCTTACATATCAGTTAGGCGTTTCCAGCTACATTTGCTTCAGTGAGGTGCTAGCAACTGCAGTGCCCTCTGAGCAAAGCAACTATTCTACTTACACTACATACTTGTATCCAGCAAGAGATGCACACTGGGAGTCTGACAATGCCCTTTTTGTCTGTTCACTGTAGGAATTTGAACAGTTTTCTAATGAAGACAGCCCTGCATCAACAATCTTCTAAACACTTGTTTGCATGGTACTGAAAGTCTATGTATGCATGTGCTGTGTTGGCTTACGGCATGATCCAATGTTCAATGAAATTAGATGAAATCAACCATTTATTCCTACTGTATGCTTCTACACCTTTTATAGTGCTGTGGTACTTTGTGTGCTGCTGTAATTCATACAACTATAATATTCAAAATCTAATGTTTTTCATGTACCTAATCAATAACAGTTTTTCTTGTAACTTAACATGTGTTATGACAAAGGATATGCATGTACAAAGCAATAGATGGCACCTTCCTGGCCCTAAATCTTTGTAGGACCTGTAGAAATCGTATGCAGCACATAATAAAGTTGCTTTTTCTGATCTGAAGTTATCTGTCTGTTCAGTTTCCTTTTTTTTTTTTTTTTTCCCAGTTACATGTTTTCTTTATGGCACCATTTTTTTCCTGTGGAAACAAAAACAAAAACAAAACAAAAACAAACAAAAAAAAGGTTTTCTCAGTGGAATTTAGAGTAATTGGTCTCTAATAATTTGACGTATACTGAATCAAAATTTTGATGGAAAAACCCCGCATCATTGAGTTTTCTGCACTTTCGTGGGTTGAAAACTTGATCAAAACTAGAAATATATCTCCTCTTTAAGATACAATATCAAGCTCCTAGAATAAGATTTTAGGCTTGCAATCTTAAATAAAACAAGTTCAGTAAATAAATGGAAGACCAAGATAAGTGAAGGTTCCTACAATTTATTTTTGCAATGTAAATGGTACAAAAACAGACATAGAAGTTACTAGAGAAAAGAGAGTTGGAAATGAAGTTCATTAGTACTTGCTGCAAATAAGAAATGCCTAAGTATTAGATATAACTGAAATAGTTCATCAGAGATTTATAAAATTATGGCACAGACCGTATAACAAGGAGAAACTCTGCTGAGAACAAATGAAATCAATTCTTTCAAACTTGTATAGATAGTATGATTAAGGAAGCAATTTTGTCTTCTCTAACAGCTGTTGCTAAAAGCTTTACCATTCTGTGCTGTTACACACTGACACCATTAACTCTCTTACTAGAACTGTTCCAAATTCCAAACAAAAACACGCAAGTAAATATTTTCATCAGATCTGGTACAACGCAGTAAAGTCTGTTTTGCTGAGCAAAGGTTGAAGTCAAATGTCAAACTGTCACGGTCAATGCTCAAAATTATCAAAGATATTGAAGAATGAAGAAAAAACATTCTGTGCAGCATCTTTATTTTATTTTATTTTATTTTATTTTATTTTATTTTATTTTATTTTATTACTCAGTTCTCAGGTAATCTCAAAAATACTGTATTCCAGTGGAAACAAACTGAAGTTGTAGTAAATTAAGGATAGATTGTGCTCAGAAATGCTAGATCCTAATGTGAATTTTCCAGTGCTCTAGGAAATGTGACATTAGGCTTTTGATTTCTTCCTAGTAATAAATTTATCCAGTAAAATTATCCGATTTTCCATGCAAGGCAAACAATCTGTAAAATAAAGCTGTCATCAAAACCTTGTGGTTTTGCTTGAGAATTGTGGATACAATACAGCAGATATGTTCCCATTAAAAATGAACAGAGGATCCAACTGAATCCTTTAATACTGATCTTTTAAACTAAACCAGTTAAACATTTGAAATACTTCATACTGTGACATTATAACGCTTCCCTGTGTAACCAGACCTATTCCACTTATTCTGACACATTCATGTCATTTTTTTAACTGCCTTTTTTTTGTGTATGTTTTAAGCAGCTCTACTTTTAAAATACCATTACAACTACACTTTAGCTAACCACAAAAGGATTGTCTACATGCATTTTTCACTAGTAGTAAATACCAGTGGTGATTCCTCCTAAGAAAGTATCACTGTGTTACCTGAAAGTAAAATTTACCACCATTTCATAAACCAGTAAGATTCATCACACTATTCTGCAAGTCTGATTAGTTTTTCAACTGTCAGAACATTTCTGCAGACAAGCTGATGTTTCTTAATTTGCTACCTCAGTTTCCAAACCACAGTAATTGTTCCTGTACATGAAGGATCTCTCTGTTGCCTCTGTGAGGTACAGGAGATGGTAGAAGGATACTGGTGATGCTCGGGTGTTTGTTTGTCTTCTGCCCACAGTGCAACCACGGCTTCATATTTCATCAAGCGTTGCTCTCATGGAACAATCTTCCCTGCTTTATCAACAATGTAGGGCCCTGCTGGCTCATGTAGGTAAAACAAATTCTATGTGTGTCTACAAAACTATAATGTGAGGTTGTTGGGCCTGTCAATTAAAATTATTTTTGAGTGAATTGTTATGGGCAACAGAAGAAGGTTTTAAGTGGATTTATTCTGGAGACTAAAACCTATCTACCCAGCACCTGAGGCAAATGCGTGGACCTGAGGTACTGCAGTACTGGAGTACAGCACAGCCCTAACGCACATGAACTATCTGTCCTTGGCACAGATAATTAGCAAGTTAGAATAGCAAGTGAGAACTTGTGGACCGGAACATAAACTCAGTTAGCAATTTGTTTCATCTGAATTGTTACTGAAGTCTTCAGCAGCATTTGATTCTCACCACCAGCACCGTGATTCTGGTATATGCTTTTCACTTTCATCCTGTGATTCGCAAGACTCTGGCGCATGCTGTGTCCTGTCATAAAAAATCCTTTTTTAAAAAACCAAAATAGTTATGAACACATAAGTTATAAGGAGCTTCATCTAAGGCTGCAACAGCCTTAGTTAGGGAGAATTTGGTAGTCGGAAAAGTTTACACAGTGCAGGTAAACTCCGCAGTGATTAGCACTACTAGCTCAGTAATCTGTGCAAAAGCTTACATGAGAACGAAGTGAGCACATTAGTGGCAATGGTACATGGCTGTTTTTAATGCCTAAAACCCCTTAATCAAGGTTAATTAAGTACAGTGACTTTCAGGGCATTTCATCCAGAAGTGTTTTCTATCATGTTGCTAGAATTATCTGAAGGTATTTCTCTGGAAAGAGCTTGAATAGAATATAATTAATTGTTAGCATTGTTTCACAAATAAAAAATAATGAGCATGTCAGTAATTAACAGAATATCTTGACTGAGCAGCATATAGCCTTTCAGGTTTTCTATTCACTTAGTTGCCTTATAAATGACTCTTACCACAAAGACAAAAACTGTAATGTTTTTGTCTTTCATTTTTTCATTTTTTTTCCAACTCTGAGCTATTATATTTATTCTTAAATTGTTAATTATGTGGTATAATACCTGGAATTTGAAATATTATGTATGTAAGTCTTTCTCTCTTTAGTGATAATTTGAAGTTCTCTTGATCTAATTTGAAGGTTGAGCCTCACTTGACCAATCTTGGTGACTATTTTCATTATATCTGCACATGTTATCAACAGCAAAAACTTTACAGAGGTGTATGTGACCAGATTAGAAGGAAACCAGTCCTTTGTATTAACTCACAGGCAGGTTTCCAAGTAGGAAACACGCTTCCGTCTTGCTACAGTTTGAATTGCTGTGTTTATTAAGACCCACTAATGACTGAAGGGTAACTTACCTATTCCAGGTGAAGATATCCTAAAAGTAGCTTTTCCAAAACATTTTAGAAGTCACTCAGAGCTTTTTGTAAAGTTTTGAATGAGTTTTAGAAAATGAAAGACTTAGTGCATTTGCTATATAGTTCACATTCACATATTTTTTGTGTGCTCAATTTTTATGAACATTTAAAATTGGATTTAGAATGTTTTTTGTTTTTTGTTTTTGTTTTTTCCTGTCGTAGTTTGCATTAAGACTTGAATGTGTATAGAAGTAGGTCTGGAATAGGTATTTTTTACTATAATTGGAAAATATATCATTTGGGTTTTGGTTTCTTTTTACTTCATATCTTGCTACTTGTTTCAGTAATAATTCAGATGAAAAAATTGTTTAAATATGACTATTTAAACAGTTCATTTGAAGGAAATGAAAAGGAAGTCATGTTCTAGGGGGATAGCTGATAGGAGTTTTTAACAAATTCCGCAACACTAGTACCTTTCCATGCAAGCTTGTATGCATCTGATGCTCCGGATAGGCAAAGAGGGTTTTCACCGTCAGCACAGGGTTCAGTACAAAAAAAGAAATGCTCATAATTATTCTGCTCCTCCTTAGTGTTGTCATTCAAGATGTGGAGAGTGATCTACCCACCCTTTGCTGTCCTTCACTTTGCAGATTGATCTACAATTAACTCGTTACTTGTATCTTGTAATCAGAAGATCTAGATAGACAGTGATGAATGTATCAGAGCCTTTCTTTTCCTATCAGTGTCCTACATTTTTGCCAACAATAATGAGCTGTCACAGTGTGAGTTCTGGGGACGAGATTAGCGCACGGAAGAATGAGTAAACCTGTATACTAGGAGCATAATTAAATCAAGCAGAACATAATAACGAGCATGTTATAGCAGTTTGACACGAAACGGGCAAATGTGAACAGGCTGCTGAATTACATACATACACAAAACTGTGCTTCGTTGTTACTCTTTACATATTAGCAGTCTTGGTGGTACCATGCTCATTATCGCCCAACTTTGCATAGCTCGGTTTCCTGCGTGTGCTGCTGACACAGGCTACAAAGCATCCCTGTGTTCCACATGGTGCTTTCTGCTGGCATACTGTTTGTTCCAGAGCTGTGGGAATTGCAGCAGCACAGTCTTGGAAATTGTCTTGAAGTGTAACGGCGAGCAGGTACTGCTGTAAGGTATGTAACCTGTTTCTGTACAGAGAGAGGAGAAGCAGAGTGATGGATACCTCCCTGAAAAAAATCACTCTGCTTTCTCTGCATTCCAGACAGAGGTGGAAGAGAGAAATTTGAGGTTAAGTGCGGGCCCCAGAGTGGTGATAGCTTTGTAATGGAAAAAATTCAATTACGTAAAATATTAGACTCCTCTCTCCGCCTTAACTCCTCTCAATCTATTTAGGGGTAGTCAGGAAAAAAAATGAAACTTCTCAACAGATGCCTGGCTGCCTGGGTACAGAGAGGAAAACCATAATTTGTCTGTAATCCCTAATGCAAACAGTTGTTCATTAAGAAACAAAACTAATGTAATCTTGATGATTTGCTTGGATTTCTACTCTATCATGTTGTTTTGTACAGCTGGCAGGCTAATGTAATTTTACTTAGAAACCCAAAGCAATCTGGTACTCAGACAACACCATGCAGATTTAGGTAAATTTGGGGCTCAGATTAGCATAATACTAACTAATCATGAATATCATTTGCATTAATTAGAGTATTGGGGAAAGATTGTTTTTAAATGGTAGAAAATTGAAAAAAAGATTAAGGGCAAGGGCTTACAAACCTGTTTTTGCTTTATGCAAGAATATAACAGATGATTTCTGCTATAATGCCTAATATTTTAATGTGTAAGTATTAATTAGAGTATCAGGGAAAGATTGTTTCTAATTGGAAGAAAACTGAAAGAGAGATTAAGGGCAGAGTTTATGAATCTGCTATTGCTTGATGCCAGTATGTAGCAGATGATTTCTCCTATAATGCCAAAGAGCTTAATGTGTAAAGGATAGGGTGACTAATACACTACACAGCAGAGACACTATAAGGATTTTTTTCCCAAATTAGGTTTATTTCATGCTAAAAGAAGACTAGATGCTCTATGAGTATGTGTGTGATATTGCTAACAAAATTAAACTAGTAGGGTAGAGAAAATCTGCCTTTGAAGAGAGACGCTGTAGGATGAAATGTGATTGACCTTCAATGTTTTAGCATTTAGTACAGCTGGCATCTGAATAATTACAGTATTACTAGATCGTACGAGTAATTTCTTCAAAAAAAATTGAGTAGCTATACGCTGGACTGTGTAACTAATATAGTCCTAGATGCTCTCTTTTTTTAAATCTGATCCAGATACACAACACCTCACTTCCCTGCATCTCTTTGATCAGAGCTTTGAGAATAGATTTTATGGATGTTTTAAATATCAGACTAGGAAAGCATTTGCCAGACACACCTTAGAAGATATTTTCAAGAATCTCCTGTATATCAGCTAGTGGTATTTATAACTACAGTGTGGTACTACAGCAAGCCCTACTTGTATTTCTTCAGCAGAACCACAGACTTCCTGGTTAGACAATGCATTTCCAAAATAATACCCTGTATTCACAGAAACTGTAGTAAAACTGGTTTTACTGTGTAGCAGGTGTAATTCGTAAGAGTGTGGGAATATTGTATACTCAAGCAGTGTCTTGGTTTATGTATCCATCACATACACTGCCCCTTCTTATAGGATCAATAATTACAACATTTATTCAATTTAAGACAGTCTAAAATTGTAATCAATCTTGTCTCTGTCTAGACTACTGAACTTCTGTATTACTTGAGCCCTTGTATGTCATCAGGCATTTGAAAAACTTGTATCAATTCATTGCCACACATCTATCTCCTAAGGGAAAATGTGTTTGTGAGTATTATGTGAGAAGAGGGGAGGATGAAACGCAGTCAATAGAAGCTGCAGTGTGAAGGTAGGATGGAAATCATTTTGGTCTTCTCAAAGAATTCTGTGAGGCTTTCCAGTGTTTTTGTACAAGGAGCTGAAGACTTTTTGTGCTTCTTCATAGAAGTGTTCTTTAAGATGAAATTCTGACGTCAAGAAGAGCAATCTGGTGGCTTGAGAGATCTTTTAGGCTTCTCAGGTGTCACGCCAATCTTTGGGATGACATCATTATTTTATGGAAGTCAGTGAAATGAGGTTAGTAAGCTCTCATGTGCATTGCTGAGAACATGTTCAGGCTGCATTCTGAAAACATAATTTTCTCAAAGTTGCTGCTTCTCAAGCTTTAAGAAAGTGCACTGCTTTCTAGTAGTCTGGTAGTCTAATTCTGCTTTTCAAACAATGTCTCATGAGAAATCTGACACATTGTGGATGTACCCAGTCATTTGTGGATGTACATTTAAGTAATACATATCACACAGACAACTTGTGGCTGGATTTTTATTTTTATTTTTAATTATTATTTTCTCAGGAAATGTATCTTGGTATTCAAATTAATCTTTCCTGGCATTATGATCTCAATACCTACCATGTTTGAGAAACTGGATGACAATATCTAGTGAAATTTAACACATGAATATCTCCCAAAAACAAAAATGATGAAGAGAAGAAAATGTTTCATAGAGTGATATGGCAGTAAGGCTTTTATTTTATGGTCTCCCTATTCCCATAAACTAAAAGTACTGGTTTCCAGAGTGTCTCTGTGACAAAAGCAAATACTCAAGGGAATTTCAACAGGAATGACAGGCGATTGTCACTTAAGGGGTGGAATGTTTGAGTGCCTCTCCTAAGCCCTCTGACTGAAAATCATCAAAGATAACAGAAGGACAGCAGTTCAGTTTTAAGCACCTACAGCATATTGCTACAAAAAATCATCATATGAATAATCCTGGCAACATAACATGTAAGGTTTTATCCATAATCAAGCTGAACAAGAAACAGGTAAAATTATCACTTCGCTCTTTTGTACAAATGTTTTTGTACTAATCATAAAGAGTGCATCCCTGTCTGGTGTGCAGTACAGATGTGTTCCAGATCTGAAGTACAGCAACTTGCTCTCTAGCCATAAAATATGGGCAGTATTGCTGAATTCAAATTCATTATCAGTCCTACTTTGTACTGAATCCTTCTGCCAGGCAGGAGAAAAGCTACTAAATACATTTTCTTAGCTACCAGGATACCACACAAAACATAACAGAGTCCTCAGCTTAAAAAAAAAAAAAAAAAAAAGCAAATATCAACTGAAGAAGGGAATGTACAGGAACTCTGAATTCCAGAAGTACCCCCATAAAACAAGACAGAAAATCTGTTTTAAGCAGACTTTAAGGTAAATCTTTTTCTGTGAATGAAACTGCACAGGGAAGAGTAAGCCTTTACCCTGAAGAGAAAGGTTATTTGTTCAGAAAACATCAAAAGCCTGAATTCTCCACACTAGAGCAATATCTCTGGTTTTAGACATTCTGAGTGGACAGGAGATCAAGATTAGAAAATAATTAAGAAGTGAAAAATGTCCATCCTACAAAAGTTATTGTTGGTGTACAGATTTTGTAAGCATTTTACATGGGATTGAATTTTAGATTGGTTTATTTTTCTGTCCTAATTTCCCAAGATTCAAGTATTTTCTTTTTCACAGTGAACATAAAAATCCAGTTTTTGTTGTTGTTATTTGCTAGTTTTTTTGGCTAGTTACTATTTGGAAAGAGGAGGGGAAAGAGCATTGAGACAGACAGAAGATAGCTCACAGATGGGCAGACAGCACTTGTATGCTAGGGTCGTAGCCAGGAGAACATATGACAAAGATTAAATTCCCTCCTCTACCATTTTGCATACCTAAAATAGATAGCCAGAGAACTGAATATTTTCTTTTTCTGCAAATTTGCAAGAGTTTTAAGGAGGTTCAGGCACTCACTCTAAATTACCTACCATCTAGAGTAAAATATGAAATCTGGGAGACATGTCTTTTGTTAGTGAATGTGAAAAAAAGGCTAGAAACAGGATTTTCTACACTCCAGCCACTAAGATGTTGTTACGACATTATTTTCTTTTCACCTCATGATTAATTATATTTTGCCTCTTTTAGCTTGAAGTTTGGCATACTCTGTTAAATTACTATTGAAAATTTGATACGTTGGCGTTTTTTATTTAAAAAAAATTCTCCTTTTCTGGCTAAAGTGATAAAGGATAATAAAAAAGGCTTCTTCAAGTATGTTAACAGCAAAAGGAAAACTAGAGAGAATGTGGGCCCCTTACTAAGTGAGGGGGGGTTCTGGTAACGGGGGATGCTGAGAAGGCAGAGATACTGAATGCCTTCTTTACTTCCGTCTTCAGTCAAAAGGCTCTCCCCCAGGTTTCCCACACCGTGGAGGTTAGTGAGAGGGTCTGGGGAATGGGAGACTTCCCTTTAGTCAGGAAAGAGGACGTGCATGAGCGCATAGGCAGTACTAAGGTCCACAAGTCCATGGGACCTGATGGGGTGCATCCACGTGTGCTGAGGGAGCTGGCGGAGGTCATTGCCGAACCGCTCTCCATCATTTTTGAGAGGTCTTGGATAACAGGGGAGGTCCCTGAAGACTGGAGGATAGACAATGTCACTCCAGTCTTCAAAAAGGGCAAGAAGGAAGATCCGGGTAATTATAGGCCTGTCAGTCTCACCTCCATCCCTGGAAAGGTGATGGAGATGGATACCATCTCCAGACAACTGGGAGAAAAGGAGGTTATCAGGAGTAGTCAGCATGGGTTCACCAAGGGGAGGACGTGCTCGACCAACCTGGTGGCCTTCTATGATGCTGTCACATGCTGGATGGATGGGGGAAGAGCGGTAGATGTAGTCTACCTTGATTTTAGAAAGGCATTTGATACTGTCTCCCACGACATCCTTGTAACAAAGCTGAGGGAGTGTGGGATAGATGAGTGGACAGTGAGGTGGGTTGAGAACTGGCTGACTGGCAGAGCGCAGAGGGTCGTTGTTGGTGGTGCAGAGTCTGGCTGGAGACCTGTAACCAGTGGTGTCCCCCAGGGGTCTGTGCTGGGTCCGGTCTTGTTCAACATCTTCATCAATGATCTTGATGAGGGGATAGTGGCCACCCTCAGCAAGTTTGCTGATGATACAAAGTTGGGAGGATTGTCTGACACGCCTGAAGGCTGTGCTGCCATTCAGCGAGACCTGGACAGGCTGGAGAGCTGGGCAGTAAGAAACCGAATGAGGTTCAACAAAAGCAAGTGTAGGATCTTACACCTATGGAGGAATAATTGCATGCACCAATACAGGCTGGGGGAAGAACTGCTGGAGAGCAGCTCTGCAGAGAGGGACCTGGGCATCCTGGTGGACGACAGGTTGGCCATGAGCCAGCAGTGTGCCCTCAAGGCCAAAAAGGCCAATGGCATTCTGGGGTGCATTAAAATGAGCGTGTCCAGCAGGTCAAGGGAGGTGATCTTCCCCCTCTACTCTGCCCTGGTAAGGCCTCATCTGGAGTACTGTGTCCAGTTTTGGGCTCCCCAGTTCAAAAAAGACAGGGATCTCTTGGAAAGAGTCCAGCGGAGGGCCACAAAGATGGTGAAGGGCCTGGAGCATCTTCCCTATGAAGAAAGGCTAAGTGAACTGGGTCTGTTTAGCCTTGAGAAAAGACGACTGAGAGGGGACCTGATCCAGGTTTATAAATATCTGAGGTGTGGCGGCCATAGCGGTGAGGCCAGTCTCTTTTCAGTGGCACGTGGAGACAGGACGAGGGGAAACGGACATAAGCTGCAGCATAGGAAGTTTCGCACGAATGTGCATAAGAACTTCTTCACGGTGAGGGTGACGGAGCACTGGAACAGGCTGCCCAGGGAGGTTGTGGAGTCTCCTTCTCTGGAGATATTCAAGTCTCTCCTGGACGCCTACCTGTGCGACCTGGTGTAGGGAACCTGCTTTGGCAGGGGGGCTGGTCTCGATGATCTCTAAAGGTCCCTTCCAACTCCTACAATTCTGTGATTCTGTGATTCTGTGAAAAAAATCTACTTCAGCAAGAATTCCCAACTATCTTAAATTTCTCCTTTAAGAAATGTGTGAATTCTTTTGTGATTAAATTCGTGACTAGATAGAAAGTATTAAGTTAAACAGAACTTTCATCTTCCAAACTGTCTCAGCTGTTCACAGTCAGATCTGAAAATGTTTGTGAATGCATAGCACATTTTTCAAGAAGCTGAAATCTTCTGCCCTTGTGTCTAAATATTGCAGATACAAAGAGGTAAGAGCTATGATCAGAAAACATTTTTAAAGCATTGCAGGAAGTGACAAACTGCCACCTGGATGTTGTATCCTCTGTAATTGTTTTGTTATTTTCAACAAAACAACCGTTTGTTGGTTTACACTAGAATGAAACTGGATTTAAAGTATTCTAAGAGTGCTTTGAATTTGGACTTACTCTACTGTACTTCAAACACTGGAGTGTTTGGTCTCTTTTGAATGCTAAGGGATTTGGCTCTGTCTAATTGTATGGTTAATATAAAAACTGCTTGAAACAATAATAAATTTCAGTTGAAACAGTTGAGATGAAATAACATTTTGAAGAAGGGATACTAGTACCTTTCAGCAGCACATAGGTTTTCTCATTTTATTGTTAAGATGTAATTGAAAATAATCCATGCTTATAAATCAAAGTGTCAGGTGAAGCTCGTGATGATCATCTAATAACAATGTTCACCACAGCTTTTAGGGCTACACCTGATCTGTTTTCTTGGAGATAGGCTAGCCACGGCACTCAGATACACACAGTGATTCTAGTGTCACATGGAGAAGGGGCTAGCTGATGGAAAGAGCTTCCTACAGTGTAGGCATCTATAGCTGAGCTCTCTTTATAACTAAAAGCTATTTGGCCAGTGGAGGTTAGGGAAGGATTTCTCTTTAGAAGACAACTAAAGTAGACAGCCTAAATGGGACCTGTCTCACAGCAGTTTGATTTGTTAAGGCTTTGTCCTTTTGCTCTGCTAAGCTACCACTGTTTTAATTTCAGTTATTTTTCTTGGCTGCCTAGAAGGACATTTCATATAACTTCAGGAAGCTTCAGAAATCTCTGAATCACCTTTGATAAACTTAACTTTTTTTTCCTATATATTAATATATTCTTAAGAAATCAACATACGGAGTTGTCTTCTGAGTAATTTATATGGACACTGATTTCAGGAACATTTTTATAGAACGTAAATGATTATGTCTTTAGGAATGTTTGGGGAATAGAACAATGTAGTCTTTGTCCAAATTGCTTTTATTAAAGATCCATGAATAGCAGTACTTCTAGAAATCTGTAAATCTGGATGATTTCTTTTACTTGTGACCTGTGTCCAGCTGAGGTTACTTCTCTGCCTAACTGCATGGTACAGTGTCCTATGGTGTATGGAGCTAAGATATATATGAGAAAGAGTATTTTAGAACTGTATTAGAGTATTACATGACAGATGTCAGGAATTCAGTTTTTCAAGAAACTTGAGAGCTTAATGAGGTAGCAATTTGAACTGCTTGCAAGCCATTTTGCTCTCACAAAACAGGGAGTGAAAGCTATACTGTAGGCAACACTAATTTTCAGGAGTACTTCAGGAACTCACCTTGCCAATTAATCTGAAACTTGAACTAACACCAAGTAAGTAGCAGCATATACTTCAAAAATGTTTCCAATTTCACATGTCCGTAATGAATTCTCCTCAGTACTGTGAAATTACCCTTCATAGTTGAAATATAAATGAAAATACAGTTTTAATCCTTGATTTTTAAGAAATGATAATTTTGCCATTTCACAAGTTTGGAAAAGACTACTGAGATCATTCAGTAACAATCTGTGTAGAATTAGTGTAGTAACCAGCCCAATGTGATTATTCTGAGCTTTGTCTTCATCAAGTGATGAACACTTTCCAATCCAGTCTTGTGTCCTTCTGATTCAAGAGATGGCAAATAATTGATAAAGGATTTTGAACAGATAGTCTGAAGAAACCTTATACTATATGATGGTTAGCATATAAATAGACTCAGTAACTAGATTTGTTGGTGGTGGTGACTGTGTTCACAAGACTTCTTATATCCCAACATTATTATAGAAAAACTGGATACTTACTGTGAAGTAGAATAGTTAGAATAGAAAGAGCTAGTTAAGTACTTTCAGATGTTCCTTGGAAAGAGACACATTTGCATGCATATCAATGATAATCCACTGCTACCTCATATGGAGAAGTCAAAATCCCTCTTATTGTGCCATGCACCCTCTACCCGAGTGTTAGTTGTGTTACTGCCTATGAAGGTAGGCAGTAGTACAGAATAAAGATTGTTTAATTACTGAAAAAATGATTCATATGTGATTTTAATTTCATTTCCCCTATATCCTGATATTATTGGCCAGAACTTTTCTGCCTTTAGTTATACTCAGGTGAAATCCTACCATTACCGGGGACAGCTGTCTGTGCCTCACCCAAAGCACAAACTGTCTTCAAGAATTTCTTTGAAAAAAAGAGACGAAAGTGTGGGCCATGTGTACTATTACTGCTTGAGCTGACATCATATTTCTGCAGTGAGCAAAGTTGATGCAAAATGTTTTGTTTATTCGTTATATATTTTGTTTTTTTTTTTTCAAACACAAGATAAAACACTTTGGTTGAGTTTTATTAATATTTAATCAAAACTATGTTCAGGAAAAATATAATTCCTAGCCCATTAAGCAACTAGCTGCAACAACCAAGCATTATACCTGCTTGGTGATGAAGCCTACTTGCTTATTTGTACTATGAATAAGATTAGAAGCTCTTTTTTCAACTGCTTATAAAGAATCCTAGTGGGAGTGGATGGCTGAACATGTACAGTCACACACTATTCCATGCAGGTGGTAGTTTTCTAATAAATGCTTTCAAGATGGCAACTTTTGGTGTGTTTTTGAAAATTATTTTTAAGTGAAAACAGGTAATCTGGTATTCAGGACACGAAAAATCACTATCAGTCCTGTTGATATTATCTCTGGTTATTCTTATCACTCACAACCAGAGCTGTTCATAATTACCTTGAGACTGGTGCTAAGGAGGATTTCCTTTTTTTCCATCTCTCCTAACCCTCTAAGTCTGCAGAGACAGAGAGAAGAGCTGCTTTGGTCAGAGGAACACAAGGAGTACTGGCTGCTCTCTGTCCCCAAAGCACAGCCACAGGAGGCTATGTCAGTTACAAGAAAAGATTAGAAAGTCTAGGACTGCTTAGTTTAGAGGGCAGAAGAATGAGAGGATATACAAAAGAAATATAAATATTACACATTGTAAAGAAAGCAGTTGACTTATACTCATTATATAGAAGTAACACAGCACTCAAGTGGGACACGTGAGAGATGTATGCAAAAAAGTTTTTTGAGATGCTATGTGTGTAACCCACAGGACTCACTGTTAAAGAATATTATTTGACAAATAGTTTACTGAGTGTTCTGGATATAGTAGCAAAAAGGGCAGTAGAGTTGAGAATCGGCAAACTTTCAGTTCATAAAATTCTCAGTTTTAGTTATGTTGGTTGTTTTGAAATTAATGACTCCTGTTAATTGCTGTGGAAACTACAACATACAAAGAACGTTAATAACACTGTTCAGATTCTCAATTAAAAAACACTGTTTTTTTAAATAGGCACCACCACTAGCAATGCATTTTTGCTGGTTATGAGTGTGTATGCTGTGCTCATAAAAAACTGCCTGCAGAGGTGATCTGCTCCACTCACCGTTCACTGTTGGTGTCCATAAACATTCAGCAAATGTTGGTGAATGCCAACAAGTGCCATTTTTTTCTGCATGCAGGAATTCAATTCCACACCTTTGCTTCAGATGCACTTTTGTGTCAGACACCATTTTGTCAAGCTGCCCCTCTGCTGGCATCTGTCACACAGCAACAACATGTAATGGAATATTGGTGGGAAGTTTCAGTCTCTACTTCCATGTCATCAACATCTGCTTCCAGCATCAAAGACCAGTGCAATAAAAGAAAAGGCATTTCTTTTGGAGCAGCCCTCCAACCATTATAGTTCTATGAATCTGTGCTTATAAGAAGAAGGAAATCTTGTTAAGCACTGGAATAGGCTCCTCAGGGAGGTGGTTGAGTCACCATCCCTGAATGTGTTTAAAAACCGATGTTTTCCAACTTGAGCAATTCTACGATTCTATGATTCACCTTACAAACTCAAACTAAGTTCATTGTTATTATCTACATTGATACATAAGTATCATTATTATTTTCTACATTTTGCTCTGTGGCTAATAAGTGCTTTATGACTCACTCTTTTTGCTAACTTCTGTTGTTGAGGTTTACAGTAACAGTTCTCTCTCATCTTTTGAGCTTTTTACGAAGCTAAAAAAAATTAAGGGGAAAAAAAATTAACGTAGCAAAATAAAGCAGAAATCATGCAAAAATTTGGAGAGTTAAGTAGTCTTGAAGGTCTTACAGTAAAAGCTGGTAAAAACTGAGGATTTTAGGTAACAGCTAATTAACATATAAATAACATATTCTAAATCAAAGTCATTGAAATGATTGATTTTAGTGATATGATTCAGAGGTAAATCTGATGAAACAGTATATGAAACACTGCATTGATGCATATGTTAAAGAAGCAGAATTTCAAGGGACTGTGACCTGATCAATGTAGGCTGAGCAGCTCTGTGGAAGCAGCACAGGACTCAAAAGCCCAAACTGCCATGTTCAGCTTTGTTGCAAGCCTCCTTTTCTCCAAAAGGAGAAATGCCACTAATATGTCTATCACTTTTTTTTCCCAAGTACTTAGTTTCATGGATGGATGGATAGATTCTGTGACTAGATACAGAAACTGTAAAAAGCTGAAGAACTAAAACACTGAAACTGTGACAATCGGGGTGCTGCTGGTGCTGTGTTCACCTAGTATGAACACTTTTCTTCTTGTTTACCTGCAAGTTTGCCATTATGTGTAAAAGTGAAGTTCTTTTTGAACCTTGCCACACTTCTCAAACACTTCCACCAGACCCACATAAACAGAACAGCAGGCCAGATATACTGTCAATAACATTGTGCTTTTCCTTACCACTTTATGAAGAACAGTTTGTATCTTTTCTGTGAATGTAACCCTGTATGACTTCATCTGCAATGGAATGCATTTCTTTGATAACCTTAAGGATGTTTTCCAAACTAAATGAATCTATGACTCCATAAATGATCACACAGTTCTCCCTTCAAGGTCTGATACTGCAGTACAGACACAGTGCTTTGGTCTCACTACTACAATGAGTTTATGTAAGTTCTGAATGCTCCCCTGGGACTGACTGCACAAGTAGACTGGGGTGTGACACCCCACTTGCTGCTCCATTTACACAGCATCTGCAGTGAGGCATTTGGGCATTTCAGCAGCAGAATTGATACATGCTGCCAGAATGCTTCTGCCTTACGTCTGCATCGTCTTTATTCATCTAGAGTTCTTCTGTCTGAGCCACTGCTTCCTCTGATAATCCTCTGTTGAAACATTTGATAAAATAGACTCCTGATTTGCACTGTGAACTTATACATCCTTCATGCTTGGAGTGTGAAAGAAGGACATTACTTCTTAAATCATGTTTATTTCTTTTTTACATGTGCACTGTGTATATTCTTGTATTTACCAGATAATTATTAAGGGCTCTATTATTCTAATACCTAAATATATGTGAAAAAAAGGAAGCATTATTATCTTCTTTTTAAAGAAGAAACGTTATTTACAGCGAAATTCCAGTTTTGTAACTTCTGGCCTCTCTTCAAGCACTCAAATTATAACTCAATTCCTTTATCATATGCAAACAGAGAAATTTCTGACAATTCAGCAACTATAGCTATCACTATTACCCTTTAGAGAAAAAGTTTCTATTATATAGGTAGCAAAAAAAAAAAAAAAAAAAAAAAAGCTGAAAGCAATAAAGACTGTATTGACTCAGTAATATCAAGTGTCCTTCATTCAAGTATCTGTTCTGGGGCCCTTCTGATTTTATCAGAGAAGTTATCTTATTTTTTGGAGTAATATTTTTTATCAGCATGCTGGGCAGGATATAATCCTCTCCTCTCCTCTCCTCTCCTCTCCTCTCCTCTCCTCTCCTCTCCTCTCCTCTCCTCTCCTCTCCTCTCCTCTCCTCTCCTCTCCTCTCCTCTCCTCTCCTCTCCTCTCCTCTCCTCTCCTCTCCTCTCTCTCCTCTCTCTCCCCTCTCCCCTCTCTCCTCTCTTCTCTCCCCTCCCCTCCCCTTCAAACATACTTAGGTATCATTCAGACTTTTCAGCATCATTTTTCTTAGCTTTTTGGTATTCATGAACAGAAATTTGCAGTGCTTCCAACAACACACAGAGCCATTATCATATGACTGCTAAAGCAGTAATGCTTTAATTTAGGAAACGTGGATTTTAGACCTTTTTCACAATGAGAACTGTTATCTGTTTTCTGAGGAGGGAGACTCATAGAGCTGTGTCTAACTCTGCTTCCTTTTACCATGCCTGAACCTGCACCCTGTTTGAAATAGTCTACTATGCCTCATACCATCTCTTTCTGCATGGCAATTCCAATGCTCATGGCTGGAGCAACAGCCCAGGCTGCCCTGCTCTTTGTCTGGAGGTGGTGGGATGGGTATGGCTGTACGATCTTGCTGTCCCATGCTGTACTGACTGGTTAATCCCTCACCCCCATGGTACCCTTTGAGCTCTTAGTTTCTTCAGGGCTTCTTAACCCTTTACCTCTGTAGGACCGGTGTGGTCTTCAAAATACATGGTACACTGAATGGAAAAGGATGATAATAGGAGCACAGCGCTGTGTTGTGCATTTGAGCACTGAAGAGGTCTCAGCTTCACCATACCTTTGTAGCCATCGTGACCTACAGCAACAACAGTGAGAAAATGTACAGTGTACTTACATCTTTGCTACACATCTAGACTGCCAGACCTAGAGAAAGAGGATGTAATTTCTTCCAGGTAAAGTCAAAGGAAGGCCTTCTTAAAAAAGATGAATGCCTGTGGTGATGTATAACTTACAATTAAATCTTGAGTAGGAAAGAGTCTCCATCACAGCAAAAGTCTGAGCTTAGTGATCCAAGAAATTTCTCTCAGTCCCATTTTCCTGGTAATCTCTCTGCAAGTAACCCCCTGTTTAACCTGAATGGATGTATGGTTAAACAGCATTTCCCAGAGTTTTCAGAGAAACAGCCATTTGTTTGTCACTCATCTTCTTGTTTGTTTCTTTGCTGATTAGATTATAGACAGTAATCTGCCCTGGTCAGAAGGTGGGATCAGTGTACTTTGTTTCACAGTAAGCTTGTTTGTTAGCTGTGGGTCAAATATAAAGAAAAGTCTTCATCTAGCTGTAAGAAACGAGACATGTAATACAGCTACACATTCTTACTGGCAAACATTAAAAGTGGATGGCCTTTTTTGCTAATCTCTTTTAGATACTGTACTTGTATTTCTAGGCATCAGGGTACAGTACTGGGAGCTACTAAAAAATCTGCCTTCAGGCTGGATCTCAGATTAGAAAACTTTCTCAGCATTGAAACAAAAACCCATTTTAATATTAATAATCAGTGAGCTCTGGTGGGATGACTTACACCCAGAATTGATAAAATAACATTAAGCTCCAGATATATCTGTTAGTTTTTCTGTCCCAAAAGAGCAAGGAAAAGAGGAATTCCTTCCAGTCTTCCAAGTCTTCACCACCAAATTCTCCCATGATATGACACAAAACCTACAACTGAAGTTAATTCAGATAGTTACAGTGCAGCTAAATTTTAAATATAAGTAATTTCAAGTTTACAGGTGTAGGAACTTATCATTACATATTCCTAAATTGATAGCTACTGTTGGAAAAGCAGACAGTGCAGTAGCAAAGACTACAAAGTGGTACAAGTAGAAAGTTCTATTCTCAATTGTCTCTTTAGCAAGGCCTGAATTGGAAACTGAATGAAAGGGGTTTTAACAGAGGAAACAACTTCTGTGGATAGAAAAGGATAGAAAAAACATTTAATACTACAAGCTGGCAACTGCTGTAATACATCAGACCATCCTTCATATTTTGTTCCTATTTCTCTTTTATGAAAGACAAGCCAGGAATTGCATGTTGTTAATTAGAAGTTAGAGTAAGTCATGGCAATTTTCACAAAGATGGTATCTTAGAATCATAGAATGATAGAATCCCCAAGGTTGGAAAAGACCTACATCATCATCCAGTCCAACCTTTCACCTACCACCATCATTTTAATGTCGATTAATACAACATTTGCATGTTTCTTGAATGTCTCCAGAGATGGTGACTCTACCACCATCCTGAGCAGTTAATTCCAGCACCTGACCTCTCTTTCAGGGAAGAAATTTTTCCCAAGATCCAGCCTGAATCTCCCCTGAAGCAACTTGAAGGCATTCCCCCTCATTCTATCACTAGTTGCATGGGAGAAAAGGCTGAACCCCACCTCAACATAGCCTCCCTTCCGGTAGTTATAGAGAGCTGTAATGTCTGCCTTGAGCCTCCTCTTCTCCATACTAAACAATCCCAGCTCCCTCAGCTGCTCCTCATAAGACTTGTGCTCCAGACCCCTCACCAGCTTCAGTGCCCTTCCCTGGATATGCTTCAGGGCCTCAATGTTTTTCCAGTAGTAAAGGGCACGAAAGTAAACACAGTACTTGAGGTCTGGCCTTACCAGAGGTGAGTATGAGTGGATAATAACCTTCCTGCTTCTTCTGGCAACACTAGATACATTCTGATACAAGCCAGGATACCAATGGCCTTCTTGGGCACCTGGGCACACTGCTGGATCGTGTTTAGCCAAGCACTGACCAATGCCTTCAGGTCCACTTCTTCCACACAGTCTTTCAGCCACTCTGCCCTGAGCCTTTAGTGTAGCCTGGGGTTGTTGTGGCCAAAGTGCAGGACCTGGCACCTGGTCTTGTTGAACCTCATCCCATTGGCTTCATCCCACTAATCCAGCCTGCCCAGATCCCTCTGAAGGGTCTTGCTATCCCCAGGCAGATCAACACTTCCTGCCACCTTGGTGTCATCTGCAAACCTACTGAGGGTGCACTCAACCACCTCATCCAAGCCATCAGTAAAGATATTGAAAGGGATAGGACCTGATACCAACCCCTAGAGAATATGACTCATGACTGGTCACCAGCTGGATTTAACTCCATTCACCACCATTTAGCTCTGTTCACCACAACCAACTTTGTTCAGTAATTGTCTGTGAAGGTGTCTAACAGCAGGGCCTGTGATAAACTGTGATAAATACTCACATGAAGAATTACTCCAAAAACAAAAACAAAAACAAAACAAAACAGCAAAACAAAACAAAACAAAAAAACCAACAGTACAGTATGAGTGGTTCTCTGAACATGTACCATAGCTGTGTTTAATACACCTGCAAAACCACATCTCTATTGTTTGGACTTAATTCTCCATCATCTTTCCCATTTAATGTCTTCTTCCATTTTGTCAAGCAGAACTTGATCTCATCCTCTATTGGTGTCCTATTTAAATTTATATCTGATTGTTTCTTTCAGCCCTCTCACTTATGTGATGCTGGTAGGAACATTTCCCTGTATCTTGTCAGTCTTCCTCCTGCTGCCAGGGTTTCTCTTGTTTCTTGCCTCCATACTTCATGTCTTTTTAATCCCCATGATCTTTTTTCCAGATCATTAATGTGTTTTCTGACCTACTCTGGACAAGTTTCTTGCTTTATATCTCTTCCTGCGGTCATCCTCTAAAAATTCAGTCATAATACTGAAGCCAGGCTGAACGCCAAATGACTGTCCTCTTTTCCCAAGACAGCTTTGCTTTATCCCTACCAAAACCAGAAGAAAATAGACTATTTTATGCAGCACAGTTCCTGCTAAGATGTATAGCTAGCAACAGGAAGCCGAGGCTATTTCACATTGAGCACAAAACTTTGTGCCTGAACACAGAAATCTGAAATTCATTAAAAAGCATTCAGTGTGTTTCTACAAGAATCATGATAGAAGTGCAAGCTGGCAGGTACATTGCATCTGCTTAATGGTGGATTGGTCCCATGTAGCCCAACAGCCTTTCTGCCCAGCTGAAGTTTTCTTGGTCTGCTACTTGGGATTAGTCTAAGATAGTATCAAGATGTTAGAGAATGCTCAGGACTTGGTGCATTTAGAACAGCCAGAAAAAGTTTTGGCCAGAAAGCTAGGGGAAATTTTTGTTCAGAATAAATGAAATAAATTTGACTGGGAAGTAGAATGGGAAAAACAAGTCTCTTGCATATTTTACTGTGAAAATTCATAAATTAAGGTTGCAAACACTCTTTCCTTCTCTCTTTCTCTCTCTCTTTCTTTCTTTCTTTCTTTCTTTCTTTCTTTCTTTCTTTCTTTCTTTCTTTCTTTCTTCTTCCTTCCTTCCTTCCTTCCTTCCTTCCTTCCTTCCTTCCTTCCTTCCTTCCTTCCTCCCTTCCTCCCTTCCTCCCTTCCTCCCTTTCTTCCTCTCTTTCTTTCTCTCTTTCTTTCTCTCTTTCTTTCTTTCCCACTTTTAGTCTTTGTATCCCAGATGTGGTCACTGAATCGCTAAATTATTTTTCTGCTGAGAGGGAATCATAAGTGAAAATCTCATTTTTCCCTCTGTAAGAACAAATCTCTGTTTTCTGGCTAACAGACCAAATTACTAAACTAAGCTCCTGTCAACTTAACCAAACATGGAAAGAACATAATTTTCCTGCTGTAAAACAAAAGAAAATAAGTAACACCATAGATTCTGCCTGGAGATGTTTTCTTGCTATATTCCTGCTATTTGCTTTGGTTTCACATTATTCTGTTTCTCAGAGGAATGCTTTGCAGCAATGGTTGTATCCAGCCTTCCTGTAGTTGTTATAGAACACTCGCTATTTCCAACCACAATTGTCAAGCATTTGTAATACAGCTGCAAAAGCTCTCTTGTGGTTGAGCTGTAGGAAAGAAGTTGTCTGAGGAAAGCAAAAATGTTTCCATTTTAAATCCAAAAGCCTTTTATTTGTGGTTTAGTCAGTTCTGCCGAGATGTTAAAAATTTCATGCTATTACCCAAAAGTGAAAGGATGTGTCCTTGTATCTCACACAACTTTTCCTCAAGTCACTGACTTTGTTCGTATTAGCAGCCCTATGTATATAATATCTTCTGTAAAATGACAAGATGCCTGAAAATCTGGGCTGCTTCGGAAAATTGCATTTCAGACCTCATTTGTGAATAATCTGTGTTTTTGTGAGTAGCTATGCCTTTGTGTCTTACCTGAAAGGTCAGAGGAGTAGCAACAGTACACTGCTGTGAGAATTGTCAGAGTAAAAACTCAGCATGACTTTCTTATTAAAAGCCTACATTTTTTCCTAGGACAATGAAATCGAATCAGCTTTGATAAATCAAGACAAGCTTTTAAATTAAGCAAATGGAAAAGATTGTTTTGATGTTGTTTATGATCTTCTGCTTCTTAGAGGCTTACTCATAAATACTGATCTTCATTTAGGAATGTAAAGAGAAACCACTGTTGCAAAAACACCTGTCAGCGTTTCACCAAGAAAACAAAACAAAAAACAAACAAACAAACAAACAAGTGAACAAACAAAAACCAACCATCAGTAGATAAAATGGCAAATTAAATGAATATTTATGAATATTACATAGGTTGTTCCGAAAGTAATGCTTCCTATTTACTTCCACAGGAACTACAACAAGAGCATAATAACACTATTTGATAGAAAAATTCTGAACTACAAAGTACTATTTTTAAAATAGACGCCACCAGTAGCTATGCATTTTTGTCAGCAATGAGCAAGAGCCTTCATGCCACAGTTGTAACAGTCTGCACCAGTGGAGGTGACCCACTGTTGTTGTTGCCACTGCTGAAATACACCACCCACTGCCTCACTGTGCTCACATACGCTTTTTCATCTCCGTAAGTGTTCAGCAAGAATTAATGAATGTGAATGGGTGCCATTCCTAAAGGGTAAATTCAAGGGCACACTTTTATTTCATACGCATATCCATATAAGACTCCAGCTGCCATACCACCAACATATGCCTCTGGCATTGTGAGCTAACATGAAATAGGAGGCATTACTTTCAGAGCAGTCCTTGTACATGAATAGCTCACAAGGTCTTCTTGATGCAGCTCTTTGAAGTATGAAGTATGAAGATGTTGACATCACTGAAAACTGCAATGCTTTCACTCTTCACGATAGTGGTATCTCAGCTGTGTCAGGACATTTTTTACAGTAGCAAAAGAGCTTCTGACTCTCTCAGAGGAGTCACTTGATAGCTGCTTACACACAGGAAATCTGAAGCTGTAGGAATTATAACATAACTGTATTAAAGAGGAAATAAGTAAAGCTTTCAACTTTTTTTTCCCTTTTTTTTTTTTTTTTTTTTTTTCCCCTACCTCTGTGAACAGTCATCTTTGCCTAGAAATCAGTCTTTCTCAGGCTCCTACCAAGTGTTTTGGACCTTTCTGAAATCACTCCACAGGCAGTACTGTTTTCCTGGCTCATTGGTATAATCTTGGTATTTCAGGAGATTAGCCTTACAATCCCTGTTTTACAGGTGATGTGACTGCAAGATTAAGATACTTCCAAGGCTCAGACATGGCTAGGTTTCCAGATGTAGCAGATTACCATTCCCACAGCTGGAGCTCAGCTGAAGCCTGAGCAAGGCAAGGGATGAGGATAGGCATGTTTACCAATGAGTGCAACAGATCCTTCCTCATTTAGCCACACAGTGTTCTCTAGAACCTGTATCCCTGCAGACTGTGGGGCTACACTTCCTTATAAGAGCAGGTAATGCTCTACGGTAGCTGCAGCTGTACATAAATATGAAAGTACAAGCATATAAAACAAAGCAAAAATATGAGCATAGAAGAGGGCTAGCAACCATATGAACAGTATAACAATCAGAGAAACAAAAGAAAAAAGGAAATGACAGAAAAGGTATCTTTGTGTAGCTATGTGCAAAATAATATCAAACAGCAAGGGAACTGATGATCTTTCTCCATCTCTTTTGGATATGACCAGGGAACACCAAGTATGTCTACATACAACATAATGTGCACTTAATCAGTGTTGAGATTTAGCACAGGTTTTAATCTACTTATTTTATTTACAGTACTAAGTAAATCCAAAGGGAAGTTACCTCTCTTGTGAGGCTTTATAGCACCAGCAGGTCTTGAACTGTAACAAATAATGTTTCAGTCAGCTGTGAATGGAAAGGTGCCAGAATGAATTTAAGATATTTTTCTATAGACAAAGAATAATCCAGCTGGTTGCTGATTTTCTAATTTCGTATGTGGCAAGTTTACTTTTACTCTCCTTTTTCCCTCCTGTTAGGAGTGGTGGCATACCCTCTTTTTGCATGTAACATCACATGCAGTGAAATGAGGTGGAAAAAGTGTCAGCATTTTATATCTCACCCATATGGATGTAGCCGTAAAAAGAAATCTGCAATACATCAGTGTTTTGTAAGTAATGAAATCACTATACCTGCAAAGCAAATCTCTGTTTTCCAACTCCTTCATCTGTGAAACAGATAAAGATTCCTGTATACATACTTCACAAACATATTCACTTAAAAAGTGCAAAGCAACTATATTACTCGCTTAGGTCTCAAGTGAAGGATTCAACTTCTGTGGGATTCAATGGGATTTGTTCTGAAGTGGTATATGGCAGAGCAGCGTTCCCCTGTCCCACAACACAACAGTTTGTCTTGTGAAGCCATGGGCAGCTAGATATTAAAAAATAAGTCAAATCTGCAAAAATTCATTTTCATCCAGTTGGGACTCAACAACTACTCTTCAGATCTGAGCTGTGGACCATAATAGTGCTTGAACTGGGCTACCTAAGAGCTGTCTTTACAGAGTAATGTATATACTTATGGATTTACATTATTATTATTACTATACTGTAATGCTATGCAGAGATATTACATATATCTTGTATATCATATATTGTATATATGATATATGTTATTGTACATATGTTATATGTGAAAACATGTGTATGTGTATGTATATAGATGTATATGTACACATACACAAGAATATATACACATCTATATATACACACATATATACACACATACATATATGCATATACACATATGGTTATAGGTACATAAGTGGATACATACATGTATGTATACGTGTACATGTCTATACAGAAGAGAGAGGATAACTCTAGTTTTTTTAAATCTCACATTATTGACTAAATATTATCATGCCTATGCTGATCCTTGAAGTTGTTCTTGTAAAGGTGTGCAACCCTTTATATCTTCCCCGCATGTTTTATGCTGTTTGGAAAAAAACTTCTACATTTACTGCTTGTTACAGTCAACTGCTCAGCAATTTTTATATGCTCTAAAATGCAAATCTCTGACCCTCAACACACAACTTGTGAAAGTTTTGTTTACAAAATGAGATCTCTGGGATGCTGATAATTGAATATCCTTGCATATTTTATGCCTAGTTTAATTACCATGCATTTGCTTTCACATGTCTTGGTGATTTGTTTCTTGCCATCTAAGTCTTATCAAGAAATGATGTGTGAAAGGAGGGGAAAAGAAAGAACCTGAAATGGACAGGAATTCAGATGCTGCCATCTGTATTTTCCAGTAGTAAATGGCAGATTTGCAGGCCCAAGGAGGCTGGTAGGGGGCTGCAGGGTGCTGGGGGTAGGCTGGGGGTAAGCCTGAGCAAGGCAACCACGTCCCACCAGACCAGAGCCAACCTGACTGAGTTGGACCATATTTCCATGTCTGGATCAGCCTCATGGGGAAAAGGCTTCTCCTTGTCTCCAGCCTGAGCCTCTGAGGTCTCTGAAGATGAATACACATTTTCTCTTCTGATTCTGTTTGCCATTTCCTAGTTTCTTCCCTCCTTCATCTTGTTTAATTAATCTGGAGATTGTTCCTTTGGACATTTCCTTCCAAGCTCTCATTTTGTGATTGCCCTGAGAGAAATTTCTCCATTCTCTAAGTCTCTACACAAAATTATCTGGATGGATTGAAAAAAGTTTTTGAATGATTCAGAGAGTGAAGCTCCCTCCCTCCTCCCTTCCCCACTTCCCCCCTTCCTCCCTTCCTCCCTTCCACCCTTCTCCCCTTCCACCCTTCCTCCCTTCCTTCATTATTTGTTGACTAAGAAAAAAAAAAAAATCCAAAACATCAATGAAATGGATGGCTTAGACATTGATGTGATGAAGAACAGTGTTGCTCCAGGGGAGATTCAGGCTGGACATTGGGAAATACTGCTTTTCCAAAAGATTGGTCAGGTGCTGGAATGGGCTGCCCAGGGAGGTGGGGGAGTCACTGACCCTGAAGGTGTTCAAGGAAAGTTTAGATGTTGTACTGAGGCAAATTGTTTAGTGGAAACTATTGGTGATAGGTTGGACTGCATGATCTTGAAGATCTTTTCCAACCTTGGCAATTCTATGATTCTATGCACACAAGTGTGGTCAGTAGGTCAAGGGAGCTGATCCTGCTCCTCTTCTCTGCACTGATGAGACCTCACCTGGAGTACTGCGACCAGGTGTGGAGTCGTCAGTATAGGAGAGGTGTGGACTTGCTGCAGCGTGTCCACAGGGGGCCACAAAAATGATCCAAGGGATGGAACACCTCCCCTGTGAGGACTGGCTTAGAGAGCTGTGGCTGTTCAGCCTGGAGAAGAGAAGGCTACGAGGTGACTTGATTGCGGCCTTTCGGTATCTAAAGGGGAGATACAGGAAAGAAGGGGACAGACTCTTTAGCAGAGACTATAGTGATAGGAGTAAAGGAGAAATGGTTTCAGATTAAAAGAGGGAAGATTTAGATTGGATATAAGGAAGAAGTTTTTTACGATAAGCATGGTGAGGAACTGGAGCAGGTCACCCAGAGATGTAATGAATCCTTGGAGACATTCAAGGTCAGACCAAACCAGGCTCTGAGCAACCTAATCTAGCTGTACATACCTCTGTTCATTGCAGAAGAATAGGACTAGATGACATTTAAGAGTTCCTTCCAACTCAAACAATTCTATGATTCTGTTAGATCAGTAAATGGGTACTATGTGTGTTTCTATAGGCATTTGTGTGGGAGCTGAGAAGGGTGGAGTCAAAACTTTCAAGTAACCTTTCTGAAAGAGGGACTTAACGCCTCCTAATGTTTTTATGCTCTTTACATAATGTACTACATAACTGTAACCTCAGTGAAAGTTGGTGGAAACTGTGAATGATTCACCAATATCCTCATTTTTTTGAAGGCAATCTGAAAAAATGGTAAGAGGCTGACATCTAGCAGTAAAGTTCTTCAAAAGATGATGGGTGAAATGCAGTATTTAAAAGAGGCATTGCCAAGATTTGGTAAACCTCAAACACTTGCAGTGACAGAAAAGCTAGGATTTTGTAGTTGCTCAGCATAAAGTTTGGCAGGATCAAATGAAATTTTAAACTAAATTATGTGTGAACATTCATAGAATTATCTGAATGTGATCATTTTCTAACAAAGAAAAGGCAATCTCTGATCCTGTGAATATTTTAGTTAACTTCCTAAATGTTGTTCTTAGCTGAAGAGGCTATAAAGATAATCTCAGTTCATGAGCCAGGCTATGAGATATACTTCATAAGATGGGAACTTTTGTGAGAAAACACTGAGAATAGGATACTTCTTTTTAAATAAAAATATGAAAAGACTCAAAGGACTCTCAATTTGTCCAGCAAAATGTCAGCGTAAATGAGGTTACTTTAATGTATCTGAGAGCAAAATATTCCTCTGTGGATGCAATCCATAGACTTCTCGGATATACACTTCAGCTAGCATGAAGGTAGTTGTCTACCTTGGAAAGAATATAAAAATGTAAAATGTGATGTTTCCTGTCCAGGAGAGATGTTGAAATGAAATGAAATTCCTCAGAGAATGTGATACTGAAATATTTGTTTTCTTACCTCAGAAAAAGTAATCTTGCAATATATTGACTGTGAGACATTCCACATTCCTCAGTGAGCCAAGAAATAATCAGCAAAACAAAAACAAAAACAAATAATACTGAAGTCAGATGGCTATATGGTCAAATCAAAATGTTAAAATGGTGTTTGTTAGAACTGCAGGCTGAGCAGATTACATGGACAGTGCAAATATCTTGCCACATCTTTACTGGCTGAACAAGGCAGATGGAGCTGAACAGATAAATGATTAAATAGTAATGTCACAGAGACATCTGATTTTTCATCTTCTGTATCCTAACATTCTATTGCCACTACTAGTCTGCCAGTGCTTGAAGGAGTGCAAATCTGCAAAGCCTCTGCAGTGCTTCCTTTTGTAGTGTTGATTAGATATTTTGCCCAGTTAGGCACACAAGAAAATATATATGATGGTTCTGTTTGTCCAAGATTCTAGCAGTGTATCATAGCCTCTCCTCATGAAAACAGACACACACATGCATACACTTACAAACACTCACATTTATGTGAGAAGGCATTTCCATTTCCTGGCCAACAGATGCAAACTTTGCTTAAACAAATATAAACTGATAGATCATTTTCAGCAAAAGCAAAAATTTTCAGGTCTTACTAGCACAATACACTGCATTTAGTACCTGAAAATACCACAGCATAATAGATTAACCTGTTGGCAAACCCTCACAAAGCTTGAATGTGTTTTTAAACACCTTTCCGAGTTTAGAGGTTACCAGCACAATAGATAGAATACATCTTCTTTTAAAAATCCTTGTGCCTAGCAAGTTAGATTTCTTAAGATTAAGAAAGATCTCCTCAATACTAATTTTTGACTGAAAATGTAAAATGTTGCTAATGCAAATGTTTTTACGCTACCTAGCAAGCACAAGTCAATTGAGCAGAGTCTCCTGGTGCTTGGTACTATGTCTGGTAAGCAGGAAATATCAGCACTGGGCTGTGAACAAGTCTCTGAACTAACTCTAAAGAAGCAGTATGCTGCATGCCTATAAAAGGTTCAGCTGTTATGCCTGTATTACCTTCCCTCTACCAAGCTTCTGCAATTAGGGAACAGCTTATTAGGAGAACCAATTTTAAAAATCAGTTTTTATGAGCTGTCCTAAGGGCCAGTGCAAAAGGACTAAGAGGTTTGTAAAGCCTTCTGTTTGTTGGTGTGACAGCTATATCACATATGTACTGTAAGTTCTACTTTTTTTTTTCACTAGGATCTGATTTCCAGTTAGTAAAATCAGATTAAGAATATATCATTTTAGAGATAAATTCAGTTGCCTGAACAGAGGGTTGGGAATAAAGGGCATTTATTTGCCATGTTATTACTGCAGTGTAGTGCAGTAACTCTGTATCTTTCCCTGAATGACATCCCGCTGGACCAGCAAGCAGAGGATCATCATCAGAATGATATTGTGAGTGACTATATTGCTCCTGGCATTGAAGATAGAATTCCCATGTGGCCTCGGAGTTGTTATTACACACCCATTGCCTATATTTTTACTTTGAAGATAGTGTTCATCTGCTTACAGCTTTCCTGTGTTAAAATTCTGCAAGTTGGTATTACAGGGAGAGATCTCTGTTTGAGGCTTCAGCTGAGAGTAGGATTTGGGTACCTCCAGGTATAACATCTTCAATCTGACATCAGCAAAAACTCTGTTTTGATAAAATTACTCCCTTCAATAGGCAACACAGATCTGTGCTCTTCTTGTCTATGTCTACGTGCTCATGTGCTCAGTACAAAAGAAATGCATGTTTTACAGGTCTTTTGTGTAGATTGTAAATCAGCAGCATAAAAATCTCCTCTGCTGAAACGTAGTGGAAAAAAATAAGATTTTTACCACTGTATTTTCATTGACAAAAGTATTTTTCTTTTTGTTTGTTGCTCTCAAAAGTTGTCACCTTCTTGCCTTGCAATATAGTTTTATTTTCAAGTAGAAAGATCTTCCATAAGTGTTAGCAGCACTTTTTTTTTTTTTTTCTGTTAGCAAGTAGGTAACTATTTTCTTAACTGATTTTGCTTGTTTGTTTGTTTGCTTTAAAAATAAACAATAGGTCTAATGTAAGCAGCGGGTGATTTCCAATTACAGGACTAAGGAGTCTTAGAGTCCCTCAGGTGGTGACTCGTCAGAATTGCAGCAGGACATGAAAAGCTGGTTGCGATTCGGAAAGGAATGCAACCATATACCATACCATCAACAAAATAGTTGAATGTAAAAGCTGATCAGGAAACCAGATGCTTTAAAATCATGGATGCTGGCCATAGAATGTACATAATATTTCTTTGAAATACATTCATAGTTACACTTTTTGTAAAGTTGCTCATTTCTTCTTGTCGAGGCTTTATTTTGATTTTAGAACTAAGAGTTTGCTTTTATCTATGGAAGGTATCAAATTATGTTGGATGGTTTTAAATGGAAGCTAAGTTTTTCATTACAATTAAGTTTTGTTTCAGAGTAAATTGACAAGAAAGCTCATGAGCCTATCTTTATAAATAACAACAAATTTCTTTTTATTTTCGTGTATGGTTTACATTTGAGAGTGAGATAATTATACAAGAATTTGTGGCATTTCTCTGAGTGAATCACCCACTAATAATAGATCTTAAAAAAAGCAATCTGTGTCCAAGTTTTGCCATTATCCTTATGGATTTTCATTGTTACCTGGTATCTTCTAAGTTGGTACCTCCTACTATTTTTCTATATAAAAGCAAGCAAGTGGATCTCGGTAGAAAACTGATAAAAGTTGATCAGTGCTTTTATTTGTCACTTTTGGCTTGGTACCACCATTTGCCATTGCCTTCTTTATAGCTGAAAGCTATGTGTGTGTTCTTCTGAGACAACTGCTGCTAAGTGCAAGTGAACAAAGCTCTGCTTGGTGATGCTGAGCTATGTGTAAAAGCTTTCTTTAATGAAGTTGTGCTTGTCTGGCAGATGCCCTTCCATACCAGAGAAGGTTTCATGTGAAGTTCTGGTATATTTAGGTACTTGTACACTTGTACCAATTACTGTCTGGTGGATTTCTTCACTGCAGCTGCCACACATCCCCTCAAGTTTGTTCTTCCCTTCCTCCTTATTTTAGCATTAATTTTTCCCATAACCCCTGAAACAATTAGTACATAAAAACTATCTTGGGAAGAAATACAACTTGCTCTTCAAAGAGAGAATCAGAAAAACAGATTTTGCCTGTATTCTTATAGATTTCTTCTTTTCTGTTTCACATGTTATGAAGCCTCTGTGCATGAATTCGGTAAGAGAATATGATCAGTTCAGAATTCATATAATGTTCATGTCATGTTTTCTTTCATTCACTAAAAAATACTTTGCTCGGCCTTGTAGTTTGCCATCTGGGAAGAAATGGCTCACAATGTCACTTATTTCCATGGTTAATTTTAAAATTCTAGGCATGCTAGGCACAGTGTATATCTCCATCATGATGACCCACACATAACCATTATCACATTTTTACCCAGCTTACATTGTCAATCATCTTATTCTCGAAATGTTTCTAGAGTAGCTTATTCTAGGGAACCTGCTTTAGCAAAGGGTTGGGCTCGAAGATCTCCAGAGCTCCCTACCAACCCTGTGATTCTGTGATTCTGTGGTACTGCCTCCACAAACACACTGCAATTTCAGTGCTGATGCATGTCATATAATAACTCACATTACCATGAAACAATCGAGAAGTAATTGGGCTGACCCTTGTGACCTATTATCTAGAACCTCACAGTATTGGAGTAAACCTACACAAGACAGAGAATGAAACAAAATATGAGCTCAAAGCTGGTCGGAGTTCTCAGTTATTTCTGGAGGAGCGATTCATAAAATCAAGCTTTCTGCTTCCTCCTTTCTCCTGAAAGACTCAGCTCTGTTTTACGCCCATGCCAAAGGCCAGGTTTCTCTCTAGGATGTACGTCTGCATATGCTTGTGTTGGATATAATCTGAGAACAGGACTTGGCTTTGTGGTTTGGCTCCTGCAGCACCTAACTGCAGCCAGGCCCCTCTGTGACCTCAGTGTGACTGAGCTGATAGTTCACGACTCACTTTGGATATGCGCTTTCCAAATGGTAACAAGTACACCATACCAAGTCAAAACAAACGCAGAATGGTGGGTGGGTAGCAGGGAGAGCTCTTCAGGTGGGTTTTGAGAAGGTGTGCTGTGTTTTAGTGCAGACAGTTCAAAATGTCACTCTCAAAGTGACTGCATTTACATAACAATGTGAACCTTTTGCTTTGCAGCAATATTTTGAGGAAACATTCTGCTTTTGGGAATTCACGCAAATTTTAAACTGCTTTCTGTGCTTCCCCACTAGTTAATAACATAGATTTCAGCATCACAAATGGCTTTCTACAGCTATTAGCAAAACAGCACACTTTTATTAGCAAAAATAAAGCAGCCTTAAAGCATTGCTGGTCAGCAATTTTTACAGGAATTTCTCTGTGAGGAGAAACACAGGAAATCTCTTTATCTTGCCAGGTTCCAAACATTTCTGGAAAAAAAACATCTACTGCGTGACCTAGGTACTGAATTCACGAGCACAGTCTGCTGGGAGGATGGAAAATTTTATCCAGCCTTTCACTAGGGCTGAGTGGCTGATATTCTTTCTGAAATTGCACTGCACTTCTTTAACTCTAAAATCATACTAATCAGTTTTTTATCGTGATGCTACTAAGAAGGCAGCACTGCCTTTTGAGCGGTACATTGCAGTCTTACTGAGTCAAGAGTAGGAAAGCACTTACGTGGATGATAGAGATTACTTCAGAGAGACTGCTTTTGTCTGCTGAAACCCTCAGCGTAATGCTTGGCTGAAAAAGATAATGCAATGTTACTAAGTTTAACCTATTATCTAACCTTGCTATCTACTGTGGTAAGATTACTGCAGAAACTATGAGCAGAAGCTTACTAGGTGCTGTAACAAAACATGGTGTTCTACCTCACCAACACAATCAAATTTAAACAAAGCCTCTTCACAGCAATAAATTTACAAGTTCATAAACATTTAGAAACTGAATGGTTGAATCTATCATCTTCATACTTTCCTACCCAAACTGACTGTCTTGAAAAATGTACCTGCATGTATATAAGGTAATTTTATTTTATCTTTTTCTAGTTGTGTTGTTTTTGTTGCATTTTGAAGGATCTTTTTCCAGCCAGTACTGCAGAATAGGACTCTAGCATATTTTTCCTCAGTTGCAGACCAGAAACAGTGGAGTGGCTTCAGAACAAAACCTCTGCTCTTAACTTTATACTTGGTAGACATTATTAATCATTGCCATAAGTGTTGATATAAGCACCTTGTTAGAACAAGTATTTTATCAGAGATTTTGATTTGAAAAATCCAGGATGAGGAAATGTCTAGAAGTCTTACTAAAATTACATGACTTGACGTTATAGCTGATAACTTAGGACGTTAGTCATTGGGATGCAGCTGTTGCATTGCCTACTTTGTTTCTTTCAGTTTAACAGGGATTTTACACGTGAGCACAGAGCCATAAATTATGGATGGGGGAGATTTAATCAGTGCACACGGGAATGTACTATGCCATCAGATTGCAATTATTAGACCATTTCCACTTTCTTAAGAAGATCTTACTCTCAATTATTTGCTAGCAAATAAATGAGTAAACTAATAATAATGCCGGGGTCTTAGTCCTGCTTCCGTAATAGATGGCTCAGAAGAGATCCTTTGTAATTCAGTCTCAATACCATATGTCTCTGTTGACATTAAAGTGCTTAGTTCCAAATGAGTTGGCTTCATTCAAGCATCTTAATTCAAGAGTGGATGATTAGATCTTAAGCTAAAAACCTATTATGATGTAAGCACTTATGTTGCTGAAAGGTATTAAAGGAACAGCATAGTGTGGTAGATAAATCCTCTGTATCTAGTACTGACTGGTTAAACTTTTTTGATCTTCGAATAATATTGAAAACGAGCTTAAATGTTCGAAGTTGAACATGGCATAAGTAAACCTAGAGGTCATGTTATGTGAAAATAAATTTTGGTGGCTTTTTGAGAGAGAAGAAGCTCAGGAATGATATCTTGATGCTTTGTGAACAGAAATAATGTAAGTTGCTTCAAAGTGCAAAAAAGATACTACTTTTTAGAACTTTACTCTTTTAGAAGAGTAAATTTCTTATGTTCAGTCAGCAAAACGCAGTAAGAACTAAAAGAAAATCCTAGGAACTCTTCAGTCATTCCTAGACATGTTAACTAGCGTTTTTAATAATCTTGCAAGCTATAAATTTTATTTTTCATCCGTAGAACAGTGAAGTTATGTAGTGAGGAAAATATCCCAGTCCTTGTTCCAAGTGTAGAGAATTATTTTCTGATTCCTCACTAAATAAAAACTCAAATACAAAGTAAAAAATGCTATTTTGGAGGACTGATTTATGGCACAATTTAAAACTGTGTATGACCCAGGCTGCAGGAAATTTATTTTCTAAATTATGTATTTTCCCTCCAGTCCTATGACAGAAACATAAGATGAAATAATTATACGACGAACCTTGAAATGCTCTTAAATTCTAGTTCATAAAATATTTAATAAAAATAATAGCTGAATTTTAGAAGCAGTCTTGTGATTTGTAGGGTCTCATTTGGTGACTGTTGAGAGTGTTTGGTTTCAGCCATGTTGTCAAAATTGTTGCCAAGATTGTCAAGAAGCAACTCCTCCACAATGGTCTGAATGACTGCAGGAGTGCTCACACTCACTGCAGTCACCTTCACTGCTGTAATTCAATATATCCTTAAAAATCTGATGATGACTTATCACCTGTTATTGACAACCAAAATATAGATAACTCTTCCATTGTGAGTTATGTATATATACACAAATCTTTTAAGGAGTGTATGTTAGGGTTAGGGTGAAATGTTAAAAAAAAAAAAAAAAGGGAAAAAAATAAGGAAAAAAACAACCTGACAACTGATTAAAACTGATGATCATTTATTTATAGTTCTTTGAGGAGCAGCAGTTTACATGATGCTAACTTGCTGTTGTTTCTCTCTGCAAATAAAGAATACAGAACCCTGGGGAAGATGATCTAACAGAGAAGAGGAAAGAAAAGATATCTTTGCGGAGGAATTTAGGACATGTCTACATATGAAAAAGCCATCAACTTAAGAACATTTTTAGGCATCAGTTCTGTTGAAGAGGTACGGCCTTGCCAAATGGACAATGTTCTTTCTTCTTTCCATTCTCCAATCTTCAGTGAGGGATCACTGTTAAATCAGCACATCTTATTTAAGTAAGACATTAAGTAAGACATACTCTAAGATGTTTGTGTAGCCGTAGGGCTTAAGAACATGTTCTCTGACCCCATTTCTGTTAGGAAGCTGGGTGGCTGCAGGTGAGGGTAACTAGAAACAGCTGTCCCTATTCGCATCCTTGGCATGTAGACCATGGTACTGCTGTTGGCCTGTAGTAGTGGAGTCCCATTCCTGGGATTGTGTTGCTGGATCACTCAGCAGTGAAACCCTGTGTGAGATCCATCCTGAGAGCAAACATGTCTTTCTCAAGTTAAATCAAAGCATGTGAGGCCTCAGATTATTTGTGTTGACTGTAGGAAGAGGCAATATATGTGACCCGCTCCACTGAAGTCAGTTACCTGTGTTTTGGGAACTAATTTGAATTGGCTGAGTGAGTCCAAAGCCTGCTGATGTTTTGCACCCTATGGTTGTGGTATTTATCTTTGACAAATGACTTGAGATTTAGCCAAGTTTATCATCATCAGGAATAGTTTTACCCATCTACACTGATAATTTATATCTTCACTGGTCAGGATTTCAAGGAGAAAAGGAACTATTTTATTGTGTGTTTTGTCACTTTCTTTCATTAACTTCCTAGGGCTTTGTACCAAATAAGGCTGACATGCTCCACTGCTGTGTCACAACAAACCACTGCATACATCCATTTGGATGCATATACGTGAGGAAAGTAACCATATCAAAATCAGATGCAATGATAAAGTGAGATAAATTGACATAATATTTTGAACTTCCCCACAGTCCTCCTTATTTTGAGTAATCCTCTGAGAAAGTGTTGATACACAGGATGAAGTACATGAACCAATTAAGGTTTATGGGGAAAGAGAGGGTAGCAGGGAGGAGAAACACAGAGTGAGCAGCCGTTCATGAATGCTCGTTCCAAGACATCTGGAAAAAGGAGAGGCATTAAGGCAACTGTCCTTGTCCTTATTTTATAAACAAAATTGAACTTCAGGAATTAGCTTGTTGGGAAACTTTAGAAAAAAAAAATATTTTTCTATAGCTTTAAGCCCTACAGTAATGTGCAAGAATGATAAAAGAATTTGCAATCGAAAGAATGGACAATATCTAACCAAGGAGGAGGATCTGAAATGTGGGAGCATTCTCTCCCTGCTCTGCTCACACCGAAAGAGGAAGCCCACTATGTTCAAATTTCTTGAGTGAGAATTCTGCTTTACTTGGGCATTTATTTCTGACAATCTATATGCATACCTGAACCTACTCTTGATGACTCTCTATTCCCTCGTTAACCAGCCTTTGGTTTTGATGCTCCCTCTCTTTTACTGTGACATGCTTACCTTCACTCTCAGAGTGGTCTGTGGCAGATGCAGCAGCCTCTATGTTCTGAGCTGTAGCAGAAGCTTTGGTCTGCCCTGGCTCTGCGCTTCTGCTTTGCCCTTCAGGCAACATAGCACACACAGTCAGCTTCTTGCAGCCCAGGGCAGCTAGGCTGGGTGGTGCTAGCAGCTGAGATCCAAGAGAGTCTGTAAATTTAGGCTAGAAATCCCCACACATACATTGCAGGGCAGTTTTTTTCAGCACTGTCATGTTACCACTGTACACTTGTAGAAAACCTCATGGCTCATAGTGAAAAAAAAATACAAAGCAGCTCTGCCTGTAATAACAAGAAGATTTATGCGATGGCCATGCCCTTGGTCTTGGGGGATGCCATGTGCTGTACTCAGCACATGATGATAGGGAGCAGGGGAAAGATAAGAGCTATAACGATCAGCATACCTTAAAGCTTGTGAATCTTGTCCCTGGAATAGCTCCTGGGATTTGAGAGCTGAAGGCATGACCTCCCAGGCTGACACGAGGCTCTGCTCTAACATAAGCAGAGCAAGGCTAAAGTTTTATCATCTTAATGCTTCTTTTGGTCTTTCTAGAAAGCACTCACCATAAACAGATGGATCAAACACTGGCCTTGGCTGCACGTGTGTAGCTGAAAACTGCTACTGAGGCATGCTTGATCTAACAACAGTTTATGTGATACAAATTGTCAGCTTTTAGCTGAGTTTTATTTGTTCAGCGGCCTTTTTCATTATTGTCTCCATCTGATTATCCTCTGATGTTCACATGTCCCCAAGCTGAGTAGGAGATGTGTATTCTCCCTTTGCTAGAAGAGTGTGTTCTGCAGACTCACCTGCCGTGCACCAGTAAGTGCACGGAGAATACTGCTATATAGGAAGCTGAAATCACATCAAGAACAGGTCAAAATGCAGCATAGTGCCAGGACTGGCAAATCCTGGATTTTTAACAGGCATTTTCTTTCTCTTTAGAAGAGGAGCATCATGCTGAATGAACTAGAGAACTGCCTAACAGCCAACCTCCCAGTGTGAGGCTCAAGTGTTTGGTCACTCACAGCACTTCTAGCCTTAGGTGAAGGTACTGTTGTGTTAAGGTGAAGAGAGAAAAGAAAAAGAAAGGAAAAATACCCTTCCCTCAGAGGTTTTGGTTTTTTTTTGAACTGCTGTTTGCAGTTCAGCTAATTCACCAACAGCAGAATGTTAAATGGGAAGTCACACTTACGTGCTGTTTATAGTTAAGAAGAACATGTGTTTGACAGTAACAGAACATCCTGAGACCTTTCCTATTTGAGTCTATTTTTGGAGGCGCAGGGAACTCTCCCCTCACAGGACATTAACTCTGAGCCTTGAGGACAGCTTACAAATTCAGAAGCTAAATTAAGGAGAGGTCAATACTTGCTCATGCTCCACATCAGGTAAGAAACAAAGCTCATTTTGGTTATCCAGTTCAGTTTCCCCATTTTGGGGTTTTTTTGTTTTGTTTTTGGTTTTTTTTGTTCTTTAATAGCATGCAGAAGTTTTAACGAGCAAGAATCATTTCAGAAGAAAACCTCGCAGCCATAAGTATGTGGAATACAATCCTCGTGAATACTCAGTGGGACTGAGAATTTTGCAAGAGGACATAAAGTACAAAATTAAGGAACAATAGATGACACGTTCACTTGCACCACAAACTGGCAGTATAAAATGCCAGCGCAGATTTGGGCTGAGTACCAGAAACATCGGATAACAGGGTAGGAAATTACATTTGCTATAAGACTTTGGAAATTTTCTCTTTGGGAGTAAAGATGCATCTACTTTGTTTCATTGCTAACCTGAGTGCTCTGCTGGCTGAAGCTTGCCTGCTGGCTTCAATTTTCTCTTCTCGTTGTCATAGAGGTTGTGTTGTAAAACCTATTACACAGCTGTGATTAGATGTAAGTTGCATTGATGGCATGGAATTTTGTTAGTTTGAGGATCTTAGCTCTGTCATTTGCTCTTTTGTGTTATAAGTGTCTGTTATTATATATATAGTTGAAGACACAGCTATACCAGCTTTGACATTTTACTGTTTCTGAAAGCAGTTATTTGCTCTGACAGAAGAACACCTTGAGTTTTACATTCATTCTAGGCCTTTGGATATCAGGAAGAACTTGAAAACTGGAGGAAGGGAAAACAAAAATGGAAAGGAACAAAACCATAGGTCTGTGAGTGATTTGTTCACTAAGAACAATTACATGGTACTGGCTAGGAGAAAATACTGGACATTTACATAGTCACTTGTGGCTGATTATAGGGGTGCACAGAAAAAAGAAAGATGCTACAGCATAGCCGCATTTGAACTCAGAGAAAAATAGTGTTCCCCAGATGATTTCTCTCAGCTAGGAAATTTTGCATAGAGATCTCTCTGAAAAGATACAGTTGCAATGCTGTCTAATGAATTGCTAAAGATCTATCCCAGCCTGGGCTTTAATTCTAAGGAATGTTCATTGTATTTTCAGCCTGCACATGGATTAACATGAAGTTCAGAATCATCTGTGGCTCTATGATTCAGTGCAGAATCTGACTGAAAAAGATGCTGTAGCCAATTGACACATAGCCAGTGGAGACAGCCATAACTTCTCTCTAATCTAGCCATTGTAAAAGACTAGGCTGCCTCAGTGTATTTAGATATATAATTTCATTTCCCTTTCTTTTCCTGCTTATTACAAATACAGTCAGAGAAGATGGCCCACCTCTCCAGCCTGTTGAGGTCTCTCCAGGTGGGTGCATGGCCTCTAGTGGGTCAGCCACTCCTGTGAGTTTGGTATCATCCACGGATTTACTGAGCATGACTTTTTTCAAGTGTTACCAATTCACTGTGGAGTCAAAAAGCATGAAGTCCATGGTGTGATGCTGAGGGGATTCAGCTGAAACACAGCTGAAAACAGCAGATTGAGGCTCATCCCCTGACTGTGCTAACAGACAGTGGAAGAGTTTGGACTGGAGACACTGGGAAATACTTCGCTTGCATCAACTAGTGATCTGATAGTAGAGAATGCCCTTGAAAAGTGAGAGGACAGAGCTGTTATTGGTATGTGCTTCAAGTTTTCCTTCTTCCAGACTTACCTGCCTGAAGTTGTTAGCTATTTTAGGGGTAAGGTGGTCTTCTGATTTTTTTGTTTGTTTATTTAACCAGAAATTCAATCCCGGACAAAAGAAACATTTTTCCCAAAGCTTGCTTCTGAACAGAAAAAAATCTTTGTTTTGTAGGATTTTTATTTTTTAGACCAAAAAAAAAAAAAAAAAAAAAAAAAAAGTCAAACAATGAAAAATATAATAATAATTAAAAAGAAATAGCAAAAGATATTTAGAATGTTTTCTCAGGTGTGTAAAAAATGCTCAGCTGTTTTCTGAGCGCAATTAAAGATAGCTGGGCTGGGATACCATGACTTTGCTTTCCCTACTACTGATAAAATAGGAAAAAAGTGTTCTCTGAAAAGATTTTGGAGTCAAGAGAAGGATATATAGCTCTATAACTCTCTTGAGCCTGTTATTAGGAAACTGTGATAGCATGGACAATTAATAGGAAGGAAAGAAATGTCTGGAGGCAATTTTGAGAAGATGGTAGTGTGTAATTGCTTGTAGAAATACTTAGAAACTGCTGCTGCTAAAACACAGTGTATACTGTAGGTGGCACCATTTGTATAAATTTTATGGACCACTGAGGCAAAGAGGGGGATTTATGCAGTGTTCTGATAGCTTGCCGTGATCGTATAGTGGTTAGTACTCTGCGTTGTGGCCGCAGCAACCTCGGTTCAAATCCGAGTCACGGCAAACTGAAGGATGTCTTTTGGAGAGCTGTCATTAGAGGCTGCCTATCAAAAACTGCCTATCAGTGATGACAAGTAGCGAGACAACAAAAATAACCAGAGGCTGAAGCTTTTACAGTTTTGCTGAAATATTTATGTGATGCAAATATGAGCTCAGTAACCCTGTTGCCAAATGTGATTTTTATTTTTATTTTTAAAATTTAAAAGTTGATAAATACAGTTGATAAAAGTTGTGATATGTACAGTAGCATACTGAACGTGTAATTTCTGTTAGGTGCAGCTACTTAAGATCTGGTCTAAGCAATAAAGACTGTTTGGTTTTCATCTTTGCTAAATTTGTACGCTAATACAAAAGCCTAAATTTCTTGGAAATGGGTCATTGACAGATGTGGAAATCCCACTTCCCTAAGCAGGGCTGCTGTTAGAAGTTTTGTGCTGGTGATGAGAAGCCATCACCTGTCATTGATTCCAGCCATTCCCTTTGGATTTCCTTATCTACTCTACATCACTGAGTAGCATGGGCTCAGGTTTCTCAGGATAAAGATTTCTAAAACCACATGGATTTTATCAATTTACTGTAACTAAAGGAAATTTGTGTCATAATGACAATATGACAACAAAATTACATAGTTGGTAATAACTGGATTAATAAAAGCCCCTTATTATGGAGTTTGTCAGATTATTTGCATGTCACTGAATGTAGTTTATGGTTCCTCAATTTTACAAGAAGACAAAATCAAGAACAGTTTTTCTCTTGCTGTTGCATTCACTTTTGGTGGGACATCAGTCAGCCCTCTGCATAAGGGACGATGTCTCATCCAGGCTGAGCTGGCCTCAAGCTTCCACAATAGGCCAGCTCTCATAGCTCATGAACGGCAGGAGCCTGTCCTTCTGGAACCAAGGAGGATCTTTCCTTGCACTCATATGTGGTGAGGAAAGGAAACAACATTTTTTGCAGTGATATCAGGAAAAAATAGAAGTTCTGTAGGCTCACTAGCTTGGGAAGCCACCTCCCCTCTGGCAGGTGGGCTCAGGTGTCCCAGTTTGGGTGTAGTAAGTTGGTGACCCTCAACATCTTCTGACTTCCCTCAGGCTCAAGACAGCTCTTGCTGCTGTGTTTTTAGGGTATCTGGTTGGCCTTAGACTTCATGTCCAAATATCATCCAGCCTTTTGGGAATCCGAGCAATGAGCTCTCCATTTCTTGGTTTGATTGACAAAGTGGATGTGACTGATTTCCCAAAAGAAAGCAATTTAACAATATGCTCTAGTGTAAAGGCAAGAAGGATCATCTTTTGAACTCTATCCTTGTTCCTGTCTCCCAGCTTTGTCATCAGCAGCATTACATTTAACAGACACTAGAGTGACTCCTCACAGGTACATATATTCTTTGAAGCATCCTGATGAATGGAGTCCTTGAACTGAAATCACAGCACTGTAAAGCCAGAAATTCTGCTCTGCTTACACATCATCCTGAGGCAAAACACTCAAGGTTCGTCTCTGCTTGACCTCAAAGCTCCTTGATATGTACTTCTCTGTACTCAGTAATTCAGATTGACCTTTTTGGTCATTTTCATGATGAGTTACCTGGAAACTGTAATTATTTTGCTTCCTTTACTTTTCTTGTACTGATACTGATAACCATACTATGATCTTAATGGTAGCAATATAAACTGATAGGAAGAATAATGTAGGTAGTTTAGCAGATTTTTCTTACTAGTTCCTCCTCCAATTACTTGATCCCCTCATAAGAGAACCAAAATTCAAACTCAACTTCATACTAATGTAAATGGCTTTCTACATTCCATTTCCTGCAAAAAATATTTATGAGTGTTCCCATTTATTTGGGGAAAATAAAACAAAAAATTTGTAAATTTTTTTTTTGTAAAATTTGCAAAACAATTTGTAGGGATATCAGGATTGCAGAGTAGGAAGCAGAGGTTTAAATTTAGAACCTTCAACTGTACAAAGAATTACCTGCATGTTTCTGGAACATGCATATACTAGGAATAAGTACATATCCTTACTCCCAGGAAGCATGTCCAGGTAGCACTTTTCCAGTTGGAAACTCTGATTTAATATTGTGAGATTAAAATAATTGGCAAGGATTCAGTATTAGAAAAATCTATTTCTGCAACACTATGGGTTTTTTTTGTTTTTTTGTTTTTTTTTTTCCCTTGAAGTCCAAAGAGAAGATTTTACTTTTGCAGCCTTCTCTGCCTTTGTGAAGCAAGCTGATCTATCTAGTGGGCAAAGATTAACAATATTTGTAAAAAAGGCAGAAAGTGCATGTCTTTCTCTGCAGCTCTTCGAGGTCCTTTCATGCCTACTACTGTTCTTGTGCATGGCATGTTCTGCATAGAATGTAATTACTTCAGTACTTCATATTTGTGTTTATTTTCATATGCTTAGTCTACCTAATACACATTCTGGCACTGCATTTAATAGGACATGCCTGGGAAGATATTCCTTTCTTGTTACTGTATTTTGACATTATTTTTTAAAAGCTGCTGCAGGTGTTTTTTAGCTATGAAGAAAAATGCATAATTCTTAAGGAGGCAATACTGAACAGGGGGACTGAAAGAACTACTGAAATATTAGTTGAACCTGATGGTTGTTTGTTTTTTTCTCCCTTCATTATTGAGTGCAGCAGAGCTGGTTGTATGCTGTCTGATGTCCATATCAGGTGTTGAGCAGGATAGAAAGCAGTGGCTGTTTTGAATCTGCAGTCATCAAATCAAATTAATTCTGTTTTTCATTCTCTTTACAAGACTGCAGCTCATATTAAAACTTTTATAGGTCCCCTCTGAAATCCTTTCAAAGGGCTCTGGTCAAGAAGACTCTTTGAAAGAAGATCTTCTGTGGTAAAGAGAACTCCTGATAGCTTGAATAGCTGGTTGCGCTTTAGCAAAGAATGCCAGGAATTAATTTCACAGGTGGGATGATTTTACCTCTGGAAATTCAGCTGAGTTTACAGGGTACTATTGCTGGATGGATAGTAATTGGAGAAAATCTGGCAGAGAAGGAGATTCCTGAGCCTGATGTGTAAACACGATTGCATAAACAATGCCTGATGCTGCAGTTCTGTAGCTTTTCCCACAATGCGTCTTCGGTGTTTCTTGAAAGAAAACGTTTCCTGCTCTCTAAGTAAAACTGCGTGGCTTCTTACTTGTAAAGCTTCAGCAGTCACTCATAGTCATAAACAGCTGTACTGGAACACATGTGAAGGCTGTGGTCAATTTCTGAACTTTTCAATTTGTACCACTTTGGGTTAAGCTTTGGCTCAGTCTTGAATCCCACAGCTTTCTGCACTGCATTTCAAACTACTGAGTTGGGTTTGATTTTCTGCTAGATGAAGCTTTCAGCACAAATCTCATGGCTACCAAATGTCCAAACCAAATATAAATAATGTTTTATCTTGCCCTGTTTTTGCTTTCTCTGTGATTTTATACCTCTTGAATTCTAAATTTCCTATCTTTTCTTATAAGGATTTTAGAAATGTGCCCTCTTCGTCTGGAATTTCACAAATGCAAAATCAGTTAGAATTGAACACATTTGAGGGAAGTCTGTTTAAAAAAGCTTTGTGAATGTAATTCTTGTGCTTAATGTTTTAAAACTTTTTTTCTGCACTCTTATATAAAGTATTGCAAATGGTTTCTTTATGCCAAAAATGACTCAGATAGCATTGTGATATTCTTTTAAAGGAATTTCTTTGTCAAAGAGAAGTCTCCATTCAAAAGGATCTCAGAACAGAGCGTCTTTGAAATCTTTGGGAATGGAAGAAGAGTGCAAAGTGTTTATATGCCTTGTTAGTAGGGCAGATAAATTCTGTTGTAACAATCTGTAGCAGTAATATGATCACTGTAACTGTGCTGCTAAACCATTGCCTACCATCACCTTTTGCACTTGAATTACCTATGGAGCCAACAATACGGCTACTGCATCATTTCTTGTCACCTTTTTCTTGTGGATCCTGGCATTCACAGGTCAGATCTGGTGCTCCCAAGGTCCCGATTTACTCCTTAAAAAAAGAATAGTCGATTCAGTCTCTGATAAGATTTATTTTTCTCTCCAGAACTCCAAAACTCTCCAAGTTGTTTGTTTGTTTTGTTTTTTGTTGTTGTTGTTGTTGTTGTTTTGAGTGGAGGGCCTATCTAAACTCTTTAGGAAAATCTGGCATATATTTTTAGAATATAGTTACACTGAGATCTGCACACTGCTGCCATTTTTCACTGCGCTACTGAAGGCAAGAAGGTGTACTGACTTTTGTTTTGGCACAAAGAATAAAACTTCTTTATGACATAATCATGAAGGCATTTGTATGAAAACCATATGGAATAAATTAGTGTTTTACTGTTAGATTTGAGAAGGAAAAGTTGGAATTTTTTTAGCTAAAGCAACAGTAGGGAAACTAGTGTATAATTAGAAGTCCTGTTCACACTCACACTTTGAAGTTTCATGTGAAGAACTGAAATTGGTTTGAAAATAATTACAAAAGAGGTCTAGAAGAACTTCCATAAGAAAAAAAAGAAGCCTTCCTGGGATATAAAAATTGAAATTAATTTTGGAAAGAGATTTATGTTTGATCCACTGGCTGTTGAACTGCTTTTACTTTTTTACCATTTTGTTCTTCCCATTACTTCTTCACTAAGAGATGAATTCAATGGACTTAAGTATTCCTTACTAGTCTTCACAGTTAGTTGACGTGAATCCTGCTTCACAAGAAATTATTTTTCATCTTAATAGCTTCAGGATAATTTTCCTTCCTTACTGAACCATGTACAGATATCTGGAAAAGCTTTGCCTACAGCGGGGAAGTCTATATCTGGTGTCTTGATAGGATTTGACCTCAAAGTATGTACACTCTTCATTAAGGAGAGCTTTTGAGATCCCACTCTCAACTCTTATAAACAGCCGTTTCCCAAAAAACAAATACTTGTTGGCTTATCCATTTTTTTTACTCCCTGCTGTTTCTTTAAACTTGCAGTCAGTCTATGTGCCTAGGTATGAAGAAATCATTTGGAAAAAAAATAGTTTCTACATCATTGAGCAAAATACATAGACATCTACTGATGAAATCAGAATTGATCATTTGATCTGTTCACATATATATTATTGAGCATCTTCTAAGTAGTAAAGCTGTGTTTTTTCAATAAGAAAGCTCCTATCCATAGGCATGTGAGAGTGTTTCCGGAAAATTGTTTCCTTCTATATCCCAGCTAACTTCCACATCTCACCATTCCCAGACTAGAAGGCCTCCAGTTTCTAATGCCCTTGTCCCAGTGAACAGCAACACCCAAAAGGCAGCTTAAGGATGGTGAGTGAACGCTGATTAGTCAGAGAATCATGTCTGAACTTTTCCTCTCTTTGTTGAATCCTCCCAGTCACATAATTCTCTCTCTGTACAAATTACTCTGCTTTCCCTGGAATAGTTTGCTTGTATTTAACCACATTTCAGATCTAAACATGATGACTCCTATTCACTGCTTTTGATTAATGGCCCGTATGTATGCCTTCCCTATAAGAAAATACAAGAACTTCTCACAACAAAGAAATTAATTGCATATAATTTTATGTCTGCTTTGCTGCTTTTTCCTGATTTTTTTTTTATTTGGTTCATCTCTGAGGACGAATCTCTGTAGGCAGAGAGAAAGGAGATATATTGAAAAAACACTGACAGAGTGAAGTCGATGAAAATAATTACACCCAGACAACCTTAGTACCACAACTTCTACATCAACTGCTTGAAATCACACAAAAGGAGACATACAACAAGCGGCAGTGGACAGTGACCATTGTGTCATGCCTGCTGTCCCCTCTGTCAGAGCTATGCAAGCAGTATCACCTTGCACAGCATGGCTACAGGTTGGCAGATGGTGGTGCTGGCCTCCACAAGTGTGTACCAGTGCTGTTGTGGCACACCTGGGCATCTCCCACCTCAAAACCAGCATGGCTGACAGAAAGATGTGCAGAGAAGACTGACATAGATGTTACAGGGACAGAAAATGTTCCTTTTGGCAGTGGCAGTCCAGAGGGGAAATCATTCATAGTGTTCTGTTTGGCCAATGTCTATGTCCAAACTTACAATGCCATGGGAGTGCAAATCTTTTTGTTTTCAGTGCTGTGCATGAGGAAAATGTGGTTAAAGGACATTCAAAGTTATGTATTTATTTTAAAAGCTGTTGAAAAGTAAGTGTAAAAACGGATGTTTTCCTCCTGCTGTAAGTCAGATTTGAACCAAGGTTGCTGTAGCCATAGCACACAGTATCAGCCATCGGACTGTCACAGCAAGCTGGCACATTGTGACACGTTTTGAACAGACCTGGCAGAAAAATTACATTTAAGCTGCCATATCAAATGTTGACAGCACAGAGCCATCAAAGAAAGATTTCTTTGTTGTGGTTTGAGAGTTAATGTTTCAAAACATAAGCATTCATAGTAAATTTGTTCTAATAATTGTCTTTATTAAAGATATGATATCCACCATTGAGTCTCACTAGCTAATTCTGTGTCAGACAGTGATAACAAGAAAAGATTGATAATAGCAAGTTTCTTCACAATTTTGTTAATTAGTTACAAAAGTGGGAGGAATTGTGGGTATACCAGATGGTTGTGCTGCCATTCAGAAGAACCTCAACAGGCTGAAGATACGGGCTGACAGGAAGCTCAGGAAGCTCATGAAAAAGAAGTACTAAGCCCTACACCCAGGAAGAATATTCCCGTGCACAAGTGCAGAGCTGGCTGACTGAAAAGCAGTATGTCAGGAAAGGTGCTGGAAATTCTGGTCAATAACAGGTGGGCCATAAGGCAGAAATAAGGCAAGGAAGGTCAACAGCATCTATGTCTGCATTCAGCAGAGGATTGGCAACAAGTGAAGGGAAGCAATCTTTCTTCTCTACTTAGCACTGCTGAGACACATCTGGCTCTGTGTCCAGTGCTGGGCCCCACAGTACAGGAGAGACATGGACATATAGAGTTCAGTGAAAGGCTGCACAAATGATGAAGGGCTTGGAGACTGAAGAGGGTGAGAAAGCCAGGAGATCTTATCCACAAGAAAATGAAGGCTTGGGAGGAGATCTTATCAAAGTGCATAAATAACTGATGTGAGGGTAAAAAAAGATGGAGCAAGTCTCTTTTCTTTCATGCAGAGATTGGACAGAAGACAATGGGCACCAGTTGAAATACAGAAAAATCCATTTAAATTTAAGAAAAGCTTATTTCCTGTGAGGACATTTGAACACCAGACCAGGTTGCTTGGAGAGGCTGTGGAGTCTCCATTTGTGGATACTCCACAGAATACTCATAATAAATGCTCATACCCAACTGGACAGAGCCCTAAGCAAAACACTGTGGCTGACCTTGATTGAGCCACAATGGGACTTTACAGGGGCCAGCCATCCTCAGTAGTACTTTTTTTCTGTGGAAAGACCAAATAAATAAATAAATAAATAAATAAATAAATCAACCAAAACAAAACAAAACAAAAACAAAACAAACAAACAACAACAACAAACAACACAAACCTGTCAACTAAGATAAAATGTCAGTGCTTGCAAATCATTATTTTTTAAGATTTCTAAAATGTGTGTCTGTGCTTAACAGCACAGGCAGTTGAGCAGAGGGAGTCCATGACTGCCAAGAAATGGAAGACTGAATGCTTGACAACCTTTGATATTAACATCAGCAAAGCCTGTGTGAGCAGGAGGAGTGAGCAACAGCTAGAGGTTGAGCTTCCTAGTTGGTAGTAAAACACATAGGAGACAACTTTAAACATCTTCTATATTTGCAGAATTGCCAAAGGCTTTGTAAAGTGAATCTTGCCCAGTATAGGCACGTGTTACATTTTTGCTGGGAGTTAGAGAAGCCAAGTGATGGGTATGAATGGTTAAATGTGTACATTAGCAAGGCTGCATAGAATTTTTATAACTTCTCTTTTTGCCAGAGTGAATGAATACAGACAACATAGTTCCAGCCAACTCCCTATGGTTTGGAAAAAAGAAAGGATTAAGTTAATTTTTCTTCTACTAACCACAAACAAATAAAAAAATGTCAGTTTGTCAGTCTGCTCAGGCTATGCTATTTTTCCTTTCCTTTCTTTAACAACTCCACACAATGTGGTTGGTTGTACGCATTAGTATAATAATAAAAATATCCACAATTGTGCAGCAAATTGATTCAGTTTCTAAGAGTTTATCTTGTTCAAGTATTTGCAGTACTGTGGCTTTGATCCAATAGTCTAAATTATTTTCATAATGCACAAATACACATTTCTGCACCTAAAGCACAAATTACAGCCTTTTTTGGCATTGATTTCTAAGATTCTATGTGCTAAATAAAAGACTTTTACATCTGCAAGGCTCACATAAGATCTCATGCTGATTAAATGCCTATTTCATATTTGGGCCTTCTAGCAGCCCAGTAATCTACTTCTCTGTACCTTCCACCTACAGTATTTCTCTTTTATAGAAACCAAACCATACTAGTGTCAGAAAACTCAATGCAAACCTACTAACTAACTGCTTGGCGTTATTTAACAGTCAAGAAAAGGAGTTATTTTTAAAACCACTGACGTTTTAATCTCAAAAGCTTGTTTGAAAATTAGTGAGTACGTCTGCCTTTGATTCTGTTTGTGCATTTGTAACTCTTGAACCTGAATGGTTGTTGCTGGCAGAAAGGTAAAAACATCAAGCATGTCTAAAAACAAAACTTATGCTTCTCAGGATTCTTTGGCTCAATATCATGTTAGTTATGTTTCTTTAACAGACTGTGATTGTTAAAATATAGCTAAAAACTTGATTAGTTCAGAAAGTTAAGAATCCTGGCCTTGTGGTACTGAAACCTTCTTGAATATACTGTATCATTAAATGAACCTGAAAATTGCTCACTTTTGAGCTAAGCCCATGCGACATAGTATTATTCTTGCAGCTGGGTAAAATCTAGAAATTGGGGATTTATTTTTTTTTAAATTCATTTTCTGAATACATTTTATGTATGAACAGATTACATGAGGCCAATACAGTCTGCAGTACAACCAGGACATGTAAGCCATTTAACACTTTATGTAAAAATACTTGGGTTTGAAGCGTTTTAGAGTTTTTTTCAGTAGACATTTAATAAAACATATTTTATTAAAATCTGAGGTTGATAATGAGTATATTGCTATTTAAAATTACTTTTTGTATGATGTTAATACTACCTTAGTGCAATAGCTAATTAATGTTTTTTATTTTGACATGAATTTTCTTAGTATATAAAAGGTACTCTGTTTTGTTGGATATTAAACCCACCTTTAAGGGAATCCGGTTGGCAAATCTATGTGAGCCTAAAAAATCTGTAAAGAGTGGTTCTGCATCATGCAAACCTGATCAGTTAGAATTCTGATGCAGAGGCTTTTCTCACACAACGTAATGAAGAAACAAAGGGAATGGTGACAGTCAATAAAAGGCAACACCAGCTTATCCTATCCTATTCATCTGCACTTCAGTCTGCCTGCAACTGCATGCCAAAGCTCATTTTCATTCATGTCCAGCATCTCTTTTTACTTTTTTTAGTTTTAAAATCATTCTAGCTCCAAGATAAAACAGTGGTATCACCTACTGTAACGAGCATGTCAGGTCAGAGCAGGGCATTGTCTGGAGATTCCTGGCTTGAAATTGTATCTTTTATACCCAGATTTTGTGCATATGTGTGGGCAGCTATGGCCAAGCTCATCTGTTAAACTGAAAAGCAAAGTCCCTCTTAGTGTTCTTAGACCTTTGGGTGTCATAGTGTGGAAGAGCCAAGAAAATGTATTTGCTTGGCTGTCCAAACAGTACTCCATTTGTGTTTCTTCAGAAGAAAATCTTCCAACAAGTAAGTAAGGAAAATATTTATGGCAGCCACAGTTATCTTAATTGCTTCCTTAAAGATTCACAGCTTTAGTATGGTACGGGTAATCAGGATGTAAAGAGACAAACAACATATTCTCTAATACAATGGCTGCTTGGGGGAGTCACAAACCCTTACTTGTAGATGGTCTACAAAGCACCACCTATTTTGTCATAACCAATGCTATGAAATAGATACCTCATCACAATGCATATGGTAGCAGATGTGGAGGTCATAGCATTCAGCTATGGTAAGTTTATGCTAAAATAGGATTAATTTAGGCTACATACTCGGGGTTACATTTAATAAAATATTTCATCTTATTACTGATTTCATTAAACTGTGCATTTGATGTCTGTATTGAATTTGGGACCACGACGACTTTATTAATAATAAAGTTAACAAAATAATGATAAAAAAATACCTAATGAAGTAACTATGTCTTTGTAGTCAAAGCTGTCTTTGTTAATCAGCTTTCTAGAACACAGTTCCTGGCATCACAGAATCATAGAATGGCCTGGATTGAAAAGAACCACAATGATCATCTAGTTTCAGGTTGCCCAGAGCCACATCCAGCCTGGCCTTGAATGCCTCCAGGGATGGAGCATCCACAACCCTGTTGGACAACCTGTTCCAGTGCTTCACCACCCTCTGTGTGAAAAACTTCCTCCTAATATCTAACCTAAATCTCCCCTATCTCAGTTTAAGACCATTCCTGCTTGTCCTATCACTATCCATCCTTGTAAACAGCTGTTCCCCCTCCTCTTTATATGCTCCCTTCAAGTACTGGAAGGCCACAATGAGGTCTCCCTGAAGCCTTCTCTTCTCCAAGCTGAACAACCCCAGTTCCCTCAACCTTTCTTCATAGGAGAGGTGCTCCAGCCCTCTGATCATCTTAGTGGCCCTCCTCTGGACCCGTTCCAAGAGCTCCACGTCCTTCCTGTACTGGGGGCCCCAGGCCTGGACACAGTACTCACCCCCCCGTTCCTGCTGGCCACCCCTTTTTTAATGCATCCCAGAACACAGTTGGCCTTCCGGGCTGCAAGCGTACACTGCTGGCTCATGTCCAGCTTCTCGTCTACCAGGACCCCCAAGTCCTTCTCCACTGGGCTGCTCTCAAGGACATCTTTCCCCAGTTTGTATAAATACCTGGGATTGTCCTGACCCAAGTGCAGCACCCTGCACTTGGCCTTGTTGAACCTCATTAGGTTCTCATGGGCTCACAACAATGCTACACATGTAAGAGCATGCTTATTAGGAAATCTTGATTTTTTGAGGCTAGTTGCTATGCTATCCCACAGTTGGTATGAGTGGGATACCTGAAGAAGCATTCAGTTTAAGAGTGACTTCTTGAAAAGCTTAGGCTCATCCAAAGGAGGAGATATAGTACTCCAGTACAACCTCTATAAAATTATCATGGGAACCCAAATACTCTAGGAAAAGAGAGGTGTAATTTTAAACCAGCTATAATTTTCCTGTAACATTATTGTAACAAGAGACGATGTAATCTAGGCAGTAGATATGGTAGTAGTTACAGGAAGCATCATGGAAGTTACTTGTACCTTAAGATATCTTTGCATAGACATCTTCTAACACAATATCCAGAAGCATGCAGCTCATACTGCAGTTCTTCTGCTTCTTCCTTCTTTCAATCCTAGCAAAAGTGAATTGAAAATAACATTCAGTAAGTGAGTAAAAATAATATAGTAAGAAAGATTTGATTCAGCAGATTCTTCCCTCCTTCCTTCCTTCCTTCCTTCCTTCTTTCCTTCCTTCCTTCCTTCCTTCCTTCCTTCCTTCCTTCCTTCTGAAAAAAAAAAAAAAAATGGAGTGCAGCAATAATGAAGAAATACTCGTCAGGTCATTCCTATTACACATACAAACTGAATTTTATCATGGGTGATATTCAGTATCTTCACATTAGGAAAAAGTTCTCAAACACATTTTTTTTTTTTTTTAATTAAGTATCACCAATCAAAATAAAAAAATAATTACACTTTTAAAATTCACTTTTAACAAAACACACAGCACCACTACATCAATTTTCATTTTCTAGTAAGTTTTAAGCCAAGTTGCAGGAAATAAGCGCATCTTTCTTACTTGTTATTCCAACAGTTATACAATGTAGAATAAGATGGCCTTTTGATCATACTTTTTTAGCCAAATATTTTGTTATTTTCATCTTGGTCTAGTCAGCATTTTCTTTAGTGTGCATCCCAAACTCCTCTGTCCCTTCAGTTCCAAAGACATTCTTTCCTGAAATCTTCTCCATAATGGCAACTTATGCCACTTCCTCTACTGCATGAATAGTCATTAGCTGCATAACATGATCCTTCTAGCAGTACATTCTTTTCATTCAAATTCCTCTTTGTCTGCAAGAGGATTCCTCTCCTCCTTGAGTTTCTCTCTTCTCAGGTGGTTCCTGTAGGGCCCAGTTTTCAGTGTAGATTCATGTCATAACACAACTCACAGAAGCCGAATAAAAGATTGTCCATACACTGCCCAGTTACATGGACTGTGTTCTTTTAAAGTAGAAATTTCTTAAATCTCTGTATAATTTTGCTAAAATTGGAAGAGTACTTCGCTTTCTTTAAAAGGTAAACACCTGAGAGTAACTCAGGTTCATTCCATGAGGATTTTTACGAATATTGTCACTCTTGTTACCAGTATTTTTTTCAGATGGAAGTCCTGGGTACCACTAGAGCTGCGGTTACATAGAATGCCCTTTGTTTCAAGTCCAGGTGCATCATCTATACAAGACAATTCTTTCTGTTTGACTGTAAAAAAGTCTTTAAAGCCCCTCGCCCATATTTAAGATTTTATTCAGATTTTAAAGTGCTTTGTTTGAAAACATCCTCACTATTACAGTGGGTGATGTATAAAATTACAACACAAGTTCACTGTATATACTGCTGACAATACTTGCACAAGTTTAAGCATTAGGATAGTAAAATACTATTAATGACATAAACACAATGTACCAGTGGGCCCAAGAGAGCTTGAGTTTATTTCCTTCGTACTGTCATTTTGTTTTCTGTGTGTGTGAGAGAGAGCCATCTCAGTATGTCAGCATATCCCTAGGGGCAGCTTTAGTCCGTTTGGTCGTGACCCTTACACTGGCTGTACTCTGAACTCCGTAAGCACAACAACAGACATTGTGAACCCTACTTAGGTGCACTTTCTATTCTTGGTAACAAAAAAGTGGATTTTAAAAGTAGTGTTGTTGTAAATTAATAGTCATTAAAATACAGGGGTTTGAGTCAGGTTTCTTACACTGATTCCTTAGTGGATATCCTATTTTGAGTTAAGAAAATGCTGCTCAAGGGGAATGTGGATGATAAAATTAGAGCCACTGTTAGTTAGACACCCTGCTAAAGAGTCTGTACCCTTCTTTTCTGTGGCTCCCCTTTAGATACTGAAAAGCTGCTATCAAGTCCCCCCAGAACCTTCTCCAAAGTGAACAGCACCCGCTCTCTCAGCCTATCCTCGCAGGGGAGATGTTCCATCCCTTGGATCATTTGTGTGGCCCTCCTCTGGATGTGCTCCAACAGGTCCACATCTCTTCTGTACTTAGGACTTCACATCTGGATGCAGTACTCCAAGTGAGTTCTCACCAGTGCAGAGCAAAGGGACATGATCAACTCCCCTGGCTTGCTGGCCACATATCTTTTGATGCAGCCTAGGATGCAGTTGGCTTTCTGGGTTGTGAAGGCGCATTGCTGGCTCATATCCAGCTTGCCATCCACCCATACCCTCAGGTCCTTTTTGGCAAGGCTGTGCTCAGTCCTTTCATCCCACAGCTTGTGCAGATTGTGGAAGTTGCCATAGCCCAGGTGCAAGACCTTGAAATTGGCTTCATAGAATCCCATGAGCTCCTCTTAGGCCCACTGTTCAAGCCTGTCCAGGTCCCTCTGGATGGCATCCATTCTTGACATAATTTGTAGGAACTTTCCAGCCCCTTCGGCTCATACTGTTGGTCTATTTGTCCCTAAGCTGATGAACACTATCTGAAATACTTCAAGTATCAATCACCAAATCTTGGTGTCATCTGCAAACTTGCTGAGGGTACACTTGACCCACTGTCAATGCTATTGACAAAGATATTAGAATATAGGTCTGATCCCTGTGGGACACCATTCATCACTGATCTCCATTCAAACATTGAGACATTGACCACCATTCTCTAGATTCAACCCTGAATCCAGCTCTTCGTCCATTGAACAGTCCACCTATCACATCCACATCTTTACAATTTGGAGAGAAGGATGTTATGGGGTACCATGTCAAAGGCTTTAGGCCTTACTGAAGTCCAGATAGAGGGCATCAGTGGCTCTTCCCTTCTCCATTGAGGCAGTTATGCCAAAATAGAAGGCCCCTATATTGATCAAGAAGGATTTGCACTTATTGAAGCCACGCTTGTTCATTTCAACACTTACATCTTCATTTTGAGCATTCAAATGAAACAATTCAGATTGTTTATATGATCAGGATTGTCTCACTGTGGATCCACCCTCAATATGTACTTTTTCTGGGGGCTACAACCATCTATACTGGGACAGCAAAAAAACAGTGATGCAGTTTTCTCTGCAAGCATAAATCGTTCACCAATCTTTCCTCAGCATTTTCCTAATTTTCCTTTTTTCATGAAAAAAAAAAAAAATCCTATTGGAATTATATTTAACATGTGATGAGGCAAGAGGTTTTTAAAGGTTTAGAATTGTGAAGTGATGGCAGATTAACATGCTAGTCTGTTTGTAACTGAACTAGGTTTACCACTACCACCTCTTGCCTATTAATCTATGCTCCGTTCTCCAGAAGTAATAACCAGATCACATCTATCAGCATAATCATCCATGCTATCATTCTCTAAGGGGGCTCTCGGAATGACATTTGTTCCCTAAACAGTTTTCGTAGTACAAAAGACTATTACTGTGAATGAGATAATAAAAGTTCTGCTTTTGGAGGATGGTGATGTGGAAAAATAACTGATACCAACATAGATCTGTTGTGCCAGAACATCATGGCTGACACATTACTTGCCTCTAATATTAAAAAGGAAGAGGAGAATTGACCATAGGCTTACACTGACTAACCTCTGTAGGCATGTCATTCAATCTACGTGCAATTAAGTTTTCTATCTGTAAAATGTCTCTGAAAGGCATTGTGAAACTTAAGTTGTTAATACTGGTAAATCTTTATTTCTCAGAAGAGACAGTATATGGCCAATAGCATCTAGTTATCTATTAAATTGCTTAAGTGATGTATCAGTGTAATTTCCAGACCAGACATATTTCTAGGAATAATTAAGGTGTAAGACTTCTTTTTACAATGCAGCAGTAACATTTACAGGTATAAGATCTTGATATTTATGCAACCAAGTAATGACCAAAGAAACTGTTGCATGAGCTGTCTTAAATGAATACAACTGTCCTGAAAAAGTTGAAGTAAACGTAGCGAAACAAATCTCTTCTTGTATGATGAACAGTGATTTGAAATGTTTATCAACCTAGACTTTGTCTTCCCTCATTTTGTGGTTCACTTTCAGTGCACTCAGCCTACAGTACACCTGTACTACCAGCTTTGATGGTTTGTGAGTGGAACAAAGCACTGAGAGTCCAAAAATCTGACTTCTGTTTTCTGTTCTCTCTCAAATTTCAAACTGATTTTAAGTATGATTCTCTATATCCTGTATCTGTAAAATCTAGACAAAATAAATAAATAAATAAATAAAGTCATCATAGCTGAAAGAAAAATATTTTGAAAATGAGTGAAATACATGAAAGGGTAATTGCAACAGTATTAAGTATAAAACTGGCCTATGTGTGGCTCCAACTTAAATGTCTAACAGCAGCATCAACAAGAATAATGGTTTTGAAGTGCTTTAACCCTTTATAGCTATTAACCAATGTAGTTTCATATATTTATTTATTTCTGAGATGTCATTCTTCTCTGCAACATTATATTGAAGCAGTAAGTAGTAGTTGACATGTTTGTCATGATACGCATTTGCACTAGGACTCAGATGATGAAATTGGTCCTGGTTTTGAACTTCGCTTTTAAATGCAAAACCTAGTATAGCACAGTGACCTAATTGTTACATCAAAAACAGAGCACTGGCTTTTTTTTTTTTTTTTTGTAATTAGTAGATTACAAGAGTAACCTTACATATATGAAAATCATTAACGCTAACAGTTAATAACTTTTTAAATGCAGTTTTTACTTTCTGCATTAGGTTAGGCAATGTTTCTCCCCTCAAATTTAAAATAATTAAAGTAATATTCAACTGAGAATTTTTCTGGATAAAATAAACTCCCTCTGCTGGATCTTCAGGAGGGAGTATAGTTCAGCCTGGGTGATCAGATTGGATACTGGATTTTTTCCATTCATTTTAAGGAAGTGGATTTTCTTACCTATATTGTTCGTTAAAAGCATCACTTAAAGGACAAGATATTAAAGCTTTATCTACAAGGAGTGTTAAGCCGTTGATGGAGATTACTGGCTTCCAAGAGGCAGAGAGATCTTTCCTGAGAATACTGATTTTTCGCTAGTCATTAAAAAGCAATTCTTTTATGTTAAAAAAAAAACCCTAAGATTTTGAATAATAAAGAAAATAATGTTATAACTCTTGCAACTCATATCTGTTTTTCCCATTGTGGTAGAAAAATTGCTCAGACCTGTCTTTCAAAAGCATGAAAGCAGTTTAAATTTCATACGATTTGATGTAAAACCATTAATTCATCAAGAAAGCACCTTTCTGGAGTGGCTGCACAAAAAGTGAGAACAAAGCATTACCTACCTTTGGGTTCTTTTCTTAATGAAAACAGATACTATATAATTATACAATTATAATATTTATTAATTATGATTATATGATTGTAATACAACTATAATTATGCTAATTATATAACCTGTACTCTGTAACAGTAGCTTAAGGAAAAACACCTAGTGCAATGAAAAACAGAACTAAATAATGATATGCAACAACCATAATTCATAAAGTCTGCAACGAAGCCCTCATTTTTTGAAGTTTGCAATGAAACAAAAATCCACTATGAGAAAATGCACATTTCTTAAACTATGGTTGTCCTTTTGATCTTCTCTGTCCTTAAACTCTGAATGCTGGCTGCTGTGAACAAACGAAAGAGTGTCTGAGACATGTGACGTGTTCCTATTTCAAGCTGCAAAGTTTTACAGATGCTTGTAACATTCTGTACTTACCAGGGACTGTAACTAATTAAGCCTAGAAAGCTCTCTTGGACAGATCATCTTGTCTCCAAAACAGAGAGAAAGCATGTTCCACATTAAATTGTATTATTTTGCAATTCTAATTTAAGATCCTCTAGGAACTGGTTTTCATAAACCCCTCTGTATGTTCACTCCTCTTCCCTGCCTCTTGTACTAGACTGATACCTGACTACTATGCACCCAGACCTGTGGAGTTTTTACTCACGTAACTTTGACCTGAAGACATAAGATGTAAAAAACGAGTGTGACTGTCTTTCACACACACTCTCATTACTCTGTTACATTGCTATAGGAGAATTCACTACTCCAAACTAAATGGCTCCTCCTTCAGTTCCAGACAGCTCTTGTTTTCTAGTCTCTTTGCTATCTTTGTTGTTCTTCTTTGCATATGCTTAAGCAATTCAATATCCTCCTTGTAGTGAGGGGCCTAAAACTGAACACAGTACTCGAGGTATTGTTTCACATCATCTCTGTCAACCTTTGTAGGACTCTGTATGTCTGTCTTGTACTGGGGGACCCAGGCTGGACCCAGAACTCCAGCTGTGGCCCCACCAGTGTCAAGAATAGAGGAGAAGGACCACCTACCTTGACCAGCTGGTAACATTTAATATGGCCCAGGATACCATTAACTATGTTTGTCACAAAGTTATGTGTTTGACTCACTTTCAGCTTGGTGTCCATAGGGATCTCAGTTACTTTTTTGCCAGTTTGCTTTCAAGTCAGTTGGCTTCCAGCATGTTCTGTTGCATGAGATTTTTCCTCTCCATGTGAAGGGCTTTGCATTCCTGGTTGAATCTCACTAAGTTCCCACCAGCCCACTTCCCAGCATGCCAATGTCCTTCATAGCTCTCTTGTGTATCAAGAAATGCTCCTTCAATAGCTGATTGTAACACTGATGTTTTTACCTGTACAGACTTCAGTATTCAGTATTCGGTCATTCAAATTATCAGAAAACTTGGAGTAGGCATTATTGGAAAGTAGCAAAATAATTACTTCCACTGATTTGGAATGACTTAATATTTTGCTGTTTGTTTTGTTGTTGTTGTTGTTGTTGTTTTGTTTTGTTTTTCCCTGACAACAAACATTGTTTCTGTCATTGGTTCAACCAATCTATTCTGACAGCAAAATTTCAGGCTATTGCAAATATTATTTTGAGTCCTCCTGTCCTATCATATTCCATACTGCTGCTATTCACTTGTCTTCAGTTTTCTTTTATCTCCAGCATCTACTCTCACTGCTCAATGTCACCATCAGATTAGGGTTTGCCTCATATCCCACTGAAGAAAGAAAAGATTTGCACGTTCCCTTACAGCTAACTTCTTGTCTGTTGGCAGGGGTGAGATTGGACTGGCCACTGCTTTCTTCTTCATGCCATATCTCTGCTCCTCTTCATAATTTTATTTTTTATGCAGAGGAAGAATGCAGATCCTGTATGAATAGAGCACATCTTTTAATGCAGCAGATATTTAGAACAGCAACACTATAGACATGCTAAAGTCAGATATTTCCATAATGACTCCTCTCCTCTCCTCTCCTCTCCTCTCCTCTCCTCTCCTCTCCTCTCCTCTCCTCTCCTCTCCTCTCCTCTCCTCTCCTCTCCTCTCCTCTCCTCTCCTCTCCTCTCCTCTCCTCTCCTCTCCTCTCCTCCCCTCTTTTTCTGAAATGTTTTCAGTGGCAGAGTTAAATGGGAGAAGTCCTAATAAAATATTTCCATGTCTGCTATTCGAGTTCATTTTTTTTTCCCTTTCTTTATTTTGTCCTGTAGACAACATATCCCTGAGATTACATAAGTCAGAGCTAGCATTTAAAAAAAAAAAAAAAAAAAAAAGTAAAGGTATCAGAAATTCAGAAGACCTCCAAGAATAACCTGGGGGTTAGCACAGCTGCACTAAAGGTCCGTAAAATTGTAGTCTGTTAAAGCAGGCATGTTGTCTCATGTGTAGTGAGATGCTTCTTTTGTCAGATTTAACATTAGCATGCTGTGGACATATTTTTTTTCAGTAAATTGGCATTTCTGACCCAAAAACCAGAATCAAAGGAATAACTTTCTAGAGAAGAAAAGAAAGTAACACATGTAATCATACCCAGGCAGCCAGCTCATAAAGAGTCTGAAAGCTAGAGAAGTTTAGAGGAGTTTGCTTTTTATTCAGAACCAAAACATTGACAATAAATAGATAGATAGATAGATAGATAGATAGATAGATAGATAGATAAAAGCAACCAAAATACAGTTTTTCTTCACACTCAGTTTAAAGCCAAAGAAACTCATCTTTGTGTTTACAGAATCACAGAAACAAGAATCATAATGGTTGGAAGGGACCTCTGGAGATCATCTAGTCCAACTGTCCTGCTAAAATAAGTTTCCTACAGTAGCTTGTACAGGGAAGTGTCCAGGTGGGTTTTGAAAACCTCCAGAGAAGGAAACTCTACAACCTCTGGGCAGCCTGCTCCAGTGCTTTATCACCCTCAAAGTGAAAAAGTTTTTTCTCATGTTTCTATGGAACTTGCTGTTTTCCAGTTTGTGCCCACTGCCCCTTGTCATGATGCTGGTTACCACTGAAAAGGGCCTGGCCTCATCTACTTAACTCCCTCCGTTTGGATATTTAAAAGCAGTGATAAGAACCTCTCTGTCTTCTCTTCTCCAAACTGAACAGTTCCAGGGTTTCTCAGTCTTTCCTCTCACGGGAAATGCCTAGGCCTCTCATCATCATTGTGGCCCTTCAATGGACACTCTCTAGAAGTTTCCTGTCTTGAACTGAGGAGCACAGAACTAGCCACAGTACTCCACATGTGGCCTCACCAAGGCGGAGTAGAGGGGCTACCTGCTGGCCACACTCTTTTTAATGCATTCTAATATATCACTGGCCTTCTTGGCTGCAAGGACACATTGCTGGCTCATGGCCAACCTGTTGTACAGCAGAACACCTAGGTTCTGCACCACAGAGCTCCTTTCCAGCCCCTAACCTATGCTGATGCATACAGTTCCTTCCCGGGTGCAGTACTCAACACTAGCCCTTTTTGAGCCTCATAAGGTTCCCCTCCATCCAACTCACCAGACTGTCCAGATCTTGCTGGATAGCAGAACTGCTTCCTGGTTTATCGGCCACTCCTCCCAGCTTTGTATCACCAGCAAACTTGCTGAGGATGGACTCTATCCCTTCATCTGTGTCACCGATGAAGGTGTTGAACAAGGCCAAACTCAGCAGCAACCCCTGGGGAACGTTGCTTGTTACAAGTTTCCTACTAGACTCTAAGTTGCTGATCAAAACCTTCTGAGCTCTTCCAGTCAGCCAGTTCTCAATCCACCTCACTGTCCACTTATCTATCCTACACTTCCTAACCATACCTAAGAGGATGTTACAGGAGACAGTGTCAGAAGTCTTGCTGAAGTCAGGGTAGCCAACATCAACTGCTCTCCCCTCATCTACCCAGCTGATGATGACATTATAGAAGACTACCAAGTTGGTCAACTGTAATTTTCCTTTGGTGAATCCATGTTGACTATTCCTAATCACCTTCTCCTATTCCACTTGTTTGGAGATGACATTCAGAATAAGTTCTGACTTTTCAAATTCTTGATCAACTGTAGATCAGTAAATGTTGCATTTGAATCAGAATCACTTTTTTTTTCCTAATCAAAACATAAAATCATTCCTGTTGAAAGAAATCTCTAAAAGACATCTGGTCCAAGCCTTCATTCAAAGCAGGGTTATCTTGGAGCAAGTTCTTTGAGGTTTTGTCCAGTAATGTTTTGAAAATCTCCAGGAATGAACATTACACACATTGTCATGCCAACTTGTTTGCGATCATCCTCATGTAAAAAATAAAATTAACCCTTACATCAAATTTCTTATGTTGTGACCTACATCTGCTTTTTCTCCTGTCAGTACACACCTCCAAGAAGATCCTGTCTTCTCTTTTCTCTTCCTTCAGTTAACTGAAGGCAGTAATGATATCCCTTCTCAGGCATTCTATTCTTAAACTTGAGCAAACATATTTCTCTTGGCCTCTCCTTTACTGTGATGTGATGGGGCACCATACACAGCCCTTCACTTGACTTTCTTCATTATGTCCATGTTTTTCTTACTGGGGTGTAGAAAACTGGACACAGCATTCTAGATAGAGTCTCACAATTGTTGAACAGAGAAGAAAAGCCATTTCTCTGCACCTCCTGCCTACACTTTTGCTGAATTGAGTGGAATGCAGTTTGTCTTCTTCACTATAAGAACACATTTTGTGTGTTTACCAGGAACAAGCATCCAGCAACTGTCCATTTTCTAGATAGCCTCTATCCAGCCTGTACTGGTGTATGCATTATTCAATCCCAAGAGCAGGACTTAACATTTATTTTTCAGCCCATTTTCCCAACCCTTCATGGTAGCCCTGCTCTTCGGCAGGTCTCTTTTTTTGCTCACCCCCTACCTGCTGTTATTTACAAGCTTGTTGAGGGTGCATTCTGTCCCAGTGTCTGGATCACTAATAAAGTTGTTGAATACTTCTAGACCCAAACAGATCCCTACAGAACATGACAAACCAGTCAGTCATACTGTTTATCCCAACCTTATAAGCCTGACACTTTTCTTCCTACTTTATAGTAGTTCATCTACCTGTATCTCACCAATATGACTGTAGGTATACTACAGAGGATTGTTCTGAAAACCTCTCTAAGCTGAGATAAACAGCATCCTCTTGTCTATATCAGCTGCTACAGGAGGCAATCCAGCTGACTCCAGGAAGCAATTCCAGGCCATTTCTTACATCTGTACTCTCCTTCAGTCATCTGGACAAAACTTCCAGGAGGATTTACTTCGTAGTCTTACCAAGGACAGAGGCAAGGCTCACCAGCCTGAAATCTCCTAGATCATCCTTCTTGCATTTTTTGAACACAGATGTACAACACTTTTTCAAGCCATCAGGAACCTCTCAAATACTGTGGCCCTTCGAAGATTCTAGGGTGACCTCACAGTAATATCAGCCAGCTCCCACAACCCCTACAGACATATCCTTATGTAAGATCAATTTACTTGAATACTCCTTAACTCATCCTCTCCTCCCCCCAGGCTTAGGGACCTAGGAGACTGAAGACAGACATAGGCAGTAAAAAGACAAGGCAAGGAGGTCAGTGAGTACCTCAGCCTTTTCCACAGAAGCTCTTATTTCATATCCTTTACAATTTTCCAGCCCTACTATGTTTGGTCTTTCTTATCTCCATCCTTCATACCTCAGAAAGTTCTTAAGTTTTGGGCCTGTATTCTGCGATACCTGACAAAGAGACATGCCTTATTTTCTGTTACTGTTTTTGGCTGTCCTGTTATTTTCATGTTGATAAGGAATAAAGTAAAACAAACCAGTCAGTAGACAGTTCTGGAGGACACCACTACTTCTCATTGTCTCTCAATCCATCCTACACTTCACCTCACATTTACTGAACTTCTTAATCAGAACATAAATAATAAAGGTTCATATTCTTGTACCTGGAAAAAAAAACTAATTTGAAAGAATTCAAAAAAGCTCTGAAAACATAACCATGAATAATGTTTCCTCTATTTCTTCTTCCATGTTACGCAACTGAGTAGGAGCCATTCTACAACAATATTACCATCAGCCAGCACCAAGTCTAAAGGTGTACTGGAAAATTAGCTACAATTCACAGTTCCAGCTGTAGGTGGCACTAAATGATACTGTGCATCTTTCTTTTCCTCCACTTTTTTTCCTTAAAAACAAACAAACAAAAACAAAACAAAACAAACAACAACAAAAACCAAAGCAAAAAGGTATTCAGATTTCTTGTTTTCCAGCTAATACAGGCAGCCTCTAAACCTGCCAAAATTCATATGACAGGCAATTGAGGATGTTTGTTTGAGAATGTCACAAAACAACTTATGGGTAGAGGATTTTTGAAAATTGTGAGAAGTTTTGTTGGAAATATATAAATCTCATTAGGTAAATATGTTTTACTATAATTTTCCATCAAAATGTGACACAGGTAATTGAACGGGGCCCTTCCAAAGACCAAACACGAGATGTGGGGAAATATGTGTAGTATTCTAGCTAAGGCATACACAGCAGGAATCCAGAAATCCCATAATTGCTTCAAATCCATCTCCTGCTTACTCCCTTTGTTCTCAGAGCTTCAGGGATAGTCTCCATTTTAAGATTTTTAACCCCTTTCTAATTCTGTTTTTGCTGCTCATGAAGTAAAAGACTGACGGTGCTCAAAACAAAAGCTGTCTGTAATAGATAGGTTTTTATGTCCTTAATCAGATGTTCGTGCCCAGTCTTGCTATACAGCCACTTCTTATGCATTTGTCAATAAAGGAAGAAGGTGTTTTTTGATTTTTACACTAGAAAAGTTAAATATTTAGGACTCTGTTATACACATTACTATCATTTTTCTATGTGATCAGTCAAAAAAAAAAAAAAAATACACATAGATCAGCAGCATTTAAAACACATTTCCTTGTAGCCTGTCTTCTCTCAGTAACTGCCATAAATGCTGAATCTGGAAACTATTACAACATAATTAGAAGCTGAAAACTAATAATAATGAGACCTTGTAAACAATGAGCTCTATTCTCCCTCTGACATACAGGAGAATTTACAGATATATTATTGCCTTTGCATTCAAAGAAAAACCTTGTGTATCAGTACAGTAATACACAAATATCCACCACGTTCTTTCACAGCTACAGTGCTAATTTCACCTACTTTTTCTTTTTTTAATTATTATTCTAACAGTAGATGGCAATATTTAGTTGAAACTTGACAAACTTTCGTGAACTTTACAGACTTGTTCCAACACCGATTTTACTCATGAGACTTGGAGATACAGAAAAACAACATAATAGCAGCATATAATTATAAACTGTAAATCAACTAAATTGTTTAATGATCTATATGAATTAATAAAGCAATTACCTTATTTTCTTCTAAATTCCAGCTGCCCATGATAATTTTTGACCAAAAGCCAGCTGTGTTCTGATGATTCATCTGGCAATTTGGAAAAATGTCAATGCACTGAGGGTTAAGCTTTCCGTATACAAAATCATAGCTGGAGAAAAGTAGCAGGTTAATGTCTTGAAGGCTTATTGATAATGCTTTTCCTGAACAGTTTGGATTTGTATCAGAACTTGTCAGCATCAAGATTGTCAGTGTGGGATGATGCACTTGCAATTCTGTGAATTTTATCATACCTGTTTCGTCTGATAGCACTCAGTGGATGTTCTCATTTAATGCTGAAATTAGTGAGAATCCTGCTGCTGACTGGATGGAAGCAGGAACAATCCATTAACGTATGCAACTGTGTGTGGTTAGTCAGATCACAGCAAAACTGCGATGTCACCTTACTTTAGATGCTGTCTTTTAGTAGACACATGCCTCAGGTTGCACACTCAGGAATAAGGTGAGGCAATAGGTTTCCACTCACCCAAGATGGACAAGCAGCCTATGGATACATACTGACGATACCTGTGTGACATATCACCTTGTCAGAAGAGGGGAAAGATCAAGGAAGAGAAGTGGTTGCAGGTTGGCAATCTATAGACATGCTAGTCAAAGCAATGGACTTATGTTTCGTTAGAAAGGGTATCACAGCTTGAAATAAACATACTGAATTTCTTACCTCTGCCTTTTAGATCTGTTCAGGCAAAATGCTTTCTATAACTTTTAATTATTTTAAAAATTAAATATATAGACCTTAGTGTAACATATGGATCTGTGTGTGTGTCTGTCTGCGATTCAGTGTTGTGGATATGCCCTGAAATCTTAGTCTTCAACTTCTCAACAACAAGAAAACAACTTACAGTCAAGAAACATTCACAAAGTTCTTTTGTTTAAATTACAGAGAAAGTAAAATGCAGATCAGCAGATCTTTATGAGCCCCTGTGACCAGGGCATGGTATTCACCATAGTGCAGCACTCACATAGGCCAGGGCATTCCTGGCTTTTAGAGGCACAGCCAGGGTCTTCTTGAGCAGACAAGTACAGAAAGAATGTCACTAGAGAGGGAGAGTGGGAGCTGAGTGAAGAGAGGAGGCCCTCGAATGGGGAAGAGAGAAGAAAAGAGAAAGGAAGAAGGCCCAGACGCTGGAACGCAAGATGGCTTTTAATCTGCCAAGGGTTTAACAAAAGCAACGGTGAGGTTATCCAAGAGGGAGTGAGCTTCTTATCATAAATACACAGATGATTTCACAGGCATGCTCTGGATCTTACCACACTTCTATGTCTATCCTATTAAGTGGCGTTTGGTCTTTGTCTTTTCCTCGTGAAACAATATCTCCTGCAGAACTTCAGTGGAGGCTGCACATTCCATAGGGAATTTATGTGGACGTGAAAGAGTTCAGCAAATGTCCCCGGGTATCTATAGCTACTGAGCTTTTTTTTTTTTTTTTTTTTATGATAACGGAATGGAACGTAGAGTATTGAGAAAAGGAGTATTCTAGAGTTGTAAAATCTAGCAAATATAGAGCAGCCTCTGTATTCCTCAGATTCATTGAGGTTAAATTATTTCTAAAGAGGTGTTTAATCAGAGGAAGAAAGAATCATCTAAAGTTAGGGGTAAATAGATTAGGATTAAGTAACTGAAGCTGCCCTTGGTGCTTTGGTTGTGACTGCAGAATTCCTTTGAATTCATCTGCTTGCAAGGAAGCCCAGTGCAGCTGCTGGAAAAACTTCTGAAGGTGGTGTGAGTGAGAATGGAGGCTGCTAAAACTCTGGCTTGCTGCTAGGCCTGCTTTTGAGTCAGGACAGGAGAATGCAGCACAACAGGCATAGAACACTGAGAGCTGAGGAGCAAGACAAAGCAGGGGACTCAGGGCTGCTTGTCTTATGAAACGCTCTGCATTATACTTACAAAATAACATGTCCTTGTAGATTTCTGTTTATAAAATATAGGAGGCTGTAAGTGATTGAATGATCTTGGAAGGAATTAGCTAGGATAGATACACGCTTACTGTCAGTAATCTCTCCTAAAACAACAATGCATTAAGGCAATAATAAACTATTACTAGTGTGAGCCACTTGATAGGCGGAGGGCACAAATACGGCCCACCTCTGAAGGTTAGTTCAAGTGTTTGGAGCATAACTTTTTGTATGTTGTAGCCTGAAAATAAAATGGGTAAAATAGGGCCTCTGATTTGGTGCTGTCTTTTCTGGAATGTATAGTGCAACTGGATCTAAATTTTGGGAGAGTGCCCAGTTTCAGATGTCTAAAGCCTCTGTTGAAAGCAGCGGAGAATATATGCTGCCAAAGTTTTATGTATCCAACTGCAGATTGATTGTCTAATGGCAGTAGCAGGCTTTGATCATGAGCGTCTGGAGAGAGAAGCTTCGGTAGGCGCCCTTTTCCTCTTTTTTTCCTTTACTTTTGGAACTTCTAATTTTACTGTTATTTTTTTTTCCTATGATTTTCCCCTTTATTTACTGCAGACTTTTCACTGATACCTGAGGCGTAGATGTTCCTCTCCCCATATATTTCTGCTGTCTTAAGTGCCTGCCAGTAGAGGACAGTGCAAGAGGAGTTAGGTGAAGAAGGTGCAGGAGTATGCAATTGTTCTATCACCTTGTCTATTTTGAGCTTTATGGGTGAGAGAAACAGATGAAGATAATTTCCTCTCATTCTCTGTTTCATATTAGTAAATCACGAAGAATTTTTAGGTACAGAACATCCAAGAGGAATCATATGTATGCAAGGGAAAATTCCTTCCTTAGACTTTTGTCAATGTGTGAGTCAGATTTGAATAAAAGATGCAAGAAGCAGTTTCTGCTCTCAATTAGAGGTCTTATTCTGATGGCAAATGAAAATTTAACTCCAGTAGAATTAGGTGTGAAATCTTACAGATTCCAAGCCAAGCGTACATCATGATTCCACTTGGCAGCTAATAGGAAAAATTGCTCTTATTGGAACCTACTTTCCATTTTCGGTAAAATTGTGGAACTGAGGTTCTGCATGAAATGACAGCAAACTGCCATGATTATATCCTTAATCTATTTTTAATGCTCACTTCCTTCCCATAATGAAAAGAAGAGTGACACACCAACCTTCATAACTTTTTACTGAAAAAAAGAGTAGTGCCTCTTCATACTTCTATACCTAACAGATGGGATGAAATGACAAAGATATTCCTGAAAGTATATACTTGTTTCTTAGTGAAAAATCCTGTGCTGTCGAAGAATTAAAACATTTTTAATTGTTTGTCCTAGAATCAGCCTGCTCATTTTTCTTTGTGACTACAGTAATGTGGAATCATCTTCGAGGCTTCCAACTCTGCTACACAGACAGATGTTTGAATGATCTCCTTCTGCTCAGTATCAGCTGTTCAGCAGAGCTTGCCTCCAAAATAAAGGACCAGTTACTCCTAATTCTGATCGCCTTTTCAGAAATGATGCAGGGATTAGTTTCACGACAACAGCGCTTTTTTTTTCCTGAGGGCAAGTCAGAAAGCTTCTGCCAAACATAGAAGTAGATCACCATCCGCAGAACTTGCTGTGGTTCTTCAGTCTTAAAGTTTACTTACAAGCCAATTGCACAGCCAGTCTTATTTTTACTAATGTATGATGGAATTCATCACCCTGTTTCTTGTGGATTCTGCATCTCTCCCTTTCAGAAAGGAGGGATTTATATGTACTTTTTGTTTAAGTGCAGTAAATTTGAATGTGGAGAAAAAATGTAGTCTTGCAGTTTATTCTGTTGCGGGCACAGAGTGGGGCAGCGTATGTGATTCAGTGTTCAAGGATAAATAATCTTGAAGTCTACACCATCACATCTCTTTACTCAAAAGTCAGTGTTCTTGAGTGTGGGTGTGAGGAGGACATAGAGAATCGAATTGCCGAACTCCGAGAACAGGCGAGGATATAGTGTCAGAATGTAGCAGTGTCATGTAATTTTCTCTAAATTTGCTTCACCTGCAGTCCCCCTGATCACAACAGCAAGTTATCTTGCTGCTTTCCTTCCCTTTGGTTCCTATGCTACCACTGTAGGAGAGATTCTTTTCCTCCAGAATCTAAAAGTTCTCTGAGAGGTGAACTGAAAAGCAAGAAATAAAAATGAAACTTGACTTCACATCTTAGGGCCTTGACCGGGGAAGGGAGCAAGAGAAGAACGTTCCCTATAAATGAACTCCCAGCTTAACAAAACCGTAAAAACCCCATAAAAGATTAAGTATTGAAAATAATAGCAGTCCAGAAATATGGTAACAAAACACAGTAAATCATGTTTGGAGGGAACCTGTTTCATTTTCATGAATTAGGATGACCTCTGCATACTTCACCAAAGTTCTTATTTTACCACTCTTGAGCTCATAAAAGAGGGTATATTTCATCCCAGGGGTAATGTTAAGATACTGTGAGTTAAGCCCAGAAATATGCGCTGAACATCCCCCATTACCAGACTGGGTGGAGCGTTGAGCACAGGACTAAGCCTTGAGTAACCCTTTCAGAACCTCCCTCCTCTTGTGGCCCTCTGTATTGCTGCAGCTGATCCAGGAGTTTGTCCTGTGATGAGGTGACAGCTACTCTGCAGCCACGCTTGCTGGGCTTTCTGGAAGAGATCTTGATTCATAGGTGATAGTGCTTCTTATTTGTTCAGCAGTAATCAGCGGAGGCACTGTTATTTACACATAGCTCATGAAGGGAAGGACATTAACACAGAAATGGCAAGGCATACCTTGGCCAGCTTTGGGAGGGCTACCGTGCTGTGTGGTAGCCTCTGTTAAGTGGCACAAACATCTAACATGACTTCTACTATAGCAGGGAAGCCAAGAGCCACCTTTCCCTCACCTGTCACTTTTGAACATGCTACATATGCTCCTGCTCCCAGAGGCACAGGGAAAATTCCTAGATGGCCACTGCATCTGAAATGTTCAGGATAGACACATTCAGATAGTAAGAAAAAAAAAGTCCTCTCCCTCTCCTTGTCACCACTACAGCTGTGCTTGAACTCTACCACAGCTCTCCTCAATCTTCTTTCGAAGACAATAAATTCAGATTCTTCATCCTTCCCTGTTAGGCCTTATGTTTTCGTATTCCTGAAGATATATTTGTTCACATACGAGTCAAGCAAAGGACTTGAAAGGAAAGCCAAGCCTTCTGTCTGAATTCCTGTTGTTTCGTAGGAATCAGAGAACTGTATGTTATTTCTCAACTGGTGTAGGAGCTAATGCCTTCCCTTCTGGTAAGTTGCACAGCTCTGCCAACCTCCTCTGCCCAAAGCAAAGTACAGATGGGAAACTCCACAACTCCACGCTCTGCACCTTGTGGAGGTAAGGGCGGCTGGAGTTAGCTGCTCTGTTTCATCAAACAGGAAGATGCTGGCAACCCAGCTGCCATCTTAAAGACAAGGCTGCACTGCTGAGATAAACAATAATGCAGTGGCTTATAAACAATCGATGTTAGATGTTAGATGGTTAAGAATCTAAGGGGGAAAATGTAAACTATATATCAAATAGTATCTCTCTGCAGTGATGTGCCTTTTGGGAGGGCATGGAGCAAAGCTTAGGCAGTAAGACACGGACAGCTCTGCAGAAGGGTTGCACACAAGCATTCCTGCAGGAATTATAAATCTGCCAGGGTGACAGCACAGAGTGCTTTTTTTTTTTTTTTTTTTTTTTTTTGCTATGCTTTCCTTAAGGAAGAATAATTGTGCGCTGCTCCTGATAAACAGCACTCACCACCTCCGCTAAACTAAGAATGGAGGTGAATTCCGCAGCCTTAACGCAGATCCGTGTCCATAACTATCACTGCGTAGCGCTTAGGAAGCGCAGGGAACTTGAGCTGCAGTGGCACGAGGCTGTCATTTCTGCCGGCAGGGCACATAGCCTTGCTCGGCAGAGGACAGAGTAGGTGCTGTCCCTGCTGCTGCCGAGCGCTCTGCCACGGACGGGCGCTGCGCGGGGCCGCTCCAGTCAGCCCGCGGGGCCCACGCGCGGGCCGGGAGCGGCGTCCCATGGCGGGAGCGGGGGCGGCGGCGCTAGGGGGCGCGCGGGGACCGCGCGGAGCGGCGCGGAGCGGAGCGGAGCTCCGTCAGACGAGAGCCGACCCCGGCGGGTGTGAGGGCGGCCCGGCGAGCCGTGCCCCACCTCTGAGCGCCGCGGGCCGAGGCAGAGCCTTGGGGGGGGGGGGGGGTACCGATCTCAGATCGGTGGCAGCGGGAGGCTCTGACACAATTAGACGGCTTTTTTCTTTTCTTTTCTTTTCTTTTCTTTTCTTTTCTTTTTTTCCGAAAGAGATGAGAGCTCGGACCTACTGAAAACAATGCCCACTGAGCTAGGCCGGGTGACGGCGGCGTGTGGGGCAGAGGAAGGGGCAGCTGGTTGTTAGGGCGCAGGAGGAGTGTCCCTGCCAGCTGCATCGCCGCTCTTCTCCTAGCTCGGTCTGTGAGGTTTTAAAATCCTCCCGCATTTAAAAGCAAATGAGTAAAAGCTATGGCAACCTCAATACGGGACGGGGAAGCCTACAGCACAGCGTCTGCCCGCGCTCCTCGGAGTGCCCAGGAGACGCGGGACCCCGGCAGCGGGGACAGGTGCAGCGGCAGCGGGCGGATCGCGCGGAGAGCGCGGAACCCGCAGGGCCGATCCGCGGAGACGCAAAGAGCCCCGTGGCCGCGGCGGAGCGGGAGGCTGCGGACAGACAGCGCCAAACCCCCGGCCCGCCGCCCCCGGAGTATCCCTCGCGTTTTGTTTGTGGGTTTCCTACTTCATAATTAGTCTTTGGCGGAGGCGTTGTTGCTGTGTGAGGCTGGGGACGCTATTGCGAGGAATGCCCTTCTGCTCGCCCCTTGCCTCCTCGCTGTCCTTTCAGAAGCGCTGCTTGGATTTTGCAGCCCCGCTTGGTGCCGGCACTTGCAGGCGCAGAATCGCGGGACACCCACGGGTCCGCGGACATGGGGTACGCGGAGGGTACGTACGTGTGCGTGGCATCATCTGCTCGTGCATTGCCGAGGAGCTCACTTGTCTTAAATAAACCCGTCCGTCTGGATGGGTTACAGTAAAAAAAGATAAAAATCACAGCGACACAAAGAGAAAGCTCCCAACTTGAAGAACGATGGCACCGCTATGCTCTTCTAGGTTTTCCCTACTGACAGGTGAATGTGCTACCGCTCTTCAAGGATCAGGAATAAGCAATAGGATGCACCATAAATACATCGGAGTTGGAGATTAATATTTGCCCGGGCTCCGTATAACCACGTGAAAACATGAAGTAAGAATACATATTGAATTTACTGACGCGCATATACAGGGGGAAAAAAATACCCCTTCTGTTATTTCTCCGTGCAATTTTAGAGTGTTAGGCAGTGCTGAAATTAGGGCAACTGGAAAACAATTCATAACGGCGAGCAAAAACACAATAATGGTTAAAAAGACAGAAAGGTTAGCAGCACCCAAAACATCACAAACACCGTGCACTTGTTGGATGCAGAGAGTATTTATTTGGATGGCTGCTCATTAGGTTTCTTCATAATAAACTTCATAATAAACTGCTTTGTTTATAGTAAAGCAGTTATTGCTTCTTGTCGTACAATAATTACTGTCCGAAGAGGAGTTTGCCCCCTTCTGTCATGTCTAGTAATCTTGTTCTGTTGCTGTCAATGCAGTGATTTGGAGCTGTAACACACATTTTTCTTTTATTCTATACGCTCCTTGCATTTCAACTCCCTACTCGAAGAAGTCTGGCTTGCACTTATTTTATTCATTTGTGTTTGTTTAGCCGCTGATCTCTGGCCACGGAGGGCATGTATGTGAGGATGCTGTCGGTCTCGAAGATCGCGGTGATTGGGCATTATTCCCTGCAGCACTTTTGCTAACGTGTGCAGATGCCCCTGCAAGTGGCAGGGGAACTTTCCAAATCTACATTTATGAAATTTAAAACTCCTGTTAGCATTTCGGCATCTCAAACCGTACCTTTGCGTACACTAAAACACGTATGTCATTGTAATGCCAAGGGTGCTGGTTTTCAAAGCCTGAATTACTGTAATTCAGTCTTCAGGAGGCATAATTTGAGATAAGTGTTTGAGGTTTTTTTTTTCCCTCTTTCTATACCAACTACTTTGCATTGTTCCCTTTTAGCGATTTTTGCACGTATATTGAGCTCGTTGTTGAGCTTTCAGCTCAAAACACAGAAACGTGTTTTTTTAAAAGGGCACAGCAGTAGCAGTAGTGTCGGCTGAAGTTCTCAGACAATGAGAGAAATATTTAAAAGCACTTTAACAATATTCAGTACTGCAGCTGGGAAGGGAGAGTGGGGATATTTAAATAATATTAAAATCGGATCATATTTTTGTACTGATCATGAAGTGCACATGGAGTTCCCAAAAATCTGCCCAGCAAGTGATGATAAAATATACTTGTCGAGGGGACAAGGAGGCATGGCACTGTTTTAGACGGTTCTGATTTATTCTGATAGCCGGGCACAGCGCTACGGAGAACTCTGCACACAGTTACCGTAAGGGCAGCTCTTACAGATTTACCAGCTTATTAATTTGGATCTATCCCTGCAACGTTTTAGAAACGTTTCTTTCCTTAGGCAAATGTTCCTGTCTACCTTTGTGAAGAGTGATTTGCCAAGTGAAGGGAGCAATTTCCTATAGCAGCTAGTTTGACAAGGAAAACCGACGGTCTTAAATATCAAAGTGCATTCAAACCGCAATGAGATTCAAAGGAGGGAGTGTTGGTACATTTTGTTCCAGAGAACGAGCTATAAATAACGGCCCTCACCCTTGTTGGAAGGGGGTTGATTTGCCCACTTGGAAGGGCCGGTAGGAAATAGAAATTAAATTATTAATGTAATCAAACAGAAAAATCTGTCCGACGACGCTGAGGGTAACAGGGTTTTGTTCTGAAGAGTCGGCGACGTGAACAAGCCTGAGTGCGGAGCCGAGGCTCAGAGCGGGACCTGATGCGCTGTTGGAAGCTTTAATCTAATTTTATACCTTCCTCAAGGCGCATCGGAATGAGTTTGAACACGGTCATAATACGCTGAACGGTGCAGAGAGGTGCAGTCCGGCGGCTCCCGCCGCTCTGCACGAGAAGCCAAACCTGAGCGCCTCATTTTCTGTCATCCCCCCAAAAAACGCCTTCCACAGTTTCACTTTTTTTGCTTACCTGCAGAACGGGCTCTCTAACGATGTCAGAATTACTTTGACATTCATTTCTGAGATTAATGTCAATGTGGTGCACGTCGGCGAGAAAAATGCTTAACAACGCAACTACACAGTCCGTTTTGCTGAGAGATTTGGTGCCATTTTAGAGACTTCAACGTCCTCACTGCGGAAAAACCGAGCGCCTGTACTTTAGAAGAAAGGAACAGTAATAAGAAAAAAAGAGGGGGAAGAAGGCAAACTGACCCCGCTTTTAGTCCCCTAGACTCCTTATCCGCGGGCAGGGAAGAATTTATCTTTCCCACGGCTGCATTCCCGGAGCTACCCCTTCCCTGTTCTCGGGGGAGGAGAGGGGGGAAAGGGGGCGCGGGTTTGCGGTGAGCTCGGACCGCTCAGCGCACCACAGCGGCGGGGCAGCTCAGCGCAGCCCCTCCGGCCACCGAGCGCCGCGCTGCTCCGGGCTGGCTCCGCGACCCGCGCCGCCGCCCCCGGCCCTCCCGACCGGCCCTGGCCCGCCGCCCACCCCGGTGCTGCCGCCAGCGGCCGTGCGGCGGCTCGAGGTCCCAGCCGGCGGGCGGCGGCGCGGGTCGCGGCTCGGGGCGCGGTGCTGTCACCTGGCCCTGCGAGAGCCGCGTAGCCCCCACCCGCCCCGGGCGCGATCCCAAGCTCTCTCGCTTCGCTCCCGCCGAGTGTCCCCGGCGGGACGAGGCGGCTGTGCCGAGCTCCCCGTGCCCCGAGAAGCTTCCCTCTCCCCGCCGAGCCAGCCGGGGCCAGACTTTCCGCTGTTACCTCTCGCTCGTCCGCGGGAAAAGGGTCCCGCACTTTCCGCCGCCTACCCCAGCCTCCCTCCAGGTCCCGTCTGCGGGACTCAGCCTTTTTCCCTTCTGTCCTCTCGCTCGTCTGCTCGCCCGCCTGCCTCCTTCTTATTTTCCCTGCCAGTGACTTCAGCCCAAGCCAAAGGAGGTACAAGGAAAAATACAGCCGTGGGCTCCAGCTCTATAAATACAGCTCAGAGCGAGAGCTCAAAAGTTTGGAAAGAGAGAAAGGAAGAAGGCAGCGTACGGAGACAAAAGCTGGAGCGGCTCTGCGGGCAGGGAGCGCAGGGCCGAGGCACGGGGCTCTGGCACAGCACAGAGCTGTTGGCTCATTTGGTGGGCGGGCGGCAGCGGGAGGGGGCTCCGCGCTCGCAGTTTTGGTCTTAAATTGACACTAGTCCCTCACAAATGTCAGCCGATGGATCAGTCAGCTGTATCGATCGGATTCTGCAAGTGGAAACTTTCCTAAAGCGCCTTAAGCTGTCACTGGAGAAGGGCTGATGCAGTTTTTGTTTGTGGGTTTTTTTTTGCCCTGCTAGTGGGTCAATCCTAGAGGACTCAACATTTCCTTGTTCTCTCCATGGGTTGTGTGTGTCCACCATCAAAGGAGAGAAAAATGCCTCGCTAGCTCTTCAGCAGTGGGGTGGCAGCACCCCGTCTATGTCACTGTCCTCAAAAGACTGTCCTTATGGATAATGCTAAGGGAGAGATACAGTCTGCTGCAAAAGTGGCACACAGTTGTCAGGGGGGAAATGGCCAGTGTACATCTTCTGTATCCTAACTATATATTCGTGCTCGCTGCTTTCTAGTCCATCCTAAGCAAGCCATTGGTATCAGATGGCAGGTGTTGCTTTTTACAAAAATGTTGAGTAGTACCCAATTATATCATGCACAGAATAACAGCAACAAGAGTGAAGGGAATGTGATGAAACAAAGAAAAGGATGCACTGATGAGAGTCCACAATCTGTGAGATGGAGGGAGGAGGCAAAGCTGGGCTTAGGAAATGAAGCTAGGAAGTGGAGAAAGTGACTTTCAGCCTGCAGTCTTTGAAAGCGCATACGGACAAGCCAAGCTGGTCTGTGGTGAGAGTGCCAATTGGAAGCCGTGAGAGGCTGCAAGATGCAGTGCTGAAAGATGCTGCTGGCAGTGGCCAGCCTCCATAGCCCCTCCGCATTGGGAGAGCAGTAGGAGGCCCTGGAGCACCATCACTGGTGGCTGCTGAGAGGCAGAAACCAGGGGGTGGTGAGGGAATGAGGGCTGGGAGGCAAAGGAGGTGGAAAGAGTTAGCGGAGTGAGAAGCAGACGGCAGCTCCGCACTGATACTTTGCAGGAGCTTCTGCCTGCCTTGTGTGCTGAGCACTAGTCAGGAGAAGGTGTTCATTCACTGGAGTGCTCTATAGACTGCAGGCTGCAGGCTGCAGGCCGACTGTGGGACCCTCCTGCACCTCACAGTTGCAGGGAGCAGCTTTGTTGTGCGTGGCTGCCAAATGGGGCTGGGAGCTGCCACCCATTATGATGCCCTGCCTGTGCCACTGTCCCCTGGAAGAAAAATCTGGGAGGTCACAGCACAATGTGGATCTCCTGACAGGGGGCTGTGGAATCACCCCAGCTCCATTGGTGACAGACCTCTGGTAACTGTAGAGTTATTTCTAGGGAGAGGGCTGTGTCTGCCTCATGTGCCCCAGGCTGGACCGCAGCTGCCAGTCCTGCAGGAGCAGCTCACAGCCAGGGCTGGCTCTATTTAAAGCCTCGGCTGCTACTGCAGGCTTCAGGCAGCAAGTGCCAATCCCTTAGCTTGGCAGCATTATTTTTGGCCATGACTCTCTCCCGCAGCATAGGAAATACAATAAAATTAAAACAAATAGGAAAAAAAAGGGAGGGAAAAGTAGAGGCAGTGCAAACACTCCCCATGGAGAAAAAAGAGGAGCCCAGAAATGCCATGCATCCACCCTGTCCCACCATTTTGTGTTTGCTTCTGCCTGTGGCATGGCAGGTGTGGGGCGAGGAGCAGTGGCATGGCAATGTGGCTGCACATGGCTGCCCTGAAGCCTTCCTCACAGTCCCTCTGAGGACCGTCACTGTCCCTGTGTTCCTGTCTGTGTTGAGCCATGGGTACAGAGACGTCCCTAGGCCTAGTGGATGCTGTCAGGGCTGTGTTGGGCTCAGCCTTGGCTCCAGATTGGGTAGCACAGCTTCTTCTGTATCTGTGGCTGGCTGAGGTGTGACACTGGGCCTGTTGGTATGGCTGGGCTTCAGCCCTCACCTCACTCTGCTCATCTCAGCCAGGGAGAGGAGCTAGGATGTGGTGCAACTTTTCTGGTGCAGATGGATCATGAGCTCTTCCCTGTGCTGCTGTCACAAGCTGGCCCTTAAAAATGTGAGAGCTGCAGACATGCTGCATATCAGAAAGGAAGAATCCTGTGCTTTCCCAGGCAACTTATTAGCCAAAATTTCACGGAAAACATGAGAGGATGTTTTGGGGAGGGAAAAAAATCCACCAGGAAAACAAGATCCTCCATACACCTCCATATAAGGTGCACCTTATAAAGGAGAGAAAAACACATAACTTTATTATGGGAAAATGCTACTTATGTTTTTTCCTCTATCTGCCAACCTACACTTCAACCTTTTTACATCCAGCATGAATACATCCCTACATGTAAAACAGTCTTCTGAAATATGTGTAGTGTTTCTCTCAATAGGGTGAAAGATCTTTTGGTCACTTTCTTTGTAAAGACTCGCTCATTACTTTCCTCCACACACTGGAAAGTCTCGTGGAGGCTCCTCCATGACCTTCACATGCCTTTCTGCTGCTACAGCTCCTCCTGCTTCCAGCATATTTTTTGTTCTTTGGCTCATAACAAGCAGAAGAACAACAAAGAGGGCTAATGCTTGAGATGATAGAGAGGGGGCTGGAAAGATAGAGATGGGATCTGCTGTGCTTTGTTTTTGCATTAGCAACCAGTACGACTCTTTTAACAAAGCTTGCATTTGCTCATCCCAATCTGCCAGGGTTGTTCTTGGCCAAGACTGACCTCCTGCTGCTGGCAGTCACATCCTCCTCTGACTTTCTCCACTTCCTCTCCTCAAGAGCTGAGTGCTATCCTGCCCTGTCACTTGCTTGCATTAATGGATATTGTACTGCAAAATATATTACTTCATTAATCAGTTCAATTGGTTAACAGAAAGATTAATAGTCTTATTATCTTGAGTACATGTATCTCTATATTCGGAGTATTCAAAGAACTACAGGCTATGATTAAGCAACAGAGAAATCCCATTATAACCTTGTTTTCCATATGTTCAAGGCTTTCAGAAAATTTCGTCTTTGGAACTCACATCTCCTGTTTCTAGTTAAAAACTCTTTAAATGTGAGAAAATCTTCCTGCAAGCACAAAACCCAGCCTTTTAGAGAACTCAGTATATACTTAAAGTACAAAGCAGGGCTTGTATTTTAGCTTAAACACTTTCAAATCTTTTTTTTTTTTTTTTTTTTTTCTCTAAACTTAAATGTCCTTGAGAGCCAGGATTACTTGTCCAGCTGTGGTTATAGACAGGATATGGGCTGCATTTCAAAATGTGTTCTGAGAAGTTCACTTTAAGGAGTGGCTGCTGCTGAAGTCCAAAACCCTGATGTCAGGTAGCTCTGCAGTGTTATTCTGCATTCCCTGGGCCTCATTGTCCACTCTTTCCTACTTGTGGCTTTTTTTCTGTGCAGCAGAAATTACCTCGGGTCACTTGTGGCTTATACATATATTCTGTCATGCAGCTCACTCCATTTTTACAGTGCTTGTCTGACCTTGAACATGCTGCTGAGGTTAACCAGCTCTTGACAGCGCCAGGCTCATCAAAGCGTTTGGTTACCTCCTGATGTGATCATGGCTTGGAGTGTAATTTTGGTAGGTGCAAGCAAAATCAGCACTGACAGTAAGGGACGTTCAGAGAGGGAAAGCCTATGTTAATTTCAGAGTGTGCCATTATAAATGCAGCGAGGAACTGCAATTTCAACAAAATACGGCAACTGTACACCTGGTTGTGCGCCTGTATAGTGGTGACTACAGTGGACTTGAAGGGTCTCTATCACTTCTTTAAATACACACTTTCAATCTGAAGATTTGTTTAACCTTTTAAAGAAAATGGGATTATCAGTGTAGCCAGTGAATGCTCCTTTCAGCATTCACACCAGTACAGCATTCGCAGTAATGCTCTTAGAACATCCTCTCAAAGTCCAGACAGCAGACAACCACTTGTGTACATGGTAAAAATATCTATGCAAGGCTGAGGAATTTGTCTTCCTTGAGGCTGCCCATTCACAATCCCACATCCTGGGAGAGAAGGAGAAAATAAATGAGACAATCTCTGCAAAACTTTAACTTAGCCTCCTGCCAATGGCTGCTTCAACTCTTCCCCTCCTGTCTCAAGATGTTAGTTTTTGTCCTCAGATTTGTCCTTCTTAAGTTTAAAATATTAGCAATCAGATGGCTTCTTGGCCAGATCAAACTTCCAGTAGCTCACAAGCCCTCTCCCTACCAGTGCTGTTCATACACTGCTGATTTGATAGTGGCAGGGTTTTCTTTACACCTATGAAACTTACTTGTCTTCTCCTCAGCAACCTCTTCCTATTAACATCCCTGAATGACTCTTCAGCCCATTTCCCCTGAATTCTCTTTCCAGTGAGTTAAGAAAATAATTTGAAATCCCTTTCGTAATGCATCTTCAATCTGGGAACCTGATTGCTAATAAAAAATGTACAGGCCAAACTGCAAGGATGAAGGAAAGGTCTTGTAGTCTTTTGCCAAGAAAAGGACAAATTCTTTTGTTTCTTTAATGAAAGGATAAGTGATTTGTTTTTATTCTTTTTCCTTGAGGAACTTTTCTCCTCTTGTACTGTGTCAAATAGCAAAATAGAATCAGGAAAATAGAAAAAAAGGACTTGTAGTTGCATGAAGTGCACATCAACTCTGGGCAGAAGTTGGATGAACTTTTAATCCAGTTAAGCGAGAAAGAACAATGACTACCAAACAAACAAAACAAAACAAAACAAACAACAACAACAAAAAGAGAGACAAACAGAAAGAAAGAAAGAAAGAAAGAAAGAAAGAAAGAAAGAAAGAAAGAAAGAAAGAAAGAAAGAAACAAAAAAAGAAAGAAAGAAAGAAAGAAAGAAAGAAAGCAAGCAAACAAGCAAGCTATGGAAAAGGAAAATTTTCTTTAGAAAGGTGGCCAGTATAGATCTCTGATATGGACCAGAGAAGCAGGAGAGATAAAGAAGTTATGTAAGTGTCTATACTTCACAGTTTCCAAGCCAAAGTCTTCCAACTCCTGAAGCTCTGATATTTTATCGGTGCCCTCTTCTGCATCCTGTTCTCACACAGCTGGCACAGACTCCAGAGAGTACAAGATATTCAGTTATGCCGTTAGTGGAAGTAGATACTGGTCCCCGTTCATTCCCACACAATGCAATGGTGTTTGGGTCAGAGAGCAGCAGAATCCTTCAGAAATCCGTCTCAACCACTGTGACTGTGAGACCAGAACTTACTGGGATAGTTAAGCAAACCTGCCTTTTTAAAAACTATTATTCTAAGCACTTGGAATGTCTGTTATGGTTATCAAAAACTTTTTTTGTTTTATTTTAATGCTTTTTCAATAGTTCCATAAACTAATTAGATGATCTTCACAAGTATTCCCAGGCTGATGAATGTAGAATCAGGAAGACTCTAATATATTCAACCTTCTAATGGCCAAAAAAAGTGTATTGGAAGAGCATGCAGTGTCTCATACCATTTCACAAGTAACTAAAAAGTGATTAGTTATGGACTGTCCTTTCTCTTCAGGCTTTTGAATGCAGACTTTACCACTCTTTTCCACGTGACAGTGTGTAGTACAGTCTTCTGCTGGTTGCAGAGACCCCAGCATGAAGAGAGCAAAATGGATTTCTTAAAATGACAAGCATATCTTACCAACATTCATATTCCTGGGAGGGAATTAGATTCCTGATGTTCAAGCTCGTAAATGTCACCTCTAAGACATCGTGCTGGTCATCTTTCCTCCCTGTTTTATGGAAGCCTGTGTTGTCTTTCAGGCTTTTAGGCAGGTTTCCTTTGTGTTAGGTAAAGCAAGGTAACCGCAATTGCCAATACTGTAGAGAAGTTTGTAAGGTCTGTTATCTCAAATACTAGCTGTTATTTTAAGCACATAAGCAGTAAGAATAAGGGCATAAATCACGTTAAGAATCTTTGCTACCATAAGATCTTCCTCTGTCTTGCTGACAGAAGAAAAACACAGATCTAAAGAAATCTAGAGAAAATGTTGCCAAGCATAAAATAATCCACCCCAAGCTGCGGTTTCTACCCTTAAGAGCAGATCCTGGAGATGAGGGTCAGGAAAAGTTTCTGATCAAGTTTCATGCATACTTCTTTTTTCATGCAGAAATTCTGAATGTCCTAAGGCTATATGCTGAGACAGTAGCTTTCTTCTGGCGGAATGACAAGGTGTCATTCGGTGTGAGTGTATAAAGCTCACATCCACATTGCTTCAGCGTGCAACAGGTGTCTGCCAGTCCACACTAGCTCTCACAAACAAGCTCTCCTATCAGCACAAACAAGCTCTCCTCCATGTTTTATTTTTCCTTGAAATCCTCATGTGACAGTAAGGTCACATGAAAAGAACCTATGCTGCTTCCCTTAATCTCTGCTGCACTGTGCTGCAGTAATGCTAACTGCACGTTCATGAGTGGTTGATCCAGGTCCAGGCTGACCCAACAGGATAGGGCAGAAGTGAAAGTGGGAGCTGGAGCTGCTTCCATCACATAAGTCAGTGGGATAAAAATGCTTTCTGACAGGAGTTTGGGAGGAACAGAGAAGTTCTTCCTCAGAGGAGTTTGGGAGAAGTTCTTCCTCTGACTGCATTGGAACAAACCCTGTAAACAAGGAGTGCTAGCGGCCTTAGAAGACAAGGTCAGAAATCCTAGCACCAAAACTATCCTAGGAGTAAATCCAATCATCTATGTAACTGCAAGATGATTAAAGAATTTGTTACATGAGTACAGGTTATATGTAGCTATTCAGGAACACCTTCACACGTGAGCTTGGCAAGCACAAGTAAGCACGTCTGTTTCCACAGCAGGAAGTACTTTGCCACATCAATTTGAGTGCTATAGGACGATCTCATAAACAAGAAAGATTGGCAAGTTCAGTAGAAAGAGACCTCTAACCGGAGCTGGAAGGAGATTTAGATCTGGTAGATTGGTTTGCAAAAAAATAAGAAGCCAGAATAATCGTCCTCTAAGGGCCTGCCCTGGCTTCGTTTCACAATGATCTGCAATTTCTACACTTTAAAAAAAAAAATCATAAAAAAAATCTGCTACAAAAATACAGCTGTTACAAAGTCAGTTAATGTGCTGCTGCTCTGTTCACATAGCGTGGCTGAAAATGCTGCGAGGCAAAAGTAACAACAAAGATGTGCACCCCTTCCCTTCCTGTGCACCTTAATGAGGTGTGAACTCAAAAGGCTCTGTACGCCATTTAAATGCTACCATTAAGTCTCAGTTACTTTCTTTTTTTTTTTTTTTCCTATTAAAAACAATGATGTTACAGTTCCTCAGCAATCTTGTGTACTGAGTGAGGCAAGGATATGGGGGAAGAAATAATACTTTCCTGTATTATTAAGGACAGTTGAAGAGCTGAAGGCAGCCTTGAAGAGACTTTCTACTTTTTTAAATCTTCACTTTATAATCTCCTAATCTTCTTTTAATTTGTTCTGGTGATGATGTGGTGATGCGGCAGTGTAGTGATTGTGCTCCTGAAATACTTCAACAGAGGAAGAGGATTAAACAAATAAATGTGTATAATGGCAGACTGTGAACGAGGCAGAAATAGGCGGTGTGCATCAGGACTCTCCAGCTGTTCTCTAGACACGGAAAAGTGGACTTGCTGTTGACTAAAACTGCGTATGCCACATTTCTTCTCATTATAATCTAGGAGCCGAAACCTGTGTTGCTGTATTATCCAAGGCAAAAAATTTCACCTGCTGCAGTCAGTAACAACTTTGTTACAGATTGCCACGGGAATAAGGATTTTAGATCAGGTTCTGTGGCATCTCCATGATTTCTCCCTTGCTTAACATGTATGGGTAAGGCAGGAACGAGAAGCACATGTCCCCGCCTCGGGGAGCGGGAACTCCAGGCTTCGTGTGGAAGTGTGAAGAATGACTAATGCCAGTCCCTGGGAGACTCCTGGCCTGCACTGCCCTGATCTCTTTGCCCAGTGCATTCTATCCCAGACCGCAGTGTGTGCCTGAGGGAAGCAGCGGCAGAATCTGCTCTGCTTGTGCCAAGCTCAGAGTTATATTTCTATCTAGTTGCTAGGAAACTATGCGGGGGGCTCAGTGGGGCCAGCAGTGCATACAAACCAGCACAGCAAAAGTATGAACTTTCAGAAATAATGAGCAACTGTCGTGCACATGTGCAAATGGTGAATTTTCCATGGCATGCTGCTCAGATGGACGTGAATGGGTCTTTGCAGGAGCAGCAGGCAGCACCTTTTTATGGACAGTATTCTTTCTGTGAAAGATGGTGGGGCTGGAGCAGTTTTTTGCATTTGTGGAATGAAGCATGTAGTCAGAGCTACCCATCTTCCTTACTGCCTTGCTATGCACGAGGACAGCAGTACCTCTCTGGCACACAGCTGAAGCATACTCGGACCCTGCCTGCTCTGTGGGCACTCACTGTGCTCCTTATCTGCTCGGTTTGTTCTCTGATTGCAAGTCTGTGACTCAGGCTTTACAGCTGAACTATCCGTTTGCCAGATCCTCTTTTCACTCATTTCATTTCCCTGTGCTGCCAGCAGTGAGGAGATCTTGAAAACAAAACCAAAGGTTTTAATAAAACAAATTGCATTTATTAGCAGCTTTGAAAAAAAATTTGAAAACGTTGGTCTGTTACTAATTCTGTTACAAAGATGTCAAACAATTTTTTGTCTGTTACTTATTTTAGCAGGAATTCTGGAAGTGAATTCCTCAGACTGCTATCTGTCAGATCCAGATAGGTAAAACTGCATGCAATAGTTATCCATAGAGATAACTATTTATGCTCTTTTCTTATTTTATTTCCTTATTTTATCCAGTGTAAATGCATTGAGTGTTATCAGTATTTACATACACAAAACCTCAGATGAGAAAATCTGGAATCAACAGAACCTGAGTTCAGCCTGTTACAAAACACACAAGCCTTTCATTATATATACGGAAAAGAAAGCAGTAGTCGAGACATACTGGTGCTACACGAGTGAGAAATCAAAGGCAATATGATATGTAAAATACAACGTTTGCATTTAAAAATTTCTTCAAAAAGTTTTCCTAAGACAAACAGTGCAGGCTTCAGCTAAGCACAGTATCTATTACAGCTTCGAGCAGCACCATTTTGCTCCAGCTACAATACCTATTGCTCTCCAGGCTGCCACTGCTCCTTGTTTGACACAGCATAGGGAGCTCCGATTATTTGCTAAACCGGCAGCGGAGTTGGGCTTAGCAACTGCACAGGCTCAAACAAGCAACAACAACACCAGAAAGCTGCGGAGAGCAACGGGCCTGTCTACTAGGACTTGCATCTTTGGCAGCAGTCATGACAAGAATAACAAAATTAAACCTAAACCAACAAAAAGCCCGGAAATCTGTGATGAAATATCACCACAATTCTTGTAATAAACTCTGGTGAGTGTTGATGACCAGTGCAAATCACTAATTGTCTGTGACTCTCTGATTCAAAACTCGCATCCTTTGACAACAAGAGCAAAAAAGTAAAATAAATCAACACCCACAGATCCCCTCTGGCATGGAAAAAGGTCTGCTCTCCCACGACTGGCTGGCTGCCGTACAGCTCACAGCATCTACGCTACACAGCGTGGAATTGTTCATAGCACGAACAATCGCTGCCTCCATTCACTGGCCGTAAAAGAGCCTTGATTTCATTTTTTTCCCAATGTTCGACTTCTTCATAAAACAATCAGGAAAATAAAGAGAAAATAACTCAGCAGTCATTGTTCCAAAGTCTGGAAGTGTATGCTTCTGTTCCTGCTTTTTTTTTTTTTTTTTTCTTTTTCACCAATTTCATGGCAATTTGTGCTTCATTTTAGGAGATTGTATTTTTAGCAGCTCAGAATGTTTTTTCTTGAATCAAACAAAAGAAAATCGACTTCCTGAGAGGCCCCCATGCTCCCAGCAATGGTCTCCAAGCAATTACGAGGTTCTTTAGAGCTCGCGCTTGGCCAGCAGCGTCTAGCAGGAAGGAATACGTGTGCTATCTGACTGATTAGGGCTCTCCGCACACGTTTGCTTCGTGCAGACTTATTTATTTCACGGTAAGGGCCTTTATGCTGTAGGCAGCTTTGGATGTGAGATCCTTCCTCCGTGCAGGGCCGGGCGGTGGTTTCTACCGGGCATCTGAAGGCACGAGATTGTACAAGGAGCCTGCATGGCGCTTTATAGAAATACGTGCAAAGAAATGTTCTCTCCAAGTGTGGTCCGAGAGGGCTAAGCTGAAATATTTCAGTATTTATATATATGTATATTTAACACGGCTGCGAGCAGCTTAACCCTTCCCTACCCGCTACGGTCAGGGCACGGGACGCGGCAGCACACAACAGGCGCTGCCCTCACCGCGCAGTCGGGCGGGACGGACGGGCTCCGCTCCGGGGGCGCCGGGCCGAAGCCGCCTGAACGCGGCTGGGCGGGCGGGCGGCGCGCCGCCATTGGCTGCCGCCCGGCGCTATGCAAATGAGTGCGGCGGCCCCGCCGCGCACCGCAGCCGACAGGCGGAAGCGGAGGGCCGCGCGCTGCCGGCCGGGCCCGGGAGCGCCGGGAGGGCCGCGGGGCGGCCGCGTGCGTGCATGCGTGCGCGGGTGGGTGCGAGGGAGCGCGGCGGCGTGTAGGGGTACCGTGTGGAGACGCACATGTGTGTATACGCAGTGATTTTGTTATGGGAAAATAAACACGGAGACTGTCCCGGACCGCGCGCTCCGGCCTCGCCACTCGAAGGAGGAAGGAAGGCGGGGAGGGTCGGGGGGGGGGCCGTGATTTTGCCGCCTTTTCCCCGGCTCCGGCTGGTCCAGACGCTGCCGTGCGAGAAGGGCCGCGGCCGCACCGACGGCGATAGCAGCCGCCTGCCCCAAACTAAAGGCAGAAGTCCGCTGAGGGAGTCCAAACAGCACCGAACCAAACCAAAGCAGCGCACGCGGAGCCCTCGAGACGGGCGCAGATCTGCAACGCGGGCCCGTCGCAGGCAAAGGCCCGTCGCTGCGTGTGTCGGCTCTGACAGCGGCACGGCGGGGCGAAACCTCTCCGCTGCGATGCGCTTAGCCTGGCCGATCCCGCCGTAACTCCGGGCTGAGAGTGCGGCTCTGCGGCTTCCGAGCTGCACCCTGCTCTGAAATGCTGCTGTCGCCTCCGTGTTACAAGGCGAGGTGTAAGCGGCGGCGTGTTTGTGTTTTGCTTTTTTGGCAGCTTTTGTATGTGGGTCACAGTTTTATGCCAGGAATCAGTTGACGGGAGTTTGCGTCCAAAAGTGCTGAACTTGGCACATTTCCTGCTCCATCCCCCTTGCTGGCAGGCAGCTACCGGCCCGGGGCTGGAAGAGATTAGTGCAAATACCGCTTTATTTGTACCTCGCGGGCTGATCCGCTCTCCCTTGCCTCAGATACTGTTTCTTTGCCGCCGTTTTAATGTAGTATTTCTCTCGGGCCGTGGTGGTGATGCTCAGATTTAATGGGCTGCGGCGTCCATGCGTAGTGCTGAGGGGATGGCACCGCCGGGGAGATGCCCTTTAGACGGGGATAGCAGCGCCGTAGTGCTGCCCGTGGATGGGGATGGCACCGCCGTGCTGTATGGCTGCAAGGGCTGCCTGAGCCCCGTGCTGCGCTCTGCGTGCCGCAGGGCGAAGTGCTCGGGTGGCATTCTGCCTCATTCCTAAAGTTACTTTGGAGGGTTTCCTTTTGTTCCCCGCTGCCCCTTTTCACTGCCGCTCTGTTGTGGGACCTGCGTGTGTATTTTAATTCATTCCTTTCTCCTGCGTGCCTGTGTGTATGTGTGTGTGCGCCTGTCTGCTTTCCCTCTTGTCCTCCTTTCGCCTGTGTGTCTGGGCCACATTTTAATGCACAATATCCCATCCATTAAGCTGTGGTTGAATGCGGAGTGTGTGAGGACTTGGCAGCCCGGGTCGGCGGGGGCGGGGAGCCGCTCGGCGCGGACACGGGATGCCGGGGAGCCGTGCTCTGCATGGCTATGAGGGCTGGAGCGCGGCCCTCCGCCGCTGCCGGGAGCAGCGCTGCGCGGAGCTCCAGACGGGACAGACAACATCTCCAGCTTTTTTTTTTTTTTTTTTTTTTTAAGTACAGTAGCTGGCAGGGAAAAGGCGCCAAAACACACAAGATTAAAGCTCTCTGAAGCGGTCTTGCTGCTGCCCTTCTGCTCCTAACTTTGAATTGCATAGAAAAGAAAAAAAAAAAATAGCTTTTCAGTTCCGATTTGGGCAGACGTACACATATAGCCTCTCCTCCCCCACTCCAAGGCGCTGGGAAATGGTACGGATCCGCAGAGAGGAGGGGCCGAGACTGGATCCTGCTGCCGCGGTCTGTGTGTGTCCAGAGCTGATTTAAGATCAGCAAATTTTTTTTTTTTTTTTGTAAGAATTTACTGTATTGGGGTAAGAGGGTTCCCGTGCCTTTGTGAGGCTGAGAACATGACCCGCAGCGAGGACAAAAAACTGCGCAGTTGTGTAACCCAAAACGCTGTGGTTTACACAGCTTTACACTTGAGGTTTGATGTTTTCATTTGCTGGTCTGGGAGCTGTGGAAAGCTCGAGTACTGCAGCCCCCATCCGACCGTATGCAGACAGAGGTCAAGCGCACTCCCTTCGTGTTTCAATGCTCAGCCAAAAGTGCTCTGCTTCTGATTGTGCATGTGCATGCTTTGTGTCTGACCATACACACTTTGTATACTAAGTTTCTTCTGATCACTCAGAAAAGTGCTACTAAATATGAAAATATATAGGTGTTTTACTCCACCGACTCAGAAGTTTTACTGATTGTTATTTGTTTGAAAAGAACCATAAATGCGTTACAAATTCAGCTGCATATGACGGAAATCAAGACCTCATAAACCAGTGTGTTATCAGTTTGCTTATTTAGCTCATTGTCGTTACATATGCTCCCTGAATGCTTGCTGCTCCACTCCTTGTGTGCACGCATCTGTATGAGCAGTCATTGCCCCTGCGCATAAGAAAACTAACCAAGGCTGCAATCATAATGCACGCGTGGAACTTTGCAGTTCAATGTGATGGCACAAGCGGCCTTGCAAGGCATGAAATCTGTACAGTTAGAATGACCATGAGGTAACACTGACAATACAGTACACTTTGGGTTGTTTTTTTTTTACACGCAGTGGACATAAACTGTACTTTCTTTGTGCTGCATGAAGTTATGCATGCACCCAAGTGTTTGTCTATCTCATGCGTATGTCTGTGAGCTGCGTTTGCTGACCTTGAATGAAAAAGAAGTTAATGATGTTGCTCTTAAACTAGAAATAAAAAGATCTGCAATGCTTGTTGGAGGCCTCATGTAAAAATTTTGGAGCTGTTTCTCTGACACTGAATTGTTTGGATTAAATGTTTTGTGTCTCACCCAAATGCTTCTGGCTTTTGCAAAGGAACTATTGAAATTGTCATGAAAACACAATTTCCTAGATGTTCAGTACGAGCATGGCTAGATAGCGGACTCATTTGTGCAGCTGTAAAAAATGAGGTTGTGTGTTTCGTCATTAACAGCCGCTTTCCATATTTTTTGATGCACAGTGATACTTTGGCACTCCAAAGTCAGAGCATGTGAGTGGCTGTCTGGGCAAAGGGCATCAGCCAAAATTTTGCCTTGGGAAGATGTCACTGGCCTTTCCACTCTTTAACGTCATTATTTCTGAAGTCCAAGGGCAATGCCCCTTTCCAACATCTGGTACAGTTTGTGAACGCTGTGAACCAAGGAGTTAAAAACAGACTTTCCATGCAAGTCCGGGGCACCAGAACTCCTACTGTTGGTGAAGCCAGGGTGGGTGGTGGGGCTGCCGAAAGCGCTTCTGGTCCCGGTGACCAAAGCCCTCCTGGTGCTCTCTCCCATCTGGGTGGTGTGAGCTGAGCTGGAGTGCCCTGCAGGGGCTGTGCATGTACTGGCTCGGTCGTCCCCCTGTGCTTGTGTGCCCCTGTGCCAATGCATCCCTGTGCCTGCAGCCTGGTGGGTCCGTGCAGCCTCAGGGGACAGAGCAGCTCCTGGTGGCTCTCAGCGGGAAGGGGGCAAGGTTTATTTCCTTAATTACTGGCATCGACATAATGGCAGGACTCCCAAGCATCACACGGAGGTTGGCATTGCTGTGGCAGTGAACACAAAATTACAGTTTTTCCCGGCCGGAGTTTCAAGTATAGAGAACTGGCAACTGTAGCAGCAGTGTTAGTGCCCAGGGGTAGGAGAAAAAGATGTGGGCGAGCTGGGTGGGGAAATGCTGCACGCAGGCACTTGGGGGCATGCAAACAGCGTTCCACCTGGTTTCCCTACAGCCGGAGTCCATCCACCGTGCAGCATTATACTGCATTTCTCCAGGTCAGCCTGTTCCTGCTCATGCATCTCTGCAGGGAGGCAGTGTGGAGTTACTCTTTTTTTTTTTTTTTTTTTTTTTAAATCATTTTCATGGAGATCTCACTCTGTTCTCAAAAAAATCTTTAGCTTGCTTTCTTTTTGAAGGAACCGTTTATGTACATGTGTGCACACTTGAACACACTGTATACCAGGGCAAACCCTGCCTTCCATGCGGGCTCCCACTGGGATTAACTAAGAGGAATGGAGTGCAAACACTCTTAGTGTGAACCTATTGCTACCTCCTTCCAGCCGTGCCTACTTTGCCTCCTATGGGACATACTGGAGATGCTTCCAAGTTCTGCTGGCCATGCATGTCTGCTTCCCAGGAGACATTCTGGCAGGGGCTCTCTTCATCCCAGCTGTATCTCAACACCTCTGTCCTGTTCGGACAGCGATGCACAACACCTGGGGGCCTGCTCAATGGGGTGAGAACCTGACCTCACCTCTTGCAGCAGAAGTGTTGGTCCTCACCTCATTCCATGCTCTGTTTGAGTTGTCACGCTTGGCTTCCATTGCTGCCAGGACTTGGCTGCATGGCTTTTGCTTTCAGTGCAAAGGGCTCCGTGCGGAGACATCCCTTGGCCTCCACCTGGGGGAGGAACTGCAGCCTTCTGCAAGCCCTACCTGGGAAGGGGAGGCTCATTCCCAAATGTGTGCAGCTGGTGGGGTCCTCGTGGAGGGATATGAAGGAGGAGGGGGCTGCAGAGGAGTCACTGCGGTTTTATAGCAGGTCTGCAGTGTTGTGCAAGAGTTGGAGCATGCAGAGAGGTGTGCTCAAGGACATCGGTGCGTTTGTGCCAAGGGGAATGTCTTTTATGGTAAATTAACTCCAGTTAAATTGAATATTTATTCAAAGGGAAACTCCGGCATTTAGGGCTGGTGTTATCAGCCTTCTGCAGTGTTTGGGTGAAGGGAAAGATGATGGGATTTGGGGGTATTCTACACCAGATAGGAAAACAAATGTTCTCACTGCGGTTAACCCCGAGTTTGCCTCATCCCTGCTTGCCCAATGCGTGCTCTGAACCCGTCGCTGATTAATGTGGTCTGTAGAAGGGGAAAGCTGTGGCTGTTGGTGGAACGCTGCAGATCTGGGGGGGCTGTGTGAATGTAGCTGGAGTTGCAGGGATACGGGATGCATTCTGCAGCGTCAGTGCGGGGCTGGGGCCGTTTCTGTGGCAGTACCTGGCTGTAGGGTGCTCTGCCTCCCTGCCCATCCCCCTTCTCCTTCTGGTTTGTAAATTTATGGGGATTACAGCTGGTGGACTTGGCAAGCTCCCCTCATTAAGAGCCCTCTTGGAAAATGGGCTGTGTTTGAGCATTTCCCTAATGAGGACAGGACGGGGTTAAAAAGTGACCATTTCATGGTTGACTTGAACCTGCCTCCTCTCCTTGATGTGTCGCCACGAAACGCCCGACGCGAACAAACTCGCACTTCGGGAGGGAGGGAGGCGGGCGGCGGTCTCTCCGGGGCCGGGGTGCCCCCGGTCCCGCAGCGCACCGCGGGGGCAACTGTGCGTTCCCCCCGCGGCCCTTTTTCCTTCTCCCTCACCCGCGCGGAGCCGCAGCTCCTGCGCAGCGCTCCCCGCGCTGCCCCCGGCCCGTCCCCGCGCCCCCGCGCCCCCGCGCCCCCGCGCCCCGCCCGCCGCCGGATCGCGCCCGGCGGGAGGAGGAAGAGAAACCTCCTGCAGATGGCAGCCCGCCCCCGGCCCCCGCCCCCCGCCGCAACTTTCTCCCGGCAGAGGAGAGGGAAAATGAGGGATGTTTGCTAAGCGCGCCGGGTTCTTCTGCGGCGTTCGGCGGTGATTAATAGGGAGGGCCGGGGAGGGGGGATCTGGTGAAGCTGGAATGTATGTGCAGGAGGAGGAGGAGGAGGAGTGTAAGCGATGATTGTGTAATTAAATAATTAAAAAAGAAATACTTAAGTCTCATTTGGGAAGAGAGCTGGAGCGGGGTCCGGGGGGTGTAACCGGCGAATTTTTCAACTTCCAAGTTCTGAGAGCCGAGAGAAAAGGGGAAAAGGGAGACGGCGCGAAGGCACACGGGGCGGGAGGGAGAGCGCTGGAGGGGACCGATCGCCTGCATTTCAGGAGATCGTTTTCATTACAGCGGGGAGCGGCCCCTCGGCGCGGCGCTCGGAGCGGCACGCAGCGCGCAGGCGGAGCCCCGAGCGGTACGGCCGTGCGGAGCCCCTCCGGACGCGGAGATCGCCCCGGACGCGGGGATCGCCCCGCACGCGTGGTCGCCGCCGCGCAAAGTTTCGCTGCCGTCGCTCCGCCGTCTTCCTGCTCTGCTCCGCGCTGTAACCTTGAACTTTCGAGAGCGTGGTGACAGTGCCGTAATAACCCGCCACCAAACTTCTTAAAAAAAAATATATATATATATATATATATAATAATAATAATAAAAAGCCAAACAACAACAAAAAAATCCTCCCGCCCACCTCCTCCCCCTCTCCCGCCCCCCCGCCCGAGTCCTTCCCCCCTCATCTGCAAAACAACCGCCGGCAGCCGCCGCCGCAGCAGCAGCAGCAGCAAAGCACGGCTCTGCGCGCTGACTACAAGAGGGTTAAAAGTGTAGATTGGATTTCACCCCGGGAAATCGAGCGCACGGAGTGAACTTGAATCTTTGGCTATTTAAGGAGGACTGGGGTTTGTTGTGGAGTTGTGGTGATTCAGGGCAGAGCCCCGTCCTGATTGATTTCATCTTCCTCGAGTCTCAGATGACTGTAAAATGAACAGATGAAATTATTCCTTTTTTGAGGCTTTTTCTTAGGGGCTCTCCGGGCAGCGCGTTTGCAAAAGCGAAGTCATGATGTATTCTCCAATCTGTCTCACTCAGGTATAGACGCATTTTGATTTATTTCATTTGTTTGCTCGTTTATTTATTTATTTTCACGCGTTTTCTGTATTTATGTGTGAGTTGCTCATGAGTCACTGTAGCACTTGTAACGGGCTAAGGCGCGATTGTGCCGCTCCTCGGACCCAAACTCCTCTCGCAGGAGGGATTCGGGGGATGGACTGCACAAGGCCATTGTTTTGGGGGGATCCGTTCAAAGTGTCACTCGCAGACAAATACTGTTAATTGCTGGAGCACAGCGAGTCAAAGGTTAACGGAAGGGAAATGAGCATAATTGCGCTAAAAAAGCGGGTTTGATAAGTATTGATTTGATTGGGATCAAGCGATCCGCGCTTTTTTCAGCTCTGCGGCGTGCGTGGAGCCTAATTAAAGGGTTTAAAAAGGAAAAGTGCTGTCTTTGACCAAAGGGAAAAAAACAATCTCAGCGCTCTGCGGTGCGAAGTATCCCCGCCTGATGCTTCAGGAGGTCCGCTGCCTGCAGCGGCCGAGCTCGGAGCGCGGGGCCGAGCGCGCTCCGGTCGCAGCGCACCGGGATCTCTCCCGCCCGGAGCCGCTCTCGGGACCGCTGCTCGGGCCGCGGCTGTCACCGGGGAGCGAGGGAGCTCCTAGAGCAGCTTCCAGCGCTGCCCGGTGCCGGCCCCGGGATCTGGGCGGCCGCGGGAGCCGCCGGCGGAGGGTCCTCGCGAGGCCGCGGAGCGCGCTCGGCACCGGCGCCGCAGGGGAAGCGAACGCCGCGGCCCCGGAGCGTTTTGCGAAGGGAAAACCCTATGTGCAGAGCCAGGGGACAGTTTTCAGAAGCCTTTGTGAAAGTCTGTCTGAGAAGGATGTGATGTAAACTGATGAAGTGATAACTGCTTGCTTCCACATTGGCGCGACAAATAGCTCAAGAAGAAGAAAACGTGCGAAAGTAACGTCTCGTGTGCGCCGTAATTAGGCGGCCAATAACGGGCTTATAGCTGCACGGTGAATAAATAAATACGATTTAAGTTATTCAACAATTAGAAAGCATTGTAATTCTAAAGGACTGAAGTATTCATAAATTGTGAATGGAGATGGAAACAATGATAAGGCTTATTCAGTGATTGGATATAGTCCTGTAGCTTTTTGGCTGACACATTTTTTATTGTTTATATTTTGTTTGGCATCTGAGCGTGATTGACTTAGATATGGATATTTTCAGAAAGCAAATGTGAGCTTCAGTGGAGCAAAGCTGGAAAAGAGTACTGCAGGAGTATTTCTCCTTCAAAAGAAAAAGTGCTGCGTGTAGGAAGCACGTTGTGTAGCAGATAGACGTACAGTTGCAGGTACATCAATAAATACTTACTTATGGTGGAATCTTCCATTAGTAGAAAATAATGGGCTATGTCCTGCAAAATCACTGTCAGGAAGCAAAATCTCGGCGCTGGAGTGTGTACCTCAGAGTACAACTTGAGGCAGCAGCTTTTGCACTGAGAGCACACACGTTTCCACCACCACCTCTCGCACAGCGCACAGCTCACGTTGCTCTTTTCTGCTCTCGTGACATTTTTTTCCCATATGCTTGCTTATTGGGCTCCTAGGTGCAGTAGATTTCTTCACTCTGCAGATCTCTATTAAAGTGCCATGCTTTGGCGTGTACAGAAACACAGCATTGCACTCTGCAGCCATAGGTATAAGGAAGCAGTTCCTGGCTCCCGCGTGTTAATAACTTCATGCTTTACATGTTAAAGTCATGCTGCAGCATCTGCCGTGCAGAAGCGGTTCACACGTAGAGGCACATGCATGCAGCAAAATCACAGCAGTTTGTTTTTAGTTTGGAATTCTTATCTGTCTGTTTAGAGCTAGGAGAGCATTTTTGAAATTATCTTTCTGTAAATTAAAAAAATAAAAAATAAAAAAAAATTGAGGTTACAGTGGAAAAGAGAATGCATGCTTTCCACAATTTTGAGTTGCAGCTGAGTTAAGAGAACATTGCTGGAATTGCTCTCTCTATTGTGTTTTCGATCTCGAAGGGTCTGCACAGATGCATGTTGTCTGTGGCAGTGCATGCTCAGAATAAAATATTTTGGTAGAAGTTCTAAACACAGGGCACCTGTTTGAAGCAGGCTGCCTGCACGAGGAGCACAACTCAATTTGTGCCAGTGCAGCACTGGAGCATCTTGTAAGCACAACTCTAAAAGCCAGAAGTGCAGTGTTAAGACAGACATTGGCAAATCAGATGTTGCCCACCAGTCTTTCAATATAAGTTTGGTGGCTGTAAAGTAACTTGAAGGAAGAAGGAAGGCTTAGCAAAAGAAATGTAATTTGGGGGGGGGGGGGGGATAGGGGTGTCTTTTTTCCTGTCCCCCCGTATGCGCCTTTCTCCCTGTTTTGGAATGAGTGTAAACTACGTTCATCCCTCTTGCTGAGGCATGATAGGATGCAGTTACCGCATGCCTTCAAGTGCCTGGGCTCTTGTGATATTTTTACCACAGTTTATTTTTATGTTATGGTGGTTCAGGAAACTCCGAATACGTTGTCTTTCTCTCTTCTCCTCAGAATATGCTCTTTCATTATGCACAAAGAAAATCTATGCGGGGAAATAGAGCGACTGAAATTTTTTGGTGTAAAATTTCTGGACTTCTGCCTTGTATACTTATTGCACGGACTCCAGTCCAAACTTGGGTGAACTGATATAAAGGTTGTCAAAGTGGAAAATGTGAGAATAGTACTTCACTTCCCCTTTACCTTTTCCAAAAAGAAAACCTGGCCTATCTATCATCATTACGCTACAATTAGACAACGGGCATTTTCCCTTTATTTACAAACTACATAGTTATCCTATAATAACTTCCATGTTAATTTAAGCGGTCAGTGCAGAATGGTTCACCTGAGCCATTGGATATGACATCTTACCTCCATAAATCACTTTATTGGAAGAGCAGCTATGGCACATGGGTAAGTGCCACATAAAAACCTTTTTTTTTTTCTTTTTTTTTTTTTCACCCAATATTGCCTGTACGAATATTAAGGTGAAAAAAAAAAATATATCTGTAGGTGGCTTTTTAGGAGGTTTAGTGGAGAAAGTGTGTGATTAATTGCAAATCTCCATTTAGGATCATTTTTATGGGCACTTCTTCTTGTCAAGTAATGTTTCATTTGGAAGGACTCCGGATGCACAATGAATCTCTCAAAGTTATCCGATAATATTGCGTTAGAATGAGATTTTCTTTGCTGTTTCTCCTTCACAATCTTTTGCATGTATCTATAGATTTAGGACTCCGTGATATTATAAAAGAAGAGCATCAATTCGGTTTTAAAAAGGTGTTTCTTTTTCTTACTTTTTTTTTTTTTTTTTTTTAATTCCTCAATCTTTGTAAAGGAAAACATTCAATCACCAGAAAGTGGAATTTAAAAACAAGAATTCTGTGTAATTTTCAGAGATGTGAAATGCTATTGGCTATTGCTGGTAATAGTATGTGAAGTACCTGAAGATGAAGCCGTTCTGGAAGAGTTTGCCATGTTCTCCTTAAAAATGAAAACTGGGTCTGCAGTATTCTATCAGCGCAGAACTTGCACATTAATTTCATTGCCATTTTAAGTTATAGTGCTGAAATCTGTTTCAGACATAATTACTGTATTGGGGCAAAAAAATAATTCCTCCCACAGCTCCTCAGCCCCCTGCCTTTCTCCTTGACCCACCTTTAACCTCAGATGTCACCATTTTCAAGATCTGTAGGAAATCTGCTTTATTTAGTCTAAAACTAATTGCAAAGATTTAGCACCACACAGCCTTCCTGCTTATGCTAAGTTAGAATTTTAATAGCATTTTATTTAAATGTTTTAAGATGGCTTTTGTAGATGAAAAAATAAACTTTCTCTGGTAGTTAGAAGAGAGGGAAAAAAGCATGGCACTGGAAAGCGCATGAAGCCTTATCATGGGCTGTGGTTACTTAGAGCAGTATTGCCTTCCCACACAAAGAACAGATTGTGGTTTAACTCTTTCCACGGCCTAGTTTTATGTGCCAGCATAGTATCAGAATTGTTCAGATCTCCGCTGGAAACTGCTAGCCAGTTTAATTATTGCCTTTGTGGCTCTTTGTCAAGCATGGTACTTAGTGCAGTCGTTTATGCCCTAACTATCTCTTGATATTGCATCTCTGCTTTTCTTTTTTTTTTTTTTTTTTTTTTCCTCCTTTCTCTGTTAAGGTAATGTGGGCATAGGTAAACTGCTCGCAACTTTTGTGCTGTTTTCAGTTTGCTTTGGGGGCGGTGAGGGGAGAGAGGTAAGCAGCTCTAGTAGGTTTTTATGCCATTCAGGAAATTTTGAACTTTGAAATTTGAAGATTTAAATGCTGAATTCTTGGCCCGGAGCTCCCACAATGGCAGTCTGAACTCTGTATAATTGAGACCATTAGTTATACTTTCATCATTTTTACCTAATGAAGTTAATCAGCCTTCTGATTAAGCATAATTCATTCTCTGTCTAGCAGTGTAGCTAAAATATTAGATAGTTAATTGTATTCTTGAATATAATTGTATAAGAAAAGATTTGGGTTTAGTTTGATTGCACCGTGCAGCTCAGTGTGATGAGCGATCTGCTTGGTATTTAAAACTAAATATGCCGGCACACAGAAAGGGAGATATCTCCCCTAAGGTCTCCCTTGCAAACAAAAATGCAGCAGCGCTTGATAAGCAGATTGCGCTGTTTTGAACATCGGTTTTGCTCACAGAAGGGCTATTCGTTTTTGGAAAAAGCCTATTTAGATATGAACATGGGTGTGTAGGATGGTTCTTCAAGCAGACAAGATGAATTAATTTATTTGCTATAGGATGTGCTTGTAGATGACAACCAAGCATTACCTCCTTAACGCAATACATATTGCTGTCAGGCAGAAGATAAGAACTTCAGGTGAAGCCAGATGACAGGAAGGGATATTTTGGAACTGTAAATAAATTGCACGGATTTCACAAAGGCAGCATTTGACCAGCGGTGTACTCGAAATGTCACTCTGCCACAGCATGCAGAAACACAAAGAATGCAAAGTTTGTGCCAAGTTGCCATTTTTCATTGTACACCTCAGATTGATTTTTAAGGGGTTTAGAATAATTGCCACACTCATGTGATCGGTTAACAAATTAACTGACTCTGTGGGGCTTCAAAACCCGTAGTGAAGCTGCCAGGAGAAAATTAATGTAATTTTTATTCTCGACTTCATAAACTTTTATTTTACAAAGTTTGGGGGTGGTGGGAGGGAAGCCCGAAGAGTTGAAAGTACAGAAGCTTCTGTGCAGGGTTTGTGTATTGCATGCTGTGCCTTTTCCCCACTTTCCCTTACTGTATACTGGTTTCTCTAGTTACCACCGCTGGAATGGTGCCGTTTCAGTGCTGGAATGTTGGACGTTTGATAAGAAAATGGATCAAGTTTAATGGCGCATGCTCTTTGTGCCACCAGCAGGCTCTTGCTGAGAGCATGCTCCAAAAGCGGGAACTGTGTGGCATTACACTGAGCATGTATATGCTTTGTGTTTCTGTGCCACAGAGAAGAGAAATGAACTGTGGCATTCACTTCAGCGTTCTGAACATTTCTGCTCAGATTTTTTAGAACCGTATAGTGTCCTCTTTGTGCAATGGTACTTTTCTTGATGCTTGTCGTTCACTCAGATATTTAAATGTTCGGAACAAAACATCTTGATAGCATCTCTTTTCAGTGATATAGTCTCTACAGCGATGTAGGATGAAGTGGGGGAGGCATACAGAATAAAACCTTCAGATGCTTCTCTCAAAGAGTGAAATATGGGAAAATGTGATTTTCCATATAATTTTGTTTGTTGTCTGACAGCGATGGTAATCACATCAAAGGTGTTATGCAGAAATTTGTGTAAATTTTAAGCAAATATTGAATGTTTATTCTCTTTGTCTTGGATTTCGCTTTAAGATTTTGAGAAATCTTTATTGATGCTGCTTTGATTATGACAGTTTACTGACTTTTCTTCTTCTCTCCTTTCTTTCCCCTCCACTTCCCTCTGCAGGATGAATTTCACCCGTTCATTGAGGCACTTCTTCCGCATGTCCGTGCAATTGCCTATACTTGGTTCAACCTTCAGGCTCGAAAGCGCAAGTACTTCAAAAAACATGAGAAACGAATGTCAAAGGATGAGGAAAGAGCAGTCAAGGATGAGCTACTAAGCGAAAAGCCCGAAATTAAACAGAAGTGGGCATCCAGGCTCCTCGCCAAGCTGCGCAAAGATATTCGCCAAGAGTTCCGGGAGGATTTTGTGCTCACGGTGACTGGGAAGAAGCACCCGTGCTGTGTATTGTCCAATCCTGACCAGAAGGGTAAGATTAGGAGGATCGACTGCCTGAGACAGGCTGACAAAGTCTGGCGTCTGGATCTAGTCATGGTGATCCTGTTCAAAGGCATCCCCTTGGAAAGTACGGATGGAGAGCGGCTCATGAAATCCCCACATTGCACAAATCCAGCACTTTGCGTCCAGCCACACCACATAACAGTATCCGTCAAGGAGCTTGATTTGTTTTTGGCATACTACGTGCAGGAGCAAGGTAGGAAGCAGATTGTCGTGTTTCTGTGTTAGTATGTCAAACTCAGATTCCAAGCAGCCCTGTTTCCCTCATGGGCTCTCTTCCAGTGAAACATTATTCTGTGGTCTCCATACATAACGTGGGTACATATCCATATATAAATCGGCATGTATACGTATGTACACACAGACACACTCACTCCTACAGACCTGTACAAATTACGTGTACGTTTAGCATATGTTTCTTGCTCTCTTTCAAGAGAGAGCAGAATGTCTCAAGGTAGCTCTTCAGTTCCTTTCTTTTTTTTTTTTTTTTCCTGTTCAAAATCTGACTCTCTCTCTGTATGTAAATATATATACATTTTCCCAGTTATGACTTCAGTAAATGTTATTCTTAATTTTTTTTTTTTCTTTTCTTCCCTGCAGTACTGTTAGTACAGATGCAGGCAATGCTGTAGCACAATCATGATAAATAGTACAAATACTTACTCTTGTTTTTTTCAGTTTCAAATAACCAAGAATTCATCCTTAAATTGATAAAGCTATTGAAACTTTGAGAGCAATTGTAAACATTCTTAAAATAAAATGTAAAAAAATGCTGGTTAGCAAATACTAAATAGGCAAAATTACAGCATATATATTTAACGTTTTATTCATATTTGACATTGCTAGCTCATGTTCCCTACCAGAGTTTTGAAACAAAGATCCAGGTTGTAATATTAAAAGAGAAATTTCCTCTAAAATTTTATTTTCGTAATTACAGTAGTGTGCTTACTTTTATATGGAAGATTGCAGAAAAGCTTATTTACCTGTTATTTATTTATTTAATTTATGAAATTAAGGTAAAATCTATTATTCTGTTAATCACGTATGAGGGAGAAACTTGCTAGTCATTACTTATTCAGATAAAAAATATTTGTAAGCAGGTGCCCCCCAGAATTGAAAATGGCTATAAGTTGATAAAGGATTTTCTCTGATACTAAGCCTTCTGAAAAGCACTTTCTCTTTGTGGGATAATTTTGGTTCTTTTCAGTGATCGTATCATCCTCTAGCCATCATTGTATTGCTGAGTGATAAGTAGCAATGATACATTTGTTTCTTAGCTGCAGATCTAAACCAAGGAAAGTTTGACCAGCTGCAGATGGCAGGACATTTCATGGCTTGGCCTGGTAGTAGGCAGAAATGGCTCGCAGAAGGGCAGATGGCAGTCTGTTATCTGATGCCCCATACGTAACTACAGATCTAACTGGAAAAGAAACTGAATAGATTTTATTAGTAACAGAGGAGTAGAGTTACATGTCTTCATTGAGCAGGTATACTTGTGGTTTAAATGAGTCGATACACAACAACTTTTTTATTTTCAATGAATTGTTCTCGTAGAAGTTTAGTCACCCAAGTATTGCATCGTGTTTACGTGAATGTATAAATAGGGATCAATTTTTTTAAAAAAATATTTGTCATGGAAATCTGTGTATCTTTTCTTCTCTTGCCGTTCGTATTTTATATATTTATTTTTTCTCCACAGCAGTCGACAATTTACTCGAATATCTTGCAGTGACTTTAAGCAGCAGAACAGTCTTGTAAACATGAACCTTTTCTATGAAAGCACTAAACTTAACAGTTTAATTACAAACACTTTTTATCTTCAAACCTCTTTTGTGAAGAAAATTTGAATGATAGATTGAATGCATATATTGCAGGACCTAACTTACTGATTAATTCTAATGGATTTACCTGCCTGTAAAAGTCAAAAGTACAAAGGCAGGCAAAATAGCTTAAGTAGCTCTTGAACCAAAGAGGCTGGGGTCATGGTACTCCTACACTCTTGATTTTAAGTTGTTGGAAGACATAGCTTGAAATCGGAGAAGGAATTGCAGAACATAGCTGATTTTATTGATTTAAGCAAATAGAGAATATTAGTTTATTCAAAAGATTTGCCTTAACAGAAATGAGAAAGATAAGCGTGGTGTAATATTGTAACTTCAAAGGTTACAAGAAGCCACTCTGCGAATATACTGAAGATGAAACAAAGATAATTTCTTTGTACCAAGCTACCCTTAGCAGAAGCCTTTGTTTATTGCAAACATGTATTTTGTATCTCTCGTGCTGCTTCACAGTTAAACTTCTGCTAACATCTGTTTGCTCTCTTCTTGAAGAAGTTGTATTAAGTTATCTTTGTGTATTTTTTCCCCATTTTGCCACTTTGATTCTCTGTCCTCAGTGAATGCAGGTTAATTGGACTTTGCAGTGTACTTGATAGAGAGCATCACACTTGAAAAAGATATGCATGAAGTAAACCAAAATGCTGCATTTTACACATGCTGTTTTGCTCTGTATTTCTCTTTTAGAATACTAAAATCCGCCTAGTAGTATCATATAAAAACTAAGCAGAGAAATTGAAACAAATGACTGAACGAAATACGAAGAAGGAATTAACGCACAAAATGAAGAAAGGGGCCAAATAGTGTGTTTTTTGTTGCTTTATAAAAGAAGATTAGAGGAAAAAGGAGGAGGAAGGATAGTTCGAGTGCCAGTGATGGTTGCCAGTGGCACCAGGATTGGCATCAGACCTTCTTTGTTTAGCCTAGGATGCCTGTGATTTGTTGGTTGGCATCCGCATTGCAGTGCAGAGTAATGTTACAATATATTGACAATTTCCAGATCTAGAAGTGTCAGTAATCCTTTCAGTTCTTAATGACTACTTCCATGTCTGCCTTGAAGTAAGAAATAAGGATTTAAGCACTAACCTATCAAGTTTTGTCGTTGACCAACTTTATTTGGTTCTCCTTTTCGCCACCTCTGTCAGAATTCAGCATCTTTTTCTCCCTATTCCCTTTCTACGGCCCTCTTGTGCTTTAGGATCTTAAAAAAAAAAAAAAAAAAAAAAAGGCTTGACATAGGTTACAGAGCTGCTCCTTTGACTGAAATGAAGGAAGAAAATTGGAAGGACACAGTAATCAATGTTTAGTGTCAAAATAATTTTTGTTCATAATACACTTCTACAGGGCTCTGCTTCTGCATCAGTTCCCTGTCTACTCCCCCTGAGTTTTTAAAGAGTCTAAACCTTGAAAATGTCATGGGTATTGTTTCTAATGATAAAAATGATTTTTTTTTGTTACTTTCTCTTTTCTTTCACGCTTTCATTCTTTCTCTTTTTATCTGGCATCACAGATTGTCTGTCTTTTGGTATGAAATGCATCTGAGTCCAAAAAATCATTTGATGATATTTGACTCAATCAGTGCAGCGCTTACGCTGCATTCCCGTTGCTACAAGAACCGCCATTTTGTTTGTCAAGTGCCAGGAGAGGAGGAAAAAAAAAAAAAAAAAAGGCAGACAATGTGCTTGATGCCAATAATGGTTGCCAGTGGCACCGAGGTTGGCATCAGACCCTCTTTGTCTAGTTGCTGAATGCCTTTGATTCGTTGGTTGGCATCCGCATTGCAGTGGGCACATTGGAAAGTTTTTGACAATCAGTGAATGAAAGCTGCAGTACTTGTTTGCTGCAACAGAACCCAGATAATGTAAATCCCTTCTTCTGAGAGATGTTTTGCTTAGACTTACAATGGCTGATAAAAAAAAAAAAAAATCGCACCGCTCTTTTTAAAAAATATAAAATATCTACAGCAATGGATATTTCATCTGCAGAATTCCTGATCCTCATGTTGTCTCTGCTGTTTTTCTTCCTGGCAGCATAAATAAAATGCAAAGCATTTTAGCAGAAAATGAATGAAGCATAATAGGCATGAGAAATACTTTGGGAGTATAAAGGACTTAAGCAACGGTAAATGTAAATGGTAAACATTTTAAAGTGTTTTAGTGCGTGTGCCTCTCAGAGCATATCTCTCAGATCAGTCATGTTGCTGTTTACACTCTCCTTTGTGCTTGTGCAAGACTGATATAACTGAGGGAGCCTGCATCCCCAGCTGTTAATAAAATCTGAAGTTGAGGGGAGGATCTTTTAAACTATCCAAGAATGAGAGCAGAAAATAGATGCAGATGTCCTACGTCTGGTACTGCTCAGGCACTCCTGATTTAAGTTCTTTACACATCAAGATGTTGCTGTTCCAGCTGCAGGATTTCTGCTACCAGCAATTTGGTGAAAAGACTAAATCATTTGTGCTGGAAGTTTCCTAGATAGCATTAATATTGCTTTCCGGTTAACTGCTATTATCTCATTAATTAATAAGGAGGATTAGCAAGCCCTTCCCAAAGGGCCGCGCAGAAGGAAGCCTGGCCTATGCAAGCCCCGTGATCACCAGGCTGTGTCCTGCGTCTCTGGAGGTCGTGGGAGAAAGGAAGGGGAGAGAAAAACGTCAAGAGGGGGAGAGGGCGGGAGAGGCCAGCTCCCTGCAGGTCGGCAGGGGGGAGCTTTGCTTTGCGGACTCGTCTGCCCAGCACCTGGGGAGACCCAAGGAGCAGGTTGGCAGGCTGCACACCAGACGGCTGCCGCAGGCTGCCTGGGGCCCATCCGGAGCGTGGGCGTTCCTTTGCTGCACCTGTGTGCATCCGGAGCTGTTTCCAGCCCAGCCAAGCGCTGAGGGGTCAGCGATCCCTTGCTGAGCTGGGATGCTGACTTTTCTCTTTGGCAGAGTCGGTAGCAGGGATGTTTTGTCTCGCTTTGGACAGTGTGTTCTACTTTCAGGAGGGATTCTTCATAGCTCAGAGGCGATGCCTCTGAACTGCAAGAATGGTCCAGTGGCCTCCCAGCAGGTCAGTGGCGTAGTCCCGTTATCAGGCTTCTTGCATTTTGTGACTTCCTTTTCATGGGAAGCTCGGTTTTTTGAATAAGTCTGTGCAGTCATTCTTATGTTATGCATCCAGTTTAGCTTTAGTAAACACATCACATTGAGAATGTAGCAATATAATAAAAGTATTTTTTTCTATTTTAAAATGGCATTTTTTGTTAGTGTTCTCTGTTTGCCTTGACCACAAGAAATTCCACTTGAAATTACACCCTGAACTTTGTTTAAGCGATATCCTCTTTGTATAATGTGTGTAACCTTCATGTGTCCAAATGCAGCAACACCCTGAAAGAATTTGGATGTGGGTTTGTGTTTCTTGATTGCACTGATGCTTCCACACACAATTAATAAAACAAAAAAAAAATAGGCCTAGAATAATCAATCAATTCTCTGAATTGCTAATTGTTCCTACATCCTTTAACTTATTTCCTTCTTAGTGCCTTATAGTTATATAGGAAGAAACGGTTGAACATTTTACCTGTTTTCCAGAAGGATATCTCAAAGCACAGGGCGATTTGTTAGAGTTTACACAGCAAATAGTTAATTCCACTGAGAACAACAGGAAATATAGATTATTACTGCCTTTACCCTATAGGTTTCTATATGCTCTTGCAGCCTATTTCTTTGACGCTGAAATGGCATGCTTATCCCTTGCATTAAATATCAATTTTTAATCAGAAGTAGAGGTAAGAGTTTGTATTTTATTTGCTCTCATGTAGGAGGAGCTTGTTGTGGTTTGAGAATCTAATAGGAAATAATGAACATTTTAAAAACATTGGATTACTTTGAGCAATTAGAGTTTATTCAGGCATGCAAAAAATGTAATTTTAAAACACTCCTTGTGTCAACTGAAAAGGATGCCTCATTGATTTATTTTCTAGTTTTCTGATGTGAGACGTGGGATGATTACTTTGTTGACTATCTCAAATGTGCTGAAAATCACAGACAGAGAAGACATTTATCATTTAAAAATGGAAGTTAATTTCTCGTATATATGGGCATAATAATGTTTCTCAATTGATGATTATTGATATTTTGTGCATGAAGTCATGGGAAATTTAAACACTTGAAAAACTCACCTGCCATTCGCATAGTAAAACTGAAAAATCCCAAATGTCTATTTTTCTCTTTTCAAATTCAAGTTTTATAAGTAATACGACAGATTCATGAGAAAGAAAAGGGAATTCTTAATACTGGAATCAGAAATGAAATATATATATGTATATCTATATGTCTTTTGTTTTTTACTTGTTCAGTTTTTTCCTGCTTGATACACCAGGGAGGTCATTTTCACAGGGTTAAATGACATAATTGTGTTGAAGACAAAGGAAGCTTATGGTTAAATAAATTTTGTGCAACTAGTTGAAAATTTAGAAGTCAGCATTAATTTATGAATTACATTTAGATCAGCAGCAAGAAGTTATAAAGTAAAGAAAAGAATAGAAATGAAAACAGAAAATTCTTGCTTCACGATAGTTTTAGACAGAAGAACAATACTGGGAACAAATAAAATGCTTCTAAACTATAAATAAGGTCACTAATTCGTGAAGGAAATACTTCACTTAACAGCAGAGATCTATGTTTTAAATTTCTTAATTTTTATGCATATTGAATTCGTTGTAGCTGTAAAAACTTTATAAAATAATTGAACAGTAATACCACTGCATGTTGGATTCTGAAGTTTATTGCACCAGTCTGCTGTCAAGCCAACATCTTTTTCCAGCTTTCCCTTCTCCCTGGCTTTTCCTTCTCCCCCCTTTCCCTGCTTTTAGTGAAGGAGCAGTGTAGAAAGCTGGAGGAATGGTGGCTGGCTGGAGCTTTGGTCTTTGGAGCTGCGCACTTCAATGCCAAGCTGAATAATCTAGCAACTTTCCTAAGGAGTTATGATCCAGTCCCAGCAGGATGGTGGATGCTGCTTTGCTGCAATCACTCGAATGGGATTATCTCAGGATCAAGTTAAAGGGCTAACTGAACTGAACAGAGTCATTACTTCCATTCTGGGTTGGAGAAGAAACCCCTTGTCTGCAAACACATTTCAGATGCTTAGTGAATGCGAAAAGGAAGATGCCGTTCTTTTTGGAGAGGCTACATGATTTTCCTCCGTTTTTCTCTTTTTTTAATATTTATTTATTTATTTATTTATTTTTCTATCACTAGAAATTTCAAGAAGCACCTGCGAAAACCTAGCTCTGAGCAATGAGGGTTGGATTAAAAGCGATTTGAAAGTCTCAGAAGCTAGTAATGGGAAAGTAAATCATAGATTATTAGCTTTGTCCAAGAGAAGAGAAAATTGATTTGGTTATATATATTCTAGTGTCCGAGAGCAGTGAGTTATGTGTGACGTTGGGAACATTCCTCTCGCACAGCTGTTAATCTTTTTTTTTTTTTCCCCCCACCACATTTTAATTTATAAAAAGATTAGTTTCCTTCTCTCTTCTCCACCCTTCTTTCCTTTTTTATGTGCTCTTTTCTTTCTTTCTTTCTTTCTTTCTTTCTTTCTTTCTTTCTTTCTTTCTTTCTTTCTTTCTTCTTTCTTCTTTCTTTCTTTCTTTCTTTCTTTCTTTCTTTCTTTCTTTCTTTCTTTCTTTCTTTCTTTCTTTCTTTCTTTCTTTCTTTCTTTCTTTCTTTCTTTCTTTCTTCTTTCTTTCTTTCTTTCTTTCTTCTTTCTTCCTTCTTCTTCTTTCTTCCTTTCTTCCTTTCTTCCTTTCTTCCTTTCTTCCTTTCTCTTTCTCTCCTCTCTTCTTCCTTCCTTCCTTCCTTCCTTCCTTCCTTCCTTCCTTCCTTCCTTCCTTCCTTCCTTCCTTCCTTCCTCCCTTCCTTTCTCTTTCTTCTTCTTTTCTTTTCTTTTCTTTTCTTTTCTTTTCTTTTCTTTTCTTTTCTTTTCTTTTCTTTTCTTTTCTTTTCTTTTCTTTTCTTTTCTTTTCTTTTCTTTTCTTTTCTTTTCTTTTCTTTTCTTTTCTTTTCTTTTCTTTTCTTTTCTTTTTCTTTTCTTTTTCCCACCCGAATATATTTCTTTAGCTATTTCTTCGGTGCTTCATTATTGGTGTGTGACTTTTGTTCTAGCTTTTTTCACAGTTAGTGGGAAATAGGCACTTCAGACACGGCTTTTGTGGGAGATTCTGTCTCTGAAAGAGGTAGAAGTCTGGAGTATGTTTAGCAAAAATAACATTTTGGACCATTTTAGCCAGCCTGATTATTGCAGCTCTTTCCTGCATGCCCCAAGACTCCTATGTCACATCCTTCTTTTACCTTGTACTCCATCTCATATAAAAAAAAAAATTACTTAAAATTGTCCAGACATTGGGATCTTTTTAATTTTGTGTCCCTCCTAACTACTTATGGTATTTGGGATATTTAAAAATATTCATTTTTTAAACCTTAAGAAATAGAATTGAAATTAGAAGAAATGACTGTGATACCTCTGAGCAAAGAATAGCGCAAAACTGACCATCAAGCTCTTCCCTTAGAGAAACCTTGGGTGTTTTAACAGTAACTATATATCCAGAGCAAGAGGAAATTTACATTTTTCAGTGCCCCTCAGTTTTACAAAAGTGTCTTCACTAAAAGCATTTCTGTGGCTTGAAGAAGACTTCTAATTGTTTCCTCTCTGAAAAATATGTGCTGAAACGAAACAAAGTCGTTCCCCTTTTCTCCTTTGGAGACAGCAAAGTCAGCTAGTGAACAACTAGTAAACTCTTCGAGAAACTCAATGTGTTTGTTGAGCAATTAAAAATAAAATTAAAAAAAAAAAAGGATTATTTTTCTTATATTGGACAACAGAAAATATGTGTACAAGTAAATATATTCCATATTATTTGAAGATATTGGACAATTGAGAATTTTATATATTTAATTATTGACAATACTGCTTAAATATTTGCCTTCTCAGTCTTCAAGATACATTAAACTGAAATGCTATACAGAATTTCATAAAGGATAAAAAAAAAAAAGTTTATTATGACAGATATATGTTAAATCTAGCATTGCAATTTACTTTTTAGTCAGTCATACTGCCATATTCAGAAAACATTTCCCAATAAGATGACACAGAGTCTATATTTTTTCTTTTTTTTCTTTCTTTTTTTTTTTAATGGAAACAAAGGGCTGTATAGATATTAGAATTCAGTAATTACAGACTCAACATCTTTAGAAATTAAAAATAATAAAAAAAGTCATACTTACTGTATTTTGTTTGTGAATACATTGGCCTAAGATGCCATACTATTTTCAGCCTTTTTAATGAAATGAGTAATAAAGAAATGCTGTATTTCCTCAGACAGTTTTTTTTGGAGGGCCTTATATGTTATAGTTAGCAGGAGTATTTACCACAGTATCAGTTTTCCACTGCATGATTAACACGGTGGAAAATGATGCCAGATATATTGAAAGGATGTCTATAATCCATTGTTTCTGATTTAAAAGTATGAGAACACCTCCTAGTCAAGACAACTTTTGTTTTCTTTTTCTGACATCTGCAGTTTCTGGATGGATTACCTTAAATTTGTTATGCTATGTTAAAAGATGTGTTTTATGAGGCCAGTCTCAGCTCCTGGTCTAATGTCAGGGACCCTGCTATGTTATGTAACACGTCTTGTTAGGTTTAATTGACCAAAGCTGATTTGTTAAAACAATTCATTTGTGCTGTAACTCATGCCCAGGCCAAGTTGCTACCTGAATCTCTTGACCTTGACTTGTCTGGGTCATGAAATGGTTGTGAACTGCTTGACCTCTCCATTGTTCGGCAGCGTCACTGCTTCCTCTGATCCTCTGTGATAATCGTTGACAAGAAGGCCTCAGCCCCCACTTTCCACCCCAGTGGGTTTCACGGCATCCCTCTGGAGCTGCTATGTCCTCTATTGGAAGTGGCCAGGCTCTCAGCATCACTGTCTCTTGTCTGCTAACACTGATGGGGACAAAGTGGCTGCCCTCTTCTGTAGGAGAGGTGGAGGAAGGATTTCTACAGGCTGGAGGGAAACCTTTTCCTCCTTTGCGCTGTGGTGCCCTTCTTTTCCTTGATGGCACCCAGGTTTTCTGCATTTCTCAAGGGCAAACACCCATAATTCTTTGTCAGCTTTGTTTCACTTTGGGCATCGTTATGTGGGTTATATGGGAAAGAAGGCTTCATCTGGAAAGTATTTTGCAATCAAAACATAATGCATGTGCACGCTACTTCAGTTTTTACAAAATAAAGAAGGAAATTCTTTCTTGAAGTGGAAGTACACTACCCAAATAGCTATATGATTTATTTGGTACCAGAACCTTCTATTCTTAAAGGTTAGTATTGAATAAAATCAATATTTTACTCAATAGTGACCGTGGTCTCTGAAGAAAAGCACTTCATACAAGATGTTTGATGTAGTGTCTAAACTTGTTAAAATGAAATATTTGTCTTCTCTCTCTCTCTCTCTCCCTCTCTCTCTTTTTTTTTTTTGGTAAAATTCTTTGTTTCTGGGGAAAACTGTTTCTACTTAAACTTGACTCTTGGTGAAAGGCGAATTCATTTGCCCTGCATCCTGACAGGCTGCCTACAGTGAATGTCCCGGATTCTTGTGCCAGCTCCTTGATTTGGGCTTTCTGCTCTCTGTAATTACCTACAATTTGACTGTTAGGACAGTTTAGTTTTTTGAGATGAATATTACATCTAATCATCTTCTGCATGCATTGTGCTGCAGTTTTAGGAAGCAGTGCCTTTTGAAATCAGTGACAGGATCTGTTTGAAAAACTGATGGCATGATACAGACTTGCTGATATAGGAAAGCTTATACACTAGTATGGTACCGTTACAGAGCAGAGGTAAATCTGTAAGAAATGATCAGATAATTGGTATGTTCTTAATTTAAAACCTTAGCCTGAAAACTTTTCTCATGTGAATAGACTTAGTCGATAACATTTTCTTTGTTTAAAACATACTTTATTCTCTGCACTATGCCCTGAACTGGCAGCACATGATTAGGTGAATTTCTGCAGATCAAGTGATTTCTCTGTACATTCTTTTTTTTTTTTTTTTTTTTTTGGAGGGAGTGAGAGGAACAACAACAACAACAAAACCCACCAGATAACATCTGTGCAGATGGTGTTCCCATACAGTTCTAAATGACCAAACTTTTTCTTTCAGTGTGAAACTCTTCAGCTGTGCTCTGTTTTTTGACTGCTGTTACATAGCTTTTCTGAAGGAGGAGGAGGGGACTGCTGATGTAGGGAATCTAAATAGCATCCCTGTGATGGCATTGTGAAGATCTTGCTGAGATGTAAAGACATCAGGATCCATACCTTAGTCTCCAGCTCTGTGTGACTGCAGGCAGATTTCCTTGAGCCATAATAGAAAGCACTACTTGCTGTAGTGCCACCTCAGTAGCTCGATATTGCAAAACACCTAGATGTGTACTGGCTGAAAAGTTACAACTCTTCCTACACTTCACTGCAAGCAAAATCTGCCTGCTGATGCCCAGCCCCCAAGTGGGCTCTGAATGGTAAAGAAACATCTTACCCTGTTTTCTCATGCCCAGACAGAAGAAACTTGCCCAAGCAGGGAGGGCCAGCACAAAGCATTCCTCCACTGAAAGCCCTGCGGTGGTACTGCACCTTGGGAGAGGGTGGCAGAGGAAAACCACCCAGCAGGATCATTTGCTGCAGGAGACCAGGTCTGTGCTGAGAGCATCCCTTGGAATCACTGGTGTTTCAGTCACCAGGAGACTTGGGCAGGACTGGTCTCATGGGCCAGGGGGCCACAGTTTTGATGTTGTCCAAGGTTTGGTGCCCTGTGACAGTGGAAATTAAAAATGCTTTAGATTGAAAGGAGAAAGAAACAATCATCGTGGGCAGTTAGATATATGTTAATCTAGCTGGTCAAGGAAACAGGATGAATTTGCAGTGTTTATAGGGGTGGCCTTTGAATTCAATCTTGTTCCTCACCCCCTTTACCTCTCCAATGCTAAGGTTTTCAGCCTCATGGGTGAGTAACTCAGACCAGAGCACAGTGACATGGGAGAAGGATGAATGGTGAAGTGTTTGGTCTGAGGTGTGGGATGAAAGTCAAGTTAGTGTAACAGACTGCTTGTGTCTGGAATATGATGATAATTCTGTCACAATTTACTAGTGACGTGGCCAAATCTGTTTTCAAAGGCAACTGAGAGAGAACTCATTGCTCAGATTTATTTAACAGCGTGATATTGCTTTGTGTTTATTCCAGAGTCTTGTCTTGAAAGGCCAACTTGTGCCTGAAGCCCCTAATGGTTGTACTAGAACTTTCCAATAATACTTGATTGGTAATTTGTCCTTTTTGGACTCAGTATGCCTTCTGCTTTTCCTTTTTAAGTCACTGTTTTCCTCATTCCTCGCCTTTTGGCTCTTAATGAGCTAGTTGTAAAATCAATGCCTATGAAGCTACTGTTTTCTACTTCTAAGAGTGGGAAATGACATTAATTTGTAAAAGTGAAAAGTAATCCATCCATAAATTTTTTCCAGGTGATTGACTCAGTCAGTGCATTTTAGAGTTAAGAGAGGGTTAACATCAAAAGTTATTCTATTGTTTATCTTTCAGTTAAAGAATAACTAGCCTGTACAGAAAAAAAGAATTGGAAAATGGATAGGGCTGTCTAGATTCAGACACATAATTTAAAGTAAATGATATCAACTTTTGGTTTTACCATATGTGCATTCATAGTTGCCAGTTCAGTCATCTATAAAGACTCGTACTGCGGGAGTCATGGACTTCTTTGACTTTATTAAACTCAAGGTTTGTTCTTTATTTTCTTTTTTTTAAGCTATGTGTAATTACTGTAACCGTGTAATTATTGCTGGATTTTTTTCCTTGTTAAGGAAACACATCATATTGTTACACAGAGCATAAGAATTCTTGTGCAGTTTGACTATTGTGAGAAGTACTGGTTAATTTTAAAACACATGCCTAATCTTGCCTTGTCATACTCAGATACAGTGTGTGTATATAGCCTTCCCTGGCCTCTTGCATATTCCTTTTCACTATACTGTTGAATACAACTTGAATATTCTGGGACAAGAATTATAGTTGTCATGTAATCATTTCTGTTCTATTTTGAGCCTCCAAATAAAGGAAAAGCTGCTTATAATAAAATGAGGATCACTGGTCTTTCAGTAATTAAATAGACTTGTTATACTGCATTAATCCTTTTTGGAACATTTGGAATGACTTCTTAGCACTCACAAACACAGCATTAGGGCCAGCAATTAATCTGTTGTTTGTCCTCCAACATTCGTATGATGTAGAGCACGTGTTGAAAGCCATATTTTAAATTTAGGACCAGGGTCATTACAGTCAAATAATGATATTGATCATTCAGAACTGTGGACCAAGACATAACTCTGAATTGCAATAATTGTTTCAAGCACTCACACACCACTATTTGCATTCTACCATGGCGTAATCATGTTCAGTGGTGTCCAGATTTGGGTGGTACATATCAGAAGTAAAGTGAGAAGTAGGGGCTTTTTAGATTTCAGATTTGCCTTCTTCATAGGTAGGTAAAGAAGTAAAGGCTTAACATTTCATCAGGAAAGACTGTGTTTGGGAAAAAAGACATCAAGTTCAGTAACTCTCTAATGATGATGGAATTAAAGATTGTCACAGGAGAGTGAGACTGTGTTTTTCTTATCCAGGACAGGTTTAGGAAGCACCACACTTAAATGTGATCAAGTTGTCTGGGAGAGAGGTGGTTCAGCTGCCCTCTTAAAGTTCTCAAAGTCCTGTTATGTTACCGTAGTATTCAAATTTGCTCTTTTCTAATCTTCATAAATAATGAACAAATAAAATCACCCAAACTTTCTCTCAGGATTTCACAGTTTGGTAGTTAATTTCCTGCATACAGCCTGCTTAGTTTCCTTTGATCAAAGGAGCATATGAATTCTCTTGGTGCTGTGCTGGAGTCCTGCACTGTTCTCCTGCATGTTCAGCAGTAATTGATTTGAAGCATAGTGCAGAGTACTAGCTTCTGAGCCTATGTTAAATGACCAGAAGAGCCTTATGTTTCTGTAGTATATAGTCTTGGAACACACTATCCTATTGCAGTAAGGTAAAAGCATTTTTAAATATAGTCCAACCAGTTTGACTTTGTCAGAATTCAAGCCACAGTAATGTTAACTTGGCCTTGCTGAAGTATTTCACTGTAGGGCAAGCATTTATACAAAAACTGCTATTCTATCTAGTGAGAAATGTACAGAGTGAGCTATATATAGACTTTTTGTTAAATTCCATATGAAGGTACAAGTCATTACTATGTCTTCCAAATGCTCATGACATTCCTCTTGACTTTGATAGACACTCAATTGCCGAAGCCAACAGACACAGTTAGGAAGAAACATTCCAGTCACCCAGCTGGAAAGAAACTGACAGAAAAGCACCTGGAGATACTGTGTCTAATTTAGGGGCCCCAGTACAAGAGAGACATGGACATAATGGAGAGAGTCCAACAAAGAGCCATGGGAATGATTAAGGGACTGAAGCATCTCTCCTTAAGAGGAAAGATTAAGAGAGTTGGGACTGCAGCCTGGAGAAGAGATGGCTCAAGGGCATATTACCAATATAGATAAATACCTGAAGGGATGTTGCAAAGAGGATGAAGACAGGATTTTTCAGAACAAGAGGCAATAGGCATATGTCAAGGCATGGGAGGTTCTTTCTGAACATCAGGAAATGCTTTTTTACTATCAGAATTACTGGGCAGAGGCTCAGAGGCTTGTGGAGTATCTTTTCTTGGAGATAGGTAAAAGTCATTTGGATATGGCTCTGCGCAGTCAGCCCCAGGTGGTCCTAGTGACCTCCAGTCATCCCTTCCAACCTCATTCCATCTGTGATTCTGTGAATTCTTTTGTTTCTTTCTACCGAAGTTCACCTTCATGCGTAATGGTACATAAAGACATCATGGCAAAGTTTCAGCAGGCCTACGTGGCTCCTGAAAGCAGCATAAATGTGCTTTTATGTACTGCAGATTCCTCAAAGGGTGACATAGACGTCTGCAGGAAAAACATACCACAGCAGGCTCATTTGAGCTTTTCTCATCTGTTCTATTTTCTAATAATAATAACGTATGCATATGAGCCTGACTATGCTTGTTGACTTAGCGTTTCATAAGTAGTTTCAAGTTTGAGTGAAAGGCGTGTGGCAATCTTCCTAGTTGCTATGTATATTATTGACAAGGATGCCTTAGCTGAGTTCTCAAGGTTGGTGCTGGTTTCTGTACCACTAGTATCACACAAAAGTGCCAGCATATCTTTTGCAGTGTGTGTGGCATTCACCTGAGCTGCAGAGTAGCTGTGGTCATCACAGAAAAAGAGCAGAAGTTCCAGGTATTTCCCAAGCAGCTACCCCTATTCAGGTTTTTTGGGGGTCTATCACTGTGTTGTTGCTCGGTGGCCAAGGCTACCACATAGGTGCATCCTTGCTGGTGGAAACTAGAACAATTAATCAGCTACTGCCAGAAAATTGTGGGGATGCAAGGCCTGGACAAGGTGAGAGAAGACAGCACTGCTGGGATTAGAGAGAAGAAGTAGACAGGAAGCGCAGCAAAGACTGGCCAAGTGTGGGTGTTAGGAAGTGTGGAGGAGAATGAGCACCCTGTTCTAGGGATGTGATGAGCAGGCAGATAGTCCTGCTTTGGGGCATTTGGGCAGTGAGAAACAAAAGCAGGTCTACTCCTGTGCACCCCTACAACTTAGCAGTGACGTCTTGCTACTGCCTTGTCTTTGGGGAAGTCTGCGGTTGGTATGTGTGGCTACTGGTACTTGCTGTAGCTGTGTCTGCCACCTCAATTGTCAGTGACACTGAAGGAAACCAATTTTGAAATCCCTGTGCTATATAATTCTGCTGACTTCTGGGCAACAACTTTCTTTTCCAATCTCTGTGGCAACCCAAACTTACTGTATACTAAATGTTTACTGCTCCAGGTTTTTATGTTGGGAAATGAAAATATGCATATTCAACTTGGTGTTCTGTTGGAGGGAGGGAAATCTTTTTTTTTTTTTCTTTTTTCTTTTTTCTCTCTCCAGTTTTCTAAATTAAATAGACATTCTCCTTATATTTTGTACATTCACATGGATCAGATCTGTTCTTTTTGAATCCCATTTGATGCAAGAGGGCTTATTTTACTGCAGTATAGGGAACTAACGTGGAATTTGTATTGCAAAGAATGTGTTCAGTTTCATATTACTTCCGTAAAAAGATGTTTGGCCTGTTCGGGAGCTATTCTGGTGTACTGGGTTCCCAGGCAACAAAACTAGAACATGTATGGGTGAAGTACTGCAGACTCTCTAGACTGTAGACCTAATCCTGCAAATCCCTATTTACATAAATCCCACTGATTTCAAAGGGTCTGCACATGAGAAAGCAGGTTTTACAGGATCAGGCCTTTCTTTCTAGAGACCAACATCTGTTGCACCAATTGTGATAATCTCAGGTCTGTTAAAGAAAACTCTAAGGGAATATTTTATGTGGACTAGAAGAAAACAGCAAAAAAGTAACACTGTTTTCTGTTGCTATAAATTAGATTATTAGCAGAAGCAACTCCCTGCAGATTCTCTGTCTCTCCTCTGTTTTCCTTCTGCATACTTTGATTTATGTGAGAGAAAGGTGCTTTATGCAGCTGTGTGCTGCCATTGCTGCTCTTCATCTGTCTTGTATAGTGAGAAATATCTAGAAGCTGAAAAAGGCCTCTGGCTTACAGGTTAGCGAATGTCAATGTCTTGTTTTTGGAGCTGTGGGAAACAGAGAAAGCAATGTTTTTTTGAATTTCGAGATATTTTAGATCTTGCACTTTTAAGTCTGTGCTAAGGTTCAGCTCTATTTGAATTAAATAATACATGCAAAGTGTTTGCTCAGTGTTCACTTTAGAATTGTGAGTGGTCTAACGGTAAAACTTAAAGCAGATGCCCAAAAAAAACAGTTGATGGTCATGTTGGGATGAATAGAGAGGCCACTTCCTTCGCTTTCCTCTTGGAAGAGAACATCTGCACAGTTTTAGTAGCATTTGCTGGAGGTGGAGTTGAATATCTTTTGTGACTTCTTTTTGGAGATCTGGCGTGGAAAAGACATTAGGTTACTAGCTTATCTGGATTGATTCTGGTTCCTGTGGGCCTTATTCTATTACACATGAGAGTAGGTGGAAGCACAATGCTGGGCTCATTTGACATGAAGTCTAGAGATTTCACGTGTATGTCTGTTACCTGCTTTGGGCCATACAGCTAAAGGCAGGAAGGAGATACTATTCACTATGCCTTTTAACACAGATGTTACAAAAAAAAAACACCTGTAGAAAATCTAAGACAAGGAGTTGGCAGGTGAGTTGAACCAAGTTTGTGGGGAAAAGAACCCCTCTGAAGTCCAAAAGCAATTTGAGTCTATGTCAGTGATGCAGCACATACACAACAGCTCTATAATATCCCCCATATTTTTGGATTCACTACATTTAAAATTTACAGTCAGTCTACACATGGCAAGGACAGTGGTCTACGAATTCTATAAACTGTAAAATGGTCAGTGAGATATTGCTACTCATGTCAATAGACCAGCAAGAGAAAGGGGCAAGATGTCCAACATTAGGCAGTCCTAGCTCACTGTCAGAATCTGCAGAGTTGGTAGACAGAGATATGCTATCCCCTAAACCATAATATGTTCTCGAAACGTTTTGTGATTGTTTCAAATATTTCAGATTACATTTTCACCTCCCTGAAATCAGTCAAATAATGTTCGAAGCCAAATAGACAAGGCTTTGTGGGTCTGCATGTTGACTGAGATGCAAGAGCTAGAACATAAATGGAGCCTTTGTGCAGCTCACTATTCAAGGATGGTTCTTTTATTCACAAGCAGTGACTTTACAGTACCTTTTCTTCTCAGTGTTTTCTCTGGTTATTACGAGCCAAGTTTGCTTAAATGCGCAGGATTCATAATTAAGCAGATTTCTCCTTAGGGGGACAAATGCTTTTCAATAGATTTCTGCTCTAAGCCACTTTTAAATTCACATTATATTTATTCCAATTCCTCTTTCTCCATTAGATGTCCACATTTTGCCTCATGTTTTAAGTTCTGAAGTCATTTTGTATTGTATCCTTAATGATTTTTAATATGGTCTCAACTGTTCCACTTTGCTCAGAACTAATTGCTTTTCTGAAGTGGAAAATCCTTTTTAATGTTAGAGATTTAATATTGAGATTTACAGAAGTTGGGACTACGCTAAATGTGTAACTTAAGTAAACTGAACAAAATTAGCTTAACAATCAAAGCAAAACTGAGAAGATTAAGATAAATAAAATTGACAGATATAAAGATCCAGAGAACAGGTCTCTGAGGTGAAGAAAAAAAAAGCCCCCAAAACCACACATTTATTTTTATACGTATTAATACCAAATTTTATTTTATTTTATTTTATTTATTTATTTATTTATTTATTTGCTGTCAAAACACAAATGTCCGATTCTGCAAAACTTTTGATGTGTCACCTCCCAGTTAAGAATGAGTTCCAGGTATGCAACTTTCTATGTTTCTCAATTTTTTTAATTAAAGAAATAATTTAAAGAATTACAATATGTTACTGATCAACTTATCAGAAATCACCGTACTTGTTTTGTGACAACTATGGCTTGTTTGGAAGAAGGTAGGGAGTACAGTGGAACACCACTTGGTAGTGAATTGAGTTTTGTTCAGGCTGTACAATGCAGAGAAATTCTGGAAAAATATCTTTTTTCTTTATCTCTGTTGATATTTTTCACTGTGGTAGAAATATGAGATATAATTGTAGTTGAAGACCTCATAACCTCAGATTTTGTGCCTAGGATAGGAAGCATGTGATCTAAAATTGACAAAAGGAACAAAAAATAGTGGCACTAATTTTCTTTGTGGTGATACTATCATCTTCACTTAAGATAATTAAGTAATTCAGTCGGCAGAATTTTTAATTTTCTTATCTTTTACTTTTTAGAACTACACACAGAGCAAGTGTTCTTAAAATAGCAGGTGTACAAGGTCAGTCTATTCTAACATAATTGCACACACTATTTCACTCCTTTTCTACTCCCTGACCCTTTAGGAATATTGTCAGTTCTAGGATCTGAATTTTTGTTTATGTTAGACTAAATCCAAATATTGTGACAAACATTTATATTCCTTCTAGATTTCATTGGATGTTTTTTGTTTTGATACCTTAGAGCAACCCTTCCAGAATTTGGAAATACAGTATTACATCAGATTGCAACAGTTTAGAAAGAAGGCAAAACGATTCTAAATAAGAAGAAAACTAGATAGTTCTGAAGAATAGTTTTTTTTTTTTTTAATTTTTTTTTAATGTTGTTTAAATCATTCATAGCAAGTGATTCCATGTGACATCCTTCATGCCTGTCTAAACTGGAATTTCATATCACAGAACATGAATTGTTATTTTCCATCAGAACAGGTGGACCTTGTTATGTCATTAAGATAACAGGACGTCCTGTCATCCTGCTGTGTTGAGGCGTTCTTGCTGAACATGAAGATCTTTGGAATGCAAAAATTGTTGCATTCCCTCTTGAACTGTTGAATTCCCTTTTGAAATAATGTGCTGTCCCTGGATAACTAAGTGAAACAACAGATATTTGTATGACCTTGATGTTTTATCTTGCTGTTTCTAGAAGTTCTTTTACACAGATTTGAAACTCAATGTCATGAGGATAAGGAATGTAGGTGTTCAAGGTCAGTGTTCTCCTGTGCATCAGTTCATCAGCAAGCACTGTGAGATATTCATCCCAGTTGTGATCATGGTGTATAGTGGTGTTTTAAACACTTTCTGTGGAGTCTGTATTCTGTATTTCTCAGTACTCTATTGTTGTAACAATGATTAAAATGATTGTGTCAATTTGTTTGTGATAGTTTATTCTGGACATACAGCAGATATGAATAAGAAAATACTTGTTTTCGCAAGAATTAAAAGACAGATATCTTCAGTTTCACATTTTTTATAACATCTGTTGTTTGTTTTTTTTTTCTGTCTTACAGTTGGGACTAAAATCTGAATTCAGTGGAGAGAAACCATTCTGATGCTTGGCCTTTTAAAACTTACTTGTCTAAATACCTATCACAGTATAGAAGCTAAGGCTTTGTTTTAGAAGAGCAGGTCTGTGTGAATCATAGTGAATGCTTAGGCTTCTTAATCTGGATAGTTGGTTCCAAAGCTTATTACTTCAGCCTAAATGGCAGGAAACCTTGTAAATAAGACAGTCATGATTGCAACTCTATTAAGAGAGGAAATGAAATAATTTTGATTACATTTTACTTTAGGTGAAAAAAAAAAAGAACATATGTACAAACCTAAAGGATAATTTCATGGATTGTGCTGGAATGCCTGGTGCTCTTGAGAGGCCAGCAGATAGTGCTTGTTCTCATAACATTGTCATTGTTACTGGTGCAAATAGGATAATTTCTAAAATGCTCTGATCCTCACAAATTCTAGGACTTCAGCACATGCTGCTGTAAATTCTTGTTAGATTTTTTTATACACTGTGGTTTTATTAATAAATTCATAGACTTTTAAAAATGAGAATATCCATTTCTACATTTTTGAATTAAAAAGCTCTTGAGATAGATGCAAGTTTTTGCTTTTGTCTGTCCAAGAGTGTAACTACATAGACTTCAGAAGCAAAAATATCTAAGTGTTTTTCCATAGTGTAGACTACTATTTAAGACTAGACTACTAGACTAGTGTGTAGACTACTATTTATTTTGCAGTTGGCTCACATAATCATACTAAACGCTGTCTTTAACAGAATTTTAAATTAAATATCTAGTGATGAAAATACGTGGTGGCATTGAAGAAATGGTGAACATTAGTACTTCATTGATAAAAATGTTTGGGTAGAGTAAGCAGGTTTTTTTGCAAACAGTTCAACCAACTTCTCATATTACTTTTGTTACACATTTGAACATGCATGATAGGTACCGTTGTCTTGACCATTTATTGAGAAATGTGAGGCATCTAAGCAAGTCCAGATTTTTAAGAAACTATGCTTGGCCTCTCTATGCATTTGTTCATATTAATGAAATGAACTTCTGGCCTACAGCAGCTTAGTGTAATCCATGAGTGACCTTAAAGTTCTTTTTGGCATGATCTTTAAAACTGCCATGGTTGGCTTTTCATTTAGTCTTTTTTTTACTTTTTTGTCTCCTTTACCTTTCTTGTCAAAATGCAAGTGAGTTTGGGCTCACTTGTGGCAGCTTATTTCTGCGTAGTTTATAGAGTGAATTAAAAGCCAAAAGCTATGATTACATCTGCCTTTCTAGTTTAGAAGGAGGCTAGGAAAATGAAGTATGCTATTGATGCATTACATCCAATAATAGTTACAGGGTAAAATCATTGCTATACACTCTTCTGGTTTTATAATAATTGTTACTTAAATTTGGTTTTGGGGGTTTTACCACTGTACGTTGTGTTTATATGACCGCATAAAGAGCACTTATGCTCTGTTTTGTGACTTTTTTATTGTTTTATTTATTTACCACTGCTTCCTCAGCAAAACGGTAAATTGCAGTAATAGCTCTCTAAAGCAACCTGGCATTTATGCTGCATAGAACCAATGTAGATGGTGCAGCCATGTAAGCAGAGATATATCAAGTACATAGCCATTCAGCTCTGAATTGGGTAACTGTCATAGCCACTGTTCTCTACCCGGTTTACTTACTAATGTTTTTTAAACATATTTAAACTAGGCAGCTGCCTCTAAGGTGGAAATGAGTATAATTAAGACTAACATAAAAATGGTTTTCTTTAACAATTGAAGTCTTAACGCTCAGGGATTAAATTCTATAGCACAGATGTGTTTACAGGTATAATTATTTTTTGTTATTTGACAATTAAATTTGAATGCTCTTTGATTATGTAGAATATAGTTCTATTTGTTGTGGTTCATGTTTCTTTGCCCTAATCATGAGATTATTCAAATAATATTTTCTTACTGTGGCAAACTGTAATCCAACACCTGAAATATTTACAATATGTGAGAGGATGAAAATCTTATATTATTTATGTTACATGAGAAGTTTAGCCAAACAGGGGAGTTCTGCAGGCATACATAGAGAGTTCTTCCTCCAAAGCTACTGTGGCCTAAGTCGATATGACAGCGAAAGATCTGTAAAAATACAGTCTTTCTTCATTGAAGAGATTAAGCAGGCTCCTTTAGGTCAAAGCAGAGACAATGGAAAACTGAAACTCCCACATTCATTGTCTATTTCCAGTGTCCATTTAAATGGGCCATGTTAGCGTGTTCTCAGCTACTGAAAGTTAGGGCTGCCATTTACCACTATGCTTCCTGTTGGTTCTGTAAGACTCTATCCAACGCCCTCTTGCATTAAGCTTGCATGGTGCTACAATCTTGTTGTCATCCAACTGCAGAGGGGAACACTAGAAGTGCATTTTAAAGCTTGTTTCTGGGTGCTGATTTGAAGCATACTATCGCTGGGTATTTTTGCAACACAGTCCCAAAATTCTTGTGTGAAGCAGGCTCAGTTTACAATCCAGGGAGGTGCTTGGTGCTAATAAGATTTTGACAGTGGTAATCTTAAGAAAACCTGAAGCAATATTAGGATATATTTATACAGTGTTTTGAAAGGAGACACAAGCAAACTTCTTTAGCCACCAGCCAGCCAAACACGTTGTAGCAACTACAAAGCACTCTCTTCCGGCCAGCTGGTTCCTGGCAGTCATCTTGCACATGGCTGCCTACAAAATACCACATAAATATACCCATCATTTTAATAGCAATGTGAACAGAAGAACAGACAGCACCGATGTCTCAACTAGCTCCTTTTCAAGTCAAGTGGATAGGGATGGGACAGGCTATGTGTTAGGGGTGAATAATGGTACAGCCTGTGCCTTGGAGAAGGCTCCCTTTGAAGCACTCAGCTGCCACTGAGCAACGTAGCCCACTCTGGTAACATGACCTAGTTCAGTACCTCACAGGGGGCTCCAGTTTATTATCTTCACTCTTCATGATACCTGGCTGCTGTTTGCAGGGAGTGCAAGCTTTGTTTTCCACAATTCTTTGTTGTAGTGATACCTCATTTAATTCAATTTGTGGTCCTCTTCATTTTATTGAAATTTGTTTAAAGAAAAAGAAAGAAAAGAAAAGGAAAGAAGGAAAAGAAGGAAAAAACCCAGAAATTGTAAATTATAATTATTTTCAAAGTAAAATACTGCACTTTTATTGTGTTATGGATAGCTTTGATTTGAAAATTCTTAGCTTCCACTGGCAACGACTGCAGAGTATTGCTCCTTCTCTGCAGTTCTTAAATACTTTTAGAGATATGGAAAAGAATCTATTAGGATTTAATCTGCAGTATCCTTCTATTGTTACTTTTGTACTCTCCAAATACTCATCTTTCATTTAATGGAAAAAGTGTTTCAAAAATACTTGTCATAATAAAGTAAGAAAAATTATCTAAGATTGTTAAATTCCCCAGGAAGTGACAATGATTTTTCTCAATTAATATTTGTCATAGAATTTAATGTGGTTTTTCTTTTTGGGGGACTGAAAAGAGAGGCTCAGATTTAACATGTGTACCTTGTTAGCAATGTTTTGACAAATAGTAGCAGCTGTATAAACTAATCTTTCTATAGCTTTCACACATGGGACTCAATTAACAATGAGCCACTGTCAGTATCTAATCCTTTCTACCTTTTTTTTTTTTGTTTGTTTTTTAAAGTTTCCTAGTTTCTGTACATTTTTCCATGTGTAACTCAACTATTATTCTTACTATAAACTGCGGAAAGTGACAGTTTGTAAATGGATTGAGCTTGCATGATATTTCATATGTGATTTATAGAAGATGATGGCACTTGTGTTTATATTGCTGGTACACTCAGATTGAAGTGAAGATTAAAGTCTGTTATTTGCAGAATGTTGTAATGATTGCAGAATCTAAAAGAAAGCTTTCTTTGAAATTCCTGTGCTTCAAGCTCTGCAGTGCAGAGAATCAAGAAGTATTGCCCTAGGTATGTCATTAAAGCTTGTGGTAGTAAGAAGAGGAAGAGCTCTGTTGGTGTTTGTTATGGTAAGCCCATGAATTAATTGTATGTATTGTGCAAAAGTCTGTACTTACCTATGGCACAGTCCAGGTAGAAGATTCTGACATTCCAAATAACTTTCCCTTTAACTAATTTCCAAATATAAATTGAAGTGGATCTCTTCCAATTCAGGATATTCTGTGGTAGAGACTTTTACAGTGGGACTTTTGAGATTATTGAAGTGCCAGAATAGCAGCAATTACAAATGCAAACTCTGTTTTAAATGTACTTGCTACTAGAACCTTCTATTTGAAACTCCTGAACTAGAATTATCTAAAGAGGGCATTCTGAAATTACAAGGGCTTCTTGTCTTTGGCAAATGAATATGAAGATGACAGAGAGAAATGAAGATAGAGCCCAAAGAAAAAGTCATTATTTTTTTCTTTCATGGAGTAAACCATAAGAAAAGCTTAAATTACTAAATTGAGGGTAGACTATTGTCACTACTTGCCAAATAGTACATGCTCGTGCATCTGTCTAATTCATATATGAAAGCCACAAACAGAAACACGTAATTTGGCACAGCACCAGAAGCATGCCTCGACACACTTCTGGAGATTCTTCCAAATGACTTACTGATTCAAAAATTCTACACTGTTTGCCTGTGTGCATACAACGTTTGGATAAACTTAGCATGAATGATTCCAGAAAGCCACATGCATTATTTTTGAATGGGAATGGGGTGATTTTGTATCCCTACCCATTTAGTTGTAGATATACTGTGAAGTATTTTTTTTTTGCGTGTGTGTATGTGTGTGTGTTAGGAAGGGTGCTGTTTCCACTAACAGAAAATTCACAGAGACAATGCATGTGAAGTGGGCTGGTTATGAAGAACTCTTGTTAGTTAGAATTGCCTTTTTCTGTTGCTTTGTTTTCCATTTTACTTTGCGCTTTCTCCTGAACTTTTAAAATAGGGATTGGCTAATGCTTTAGTGACTCCAGAGTACAAATTCATCCATAGAATGAAATGCACATTCAAGAAATAACTTATTTTTCTCCAGTAGTACCCACTATTTCTTGTATTAGTCCCCATGGGTTCTGGCATGTTTTTTATTTCACAGTGAAGTCTTTCAGATGAATTTGTGGGTGCAATCCCATGAAACAGCTGATATTACTTCATTGACAGCTACTTCATAAAGAGGCCCTTCTCCAAGCCCACTCTCCTCAGCAACCTTACTTTGCCCTGGCACCAATGGTTTTCTGTCTCACAGTTTTGTTAATCTCTGCTTCTTTCTGGCAGGAAGTATTTGGGTAGTCAGGGGATGTACTTAGTCTGGGAGCTGATCTGGTATAAAACATTACATTTAAAAAATGTAATTTTCTGATAGTTTGAAATATGCAAGTTAGAAATATATGAAATATGGTAGTTTGAACAGTGTAACATAGCACAAAATGATTAGCTGCTGTTGCTTTTGAAGAGTCTTGAGATTGTGTTCTAAGTGACTAGTCTTGTTTACCTCATGCTTTGTTACCACTCCAGAAGTAAATATACAAAACACTAAGTAATTTATTCAGAAGCAGTTCCTGCAGTATGATTTACTTTTGTGGGCACAGGTGTTTTAGAAGTGACAAAAGATGCTTTGGAAGACAGAAAGATGTTTTTTTCCATCTTTCCAAAAGGAGTGTTGTGCAATACTGGAATAGCTTGTTTTATGGAAAAATCTTTTGGTGAGCAAATGTGTTTCTTGTGTTTACAAACAATGCTCAAGAAATTGAGGTAAATGCATCTGTACTGTTTGTGCTTCGTACTTGTGTCCATACTTCAGTAGAACAATGGCAGACATTGTATGAAAGCCCACACAGAAATCTGCATTTTCCTAAATTTCAAAACCTTAGATGTGGAAATATTGTCACATTCTATTTTTTTTTTTTAATTGATGAGCAGAGAGTGTTCAAAATATGGTTAGAATTAATTGATAAAAGACGACTTATGGCATAAGCTGAGATTCTGGATTTTTGTCTGGACACTTCTCTAAGACAGGCAGGCTCGTACAAAGTATTTTGTCACAAGAAGGAAAAAAAACAAAGCCTGTTTTGACTTTTCTTGGTATGACAGGTTCGACTGGGTCAGCTTTCAGGCCTCCATCCAGCCTTTCTCTTTAACAGGACCGGGAGAAAGAAAGGAGAACTTGTGCATCAAGATTGGTAGGGAGATGTCAGCTATGAGTTATCATCATGGGTACACAGTCATGACTTGAGGAATACTAAAATATTTTACTGCCCATTATGGAGTTAGATGACAAGAAACAAAGGCAAAACTAGAATACCTTCCTCCTATTTTTCCCTTTTCACCAAGATCATCTTTTCCTTCATTTCCAACTCCTCTACCTCCTGCTCCCCATGTGGCACAGGGAGAATAGGTTGTAGTCAGTGCCACTACCTCCTTCTCACGCTTTTTCCCTGCTCCGCAGTGGGTCGTCCCCACAGGCTGTAGCTCTGTCAGGGCAAGTCCATCTGAGTCAGCAGTGGGTCCTCCACAGTTTGCTATGTGGATGTCTGTACCTGTGTGGTCTTCATGGGCTGCAGGGAAACACCTTTGAGCTCCTTGAGCATCTCCTTCAAATGCTTCTCTGCCCTTGGTGTTTGCAGGGGTGCTTCTCACACTGTTTTTTTTCCCTCTGTCCTCACTGTTCTGTGCGGTATTGTCCTCCTTCTTAACCAACTGCTCTCAGAGGTGCCAGCAGCATGGCTGAAAGGCTGAGACATGCCCAGTGTTGGAGCCATTGGATGTGGTTGGAGCCACCCATATCTGGCAATGGGCATCTTCTGTAACTCTTCACAGAGGCCATCCCAGCAGCATCCCTACTACCAACACCTTGACATCTTTGTCTAGTAACTCAATATAAGAGGATGTTCTTTCTTGTTGGAAGAAAACTCAGTTCAGTATATAGGCTGTGGATCATTCAGTCTTTCCTTAATAGGTGATGAAGAAGAAAGTGAGACATTCTTGTTTGTCTTCCATGGTTCCTCAAAACTAAGAATATATAAGATATGTAAATAATCTGATATACAGTCTGCAAGAAACTTCTCAAAGGTGTATAAAGAAAATACTTCAACAATTGCACCCAGATTTGACCATGGTGTTCAAAAATGGCTCTACGTGTGAGAAGAATAAAACATCAGCAGTTTCTTCAGCTGAAGTTTTGTGTGAGCTTAAATCACAGATGTGTGAGTGAAATCTGTATTAGCATGAGTAAACAGCCATTTGGCATCTGTGTGGGAAACTGTGGTTTGGTATTTCAGGACTAATTTGTTATTTTCAAAATTTTTGACATAAAACTTTGCATTTGCCTGCTTTCATGATGTGGTCTGAGACTGCAGAACTAAATTCCACCATTTTTCATTCAGCACTCTTTTTTTCCCCCTAAAAAAACAATAGAGGAACTCCAGTTAGTAGTGTTATATATTTATTAGCCTTAAAATAGGAATAGGATTTTCTCTCCATATGGAAAGCAGTTTAAAATTAGATAAATAAGCACAGCTGCAAACATAGCTAGTCTTCTACACCCCAGAAAAACTTCGTACCAGCTCTTCGTGTAAGCACTCTTAGCTTGTACTGCGTGCCTTTGTGCAGGGAAGTTTATTGCATTAACAGAGTTTAGCAATACATTCAAATCATAGAACATAGAATCATTGCTAATTCTGGACAATGCTGCAGTGGTTGCTCAAGATAGACATGTCATTAAATGAAATACATCTTGAAAACATTACAGGATCCCTCAAAATAAAAGAGCTACTCTATTTTTCACAGAATTACAGAATTGCAGGGGCTGGAAGGGACCTCCAGATTTCATTGAATTTAATCCCTCTGCTAAAGCAGATTCCCTAGAACAGGTTTCACAAGTAGGCATCCAGACAGGTTCTTGAATATCTCCATAGAAGGACACTTCACAACCTCTCTGAACAACCTGTACCAGTGCTCTACAGTAAGGGTGACCCTTACTGTAAAGTAGTTCTTCCACATGTTTGTATGGGACTTCCTATGTTCAACTTTTAAGCCATTACTCCTTGTCCTATCACTGCATATCACTGAGAAGAGCCTGGCCTCACCCATTTGCCTCCCACCTCTCTTTACATATTCCTAAACATTTATCAGATCCCCTCTCAGTCTACTTTTTCCCCAGGCTGAACAGACCCAGATCATTCAGCTTTTCCTAATGTGGGAGATGCTCCAGGCCTTTTATCATCTTTGTGGTCCTCCATTGACTCCTTCTAAGAGGTCCCTGTCTTTTTTTTTACTGGAAGCCCAGCGCTGGACGCAGTATTCTAAATGTGGCCTCATCAGAGCAGAGCAAAGAGGGAGGATCACCTCACTTGACTGCTGGCCACATTCTTATTAATGCACCCCAGGATCCCACTGACCTTCTTGGCCACAAGGGCACACTGCTGGCTCATGGCCAACCTGCTGTCTACCGGAACCCCCCAGCCCTTCTATGCAGAGCTGCCCTCCAGTAGGTCATCCCCTAACCTATACTGATGCGTGCTGTTATTCCTCCCCAGGTACAAGACTCTACACTTGCTTTTGTTAAAACTCATCAGGCTTCTCCACGCCCAACTCTCCAGTCTGTCCAGGTTTTATTGAATGGCAGCCTAGCCTTCCAGTTTGTCAGGCACTCCTCCCAGCTTTGTATCATCAGCAAACTTGCTGAGAGTGGACTCTGTCCATTCATGCAAGTAGTTGATGGGGATGTTGAATGAGACTGGACCCAGAACTGAACCCTGAGGAATACTGCTATTCATAGGCCTCCCACCAGACTTAGTGCTGCAGATGACAACCTGTTGAGCTCTCCCAGTCAGCCAGTTCTATATCCACCTCACTGTTCTATGTCCACTCATCTGTGCCATACGTTCTAATTTTCATAACAAGGATGCTGTGGAAGGCGGTGTCAAATGCCTTGCTGGAGTCTAGGAACACAGCATTCACTGCTCTCCCAGTATCTACCCAGCCAGTTATGACATCACAGAACACTACCAGGTTTGTCAAGCCTGATTTTCACTTGGAATCCATGTTGTCTACTCCAATAACCTTCTCTTCCAATTGCCTAGAGAGGGTATCCAAAACAAATTGTTCTATCACCTGTCCAAGGTTGGAGGTGAGGCTGACTTGTAGTTTCTCGTATCCTCCTTCTTGCCATTTTTGAAGGTTGGAGTGACATTGGCTATCTTCCGATCTTCAGGCACTACTCCCATTCATCAAGACCTTTCAAAGATGATAGCGTTTCAGCAATTACTTCTGCCAGCTCCCTTAACACAGGTGATTGCATCCCTTTGGGACCCACAGATTTCTACACATTTATTTTGGCTAGATCCTCCTCAACCAAAAGAAAGTCTTCTTTTCCCTAGACTCTCTCACTTCAGGGGTCTGAAATTCCTGAGAATTTTTCTGTCTAAATTCTGTGGATGTTCTGCTGAAGAGAGAACATAGCTGTTTATAGGCCATCCATTTTTGAGACCTTTAAAATGTCTAAAAACTGACTTATTTGATCCATTGAAAACTCCCAGAATAAAATTTAGGCATGTTTTTCCTTGAATGTTTGGAAGAAAATATAATTTCCCCTGTTGTGATGTTTGTGAGGATGACAATTAACCAAGAACAGAATTGGGAGTAAGAATTTACAAGCGCATAGGAAATGGCATGAAAATGTATGTTATTCTTAGTGCCATTATGCAGTTATAAGATCACAAAAATGCGTAAAAAATCATAAAAACAACTTTTATATGTATCCCTAACTTCAAACGAGGAAAAATATTTTCCTAAGCTAAATTTCTATTAAAATAATTTTTAAGATCAACACTTGGCCTAACTTTAAATTTCAGTTTATTCAGTAATTATTAATTTTCAATGTCATATGAATGCAATACACACTTGTTTGGAATTCTACATAGATTTCTCAAATTCTCAATTTATTTTTATTTTGCACACATCAATTCATAGTGTAAAGTGTCTGGCTTAACTCCTGTCTGTCAATGTAAGGAATTTGAGTTGTGTATACAAACAATTCTCTGAGAACTTGGGTCATGATCTTCAGTTTCATTGGTGAGTTCCTCATTAAACCCTGCTTGAATGGAGATCAAAGGCAAAACTCCTTTGGACATCAGAAGGTGCCTCAGCTTCTCAGTTCCTAGACTAAAGCTCTTATTACATTTGCTTATCTTCCAGTCATGGTAAGGTTTAATCATGCTTGTAAGACACTTTGAAGCACTTGGACAAAAAAACACTTGGACTGTGGTTACCAGCATAAAATCTGCACTTCTCCATGGTCAATGCATTGTGCTTTCTTGGAGATTCTAATATCACCTTGTTACTAAAATAGGAAATGACTGTGGTTTTGGAACTGTCAATAAATACTGATAGTGAGGTATATAAGAGTCCAGAAGCGATGGACTAGGTTTTTCCTAGTGTTGTGTGTTCTCTTCTGGCTTCCTGACTTGGCACAAGTTTTTTAGGTTTTATCTGATAATATTCATTTTAATCAGATGGAGAGAAAAATGTATTTTTTCTTGAAATCTATGAATTTAAAAAGAAAAATTGGATATTCTTGTGAACTAGGAGAAGAGATGAGATTGTGTTCTTGTGTAAATTAAGAACATCTCTGTTTTCAGGGGCTTCATTCTCAAAATATAAATCCAGTAGCTTAGTACATGTAGTTTTCACAGTTAGGCCTAAAATCTTTAAAGGGATTAAAATATCCTTTAAGTCAGCTGAAGACTGGAGGAGGAGGGGAAAGGGACTCTGCCACATCCAAAAATGTGTCTGCAGTTCAGAGTAAAGCATCAGTGTGTCACTCCCGGCAAACTGAGTCTAGCCATTTTGTTGCACAGAGAGGAAGAACGATCACACAATGGGTGGTATAGTCTAACAGTAGACAACTGTTGTCAGTGGTGCCACATTTGGCACTAGCAGAGTTTTGGTTTGGCTTAGTGACAGCGAGCTACATTGCTTTTTAAAATAATTTTGGCACCCAGCACCAAACATACACCCTGTTGGGTGTATGCAGAAACATACACCCTGTTGGTATAATCTGTAGTTCAGCATGGTTCAGAACAGAAAGTGTAGTTAACAGGCAAGAATGAGAAACTGTCTACCCATGGAGGATTGTCTTCATCTTTGGTATGTATGGAAGCTGTTTCAAGGAAGCAGAATTTATGAAAACATGAAAAAAATGGACCCTTGGAAAATTTTCCTCTCTTCTGCAGGGACAAGGCTGTGCTGGATGTCCCTTTTTCCAGTGTCATGTAGTTCACTGGAGGGCTGCCACAGGCGTGGCTTGTGCAGCATTCCTTCCAAGCACTGTTGTGGTTGGAGCTTGTGCTAATTAATGATACTGAGCATGGCCAAGTGTCAGTCTGAAAATGGTGAAAACTGACCCCAGAAGAGCAATAGTACTATCATTAACCAGTTAAAATTTGGAGTATTTTTTCTTTCTGTCAGAACTGCCTGCAGAAGAATATGGTATGGTCTCACTGGTGTAAAAGAGAAGATTGAGGGTTAGTCTAGTTTCTGGTGAACTGATGTCTGTTTTTCAGAAAAGCGCTGCTGAAGTGGATGATTATCTCAGCAGAGAAACCGAAGAATGAGTAGGCATGGCTAAGTGAGCAGTTGCTTCCCCCTTTAATGTGGTTCCTTTAGAAAGTCATTAAGGCACATTGATAGATCAGCGAGAGGAAACTGTACTGCCCCTGTTTATGCACAGTTTGTTCTGTAGCTGGGGGACTGAAGCCATTAGCAGGCATATTCCATGTGCTACCATTTTTTTTTTCCACCTCTCCTCCCACACAAAATCAGAATAAACTGGATACGTAATGCATTTTGTCCTTTTCTACTAAGTCAAAAGTTCTGTAGGAAATATGAGCTATCAGGAGTACTGTCCACATTTTCATAACGAATGGCTACAAATAAGGAAACATTTGCAGTACTGTCTCTCATTCTTCAGTTTACAAGTCACTTACAGCACAGGAGCAACAACTGGATGGACAGATAAAGGAATGGAAAGAACTTCAGCGTTGTTCACGTTGTTCAGCAGTAACGTTACTCACAAAAGATAGGAGAATTAATAGTTTTCAGCATAAGCCAAATGTTTCAAATACACAAAGTGGCACTTTTGAAAATGATCTCTCCAATTGAAGGAGGAGGAAAGCTTGTATAAAGTCACATTATGGGATTGTATTTGCTCACTCTGTATCTTAGGTTTTTAAACATATTTAAAGAAGAACAAGTAATCACAGAACTTTCTCTTTTATTTTACTCTTCTTTTTTCTTTCTTTCTTTCTTTCTTTTCTTTCTTTCTTTCTTTCTTTCTTTCTTTCTTTCTTTCTTTCTTTCTTTCTTTCTTTCTTTCTTTCTTTCTTTCCCTTTCCTTCCCTGGATCCACATTAACAATATTTCTGCTAACAAAATCTGTCGATACAACTGGTTCTGAGCAGATTTGCATAGCTGTGAATTTTATTTCTTTTGTTTCCCGATTCTTACACAAAGTGGCACTCTGTCCATATGAGTACTTTCTTGATCAGACACCTTTGCACCTTTAAATACGATCTGGAATTCATTGGCTTATCTCTTTAATGCCACTGGAGGTGAAAAAAAGGCTGTTTCCCTCTTGCTAATTATGGTAAAGTACCACATTATGTTGTACTGTAGTTAACAACCTCAGGGGCGCCAAGAGCCTCTAGCTTTGCCTCTTGGGAGTGGAACTTTTCCTCTTTAGCTCAGCTCCAGGAAACTTGAACATTTGTGTTTTCAAGACCACATGCCCTTGGGAAGGAAGTAGGGGTGGAGATGTGTGCAGAGATTAAGTGGATACAAGAGGCAGTGTACTTTGTAAAGATCTAGGAACTGCAGGGTTTTGAGAAAGACACACTCTCTCTGGCATGTCCTTTGGCATTTTTAAGAGTTCAGTGACAAAGTTGCTCCATCTAGTAACCTGCCAGAAAATTCCATGCAAAACTGTTTCTCATGTGGTGTTGTCACAGATAACACTTTTGTGCATACCATTCTTGTCTTGAACATTAGCATATATAGTGTGTATGCAGAATATGTGCATGTGTGCTTGTGTGCGAGTGCACAAGCTTTCATATACACTAGCTGTGCTTTCTGGAATTCATATTTATTATTCATCATGGTAAAGGAATCCCATAACTGTGGAACTAGTTATTAAAAAATAACTAAAAATATTTTGACCAGTTTAATATTAACTCCTCCCACTCTAGCACTATGCTAGCAAGTTATAGCCCAACAAGTTTTAAATAAGGGCGTACAGATTCTGTTCCTTCTAATTACTTTGATGGGATAATATATTGGGAAAAATAGATAAAGAGTTAGGATGAATCCAGATTCTCGAGATATTCTGTATCATTCATATGTCTTCTGTTTTACGCACAGTTGTAAATTCAATTAACAGTGTACCAATTAAGAATAAACTTTCCTTCCCTATCCTATTATAGACTCCAGATATGTACACTCAAGGCCAGATTAAGTGTGTATTCTAGTTATGCTTAAACGCTTTTGAAAGGTAACATGTCTTACAGCAATATGTACTTTGTGAGTTCCTGCAATAAGGAAAGCAGTACATTCCTGCAAATTGAATTAGCTGTGTTGATAGCCATGAAAAAAAACAAGTCCATGACACTCAGCATCTGCATATGTAACATTTTTCCTTGTTATTGTGCAATCCATTAAGCTAAAGTTGGTGAGAATCCTGTGTGCACTACGCTCTTTATTTCTTGACAGTTTTCTTTGAGGTCTCTTTTATGATGCGAAGGAGTGACATGTGCATGTGGGTCAGATGGGGCAGGAGCAGGCTGCACTGATGGCAACGTGAGCAGCCGGAGATTATGAACATGGTAGGGAGGAGCACGCATAGTTTTTCTGTCTACTGGCTGGGTCCTACTGCCAGTTTTTTTCATAGGCTTCAGTATCAACACGTCAAGTCCGCCATGAGAAGGATTTCAGGAAGTGGAACTTTGGGGAAGGCTGAATGTGAGACTCATCATCTCACGCATATGAAGTAGTGGAGAACTGCCTGCTAGCATAATGAATGTATCTCCTCTTTCTGTTTTATTTTGGCTCTGCAGCACTGACATGTTCAAGAGATAGTAATTTATGTTCTAGGATAAGTATCATTGTCTTTATTTGGAAGAAAAAAAAGCCTTTATAATATTTACTTTCTTTTTACAAATCTCAACTTCAGGCTGAATAAAAAAGTTGAATAAATGGAAAGAATTATTTTCCTGAGTTGAAAAAATAAATAATTGAAGTAAAAACAAATAGGGCTGGGTAGGTAAAATGAGGTTCCGAGATGTTTTTCTCAATAATTAGCATACATATTACTTAAAAAATATGAAGGGGGCAGAGGACAAGTATTGTCTTGTCTGAAAGTTAACTTTACTGCATTTTTTTCAGAAATAATGCTGGAGGTCTTTATTTCACCATGCTGCTACTAACACAAAATAGATACTAATGGGTAAAATGCTCAATGTGAAGCTGACCTGTAACAAGCAATATAGTTGTGTGTATTTCATAGATTATTTAGAAAATATTATCTGTCCATCTAACTGATTAAAAAAAAAAAAAAAAGTAGAGACATTTCTAAAGGGCGTACTCCTTGTAACAGAGAAGGTATGCAGCTATTCTTTGTGCTGTTCTGGAGGTGCTTTTGTTGAAGGAGTTGGGATTACCAGAAGATAAACATTTTTACAGTATTTATTTATTTAGTACCTGACTTTTTTTATTCATTAACCGTATAAACCATACATGAATGTATTAATAGTTTATTTACTTGTAACCTGATTTTGCTAACAAAATAGCAAAAGAATTACTTAGAGTCAATTAGTCTTGTATTACAATTTTCATCTTAATTTTCAAAAGCAAAGTGAATGGTGAGGAGACTTGCTGTATTTCTTAGTGAAAAGTTTTAAAAGTCTTTATTTGTTTCAGGAAAGTACTACTAAGTACTATGCACACCATTTATACAAATGCCAGAGACCTCTAGAAGTATGGCAAATGGATGCATGGTTTCACCTTTTCAGATGAAGCTGTACTTGTGATTTAAAGAATGAAACTTTCATTTAGCAGAATTGTGGCATCTTGACCATCTTTGATAACTGGATTAATAGGCAGTATCTGAATATGAAGTATGCTACTGATTTATTCTTAACAGTCGAAGATTTGTGGGATAAGACTTGCAGATATTTTGCTGTTTTGAATTTTTTTTTTTTTGCTTCGTTTTCTAATAGCCAGAGTTAGAGAAAGTTTATCTTAGAGTTTAATGTGTTTTTTTTTTTTGTCTGTGCTATTTTCCGTACTTTAGTCCTTGATAAGTCTAAAGATACTTTTATTATATTAGAAGTAATGGAATTATAGGAGAAAAAGAAGATATATGTACCTCTCCCACCAGTTTCATATGGAAACTTACAGAAACAAGCTTTCCCATGAAACGGTATGCTGATTTACAGTCCTGCTGTAAAAAGCACTGTGCTAATATGTTTTTCTTTTCTTTTACTTCACAAAGCCCATATAGAGGTGTAGAGATGAGTTCTGCAGGAAAGTTTTATCCAGTCCCAGCTTCTATCTTCTATCCCTTGGATTTTTCCTTTGGGATGTTATTAATGCACTTTTTTTTTTTTTTTTTTAATAGCTGAAAGGTGAGGGTTATGTATTTTTATTCCAGAACTTTTTGCTTTACATTTCCCTCCCTGAATGTGGAGTGTGTTTATTTCTACATATGACAAGTCTGCAGTCGTGTGTTCTTTCTGAGTTGTAATGGCTCAGATGTCATAATTAATTTGATGAGCAGGTGGGGGTTATTAGCCTTGTGCTTCACTTGCTAATAGCTGCACAGCTTTTCTAAAGTACTCTTTCAACTAAGGAGGCATTTCTTCACACAGAATAAACAGTGCAGCACAAAAGCCTCAGTTAGATAACTATCCATGGGTTTGAAAAGCTGCCAAGCAGATGTTGTTATTGGAGCGGGCCCAGACGAGATTGGGCAAGGCAGATGCGAGATGGGGGAGGAGGTTATACACAGCCAAGGCACTTTCTCTGCAGTGGCTGGAGAATGGGAGGCTGGTGGGGAGGTGTCTTCGCATAAACCCAGTTCGCTGGCCTTGTGCTCGTTCCTAAAGACCCACCCTTTGACTGTAAATAAATGGGAAGGAGACCCCCTCCCCCTTTGTCTTAATATCCATATGGGAATGAAACCGAATGTTCATCCAGCAGTCAGCGACTTCTGGTTTGCATTAAATTGGCTGTGTGCAATTTTTGAAGGGCCTACAGAGAATTTGCTTCATACCTATCAACATATGTAATGAACATGACTGCACTGACATTTACCAGAACTCTTAGGCCCTGCTTTATTACTATAAATTAGGCTGTGCAAATTTAAGACAAACTGCTGTTTTGTTTCCTGTCACCTCTCAATATAGGCTTCTTTTTTTCTGACTAGTTTTTTTTTTTTTTTTCTTAATTAAACATTAAAAAAATATCAAATATCAGCCTATTTTTATTTTTCATAAGGAAGCACTTTGAAAATCCATTGGATTTTTATGCAAGAGACATTAGACTGAAAAAGAGGCTTTTTGATCTGTCGTTTACCCTCTCTAGATTTTTTTTTCCCTCACTGATTTCAGGCTTTTAAGAACACATCTCTCTGTCTCTCTCTCCCGATTACATTGTATAATCCCATTTTTCTTTGACTTGATCTCAAGCCAATGGTCTGGGGTTTTATTGCTGAGGGATAATTTTTGATAATGGGCTATTAAAACACTTGGAGCTTCCATCCTGTCTTTCAAGTCTGTGTACACATAGATTGTTTTTCTGTGGAGAAAAAAAATCCCTCAGTTGGCAGAAATCAATGGATTGTGTGTATGTATATTATAAATGACTTAAAAGATACTGTTTAAACTAAATATGACATAAAAATATCCCAAGACCCTGGTGACTGTACTTCATAAAAAGTGACGTTATGAGACCTTTACATCTGTGTTTTACTTGTAACCTCATATAATATTTTGTTGTTTATTAGATAAACAGATAAGTAAGGTCTCCTTAGCCATGGAAATTCACTGCTATATGACATGACGTTACAAGTCACGTAGCATTTCATTGCCATTTAAAATGTTGTTAACAGAACTTTTAAGAGGCCAGAGGTTAAATCACGTGTTCTATACAAATATGTGCACTTACGGATTTAGGATGAGTTTGAATTGCAAACTTTGATAATCTTCACTAAATACCTAAGAGCCATACAAGTGTAAAGCAAGAGTCTATTTATCTGAATGTTCTTTTTACTATCTTAGGTATTATGTTTTTTTTAGTCAGAACACAATAGATTTACTTTTCATTTAATATATTTTTACATATATATATATGTGCTACACAATTCACATTTTAGTGCTAAGAATTTGTATTTGACCCATTATTGCCGTCTAAAATGCATGAGTGTTAGTGCTTCTGTACTGTGAGTTCTTTTTGATGATTAGAAATGTTGATTGCTTTCTATAGTATACATCTAAAAGAGTACATATAAAAGAGTATAGGCTGGTTTAACATGTATATTTGAATTCAGAAATACAGATCATTTAAGTGACAGTTTAATCTCTTGAAATCATGGCTGACTTTAAAGTTGTTCTGTCTTTAATTCCAGAATATCCCAATTTCTCAGTTGGATTAAAAAAAAAAAAAAAAGAAGTTGTTATTTCCCTCAAAGACAGTTATATCTGAGCACAGTTATACATGGAGGGTATCCCTGACCGTGGGCCAGGAGTTCCTCTTTTTTGGTAGGGAGAGCTCCTTGATATTGTGGTCCAAGAACCCTGATAACCTTGAACCGTATTGTTTTTTTTTTGTGCCTCTTCAGCAAGTTGATGGAAGCTTGAAGACTTGTTGAAAACCTTCTCTTTTAGGATGTATATAACTAGCAACTGGTGATATACAATTAGAAAAATGAATGAGAGAGCAAACAAAATACAGCAGTGTTTCAAAATTAAACAGTCTAAATATTTTTATGAGAGAACAGGAAGACACAGTTTCTATGTACGTTCATGCTGCAAACAGGTTGACCCAGAAAGAAACATTTGGTTTGTCACTATTCTTGTCAGTCCAGGAAGCTGAGGTTGTAAGACTCTCCATACATCAATTCTTACCTTCAGGCATTAATTCCACTTTTTCCACCTGCTTGGCTCCCTTAATTGGCAAGTATCAGATGTGAACACCTAGATGCTGGTCCTTGAACTGAGTTCCATAATAGTTCCATGTCTCATTCTGACTTACTCAGGTGTGTGCGTAGGACTATGACATGTCTTCCGCCCAGGCCTGATTAGAAAAATAAATTAATCTAACTACTGATAGAAAATCTGATTGTAAGGCAAGCAATTCACTTTTTTCTTCCTGCTAAAAAACCAACAGTAATTTGTTTTCAGATTGTTCAGTAGAACAAAAAACTCAGCCTGGAAAGAGTATTTACAAAACATTTTCCTGATAACTGCATTATACAGTTTCATTACAAATGCTTTTTTTCTGTTTTACCAGCTTTGAAGTTAGTGAGAATTTTGTCTGATCAAAAACTAAATACAAATGGAAAAAAAAAAAAAAATCTTACTATCTGGTCTGTTTATACTTTGGGTTTTCTAACAATCTGAATGATAACACGATTCCTTGCTTTTCCCAGTGGTCTTCCAGTTTCCCTGTTGCACAATATGTCACAATCATAAAGAATAAAGTGAACCTTAAGGTACATTACAGTAATTGTAATAGTCCCTAGGTGACGTCTGGTTACTCAACAGTGTAAAGTAAAAATCAAGAGGTGAAATAAAAAGTCTCTTCACAGTTAAAACTTCAAATAAGTTTGTTTAAATTTTATTATAATTATTCAAGATAGCTGTTGCCAACTCTGTAATAAATCTGAACAATGTTGTTTGAATAATGGTATGTGGAGATGGTCATCAGTGGTGGTGATATATTTTTGATCTGTCTATTTCTCTTTCAGTAGTTTCTGGAGCTGATCACTTTCATATAAGACTTTCCTCAGTGATAACATATGCAGATACAGTGGGAGAGATGGAGTGTAGTAGAAGGAGCAAAGTATAATCATGTCATTTGCAAATGTGATGAACAGTGACCTGGAAAAGTAATTGACAGATGATAACAGAGAACAAGCTGGAGGCAGCAACAAGTGTTAACAGGTTATGTGTAGACATAAAAATCTTGTGTAAGAAATTTATAACATTTCAGCTCTCTCTGGTCCTAAAGGAGTCATTGATACTAGGGTTAGTTACAAAAATTGTGCTTCCAGAAGAATGCTTTTTAAATGCTTTGTTGAACTTTGCTTGGAGTAGCAGTTTACCAGCTAGTTAAAGACAACCTGTAATCAGCAGCATTTTGAAAGAAGCAAGACAATTAAATTGGGCTTCCAATATTTTTTTTTTTTTTCATTGTTATCTTGTTTGTATTTCTGTCTAGGACCAGAAATGCTGAAATACTGCGAGTCAGTCTTTTTTTTACACTATATCTGCTCCACTTGGAGAACGAATGTGTTGGCTTGGTCTTGTAAAATTTGTAGTCCAGTAGTTCCTGAAATACCTCCTGAAAAATGAGGCAAAGGTCTAATCTGTGAAAGAAACTTCTACTAGTTGAATAATGCTAATTAGAGGATGGGACTACACCAAAACTGTAGTTTGTATTCAGCTGTAGAAACATGTTTCTTTTACCTGGTGTTCTGTTGTACTTCTTGAAGTTGAATAAGGCATGAATTAAGATACTGCTCTTCACAGTACTTTTTTTCCAGTTAAAATCTGTACTAGCTTTCAATTACTTTATTTCTCTTTGTAGTATTACACAGGTTGTTAGATTCTGATTTCATTAACTTCTTGAAATCTGTGAGGCAAATAACTGATAACAAAGTATTTCAAAATGCTTATGTGTTTTTGAAACCTTAGTCCTTCCCCATAATGTTTTTCAAGTAGTTTTTCTATACAAAATAACATAAATACATGTGACTTCTGGGTTTGACTATATAGTTGGAAAATGTGCAGAAATTCCTTGATATACCATGCCAAATTGAACCACTTTGTACAGTCTTCCATTTCCTCATATACAAGTGCTGAGTGGAGCTAGAATATACAGACATTCTTCAATCTTTCCAGAAAGCAGGGGCCTCTGGGACAGACTGCAATACACAGTCATAGAAATCCTCCAGTAGAGTCTGTACTTTAATAGTTGAATTTGTTTCCACGTCTTTAGAATATAAGTCCTCAATGCACTGTTTGTTTATCTTATATTTGCTAAAGACACATCTGCTCTGTTTGTGGGAATGTATGTGTCATCATTGGCTTGTGTGATTTAGCTTGTTTTTTACTGTACATCATTCACTTCATACATATATTTTATTGTGTTAATAGGATGCATTGTTGGCTTCTTGCCAGCGATCTCAGAAGCACATTTGCAGATGCAACTCACTTTATGATGGGTCAAGTGTGCTGCCTGCTTCAGGTTGAATATTATGAAGTTCTGCATAGAATTTTAACTTGATGCAGTATTGAACAGAGTGAATTGGAGGAAGGCATCTTCTTATGAACATTGCTGGATGAGATACAAAGGGCAGAGAAAAGTACGTGCGTTTCTCTTGTAGGCCTTCTTTGAGTATGTTGGAGGTAAAAAGTCTCCATTCATCATGGAAATCTTAAGATCCAGCCTTGTATTTTTCATATTGCTTTGGAGAAGTCAGGCAGAAAAAGAGAAGTGTAGTAAGTCAGCTAAGTACCATTCTCATTCACAAGTATTCCTTAAACATAGTGAACTAGAAGTACCTCTGGGGATAAGAAAAGTGTCTGAGGCTTCTGCTTCAAGCAGCTAGACAGAAAATGAGACTGTTCAACTTACTTTGATTCCAATAGTTTGTCAGCCAGAATAATTTCAAAGACAAATCCCTTAAGAGGCTAAGCACTGTCACTGTACCCTGTGAAGACCCGTATTAGATATCAACCTTGGCTGCTATTCATTGTCTCTTTGGCAGGGATATGGAGAAATCTTTTCAGCTCTTGTCCCAAATAAAGGCTTTTGCCCTGTTTATGTTACTACAGTTATAAAATGTCTGAATTAAATGTGCAGTTACTTCCCCTTTCTTTATCTAAAAAAATAAAAATTAAATTGGAGTTCGTAACAATGTTAAGAGTGGAGATGGCCAGGACTTTTCCACTTAAAGAGTGCTTCCAGTTGCTTATAACTTGGTGTAGCTTTATTTCTTTGAACTTTAACTTTTCCGTGCAGACCATCACCTTGAACTAAATTTTATTTTAAGGTTTCAGCAAAATTGGATTAGACATTTCCAAAAATGAGATTGAAGAAAAATGTTGAATTGTTATAAATATGTTTTATAGCTGTTTTATTGGGAAGATCTGGCGCCTCTTGCTTGAGGGTTAGGTCTTGAGATTTGGCATAAAAGGTTTTACTGGTATCGAGGGATGTCTATTTTTTTTTTTTTTTTTTGTAAAAAATTTCTGAATGAATCCAACCTATAAGCCTTTGAAAAGACTCGCAGTCATATCAGACTTGGGCAGATAAATTGTTTGGAAGGTGCTGTATGCTTTGAAGCATGTTCCAGTTCTGGTACGTCTCTGGATTATTTGTTACCAGCTCTTGAACTCCTCTTTGGTGTTAAGAAGAATATTTTGCCTCTTGTGTTAGTGGTTCCTCAGTGAGGAAAACCCTGTTAGGTTTGAGCAGAGTGGGGACAAAGGAGTAGAAGTATGGTAATAAAGTAGGGTAAAGAAGTATTTGTAATCTATTATTCTGTTCAAAGATAAAATGTGATTATATCAGATTTATTAATCAATATGATACAACTTTAGATGGTGTGGGTCTACTTACAATGATTAGAGTGAAGGGTCAAGCATCCAAAGTTTACTGAAATGACAGCAGTGAATGGAGAAAGCAAACAATCCTCTGCTATTTCTCTTTGGCTGTCTTAGGCATTATTGCTTCTTCTTTGAATTGAGAAGATAATGAAGCCACAAGCCACAAAGCTATGGAGGTTTTTTCAGAAACGTTCTTGATGTGGTCAGCAGCCATTAGTCATTAGGCAATCACAAGCTGTTGGTCTTTTTTTTGTGGCAATGCTTTTCTAAAGCAAAAGTATAAAGAAAGATATACTTCCTAGTAACACAAAATCTAACCCTAATTTCTTCAAAGTATTTTGATTGCATCATAAAAGTTGAGTTAGCTTAGTTTATTTTCAGGAACCATACTGTGAGTGGCACTATTAATTGGTGTGCAGAGTTTAGTATGACAGTAGCTACAGTGTGGTGTTTCTCTAAAGAACGGACAGTTCTATGTTTGTGTCTGGGCAACACAGTGTAAAATATCTTTGTCTGGTTTCTGCCCTATCAACTTGCAAACTTAGCCTGAGTTGTTATAGCTCCATAGGGCTTATTCCTTCTCATCTGTTACCAGTAACAAATATTCCACGGGCCAAACTATGTCCTCAATTGCACTTTTGCCTTGAGTCAATCTGCACAGGTGTGCAACTTTAATAAGCAAATGTAGCTATAATTGAAGAACTAGAATCTATTTCTCATACTCTCTTAACTATGAAATTTCTTCAAAACTAATCAAAGTAGAAGTCTTTTTCAAAACGAGTAGGTGGGCTGTGGATAAGCACATCGCTGGTACAGTAGTAATGGAGCTACCATTTGTTCTACAAATTTTTGGACTTGTCTTTTCAACCCTCCTTTTTCTAATGAGTTATTCCTTTGTTTGTTTTTGTAGCTGAAGTTCCCTGATCAATATCTATCACTCTGCAATTTATTCAGCAAAACCTTTCTTAACAATGTAAAAAAAACTAAAAAAACCCACTCCTAAATATTTGTATTTACATACATTGTCTAACTGCATTTTAACTATTTGTCAACAGTTAGCTTTAAGCTGTTCTGTTTTTCAGACAATTCAACTTTTCCTTGTGTTTGAAAATCTTTCTGTTCAATAGAACCTACAAAAAGATGTCTTTCATAAACAATTTGTAAGAAGAAGAGTGATAGATTTGGACTTGAGATTTTTTTTTTTCTTTCCAGTTAATTATAATTAATTATAATGTAACACACATTTATATAGTCTGTTTTCCTCATAGATTTTGTAAGTCCCATAAATTTATTTTTCAGATCTCACAACTGACCTCAAGATTATTGGTTTTAACTACAGTTTAATCTACAAACGTGGCATTGTTAGTTCTAAATGGTAAAAATTTTTGTTAGACTCAGCATGAGCCTGGCTGTGCTGATTATACTGCACAGTATACAGAGTGTATGCATCTGCACTAAGCTGGCATTTACCCTTTGAGTATTTGGGGTTATTTTACACCATGCTATTCTGAGCCCCGATCTTCTCCCAGTCCTGTCCTGCACTCTCTCTGTACCATCTTTGATCCTGGCAACAAAAGTTCATTCCATAACTCAGGTCAGACAGATATGATACATTGCATCACAGCTGCTTTTATGAAAGTGTTTATTTCATATCTGAAATGTTTTTATATACATTTGCTCTGCTATGACTTGCAGGAGGAGAAAGAAAGCAGTTTTACTGGAGGCAAAACAGCCACCTGTGAAAACTAATTGCGTAGGTTGTGTTGTGCTGGTATCTCTGGGAATGATCCATCAGGAAGAAAGTAAATATCCTTAATCTGCTAGGAGATCACCTGTATGCCAGAATGATCTCCTTTATCAAAGTGGTGATTGAAATATCCTTTCAGGGTTGCAGTGGTGCATGTATGGGGGAAGGAAGGGGAGGAAGCACAGCTCCTGTAGAGGCAGGTGCCTCATCCCCACAAAGCACATAGACAAATGAAAAATGACAAACTCGAGAGCCTCTAACTAAATCATCTCATTAAGGACTGTAATTTAATATGCTTGTTATCCAGTTACTTTCAAAAAGGAATTTTAGGGACTAGTCTGCTCCTTGGTTTTGTCTTTTTGCCTCAGTGAGGTTCAACTTGCACTGCTGAACTGTGCCCCTTTCCCCTCTCCACAAAACTTGGCTCTCTGTCAGCTCTCAGACCATCTTGTTGCAGCCTTAAAAAGAAAAACTGATATAAAAATACAGTGCTTTAAGGCAGCTCATCTGCCTGCCACCTCTGGGTGTGTTGATTCCCCAGCCCTGTGAATGCCTGCCATGGAATTGTTTAAAACATTATGATATTTCTTTGAGATTTGGAAAGGGACAGCCACTTTGTTTCTGCTATGTGCTGTGCTCCCCAGCAACTGCTGAAGACTTGCTGCTCCTGCTCTCTCCATGCTGCAGACTGCCTGAGCTCTGGGCATGTTGGAGCTTTCTGTGCTACCTCTGTGGCATGGTGCTGGCTGGGTTCTGCCTGAAACCCCCAGGAGTCTTGCGAAGATTTGTACCAGGATGCTGCTTGATTTACTACAGCGCTAAAGGCCAGGGTGTTCAATGGGCAGGTTTATTTCAGTCCTGGATTACAAGATGGGATGATTTTTTCCCCCTCTTTTTTAACCTTTGGTTTCATTGTGCCTGTGAGACTTCTCAATTCAAGCAATGTCTCTTTTTCTGTGCCAAAAGAGAAACTTGCTACTGACTCTGTTACCATGACTCTTGACCACAGCTGGGCTCTGTAGGGTTTTCAGGAAGGTCTTCAGCCACAATTATTCCATCTCTATTCCTTTCCTATTTTTGCAAAATTTGAGAGAGATGTAATGGAGTCTCTACCATGAAGAAAGTGTTATTAACTGCTTTTCTGGTGTGCTTGTATTAACAGAGTATGTGGCTGGTATTTCACTGCAGCTCAATCCTTGCCATATGAACTCAGGGAGAGTAAAATAACTTACAGCAAATTATGAATGTAGCAACCCTTTGCAAGTCTGTGTTTTAAGAAAAAAAAGTAAAATAAACAAAACAAAAGCAAGTTCTCCCCCATTTTCCTGAATCTTAACTTCAGTTTAGTGAAGCTAACATTGGAATTTTGTGGAAAAAAAGCTGGTAAAGGAGAGCTGAATCAAACACAGAGTCTGTCCTGTCATATGTACCATGTTTTTTTCAATATTCAAGAATTGAGAATAACAAAGTATTTATTAAAAGCAGATATGCTCTGCGTGATGTGTATACATTCTACTATTCTACATTTTTCTCCAACGAGTGAATAATGAGAAGAACTAAAAAGAAGAGTGACCTTGAAATCTGGAATTGACCCTTAGTATTATACCATTAATTAAATTAATCTTCTCTTTGGGATTGACAGCAGTGGATATGTACAGTCAGAGAGAGATGTCAACATGACAGATTGTATTCAGTACTGGGAAATTTCATAACATATGGGAGCAGATGAAGTCATGGAACAAGTTGTTAGTGGCAGAGAAGATCACATTGCTTTGAAAATGTACATTTTTCTGTAGGAGAATACAGAAATTTTACTGTTTCTTTTTTATAGGAAGTAAACTGAGGCACAAAAATCAGCTTCTGTGGAATTTAATAGAATGCTGAGTCAGTGAAATCTTGAATGCCAGCTTCATGCTTTGAATACTGGACTTTTCAAAAAAATCAGGCTAAAGTGTTTGGATCTAACTTGCCAATCATGAGCTGATTCATAACTTTTGTCAGTCATATATGTGGTTACCTTGTATGTAGAGTAGCTATTCTACTGTGCTTCTTCCAGGGGTATTTTACTTTACTCTGAAAGACATCCTTCATCTGTCAGTCTCTGGTGCTATCCAGTTTACACCTTGTTAACATGATTTGAAAGAAAATGCACGGTGCGCCTCATTGCCTGCAGTTGGAAGAATATTCAATGCCAATTTCAAAACACATGCAGAATTCTACTCTGCTATCATGAGAACCCATCTGGAGTACTGCATCCAATCTGGGGTCTCCAACACAGGGAGAATAGGAACTTTTGGAAGGGTCCAGAGCAGGTCCAGAAAGATGATCAGAGGGCTGGAGCATCTCTCTTATGAAGACAGGTTGAGAGAGCTGGGGTTGGTCAGGTTGGAGAAGAGAAGGCTTGGGGAGACCTCATTCTGTCCTTCTAATATTTAAAGGGAGGTTAGAGACAGGAGTGAAATCAACTTTTTACATGGGTAGATAGTAATAGGACGAGGGGGAATAATTTTAAACTAAAAGAGGGGAGATTTAGATTACATGTCAGGGATAAATTTTTTCGCTGGTGAGTTGCTGGGACAGGTTGCCCAAGCAGTTGTGGATGTCTCATTCCTGAAGGTTCCTGAAGGTTCAAGGCCAGGTTGGATGGGTTTCTGGGCAGCCTGGTCTAATATTTGATCTAGTGGTTGGCAACCCTGCCTGCTGCGGAGGGTAGGAACTTAGTGATTCTTGAGGTCCCTTCCAACCCAAGCCATTCTGATTCCACTCTATGATTCCATTCTATGAATTCACTCCTCCCAAAACAAAGTGTTGCTTTTATTCCTGTGTCTTGCAAATTAAATGAGTAACAGATCTTATTTCTATTAATTATTATCGCACTGCTACTTTTTTAACTTCTGGAACTTGACAGATTGTTTTCCTTTTACAGTCTGTAGCTTCTTTTTCAAGTTAATACAAATGGCTGTTGTAAGTGCAACCCAATACCCTCTCTCCTTACAGGAGGGAAGAGACAGGGAATGGGGCGGTCACTTGTCAAAAGTCTCAAATGCTGTAGGGGAGGAAGGTGTTGTTGATGCCAAAGAAATCTGAGAAACACACACCTGTTGTTATTTCAAAGTGCTGTGCTTCTGCTCATTATTGGCTGGGGTTTAAATTTCTGTATGACTCTAATTCATAATTCCAGAAAGTTACATACTAGGGTGAACACAGATGAGTTAAAGTGGAGAAGTTACTGACTGTTAGACCTACTTTGGAAATTGGCTGTGATGCTCCAAACGAAAGGGAGTCCCTGCATTTTTTCAGTCAGACACTGGCACATGGCTTCAGGAGCAGGCATGTGAGCCAAATGGGTTTGTGGTTGCACTTAACCCCATCTGCATTTCTTGCTCATCCATGTTGACATGATTACTTTGTCAGCCAGATACCTTTATTTTATTTATTTCATTTTATTTTATTTCATTTTATTTTTCAAACTATGTTATGAGAATTTCTGGCTTCCTGAACTATTCAGGGCAGCTGTGTTAGGCCTGAGGCTCTGGCTCATTGTTTAAAGACAATTTTACTACTTTTCTCAAGCTGATTTATATCTTGTATCTCTGCTTTTTATGCATCAGATATCAAGATACTAGTAAAAAAGGTCAAAGGGAGCAGAATTTGGCTTTGTGATAATCACTCTGGTCCCTGAAAACCAAACGTTAGACTGATAATTTCTCTATACATTTCCTTTATAAATTAAATATCTGTCCTGCCCTGCAGCTCTGTGAAGCAATGAACTTTTCCAGCTGAAGGTAGAGATGAATGGTAACTACAAGTTCACACTTTTGTAATGGTGCTGGTGATTCTCATCAGCCTTTCTTCTTTTGTTCATATTGTTCATTCTTCCTCCTGCTTATTCTCCATGAAGTCCAGAGGACTATCCTTCTAAATATGCCTGTATTTTGCAGGAAAATAGTTGTTTAGCTTACCTCGATTCAACCAAGCAATGACCGAATTCAGAATCTTAAGTTTACCAGCTAAGCTGCCTTGTCAGTGGAGTGTTGTTAAGGAACCTACAAGTTTTTAAAGTAGGAAAGAAATATAATTCGCTTTCTTCATGATCACTGCATTTCAGTTTGCGGGTGCTTTGCATATCTACACTATGTTGTATGACTTCGAGTATATCAGATAAAAGTGGATGGGGCAATGTTGGCTGGAGTGCATTTTGCAGGTAGATAAGTCCTTTATGAAAAGCGTATCGCTTTTACATCAGATTCATGATTTCATTTCTGAATTTCTCTTAGTTAAGTGAATTTACATTCTCTTCTAACTTATTTTGAGAGTTTCATTTCCATTCCATGTACAGGCCAAGTATCTGCCTGCTGTCTGCTCAACTCTACCAGAACCTCTGATCTATTGTCATCTCTTTTAAGAATATGTACAGATGTACTTTCCAGAGTGGGATGGGGGTGCAGTTGCTGTGGTGGTTTCTGTATCAGTATGGCAGAAGGCCTGAACAGACGCGCTCACCCTTGCACCTTCCTGTGTTCCTAACCCCTGGAAGCTAATGCAAGCACAAGCTTTGCTGAGCTGATGCCATTTGTTTGCATACCATTTGCAGCAACCTGAATGACTGGTTATTCTGGTCTGGAGAAAGCAGTACTGACATCATGTGATTCTGGCAAAGTGAGCCACACTGGATCTTGGCTTCTGAATACCCAAGGGGCTGGCAGCAGTCTCAGGGGTTGGCCAGGAGCCCCATTGAGCTCACTAGTAATCAGTTGACTGCTGGGCTGGACAAGCTGCCCTACTTTCTCTGACAAGCTCTGTCTAAGAGAATGATGGGCAGCCTGCCACTACTGCTCTTTAGCAGAGTTACTGGAGATTAACTGTTTAGCAGCTCAGTACTGACAGTGCTTCACTTTGAACAACGGTTGTTGAAGAAGACACTGTTGAGTAAGGATGACATTTCTTTGTCTCATTTGTTGCACATTTTAATCTTAAAAAGCATGACTTTCCATTTTAATTTTTTTTTCTTCTCATTGTCCTTGCCAAATTTCAAAGAAATGCCATTAGATTAGTTTTTCTTTGAAGTTTTTAAGGTTTGTTTTACTTTTTTAAACAAAAGATGACTTGCTGCTAATTAAACCCTAAGATCCTACATTGCAGAAATTCCTGGAAGTAAAATAGACAAAGGAAAACTCAACTCTTTGGAAGACTCTGAACGTTTAGTATTTTTTTCTACAGGTACATAGGCAGGAAGAGACAGGCTAAGGAGAGTGTACCCCCTCTAATGAAAGATAACAGGGAGCTGGTTTCCTCATAGAAACATAGACATAGAAAAAGCTGAGGAACTCAATGAAAGCTTTGCCTCAGACTTCACGGGTGGCCAGGACTGTGAGCCTCTAGGTGAGGGTGTGGGGAGTGGTTTCTGTCCCACTGTGGACATGGTGGAACAAGTCTGAGTCCTCCTTATGAAACTGAATGTGTTCAAGTCCACGGGGCTGGAAGGGTTCTGGAAGAGATGGCTGATGTGGTTGCTGAGCCACTCCCCATCACATCTGAAAAATCATAGCTGTCTTGTGAAGTTCCAGGTGACTGAAAAAAGGGAAACGTTACTCCCATTTTTAAGAAAGGGACAAAGGAAGACTCAGGGAACTACAGGCCGATGAGCCTCACCTCTGTGCCTGGGAAGATCATGGAGCAGATCCTCCTAGAAGCTATGTTAAGGCACATATGAGATAAAGGAGTGATTTGAGAAAGCATGGCTTCACCAAGGGCAGATTGTGCCTGACCAATTTAGAGGCCTTCTGTGATGGAGTGATGGCTTTGGTGGACAGGGGAAGAGTGATGGATGTCACGTACCTGGAATTCTGCATGGCCTTTGATATGGTCCCTCATCACATCCTTCTCTCAAAATTGAAGAGGTGTGGATTTGAAGACTGGACTTTTTGATGAGTTAAGAACTGATTGGCTGGTTGCAGCCAAAGAGTTGTGATCAATGTTTCCATGTCAGGGTGGAGGCCGATCATAAGCAGTGTACCCTGAAGGTTGATCCCAAGAGGGACCAGTGCTCTTCAACATCTTTATCAGTGACATAGATGATGGAATCGAGTGCACCCTCAACAAGTTTGCAAGCACTAATCTGAGTAGTGCAGTCAATAAACTGGGGAGAAGGGAAGCCATCCAGAGGGACCTGGACAGGCTGGAGAAGTGGGACTGTGAGAACCTAATGAGATTCAACAAGGCCAAGTGCAAAGTGTTGCACTTGGGCCAGGGAAATCCCAGGTATTTATGTAGAATAGAGAAACGTCTCCTTGAGAGCAGCCCTGCAGAGAAGGACTTGGAGGTCCTGGTGGACGAGAAGCTGGACATGAGCCAGCAGTGTGTGCTTGCAGCCTGGAAGGCTGACTGTGTTCTGGGCTGCATTAAAAAAGGGGTGGCCAGCAGGGAGAGGGAGGTGAGTACTGTGTCCAGACCTGGGGCTCCCAGTACAGGAAGAACGTGGAGCTCTTGGAGTGGGCCCAAAGGAGGGCCACTAAGATGATCAGAGGGCTGGAGCACCTCTCCTATGAAGAAAGGTTGAGGGAACTGGGGTTGTTCAGCTTGCAGAAGAGAAGGCTCTGGGGAGACCTCATTGTGGCCTTCCAGTACTTGGAGGGAGCATATAAAGAGGAGGTGGAACAGCTGTTTGCAAGGGTTGATAGTGATAAGACAAGTGGAATGGTTTTAAACTGAGAAAGGGGAGGTTTAGGTTAGATACTTGTCTATCTAGGAGGAAGTTTTTCACACAGAGGGTGTGACACACTGGAACTGGTTGCCCAAGGAGATTGTGGATTGCCCCATCCCTGGAGGCATTCAAGGCCAGTCTGGATGTGGCTCTGGGCAGCCTCGTCTGGTGGTTGGCTACCCTGCACATAGCAGAGGGGTTGAAACTAGATGATCATTGTGGTCCTTTTCAACTCAGCCCATTCTATGATTCTATGATTCTATGATTCTATGATTCTATTATGGCAGATGTACTTACATATATTTCTTCCAAGACATTTGAAATGTCCTTTATGAACAAAGAAAATTGGATACTCAAGATAGAGGGTTTAAATAGATTTAATCGTTTGAATAGTTTTAAAAACCAGACTGTTGTGAGTTTGGATATCTGAAGTGTAACGGAGTAAATATAAACAAGAAGGATTATGTTAATGAAAAGTCTGCTTATTGAGTGGTGCTGGTGGTTAGTAGAGATACTGTTATTGTATTGTCCCCTCAAAAGCAAGGAAATTCAGAAATAAAACCTGTAGAAAAAATATTTCTGCAACAGGCGTTTGGATAGTATCTTGCTTTATAATGAGATTGTTTCCAAGACACTTTTTCTTTGAGTAGGTATAATTTAAAATGTATCATTGTCTTTTTTAGACAGAGCTAACTGCATTAGTATCATAATTCTGAAGAACTTAAGCAAATTTTATAAAGTCAATGGAAGTCTTTATGAACATTTCTCTCTATGAAAATTATGATAAACATAAAAGATTATTGTTCTGGAATGTCTTTTCATTTCAACTGTTACATGTGTAATCACAATATCAAATTTTTATCTATTGTAAATTGGCACATTTTGCATTAATTATAACTTAAGTTAGCTGTTTTTTTAGTTTTGTTGTATTTGAAAATTATTTTCATATCTATTAAGAAAATGGCAAGCAGAGAAATCCAAAGGTTAACTGCAGTACTGTGTCCAGATGTGGAGTCTTCAGTACAGGAGAGATGTAGACCTGTTGAAGTGTGTTCAGAGGAGGACCACAAAAAAGATCCAAGAGATGGAAGACCTCTGCTACAAAACAGGCTGAGAGAGCTGCAGCTGTTCAGTCTGGAGGAGAACAGGCTGTGAGGTGACCCGATAGCGGCCTTTCGGTATCTAAAGGGGAGATAAGAGAATTAAGGGAACAGACTCTTTAGCAGGGTCTGTGGTTACAGGACAAGGGGAAGTGGTTTTAGGCTTAAAGAAGATTGAGATTGGATGTAAGGAAAAAGTTTTTTGCAGTGAGGGTGGTGAGGCTCTGGAACAGGTTGCCCAGAGACGTGGTGGATGTGCTGGAGACTTTCAAGGTCAAGCTGAACGAGGCTCTGAGCAACCTGATCTGGCTGTACATGCCCCTTTTCATTGCAGGGGATTTAGGCTAGATAACCCTTATAGGTCCCTTCCAATTCTAAGGATTCTATGATTTTATGATTCTGAGGATATTATAATGACTGTGTGCCTACGTACACATATATGCAAGAGGTTTCTTCTTGAATATTTTTAAAAATTTCACCTGTATTTATTCTACCATCATGCCTTCTACTGTGAATGTAATACTTGGGCTTCACTGTGTAAATCAGATTTACAGAAAAATCCTCTGCACAGTTCAGCCAGTGTTTCAGAAATACTCTTCCTACTTTTAGAATACAAACAATTCATTTGTTTTAGAGTTGCTTCTAGAAGTCTCCTTGCTTTTCTTAAAACTTGAGAGTAACTTTAATCTTAAACTTTGTTTTAAGCAATAGCCTCTAGTAACTGCCAAGCAGACAATGTTTGACTATCTGACCAATCAGTCACTGTAAATAACTTTCATCATCTATGTGCTCAGAGATGAGTCCTTCTAAAATCTATTTGACAACTAGATCCTAGTTCTATTTGGAGATGCTGTAGCTCTATCATGTGGGGCTTTGCATTTTCATCCCACCCAACATACCAGTGAGACATTAACGCCTTGTTCACTTGTGAAAATACATGAGAATGCAAACAGCAGGCTCTTCTTGAGACACCTGTACTTATTTCAGTGGCATTTCAGGTGCAATCTTTGATTGCCTTTCTATCCCAGAACAGCTCTTCAGTTTGAAGCATAACAACAGAAAGGTATCGTCATCATTCTTCATTAAAAGCAAAAATACAGAACTGTATGAATCCCATAAATGTTATAGTCAATATTTGTAAGCGTCATTCACTGTGGATGAATAAAAAAGAATCAGGTTGTTTGTTCTGAGAAAAGATATATTTATGTGCACTGTTTTCAAGTGTTACTCCAATACCAAGTTTACTCCATTATCAATTATAGCATTTGTTATCAAAGTACTTCCAGTAAAAGAGATTAGGAGCCAGATTTTAAAAAGGGGGTTTGTTTTTTTCTCAGATAGACTCTTTCCTGTGTGGTTTAGCCTTACTGGGAAGAAGAGTATTGTAGAATCTCATGAAGATTTATCGTTCTTTAATTGATATCCTGCTATAGTGCATGAATGCATAATCCACTAAAAGAGAAATCAAATGCGAATTTTGAACTAGTACTGCAACATAACAGCTGATTTATGATTCTTATTTTAGATGTACATTTCTAATTCTCAAGAGATAACTTTTAGTCCTTTGCCAATGTAATTTTGAAGAACTGTCATGAATTATCCCAGAACCATTGTTTTGGTTCACAGAATCACAGAATCACAAAATGGCCAGGCTGAAAGGGATCTGAAGGATCATGAATCTCCAACCCCCCTGCCACATGCAGGCCACCAACCTCCCCATTTAATACTAGATCAGGCTGCCCAGGGCCCCATCCAGTCTGGCCTTGAACACCTCCAGGGATGAGGCATCCACAGCCTCTCTGGGCAGTCTGTTCCAGCACCTCACCACTCTCTGTAAAGAATTTCCCCCTGACATCCAACCTAAATCTTCTCTCCCTCAGCTTAAAACAATTTCTCCTTGTCCTGCAGTTATCTATCTTTTCAAAGAGTTGATTCCCCTCCTGTTTGTAGGCTCCCTTTAGGTATTGAAAGGCTGCACCTTTCACCCCGCAACCTTCTTTTCTCCAGGCTGAACAAGCCCAGCTCCTTCAGCCTGTCTTCGTAGGGGAGGTGCTCCAGGTCCATTTTTCTTTAAGATGGAGGTGTCTGTATGTTGTGGTTCTGCCTTTTATATTTGTGTTTTTCAACATTTTTTGTTCAATAAATTATGGTAGATTGTTGCAGGAAGTAAATATATGCTTCAGCCATTTAACTTAAGGTTGTGCTATTTTTTCCCTTTACCATTAAGCCATAAATATGTTTCAGTGTGTTACTGCTGAAAAAGAGAAGGAACCGGAACTTGGAAAATAAGTTTATTTTTTGTTCATGGACAAATTAATTGCTTTATATCAAAGACATATTTCATACTCAGGATAATACTAGAAAATGCTGAAAAGAACACCCATTGTTGGTGGATATGCAGATGATCTGAATTTTGCAAGGGAGAGTTAGAATAGCTTGTGGAAGGATCACCGGGACTAATAAGTTTTATTAAAACTTGCCTGATTACCAATATTTGCAGATATTGTAGATATTCTTCAGTAATTTGCAAAACATCAGTGCAATTCTGAACATAACCATTTATGCAGCTTTCAGTTTCTTTATGTCAGTTCTTATGTGAAAGTGTATATCAGAAATAATTTCAATGTTTTCTTGAAACTTTTCTTTCTCCGTTTTTTATTGAACCATGAACTGTACAAAATAAATTCCCATGGAGTAAAGTATGTTGTAGGGTCTTTGACTGATACAGAATAATTGCTTTGTTGATTGTATATCCGTGCATGATAAGATATGCATAAGAAGAAATCTGGTACAGAAGTATAAATAATACTTATCTTTAAGCCAGCATCTGTCATCTGCTTCAGCAGACAGTGTTTTCTTTCATTCTTGCACAAAAAGAGCTGAGAGATTTATGGAGCAGCTTTGTTTGTGCTCTGTGATGCTTAATCAATTTTTATTAAATTCTAAATTAAAACTTGGCTTTCATCTGTGTGGTTTTTTTTTCTTTTTTTTCTTTTTTTTTTCTTTCTTTTCCCTAGTAGACATATCTGATGTATAGAACAAGAGAAAGACTCATGACAACCACAAAGTTTATTCAAAGGTGGGAGGGCTTCAATCCTGAAATCCTCAGCACTTTGACAATGCGGGACCACTCTGAGTCATTTTTTCAGAAGCTGCATTGGTATTTCCCTGACATTCTTGAAAAGAATTAAAACAGAGTGTCCTTGAAAGTAATAAAATCTTTAGATTTCCTCTTTGATGTAATTGTTCTTGATCTTTGCAAGAAATTTTCTCCAAAATAATTTTATTTATAGATGGCATGCATGGTTCCATCAGTCAAACTACGTGTTTTAGGATGCCTTTTCAACTTCCTGACATTGTAAAACACTAGCTAATCCTCATTACATGCAGAGATATGTAAATAAGTATCATTATCTCCATTTTACAGACGGAGAAATTAAAGTGGAATTGTTAAGTTACTTAGTCAGGGTCACACCTCTTGGAAGAGGCAAAATATAGGCGATAGGAATGTTTGAGTCTTCTGGTCAAATCATTCCTCTTTCTAATGACAGTAAAAAATAATAGGCACCATCTACAAAAATTTTCTTTTCAGAGTTTAGATAAATTAAATAAATAAGTTATAGGAGATACAGAAACGTGTATTAAAATTTGTTATTTTGGGAGTTGGTTTGGATAACAGAATTTTTTGCGCTGAGTTAGTTCTTCCACATTTTATACAGGAATGATTCTATAAACAGTGCTAAGAGTCAAGTTCAAATCAAATGCAATAAGATGAAATTAAAATTATTGGCACATTTATTTCTTCTAAAGAATAAATTTTTTAGACTGATTTTTTTTTTTTAAGAAAACAAATAAAAGGAGTCTGATGAAGAAGGGACTTTGATCCTGTAGTTTGACCTCAGTGTAACCCAATAGCAATTCTTTTTGGCCTGGCAACTTGCATTTTGTTAAGTCCATTTCCAGAACACTATCCAGCCTTGTCTGGAGATTGCTATGCACTGCTTCCCTTGATAGTTTGTTCAAACAATTTGTCACTCTTGCTATTGCTAAATAGAGATTGTTTAGCTTCACTGTGCACTTCTTGCTATGCCACTCACAATTAGATTGAGGAATCCTTTAGGACCTGCTATTTTCTTTCTGTGAAGGTGCTTACACACTCTAATCAAAGTAATTTCTTCCTTCTTTTCAAAGAAGTTTCTTATTGTAGGTCTCTTCTGTGACTTCTGAATAACGTTTCTATCTCTGTCCTTCACTAAAATATGGAAATAGAATTGTGCTTTTGTTGACTTCTCATTCTGTCTGAAATTATGCTGGGAGCTTGTAACGAGTTGTACATCCTTAAAACTTTTCAGTGCCAGGTTTTTGGCATATAGCTCTCCGTTCTTGTTTAACCACGGAAATCTGCAGGGGAAAAACTGAGAAGGAAACATCTTCTTAGTGTAAGTACACTCAATGTGATCTTACTAGACAATAGAAGAAATTACCACTTTGATGTCTTCAAGGAAATTTTTAAAATAGCAATGTGGATAGAAATATGTTTGTTAACGTAACAGCTCTGCTCTCAGATATTTTGACTTAAATCTTCTAGACACCATGCCTAGAACACACCAGGTTGACTTGAGGTTGTTTGCTATTCTCTCTCTACTGAGTAGTTAAACATTCACTGTAAGCTTTGCTGAAAAATGAATCTCACATTCTCCACAGCTGCTTGAAAAGACTCCTTCCAGTTTGTGCATGCTCTTTTTAAGAAATACAGCAGGCAGTAAATTCAAATCAGTGTGCCCGAATTCATTAATTTCCTTTGGCAGGCTGCTGTAGAGGATCTGAGAAAATAATTTTGGTGTTAACTCTGAGGAAACTGGGATAGAGCCTCCAGACTTTTCAAAGCTCAACCTCTAATCAGCGAGATGTCAGTTAATTTTCTTTGTGCCCTTTTGCCTCCTTCATCCATTCAAAACGCTGTGTGTTATCTGTCTCGAACACATTACTTCTGTGTCCAGTGCAGCAGCAGTAGCAGCATGGAAAAAGGCGGGGGACTGAGAAACTAGAGGAACTTAGAAAGGAAGACAAATAAAGAAAAGTGTCACTGAAATTTAAAAATGAAAACAGGATGTGGACATGATGTACAAGTGTGCTTTCATGATACAATGCAACTGGCTTTGTAGCTGCCCAGCTGTATGCTGTATGTACTGCTGCTTTCTAATGTTCCTTTCTTTTTTGCTGGGTGAATCACAGCACAGATCTTGTAAGTTTGTGTCTATTTCATGTGGAGTAAATTTAGAGTAGATGAACTGAGTCTTTGGAGCCATTGCCAAATGAGGTGGTGATGATGGCTAGAGAAGCTTGGAGATGGGGAGTGCTTCTGGCGGGGACACAACACATACTGTATCATGCCTTTGACCATGGTGCTTTAGACACACTGCCAAGTGTTTGTAACGAGATAGTGCTGTTACTGCATTTTACTTTTATCTTTTCCTCTGCGTAGAGTACATTTCCCTTTTTGTTTTATGAACTGTAAACAGTTCTGATTATTGATATTTTAGCAACGCATGAGGTAGTTTCAGACAGTCCTCATTACATACTGTTAAATACTCCATATTTGGCTTGGGTAGTGTAATCTGTTTGATTCCCTGAAAAATGATAAAAGCGTAGATGGTAATCGTCATTTTATCAGATGTCAGAAGAAAAAGGTGATACTTATGCATTCAAGTGAGCAAGAGGTCCATTATCAATATGGTAAGTGTAATGGATTTAAGGATAACAACAGGTAGATAAAATTTTCCAAGAAAAGCAAAAGAGTTAAATCTCTCTGCTTAAAATAGGGAAAAACCAAGTCTTCTTTTTCAAAAATGGAAAAACTGATGATTTTAAAATGTCATGAATGTGACTAAAATAAGATAAAATTATATAAAAATATTTTAATTAAATAATTATTTAGTCATATATACGTAAGTTGAAATGTCAACATTTCAGAAAGAGAACAATGTCATTATTTTATTGTTGGTGATGGTTTATGAAAATGAAACTTACTGTACCATTGGGACAATGGTACAAATTCTCAAATTGTAAAAATGATAGTAAGATAATACCAATGCTAAAGATAGTAGAATACATTTAAGCCAGCTCTTTTTTTTAACTTTCACTCCCTTCTAATAATGTTTGTTAATGGATCTTGTGACTGAGGTCCTACTGAAAGTAAAGTTGCTACTGCACAGGTGAAGTAGCTGCCCTGGAATCTGACGGTGGTATGTTGTGCAAGATTGAGGTTTAGCCTTGATATACCTTGCAGCCACCACAGATGCCTCAGAGAAGGGAAAATTGAATTGAGTAGGAATGAGGTTTTTTGTGTTCCATCTTGAGACATTTATGAGATAATGAGCATGCTATTGTCCCTCCTACTTCTGTGTTAAGATTTGTGGATTCCTCCACCTTCCTGTTAAGATTTGTGGGTTCTTCTATCTCAGAGGAAGCTGAATATCTATGGTGGCTAAGATGACTTCTAGTTGTGTAAAGCAACAACAAACTCCCATTACTCTTTTTTTTTTTTTTTAAAGAGTTTTTTAAGTGTTGTGAAGTTGGGTCAGTAGTATGCCATATCAGCACACAACAGTACCACCCTTGTAGCTTTAATCTGGTCATCCACATCACAGTTTTGGAAGCTCGTCAGAAAAGCAGGGTCAGAGCTGTGCAGTGTGGTTTTGGCACACTTTCCAGTGTTTCTTCATGCTCTTGCTTTTTGTAAAAAGGTATCTGTTAACCCTGAAAAAACATGCTAACTGATAAGTGACAGCATACTTGTTGTGGCTTGGCTACCCTAACCACCATTGTGAACAATCTTCTGATGTTTGTATTTGCAGGGGTGGTGCTGCACATGCAGGGCAAGGGTCCCCTCATCAGCTTGCACACCTTTCCTCCATCCTGCTCATGTTCTGCCACACTCGGGTCAGTGTCGGAGGCTTCATGCTGCCCTGGAGTGGTGCTGTGGGGATGAAGTTAAGAAATGAAAAGTTAAGGACCCAGGCATCTCTCTTGAGCAAACGTTTATCTGGACAGCCTGCAGTGTTTATCTGCAGCTTTTTTTTCTTCTTTCTTTATTTTTTTTTTTCTCTGGTAAAAAGAGTGAAGAATAGATACTGAGTTCCAAAGCTCTGACTCATATGGCCACAATGAAGTATTAGGATACAGCCATTTCCTATCTTTGTTTAGAAATCAACTGACAAGGCCTGGCGGATGCAGGCTCTCAGCTGCAGGGCTTCATGGAAGGAAATGCTTTTCGTCTTTATTGAGTACTGAGTGCTATTTAGCAATTACTTTGCGCATTGCATGTGGCAAGCATTGTGTAAAATGCTTTTCTGTGTGTTTCTATACACTGCAACCACCTGAGGCTCTAACGTGATTAAAATGTACTTCAGGAACAGCACTTGCAAGGTGGTTAGAAAAGGGTGGTGAAGAAGGCAGTGAATTGCAAGAGAACTGTCTGCTTGCACAGTGTCTTTCTAAGGAGCTCAGGCTGTACTACAGACACAAATAAAATATTGCCAACACTTTGAATCGAGAAATATCTCAGGGCCACATGAAATTAGGCAGAGAAAAAACATGTGTGTCTTGTCTGATGCTGTGAATTCTTGGGTGGAACTAGGAGTAGGTGGTGCCAGCTCTGGCTCCTATTCTTCTGCTCTGACCACTGATTCCACTTAAGTTTGGGTGTCATATTCTCAGAAAAGGCAGCACATTTGCATGTAGTGAGAGTGAATGTCTCGGGGAAAAAAAAAAAAAAAAAAGGAACTCCCAGGGTAAGTAATGAAACAATAAAATAAGCAATGGGAGTACTAAAAGAAAAACAATGACAATTGGAAACGTCTGTGGTTGCTGTGTATTTATCCTTAGTCTTGAAATTCATTGACACTCTTTTCATTATTTTTTTTCTAGATTCTTCTGTAAATGATTCTTGCATTCTTTCATTTATGAACAGTAGAAACAATTGTGATTCTTTTCTTTTTCTTTTTATCTGTATGGTTTACTGATTCCATTTGCATCTCAGAGACAAACTGTTTATTGGTGACTTACCATTCTCTTCTTCAACAGGGCCTTATTGGCATTTGCAATCAGTGTTAGAGAACAAACACATTTTAAAAAGTGGAAAAAGCATAATCCTGGAAATTGTCCTAAGCAGGGTTAGGAGCCTACGTATGGACAAATGCTCTTGCTTGGAATGGAATAGAACATAGTCTCTGGTTCATGTGCTTGTCTGTGTGTGTGTTTTTAGTTTTTGTGGAGCCAAAATTAAACACAGTAGAGTTTACTGTTTGCTAATCACCATGTGTTTACTTTCCCTTCCAAAACTGCAGTTGCCAACCAATACTTTTCTTACCCAGTGCTATGAATCTGTCCAAATAAACATGGGAAGTAGTAAAACAATGACACTACATGAAAATACACCCTCATTCATTAAACAGAGTCCAAAAAATTCTGTGGAATTTAGCAGTAGCGGAGAAATGTGCATCTTGTGGTCTCTCCAGAATAAGAAAAAATAATAACATAATAAGAATGATGTTCTGGATTGAATCTCAAGAAAAACACATATAAATGAATATTCTTTTATTTTATGCTTCCACTGTAATTCCCATGTGTTGGTGCACTTTGGGTATCCATGATTTTATGTTAATTAGGAAGGCACACATCTTACAGAGAAGTAATAATCAGTTCTAACTACCATTAAAGGTTACCAGTGCATCCTTCAAAGTGAATTTTCAGAGTGCTTCTCTTACAGATCATTGAAGAAATGGCAGAAGTTTTAAATGCAAATATTTTCCTTTTATGACCAACAAATGTTGTGAGAAAAGTCTTATCAGTGTGACAGTAAAAAAACTGCACCAAGTAGCTGTCCATCTTTTCCTGACTACCAAATTCAGTTAATCCGCAAAATTTTTGATCATGGAAGAACTTATGCTTATGTTGGCAGATGACTCACAAATGACTCAAAAGTAGCATTAAGCGTGAATGTTGGTGATGAGTGAGTTGGAGGATGGAAGATCTTTTTTCAAGGCCTCATGCTGTGTTGAACGCAGAAAATAGAGAACGGAAAGTGCACAAAAGGAGATAAGGAATCCTAGTTCAAGGAATCACAGTATCCTCAAGGGTTTACTGCTTTTGACACGTGTTAGATCTCATTCAAAGAAGGTGATATTCAGCTCATCAGCTTTCTTTGCTTGGGTTTTAGAGGAAAGTGGATTTCTGCATAAATCATTACAATGCTGCCTGCTGTGGTTACTGGACCAGGGGTTGGGATGTAAGTGCAGCCAGCAGCAAACATTAGGAGAATGTTCATGGTGTATGTAGAACATCTTGAGGGACCCACACTTTTGTCACCCTGTTTTCCTGAGATGCTGTCTTGAAGCATAAGTACGTTCTGCCTTGTGGATCCTTCTTGTTTGTCCTTGGCAACAAGTGGAACAACTGTTGCTTACTTTCAGAAACCGCCTACTTGTTCTTGTAGATGTGGTTTTCTGAACCCTTTTGAGAGCACAGCACATTTAAGTGTCCACACTTGAATCTTAAGACTTGTCATGAGAAGTGATTGCCTGGATCTGTCTGATGTCTTGAATCTGCAACAGTATTACCATTACTGCTCTGCCCCTGTGTTTTTCTTTTTATTTCTTTGTTTGGTTTAAACCTACAAAAGGTACCCTCATTCCTTCAGTTGATAATTGCTTTTCTTCTTCAGAAAATGTTATTAGTGTTTTTGAGTCTGAATAGTAAGAAAACTATTTCTGTTATAGTGGTGAGCACAACTTTTAAAATGAGACGTGGTGCACAATTACCTTACTAGTCTGCACCTAGGCAGGTTGAAATATAAACAGCAAGATGTGTGAACTTCCTGAAGTCCTGTATAGTCCTCAGTGGCTAAAAGAGGCTCCAGATATAAAGCTCAGCAGTTACCCCTGGGATGCCTAGGAGTAAACCTTTTTGCTAGCAGTAAGTGTTTGTCCAAGCCACACTTAGGACATGTGTAGCCTGATCTAGCTGACACTTTCCTTGGAAAAATTCTGGGGAGCTGAAGTTTAAAATCAGAATAAACAGGTTGGTACACGAACTGCAACTAGTCAAATATTATTTTGATTGTGCTGATAATTTTAAAAATTAGGTAAGCACAGTACTGACAGTTGGAAAGCACTGGCCTTTGTCACAACCCATGCAACAGTTGTAAGACATTCAAAAATATTTATTTATATTTTCCCAGCAAGGAATACTTAAATCAACTGGATGATAGGAAGGTGCTGTTTCTATCTCTGCTGAACAAGCTGTGAGTATAGAGGAAGTTGGTGATTGCAAAAGGGAGGCAAAAGGAAAGAATAATCTGTCTATGATTTCTCTTTTAAATGCCAATAAAGATATTTAAACATTTTTAGTCATACATTACATCACAGTTTTCCATTACATAAAGTGAAATTCTCAGATCAAAAGAATTGGCATCAATATCTTTGAACAAATTTGATAGTACAAGGCAGCCCTACAGAGCTGCTCCTTAGCCAGCCTGCTTCCTTTACATTTGAGAAATCTATAGAAATGACAGCTGAGATCAGAATGTCATCATACTGAGCACTGTGGAAAAAAAAAACAAGAGAGATATAATACCTGCCCTAAGGAGTTTATGATCTGCTGCAAGATTTGGTGCCAGGAAAGAGTGTAGCACACGGTGAGAGCATGGGAGAGGTCGTAGTTCTAGGAATTTGTGGTGACTACTGTGTCCTGCTAGATAAATATCATGCATCATTCAGCATCATTCATTGAGGTTAAGACACAAGCAAAAACACTGGTGCATTTAGCAATCTTGGCAAGTCATCTGTCTTGTGACAGCCTTGAATTTGTGAGCTGAAGATGCTGTCAACTTAATTTCTGAAATTTTATTGTTCTGGCTTGAGGACAAAATAATTTAGGGCTGGAGTCCTTTAACTTCTTATTGTTGACTGGCTGTAGTGAGCATGCCCACTCCTACAGAGGAGCATCTCCAGCACATTTATTTCCAAAAGAAGACTATTGTTCTTAAAGTTCATAGTTCAAAGTTTTCTTTTTCCCTTGCATTTTTGATAAGCTGAGCAATACCTTCCTGATATGAACATTTCAGTTGCTGGGAGTCAGCTAAACTGAGCGTACAGGTTACCTGAAAGAGGAAAACGACCTGTGTTGGCATGTGATGCTGCGTTCTTCAGCTGCCTTCACTGCCTTCCAGTTTCATTGGAGTGTTTCTGTGAAGGAGGCAGACTCTATTGGCAAACCACATCAACAGATAGTCACCACTTCAGCAATTCTGCCTCTCCTCAGGGCATTCTTAAATGTATTCTCATAGCTCACAGAAGCTGAATTGAATACCTGCATAAATGTTCTGAATGGGGAGAAAGAGCATGTCATTAGGGCAGTCATTAAGCAAAGGCCATAACTTCTGTGTGAAAGTGTGTCAAATGATAAGATACAGTTATGTTATGACCACAGGAATTTTACCATATCAGATTGGAACAGTGGGCCAGAATGCTGCATGCAGTGCTTGGTGTAGCACCCCGTATTTGATAGCAGTGGAGGAATGTGCAAGAAAGCCATTAATTGACAGTGGTGGAATAACCTGCCTATAGGGGAAGTAGCTTTCTAAGCTCAGGCAATTAGTGGTTTTCTTTTGCCTTTTAGCAGGAGTTTGTATACTTTGTCTTTAGTGAGCAAGCAGTTTTGTTTGCTGAATAAGAGTTTTCACTTGGCTGCAGGAAACCTTGTAATTGTGTCGTGCTGCTACTTTCAGACTTTCAGAGCTTAGGCTTTGCTGACCCCTCTGTGAGTCTTACATAAAATACAAATAGACAGGGGCAGGCTGAGAAACCTCGAAGTGGGAAGGAAGGTGTATTTCAGTAAGACACCAGTACTGGAATCTTTATAATTCACCCTCTTGAGGGATCTTTGAAGCCTTTTTTTTTTTGTGTGTGTATGTAGGCAAAAATATTTGTCCTGCTGTAGATCATGCAGTGATGTTTCCTACATAATAATAATAATAATAAAAATAATAATAATAAACAACCAAGTATTTAATTAAAAGATATTGTAGTTTATAGACAGTAAATTTTAGAGATATAAAATGATAACATTATGTACATATTCTAATCCTTGGGTTTGTAATGCCAACCAGTAAATGATGATGCTACCTTCAATACCTAGCTTCCTTCTTATCAAATGCTTCACTAAAATGCACATCTCTAAGATTTCTCGTTCTGTGCTCTGTGCCAGACGGAATATTACATCACTCCTTTGAGAAAAGATGGACTAGTAGTGCTAGCTACTTCACAGATATTTTCCTGAAATTTAGACTAAATATTTTAAAAATTTTCTTATACTCTCATATTGTTTACGCTGTGCAATATATCTTCTTTTTTAAGCAAACAAACAAACACCACCTATCTGGGTGCTCAACTAACCGGCTTTTCAATCTAACAGCTGCTGTCCAGTTCATGGGCCCAACATTTCCAAATTGATTGTAGTCTATAATTTATAGCCACATAATTTTGTTGTCAAACATTTTTTCAAATCCCAGAAGAAATTAAATCTCTGGTTATTCCCAGACTTAAAAAGCTGGTACTTTAGGAATGCTTTGGAGATACAATGGTGAATGCAGAGTTAAATAAGTGACCAGTTTGTGTTGAACTGAATATTCACACTGTTGCTGGATCCTTAATCCCTAAGCAGATGCTTTACCACAATCTCATTATAGTCCAGAAGTACCTCTTGTATGAGAAAATGCAGTCATGCAGAAACATTGCAAACACTACTGACTCGCCTACTGCTTTTTGCTGCTCCTTCTTTTTTCCTTTCTTTTTAATGTCTTCCTTTTTAAAAAATTTTATTTTATTTTATTTTATTTTATTTTATTTTATTTTATTTTATTTTATTTTAACAGGATACTTTGTCAGTTTAACTTTCAGGTCCATGATGCCTCTTGCCCTTTTCCTACTATTTCTGTTTTGCTTCTGAATTAATTTAATATAATGGATATGATGGACCTAACAAGCCTTCATTATGAACTGCTTATGAACTTGCTTTCAAACAGGACTGTTTTTTTTTATTATCAGATGAGGCTTCTCTTGCTTTTTCACGTCATGGAATTTCAAATTCCTTAAGTCCTGCAATACTATATTTTGTGAACAAGAGAGAGGAGAAAATAGAGAGATTTTAGTTCTTCCTTTTGTTAACCTGCTCTTGTTTTGGGCAGAAAAAGAAAGGGATTTTGTTACTGAAAGTTGAAGATCTGCCAGCTTGTAAAGTATTCCTTTTTGTATGAGGGAGATTAAGTTGGCATTTTATGCAGTTCTCTTGTGTGCACCTTCATGTCTTGTCATAAAGCATGTAATTACTGCATTTCACTATCAGCAATCATTCTTAAGGTAAAACCTACTATAAATCTCTCATTAGTGAAAGTAAGACAAAGAAGGTGCACACCTTCAAAAAGAGAACTATCTGTTAAAGGAGTTAATCTTTTCATTGCACAATAGACGAAGAATAAATAATTTTCACGTAGGTCTTTTCTTTTATATGCAATCAAAATGGTTTGTGATAACAGGTCGGGTACAAGGCTTTCATAAACACTGGGTTTTATTCAGATGGAGTTGTTCTTCCTTCTGTGTTGCATTCAAATATGGTAGTCTCTTCAAGTCTGTGAGGCTGAGTCACGTCCTCCTTGCGGCCTAGCTGTACCATGGCAAACAGATTTTGATGCTGCTTATGATATGGAGAGTGGAAAGCCATCACAGCTTGCTCTGTGCCATGTATTTACTGCCACCACCAGGATGAAGGCTATTTTCTGGGAAAGCAAAAGAGAGCATGTGGCTAGACCATGTTTCTCTAACAAGCTTTGATCTGAATTATAGCCCAATAAATGTGACTGACATTGACCAGCAGAGCAATGGCTGGCAAATTTGAGATTCTTCTGTTCCAGGCAGAGAAATGGTATATCTTGCTCCTGTAGTAAGACCCATCTTCTTTTACTATCCAGGTCCATCAAGCCAATAGACGAATATTTAACACAGTAGATTTTTCTTCTTGTTTTCAAAGATTCCCAAAGTTATAAGATCTTAACAAAAAGTCCTGAAAATTATTGTTTGCTACCTTCCAGAGTAAGTTTTATTAATAATTAAAAGATACTTAAAATCTCTTCCTTGTTATGTTAGTATTTCAAGACAGCATTTTCCAATGGAAGGCCTATTGTGAGGTCATTGGCACCTTGTATTTTGTGACAGCACTCAGTGGACTGCTATCCCCTTCTGACAAATTTGTTGTTCTAAAAAGGAGAGGAAAGAAAAAGGTAAAAAATGACTTAAAGGGAGGAGGGAGCTGTGTTTATGCTTGGTGAATGATTACATACAGTTAAGATTTTCTGAGTAAGAAGACCCAACATTGCACATTTAGTTTCTAAGATTTACATACGTGCCTGTCAATAGAAACACACAACCAAACAAAGTTCAGGCAATATTTTAGAATTGTCTAGTGCCAGAGACAGCTTGTAATGTTGTTATACTGTGTTTCAAAATGAAATTTACTAAGAGATAATTTTCAGTTGTTGGAATAAGAAGCTAAAAGTCAGCAATGCTGAATTCCTCTTCCTTCTGACACTCCCTCTCCTCATCAAAGAAAAAAATAGAAAAATCTATTAAACAAGTTATTTTTCACACTACAAATAAGATTGTTGCATGGAAGAACTCATTTCTATGAAACCTGCTAATGTATAATATCAATTGGAATCAAGACGAAACATTCTAAGTAAATTGGTTCTTCTAGAAGTTGAAGTGAGAGCCAAACCACAAGATCTTCTTTGCCTCTTTGAAAGACTTAGATGTCAGATGGAATGCTTTCTGAAACAAGGATGTGCTTGAGGGGAGAAAAAAGAAAAGTAATTTTGTTAACCAAAATAAGTAGAATTTAGTGTTAGTATTGCAGCTTTCCTATTTAGAAAAAGCAATAGGAGAAGAAACAGGCTTAAACTAAAATCGAATTTCAATGTAAGGTACACTTGACATTGCACAACCCACTTCCTATTTATAGGATGATAACATCCTCTGAAGTTGCCTAGTTTTATTCTTCCAAGGGCAGAATGATACAAGGACTGTTACAGAGAGTAGAATGTGTATTGTTAGTTTCAAGTGAATGTGTACACATTCTAGAGTCATGATGCACTGTGCAAAGAGAAATATAAAATAAAGACAACAACATTTCACTCTTGACCTTTCTCCCAACCGTTTGAGCCAAATTACTGTAACCAGTATCAAGTGCAACTATTGCTTCAGCATAATAGGCTATCTTCGCTCTCAGATCCTATTGGACTATTGCTTGTACAGAAATCACATAGAAAAAAATATACAATCACCAGTTAAGTGACTCATTGCTTTTCCAGGAGGTTACATAAAACAACATTAACTTGTCTGCTAAATGTGGGCACTTCTATCTGGGATTCATACAGAATCTGGGAAGCAGTTATTTCTTACACCATATTTATGAATAATGACAAGACACTGCCAGCTGGTGTGTGTAAAGTTGTCTAGACCAATCTAAGAGCAATATGTTTGTGCATCTTTTCTTACGGGAGCTTTGAGGGCCAAGGAAGCAGTCTGGATAATTTTCCAGTGACTGCTAAGTGACCTTGAACTCTAGAAGAAGTGATGCCTGCAAACTGTGCAGCTTTGGCTGCACTGACAGAAATACTAAAAAAAGGAACGTTGGAAGGGTATCAGCACTCATGTTTTAGGACAAATGTTATCTGAGAGAAAAAAGAAGCTTTCCACCTGGGCCTGATATTTCACAGTTTTGTAAAGGGGAAATTTTCATCATCAGAAACATGTAGTAGCGAAGTCCATTTGAAATAGGATAATGATGAAAAATTTGGAGGTATTCTAGATTGTTGAGTTCTGTATGTATATAATAAAAAAATAGCTCTATTGATCTGATAAAGACTCAAAAGACAGGTAAATATGAAAACTTATGTTACAATTTCTATCTATTGCTCCACTGTGCCAAGGTATTTTAGAAAAGGGTGATCAGTGCTTAAGTTTATTTAGATTATTATTGCTACATCTGGATACACCGAGATGATGTGGGTAAGAGTGACTCTCTGGAGGCATCTAGACACACTGTGATTCATTAAACATTCCTGAAGCATAGTGAAATGGAAAAGTCAATGAAGTACTGTAATATCTTTTGTATAAGTTACGCAAGGATCTTTAAGAGTCTAGTGTTGAGGGATTAACATTGTGTGGTAGAAATCTTATTTAATTAACTAGGTGATGCATTCTAAGTTGCCACTGTACGGATATTTGTGGAGAAATTAATCCCAAATCAGCAAGTGTGTGTAGAACTATAAAGCCAGAGACAAAATATACTCAGTAAAGGATAACTCCATTTGTTTTTTGAAATCAAAACTTTACACATCACTGCGAAGGTGGATAGCCACTTACTCACTTTTGTTTTGCAGTGTATACCTGCCCAGAGCCCTGGGATATGTTCTTATCCCTATTTTGGGGAAGAAGAATTATTTAACCTCCTGCAAAGACTGTGTTTCTTGCTAAACCTTTGAGTAGGTATAAAGGTGTTTCTATTACGGAATAGGCACAGGGACCAGATTCCCTGCTGTGCTGGCTTCCATTTGCTTGGTATCCTTGCCATGCCATCTACTTAGGGTTCCTTACCCTCTGGAGTTCATTGGGAGCCTCAGCTTTGTAATCAGTTTTCCTTTGCTGAGTCTTCTGATTTCTTGGTTGGTTATTAGAGTGGATAGGTCTAGCTATTACTTCATCCTTTGCGAATCATCAAAATATCGTTTTCATCTTTTGTACCCTCCTCACCAAGGAACAAGAGAGGCCCACTAAAATGAGAGAGGGGTGGAAAGGAAGTAGCTCTAGCTTCTTCCCCTTCACCACCAGGTGTATTCAACGGGAGTCTGATAAATGATAGCTTATCAGAGAAGATTGGGCTTGCACAGGTTTTAACACCCCTATTTTGGTTTGGCTTGGCTGTCACTGAAGATAGTATGAAGTCATGGCTGAGTTTGCAGGGCTAACAGCACGTGAGTCCAGAAGTGCATACAGTGCACCAGATGATGCCTTTCCAGGGCTGAATAGAGAGGAAGGATCTCCTCCCTCAACCTCCTGACTGACATCAATGTCATCTTGTACAGACCAGGAAAAGCTATCAACTGGGAAGTGACTAAGTAGATCAAATTTTAGCAAAATATTCATGTGTGTTGTTTGTAGCCAGGCCAAACCTCAAAAACATTCATCTGTAAAAGACATTATATTCAACTAGTGTGGACTGTTCTCAAGTCATTAGAGAATTTTTCATCATGGAGCTGATTCTGAGAGTGGTAAAACAAGAGTTGAAATCGTCTCTTATGATAAAAAATATTCAAGAAATGGAAAAGCATTTTTCCTTTATTACGGAAGAAAAATCTACGGTATTTAATGAAAGATCTTCTACTACTATTTTGAACAGGCTGGTTGTTATTATCCATGCTAATATGAGTACTTGCCCAGTAACAACTCTATTCTGTGTATTCCAGCATTCCAAATGTTTGACAACAATCATTAAAAAAAGAAAAAAACAAAAGCAACCCAAGTCTTTTTGAGAAGGATCTATTTTCAGTGCACATTAAGAGTTTTCACCTTCTTTGCCTACCACTGGAAAAGAAACCCAGGCAAAACAAAGTCCCAGAATCAAAAAGCACAGACTAAACCCCGGCATGATCTAAATTCCAAGAGTCTGATATTCAGACAGTGAACAATCACTTGGAACCATTATGCTATCAGAAGTGAGAGATTACCTGGGATAATCTATATATTTCATTTAGGAAGACAAGTTGCAGATTTGAAGTGTGCAAAGACTGACTAGGATCATTTTTTTTGAGATCTCTATCCTCAGTTACGGGTTTCTACGCCTATGAATTATGATGGTGGGTACATTAATGCAAAACAGTACTTCTGGAAGGATGGACATGCCTTATTGTTTCAATTAATCTTCTGCAGTAGTTAACTTGGGGGGATATTCAAAAACACTTTCTGTAGACAGGCTTCTACTCCTGCTTGAGGAAAATGCAGGCAGGAAGTACTTCAGATCAGTATTTCGTTCTACAAGAAGCTAAATACTTGAGAGAATTCAGCAAAGATATATATATGATGTCAACTTTAACTTCTCAATTCAGTTTCAGTCATATCTATTTTTTATCATAGCAAAGTTGACAGATCTGTTATTAGAATTGTTGTATACAAGCAAGTTAATTTTTTAGAAAGTTTGGGTGCAATCTCTAACTTCCCACTTAAGTTATACTACTGGCCATCAATGTGATGACTCATGAGTTAGATGTGTATTCAACAGTATGAATTTGTTAGGTTATATACTATGGCATCTGTAAGTCTTGCACAGGTAAAAAAAGTCTGTTTTAGAGATGGTTGAAATTAGTTGTGAAACTAATGAAACATAATGTGAAATATGATTGTTGGGCCAAACTTTTCTCTTGACCACATAACTGCATTAGCTGTAATGACATTTGTAGAATGATTTCCTGTTTACCTTGGAGTCACTGATAGATGCCATCTAATACATAGATTCAATACACATTTTTGATTCAAACATTTTTTGGGCTTCATGATTTACTAGTTGTTTTAACGTCTCTATATCTTTTCTTAAAACTTTCCATCTCCAGCCAGTGGAAAATCTTTAGACAGTTGAGCTGCATGGTGTCCTTTGGATCAGAAAGGTGTGATTCTGAGTGGACATGTTTTACATCATGTAAACAAATTGAGTGTATTTCCAGGTGCAGAAATGAGATTTTGAAAACTATCTTCTTATTGACACTTGGAAGTATTAGACTGTCTTTGGCGTGAGACTGTACCATTGCTATCTGTGGTTGAAAATGCTTAGTATCCAGTGGCAGATAGTCAAGATGAATTTGACATGGTTGTGTCATTTATTTTGCAAGCTGCTTTTGTAGTGAGGGTTTCACCCTTGGCCTCAACAACATGTCTATTTCACTACTTGGCATCCTCTGAAGACACTGCTAATTTTAACACATTTTGTGGTTTTGTAATGTGGCAAATTCCCACTAGGTGCTAGACAAACAACTTCTGCATTTGTGATTTAAGGCACACTTGAACTGGGGCTGTCAGAGGTAAAAGATTAATACATCATCCCAGCTGATTAGTTGGTTGTCCCTCCCAGGTCCTTCAGATTTGCACACTGGAAATTTTATGTAACTTTAAGTTCAGAGTTTGAAATTATCGTCAAAACACAACAAGCTATTGCAGCATCAGCAAGAAGTCTCTAATATTTTAGTTGTATTTCAAAGGAGAGCAGTGCAGATTTTTGTTCCACAAGTTGTTTTCTGCTTATTGCTCTTTCAAAAATCCTCTTTCATTCACTGTTCTTTTAGAATGTTATTAATCTTCGAGTGCATATTAATGTTTAATAATAAGGCAAGAGGACATAGTGGCCACAGCTCAAGGAAAACAGACTTATTCCTACAGCCTATTTTCTTTCTTGCTTGGAAAACCTCGTATAGCTCTCAGAATATTCATCACCATTTAACCTTGTCTTTTCCTCTAAAAAGGATGCAAAACACTAAATCCGTTCTCCAAAGGAGAATGTTTGTAATGACATGAAAAGGGAGAACAGATGGTATCATAAAGCTTAAGGGGAAAGTATAGCACTTTAATTCAAATTGTTTGACAGAGTTAAAGACAGCCACTTAGTTACCAATTGCTGAAGTTATTTATGCTCCTTTGTGTAGAAGAAAAAAACCACAAGAAAAGTAGAATGTTTTGTATATTTTAGAGAGAAAAGGGTAAGATAAAACAAAGTAGTGTTTTATTTATACTCATTATTTGCATATAGCTATATCCTGAACATGATTGATCTTTTTAACCAGCCTTACCAAATAGTTAGAATTATACATATTTTTGGGTTTTTTTTTTTGCTTCACAGTGGACAAGTTAACCTTGTTGCAGTGAGACAGCCTACCAGGAAAATAAACAGATCTTCATTACTTGGAATCTTTTACCATATTCCTTCCTATTTTAACTAAATTAGTTTTGCAGTGCATCAGGATTTAAATTCTGATTCAGTGCATTAACTTATCCCCATACTGCTTTGATTGAACAGCAATGCATCCATTACCAATGCCATATCCAAAGTGACGTTTCCATACAGACTACCTGCTGTTTCATTCATAACCACAAAGCAGCCTGAAATGACTTTACTTCTTTTTACAACTTGCAAGGAGTTAATGGACTGTGCTGGCCCCCTGCCAAAACCCTTAAGAAACTTTATTAATGTGTTATGAGGCTGGGACACCATAGTGCGGGATTTTATTGGTTATTCCTTTTAATGAATAAAAATATGTACGCACAATTAAGACCATGTTTTCAACCAATTGCCTTCTAATAAATGTTAAGTCTTTGACAGTGATATCTTTTAATGTTCACTAATCAAGTTTCTGTTTTTCTTTTTCATAATCTATAACTTTTCAGGGCAAGAATGTTAAATTTGCATTGTGAGCATTCCTTTCAGCCCAAACCTCTCTACTAGCTTGGAGAATACTGTTTTCTGATACAGAAAAAGGAGCATTGAAAGCTGGACACTACTTTGTTACTCTGTCCCTAAAATGAGTTATTTCAGATGATGAAGAGAAATCTATATTGGACTATATTGGTCTGGAGCTGCAGGCAGCTGGTATATATGGTACAAGACGTACAAGGAGCTAATGTAATGTAGCTTGCTTCAAAATTAATGACAGAAGCCAGCTGCTGATAGTCATCTGATGTGTTTTTTTGCAAAGCTTTCTTCTCAACAGGCAATGGAATTAGTTTCTGTTACACATAAACACTTTCTAAAATTCAGAATTCACTCAGTGAAGTAGATGAAAGTCTTTACAAATTTTAACGCCTGAGAACAAGAACAAGAATGTTTCATTACATAAAGACATGTGAATGTGTTTCTAAAGGAAGGCAGTTTCCTTATTTTTCATTTCATTATTCAAATATAAATAAATGTTCCCTTACTGCCATTGTTCACTGAGAAGCATCAACATCTTCAGCCCCCTGGGTGCATTTTTCAAATAAACTAATGCAGATTTTTTTTTTCTTTTTTTCCCTAAGACTGATAAACAAGGAAAAAACAGCACCATAGCTTTAATTAAAGTATTGGTGGGAAATACAAGAAAGAAATATGGGAGTGCAATTCAGTAGGACCAAAATGGAATGAAAAGATTCTAGTGAATCACAAATTTTAAATAAAAATGCCTCACTCTGTTTAACTTGTTTCATACAAAAACAGATGTTGAGAATGGTTAAGTTTGCATAGAAATTTCCATTCTGTTTTCATACTTGTCACTTGGATTTGAAATTTTCAAAGCTTGCTCTATTAGAAAGCAGTTGTGCCTTGCACATAATTCGAGCGGAAAAAAAATCACAAGTATTTGCATGTTTTTAGGAAAGACTGTATATATATACATAAAGAAGAGCCTTGGTTTAAAAATAATTTAATTAATTAATTAATTAATTAATTAATTAATCTTGTAACCTTCATTCATACTATTTTCTTGGAAAAACACCCAAAGGTAGAAAGAGCAGCATTTGCTGGGAAAATGAACCTTGTTGAAGAACACAGGAGTGAATTATTGTAGCTTTGGTGAGGGTGTGCGTGATATTTTTCTAGGAATAGCACTTCAGGATCCCAGTTGGAGTTCTCACTAATTCATTCGTCCCTTCAACATCAGTGGAAGTTAGAAAAGACTTGCAGGACTGCCTGCAGTGTATAGAACTGATGCAGTTTAGAAAGGTCATGAACGTCTTTAGTTAGCAAACAAAACTCATACGGAGGTGCTTCATTCAGTAGATAACCTCCAATGAAGATTATCTCATGAATATATTTTCCAAACCAAATGGAAGCTTCTTTATGCTAACAGAGGCTCTACTCACAAACTATACCTTTTCACACTTATGTATAAGCACAGGTGTCGGATGTGTATTTAGGTTCTTTCTAAGATTGTTTGAAATCTTCAGTGCAAAAGTATCTAAGACATAAGCCTCCTTTGGTGAAGAACATGAGCAAAGGACCACAAGAAGGGTCCAGAGAGCTAAGCATTAATTGTATTCCCAACACTGATTATTGTGTCTTGACTTTTGAGCATCTAAGTTATCCACACACCACTTCTGTATACTTTTAGGTGAGATAGAATAGAGATCTTCAGAAGTAAAAATAAACAAAACATTGATGCAAGAAGAATTAATTTATGGTAACTTTTGTCTCCTCATTTTCCAGACTCAAGTACTTATTTCTCTTGTTCTCTCACTGTTCTCTTTTGACAGATTCATATGGAATTTAGAGCTAGCCATTTGCTAAGGAATGCAAAGTCAGAGGAAACCCTAATCATAACTTTTCATTTAAGTCAAAACATCTGTACTGATGCTCCTGAGAGAAGAAATTCTTTGATTTTTCCTGTCTTGTTAATTCTTAGTAAAAGACAGTGAACATATGCAAACAGTAACTGTCAATTAAAAATAAAAAAATAAAAAATTATGCCTTAATTCCTCTTTCCTTTGAACATTCCAGAAAGTCAAGTGTCATTGACAGTGGAAATGTGAGCAACTAATAGGAGTCTTTTGTACTCAAGTAGAATTGCTAACATGTAGAGGCATTTCCTGCAGCATTAAAATTACAGCATGAATGTTGTGGAATTTTTTAATATGATAAACAGAATTTCAGAGTCCTTTGAATCCCAGAAGTTAAAATTTGTTCACTTTGCATTTAGTATAAGCTCTCTTGGCAGTAGTAAGCAGAACCTGGGGTCTGGGGATAGAAATTCATTTTTTTTATTGCTTACAGCAGAAAAAAATGCTGTTTCATGTTACTATACAGAAAGTTTTATCCTTGCTTGTAGTCCTGATATCAGAGCAGACAAAGTGAGACTCTGGAATTTGGACTTGAGAAGATTGTTCTTCTGTTTTTTTTTTTTGTTTTTTTTTTTTTCCTTAGTAAATAAACAGAAATGTGTACTTGATCCTTAAAATATTTCTTCTTGTCTAACTAGATAAAAATGGAAAGGGATTTTGTGGATATTTGGTAGACTAAGTACTTGCTTTTTCTGTGGGGGAAATGCCCTGTATTTGTTGTGTGTTGTATCTGGAAGTGCCACATTAAATAAGAGACGAGGATAAATGAACAGATAGATACTCATTCTTAAAATGTATACATACATTCGAAAGGGAGTACCCTGACATTCATGAATGAAACCTTCTCTGTGGAGGCTGTAAGCAGATCAGATAATTTTACAAGTAGAATGTTTTGGATGTGGGATATTAAACATGGCAGATGCTTTGGAAAATGCAAGTGGCAAAGAAGATGCCCCTGTGCATATCTGATTGATTGAGTTTCAAACATAATTGTCTGCTAGATGTATTTTGTCTTTTTTTGTCTTTTTTTTTTCTTGGTAGAGGGAAGTTTAAAGGTGTACTTATTAAATATTAATAGAAGAGAAGCCAATTGAAATTGCATGCCAATGTAGTCCTCATGCTCTTTGGAACCTTAACCCCAGCTCACTGGTACTTACAAGGACATCAGCATTACATAGCCGTGTGACTTTGATCCTGATTACTAATTAAACAGAGGGTGAAAGTCCCTAATTTCAGGAGCCTACTGAGAGGGCAGAACTATCACAGTGAATGTCCTTTGCATTCACGAGGACAAAGATTTGCTCAATAGAGTAAAACAGCTTAGAAATAAAAGTTTTATAAACAACAAGTTGACCTTGATTTGAAGTCTTCTGAGGCAGCAGTACAGCCATAGATAAGTTGCTCATGGTCAGTTGACTAGCATCTTTTTAAAAAATGTCCCATTCACACATCATTAGGTAATGGTTGGGAGGTTCAAAACAGCAAATAGACAGGGAGAGCACCCACATAGGCAAAATTCATATTCACATGGTATCTGTAGGTTCGTGATTCTTATACCAATGGACTATCTTCTGAGGACCCATCTTTTTTTTTTTTTTTTTTTTTTTTTTTTTTAAATCCTAATATGTGATAAAATCCCTGTAGTTTTATAACCCTTTAAAGAAAATTCAGAGGAAAGATCATAATACAATCAAGTATCAAGTGTGTCGTTTCCTAAACTGCCAGGTAAAACATGCTCGAGGAACCACTGAGTGAGCAATAATAACACAGTCTTGGCTGAGGCTTGAAATGTTTCTGCATCGAAGTTGGTTATGATTACAGCACAGTAAGCAGGCCCAAGAAATCTCTGGATTCTATTTGATGTGCAGATGAACACTTTCCCAACTTTGTTATTCAGGCCCAAGACAGAAGGGGTAAGCTTTCCTAGTCCTTGCCAGGAGTAGGACAGTTAAGGAGATCCCAACCAAATTCAGTACAAAGTCCCTGGCATAGTAGAGACTCGAGATATGTGGAATGTTTTTGTACCTTGTAGCTAGTTGCTTGGAAAGGAGATTTAAAAGCGGGCAGATGCATTCAGTGCAAAGAATGTCTCAGGTGCTTGGGACTCCGCAAGTGCCTTGTGACAGAGTGTAGAAGAGCAAAGGTCTCAGCATGTGTGCTGCTGGCACAGAAGAGTGTTATGATCTAAGCATAATTTAAAACAATAAAATTACACTTCCCTTCAGGAAGCCCGTCCTCCCAACTCTTTCCCAGTGGTGGGATGCTGCCGGCAGCCAGCCTGCCTTCCCACTGCTTTCCTGCTTCAGCGTTCTGGGAATGTAGCATCACAGACCAGTGCAGGCAGGTCCTGTGCACGGGGGAAAATCGAGCTCTCTGCCTCATCTGAGACAATCAGGTGGTTTTTAAATCAGCTTTGGCTTTTGCCCTTCGCACAGGACAACACTAGGTCGACGACATTTCAGGATAACTGTTTGGCAGCCATTTTAGATACTGCCTGTGCTGAGAGCTCTCTGGCTGCCAAAAATTGCAGATGCTCTGTGCCAAAACACTCTTGGCAGTAGAGATAAACTTTGTAGAGATACATAGTCCAGAAATATCTTATAATTACAAAGCGCAGGAGGCAGAATGTTTTTACAATACAGCTGTGCTAATGTAAACATTTAATTTGGCAGCCTTCTCCTCCCACTTTTCAATTAACCGGGTTTATGCAGATACTTTAGGTCTGTAATAAACTTTATTGCTACTTCTCTTGGAGTACAGTTTATGAAACACAGATTTGAAGTATTTTGGGGGCTTTCTATCCATTTTGTAAGGCACACTGAAAATGTTAGACTGTCATAAAGGGGAAGTGTCAATTCCTGTTTTAAAATGCCTTAGCTCTGGCTTCACTAAAAGCCTTCACTTTAAAAGTATATATTAATTGAGGCCTGTCTCCATTGGTTTCTCCCGAAGCAAGTAACAGGATATTAATAGAAAGAAATTAAATCACTTAAAGACCTACAAAAGGACGTTTGTGTTGGTGATCCTTAGAAAAGACAAATGTTCCCAGTGTTACAAGAATGGTGTTACAGAGAACATCTCTGAATAGCAGTCCGTACAAATGTCCTTGCAGTGACTGTGTGATAGCTGTGACAATTATCCTTACAGAGTCAAAGAAAAACAATTTCCTATCATGAGCATTATTCTGCCTCAGTCATGCAAAACCAGCCAAAGATCTTTTTCTGCAAATTTCAGAGCACTGGATGCTACAGGATTTCATAATTTATTAACTGGTTTTAATTGGAGTTAACTGGTTTTACAAAACTGATGTTTTATAATATAAGAAGACATATTAGGTAATATCTTTCTGCTCAATATCAGATACATTGGTGCAACTCTTTGTAATTCCTTTTGCACTTCGCGGGAGTGAAAAGCTTCAGCGTGACTTTGAAAGGCAGAAATGCTGAGTCCTTCCTCGCAGTCAGGATCTCCTGTTTCTGTGATGGATTGACTGAGGCTGGCATGGAAGTCTTCAGAATCTAGGCAAAACAGTGTTAGCAGAGTAACATATTTAGATTAGCATATTCTCCAGGGTTGACAGATTCGTGTTTCAAAGGATCAGTTCAACTTGGACAAGCTGAGGAGTATGAAAACTGTATTGTTTTGGAAGTGTTCTGAGACTGCTTTAGTCATGAAACTTGGACTACCATCCGAGAAACTGCAATCTTGTGTGCTTTCATTTTGGAGTTTGTATCTCCAGGACAAGCTACTCACTGATGTTGATAATTACACAGTAGCAGCAGCAGAAGACTGTTGGTTGTCCCACTGCAGCATAAAAGATGATGGTCTCTGCCCACTGAGTGTTTAGCTTGGGCTGGCACACCTATAGGGTAAAGAAGTGGTAAGATGAGGAAGGCTGATGACCAGTAAAGAGCACCAAAGTGCCGTCACTTCTTACTTTAGTCTTCAAATGAGGGAAGGGGAGATAGGGAAATAGATACAAGTGACTGTGTCCATGAGCACTACAGAAGGCATAAGTTACTAAGAGGTTTTTAAGAGGTTGTATTATGACCCAAAAGCAAGCAGATTAAATTGACTACTAGAATTGTAATGATTTTAGAAAGTTTGATTCTAAAGTTGAGTGAAAGGTCATTAAAAAAAAGATTTTCCAATTTATTTACCCATTCCTATTTTTCATTTAATTGAATCCATTTTAAGTGCCCTGTTAAATAAATGTATAGTCCCTCTCTCTCTTTTTTTTTTTCATATTAGATATTAAAACAATGCTATTAGATTAGTTAGTACCATAGTGTAGCAGAAAAGCTTAATTGCAATGTTTGAAAACTAATTGAGAAAAGCTAGCAAACGCAGATGCCAAAGCACTAATTATGTAAGCTAAAGTCTAGTGGATAATTTTCCAAAACACAGCACAGTTGATCAGAGTTGTTGCTGTAACTGGGATGCAGGTACAGCAAGTACGAGCAGTGTACAAATACAAGTAGGGAACAGAAGGGATTTTAGGGCCAAAATGGCTACTTCATAAGTATAAAAATTCATCTTGCTGGTGACTGGTAATTTTGAAAGGATCTCAGAGAACAAATCCTTACCTTCTCCTTTACTTGGCCACAGAAGTTTGTGAGAATGCTGCTATCCACAGCAGTATTGTTATTTAAAAAATGGGTGCATTATACTTCCTTTACATTTCTTAAAATAAAATGTATTGTCAAAATAGTAAATGCTTGAATACAGATGTGAATAATCTGAAAAGAAGAAATAGTAAGTGTTTCTACGCCTATAAAGAGAGTATCAGTCACCTTTGATGACCCTAATTTCATGGATAATTGAGAAATAAAGATTTGGATAAACATCAAGATCATGGGTGACATTTAGAAAGAAAAGAACTATTTTTATTTTTTTCTCTATATGTAACCCTCATAAAAAGCTAGGCTTGGTACAAGCCAGTTTGCTACCTCTCTGGGAGAAAAAGGTTCCCTTGAAGTTGCTGATGGTCTCCTGTGTGTAAGTCAATCTCTAGGTCCACTGGGAGGATAGGTATTCTTGGGGAACAAATTAGCATACACAATGCTCAGCCAAGGCCACTTTGAAACTTGTGGTCCAGTTTAAGTGTAAGGAGCACAGACTAACTGATGGATGGAATATCTGTGGTGTTCCAGGAGTTCTCACATCTGCATTTGTGGCCACGAGTGCCACTGCTGCACTGCCCTGCCACAGGCAGCAGCCAGCACTTGACTTACCTGCTCCTGCACCTGGGATGCAACCATACCCTCAGCAAAGCCTGGAAGAGTTCCCTCCATTCCTCCCTGAGGGCTTGGGAGGACACAGAGGCAGCTAATGGACACCTTTACTGTACACCCTTCTCTTCCTCCTCAGGGATCCCATGCTCTGAGATTATCTTAGAGGATATTTTAGAAAGATGCTGATAGCTCATCCAAGTATCAGCAAGATTTTAAAGTACCAGTCCTTACAAGGTAGTAACAGTGCTGTGACAATTATTTAGGAAACACATAGAGACAAATGAATTATTCCCCTGTGCAGCAGAAGACAGTATAAATAGATTAGGTTCTGGCATAGTACTCCTAGTTTATCAGGCATTTAGTGTTTAAGATGTACAATACAGCCGTATGTGACTTGCCAACTATCTGGGCTTCCCCCACTGTTTCTGGTTTGGCAACGATGTGTTTTTTCACCCTGTTGCAATACTGACTGCCAAGGAGACATGGCCAGCTTTCTGCTTCCTGTCTTCCTTTTTGTCCTGGCTTGGCCTTCACTCGGCCTGCCAAGTCACAGATGCCAGAAGCTTATACAAAAAGGTCAAGCAACTAAGGCTTGAAATCACCTATGCCAACATTTGTGTTTTCTATTTTTCTGTGTTCAGCTAAACGAAAAGTACACAGAACTTATCTGCAACAGGAATATGGAGAAAACTTTTGACAATAGAACTGTGTAGATTACAGCTTTGCAAACTGCTCACAGAATCTGTGAACACTGAACATTTTAAGAGGTATTCTGAATAAAGCTCAGTGAAATATGAAGTGCTAAAAATAAAGAATAATCATTCTGATTTTGTAGATTTATCTCTCTCTCCTTCCCCACCTAGCCTGCTCTTATTTGCTTGTGCACTTATTTGGAAGTTAGTAGTACATATCTTTGCAGTCAGACCTGAAGCTACATTAGATTTTGAAGTGTCCCCTCCCTGCCTCCCAATAAACAACCATTTCCTGCCCACCAACCAAAAAACAATAGCCTAACGAAACATATAGTACTGTGAAATTCTGACAGTGAATACACACCTGCTGAGAATCTACACTTCACCAGCACGTCTCTAAAATATCCTGAACTGTTTCGTGCATTTTATCTACAAACCTAGCCTATTCTTTTCATTTTAGTTCATCATTTTTCACCACCTTTTGAAGAAAAGCAAGCCTACTACTTCTATTTTTGTGATGCTAATTTTCACAACTATGATATTCACCTAACGTGTTAATTTCTTGGTTTCTGACTAAGTGCTCAGGTTGATAATAGTAGCCATAAATGCAGAATGACTGTTGGCCATGAGTTATAAAGTTGCTTGATTGTAAGGGGAGCATTCTGCTCAGATGATTCATCAAAGCCCAGGCTGCAAAGCACAGTTTCGTATTTCAGTCAGTCTTCAAAGAAGGCTATTCACTTTATTCTTCATCTGCATGGCCTCTCCCATACCTTGAACACCTTTAAAGAGAGGGTGTTTCTTTAAAGCAACAGCAACAAGCAAGAGGAAAAGAAGGGTTATTTTAGCAACAGGCCCCATTCATAGTAACCAACATTTGTTTGTTTGTCTCTTAGATAAGGAAGAAATCAGTTCTCAGGAAATTTATTTTGTTTAACCAGATACACTTTAATGGACATAGAGAAAACTGCAACGCTAAAGAATATTCCCAGGCATATGGTGGTAGCAGGATAAATTTAAGAGAGATTGCAAAAAGATGGGAGGGAAATGAACTGGCTGCTCACTGTGGGATTTTTTTTTTTTTTTTTTAAATTATTCATACAGGTGGTAGAAAGTTGTCTTTCAGTAAATCTTTAACAATTTCATATACAGTATTATACCTAAAGTTAATTATAGACTTGGACCTTGCGTAAAAGGACTGCCAAGGTCACCAACAGAATTACAGTGAGCTTTCTAGAGTCAAATGTTGCTTATGGACAGCCACCTCCAATTCCACACATAAAAAGTCACATATTCTGAATTCATTGCATACCAGGCAGTAATTTACTTACATATGTGGCCCCTGACCTTAAAAATGCAATAGAAGAAACCTCTGTAAGTTTATATGAGAATTACTACTGTCACCTACATTTTCTGAAGGTGGGCTGTTTCTGTCCTTCCAGCTTTACTGTTGTGATTTACGTGCTGCTAAGCACATGCAATCCCTAAGCAGAGGTCTTTAGAAGTAGTGAAGGAGTTGAGCAGTAATACATCTTTGGTGAATGTTCTGTTCTGGATGTTCTTTCGTGCCAGGGTGAGGATAGTTAATTTCTTAGGTACCTAAAAATGAAACCTGACTGCAGTGTTTTCACACAACTTCGTTTTGCACTCTATTTCAACTCATGGGAGTTTCTGATATTAACAGGTTGATCTTGATTGATAATGCTGATTATGTGACCATAAAATTGACTGATCTGTCCTTCAGAGGAAAAGACTGCTACATTTTGCATGTGTTTAAAAAAAAAAATAAATTCATTCACTTTCAAATATTTATTCACAAAGGCCAAGAACCTTGCCTTTTTTTTTTTTTTTCTTTGTTAGCAGGGACAGAAAGTAGAAGCTGTTAAAATCAGTATTTAATCTCTGACACAAGCTTTGTTCATACAGATTCAAGATAGCAAGGAATTTATCATTTGAGTTAGAAAAGTAAATGTAACTTGGCTTTCTAATGATTTAAATGATTTCAGTGCCAGTCATGAATCTGCAAATGATGTCAAGGGAATGTACTTGAGCAGTCTGCAAGAGCCCTTGAATGAAATAATGAAACCTAGCAAGAGGTATTTTTTTTAAGACATAGTTCAGACACGTGAATTTACCATAGTTCCTCCAACCAATCTCATAGAAAGATATAATCCAGATAATTTGCCTCAAAATCATACTTCTTGTTATGCCCCATTACAAATGCTCTTCTTTTTAATGTTTCATTGCTTAATACAGGTTGTATCCTAACATATCATTTTTATTATACACATTTATTTTAGTCTTCGTTTTTAAATTTTAAATACAACATCATGCTAATTAATTTTTTTAATATTTATTTATTTATTTATTTATTTATTTGCATTTGGTAGTTATTAAAAATGACTTCTGCTAGTATATTAAGGAGGGCAGCTATGTTCCTTCGTTTTTATTATCTTTGTTTCTCTTTCGCTCAAGTTTCCTCATGTGATTGCTTATCATCTATGGGGGCTTCATGGCCTAACTTGAATTAGGTTGTGGCATCTAGTTTTGGATGATATAGTGGAAGTTGTGTAAATCCCAAAACTTGCTGTGATTCAGCCTATCATCTTTCCTATCGGAAGGAGTAGCTTTGCAAGCTTGACAGTCTTCCTAGACTCATATTTTCGGGGCTTTAATTTTATTCTTATTCTCATGGCAATCTGTCTTCATGTGCTGTTTACTTCTCTTGAATGCTTACATCATGCTGTTATCAATAGCTGTGCATATGGAAGTGATTTGATTGTTCATCTGATTAACATAGAAAGGAGCCACACAGTGATGCTGGAGTTTCCTGGGGGGACATGGGGTTTTAAACTTGTAGATGACAAACTGGCTTGACATGGAGCGTGTTTTAACTTTGCTACACAAACCTTTTGAGCAATTATTTATGTAGGACAGCTAATGCCAGACCCACTTTTGAAAACTTGGCCAGAAAACTCGTTGGCATCGTCTTGCTTTCCGGTGGTTGCTTGCTACTGGTGGAGCTTTGCTGCCAACCCTGGCATTGCTGGCCCTGCTGCCAGCCGGTTATACACCCTCGCCAGCAGGCCCCATGCTCAGCTCCTGCCTGGGGAAGCACACTGCTGCCAGTGGAAAAGAAAGGCATCATGCGAAAAATGTCTGTGCGCAGAAAATGTGTACACTGCTGTGGGACGGCTTCAGTTTGGAGGAGGTTTGAAAAAAGCCGGAGGCAGGCTAAAGAGCTGGCTTCTTGACTTTAGTGCATCCCGGGATCTGTTTGTTTTTGGTTTTGGTTTTTTTGGTTTGTGTTCTGCAAGAGCAAGGTGTGACTAGTGGGCTTTCTGGAAGGCTTGCCTGTCAGTCACACCCACTGGGTGGAGAAACACAGCCCTAGGCCAAGGTGAATTTCATGAGAGAGTTGGATTTTCTCATGTTCTTGCTGTTACTGATATCATACTGCTGTCCTGAAAAGACTCTATTGTTATTCATGGTTCACTTTTAAGTAGACATTAAAGGGATACTGTTTGTTATTCAGATGTACAGTATCTCTTGGAAAATTGCTTGAAAACATAAAAGCATTTTGAGGCTTAGGAGATTTGCTTGCTATAACTGTTCATAAAGCTAAAGATGATTGTCTAACTAGGCAATTGGTCTAATTTGCGTTTCAATGCAAATTTCAGAAACCTGAGCTAAAGAAAGATAAGCTGCTCTGAATGAAGTCTAGTCTTGAAATTTCACACTTTTCCAAATCCATGGCTCAAAGAACACAGACAGTTGACTTTACACTGCTCTGAAGTGTTCAGCAGCAACCACAATGGAAGGAGTCTGGGTTTGAAAGGGATCTGCAGGATGTTTTTTTTCAAAGATCATATGTTGTGTGTGCATGTACGTGTGAGTGCAGGGCAGGGACAGCTGGAAGAGAGAAAAGCTAGGCAAAATCTGAGAAGCTTGCAGTTTTCATTAAAGTGTTGTCATCTGCTAGAAGTCACTCATGAAAGGGTCTTCTGTAATTACAATGCATGCACCCCAACTCTTATGTAATACACTGTGTCTTATCTGATTACTTCAGGTCAAGTGAGTTTAATACCTTTCTGCAGGAAAAATACAGCGCAGAGCTGTCAGCTTTTGCTGAGTATTACTTATGCTTGTGCAGAGATCTGAGCTCTTAAATACACATTCTGAAAAAATGCTGAATTATATCTTGAACGTTATATGGGTGCAAGAGGAGGAAGAATGGTTAATAATGCTCCCATACAAAGGTTAGTGTAAATATAAGGTTACTGCTTTTTGCTTTAAAGTTTCTAAAAATCTGAAAAGTTTCTGCAATCAGTGCTGTTGTGATTTGCTGTTGCTCATGTTTGTTGCTGTTCTTTCAGTAATGCACAAGAGACTTAGCACAATTATCGCATCAGACTTTCCCCTCTACAAAGCCCCAGACATTGGTCATTTTGAGTACTGCTCTGAAAGTAATGCTTCCTGTTTTATTATGTTGGCCCATGATGTCAGAGGGGAATGTTGGTGCTATGGCAGTTGAGTTTGAAACTTTTCACCTATATTCTGTTATATTTTGTTGCAATGTGAGAGCAGCAGAGGGGCAATCTGACAGAATGGTGTCTGATGTGGAAGTGCTTATGAAGCAATGGTGTGTCATTGAGTTCCTCCTTGTAGACAACATTGCACCCACTGACATCTGATTTTTTAGATAAGAAGTAGTATCATTTTTCAATGGTATAATACTCCCAGGTATTACAAGAACATACACCCGCTTTAGAAAATAAACTGAGATACAAAGAGCAAAATTAGCTGAATATGGAACCAGCAAGGATACTTTTAAATCAAGGTTCCCAAACAGCAGTTTGTATTGTGCTAATTTTGGGAAATTCTCCCTCTGTAGATGATGCTAATTCATTAGAAACTAACATAAATGGATGTGCTGCTGTTTAACATATAGTGAAAATTACAGAATTACAAAACAGATGCTCCCATGTGATTGTAGCCACAGAATTATGTTTGGAAAAAAAAAAAAAAAAAAAAAAGCTGTGAACAGATAGGGTAAAACTTTTTTTCAAAAATCTTTGGCCAACACAACTGAAGTGGCAGTACTGTTGCTAATAGGTAGGGAGCCTGTTGGAAACAAACAAACAAACACTGACACTCTCTTTACAATTTTTTTTTTTTTTTTAAATTGAAAGACCAGGTTTAAGCCAGTATGCCTTTTTTCTTTTTTATTGGCTTCATGCTTTGAAGTAAATTGCTTGCCTTTTTATTGGAGAACTTCCCTCCTCCAACTCAAAACTGGGTCAGCCTTGCCCATGTGCTTCTATGGCACAGGATATCATTAGATACTTCTAATTTTTATTTGCTGTAAAAGGTCAAACACCTTGATCTTTTTTTTTTCTTTTTTTTTTTTTTCAGTAGTTGCTTAAATGCTTCATGCATTATCTCTTCCCATTATCAATTTCTCATCAACTCACAAATGCTGAAAAATAAACATTGGTGGTAGCGTGTACTCATGCAATTCTGATTGAGTTTATGGACCACTAGATTGAAAGCGTAGGGTGATTTTCTCAGCTGTTCTTGTACATAACCTACTTAGTGCCCACTGGCAGATTTGCTTTTTCTTTTGTCACTGATTTTTAATAGCATGTGTGTGGGAGCATGACCAGCACATATTTTAACTCTGAATTTTTAGATTACAGATGGAATCTAAATCCACTTTTTAAAAAATACAGTAACACAATGTACAAATTATGTGTACACACTGTAGCTTGAGACATAAATATCATAAGCTTGATTTTTGACAAAAATGTGTTATTAAGGATCTATAATGTTTTGTATCTGTATTCTTTTGTATTCTCTTTTAAATGATAGAGTGTCTCGGGTTGGAAGGAACCTCTAAGATCCTCTACTTCCAAACCCCTGACACAGTCAGGGTTGCCAATGGCTATATCAAGCATTAGAAAGCCTGCCCAAAGCCCCATCCAGTCTGACCTTGAACACCTCCAGGGACAGAGCATCCTCAATCTCTCTCGGCAGCCTATGCCAGTCTACCTAACCATCCTCTCAGTGGAAAGCTTCTCCCTGATATCTAATTAAAATCTCCCCTCATTTAGTTTAAAACCACTTTCCCTTCTCCCATGACTATCTACGTGCATAGAAGATTGATTTCCCTCCTGTTTATAATATCCCTTTAAATATTTGAAGGCCACACTGGGGTTTCCCCGCAGTCTTCTCCCTGCTGAACAAGCTCAGCTCCTTCAGCTTGTCTTCATAGGAGAGATACTTCAGCCCTCTGATCATCATTGCCTTCAGGATCCACTCCAAAAGCTCCATCTTTCCCAAGATGGAGGCCCAGATCTGGACACAATGTTCCAGATAGGCCTCAGGAGCACAGCCATTTCTCTTGCCCATTAAGCCAGTTAATAAATATCCCAATGATTACAAATATGGCATTGTAAAGAAATACTTAGCAGGTTATTGACAACATTTTGAAAAAAACACATTTTCCCCTCAAACCAACTAATCATTCAACCAACCGACCAAAACAAGAAACAAACAGATAAAAACCCCAAACTTTATTGAAATTAACTTAAAAGAAAATGTGACATAATTGCTATAGTGCTGTGCATCCTAGATCAAAATTAGAAAATTCCTTAGTACATATTGTGGTATTTAGAAACACAACAGTGATGCTCGGGTTGTTCAACTCATTCGGTCTTTTTCCTCCTTTCTCTCTCTCACACCGTTTTTATCTGAAATGTTTTAATTCTGGGATTTCCATGATAAATAAATAACAAACATTTTAGTTTAATTGCTGATTATTTCCCCCAGTTAGAGTACAGTGTAGTGGCATATTTACTGTTTTAGAAGACCTCTTTCTTTAGAAGAGTAGAGAGGCCTATGAGCCTCTGCTAATCTTAATGGACTGCCTTGTGAGTTTTTTGCTAGGTGGTGGTTTAGACTTGTGATGTAGTACATGAGTGCAACATTCTGGAAGGCTGAAGAAGCCACTTTTCAATATTGTTTGTTTTAATGGAAGGTGAAACGAAGTTAGGAGAAAATGCAGATCTATCTTACAGTATCTGTTGAACAGTGCTTTCTTTTGTGCTTTTCAGTTGTAATTTACCATGATGTGCTTCATCCAAAGCTTTCTGGAACAACTTTCCATTGATTTTAACAACCTTTAGCTGAGGCCCATGCTGTACAAAACTGATTTTTTTTCATAGTCATGTCATCATTATTCCGTGTCTAAAAATATTGCCTTGTGTAGTGGAAAACGTTTTGTCTCCCTTAAGTCTTTTTTGTTTTGCTGCTCTAAAATACAATAGAAAATGAAATTCTGTCTGCCTGGGAGTCAGTGGTAAAATCCATGCCGAATTTCATGAAATCAGGATTCATGCAGAAGTTCTTAGATGCGTGAAAATGAGAGTCAAACTTTGTCTTTCAGAATGTAATGCAACATAATGAAGTGGCAACTTTATTCATTGGCTGAAGGTATAAGCAAGCAAATTTATATTCTTTTCATGCAGATACAAACTTTTTCATAGTACATTTTTTTCGTATCACTTTTCTTCTCCGAACATCCATATAAGTCTTTCACTGTGCTGTACCTTCTGCTTTTCATTTTCTGAAAAATCTATAATAAAAGCCTTTTGTGATGCATACCTTAATGTAAAAGGTTTCTTGGTTTCCAACAACAACTTCTGAATGTTTCTGACTGTAGCTAGTATCACGGTGTCTTCCAGATGGATAAAATTAAGTGTTCATATCTCATCTTTTCCTACTGAATCCAGCAAGTTTTGGAAAGAAACTTCATTCTTTCACATTCATCCACATGTGGCAAGATACCTGTGTAAATCTCTTCTTAACGTGCACGTCAAAAAAGAGCTCAGCTAATATGATGAAGTATGGGAAACATTCATTTCAGGCTATGACAAAATGCAAACCCTTTAAAACTTAAGAAAGTTCACATACACACACACACACACAAACACACACACGCAGATGTAGTATGTACATATTCTAGGCACAACTTATTTTATAACACATCTGGGGAAAGTTGTTAGGTTCCAAAATGAGCAGCATATGGTCTTTATGAATTATAAAAGAAATATTTTGAATAAATATGTGTCGTGATTTATTTTACATAAGCAAATAAGGGAATTTAAATTAAAAAGATAAATCTGTGTTTGGGACAAAAATCTGAAATGCTGAGTATGCTTATTGCTATTTAGGTTCCAAGAAGTGCTTCTAGGTCCTTGAATTTCTTTCAACTGTATGGTAACTGGATTTACTCCCAGAGCTCCAATTCTTAACTAGGGCAGTTTAAAAACTAAACAAGGGCTGAGTCAGTTAATTAATTTAAATGAGATTACAAATCAGAAACACATTACGTAATGTTGATTTAATTACCATTTTTTATTTACCTAATTAAAACACTCTGAAGAAAAGTTAACAATCTTGACAATGACTGGTTGGGTGACTTGGCAGCAGCAGATCTGAACTACTGATAAAAGAGGAGGTGAAGGTGGGAGCCCGTTGCGACCTGCACTACTCTGACACCCTGAAGCATCATGTGCTGCCTCTTTGCTTTGCTGCCATCCCTAGTCACTGGGTGGGACAAAAGTGGAACCATCTCAGCTGCAGGACTGCCATGACTGCCTCCTTGAAGCCGTGCCACCTGCACATCCCACAAAGACATGCTTTCTGCTTTTCAAGCCCTGGAAATGAGGTTTCTTTCTTTCTTTCTCCTTCATCTCTTCCTCTCCATCCATGGAGTATCAAAGAGCAAGTGTATATTTACATTATGAGAAAAGATGAAATTAGTGTCTGTCACTGAGTGAAATGGGTGTAAAGGTAAATGAAAGAATCATGGAAGTCTATTTGATTAGTATGAGTATCGAGGAGAATTAATTAATAAGGCATGAATCAATAATTAAAAAAAAAAATTCTGGATTCTATCTCTATTTCTTTTCAAGAACTTCATCTTTATACTACTGCAGAGAGCTTCAAAAGCAAAATCCTTTGTAGAGTATGAGTCATAAGGGAAGTATAGCATAGCTTACATTTGAATTACTGCATCTTCTCCTAATGGCTGAAAAAAAAAAACGACAAAAAAATTAGACACCTGAGGTGGAGAATACTAACAATTCCTCTGGAAAATGTTGAAAAGCTGAAGGAATTGTATGTCTTTGCTGGGTAATATTTTTTCTGCTTTCCACTGCTTCCTGTTGAAGAAGTCTTTTTTTTGGGGTGCAAAATGAGAAATCATCTTGCCTGAGTTGCAAACAATCATCTTTTTTCCCCTCTGCCTTATGTAGCTGAGAATGAGGCATTCTTTCTCCTGTGTAGGGCAGAGGAAATTGGTATTTTTTTTCTCATCACTAGCAGGCCTCAACAGTCAGTTTTATTTAACCCCAGAAGTGGTGAGAAATGCCTGCACCTACAGACACTTTTTGAGATTAAACCCTGGAAATGAAAATATGAGAAGCTACCCAATGTAAAATATACTGCCTTCTTTACTTATCTTTTCACAGATTCATAGAATTGTTAACATTGGAAAAAACCTCTAAGTTCAATTCCAACTGTCATCCAATCACAACCATGCCCAATATACCATGTCTCTAAATGCTACAGCTACACATTTCTTGGACACTTCTAGAGTTGTCCATTGTCTTAAAAAAGGAGTAATTTGAGATAAAACATTTAAATTTTCAGATGGACACCACGCTGAATCAAAGCAGATTATACAGAATATATCAGTAATGTTAGAGTTACATGAACAGCTGCCAGGTAAAAAAACAAGGACTGATCTGAACCAGTGTAATACCAGCTGTTCATGGGACAGCAAGTAATCAAGGCACTAATCAACTACTGAGAGAAAGAAGAAAGGAAGAAAGGAAGAGAAAGGAAGGAAGGAAGGAAGGAAGGAAGGAAGGAAGGAAGGAAGGAAGGAAGGAAGGAAGGAAGGAAGGAAGGAAGGAAGGAAGGAAGGAAAGAAGGAAGGAAGGAAGGAAGGAAGGAAGGAAGGAAGGAAGGAAGGAAGGAAGGAAGGAAGGAAGGAAGGAAAAGCATGTAAAATTGGGAGCAACCTAAATGAAAATTTAGGTTGAAAATTTTGGTTTCATCGCATTTGTATGAGGAGGTTGTTTTGCTACTGGTTGAATAGGTTTACTTACAACTAGTAAAAGAAGTCTTTGTGCATATAATTATTTGGTAAAAAAATTGAATAAAATGCCATCTAGATAGACAGTTAGTCTGCTTTATGTCTTTCTCCATCACACTGAAAGAAAAATAAGTAATTTTTTAAACTGAGTGCTCATACTGTTAAACAAATTAATGACCTTTTGCAGAAGACAAAGAGAGATTTAAAGTGTCTTAACATGCCTGTTGCTGCCTTGCATTGTGTGGCTTTCCTAAAACGTGTCTTTCTCCCGCCTTCAGAAGAACATTACTCTGATTTCTCTTTTCATTCAGTGTTCTGCTCACAAAATTGTTAGTCTTATAATTTGTTCCTATTATGATCATGGTTCTCTTGTTCTTTGTAAGGCCATTTGTATCCAATAAAATCAGAAACAGAATGCTTTATAATTACTGACACTGGTGAGAGAATTGGATCATCATAGGCCATCTTGGGTCTCTCTCTTTCATCATGAGAATGAAATGCTTCTGTGTGTTTTAAGTGAAGACTTATATAGGTTGATTCTCACATTCAGCACACAATAATTCATTGCTTTTTTGAGATGACTGAAACCCAAATACATTAGTAGAATCTACTTCTCAGACCACTGTGAGAGAATTAATCTGTAAAAATCATGTTTAATTAGAACTTAACATAATGCAAAGCTAAGTCTCACTGGCAAATTATAATAATTAGCTAACCATCTATCCCTGTAACTCCAAAATTCTTTGTTATGTTTGTCTTACTATTATATGAAAAATAGTTATTTTAAATGACATTGATCTGTTAACTAGTTTGATGAATCCATAAAGAAACCGTGTTGACGGAGAGAAATTAGGACTCGAAGATTTCTTCACAAGAACTGAAAAATATTCTTCACTTTCTTCAGCTTTTCAGTAATTTTAACACAAGAAAGCTTTGAAAATTATCTGTTAGACTATGTTAATCCAGTTTCAAGTTTCTATCCGCTCCAAACTTTACTGCCCAAGCTTCATTGAATGCATCTGCTATCAAATTGGTACTTCATTTAGTTACCTATACTTTAACCATTATTTTGGACCATTACTGTGTAAAACTGTTCCTCTCTAGTAATTTAAATAATGATTTGTATGGTTTGCAGAAACAGAGAATACGCGTTCAAAATATGTTCCCCCTCTTGATAATGAAACTCTTATTCTTGTTGAAACATAAGGAAAAAGGCGTTAGTTCATATGAAGATCTATATGCAGGAAAAAATCATATTTTTAACATTCTTTCGAGTTGATTGGTTTTTGAAATGGGCTTAATTTTTTAACAAGATCTGATGCATCTTATGAAAAGTTGTAGACATTTTTAAATATCTACATAGTATTCACTATTTTCAGATTTTTTTCTGGCAGTTTAGGAGACATTCTTGACACAGCAAACTAACTCAAGAAAAACAACAAAAGATCTGATAATGCAGCATTTACTATTAATTGATTAAAAGTACATTTTATTACCTATGAAGAAATACAAGTGTTCCATTGGTTTACTCATGAGAGAGTTTTCTCTGTACTGGCAAAACTGCATAATTCGTCTTAACTGAAACACTGTTCCTTACAACCCACTAGCGATTTTACAGAAGCCTTAGATTTAGCATAGCTTAAAAACAAAAATGCTATTCTAACAGCAAATTTTTTAAGGAATGGTAACAGTGTATTAGATCCAACAATTTTACACACAAAAATGCTATTCTAACAGCAAATTTTTTAAGGAATGGTAACAGTGTATTAGATCCAACAATTTTACACACAAAAATGCTATTCTAACAGCAAATTTTTTAAGGAATGGTAACAGTGTATTAGATCCAACAATTTTAAGTTAAAATTGCGAGTTTAGCAGAGCATGACTTTTCTTTACCTGTGATATCCAGAGAAGAAATGATTAGACATAAGAAAAAGAAAATAAAAACACTAACTTAGATTGTTTTTGTGAAGAATCTTCCATATAGTTTCAAACCTTTCACAGCTTATGTAGCAATACACAGAAAAGTAAGTTAGATTTTCTTTAAGGCCCTTTCAGTAAAGGATATGATGTCCGGCACATATCAGAGTTCATAGAAAATTGAGAGTAAACCTGACCAGCTATGGTGACAAGAATTTCAGGAGCCCCTGATGATGTGCAGTGGGAATGACTGTCCAAGGGTTCAAGATCCCAAACTGTTGGATGTGCAAAATTTGACCAGAACTTATCCTTCATTCTTCCTAGAGTGGGTTGAAGAAAATAGAAAAAATTCTGTGTAGAAGAAATTCTGTGTGAAATTTGCTTTCTAGTGAAGACTTGTGCAAGAGTGATTTCATTCTTTATTGTAAAATTTAACTGTGTTTTTAATAGCTTTGGAACTGGGTTTTACGTGTGCCTTGGTTTTCCAGTTCTCTGATAGATCCTCAAATGCTTTCTTGTCTGTTGAGTTCAGCTCAAGATAGTTCAGGTGAATAATTTACAGGCCACAGAGGTACATTTGCGTTCTGAACTTCTCATCTTCAGAATTTGAGCTGTGAAACTGATTTCTATCTCAGTTGATACCACTGATACAATTGAGTTTGTGTTGACTTAAACTACTTGAAAGGTGTGTGTGTCAAGCATGTTTGCTAAGTTACATAGCAGATGGTAAAAGATTTTAATGAGCTCTACGTAGCAAGTAACCTTCTAGGTTGAAGGCTATGTTGGCTTTAAGGAGGCTGAAGGACAAGTATTTGTTGATATGTACTCTTCCTTTTTTTTCTCTGTGCTTTTTTATTTTCTCTTTAATTTAACTCTGCAAGCAGCAACATTCAATAACTCTGACATCACTCAGATTCAGTTGGCAGTAAGAATTTCTGTAGGACTGTGATATAGTCCTTTGGAGGTCCTCTGCTACTAATGAACATGGTTGCACTTTGAGTTAATGGATTTTTTTTTTTTTTTTAATTGAGCCCACTCATATACTGAATGAATAGGTTGTGTTTCATTTAATTTCTTACACTCTTTGAGTACAAGAGTGTCTTTCATGTCTTAATTTGTTAAAAAAAATTCTTATAGCAAAGAAAGGTTTTGTTATATTACTGGTGTGGGCATACAGAAAGAAGATTGTTTTAAGAGCAATTACTTTTATACCATTTATTGTCTAGTACATAGACCAGATTTCACTCTCATCTTGATTCATCAAGTGCATGTACCAAGAACACATTTGAAGTATACAGCACTTGTTTTTTAATAGTCTTATGTTACATAACCTTCATTTCCCAACAGCAGTTCTTACAGACTGGGAACACAAAGGCTATATTGTTTTAAATTGGACAGTAATATCTACAATGCAGATCTGAGCCTGTGGAAGCATCATAGGCTTTTGTGCTTTAAGGGAAGGTTAAAGAAACAGGATTCATCACTGCAAAGTCCATTAGTTTCCTGATCCAGTACATATTTCTGGTCATTGCCCAAGAAGAAGCTACCTCTCCTCTGCTGATTGTGCAATATTGTATTTGGGGGATGGAGGGAAAGGGAATGAAAAGGTACCCTTGTAGATGTGTTTACATCCTGAATGTTTACCTGAATGACTGTTTTGTCCTTGTTCAGTGATCTATGAGTTTCCCTTGTTAGGATCATTGCATCTTTCACAATGTTTCTGGTTCTGCATAAAATGGGTAACACATAGTATGTTTGTTCACTAATACCTTCATGTAGGAAGTCAGGGAAATGACCTTTAAATAACAAAGTTAAGTATTAGTTTAATACTGAAGGAAGGTATTAAAAGGATGTGAGATACTTTCAAAACAAATTAGTAAAACATTTCTTTGATTTCTTTATAGATTCTGGACAACCAGGAAGTCCAAGCCACAATGATCCTGCCAAGAATCCACCAGGTAAATATAAGTTCCAGAACATGTGCAATCTAACATTGTCTGAGAACAAAGATACTACTGTTAATAGTTAAAGAGAGCATAATTGATCAACAACATATTTTGCGCTGTTAGGTACATATAATTGGGACAAGCTGTGATTACTTTAGCTCTTTTAAACTGGCAATGCCTCAATTGTAGTTTCATCAAGATTCGGTTAATATATGGAATTTTTCTTTCAGTTCATGTTTTTTCAAAGTTTCTAAGTGGGGATGGACTGAGGAGTGAGATGAAAAGATCTCCAAATAACTTTACTTTTCAAAAGTTCCCACTTACTAGAATTAGCCTTAATGTCAGACAAAACACAACTGCCCTACCTCTAAGTCTGTGTACTGAGTTAACAACAACTTTCCTTTAGTTTCAATTTTCATGTGCATTTCAAAGTGTAAATATGTTCATTTTTTGTAAAAGTACAGAGCAGTCAGAGCAGTTTTTGAACACACTGTTAATGGATCATTTTAGCGACATTTGGCACTTTTTTGAGAGAGATTTCAGTGATTTCATGGAAACAGTCCTTTCAAGGATTCTCCAAAAATAAAAATTCTAGTGAAAATCAAAACCACACTGCCATTTCACACTGTTTTGGCCAAAAACTCTTTGTACCTTTGTGGAGTTATCCTTCCAAATCAATTTGGCAGTGTTGGTAAGTCTTGTAAGTCTTTTGTTTTTTATGAATTTTATCAGAGTAAGACAAACAAATGTAAGAGACTTCCTCATACTATAACTTCTTAAAGAGTAAGGAGTGACTCCTGCCATCAAAACAGTACTGTATCTTCACATTTCTCTCAGAAGAATCAATCTCAGAAGAAACAACTATCATTAATAAGCTTGAGCTAGCTTAGTTTGCTTTTTCTTAATAGAAAATGAACTACATTCTAACCAAGAACTAACTGTGTGACGGTAGGCTGTTACATATACATGAGTATTTTCTGGATTTGGTAAAACATTAGGGAGAACAGCCTACATTGTGGCTATACAGTTTTGTACCATAGATAGGATCAAAGCATTCTCAGTACGTTTTGGAATGTGCCATGTGTGCTGGAACTGAATACTCAACAGTGGAAAAACCACTATAACTTATTATACAAAAAATCTGCATTCTTTTATTATAAAGAGCGGCAACATATTTCTTGAAATTTGCTGAAATGTTTTGGAGTTATGATGACAGAAGAAGTAAAAAAACTAATCAAGCTGTTTTTTAAGTGTTTTTGATCATTATTTATTTATTTATTTATTTATTTATTTATTTATGAAATACATGACATAAATTATGGAGGATAATGGTTCAAATCCCTTTTTTGGATTTGGAAATCCCTTAATTATCAGAAAATTTACACCTGAAACAGAACTGATTTTTTTCCTCATCGATAAATACAATTTTGTAAAATTTGGAACATTTGACCTTAGAGAATTTGTTCTAAATTATTTATACTTGTTAATGTAAGGAAAGCCAAATGCATTATATCTCATCATTTTGAAGGATCCTTTGTAGCCTCAGAATTTGAGAAAGTGAAGGCCAGTTGTGGAAACTTATCTTCATTGTTTTAAAATTCTGTTTTAAAATGCCATTCAAAATTTGGTGTAGGAGAACAGAAGTATGTATTTCACTAGAGAGGATCACAACTTTTTGTGTCCAGCCCCATCAACTCAGTCTCAACTCTGGATTACTCTAGAAAGAGATACTCTTGCTGCCAACAACACAACTATGTGGCAGGCAGCAGAGGAGCCTCATAGGCTTTCTTTTGGCAGTATTGCAGGACAGGATCAGTTGCCGTGATGTCTGATGAACTCCATTGTACCAGGAGCCAGCAGGAGATAGTGGCAGAGAAATCTTTTGCTGGACTTATCATGAAACTTTATGCTTGTAATTTGAGCATAACACTTTCTCATACTTTGGAGTCATTGTTGACGGCATTGTTCCTTTTATCTGTAGCCAAGGGAGGACAGAAAATGCGAGCTGTGCCTTGCTTCCATTGAAACCCTTCATTTGAGCAGAGACAGTAGCATAATTAGATGTCATCTGTTTATTTGAGGATGTATGAAATTCTAGCATCATTCAGCTTCCCTGGGTGACACTGTTTTGCAGTTAAAATGGCAGAGAGAAAGCACTGAGGTTTGTGGGACTGCCAAATACAAGTCTTCTGGGCTTGTACAAGGATATATGTTGGAGTCATACTCCCATAGATTTGTCTGCTTAAAAGGGACTATTCTCCTGTTCTTTTCTTACTAAATTTCATGACTCCTTCGTGTTCTTAAGACAAGCAGTCACTTCTGTCAAAATCTCGGAGGACATACACTCTGAGGTGCTGTATTTTTTTGCACCAGGCTAGGAGCAGAGGGACTGGCTATGCAAGAAGGGTCCTGTTCTTTCAACATGTTTTGGTTTGATGCTTGAATATCAAAGAGCCAGGTTGTTGGCAAGGCATAGGTGCTGTTAGTGCTTGGATGCCACTAGTCTTCACAAAGACTTTGCCAAGGAAGAAGAGACTGGAAACGAAGTTGTAGTTAGTGAGATTGCTGGTGTTAAAAGTGTTTTTTCTAGGTTTGGCTAGACTATTACATTCTTTAAGGTGTCTGGTAATTTGCTGTCTTAACTATGGTAACGTCATGTGCCAAACAAAAGAACGTTAAGAACCCTTGTTGGAATTCTTTATAATTGGTTCTTAAAAATACACTGAATATTTTGATAGCATAACACAGTGCTAAGTGTAGTTTGTGGTGAAAGTGGTATTTAGCTTTTGTAGCAAGATCCACAGATATCCTCCTCTAAATTTTATTTTTCAAAAACTTTTATTGGGTTTATTTCTGAAGAATGAAATGTGATTTTTTTGTGAGCTGGACTGTAAAGGTCACTTCTGCAAAGGGATTGTTTTGTTTGCTGCTGACATCTAGATGAGCTGAGCTGAACTGAGAGAAGAGTTTGGATACCATTGTTGCCCAGACCAGTCATTAAGCACCTAGAATCTACAGGTTTATTTGGTGTTAGCTGTTAAAAATGTATATAGCTTCTGAGAGTGAATAGACATGGTACCATTGGACCAAGCCATACCTGGATCAGTTAGTGCTTAAAATGAAAATAGATGGAGCAGAGGTGACTACTAGTTAAAAAATACCCACAAAACAGCAATAACAAAACCAGCAAGCAACAACTCCTCTTTATGTCTGGGTATCTATTCAGCTACTGCTGAAGGCATGTTTCTAAAGCAGGAAGACCCTCCTTTGCGGCAGTTTCAGTGTAATTCTATATTATTTGCTACCAGTGAATTTCAGTGTAGATATGATCTTATGCGTGTCCCAAGAGTGTAGCTTAAGGAAATTAAGAAATGAGCCTTCCTTACTATCTGTGCGACACAAAGTATTTGCGAAGCTGTGGGTTGGTTGGTATGGAAGGAAAATGAACTGCTCTTTCAGTGAGTTCATCTATTAGGCATAAGACACTTAGGGGGGTGTGTAAAAAGAGAAAAACATCCAGAACCATTTATAAGCTAATGATATTCACACCACCCATAAAAATTTGGCTCTGATGATATCTTCTTCACTGGTCAGTTCTTCTATTAATTGATTTTCTGTGTTTTTTTCCATTTTATTTTTCTCTCCTCTCCTCACTGCCTACTGGCCACAATTGTTAAGATACTGGCAAAGTTACCTGCTACTCGTCATTGGCGTGAGATTGCAGCTTGGCAGGCTTGACTTACACATTGGCATTAAAATGTCTTTGTGCAGTTGTTTGAGTGCCAGGGTGCTCAAATCTTTCAAGGCAGTCTTTTTAAACTGCTAAAATAAAGGTAGCAAATAGAGAGACTGATAGAGTAAAATGTTATGTTAATATGACAGTAAGATAGGATGGACATCTGAACAGAGTTTGAGCCTCATGGGGACTCCTCATGGAATCAATACTAGTTACTATTGGTGCTTCATCTTTTGACTTATGGATATAGTCACAAGGAGAATAGTTTTCTCTTGGTCAGATCTCTTCAGAATATAAGAGCTATTCTTGACCAGCACAACATCTTTCAGAAGTTGTGAAGAAAACCTAACCATCCTCAAATAGATGATTACGAACGTCATTGGCCAGGGAAGACAAATACATTCAGATTTTTGCTATTATTCAAACAGTTGAGGTCAGAAATTATTACAGCTGTTTTCTAGCAAATGGGACCTACTACGTTTTTTGTTTGTTTGTTTGTTTGTTTGTTTGCTTGTTCCCCCATAGAATCTATTCTGATTTAGCTGAATATCTTAATGTAAACATTGCAGACTCTATAAACTTAGTCAGGGTTGAATGTGGAATGAAGATGACTCAGGATCAAGCCTGTGTGCTAATGAATATTACATTTTTAATGTAGGGGTAAGAGATTTTTTGAGCAATTATCCTTTCAATTTTCATTCCTCACCATTTGCCGCCTTCTTTCCCCCATAGTAGCCCATGATATCTGAAGATAGGTCTCCGGTCTGAATGACAGATGGTTCGGTGAATCCCTAGACCCAACACTGCTACTCTGGTGTGGGTTTTCCCCTTGTATTTTTGCCAGAAATTTTGTTCTGGGAATCTTTTCTAAAGAAGACCTGAATGAAATCACAATCTATTCTTTTTTTTTTTTTTTTTCCTAATTAAAAAAGGTGTTGCCAAAAACCAGCCTCACCTATCTCTTAACATGCAAATCCCTCTTGCAGCTGTAGAGCCCCAAAGGCTTTTTTGAGCTTTCATATGGGCCAGCAGCCACAGGGAGAACATTCTTTTTGGATCAAGCCCTAAAGAATGTGTAATAAATTTGCCTATATGTGACTGTTTTAGAAATAAGTATTTCAGTTCTAACTTCTAGAACTTACAGCTTCAGAAATAACTTCTGAAAAGTAATGTGGTCTATACCTTTGCACTCTTTTGGAAATACAATAAGTAAATTTCTTTGAGTTTTGAATGACTCAGAACACAGACAGTTTCACTATTTTACTCCACTGCAAGTTACCTTCTTGTGGATGGTGAATTATTGCTCTAATTAGTAGGAACATAAGAGAAATTCCCTGTCTGTGTGAATTTTGTGTGAAAGGAATGATGCTGGAGTAGCAGTTTGGGAAACCAGGTAGAAGTACATTTAAACAAATGTGTATTCTGCACCTTGCTTTTTCATCATGGGAGTGGATATTCTGAAATGCTTGCTGTTTCCTGTATGCCTGCAGCCATGCCATCTTAGATAACAATCTTCAAATAAAACAGGGTTGGGTTTGGTTAGGGCTTGATTTTCTGTGGAGTTTTTGCTTTCCCAAATGCTCTATGAATTAGTAATGACAATGATTGAGAGGTAATGTCCTTACCTCTTTTTGCTCTCAGATCCACACCATTTGTGTGTGGTGTTCTGGGAGGCAGTTGAGCTATCTTGACAATCAGAAACCTTCACAGATTGCACAGACCCTTTTTCCAGGGGTATTTTTTGTTTTGCATGCAGGTTTGAATTTTGGTGTGAATTTTGCTGTCTATGGGTTTAGATTTACTTAAGAATTTTCATTCTAATGGATTATCCTTCTTTATGAACCTAGTGTGTAAATATTGCTGCTTTCACTTCTGAAGCAGTTGTGTTCAGTGGTGAACATACTGTTTTTTACTTCAAAACGTATACAGAACAAGAATTTTCTAAAAATAATCTGCAAGTTAGAACTCCAAAAAGCTGCTTTGGCACCAGAAAGTTCCTTTTTTGATACTGACTGACAGTCTTACACATGAAAAGAAACAGATCCACCAACATCTATAAAACCTTGGCTTGTGGATGTGGTCTGAGGCTCTCTGGAGTGGAAGGCACTAGGCATTTGTATTAGTCACCCTTTCTTTTCCTTACTAGATTTCAGGCCAGCTCACCTCTTGTATTTCAGCACATGGATTACAGATTCAATTAAGCTAGATGTTTACATCTTGAAATTACTGCGACACTGAAGACAATTACAATTCTGGTTATTAATGTCACAGTATGGAAAATCTCATTTGTTCTTGATAATGGCACAGACAACTTCTCAGGCCTTACTGTGCTAAAATGCTCAGTGGAGCTGGGATCTTTTTGCAGAGTGTTTTTTCACTGTCCCAGGGATGGCATCACTTCAGAGAAAAAAAAAAGCCTGAGAAATGGTGGTGATGCAACTACGCAACAAGGTCAGAGACAATCATGTGATAACCAAAATAGCCTCATTTTCTGGACAGGATATTAATTCAAGTGTTTCAACTGACATCACTACTGAAGTCTTTTCTGTCAATCCTTGGCTTGTGCTATATGCAATTAACTGCCCATAAGCAATTCTTGGCCTGTGAGAATCAGCTTCTGGTACTCTTTTAAGTTACAGTTTTCAAAATGTATGCAATGAGAAAATAAACTGCAAGTTCGCTAGACTCTATGATAAGTTATAATGTGAGACCACCATCCTTTTAATTATAAATAGTAGCTGCACTCCAGTAGCATTCCTACTGAAGATAGAACTTTCTGTAGAGGTTGATGCTATAGAGATCATTAAGAGCTGGTCTTTAAAGGTTTGATTTCAAAGAAGTGAAAAAAGAAGCAATACAACAAAATTGTTTAACCTGTAATTATAACAATTTCAGAAACTGGAGAAATACTATGTCACCTAGTTTAAAGTCAAGTTTCAGCTTTCTTAGTATTTAGACTGAGGCTTCCATCCTCTCTTCTGACAGTTATTCCTAATGTTGACCTGACTCACTGCTATTAAGTTTACCTATTGCTTTATAATTTCCCTTTTTAAAGGTCCAAAAGTTAGAGTACTTTAATACAAATTTCGGGGAGAGGTGTTACTGGACCTTATTCTCACCAACAGGGATGGACTTGTTAAGAAAGTAAAGATTGGGGGCAGTTTGGGTTGTAGTGATCACGAGACGGTGGAGTTCAAGATCCTGAGTGGAAGAAGCAAAGCAATAAATAGGATTGCTACCCTGGACTTTAGGAGAGCCAACTTCGATCTCTTCTGGGACCTACTTGGAGCTATCCCATTTTTGGGCTTGGGTGTTAGAAGATAAGGGGGCCTCTGAGAGCTGGTCAGCATTTAAACATCTCTTCTTCCAAACTCAGGATTGGTGCGTCCCTGTGAGCAAGAAATCGGGAAAAGGTGGCAGGAGACCTGTGTGGATGAGCAAGGAGCTCATGCGCAAGCTCAAAGGGAAGAAGAAGGTCCATGAAATGTGGAAAAAGGGTCTGATCGCTTGGGAAGAATATAGGAATGTAGTCAGGGCCTGCAGGGATGCAACGAGGAAGGCTAAAGCCCGCCTGGAATTGAATCTGGCTAAAGTGATAGAGAATAATAAAAAAAGGCTTCTTCACGTATGTTAACAGCAAAAGGAAAACTAGAGAGAATGTGGGCCCCTTACTAAGTGAGGGGGGGGTTCTGATAACGGGGGATGCTGAGAAGGCAGAGATACTGAATGCCTTCTTTACTTCCGTCTTCAGTGAAAAGGCTCTCCCTCAGGTTTCCCACACTCTGGAGGTTAGGGAGAGGGTCTGGGGAATGGGAGACTTCCCTTTAGTCAGGAAAGAGGACGTGCGTGAGCGCCTAGGCAGTACTAAGGTCCACAAGTCCATGGGGACCTGATGGGGTGCATCCACATGTGCTGAGGGAGCTGGCGGAGGTCATTGCCAAACCGCTCTCCATCATTTTTGAGAGGTCTTGGATAACAGGGGAGGTCCCTGAAGACTGGAGGATAGCCAATGTCACTCCAGTCTTCAAAAAGGGCAAGAAGGAAGATCCGGGTAATTATAGGCCTGTCAGCCTCACCTTCGTCCCTGGAAAGGTGATGGAACAGCTTGCGCTGGATACCATCTCCAGACAACTATCAGAAGTAGTCAGCATGGGTTCACCAAGGGGAGGTCGTGCTCGACCAACCTGGTGGCCTTCTATGATGCTGTCACACGCTGGGTGGATGGGGGAAGAGCGGTAGATGTAGTCTACCTTGATTTTAGAAAGGCATTTGATACTGTCTCCCACGACATCCTTATAACAAAGCTGAGGAAATGTGGGATAGATGAGTGGACAGTGAGGTGGGTTGAGAACTGGCTGACTGGCAGAACGCAGAGGGTCGTTGTTGGTGGTGCAGAGTCTGGCTGGAGACCTGTAACCAGTGGTGTCCCCCAGGGGTCTGTGCTGGGTCCGGTCTTGTTCAACATCTTCATCAATGACCTTGATGAGGGGATAGTGGCCGCCCTCGGCAAATTTGCTGATGATACGAAGTTGGGAGGATTTGCTGACACGCCTGAAGGCTGTGCTGCCATTCAGCGAGACCTAGACAGGCTGGAGAGCTGGGCAGTAAGAAACTGAATGAGGTTCAGCAAAAGCAAGTGTAGGGTCTTACACCTAAGGAGGAATAATTGCATGCACCAATACAGGCTGGGGGATGAGCTGCTGGAGAGGAGCTCTGCAGAGAGGGACCTGAGCGTCCTGGTGGACGACAGGTTGGCCGTGAGCCAGCAGTGTGCTCTCGTGGCCAAAAAGGCCAATGGCTTTCTGGGGTGCATTAAGAAGAGCGTGTCCAGCAGGTCGAGGGAGGTGATCCTCCCCTTCTACTCTTCCCTGGTAAGGCCTCATCTGGAGTACTGTGTCCAGTTCTGGGCTCCCCAGTACAAAAAAGACAGGGATCTCTTGGAAAGAGTCCAGCGGAGGGCCACAAAGATGGTGAAAGGCCTGGAGCATCTTCCCTATGAAGAAAGGCTAAGTGAACTGGGTCTGTTTAGCCTTGAGAAAAGATGACTGAGAGGGGACCTGATCCAGGTTTATAAATATCTGAGGTGTGGTGGCCATAGCAGTGAGGCCAGTCTCTTTTCAGTGGTACGTGGAGACAGGATGAGGGGAAACGGACATAAGCTGCAGCGTAGGAAGTTTCGCACGAATGTGCGTAAGAACTTCTTCACGGTGAGGGTGACGGAGCACTGGAACAGGCTGCCCAAGGGGGTTGTGGAGTCTCCTTCTCTGGAGATATTCAAGTCTCTCCTGGACGCCTACCTGTGCGACCTGGTGTAGGGAACCTGCTTTGGCAGGGGGGTTGGTCTCGATGGTCTCTGTAGGTCCCTTCTAACCCCTACAATTCTGTTATTCTGTAAAGTTATTTCCTGCACTTATTGATTCCTCACTCCTGCCTTATTAGTTTATCAAACTCAAGTTTGTATCAATGAAAAAATAGATATTTAATGATACCAATAATAAATTTTATTTTTTAGCAATATATAGCAGAACGTAAACTGACATTATATCCATAAAAGTACAATTAAATCAGAAGGCATTAAAGAGGCTGGTTAAAGATTTGTAAAACCTGCATCACTGGTAAGCTTTTAAGTAATTTGACAGCAAACCCTGCACAGTACATGTAAGTACAAACTGAAAATATATTTCAATAGTTTTTAGCAATCTTTTCTCCATTTTAAATCATAACCTGTTGAAGGTTATAGCTATACTTTAGCTATTGAATGCATGATGCGGGAATAAACAGGAAGATGTATAATGACTGAGACAGAAGTTGCTCTAGTAGCAGTTGGAGAATTACCAAAGGTTTTTCTGGATTGCCAACAATATGAGATAAATTTGATCAGAACTGCTGCTTGGCTTGACCTGTTTATATTTTACTCTTAATTGCATCAGTCTCGTCACAGTAGTATTAATTTTGGTAAATGTGTTTTTCATAAATGACTATTCTGGAAAAAAAAAGGATAATGAAAGGGATAATGAAATGTGGATGTGGGGCATCCACAACCTCCTTGGGCAACCTGTTCCAGTGTCACCACCCTCTGTGTAAAGAACTTCTTCCTAATACCTAACCTAAATCTCCCCTGCCTTAGTTTAAAACAATTTCCCCTTGTCCTACCAGTATCCACCCTCGTAAATAGCCATTCCCCTCCCTGCTTATACACTCCCTTCAAGTACTGGAAGGCCACAATGAGGTCTCCCCAGAGTCTTCTCTTCTCCAGTGTAATGATGTGAATATGAATGTTATATCTTGTTCAGTAGGAAGACCAGTTTCACAAGATAAAAAAACATTGTCTAACATCATAAAAATCAAAATGCCTTACAGAGTTGTCCTGCTCCATACAAAATCTTGCTGTTTATTCCTTGTCATATGTAGAGTACCTTTCTGTCACAAATTATAGCAGTTTAATGGCACAAAACGTTTTTATTATGCACAGCTGGGAGCTAAGAACAGTTTTGCAATGTATCCACAAGAGTTTGGTTTCCTAGCTGGCTAAAACTATCAAAATCCAGTGATGCTGGAACTAAACATACCATGTTTATGATTATTTTTCTGCATTCTCAGGCACCACTGACATTAAACTTCCCCATTAGAAAACCAAGTGTATAATGAAGTCGCTCAGTGCCTGTGAGGAGTGTTTCTTGTCACGGCAATTTTTTGGTAATATTTTGTCACTTTACACACTGAAAAAAAATCAAGCTGTTTTTTAAGTTGATTGAGATTGACAGTAGGTGTACATTTTCCTTTCCCATCCTAATTTTAAGGAAAGTATTTGCAGATATATGTGGGTGTCATTGTTTCTTATGAAACCTGGGTGAAAGTGATTCATTAGTCAACAGTATATCTTGCAATGACTGGCTTGTCAGTAGTGGTTGCACACTTTTTTTCTTTTTTTTTCTGCTCCCATTCCACTATCACAAAGAGAGAAACATGTTACATTGCTCTTTAAGTTATGCACCCTAAATATTATCAGTAAAAAAACCTGAAAATTTGCGAGACTGAAGACTGAAGACTCCATGTATGTGTGGTACACAAGCGTGTATACATGTGCACTCTTATATTTAAAATTCTAGATGAACATTTTCCTTCTTTTTTTTTTTCTTTCCAATATGATGAACTTTGGTACTCATTGTTTTCACTGCAATGATAGCTTGACTAATATACACTTTGGTAAAAGTCTTCTTATCTCAGCCCAGCTTGAGTGATTGAAGATGTCCTTCAAAGTAGAGGCATTTGAATAAGCTGCACAGAATTTTGGTCTTGTCTCATTACCAATTCCAGAGCTGGCTGCATGTTTGTACACTGGCTTTAAGCCACACTTCACATACAGGCCAAATAAAAACATGAAACCAAATTTCCCTTTGGAAATCTCCCATCCATGCAGCACACCATACTGTTTCTGCTGAAGGAAATAGACAGAGAAGGGAAAGATTGTGACTGTCAGAGAAATTACTATTCTTTGTCTGACTTGTCAATTCTTAGATTGAAAAATGAGATCTAAGGAAGAAAGGAGAAAGAAACATCAAGTCTTTGTAACTTTTAAATGATATGAGTATGCCAAGTTTTGTCAAATAAAGAAATAAATATTTGAGAAGCCATATCATTTTGCCATCCAAATAGAAAATATGAAGAAAGAATGCAAAAGAATGTAGAATATGAAAGAGAAAGGTACAAGGATTTTTTTTTTTTAGAAATAATAGAGGAAAAAGTAATAGATATGGAGAGAAATTGTTGAGAGAAAGCGGGAGAGAGGGAGGTCCATAGAACTGCTGCTGGAAATAAAGACATCATATGAAGTGACAATGATTGTTGTATCACTGTATGGTTCCACAGACCTTTGGTGCTCTGCACGCCCACTGCAGTTCATCCTGTGATTTTTCATCCTGAGAAAACTGAGACTGGCTTACAGGTCTTACTGTAACAGAGATGTCAGAGAGACTATAACAAATGTGCTTAGTTGAAAGTGTTCACACTCTTTGTGTCTCAGTTGTTTGGTGCACTATTTATACCTCTACTTGGTAAATAACGTGCAGAGGATCTCTGGGGCCAATAAGATTGAAAAGTAGTGATAAATGATCTTTTTTCCCTCAGCTATACTTATTTGATCCCTAAAAGTAAGTAGAGGTTTCTCCAGCAGTACCAAGGATGGAACTCTCCAGTGAAGCATAATTTTACAGTCAAAATTCTGATTATAGTGGCAGCATTTTTAAAAATCATTTGAAGAAAGTAGCAATTGCCAAAAGAAACCTAATGACATCAGTATTCGCAGGTGAATTTTTTACTTTTGTGCTTGTTTTGTTGGTTAGGACTTTTACACGTTCTAACATTTGGAACAGAAATCTAACAACAGATTTCCAACAGAAACGAACTGTGTTAATCTAGAAAAGAGGCTAGAGAAGCACAGTAAGCAATTTTTGATGCACCTTCTTGCATGACAAAAATAATCAGTAATAACTGTTACAGCAGCAATGTGTGCAAAGTTTGGATCCAAATAATTCCAGTAGCAAATGAATGTCATTCCTACCTATAAGGGCCTTGTCATGTGATCTCACGTTCAGTTAGGTCAGCATGCAATGATTTTCAGTGTGAGACTTCCACAGAAAGCTGGGTTTCTCAGCTCCCTTTTTTTACAGTATATAGTTACATTACTGGAATAGCTATTGATCATTTGCTGGTCTTGCTGCTGACCCCCAAGGTGTGCCAAAACTTCAAGAAAAGGGGACTGTGTCATATACATTTATCTTAGAATAAATAAGCAGAGGCCATTTTGGCCTCTGATGGTGTATGTCTTCACAGATGCAGATTTCTAGGTGCCTATACTTCAGCATCCCCCTGAATTTACAGGTTGTTTTGCCTAGTTCTGGCTTTTATTGGAAACAACAATAAAATTCTTGTCTGCCTTAGATGTGATAATTTGATAACTAAGGTGGTAAAGTCACTGTCAGCAGAATGACAGTCAAGTTATTGTCTAAGAAATGTATACCAGGACACAACTGCTGCATTGTCCTTAATTCCAGTTCTTAATTCAATACTGACTTAAAAATTAAAGACAGTAATGAAAGGAACTAATTTTTAGGTTGTTTCTGGATGGTTAATTAGGAACACAATATGCTGTTTGTTAGTTTTCATGTATGTATTAAAGAGTTGCTTTCCCACAGCTCCTTGAAAATTTAGTACCTCTTCCTGAATCTCAGCTTTCATTTGATTTTGTGAGCAGCTTTCAGTGTAATTCGTTCTACGTACTATAGTTTCAGTACTCTGCTAATACTGTTGTTACCTTGTGTATACATTTTTCTGTAGTTATTTATTAATCTTCTCACTATACTGATTTTGTTATTATGATCTTTTTCAGTGTACCTTGAGGACAGTTTTGTAAAATCTGGAGTGTTCAACGTGTCAGAACTTGTGAGAGTGTCCAGAAGTAAGTCCATATTTGCACTTAACCACTTCTAAATCAAGGATTTTTTCTTGATTCTGGTCTTTTCCCTTCTCTTCCCTTGGCTTGCTTTATTTTGGCATCAGAAATCTTACGCACGCAAATATACGAGAAAAAAAAAACAAACAAGCAAAACCAAAACAAACCCACACCAACAAAACAGTGAGACAGAATACTCTGAAATGCTCTGTTCAAATTTTGCATAGAAACTAGTTCGTATCAGGACAGGCTGCTTGATGTATTCATAGAGCTTGAGTTGTAAGCGTTATGTCATTCGCCATGGTCAGAAATTAATATTCAGCAATTAAGGTCATATTAAATCTTCAGGAAAATACTGAACATTGTCATCCTGCAACAGTAACACACTTTTTTTCTTTCTCTCTATTCCTGTTGAAGTTATGTTTTTGCTGTTTTAGAAGATTGTGGGTCAATGAAATACAGCTTTGTTTGTAGCTGTTAAGTGGTTAAATACATTTAAAAGTATTGGGCCATTCAGATTAAAAAAGAATCAATATTCTAGTTACCCTAGAAAATCATACCTTTTGCAGCTGTAATACATGATATACTTCTAATAATAAGCTTTGAAGAATGTGGTTTCTGTGGGATTTCTTACCACGTATTTGTTTAACCTCAAGCCGCAGCAGAGTTGTATTTTAACTGTCAGGAAAAATACAAACCTTCAGATATATTACACAACATGCAATTATTCTTTTAAGTGCCAAAGGTAGTTAAAATGCACAATGCACAGACAGTGAATAAAGGTAAATATACCACAATGTACAATATGTAATTTATTCTTGAAATGCTAAAATGCATGGTACACAGGCTCTGTAAGAAGGTGAAGATAACAATGAGTGTATGTGTATTTGTAGGTAGGTGTACATATGCAAAGCAGTACTTGTGGCCCTGGGTGAAAGAAAAAGAAGGTGGCACAACATGCTGTTACCACAGCACGCTACTATTAATGCAAAGATTTAACATAAATGAAAAGAGGTTTTGTGTCCCCAGGTTTGTTCTTTCCAGTTATTTCAGTACTTCTATAGACAATACGAGATCTCTGTATAAGCCCTTCCCCATTCATTGTGAAAGTCCAACTAGTGAACCTTAGAATCATAGAATCACCAAGGTTGGAAAAGACCTCCAAGATCAGGAAGTCCAAACATCTACCTATCATCAGTATTTCCTACTAGACCATGTCCCTCACCACAACATCTAAATGTTTCTTGAACACCTCCAGGGATGGTGAATGACCACCTTCCTGGGCAGCCAATTTCAGCACCTGACCTCTCTCTAGGGGAGTTATTTCCTAACATCCAACCTGAATCTCCCCTGGTGCAACTTGAGGCCATTCTCTCTAGTCCTATTGCTAATTACATGGGAGAAGAGGCCAACCACCACGTCACCACATCCTCTCTTCAGATAGTTGGAGAGAGCGATAAGGTCACCCTTGAGCTTCTTTTTCTCCAAACTAAAGGTAAAGGTTTTATTATCTTTTTCACATTGATCACTCTAGGTTATCCATTATAAAACAAACACGTACAACAAATAATGCTAAGGGATTTCTAGGGACTGGGGAAGGTATTTTACTTTTTAGATATATGAACACTGATAAAACTTGTCTGTACTTGGTTTCTGCCAGAGGCAGAAAATTAGATGCACATAGCAACATCTTGATGTTCTTCCTGGTGTTAAAAATGAAAAGATGGCTAAAAAGATAGAAGATTATCTCTGACTCTTTGTAATGGTATGTTTTTCAGCACCTATAACCCAAGGAACTGGAGTGAACTTCCCAATTGGAGAACTTCCGAGCCAACCGTATTACCATGATATGAATTCTGGTATAAATCTGCAGAGGTCTTTATCCTCTCCACCAAGCAGGTAAAAACTTGAAATAAATACTAGTGTGAGTCAGTGGGGGACAAGTGGTTCACAGCACATGTGGATTGAGGAGTAGTGTGTGATTTTTCTCTGGAATCTCCATGTTTGACCTGAGGGACTCATATCTTGGTTCAGCAAGCTCCTTTCTTCTGACTCTGAGAAACACCTGGTTCTGTACCTCCAGACCAGCTGGCAGACCCATGGAGGTGGAGAACTTGCTTTGTCCTCCTTTCGGGTCCCTGATCATGTACTGTCTGTCATAAATCCTGTTGCTGTTTGTCTGTCTCCAGCTGACTGACGTACCATGAAATCACAACTACTTCAGGATCTCTCATCCTCTTGGTTTCTGCACTCCAGGGACTCTGGAAATGTCTGCACAGTGGAACAGCATTTAATATGACTGTCAGAAAATAGCTATTCCACTAGTGCCTAGAACTCTGTTATTGAGTTAATGATCCCCCACTTATTCAATTATATTTTCAGATGGTCAGATCACTTGGTACATTTAAAAAAGAATAAATTCATTTTCACAGTCTATGGTAATAATAATAGTGGTGGTAGTAATAACACCACTAAAAATTTCATCTTGATTTTCTTTGTTAGTCAGCATTGCAGCTTCAGTATTTATTGTTACAGAGAAATATGACTTCACTGTATGGAAGTGCTGCCTCATTTTATATAGGGATAAGAAATATGGGCCTTTTGTCTTCAATTAAATTAATCTAAAATGAAAAGTCTTGTTTCAGGTTATAGCTCTTTGAAAAGCTTAGAATTTTGACCTGGCAGAATACAATAAGCTATGTTTTTCTTTTATTAGCAGTCACAAAACTTTCTGTTTTACCTTGACCTTTGTTGTGGTTGATCCCAGTGGGCAGCTGAGCACCACGCAGCCTTCCATTCCCAGTGGGATTAGGGAAAGAACTGGGGAAAAAAGGGTAGAATTTAAGTCTTCAGATAAGAAGTATTTACTAAGACAGAAAAGGAAAAGAGAAATAATAGTAATACAGTATATACAGTTCCTGAGCAGTGGCTGCCTCCCTAGCCAACTCTCCTTAGTGTTTATTTATTTTTTTTGCATAATGCACATTATATTGATTATCCCTTTGGCCAGCTTAAGATAGCTGTGGCTCTGTCCCCTCTTCCCTTTATCCATCACAGCTCCCCTACTGTAGGACAGTACGAGATGTCCATGGCTCTGCACATCATTCTTCAGCAATAACTACATGTTATTTTAACAACACCATTTTTCTCTTGTAGCCAATACATAGCAACACACATGCCACTATGCAGAAAATCAGCTGAAAATAGGACAACTTTACTAGTAACCCTTTTCCAGTACTTTATTTTGCTTTTGTGATTTCTGTGTTTAATATTCTCATGAGAAAACTTTTCATTGGTAGGTTACAGGAACTGTTTTCTCAGTTGCTCAGCTGCTCTGGTAGATGGAGAAGAATTACAGCTTTTCAGTGCTACCCAATCAGGCCATCTCTGAAATATTAAGTGACGTGAAAAATGCAATCACCTGCCCAAATTACTCTATTACATAACAGATTCTATGTTTGTTTGCAAAAGTTCTAAAATCCAAGCTTTCGTGCTTTATATGCCTGGATTACATTCTATTCAATATTTTTGTTGAAATACAAAGTTTATATATCATTCCTATCTGTGTATCATTCTCACTGCCAAACCTGACATTACTTCAACAGCAAAAGACCCAAAACTATCTCCATAGATGAGAATATGGAGCCAAGCCCGACAGGAGACTTTTATCCTTCTCCAAACTCGCCAGCTGCGGGAAGTCGGACATGGCATGAAAGAGATCAAGGTGAGTAATACAGGACAATTTTATCTCAAAGTATATTCCAGTATACAATAAATACCTGCATCTGCCTTTGCATTAATGCAATAAATTCATGGTTTTTAGAAGAATCTTTTTTTTTTTTTTTTTTTTTTTAATGTGAGAGGTGGATTTGCTGGTCTTCTAGTTAAAAAAAACAGGACAAGGTATGAACAATCAGATGATGGTGTTTCAGTGTTGTGGATGCCTTATCTATTATTTGAAGTGAGCTGCTATAAATGAAGTACTTGTTATTGTATAATGAAGCTGCGATCACCCCAGCAAGATTTCAGTAAAGAAGAAAATATCTCCATGCAGTGATTGAGACAGTGCTAGTTTACACAGCTTTTGCTTTACCATAATGCATTCTCCCATACGTATATTTAGTTTATAGTCTGTGACTTAGAATAGGTCCAATAAGCCACTAAGAGCCCTCACAGGGTATTGATAAATGTTGCCATATTTTAGATTATCAGGGGTGAAGAACATGTTTGTTCAGACAGAAAAATGATGACTGTCAAAACATTGAAGTTATTTGTTATAACTTTCTTTATGTTAGCTTAGTTTTTCATAAACCTCAGTGGCAGTGTAGTATTTCCCATCACTTTTGCGATGTGAAAGCTTGAATAAACTTACATGTATTGGTTAATGGGTCCTATGATTGACATGCAGCAGCTCTCTGGAGATTGTGAAAATGCACAGTACAATATGTATAAATGAAATAGAAAACATGCAGCTGCTTCCTTTGCTGATCTTCTGATGTTTGCCTTAATTTTCTCCATGTTCATAATTGATCTTGTTTCTTCAGCACAGATCAAATAATCATAGAATCATAGCAAGGCTTGGATTGGAAGGGACCTCAAATATCACTGAGTTCTAACTCCCCTGCTGCAGGCAGGGCTGCCGAGTGCCTGGTCAAGTAGTAGGTCAGGTTGCCCCATCCAACCTGGCCTTGAACACCTCTAGGGATGGGGCATCCACAGCTTCTCTGGACAGCCTGTTCCAGCACCTCACCAGTCTCCCAGTGAAAAGATTCCTTCTGCTTCTTCCATCACATCTTCTCTTAATCTTCTCTTCTTTCATTTAAAACCATTATCCCTTGTCCTATCTAACGATCCATGTAAAATGTTGATTTTTCTCCTGATTATAATTTCCCTTTAAATACTAGAAGGCCATAATGACGTCTCACTGTAGCCTTCTCTTCTCCAAACTGAGCTAAGCCCAGCTCCCTCAGCCTGTCTTCATAGGAGAAGTGCTCAAGACCGTTGATCATCTTCATGGCCCTCCTCTGGACCTGCTCCAAAAGCTCCACATTTTTCCTGTGCTGGGGGCCCTAGATCTGGACGCAGCACTCCAGATGAGGCCTCATGAGGGTGGAGCAGAAGGGGACAATCATCTAACTCACCCTGCTGGTCACCTCTCTTCTGAAGGAGCCCATGATACCATTGGCCTTTCAGGCTGCAAATACACACACAGTGCTGGCTCATGCTAAGTTTTTCATCATAACCTCTAAGCCCTTCTCGGAAGGGATACTCTCAAGGAATTCTTTTCCAGTCTGTAAGATACCTAGTCTTACCTTGACTCAAGTGCAAAACCCTTGTGTTCCATAATTTTATATTGCTTTAAGCTTTTTCTGTTATTATTTTTAAGTTTTCTCTTTCATCTGTGCATGCAAGGTAGCATCAGTATTTGATCTAGTCAGTTTTTTTTTTTCTTCACATTTTGGCTATAGCTGATCTCCTTTTAATCCGTTTCTTCCTACTCTCTTACCTACGCTCTCATCTCTACTCTTTGACCCGCGTTTCTCTCACACAGTTGCTTGCTTGTCTTTTTTCTCCGTTGTTTCTTTTATATTTCATTATTCCTCTTGAGGGCTCCTTCTTATTTCTATCTGTTTGTAGCATTTGCTGTCAATTTTTTAAAAAATCTTGCTGTTGGCTCTGCAAAAACTGAAGAACAGTGGTTTTATCCCTTGTGCAGAGCATTCTCTTCAATTGTTACCTGTTTTGTGATTATATCTTTGTTATTATTCCCATAAGAGTCAAGAGTCAACCTCAACGCAACTAATTTATTTTTTTTTTTGCTTTAAAATAGTTTTTGTGGTAATGGTAAAACAGCATAAGGTTCTTCTCTGAGCTAGTTTCAATCCCTTTATGCTTCTGTGTGAGCTGTAGGAGCTTCCAAGAAATGCAGTGCTACATGAAAGCTTGCTGAAAGAACCTTTCATAGGTGATCTCCATAGTTCCCAGCTGTCTCAGTTGTGTTTTAGCTCATTAGGTCATTTTGCTTGCTAAGAACTGTACTCTGTGAATTTGTTCAGTTTTACCTGCCTGCTTCATCCCTCATTTATCAGCAATAAACAGTACTATTGTTCTGATTGCTTGAGTGGATTTCCAATGAATTTTACTTTACTTAATTTCTGTGCTATTGGGAGCCAGAGTTTTGGACTGAAGCAATCTTTGACTCTCTGCTTGTGTTTCCAAAACTGAGAAACTACTAGCTTGAGTTTACATTCTTGTCTGAGTACCCTAATCTCCAGCACTACTGGTCAGAGTTGAACTTTATCAGATACCCGTCAGCGAGGTTGCCTTTGAGAGAATGTGAATGTCTCCCATTCTTGTGAAGGCACCAGTATCCCACTGTCTAGTCTGATGAGTATTTTACTGCAGGAAATACAAGGCTTTTGCCCTCTATCATGTTTGGCTTCAGCCAGTTTCTGAGGTTATCCTACTGCTGGGGAAACATTATTGGGTAGTGTCTGCAGTGCTTGCCCTTGGTAACCAGTATAGTCTGGAATGGGTATGTGGCAGCTCCTTGCATACTTCTTCTATTGCAAATTTGTCAGATGCTTGACATTTACATAAAAAAAGAATATATCATGAAGTTCAGTAGATAAGTCAGCATCTGGAGAGATGACTGTATGAGTGCTTCTGCTGTGATCTTCATAGTTTGTACAGATTCTCTAGTGCATAGCCATACATCATGAGGGATAGAAACATGACTTCAGTATTCATGATTGGGCCAGTATATGGCATTAGTGAAATTAAGAAAAATCTAATCAAATTACATTAAAATTTTCCTGATACCACAGTCAGTTGTAAAGCTCCAGAGTTTGTCCTTTTACTGTTATCAGTTTTTTCCCTGGCATACTACTTCCAGGATGTCCTGATAAGTTTAACAAAAGTTGTATTTCTTGGTAAATTTTGGGAAAGTCAACTGTTTCAAGACTCAATTCTAAGTAGAAATAAGTAAGCATATCTGAAAAGTTGAAATTCTAGGCGGTGTAAGTTTGGTCAAAGCCATTATTCTCATATAAAACCTAAAAAACCTTCCATTAACCAAAATCAGTAATATAAATAAAATCTGACTTGTATATGAAATGATATTATAAATACTTACTGAAGAAAAAAAGAAGCTTGTGGCATCATTATACTGTCTTTGAGTTTCTCTTCAAAGGCTTGCAAAACCCGATTTTTAAAAAAAAAGGATTTACATGGATTTACATTATCTGTTTTGAGTATATATATGCTTAATCATTGCAGAAAGATACTGTAGTTTGTGCCATTATTTTTCTACACTTAAATAGTTAAAAAATGCTTCTAGTTTTGGTGATTTTTGAAACATATGTGAGGTCTTGTTGCAGAGCACACAGACAGAATTATAACTGCAAAATTTTCTCCAGACCTTTCCTTTGCTATTTACTTTCCAAATTACTAATCCTCCAAAAATCCTAAAGCCTAAGAAAGCGAGGAATCGTCCCTGAGGATGTTGAATTATTTAGGAATAGAAATCAAACAAGGCAATTGGGAGGTCAATTTCTCTGTGTGTTGTCAGATCTTGCGTAAGGTATTTGTTCTTTCTTGTAACTCATTTTTTCCAAATGAGTGTCTTAATGATGTTAATAATGTCTGCCTCATGTCTTAGCTTCATTTCTACTGATTGGAAATTTATCTAGACAGAAGTCTGTTGTAAATCTCTGTAACCTTCCTTTTTTCAAGTTGCTGTTACTGAATTCTGTATGTGTCTTTTTTTTTTTTTTAAAAAAAATCTCATTTCCTGCAATAAGGTACTAATATCTTGTGAAATAGATTGAAATTGCTGCATGATTGAATTTTCATAGTGCTTTTGCAATACTTAGCAAGATAAAACTGTGTAGGAAGAGTTTAATAATAATAATAAAAATCCTCCATTTGGAAGTGGAAGTTACTTAAAGTGTAACAAAAGTAGCTACGCATGCTGTAACAAAAAATACATCAGAGGTAATAGGCTAAGAACTTCTGAACATCTTGATTTATTAACCGATAAGTAAATCAGATACTTTATCCATAAATCATAGGAAAACAGGAATATCAGAAAAATTGAGCAGAGTTTATGCATCTATGTCTTTCCTTCTACGAGCTGGCTTGACAAACTTCATTAACATAGTTACAGGCAATTTCAGCAGTAATCCTTGAGACCTATTTTACTGTTGTGGAGTTAGAACACTGTGCATGTCAACAAAACAGGCATTGTTATCAGTGCACACTGTTGCCATAAATCCTGATTCATGTGAATTTCCTTAGTATCCAGGTGTCTAGAAATGTCAATATACAACAAAGTGAATTTTAATTTTGCAGTTTCTCCATCATGTTTCCTCCCTCACATCTCACCCACCTCTACCAGCATTCAAGAGTCAAGATGCCAGCATACTATTAAAACTGAAACAGCGGGATCACCTTCATCTGTTCATTGGTCAGCAGCTGTTGGACCCTCCAATTCTCAGGTCCCAACCCCCTTTGCTGGATATTCCTCTTCTGGACATTTGTCCCCTTTTGCTTTCTCCCCATCCACTGGACACTCCATCCCCATTGGGGTTCTTCCCAATGGCTCTTTCCTTCTTGGGCCTTCTTCTCAAGGATCATCAAAGATGGACATTCTCATTTCTGAAGTAAGGGAACTAAAAGAGGGAGTAGTTAACGTGGTGCAGGAGTTGAGAAAGGTAACAGATCACCTTGACTTTTTGGTGGCCTGTGGTGGAATGAGCTCAGGTTTTATTCCAGCTTCCGGTGCTTCTTCTGAAGTTTAATGCTTTAGAAATTCCATCTCCATCTAACAGATGTATTCATCTATCAAAAGTATACCTTGATGAATATCTGTTAAATGTCTTTCTATGAATTTTCTACATTTTTGTTTATCAAAGCATATTTTAAAGTGGTTTATGTCTTGTTAATAACTTTCTTTACATCTACTTTTGTATTTTTTAATATTCCAAAATACTCTTTAAATAATGTATGGGCATATACATATATATATATATATACACACATATTTATATATATCTTGGGGCTCAAGCTGAATTTTCTGCTTTTAACTGTGTGCACAGTAATAAAATGCTGCCACTTTATTAGTTTTCATAATTTCAGTGACAGTAAGGAAGGGGTACTTTTTATCAAGAGTAACTTTTCAAAGTACACATACAGAGAATCCTAGATTTCTAATAGCATTCTAGGATCAAATGCATCCATATGATGTTTTTGCACAGAACTGATTTTTCTAAGCTGCTTCAGCTTATACTTGCTGAGGATACAAATATAATATTTGTTGCTTTGTTTTTATATTGTGTACAGACTTAAAAGCACTCGCACACAGTAATGGATGATCAAAATATTTTGCATGCATGAACTTCTTTGCTCAGTTTAAGATGAGTTTAGAAGGGAGGAACACCATCCAGGGGGACCTGGACATTTCAATAAGTGGACATGCAAGAGCCTAGTGAGATTTAACAAAGCCAAGCGCAACATGTTGCATGTTGGTTGAGGTGATCCCAGATACAAATACAGAAGAACTGATTGAGAGTGGGCCTGTGGAAAAGGACCTGGTGGTCCTGATGGATGAAAAGGTGGGCATGAGTCAGCAGTGTGCTCTTGCAGTCTGGAAGGCGAATAGTATTCTGGGCTGCTTCAGAAGTTGAGTGGCCAGAAGGGTGAGGGAGATGATTCTTCCCTTCTACTGTGCCCATTTGAGGCCCCATATGGAGTACCGTGTCCAGGCCTCAGGCCTCCAGCACAGGAAAGACATGGATCCATTGGAATGGATCCAGAGGGCCACAAAGATGATCAGAGGGTTGGACCACTTCTCCTATGAAGAAACGTTGAGGGATTTCTGCTTGTTCTGCTTGGAAAAGACAAGGTGACAAGGCTCTGGGGAGACCTCACTGTGGTGTTCTAGAAGGGAGCTTACAAGTAGGAGGGTGACCAATATTTTACACTGACAGTGATAGGACAAGGGGGAATGGCTTTAAACTAAAAGAGAGAAGAATTAGGTTAGATGTTAGTAAGAAATTTTTTACTCAGAGAGTGGTAAGGCACTGGCACAGGCTGTCCAGAGAGGTTGCTGATGCCCTATCCCTGGAGACATTCAAGGCAAGGCTGGATGGGATCCTGGACAGCCTGATTTAGCAGGTGGCATCTCTGTCCGTGGCAGGAAGGTTGGAACCAGATGATTTTTAATGCCCTCTTCAACCTAAGCCATTTTATGATTTTATGATTTTATGATGATGTTTTTGCTGTCCTTTTAATGGGTTATTTTCTTTCTTTGCCTTTAAATTAACATAGCTTTTAAAAACTCCTTCAACTATTTTTCTACATCTTTTTTTTTTTTTTTTAAGCCCTAGATGTAAAAGGGCATTTTCATCTTTATAAATTTAACATTTAAGTACCAGTAGATTACTTAAAGTACACAATACAGAAAGAAGTCTATTGCTATAGAATTAATTTTAAAAAAGCCTATCATAGAAGAACCACTGATTTTTTTTAAAAATAAGACATAATGTCTGTTCATTAATCACTAAAAAATCTCGTTCTGCTACGTGGAAAAAAAAGAAAGAAGAATGCAATTTGTAGCCTTGCAGACAAATCTTCCTTGCTCATGCTATTTGTAGTTCCACAGTGCTGATGCCAGCATAACAGATGATAACTGGGTAGGAAAGAAAAGCCATACCAAAGAATTCTCTGTAAGTTGCTTCAAAAACAATACCTGCTATTAATTTCCATAGAAACTACAACAGATACAGTGAGCACAATAGCACTATATGATTGAAGAAATTCTCACCTACAGAACACTATTTTCCAGCACAGTCACCAACATTAGCTATGCATTTTTTCTGCACGTGTAAAAACCTGCACTAGCAGAGGTGACCCCTCTGTTGCTATTACCACAACTGAAACACAACACCCATCACCTCGCTGTGCTCACATCCACAACAAATGTCAATGGGTGCCAGTTTTTACTCATGAAAGAATCCAGTGACACACCTTTTTTTCTTACACACGTCCATGTCAGATGCCATTGTGTAAGACTGTCCCTCTGCTGCCATCTGCCACATGGCAACAAATGGAATATTGGTGAGAAGGCTCGATCTCTACTGCCGTACTGCCAACATCCACCCTTGATTTTGTGGGCTGACATAATAAAACAGGAGGCATTACTTTCAGAGCAGTCCTCACATAACAGCTTTAGACCAATTTTTGACTGGTTCATAATCTTCTCAAATATTCAGAGTAGCAGATGATGAGGTTATTTATCGGGCAGAGTAGGAACCTGACTTTTCCTTCAGCTTACGTACACTTCAAATTCTGAATGACTGAAGAGTAACACAGTGTTCAGAAAGAAGGATAGAAAGACAAATACGGTATGAGACACAATAAGAATTTTACAAAAGAGTTTGCTTTTTTGCATTTCTGGAAATGGCTGTTATTTACTCAATAAAGTCATTTAAAAAAACCTCATTATAGGATCTTTGTCTTTTATTTTGAAAAGCATGATGTGATAAGACCTATTAATCAGTGTTTTCAACAAATAATTAGTGAGTAGAATGCACTCAGCGTTAGTATATTTTTCTCCCATACATACCAGTGAAAGATGTAAATGCATAAGTATATTTTTCATATATCCATGGTACCTATTCAAGTTACTGAAATTAGTGACAAAATGCATGTCTTAAGTAAGATTTGTCCCAGAAGACGTGACTTGTAATTGCCCTATTCAACATTAGAATACTCTTTTATATCCGATTATATATATATTATATTCTATTTGTTGCTGAATAATAAGCTTCAGTATTAGTTTTGAAACTTCTCAGATACTTTGAATGTCAAAAATTGCAGATAAAGTATTATTCTGTATGATCTGACCTATTTTTCAGTTACCAAAGGAACTGCCATTCAGTACTACATGAATGACAGGTTCCTGCATTGCCGATATTTTTCCTTTTTTGATAAAGTCGAGATGGAAATACGATGAACATGTACATTTTTTAGGCGCTTTTGCTTTTTGTCTTTATTAATAGATTGTTTCTATTCTGTGTACACTGATAAATTTGAAAAAGTTCTTCACTTCTTCTTTTCACTACTTTCATGTAGACTGTATCAAATTTGATTGTAGTCATATGTGAGCTGACAATTTTATCTTAGTTCAAAACCATTCCCCAAGTGGATCTATAATTATATTAATATATCACACCTATTAAATCACCCTAAACGTACAAATATAGATTACAATAGTCAGAGAAAGGAGATGCCATAACCTAAATGCCCCTAAATCAACAACTTACCTTTAATTGGAACTTGTGAATAATTTTTGCAGTTAAGGTTACAGTATTGATTTCATTTTCGAGGCCAAGTTCCTTGGATCTCATTAATAAGAAGATGCTATTAATAAAATGCTCTATCTCTTTTCCTTTGGATGACTTTCTGTAGGATAATTTAATTAATGACTAAAATGTAAAAGTCTGTATAATTTGTTTGACTTTTTAATTAGTTTTTCTCACAGTCTCCCATAATGCTCTTTTACCACAGCTATGTACTGGAATTACACCTCTTAACAATGATTCATAGCTGATTAAATGGTCCAGTCTGTTTCTACAGAGAAAAAGTTAAATAAAGAAGTAGTGAAGTACATAAAATGCAATCTAGTTACTTAAAGGTTATTTATGGCAATACAGAATACTTGGAACACCGTTTCTTATAGTATGTTCTGTTTTATTCAGTAGCAACAGTGCATTTTTGTCTTTGTGCTTTTTATTTCCAAAATCCTACTCCATGTTTCACTGGTAGCCAACCCACTGAGCTTTGAGTTGCTCATGACTACTTCCAATATGACATCTGATGGGCTGTGCTGGTGTAGAGGTGGTTGGATAAGCTGACTGTGACATCTGGGAGAGGAGAGAGGCAGAAGGGCTGTGGAAGTGAAATCTAGACTCTGTTACTGGCCCCTGTGGGTCACTACAGATTTGGTGACATTATCACCTCCCTCCAACTGCAACAGCCCAGCTCCTCACAGTCACACAAGTGGGACCTGTGACTTGGGGTCTCAACAACTGCAGAATGCTTTTAGTGTGTGGCATGTAGGGTGAAAAAGGCTGATTACCTCTATGTCAGAAGAATAATGCATGCAAAAAAAAAAAAAAAAAAGTTTTCTACAAGAAACAGTGGGATTATGATAACGTATTCATGCTGAATATAGTTAGTGATATGAATTTTTTTAGAACCATTCCAGTGAGACTTCCTGTTACATTCTAATTAAGGGTAGGAATTAAGAATTACTGCCCAATGTTCTTAAAGAGAAGCATGTCATTGTTTCAGCCTAATTTTAGTGGGAATAGATGTAAATTTAAAGACAATCTCATGTCAAATAACACTATCACACTAACTATGGGATTAAGTCCGTATGGCCTATAGGTAAACATTTTTTGAAATTTCTTTGGGAAATTGAGGTTTCTCATGTTTTTATCTTCAAGATCAATGTTCTAATCTGGCCATCATAACTTTACTCTTTTCCTATTTCATAAACTGCTTTTTATAAGAAATGATAATAAGAAAAAGTTCACTTTAGGAAATGCATTTGCAGGTTTCCAAAATACCCTGATTTAAACAACCATTCACTAGTATATATTATACTTTTCAATTGCAAGTGTTTTTTTAAATTCTGTGAATTAGAATTGTACTGAATTGTTTTGCTTTATATTTGTAAAAAGTAGGATACCCTGTAAGGTGAGGAAGAAATTTGTTTTTATCAGGTTAGTCACACACAGCAACAGAAACCATTTTGGAACTTGATGACATGGAGATCTTATTTTTTTCCTTGATATGCCAAGATTTGCAAGGGCAGGTAGATACAATCCTTCTGACTAACCCCTTTCTTGCTTAGGTAATGGATATCATTGAGTTTAATATATCCCACAGAATGTGAGGACTGACAGAGAAACTGCTGGCAATGCTCTGCAAGTTTGCATAGACATAAAGATGAGAAAAATGATGCTTAAATTGCATCTGAAGAGTTTCTGCATCTTGTGGTATTTCAGTTAGTTGAAAGTTCACTCATCAGTTTTTTCACTTAGGTATAAAAATGCTTTTCGAGAAATGCAAAAAAGATAAATATAGAATGAACACAGAAATAGTTAAACTGCCACTTTTTTTTTTTCTTACTTTGCTATAGCTTTTTGCAATATTAGTGTTTTGCTCACCAGATTGCAGTACTGAATAAGAAATTCTAGTCTAGTTCCTCAGGTTTTTCACTGCTGATCAGAAGATATAGTACAAATAAATTGTTTTGCTGCTGTGAAATGGCAGAACAGTACAACAAAGTGTTAAATTAGCCTTGGGCATGGTTGCTGACAAGATAGCTAGTGTCACAGTCTGATAGACTGGTTTCTTCAACATTGGAGGTGTGCCTGTAAAAACAACACTGGAGCTAAATAGACAGATCTGAAGATAGGAGATTATCAACTGTTTATACACTGAAGTGTTCTACTTCAGTAGTATAAAATTTTCAGACATAAACTGCTTTCCTTTACTTGATGTAGAAGCAAGAATATTATGGAAGTCAAGTTTTTAAATTTGAAGAGAGCATCTCTCTTTACACCTTCACCCTGACTGTTCCTCAGATTTAGAACACTCAGAGCTGCTAAGCATTATGTCTGTGTGCCTTCATGTAAGACCTCATTGCTTCTTTTAGAAGAGAAAGCACATAAGTCTTCACACGGGGAGTTGCTATATGTTTCTGAGAGAGTCATCAGACAGAACTGATCTGGATGTTTTTTTGGTTGATTTTCCTCTCGTGAAAACACTGATTATCAAAACTGATTTTCCTTTAATTTTATTTTCATGACAATAAATCATTAGGAAAGCTTCTTTCTGCTCCAAGATAAAACTTACAGTGAAGTAGAATGAGACACTAATAAGCAAATGATAAGTACAGAGATTTCAATAACAGGAGACCTAGACACTAAGCTTAATCTCTGCATAATGCTGAGCAGGAATGCAATCATCCTTTGTTCCCCATATCAAGCACTTCTAACATCAAAATAGTTAGGTCTTTCTGTTCTGTTTACTCATATTGCAATCCCTTCCCTTCCCTTCCCTTCCCTTCCCTTCCCTTCCCTTCCCTTCCCTTCCCTTCCCTTCCCTTCCCTTCCCTTCCCTTCCCTTCCCTTCCTTCCCTTCCCTTCCCTTCCCTTCCCTTCCCTTCCCTTCCCTTCCCTTCCCTTCCCTTCCCTTCCCTTCCCTTCCCTTCCCTTCCCTTCCCTTCCCTTCCCTTCCCTTCCCTTCCTCCTTCCCCTTCCCCTTCCTCTTCCCTTGCCCCTGCCCCTTCCCCTTCCCCCTTCGCCTTTGCCTTCGCCTTCCCCTTCCCCTTCCCCTTCCCCCTTAAATGCAATGACTTTAAACATTTTAATTTCAAGATTCTTTTTTTTTCCATCAAGCCTTTCAGAGACATGGCAAAGCCTTTTTCTTACTTGAGATTGCTTTTAAAGCATTGTTGCTTTATAGTTGCTCAGCTGTCCATATTCTGCATTAGGTGCCTCACTAAGACTTGTAGATAAGAAATACTGAATGCCTGCAATGTTAAAGGACTTCAGGCTGAGCACATCTGAGTGCTGCAGTGCTTTTACAAAGTGGCTGTGATTGTTCTTCACATGAAATGGTGTAAAACAAAGCAAGTTCTCCTGAGCACAATGGGATTTGCCTTGATTCCTCACAATATCACAGCTATCTGCTGTGAATTCAAAATCTTCCTGAGTTTCCACATGTGCTTCACACAAGTGTACCTACAACATATGGTAAAGGCAAAGGAGTGAGGACCCTCTGTATATGATGTTTTCTGGCAACAGAAATAAGCTCAGATACGGCCACTGGGAAGTGATCAGTTCATTTAAAACTGTAGCTTGAAGGGATGATTCTAATAGATTGCTGCTGATGCTATGGACTTCATGTCTTTCCCGCTTTCCCTACAGCTCTAAAACCAGTAAGTTGAACATGGCTTTATCGTGATTTCTCTGGAGGCGATGCAGCACTAATGAGCTGTAAATGAATCTTAACAGATTGCTGTCTGCAGAATTGTTTCATGTAAGGGAAGACCGGTGAAATTAAGCAGTACAAAAGATATTAATGAGTAGAGATAAAGAATAAATTGGATTAAAATAAATTTAATATTTGCTTTTGACTTCTTCCTACTCTGCTTTTGAGCATGTCTCCTGCCCTGTTGTGGTACTGTACAAGAGAGCAGATCAGGTTCTGAGAAACCGGCTGGTGGATGTTCAGCCTTGTCCCAGACCTCTGCCTGCCTCCAGTCGAGCTCTCGGAACAGGTGGCTTGAAGACTGGTGTGTCAGTATGACACTCATCCAGGGAGATGCTTGAATCCCAAGCTGCTTCAGACTGAGGAAAAAGGTCTTTGCTTTGATGAGGAAATTGTCAAAATTCATGTTTCATTAGTGTTTCCTAAGGTTCTTTGGAAGTGAACAACACTTTAATTAAAGGCTGACGTAAACACGTTTCTGCAGTCTTTCTCTGCAGCACTTTATCACATTAAAATTGATCAAAATTGTTGCCTTGGGCTGTCTTCAACAGATATACATCTGGAACACCATTTGTGCAAGCTGCTGATGAGCAGGCTGCATACACTGTGCTTCATAGCAGTTCTGCTGCCTTCCTATGTAGACAGATTCACCTGGTTGGGAGATTAGATGATCCAGCTCTTTTCTATTTGATTAATCCCTTACTTCTTTGATGTGATGTGTGAAAAATTATAACCTGCCCGTGTTTGGGTGCATAATTACTGCATCATCACAGTAGTATAGGAATACAGGCAAGAAAGATTGGGAATAGGACTGAAAATTAAAAAAAAAATAATCCATTTTTCACATTCGAAGAAAGTTTGAGGCAGGACAGGACACAGTGTGTTCTGATTAATGTTGACCTTTTGAAAATTTTGTCCAAGTGTTTTTGGCATCTTTCTGCTCTTCATATATACTTAGCATTTTTCCAGAAGTCTAAAAATAAATCATACTGGAAACTGTTTTATTTTCATTCCCCCTATAATAGGGATTGGAATTTCATTCCTGAAACTCCGACACAGACTTAAGACCAAGCAACCTATTCCTGTGACCTCTGCTGGTCACCTATTATGCAGTTATTAGTATATAACTAAGCTGTGTGTGGCAACTAGACTACATCTTATGATGTGAAAAAAATCAAATACGTTTCAAAATGAAACTAAAGACAGTGAACAACTGCTTTGCCTTTTTTCAGCCTCTCTTCATTTTTGTAACTAGTTACTCTCCAGAGAACTGTAAACAGTGTCCTTCCTTATAACATCTATGAGCCTCCTCACCTGCTCAAGGAGAATGTGACTGAAGCCTTTTTTCCTAACATAGACAGTTATTGTTCCAACTCCCTTGTCAGCTTCATCAATTCCTTGGCAGTGAGAGGCCCATGAATGCCGCATTAAGATGTCAGTGTATGCAGGATGCCAGGGAAGTGGCTATCCGAATCACATTGCCAAGCCAATGCCAAGTGCATTTTAATGGCAAGGCTGCCACACATGCTCTAGCCATTATTCTTTGCAGTTGCTTCTGCTATGTACGAGACTTCTGAAGGTACTTTGTGGTGGTGTGCTACACAGTGTATATCGAAGTCCATGTTTTGGCTGCTCATGAGTATTTTTTTGGCAGTGCTGAATTTTCTGCTAGTGACTACCAGTGGCATTCACCTTAGCGAGGAAATAGTCTTCTGCATGAGAATTTACTTGCATTTGCTTTGCAGTTTACTCTGTCTGTGTGCTCACTACAATCCTTTTCCCTGTAAATAGGAGCAGAAGAAAATGACACGTTTTTAAAGGAACTGCTAGCTTTATCTTAGTCACCAATCTCCTTTTCAGAAGATTCTTTTCACATTAGTGATGCCTCTGGGGGGTTAATGGATATTCTAATTATGTTGCACTTCATGTAGCATTCTTCTTCTGAGAAACTAAAATATTTTGGTTTCGAAAAACACAACAACTTTTGCTTGTTTAATGAAGTAACAGCCACTGACCAAATTAAATCTCTGCTGCATTCCAGCAATCAGAGATGCTGACGCATGCAGAACTTCAGGAGCTAGGCAGCTCCTTCTTTCATGAATTCTTTTGCTTAATATGGGCTTCACATAAGGAAGAGATTTTCCACCTTCAACACATATTTTTTTCTTCCTCTGGGAAATTCAACTGCAGTACTTTTAATTCGAAGAAAAATCCAACTTTTTTGTACATTCTCTTATTTGCCTATATTGCTCTAGCCAAAAAGATACGTGATTATCAATATCTTCTGTAACAACTGTTGAACAGAAAGCCCAAAAGGTGTTAGAAATGCTTCTCTTTTTCTTAGACTTTGCAGTGTTTCTGCAGTACAGAGTGTTCATACCATGAACCACAGTACAAAGACAAAATATTTGGTTGATTCTATATCATGACTCTTATAAAACCTCACTTCTGTTGTGGAGGTGTGGAACTAGGAGCTTATATTAAGAAGATAGGGCTGTCATTCAAGCAAAAAATAAAAACATAATGAAATATTTCAAATTAATTCCAGAATTAATGTGCTTTTTTATTGTGTTGGTTGCTTATGCAAAAATTAGTTTAAGAAAATTGTCTTTCAGTTTTAAAAAAGATTTTCTAGCTTAGTGGAATTAATTTTCATCCAAACTGCAACCATTTGGCAGTTATGATCTTTGCTGGCTGCTGATGGATTCAAAGAAACAAAAATATTCTTCCATTTTCTTTCTCAACAATAATTTATTTACAGAACTATTATCAGACAGCTAGAGGTGCCTCTGTTAGCACTCAGCATTTTTGATAACAACAGAAAGTTGCAACAGATCAGTATAATAAAAAACATACAGCAGCCTTTGTCATATCTGTTCAAATGGAAGGAGTGCTGAATTGCTTTGTTGTAAAGCAATTCCTTGCTCTTGTTGGATGCTTCCCTCAATAAAATCCTTTCTCAGCAGCCTTTCTGAGGGAGTCCATTGGCAAAGTGTCTGGGAAATCAGATGCGCCAGCTATGGGCAAAGGGCAGAATAGGTGTTGCAGGGAGTGGTGGAGGAGTACTTGTAGGGTCTGCCCTGCCTGGCAGCAGTGCCTCTGTAGAGTTCAGCCATGCTTGCAGGGCAGATGTGCAGCACAGTCTCAGTCTGAGAGAAAGGTTTTCAGGGCCAAACCTTTCACTTAAACTCCAGTCAGTTCAGAAGGTTTTAGTCTGACTTGGTCTCAGTAGGGCGTTCCCACTTACAGAGATCTTCCAAGAAGATTTTGTGTTCCTCAGAATAGCACAGTACAGTGCACTAATATTAGAAGTGCCAAAATCACTTCAGGGATGAACACGGTCCATGTAGGAAAGTCAGCTGCATTGTGGCCCCAATCCAGTAAAGTACTTAAGAAATGAGCTTCGCTTTAAACATGAGTTATTCCCATTGATTTGAAGTGGAACACGCTTACAATGCTGATGTGTGTCCTATAAAAATATTAAAATTAACTTTGAAATAATTTAATTTGATTCAAAGTGCAATTAATTTAAACTTTTGGAAAGAATTCGGTGTTTTTGCCTGGGGCAATATCAGCAATCCTGTATGGTAGAAATCATTTGCTTTTCCCTGCTATTGCAGCCAACAACCTTCATGTAGCAAGTTCTGTTGATACGGAAACTGGGAGGAAGAGGTGGGAAGGCCCTACTTGACACATGGAAAACATGAAAGAGAGGAGTTAAAGCATCCTTTATTCTTAGGAAGGTTACATTGTTTCAGTATGGTTTTGGAAAGGGTAAGGGAAGAATTTTGAAATAACAAAATAATAAATACCATAAAATGGCGTGTGCATGGCAGTTACCCTACACACCTGAGTGTAGGTGTTCCATTAAAAAATGCAATAACTATTATGTGGCTGTTGAAGGAGGAGATGATCTGGTGATGTTGTGGGGAGCTGAGAAGTATCTAGGGAGGTTCTGAAGACATGCATTTCTTTGCTGTTATGAAAGGAATGTAGTTTCTGTTTTGGAGGACAAAGACTAGCTAGTGGATTATTATTTATTCTCAAGTTGGAAAGTGATAGTTTAAAATTAGTTTATTGGCCATAGGGGAATTGGGTCACCAAACAATATTTGTGCAAGAACTGCAAAAATAAACATTTACAGCTTACAAAATCATGTGCCCTGAGATGGGCTTTTAAATTAATGTCATTGCTCTGTTTAATTTTACTTTATCTTGTTATTGCAGATATGTCTTCTCCTACAATGAAGAAACCTGAAAAGCCTTTGTTTAGTCCTACTTCTCCCCAGGATTCTTCACCAAGACTGAGCACTTTTCCCCAGCATCACCACCCAGGAATCCCAGGAGTTGCACAGAGTGGTGAGGACTATAGAGGTGGAAGAAATTCCTCCCTATTTGTTTTCTGATCTTTCCTATTTTGTGATAGTGATGCATTTTACAGAATTATGTAGACACCTAACACCATTTGTATTACTGTGAGGACAGGAACAGAACTGAATATGTTGCAGATGTTGTGGTAACCTTGCAGAGACTTGCATTAAGGTAGTTCAGGTAGTATGACTGCTGCAGGACACTGGAAAGAATTTAGGATTAGCTGTAAATTGAATAAAGAAAGTGACAGAGGAAAAATTCTGTTTCTTCTCCTTCTACTTTTATCCTTATTATTATTATTATTAATATTATTATTGTAATTATTATTATTATTGTTTCTACGAGTGTATTGTATTTAGATACCAGAATAGGTAGGATTGCATACAAAAGAGAATTCACCATTATATTCATTAGATGAAATAACTGCCAGTGCTTCTTTTGAATTCTCTTTGATAAATGATTTTCAGTTTTTTTTTTTTTTTTTTTTTTTTGAGTTCTATAGTAAATTCATATGAAAACTTCACTTAAAGTGTGAAAAAATTGTAAGGGGATTGCATGTTATCTCGTGGGCTTAATGGGAAAGACAGGGAAATTCCATCACCAGGGTCTGTTTAATTTGAGAGCTGAGAGTTACCCTGATTCTCCAGATGAGAACACAGTACACAGAAGTCTTCCCTCAGTGACTCATCACCTCTCCTTATACACTGCATAAAAAGGCTTTAATTTCTTGAGCATAGCTGGATGTTTTGAAGAGTGAAGCAAATCAGAGCACACTCTTTTCTTTAACATGCAGTTCTACTTTGAGAAGTTTCTCTTTTGTGATTTCCCTATGATCTGGAGGTTTTTTCCTTCACCTTACAAGTAAGGACTACATTCCCCTTAACATCTTCTTACTCTGTTGTGAAGGGAGGCCTGGACTCATTCTGGTCTGTGTGGATTTCCACCATACTCAGTCACAATGGAGATGGAATAGATGTATTCCTACTCACTTGAGTTTGTTTTGAACAGTTCCCATGACAGAACAGTAAATAATTTTATAAGTTAACTGAGTTGGTGAAGTAGTGATTAAAATAAAACAAAATCTTTTTCAGAAGAAGTTTCTGTAATTATTTTTGACCCCACACTTATGTGTTGACACATTTACTTTTAGTGTATAATTTTTAGGTGTATGTGTTTGAATAGCAAGATATAATTGTAACCTAATTCTGTAGATCAGCTATTTATTCACTGGAAGTTCCGATTGCTATCTGTACAGCATATTCTATTCTGTCAGTGAGCAATGTTTTGGAGACTTGCAAGGTTTTTCTTATAAAGTACAGCAATTTTGGAACATTTCTTGCAAGGGCAAACTTCCATTTGGTCTCAGCTCAAAAATAGAAATCCACTTAAAAATTAAGCTGGGAAAAAGCAAAGACATTGCAGATAGCCCAGTAGAGCACTGTTGGTGTGCTTGTGCTGATACAGTACAGAAATGTGATGTGATGATACTCACAAACAGTTTGTAAAATACTCTGCTTACACAGATCAGATTTTGCAGCCTCACATTAAAGAAAATGAGCACAGCACTGTCTTTTCTTTACTTTCACTGAAGTCAGCACCTCCTTTAAACAAGCCACGTGTAGGTGCCCACCAGTTGTGTAGCAAGGGGAAAGGCGGGTGTCTGTGCAGCTCAGGAGTGGAACACTCTCCACTTCCAGCCGGATGAGGCAGCCGTGGCAGGACATACTGTACATTCCTTTCACTATGAAAACACTGCTGGTTGTTTAGACATGACATAGTCTATAGATAGAGAACTATGTGCTTGTAAGGGCTGGGAAGAAAGGGAATGTAAAGAGAAACATGTACAGTGTAGAACGCTATCTTTTTTTTTTTTTGCCAGAGATATTTTTATTGGATGGACTGGTTTCCCAGGCCCTGAAGTTGAATGTTCATTAGCATTTTCAAAAAGGTCAGCTAATTATTCGTGGCTTTGTTACTGAATAGTTATTACCCATCCCCACATGAAGCAGGTAGAGTGCGATACAGTGATGAATCACTGTTTTTTTAAGACATGGTGGCTGTGTTCTCATCTGTTGGAATGATGTGAATGAAAGTGTAGGTTTTACCTATTTAGTAAAATATTTAGTCTGTTTATTTAGGCTACAAATTGGAAAATTTTATATTGAAGTGCTTTATGGTAAAGAATAATTACTGCCTGAAGAAAAATAATTAAAAAAAATATGAAGGCATAGCCCACAAAATCAAAACAAGTTATTCTATTTATGAATTCAAATCCCATTGCCTGGGATGGTGTGAAGTGAGGACATGAAAGATTTCTGTAAGGATACCATGAAACAAGAATATAATGTGCAGGTTTATAACTGACTTCTTATTTTTCTTGCTGTAACACAGAGATGAAGAATTTTAGAAGAAACAACATGCAAAGTAATTTTAATTTTATTTTATCTTCTCCAGTCATCTCAACTAGAACTCCACCTTCACCTTCACCATTGCCATTTCCAGCACAAGCTATTCTCCCTCCTGCCCCATCTAGTTACTTCTCTCATCCAACGATCAGATATCCTCCCCACCTGAATCCTCAGGATACTCTGAAGAATTATGTACCTTCTTATGACCCGTCCAGTCCGCAGACTAGCCAGGTACTGTAAAACCATGCGAACCCTCCAAAAGCAATCCAGTGAGGAAATGTGTATCTTTTCCAAGATGTTTATACTGATATCTCACTAGTTTTACTCTCAGAGAAAGCTGGGAGCTGGAGCACTTTTCCTATTTGACATGATTGAATGAAAGGAGCAAGATAGTCATATCAACTCACTGTTGCTCTGCCAAGCAAAAGAGAAATGCTTGCACTGAGAGCTTTGCCAGTGCCAACACCACCAATCCCCATCCCACATCCCTCCTGCAGGCTGGGTGCTGCTGTGGCCTGAGTGTCAGGACAGAGGTGAAGCTCCTGCTGCAGGATGGAGCCAGGCATCTGCTGATAGATGCACACACATTTACACACATGCAAAAGCATACAAGTATATTTACAGACCAGCAAATATAATAAAGTCCGGCAAGGTAATGCTTGCACTGTTTCATAGACACCTGACATTGCACAGATGTAAAGACATTTAGTGAGCACAGTGCAGATTCCTGGACTTGTTTTTCCTTCCTTCTGCAGGGAACATGCACCACCAGATGAGTTTCTCGCTGCTACGCTCATTTAGGCTTGTCTCTGATATTGGAAATTAACGTGGTTTTCATTAGAAAAGTAATTTGTACAAGACTGTGTGCAAAACTGCTTTCCATGATAGCATCAGCACACAGCATTAACGTGTGATCTGCACTACGGGATAAAGTGCAGCTGAGTCTTGATCTGTCAATGCTTGGAGTATTTCCAGTGTCAATGCAATGTAATCTTTACAGCTTGGGCTGGTATCTGGTTTTGATGTTTTGTCTGAAATGTGGAGTAGCTTGTGCACTAGCATGTGTTTGGGAGAGCCTTGGGAATGCGCTGAAGTGGCAGCAGGCAGGTTTTCCTGCTCCTAAGAATTAGGTTCCTTTGGAAGAGTTGTCTTATCAGGGTGAGGAGATCGTTGTGTTGATGGTTTTTTTCCCCACAGATAATGACAGACCTTTCAGCATGTGTTTCAGACACAAGAGCAGTAGAACTTGAGACTGAATCAAAGTTTCTATGTTGAATAACAAATAAGGCTCCTCTGGGCTGTTCAGAGGTCACTGTGGCTATTGTGCCCATGGGCAAATGCTCCAACCCAGCTGCATGATTTCTATGTATTAAAAAATAATAATAATAAAAAAAAGTGGGTCCATAAAACCAAAACTTTGGTGGAAAGTCTTAACAAAGTGTTTTTTGGTGGTTACAGTATTAATGCAAATTAAACCAAAAAGTGAAAATGGAGTATGTCGGCTTTAGAATACAAATTGCTAACTGTGCATGAATGGAAATTCTTTCAGTCCTATAGCATTTTTGCTGAGACTCAGCTGGGAACATTGCACGCAGGACCTGATTTCAATTTGTGTAAAATTTCCATGAATAACAAAGTCTAATTAAGACATCCATTAAAAGTCCTTAATGTTAATTCAGTGCGGAAAATCTTAAGAGTTCTATTGGATTTATTTTTTTAAACTGATGCCTTAATTAGGCACTATTATGGGAAAAATTATGCAAATTAAAATCAGGCCCTTAGTGTTATGTGTTTCTTTAATTATTCAGCGCTTGTTTTACTTACATTTTCATTTCTTATATATATTAAAAGAGCAGATTAGCTGATAATCTCAGATTGTTCAGTGTTCTGGTTTGGATCATCACTGAAAAAGCAAATCAACTAAAAGAAGTATGTGACTTTCATTCAGTTGACAAATGTATCATCTTTTGATTTTGATATTGGGAACTGTATTCACTGAGGAGGAGAAGCACTTTCAAGTCTTTGCCCAAGAAGAGTTTTACTCTTCTACCTTATCAGTAGTAAAATGATTAATCTTAAAACCTTAAAAGACAAAATTTTACTTTGCTGATACTTTCAGAGCTGTAGAGAACTGAAAACATTTCCTATCTTGTGCTGTGGCACCATAGGGAATAAAGGACAAATTGGTTTCAATTTACTACTCTGTCACCTTTCATAACCTTTATATTAAGCTAATGTTTTTCATTTCATTTGATGTTTGATTTAGTTCCTGAGAACAGGAGGCAGGATTAAACAACACCAAGTATGGGATTCCAGGCATCTGTACCAGCTATTCTCTGCAATTTATTATAATTAATCTCTATTATTACTGAAATCTCTTTTAAATTTAATTCTTTAAAATTCACATCTCAGATATCGCCTGTACTAGAGGATTTGCATACTCAATCAAAATATCTCCAGATAGAACAGTTGGAGGATGACTGTACAAACAGTAAAATAACAAGAACATTGAGATGTTGGTTGTTGTTGGTTTTTTTTTTTTTTTTTTTTGCTTAGGAATAGAAGCAGCTGTCTGTGAAGTTTCAGTGACAAACAGGAATTGTTCTGATACAATGGCATGCTTTGAGCCAAACCAGTTTTTCTTTCCTAAATAAAACATGAATTTTTATTCAAATAAATCTAATTATTATAAAATGCAAAACTGCATCTGTAGGAATACCACATCAAATTTAATTATACTTTCCCACCTCAAAACATATTCATTTGGATTTCAAAAGGAGAACTATGATGATAGTTTTAATTACAGCTTTAGAAACGGAAAGAATGGATACCCTGACAGCATTTACCTAGAATGAACTGTTCCTTCCCAACATCTTTCAGTAATACACTAATTTAGATTGTTACGACAAGCAACTGAGATGCCTTGTACTCCCCACAGCAATTTTGAGATTAATTACATTAGTGCTGCACTGATTATAGTGAGACAGTCATGCTATTCAGTGAAATACTTTTAAGTAAAATTAGTTTAAAGCTATAGAACACCCCATAGGTTTCCACTGGGGGAAACAGTGGGCAATTTTCCTGACATGATGTTAAATACTCCAAATTATGTGTGATGAACAGTCAGGAAGTTCAGATAGGCCCTTTGGCTGCAGTGAAAAATGATGCAACAGTGGATGATCCTAAACAAAAGAGCCGTTGCTTTAAGTTTCATGAGTATCTGTTTATTATCCTGTGTTAAATGTGGAGAATAAATAAACAAACAAATTGGACAGAAATGGATCTATTCAGATATAGATCTGAACTTGCCTGTGACTGGGAATTTAAGAAGTTCCCAAGATCCTGAGAATTAATGCACTTTCCACTAGTTAAGTAATACTGCTGAGATTTTTTTATTGTATTTATTTTAACTTTTCATCTTAGCTTACCATATTGCTGAATGAGGTTTTGTGTTTGAATATGTATTCATACTATGATGGGGTCTTGGTCTTTCCAGTTAAATTGATACTGCTTTCTTCTTACATGCTTCATCAAAAATGAATCACGTGTTATGTGTCTAATGTACCTACAGTATCACTCCAGACTTTGAGCATGCATTTCCTTTTTTGAATGGTTGCAGCTGAATGTTTAAACGCTTGGACAAACTTACCTTCTGTGCGTGTACTCATGTTCACAAACAGTTAAAATGCATTGCTAAATGAGAGTGCATTGAGAGAAACAAGACATAGGAACAAAATCATCAAGCACAACAAAAAGGCAAATCCAATGGTTCCAAACTTAATGTTCCATCAAATTAAATAGAATCATTTCCTGATTGAGATGTAGTTAATCACAGGAGGTGAGGTCTACAAGTGAGACGAAGGATATGTCAGTAAAGCAAACAGTTAACGTTAATACTGCTGAAAGTGCATCTTGTCATCTGTTGGCATCAGAGTTTTTTGTTTGTTTGTTTGTTTGTTTGTTTTATAACTGAACCAAGCAAACAGAATCATACACTCTTGCAAACTCTTTGGGCTTGAATTATGAACGGCACAGTTTACAGGTAACCTCAAATCAGATTTTGTGATATTGTTTGTGAAATGTGCTGATCTCATTGGCATGGTAATACTGCTTCCAGTTTGAATGGGTTACTTATCTGACTCTTTTCCTTTTAAAATAATGCCTCACATTTGTTATACTGCAGTGCAAGTGAACCTGTCTACATACTAACTAAAATTCCCAGGTTATTAAAACATAATTTGTGGCAACATGGACCAGTTTGCAGCTTTATGACTTAACAGTTTTATTTTTGTCTGAAGACAGAAATATCTGAACTGCTAGAGAAGAGCTGTTGCTGGAAGCTGGTGAGGCTGCTGTTTTCCTATTGTAACTGATTGGGATATTCAATTTTTGTTCAACAAAGGATGGATACACTTTTATGGAATTCCAGGCAGATGCTTTGTAATTCTTCAGTACAATAACTTCAGTAATCTGGCAGTGAGGGGGGAATACTTGTGAAGCTTTCTTCGGGCTGGGCAAGGGGTTCCCTTTCGGTTCTCAGGAGAAAAAGCAGAGTAAGCTGGCACAAATGATATGTGTGCATGCAATTTCTCTGGGATAGCCAAAAACTTTATTTATTGACATTAAATAGTTTCAACTTCTTGGAGCTGCATCTTTCCATCACAATTTTTAAGAAATTATTGAAGATTAAATAAGGCAATTTATTGGTTTTAATTGTAATTGGAAGGCAGAGAGAGAGTAGTAGTTCAGGTTTCTGCTGACAAAGGACTTGAAGATGAAATTGCAATTCTAAAAAATTATTTTGTATTTACTCATTTTTAGTTTAATAAATATATGGCTATAAGTCTCTGGATTACATAAAATGATATTAAGGCCAAATATACCTTTTGAACATTTATATGCAAAGAAATTTCCTTTCCCTTGCTTGCATAACATGGCTTGTTCAGTTAAGGAAAATTTCCAAGGAAAATTGAGTATTTCCTTTATATGTCAACAAATATTTCACATTTTATAAGCTCATAGGTAAATTGTTGTTCAGAATGAAGGATTCTTCTTCTAGAATCTTATGATATCCATATCTGAACAATGGATGTCAAAGCCCTGCAGCTGCTCTCAGTTTCAGCTGCACTGTGTTAAGAGAAAAGTGTTTTCTCAAATGGATGAGATTCAGAACCTTATAGATCAAAGTCAACACCCTGATTTCTTTCAGAAAGAAATACAGATATGATGTTGTCAGCCAAGAACTGGCAATAACTTGTTTTTTTTCTGAAGCTAATTCCTGCAGGCAGACAGGTAGCTGCGTGTCACACCTCCTGAATCTTTTGTGTGGGATCTCTCAGTGAGGTCTATGTAGGACATGCTGTAGCAGTCAATTACTGAGGTTATGGAAACTCTAGTGAGATTCATCCTTAAGAAAAGTGGTGAGAGGCACTATAAAAGGGCTAAATGTTTTTTTCTCTTGAGACTATAGTGTCTAATAGCAAGAAAAAAGTCTCCATAGCCTTATTTTTGGTAAATATTTTATGGAACTCCTAAGGTTCAACTCAAGGAGAAACTCTTACAGTGTCTTACAGTCTCAGTAGCAGTGTTTTATTAATATATATGTATATATATTTTAATGCTTAGAAGAGCGTCAAGACACTGTGTTGTGTTACTCAGATAGGCAATATCTTGAGCATGTATTTTCTACCCATTTGACGAAAATGGCTCCTGTACTATCGAGCTCTCTTCCCTGGAACAAATGGATGGATACAGGTAATACAGGATTAAGATGTCCTATGAAAAAACTTCTAGCTTTGAAGATGATTTGTTTGTACCATATTACCAAAAAAAGGTGTTGGGGAGAGGTAGAAAAACAGAAGATACTTCTTCCAATTTCCTTTTACATGTAGCTTTACTGAAACATCCATAACCACTTGTAGATTCCACAGAACACAATAAACAAAAAAGAACTATCAGTTATGAATTCCAGGTTCACACATGTGGACAGTAGGCAATTCTTAAAATATTTTGTACAGTGGACCAAAATATGCAGAACTGACTCTTCTGCATTTTCATCAACAAAATGAATTCAACCAGTGGTCTTGAAACCACACTACTATAGACAGAGTTTTGTAATGTTATTCACCACCACAGTATCTAACATGGGACTGGAACTGTCAAGAGGATGCAAGTGATAAAAGATTTCCAAACACACCAGACCCATCATGACAAGATTACACTTACTGGTAGATTGCTCAGCTGCAATCGGTTAACATTGCTGGGAAGCACTGCTCCTCTTAACAAGCTTTTGTTCACAGATGCAGATATACTGTTCCCCAAATGTAAGGTCTAGTTGGAGTAACATGATTTTTATTAAGTCCCAAACTTCCTTCTGAAACGCCTAACACAGTATCCTAAGTAGCTATACTAAAAGACATATACAGAATTTAGATAATTTCTTGTCTTTCATTTTTTTAATTTAATTTTATTTTGTTTACTATTTCTTTGAAGATGCTTTGTGTTTAAGATTCTAAGGACAAATGGAATTGTTTTATTTGGAATTTGGACTTACAATAATAAAAAATTGTTTCTTTTTAAAAATAGTTAAATTAATAAAAATGTATTGTAGTTTAAACATAAAGTACATGTTATCATTTAAGCAGTTTAGTTGTTTATGTGAATTGTTGTAATACCAATCTCATATTACCATTAGATTTGGATGTCTCATCTGCAGGTGTTGGTATAGCTGCTTTAATATGGCAACATACAGATTTTTTTAATGCTAGAAATAGTGAGCTTTATGACCAAACACTGTTCAAAATTACAACTGAAAACCTACTGGTGTTTGGTAAAATCTGTGAACAGTAGTCCAAGGGGAGGGTGATTGACTACTGTTTACAAATCTGTTAACAAAACCCCAGCAGCAAAACCAGCTACACTAAGTTCTGATTTTAAGAAAGTTTATATTAATACGTTACTAATTACTGTTCCGACTTCAGACCTAAAGATTTCCTGAAATCGTGTGTAGTACAGACAATCAGATATTAACTGTCTGAGTTAAATTTTGCTACATTTAAGACAGTCTATGGCCCTGGGCAGTTAAATGAACTTATCTGTGATAATTCAAGATAGAGTGATATTAAAAAGCTGAAAAATGTAACACTAATCTAAAAATCAAGTTAGCCTCTAATCCAACAATAAAAAATGTATGACTACATAATCTGGGGCTAAATTTGGCATTGTGTTTTCTTCTTTCTCTCATTTTCAAATACACAGCTTGTTTATCTAACACAGCTGCCTTCCTGTAATTTGCTTGAGGTTTATGCCTCAGGCTTCATCGTTCTGTTTGTGAATCCATTGCACAGACATACTGATGCCTCAGTTGATGTAACGGTTGATTTTTCACCTGTAATGCATTAGTCTGAAGAATGTCTTCAGGGAAAATTGGAACTAGAGTCTATAACTTATATTTAATACAAGTGGAGAGATGTACTCTACTGCTGCTCTGTTCTGCAGAGAGAAAATGTTTACATGCAAATGGATTTAAAATATATTCTTTCTTTTTCTTGCAATCCACCAAGAAAAAGGTTTTCTGTTTTGGACCATATGCATATGGACTAAAGCTGGAGTCCACGTGAACCTACTGACTGGGATCCCTAGGGAACAGTAGAAAGCAATACATTGCTGTAAACTCTCCTGGATTCCAGCTGTGTCCATTTAATTAATTTGAGTCTGGCTTTGGAGACAGAGCTGCTTTTGGAAGCTAATGACACTGGCTGATTTAATCCATAAACTTCTTGGAATATTCTTTATTAGCCTGTAATAAAAACTGAGTGTTTTAGTAAGGGAATCTTAGTTGTTTCTGAGGTACACTAACATACCATGCTAGCTAAGCATCCTAAGATAGTCCTATAGTCACAGGTCTATGACTCCAGTAAGAAGCTACCAGATGCAATGGAGACCTCCAGCAGGCTGCATGGATAGCTTGGCAGCAGGGAGGAGGGGGGCCTTACTACTGCAGCAGAGCTGTCAGAAGCATGTCAAAGGTTCAATCCGAAGCAGAAAGTAAGCTGGGTAAATCTTAGAAGTTTTCTGAATTTACGTTAGTTAAAGTTTTCATTTTCTTCTAAAGCAAGTAAAGTCAGATTTATGGTCACTAAGAAGCCTGGTTTTTCTCCAGAAGATACCCAGTATATATTCTTCTACGTCATTTTCATGTAAGAATAAGAGAGATCTATTTAATTACTAAGTTTCACTCAGTGAATAAAAGTCTAGATAACATACTAGTTATTTGGGTAAATGTGAAAGTATTGTCATTCCTTTCCTTTGAATCAGCGCTGTTTTCTTATTCTGAAAGTACTTTGACAGCTGATTCTCTTTCACCTTCTTGTTACTGAACTCCTAGTAGTAACTTTTCAGTTTAAGCTACCAGGGATGTTAATGACAAAGTGATAAATATCATCCAGTTCTTAAAATTACAAGATCTTGGAACAGTGTGGCTACTTGGCTCAACCTCTTCCCTCTGAACATGTAGTTGTGTTTAGGAAGTGACTTGTTTATGTTTGACAGTGCTGGGAGTAGTTTAATTTGGGTGTAGTTTGTTGGCCCTTTCTCATCAACACTTATTTGGGCTTTTACCTTCCATTCTAAGGTTTGTGATTTTAGAGGGAAAAGTAATCTGATAGCTGCTCAATATTCTTGTGAATACCAGATTGGTCTGCATTTGTACTTACATTTTCTAGTTTTGTTTTAGGTGTTCTAAAGAATGAAGCTCTCTGTCTCCACTGGGGGTATCTGCAGAGTCTCATAGATCATACTGCCAGGAAGTTTTTCCTGCTATTCATTTTAGATTTCCTCCTTCTCTATTTCATTCCATTACCCCTTGTTTATACTTCCCGTACTTTCCAAATATTTCCTTCCTCTTCTGTTTGTTTATGCTCTACACATACTTGCAGAAATCATTTCAGCCCATGGTTATTATTTTACTTCTATAACCATGTTCACCTCTTTTAACCTTCCATTGTATCAGTTGAATCAGGTCTTTTATCAGTCCATTTATTTCACTGAGTTATTTCACATTTTAGAATATCCTTTCAATAATAATATTCTCAATACTTTTTATTTTATGACTGTATTAAAATACCTGCAATTCACAGAGCACAGAATCAGCTTAAAAGTTTCAGCCTCTCTTGACTACATTACTTGCTGATTTGTGCTGCAATATATTTACAGTTAGAGTATGTACACTAATGCTGAATGTGTAAGGCATGTTTAAACACTGTGTAAATATGTACGCTTACCAATGAACACTGCCAAATTCAGATGTGCCTATGTACAGAGAGTAGAATATTATCCTGATGACCTGTGCCGGAAAGTCATGTGCAGACAACTCTTGCACATCCTGTGAATCTCTGAATGATGTGGCTTTATAATGGTCTCAACTTGCGGACTTTCCATTACTAAATACTTCTGTGAAGAGTGCTTTTTGATAATTCCTTTTTTTTGCAAAAAGTTATGATATTTAGAGTATAGTGAGTATCCCAGCCCCCTCTCCTACTTTCAAACATGTGAATTATTAGTTAGCCTTCCAGTATGTGTAATCTCTGTGGACAGATGTGGTCAAATCTTGGTTATTCTCCAAGCCAGTGGTATGGCACATGAAAGTAGAAGTTTTCCGTCGTTCATTTGCTCTTAATAGTTAGCACATCAGGGCTTATGCCTGGTCAGTTTAATCTTGTTATCGTGGTGCTTAGTGCGGTTCACAGCTGTGTGAATGGCAAATGTGTTTTGAAACAATCTGACATATGCTGCATCCAGAAAAAAACAAAGCTCACCGAAAGGTAGTGCTACTGAATATGTAATACTTATCTGAGGAGAGCTTTTCTGTCAGATGAAAATATAGCAATTCATAGGTTTATTAAAACAGCACATTCCAGCATGCAGTACTACAGTGATGGGCGTTCTGGAAACCCCTATAGTAGGTGGGTACGTGCCTTAAACACAATATGTATGTTTCACAAACAATTCTTTTGGTTTTGTTTTGTAGCCTAACAGCAGTGGTCAAGTAGTAGGGAAAGTGCCTGGCCATTTTACTCCAGTTTTGGCACCCTCTCCCCATCACAGTGCGGTGCGACCTGTGACCCTGACCATGACAGATACTAAGCCCATCACTACATCCACTGAAGGTGAGGCATCTTCACCTACAGCAACCAGTAAGTATTTCTCTAGGAAACAGAAAATATCCATCAAAGATTAAAAATACCAAATTGAGGCCAGAAAAAGGCGCCTTTTCCTACTATTTGACCAAGTGGATGCTTGTCATTTACGTGGAGAGCAAATATGTGATCTGACTGCAAACTTTTCCTCTCCAAATTTCAACCAATGCATCATGTTACATGAACTAATATTTGTGACATGACAAACAAAATGAAAAGGAAAAGCCTGCATATTTGACCACTATTCAAGAAAAAGAAAACATGATAGTTCATTTAAGGTGGACGTTGTAATGACATTGAGAAGCACACCCAGACAGCAAGGCTTCACAATGATCCATAGATGGAATTCCAAACACAGATTGGATGATTTGCTCCTCAATGGGCTTTCCTACAGAAATCAACCCTTTTTACAATGCATACTGAATCCGAGCTATGAGGGTTGCATACTGATATAGGTTGTGTCAATTTTAGCAAAAATAAATGATGGGGCAAAAGAAATTTTCACTTCTTTTCATTGTTGAAGTGGATAGTTGATCCCCCCGTTCTTTTCATTTATTTAAAAAACAAAAACTTTGAAGTTTTGTGCTCTTCTTGCTATATCTTCAGGACCAGATTATTTACCCTATTTTCTTCAATGGAACTGCAGTTTTGGAAATAAGAACAAAGATGAGTGATTTTTTCTCTTTTTATTATTCATCTTATTTTCAATAATGCACTGACTTATCTTTTACTAATTCTCTGCATATCTACTGTCTTTGAACTTTTCTTTAGACTGGAGATATGTTACCAGTTAGATGAGAAGATTTTTGGAGACACTTCTTATCAGTTTGGAAGAAACCTCATTTGTTAAAAATAAGAATCTCTTTAGGACCAATTACATTTAACTGACTTGCTTTAGAAACATTTAGTTTTTGAACTGTGATTCTATTCCAGAACTGTTGGATTGGCATTAACTGAGACCGCAAAATCCTCTTTTGTTTATAAAGTATATATACTACCTCAAACCACTTCATTAGAATATGAAGCAGAAACAAGCGCTCAAATGCATGTGAGTGGCAAGATTTAAAGGAGTACAAATGGTTATTCTTTTATCATAAAAATATAGTAGTAAATCTTGGACAAACTACTGCTCACCTATAAACTTATATGGATAGACTTGTGTCAGTGTATTAGGTATTCTTTTAGTACAGCAGAAGGTTTCTTAAAAGAATTTAGTGGTACAGTGTATCTGTATCTTGTTTGGCATCATATGGTGCAGTTCTTGTAGTTCTTGAGAAGAGCTGGTTTTAGCAGCAAACATGAAGTTGTTGCTGCAAATTTCTGGTGTAGAATAGGTGGTTCATACATTATTTCAACTATTCAACATTTCATCCTCCTTCCTGTTCGACATGGTTGTGAGTGGATCAAGTATCGGTCTCAGATGAGGTCAGAATCTCTAATACATATGGTAAAAAGAATAAATAAAGTGTCAGATATACATTGGGATGCTTTCTGGTAGTCTGACCACAGTAATGATAGAAGAAAGCAATCCTAATCTGTTCAATAATTGTTATCCTACAACTGAATGAAAAATTTGGATTGCATTTTGAAATTGAGTTTGCATCCAGTTTTGCTTGAATTTCATTGGGACTTTGGCTCACAAATTGCCCTGTGAACATTAGAAAATCTCTCCTGGGATAACTGAAATAAGGCCTGTTCTTGCTTCCACAGCAGTACCTCAGCAATTTTTTTTTGCTTAAAGATCCAATGTCTGCCACAGTAGCAAAGAAGTAGTAATAATAAAGTGTACACATTTTATCAGATGTGCCAGTTCTGCACAAAATAGCATACTCATGCCACATATTCAGAGTGCTATGACTCTGACCTCAGTGCAACTGTTTTCCTACTTGGGTAAACCCTACTGAAACTGGTTTGATGACTGACAGAGAAAAATAAGTGAAGGAATATGGCTTGCTGGAGAAGAAAATAGCAAAAAATGAGGGATCATATGCTGCTGATACAAAAATTATAAATGAATCTATACAGACTGCATCGTCAACCTCAACTTACCTGCTACTGGGATTGTTAAAGTGGTTAGTGGAAAGATTCAGCCTGTATTTGCAATAAATTATTGATATTTTCAAAACGTGTAAGTATAAATAAAACATATGCTTGGCCAGCAAGTTTTTATTATTAGTGTGATGAGAATAAAATGACAAATGATTAACACTGCTTTTCATTCTGAAGCTCAACAGCAGAATTGCTTTGATAATATTTGAAAATATTATCAAATTTGTAATATTTTTAAAATCTTTGATAATGTTTGAGGAGTGCTATGATCTCCACCATAATTTCCTTCTAAGTATCTGGCTCATTTTTATGATAGTTTTCCAGGATGGTTTTTAATATAGGAAGTCTTTAATTATTATTATTTTTTTAAATGACGGATACCATTTGCTTGTAATTGCCATGTAATTATAATACAAATTGCAGCATTTATTAAGTGTGCCCATCTAGGACCTTACTGGCATACTTCTGTACGTCTGTTCAATTTTATTAGTTCTACTTTGTCTGCCAACAAGTTTCTAGGCTGTTATGCCATGAGATGCAGTGCAGACATCTCCATATGAGGAAATGTAGTAAGATCACCTATCCAATTTTTTAAGCACCACCAAAAGCCATGAGAGGTAATAGCTTTAAGGGATTGCTGACAGACCAGACAGGAATGTGATCTACTGAAGGATCATAGCACCAACCATCCTCTTGCTCCTCAGAAATGGATTTCTTTAACCTTTGTAGCACGAGAGGAATAAACTTCCTTAAATTGTCCTGTTGGGAAAATGTTTCCTGATGCATAATGGAGTTGAATATTTAATATGATATTTTGTAGTAAAAGTTATCTCCCATATCATGGAACTCCTAATGAGATTGCACCTTTTCTCCAAAGGACTGTGAAGAGTAATTTCATGCCAAACTGAATTTTTGTTTTCAATTTTTGTTGTTCTCTTACATTTTGTGAAAGACAATGACAGCAGTAAAACAACATGGAGTAATATTTACTTTTTTCTCACAACATTAAAATGCTAATGAATTCATTGGTGCCTTAGACCAGTGTAGTGGAAACAAAAACCAGACTTGCAATTCTTTCAAATATATATATATCATTTAATTAGTTTACAAAAAAATAATATGCATTAATCTGACAAGCTTTTATTTAACAAGAGTCAACCCTATGATTTATGCATGCAGCTTCCATTGAAGTTTGTAGGAATTTGCACATGCCTCTGACCATGGTCCAACTTTTCTTTTGCATTCTATTAAAGTCTAAGTGAAGGAAAAAAGAGACACATCCTATATATTGCAAAATCATAACTCTGGATATCTGTACTGTACCTGCACAGGGTAATAGCTATGATAGGTTGGTATTTTTATCAATCTGTTTTGTTCTTCCTTAATCAGCCTACACAGCTTCAGGCACATCCCAAGCCAATCGATATGTGGGACTAAGCCCAAGAGACCCATCCTTCCTACACCAGCAACAGGTGGGCAAGTTTCACATAGGTGTAACAATTTAGAGAAGTTTTTGCAATATTACCTTTCTACGTTCTGCCACTGTTATCTTGAATTAGAATGGGAACTTAAAATTTTCAGTATTTATCATCTGAAGATGCAGTTTATTCAAACCAGTACTGAATCACTTAAGAAACATGAATTTAGCTTATGCTTTATTTCTTAGATTTGTGTCTTCTTAAGGAGCTTCTAATCATATTTATTCCAAATGATGCATTTTTTGAGAGCTCATACATGTAATCTTTAATTGGATTTTAGGAATGAGAATTAGATATATAAGGAACAAATAATCATATAAAATTAACTAAAAGTAAGCAAAATTTCCAAACAGAATAGTCCAATTTACTATTTTTAAGCTGTATTGTTAGCATTTTTCAGATGTTTAGGTCAACACTTCAGCATTTATTTTCTAGAAAATTAAATATAAACCCAAATTATCAGTACAACATATAACAGTTTCCAGTTTAATAAGTTTACATTGGTCTGCAGATCTCAAATGTGATAAAAACATGGTTTTGTTCTAGTTTCTTATACAATTTATGTTTCAGGAAGCATTTTATTTTTCACATCTTGTTAATGCTGTAAATTTAATGCAACTGAAGTGGTTATCCAAACTGTGAAAATATACAGCCAAGATTAATGATAGTTTACAAACAAAATATCCACAGTCAATTTCAAGGCCAAGAAATCCTACACTGCTAATAACAGGAACAAATTCCAACACCTTGGAACATCACCACATTTTATGATGTGTGTTTTTGTTGCTCCTGTATCTTAGCAGGAGAAGAGTTGAAATTAGCAGCATTTAAAATGTTACAAGGAAGAAAAGTGAATGTGGCAGTAAAAATGGAGCTGTTAAATGGCCCTTGGTCTTTTCTGTGATTGCCATGATATAGCTGATGTGTGCTTCACCTGGAGCTCTCTCCCTCTACCCAATCCCAGGGCAAGGTAGTGGTATGGCTGCTTTAGAGGTCACCGCATGCAAAGTCCTGAGAAAATCATAAAGATGATATACAAGACAGTTGACACACTGCCAACTTATTTGTTAATCAGCAAGATCTCCCAGTAAACACCTGCTTATGCATTTATGAAAATATAAAATCAGATGTTTTTTTGCCATCAGCTGTTTAACTGATGTATTGTTTTCTTTAAAGATCACTGCATTATGAAATGTGTTATAATTACTACAACATGATTAGTTTTGAAGATATACAGTGTCATTATATATATTTTATTTGATGCACACACAAGATCTCTCTTTTTAAACAGTACATTTTTTTTTCATGTGATATTTTACAGTGTATCCTTTGAAAAGTCTCTGACACCCAGTTAGATTGCACAATTAGGTTTTGTTTTTTTTCCACATACATTTATAGACAACTTTTTTTTTTCAAAAATTCACTTCTTAAATCTACTCCACCTTCTTCCAGGTGCGCTGAAAGAATTACAAATTTCTTCTCAGATGCCTAGAAGTTGGCAGCAGAACACTTAATTTTCTGTTGGCTGAGATTATTACATGTGCATTATATAATGCTTAATTCATGCGTCCTACATATTTTAGGCTTTGTGTAGACTGAAATAAATCTGGAGATTTTAGCAGCATCTTAGGAATTTAAATGTGAGGCCAATCACTATTATTAGTGTTCACATACACTATATCTTATACTCCTTTTCTTGGTAAGATGTGTGGCTATATGATTCAGGCGAAAGGTGAAAATAAGTCAGGTCTCAAACACAGTTCATAAACACTGTGTGAAACCAATGTTCTCCATTCTGAATTATGTTCCTTCATACTCTAGCCATATTAATTCCAAAACATCAGTTGGAGACCAGTAGATTGAAAAAAATTGTGTTATGGTTTCACTTTTGTTATGATTTCTTTATTCTTCTGTAACTTACACAATGAATATAGGTGTAAATATGCCTGAATGTGTTTGATGTATGTGTGTGTGAATGGTTACACACACGAATATGTAGAAAACTAGGGAATAGTGTGCACTGCTTTAAATCAACTGAAAGAAGAGACTGCTTTAACAATAAATTTTTTCCAAGTGGGTATGTGCAAGCACATAAGTGCAAACAAGTCACCTTCTCCCACTTAAATCCTAAAGAGATCTCAAAGATGATGATGCCATATATGTTTATTACCCAGAAAGGTGGTACAGCACTGAAATTGTCAGAACTTCAATAGAGGAACGGTTATCCTTTGTGAGGCAGGAATTAGATTGATTTACTATGTCCTTTCATTACTTTACAACAATTTAAAAGAGACCATTCTTCCTGTGACCAGTTTTAAATGCATTTGCTTTAAAACAGCTCATGATGAATGGAGAGGAAAATCAAGAGGTACATGAAATAAAGGCAATCAATCATTTTGTATTAGCTGAGAGAAATTCTAAATTAGAAAGGATGTGGTTTTAGTTCCAGAGAGGTCCTTTAGGCATTCACCATACCCTGTAACATACACTGACCCTTCAAGAATAAATATTGTCACCACATTTTTTACTTAATTGGAGGAGTCTTTATGGAGATTTATTCTCTCTGGTTATGAAAAATATTGGCATCTACTCTTGAACACCTTTCTGTTGTTGCTAAAAAGAACCAGGATATAGCCTATATAAATTACAGTAACCACAGTACATTAAGTTACATATATAGTTTGTAATATACTTAACACAGAGCATTTTGGCAAAGTGGTAGTTTGCTAGAACTTCTAATAAATGACTTGTAGTACAACTACCTAGAATAATTGCATTTAGATGGAAAGTATTAGATACAATTTTGAAAGATGTAGTGACACCTATGGGAACAGTTTGCTTTTAGTGATCTGGATACTGTGAAAGTATGCTGTTGGATGCATTACCTAGCATGCTGTGTTAATCAGGAAGACATTCATCTGATGAGGATTTTTAACTCTGTAGATTCTGCTGTATTTACTTCCTGCTACCTGACTTGAAATGCCAGATATTTCTAAATGTTGACATTAATAGTTACAAAACAATTATCCAGCTCAAGTGGCAGCTGAAGTTATATTGGTCTTAGCATTTTATTATCACTATTTATGACAGCTCCCCCAAAATGTCTACTACAAATCATCACTGACCACTTGGTTTGCTTTCCTCAATTCAGCATCAGCTTCTGAGTATTGTCAAGTGTTAATAATGCAGCTGTAGGGAGAGATTCCTAGTGAGGGGAAAGGAAGTGACAGAAACTATAACTGAGTCAGACCATCTTTCTTAATTTTGCTTTTGGTGGTTGGTGGGGTTATTTTATGAAAGAAAATCTAGTGCTCAATGCTCATTGTCTTTGCTGAGAAACAACTGAACTATGCATAAAGGAAAGTTTGGATAATCTTCACAATGGTATGGGAGCATCTTCTCCCATCCCATTCTTTCTTTGTTTTGTTCACTGTCTACCTTTTTTCTACTGAGGATCTATAGTTCCTAACTTAGAGGAAGAACCAACAAACTGAAGTAGTTCTGTCAGTTCAGACTATAGATGCTCAGCTACAGGTTGATGTTGTTTCTGGCTCAAAACATAGAATGTTGCCAAAAACAGTAGTCATGGATTTTACCTGTGAATACAACATTAAGAGATGGATGGATGGATGGATGGATGGTCAGACAGATAAACACTTATATTTATTGGATGCACAGACAAACAGATTCACAAAAATAAGATTTCTGTGACATGTAATAAACAGATTTTCTTTTTCATTTTAATGCACGTTGGAGCCTGAGACTCATGACTGTATTTTAGAGCAGAAAATATTAGATATTGATTAGATTAGATATTGAGGTCTGTGGACACAATGACTTCTAAAACTTTACTATCATGGTAAACTTTCCTAACTAATGCCAATCCAATTGTAAATGAACTGGTAAAGTCCTCTAGTCTGTGCACTGTTTAACACAGTGACATAGTTTTCACTAGAGCATGGAGTTTCTGAGTGTGGTATGCAAGATATTCACACAACTATGACCTTTAAGACTGATACATTTGCAATGTGCACAGTAATAAGAAACGCTTCAGATCTCTAAAATGCAAAATCGGAAAGCTGCTGCAGATAGCTTTTTGTTTCCTAGAATGAGACTGCCCTGCTCCTTTGATAGGAAGTAGTTCCTTCCAGATGTATCCTTTTGCTACTGAATCCCACAGTTCAAAATGAGATTCTCTTCATTCTGTTCATCATGAAATTGTGAACTTAAATGTCTGCTGAAAGCAAAGTATCTGTTTTTAAAATGTTTTAGGTGAATGTTGCTTTTGCTTTCAGCAGAGAGCTGAAAGAAAGAACACAAATGGACTCTCAATCAGAACTTCTCAGTAAAGCCAGGAAACAGGTTATCAACACTTAAGCTGGTCTTATTGTGTCCCTCATCATAATTGACAGTTTGACGTAAAACTTGGCCATGTAAACACCAGGGAGGTATGTAAATGGATAAGAGGTCAGTTTTCACATATGCTTGCTGAAAAGGAAACACATTTAAAGGAAGTTTCAGCCAAAACAATGACAATATGCAAATGTCCAGCTTTATGAGCTTTTTTTGAACTAACAGAAACTATAGCAAAATCTCACATTACAGTCTCCAAGATACTTAATTATTTTCACTAGTAATCACAGAGGCTTGAAATGAATGTTAATATTTGATGGGCCACTGTTTCAATAGGAAAATTCAATAGGAAAACCTGCTTAAATATTAACCCCCGAAATTATTCAGGTGCTTAAAGATTGAGCTGTTGACTGTGGAATTACAATGTAGGAATTTAAGTAGGATTTGCCTACTTAAAAGTATGCAGGACTTGAACTTGGAAGATGCCCAGTTCAAACTGAAAAGGCAGATATAGCGAGATCTGTCTCTTGGCTCGAGCTTCATATCAGTTTGTCTCAAAGCACTGGAAAACACTGGAAAACGCAAAATAAAAATCACTCAGCGGGCAAAGCAGGAGTAGGGGGGTAGTGCTTGACTCCATTGCTACATGAGCCTGTGGCCCCTTTCCGTGATGTTGCTGAGGTGGTAAGGGAGTTGCACTTTTTTCTGGAGAAATATTTGCAGGCCAGGTAATGCAATTTCCTGCAGGCTTTGAGCTCCCTGGTACTCCACAAGTGAGAGCACATACCAGGGACTGCAGACTCCACACACAGCTCTGCACACTGGGGTAAGCTTAGGCTGCATGTCAGGTTTCCCCATCTACGGCAAAGCTGGGCACACTTTTTCTCCTCAGTATACAGATTCACATTCTTTCTTCCTGTGGGGTTAAGTGAGAGAGAAGTAAAAAGTCACTGCTTGTATTTTGTGGATAGAAGATGCTACTGTTGCTTGCCTGTCTGAAGGTGGCAAAGCTTTGGGACTGAAATGCAGGCCACTTCCAGCAGGCTTCTAAGAGGGGCTTTTGCCAACGTCACAAGTGGCAAAATCGAGTCATTTATTTTGCATCCATAGCATATTTATGAGAAAGTTAGTCATGTTTTTCAGCATTTATTAACTGTCTCATAAGGACTATTTCTTAAGTCCTTCTCCTAAGGAATCTAAGTTTTCTCAAGCAGACCGTAACTAGTTTCCTGCCTCTCCCTTTCATATTTCCTGCTCCAAACATCTCCTAGGTGGCTTATTGCGGGTGAGAGTGAATTGCCTTCTCATCTCCAGTTAACACTGTGGTATAATTTTAGAAGTCACTCAATTTACTCTGAGGACTGCAACTGGCCAGAAAGCTTTCAGCATGCTTCCAGACAAAAGGTAGTGCTCAAAATACTGTACTGAAGTGCCCTTCATCTTTCCAAAGCTAGGTACTCATGTCAGGCCTGTGTTCCCAGGTTTTCCCAACTGGGCTGTCTGGATGTCCTCCAAGGACAGTGTTCCTGCTGCTGCTGTAAGCAGACATCTTCCATCAAAAGCAGGCAGGGCTCGTTGAGGTCTTTTAAGCCCTTCCAGATCTTTTACCCAGAAAGCACTCAACAGCACGTGAGGGATGCAGGTGAAGACTTTGAAAGGGATATTTCCAAATACTTTCAAATGTATATTTCCAAATCCTGGACTGTTTTCTTAGACATCACAGTCTCCAGGCAGTAGTGATTTGTAAAAGGAAATTTTATGTGAGGTTGAAAAAAAAAAACATTTTCCTGGCAGGTTAGCTTTTAAAGACAACACCGCAGCTATGTCAGCTTGCAGAGGAATGTGAAGCAATAGATTTTAACATGGGGAAAGTGGTTTTAAGTGCAACTGATGCCATCCTGCTTTTCATATATGCAATTATCAGGCAGACCTGCAGTGGTTTGTATTGACAGTACTACAAGGAGGCATAGCTGGTGCAACAAAAAGCACTACACTTTACACTAACTATAGATTTGATTCAACATTAATCTACATATATAGGTGCATGCAATAGGTCTATAGCAGATATAAAATATATACATTCTATAACTATCACATCAATATTTATATGTGTATGTGCTGTACTACATATGACTGTACTTAATATGAGGTATGCCAATACTAACCTTAATGACATAGATTTGAAAAGCTCTTTTTGGAGCTCTTACAGATAACTCATACATTAACTGCACATATGGAAAGTTTTCATTTAGACGGTGGGAAAAATATCACAATTTAGTGCAGGAGCTGATTTTACTAAAATATAATGTAAAATGCTTTCCTTGTATCACAAATGCAGTCAGGTTCCATTGAAAACTAAGTTCTTGCCAGATTTGTGAGCTAGACTTAAGCACATAAAAATTCTGTAACACTAAGCTTAGGATATTAATATTTTTCTGCTTATTATCACCCAAATATCATTTATTCATAGATTTCATATTTTGTGAAAGAAGAAAAGATTTTTTTAAATCTTTCAGTCTTTTATTTCAGTGGGAAGTGAGTTTTTATAATAAAGTTATAAGCCTTCAAAATATTCTTAAAGAGCTATAATGAGAGTACAGCTTTTGTATTTCAGGTAACCAAACCAATGTTTTACTATATCTTCCATATTAAAATTTGGTTTACAAAACTGTTTTGTATAACGAATAAACCAAATATTTACTTAGCCCTTTCTTTAAATGTATTTAATATATTATTCACCGTTACTGCTAGCAAACTTTTTGAATGCATATTTCCTTTTCTGTTTAATTTCATGTGGCTTAGTCATGCTCTTAATGGCCTTTAGAAGGTCCCTTGGAGTTCTTTAGATAACAAACAAGAAACAATCCCTATGAAAATATCAGAGACTAACATTTCCATTTCTTAACAGCAGGAAACTTATGAGTCTATCGGCCAGACAGGGTCAGGTTTGCAATACTGTCTTGTCCTTAGCATTTGTATTTTTCAGGAAAAGGTTGCAAGTAAATGTGCTCCTGTGAAAATACTGTAGTTTCTCTGCTTGTGCTTTCTGAAAACCAGATATGAATAGAGAAAACCGAAATTAATTAGATTCAGTAACAACGTTATCTTCAATTCAGAGTTCTGTATCATATACAATGGTACAACAGTTTATAATATCGCATAACTATACAGGGGTTAAAATACGTGTTTTCTTTGCAAGCTAGATAAGTTCACTTTCTTAAACGTAAAAATAAGTCGTATATCTTTTCAATAAATCTGCTAACACTATGGAGCAGCTGTTAAACAAGCAGAGCTATACAGGGTTGCTTGAAAAGTCCGTGAAGGCAGAACTGATGATTTGAGGATCTGGGAAGAATTTGGTTCAGATTACATTTAGTACATTCTTCATTATACTAAAAAGCAGTAGAATATTTTGAATGCTGTTATTCTGAGTCTAAAACAAGATTAGATTATTTTATCACCTCTTACTAAGTAAAATTGCTCTGAGTAACACTAAATTAATAAACTTCAGTTACAAAATACCTTTATCCTTCTAAAATAGCAAGATAAGGACATACAGATTGTTTAATTTGGACAATATTTCTATAAATTGCATGTCTTCTATGTTTCACAAAATGCATGCTACATGATATTGACTACATTAGACCTTAATACACAATTTAGAGCATTGCTTAGAGGAAACAGCATTTTTATTTTCTTTCTTAAAATATTTCACTATTGAATATTAACATTTCCTTTTATTCCAGCTCAGTTTGTAATCTAATAATGGCTAATTGTTTTGTGCTAAACACTAGTTACTCTTTTATGCTTTATTAATAGAGAAGCATATTAAAGTAGCATTATTTTAAGCAAATCTGTAGGCATTTATTTTTCAGAGTAAGTTATTTTTGTTTGGTTGGTTGTTTCTTTTTTTTGTTATTGTTTTGTTTTTTTTTTTTAATATTCTTCTTGAGAAAGTAAGGCTTTTGCCATGTACAATACTATTTTGCATGCATTCATTTAAATACTAAAAACTGTAGTACTGCTCGATCCATATCTGACTGCTAGGTTTCAATTGACAGCTGAGGATTTGTGACTGGACCATGAATCAAAACGGCAGGCATTTATACCCCAGTGCCAGTGAGGATACATTGGGAATTACTTGGCAAAGGTAACATTTTAATTATTTCCACCCCTACACCACATAAAAAAAAATTACATTGAGCTATAGTATCTGTTTTACTGGGCTGCCAGTGGAATATGTGACAGCATCTGATGAAAAAATTTGTTTAACATTTCTGCAGTACACATTCAGGTTATCTTTAATATAAATTGCATTTAGGACAAATTTAATAATCATCTGGAGTGATGATGCTGTGCTATCAAATGCAAAAGTTTTACAGATTTAAGGGAATACTTAATACTGATTTCAGGCTTTAACATTGAAAATGTCATTTGCATAATTAAGGGACTTATTTGGGGGGACTTAGTGGTTAATGCTAAGAAAATGGTGCTCTGAGCGGTATAGACACAGATAATAATAAATGTCTGATATGGTGGTGGTTTTGGGCAATGAATAACCATACTATTAATAGAGATTTTTATGACTAATCAGCTGGTTTAGATTTAGGTCACTAACACATAAATGAAGGTAAGATATAATCTTATTTCTAAATAAAATCCCCAAATAATTAGGAATGATTTCCACAAGTTAAAGGTTACTTTTGTATGCAAGAACAAACAAGCACAATGCCCATAAAAAGAAGCTCCCACACAATCTTTCTCCTGGGGGAAAAAGAAGGCCCCTCCCAACCACGACTTTTGGGACATGAAACAATTACTCATTATTATTCTTTACATCTGTTGATATATGATGAATGATGATAACAGTAGGGATGTGTTTGTCTAAATAGATGTGTAAACAAATCAGCATAATTGTGAAACATCTGTTTTTCAGCTCTTTCATGTGCAGAATTATCCACAGATATTGGTGGGGGGTATAGATACATGCATGCAGGTTGGGAGCCTGTGAAATGATGTATTATCTACTCACTCAAGATAATTTTAAATACTTCTTAGATGTTTGTGTGCATATGACAGTATAGGTCATTCTGGATAGTCTGTGTGTGTATGTCAGTACGAGTGTCTATGTGTAAAATCTTTCTTGACAAAAATGATTTCTGATATACTGAGTGTCCACTTGGAATATTAATGACAAAATTTGAAAAATTATTGCTGTTAACAAATCTGAAGTTTAAATGCCTTAAATATTGTTGCTTTACTTTTTATTTCTGAAATAATATTTATCTAGAAAAAACTGTTGTGCAAAAGCAAAGTGTAATCATGTCTTCCATTATACAAGGTTGCTTTAAAAGTAATGCCTCCTATTTTATTATGTTGGCCCATGACATTAGAGCTGGATGTTGGTGATATGGCAGCAAAGGCTGAATCTTCCCACCAATATTCCATTACATTTTGTTGCTGTGTGAGGGATAGCAGCATCTGACAGAACAGCGCCTGACATGGAAGCACGTATAAAGCAAAGGTTTGGAACTGAATTCCTCCATGTGGAAAAAATGGCACCCATTGAAATTCATTAATGTTTTCTGAAAGTTGATGCGGACCAAACAGTGTGTGTGAGCACAGTGAGGTGGTGTGTAGTGTGTTGTAGCAGTGATAATAGTGTTGTGAAAGATAAGCCATCCTCTGGATGGCCATGAAGATTGTTACGAGCAAGCATGCAGGCTCTTGTTCATTGCTGGTGAAAACACACAGCAAATGGTGGTGACTATGTTGAAACATAGTGTTTTGCAGATGAGAATTTTCTCTATCAAAGTTTTGTTGTGCTCTTTGTAGCTGCTATAGTTTCCATGGAAATAGGCATTAGTTTCAGAGTGACCTATGTAGATTACAGCACAATGGAAAATTAGCTAATGGATTCACCTTACCTCCTCAAAGGCTGTGATTCACATTATAAATCCTGATCACAGTTTTCAGTGTACTGTAAAGAGTGAATTCGAACTGTGCTGGGGGGGAGGAGGGGGAGGCACAATGGAGGTGGTGATTTATTGTCCTATTGCAAAGAATATTGCTTTCTCAGGGCATTGACAGGCACTGGGAAATTATCTCACAAGTGCCTATATAGAAAAATCCTTGAATGGTTTAAATCCCTCTTGACCCCTTTAAAGCAATGAATATTTATACCAGCTGAAGCATTGCCCTGGTGAATCTGTTTTTTTTTTCAGTATCTAGCACATATGAACCTCAGTTGAAAAGAGAAAAAAAGGGGGAAAAAGTTTCTAGGTGTTGACTAGGGAAACCTTGATAATGAAATCAAACATTCCATTATTTGCTGATCTTTATACACAAAACTGCTTTGCAGTAGCTTCTGGAATGTTATTTGCTAATTTGGTCTGATCAGTGGACAAAAGTGTTCGCAAATGAGCTCCGTCACAGATTCTCCAATGAGCATCAATGGATTGCAAGAATTGTTTCTTACTAGCAGAGAAAGATATTCTAGTCCAGACAGCCAAACTTTATCACAGAAAATTGTTTGACAAATGTTTCATCATATGATTCCCTCAAATCTGTAGTACTTGTTTAGATGGCACTCAGTCTGACCTTTTACAGCAGGCTTCTATGGTTATTTTAAGTACACTGGTTTTCAGAAAAGTCATTGACCTCAAGAAAGACAAAATGTTGGTTGAATATCATTTGTCTTGTCTGCACAGAAATCAGGTAATGGAAGTGACCAAGCTGAAAGCTTTGTAATGGAACATTGTTGGTGACTGACATCTTCAGAACTTAGGGAGAGCAGAAGATGAGAAAATGCCTGTTATTTTTGTGCTCTTTGTCTTACTAGTAGCTGCGTGTCATGCCATTTTGCTGTACCTTCTGAGCTCTGAACATGTAGTGTATGGTGGATGTAAGCTCTTTTAAGATAATTTAGGACAATTTTGCTGTACATATGAAGAAGATATTCAGAAATCATTAAAAATGCTCCTTTTTTTCATGACGACACTTCTGTAATAATATTTCCTTAGAGAATGTAAGAGAATATTTCCTTACAGAATGTAAGGGGAAATTACAAAAAGCTGTAAAGTTCGGTTAGGAAAATAGTCTCAGTCGTCTATCTGAGAGCAAAAAACATATGCAAAAAATAAACCTAAGACATGAATGAGAGTGAGAAAAAGTGTTCATATATTGGGTAGGAAGCTTGAAAATATGAGCTTAAGTCTCAGTTGATGAACAGTAACTCCTGCATCATGAGGCTCTTTCATAGCGTATGAAATATTAGCAGATCTTTCATAGAATGTAAGCAAAGTTTCATTATCAAACTCAGATATTGTTGAATATTCTTTTTATTTATTTTATACAATACAGATAACTATTACTCATGTTACAATCTCTGTTACTTTTATGGGTTAACTGTAACTTTACATTCACACTACTCAGATGTCTGCACTAGATTTGCATTTCCTGCTTTCAGCCTGTTATCTTGACACATAAGTACAGTAAGCAGCTGTTTTATTCCTGGAGATGCTGAAGAGTGCTCTATTCTCAGAATACTGAATTTCTTTTCCTGCTGTAGCTATTAGGGTACTCAAATGCTTCACTTTTCAGGCAGTGCTTTTCTCCCAGGATCACTCGGGGCTTATTGGTAATAGTGCAGCTAAAGCAGCCAAATATGGAGGAAGTTGGAGAACAAATGAGAATGGGTGTGAATTGCTTTTATCTCATAGTATCTTCTGTGTATTTGGAATCCCGCAAACACAGCTAAAGTAACACAGTCAGCAGCACCGCTTTTGTAAGCACATTTTGGTGAAGACAGACACCTGTTAAAGCAATAGTTCATGTCCACTCTCCTCCTCTCCTTTCCCTTTCTGCCTTGGGCAATATTTTGGAAGAGAAATATCAATTCACGTGCTGGAATTTAAGAATATAAACACTGAAGTATTCTGACTGGAAAAAATATTCATAGAAAGAATACCTAGCGAATGCTGGTCTTTATCCATTTAAACTGCTAACTCTAATAGTTTTGCCCAACTCTTTAATGCAGAAAGATGTTCAGAACATTATGTTTCCTCTCCATCTAGGCAAACATCTTCAGAACACTTCCTAAGAAATTAATTGTATTCAAGCCAGACTTGCATGCTGCCATCCCACAGGAAATGGGTCAGCAATCCATTAAGATGCCATTAGATAATCTAATTTGGAACTTAATCTCTAAATTAACCATGCTCCATACTTGAAGCATACTTGAGAGAAAGAAAAAAAGTTTATGTTTGAATCGATAGGGGAGCCGAAGCGTGAAGAAGCCTGTTTGTTTTTTCTGTAGCTGTGGTCACGTCTCAAGCCGTCTGGTAACCAGGAGAAACCAGACATGATGTAATTCCAGATTGAACTTGAACTTCAGGGACTTAGAATGGGGGAACAATGGACCATAGGAATCAATAATGTCCATTTTCCACATGATTATGTTTGGAGCTTTAAGTTAACCTTTATGGGGAAAGTAGCAAGAACTGTAGTGTGATGAAAATGAATGAGATGATCCAGAAGCAAGATGTTAAAGTAAACAACTTCAGTAATATTTTCTGAGCAGCATTTCAGATTCCAGCAGGATTAGAAAAGTTCCCGCTCTGCAGTGAACTGGTTGCCTGTTCTGAGCACTCTTTGTTCGGTTAGGTAGGACAAACTTAATCTTATGTTTCCTGTCAGATGATTTTTGGCAGCAGTCTAAGTAGAGGAGGAGCATATTATAGAGAATTCCCAAGTGTAAACTGTGTCTTTAACCCCTTGGTTACTCCAATTTTCTATTTCTGCATCACCTTATCTCCAAATGTTTCGTCTGAATCTGGGAAGTATTCTTTTGTTTTTTTCCTTCCTTCCTTCCTTCCTTCCTTCCTTCCTTCCTTCCTTCCTTCCTTCCTTCCTTCCTCCTTCCTTCCTTCCTTCCTTCCTTCCTTCCTTCCTTCCTTCCTTCCTTCCTTCCTTCCTTCCTTCCTTCCTTCCTTCCTTCCATCCTTCCATCCTTCCTTCCTCCCTCCCTCCCATCCTCCCTCCCTCCTCCTCCCTCCCTCCTTCCTCCTCCTCCTCCCTTCCTTCCTCCCTTCCTTCCTTCCTTCCTTCCTCCCTTCCTTCCTTCCTTCCTTCCTTCCTTCCTTCCTTCTCCTCTCCCTTCCTTCCTTCCTTCCTTCCTTCCTTCCTTCCTTCCTTCCTTCCTTCCTTCCTTCCTTCCTTCCTTCCTTCCTTCCTTCCTTCCTTCCTTCCTTCCTCTCCTCCTTCTCCTCCCTCCCTTCCTCCTTCCCTTCCTCCCTTCCTCCCTTCCTTCCCTTCCTTCCTTCCTTCCTCCCTTCCTTCCCTCCTTCCTTCCTTCCTTCCTTCCTTCCTTCCTTCCTTCCTTCCTTCCTTCCTCTCCTCCTTCCTTCCTTCCTCCTCCTTCCTTCCTTCCTCCCTCCTTCCTCCCTCCCTCCTCCTTCCTTCCTCCTCCTCCTCCTCCTCCCTCCTTCCTCCCTTTCTCCCTTCCTCCCTCCTTCCTTCCTTCCTTCCCTCTCCTCCTTCCCTTCCTCCTTCCCTTCCTTCCTTCCTTCCTTCCTCCCTTCCTCCCTTCCTCCCTTCCTCCCTTCCTCCCTTCCTTCCTTCCTTCCTTCCTTCCTTCCTTCCTTCCTTCCCCCCTTTCTACTCTCTTACTCTCTTTCTTTCATCTTACTAATTAAACTGAACTGTGTTCATGCCAATTTCATAAATAAACATTCAAGCATATTTTTATAAGTAGCAAGATAATGAACATAACATTACAAATGGAAACATTAATATTGAGGGGGAGAGGAGGAGAAGGCTGTGATTAACTTTACAAGTCTCTCTGCTGACATTTAGAGAAGAGTGAATCATAATGAATTTGGAAAAATGAATTTTCTTTGTTTGGACTTTGAAAGAAAGTCATTTTCTGAAGTTTTCTTAGCACATCCCTACAGTTATTTTCTTTTTGCCTTGTTAAGTCTACCTGAGAGTAGATTCTGTTGTTTTTTTTTTAGGCAACTCAACAGTTTCTCTTAACCCAAGCCTACATTCTCCATTATTTGGCTCTAGGAGAGGTGACTTTCCTGTGATAGTGATAGCCCCTTGTATGCATGTGCATATTTTCCATCCTCCTTTGGTCCTGTCTCTGCACTTGTACATGTGATACAGAATGTAGAATGACCACACACAATTTCTCCAGGCCTACCTGTCCTGCTGATTTTCTTTAACAGTGGTGGGATCTGTGGCCTCTCCCTGATCTGTGGTTGCTGCTTTTTTGCTGTTGTTGTTGTTTTTGTTTCTTTGTTTCTTTTTTTGTTTGTTTTCTTACACTATCACATAAAAAAGATCTGCAGGGAACAGAAAAATTTATAATTACAGCATAATTCCCTTTTCTGTCCTCTGGACATAAATCAGTGGATTTCTAGCACTTACATCTACTAGATGGGTGGTATGTGCCCTGCTAAACTGTTAAATGTCTTTCTAAATAAAGATGAGATATATTTAATATATCTCTTGAAATAAATGCTCACGTTGGAAGTGAAATTTGGCAGCTGTTTAACTGAAGATACTGGTTTAGAATGGAGAATATCAGAAGTATCAGATTAAGTAGATGCTGTAAGAGGTCGTTATTTTTTTGGCAGAAATGTACAAGCTGGAATTTAGCCAGGGCACTGAGGTTAACACAATTGCTTTTTCCAGAGCTCATATGATCTTAAAAATTTGAAATAGCAGAGTTGCCTGTAGTTCTATGGGGGAGCACTTGCTCTGTGCTGAGACAGAAAAACCTTGCTTGGTGACTCAGTAGTGCCATTTCTCTCAATGTCAAAGGCATTTCTACCCCTTCTGCCTAAGGACTGACCTGGCATGGTTTAGTTTACCTTACATAAGATAGTATGTTGACGCATAGAATAGTAAAACCACAAGAAGGAAATATTGATTTAGGTATGCTTTCCAAATGATTAAATACTCTTACAGACTTTGAGGCTTTTGAAAATATTTTAACTGGGTGGAAATAAGAATCTTAATGTGCTTCAGATTTGCCCAAGTCTGATTGGACTTATTTTTACTGCATTAGTTAATTGTTTAATGTTATTATATTCCTTATTTTATTATAACCTCTAAAGTGGATGATATATACATAAAATGTTAGTAGTCTATTCCAGTAATATCTTTCTCAGAGTTTCTTGAAAAAGCAATTACTATCTTTAAGAGGAAACCATGGCTGAAATCTTGATTGAATTAACACGTGAAAACTGTAATGGAGAATATTTACTCTGTAGGATGCTTGCAAAATTTTTCTTTGCTTTTACATTACATTTGAGCAGATAAATAAATTATACTTGCTATGAATTGAAGGGAATGTTGACTATATAATACATCTGATAGTCTAGTAATGGTGAGAAATTACTGCTTCTGGTAATGGTGTAATGCTTCAGGAAAATTCTTACAAACTATTATCTCTCAGGAGTTATCAGTCTGAATCACAAAGCGTGGATTGGACCTGCTTTATTCCAGCCACACACGAATGTTTTTTATCAGAAGGAGGAGCCAAGTGGACCAAGGGATATCTCATTAACTTCTTCTACGACAATTAGCTTCACTATGCCCTTGGCAATTCAAAGATATTTGGCTTGCTTTGCTCTTTTTTTTTTTCTTTCGTGTAGGGGTGCTTAGTGAACAGAAAGACGGCATTTGGTTTTGTGAAATTCAGGACTGGAAGTTTACCTGCAACATGTATAAACGGTTGAATAGGATGGTAAAGGGAAAGGTATTCCTTGCTTCCCACTATTGCCACCCAGGCAGAGCTTGTTTTGCAGACAGCAGTAGCTGGTTTTGTTAGGAAGCTCCACTCTATGGCTTACATGGTAGAAGCTGAACTCCTTGATTCTCACAGAAAAATCCTTTCAGAGAAGGTTTGATAAAAGTGATGGGAAATCTTGACTGGGGCCAACAGTCTGGCTTAACTGCACACAGAAGCACTAGAGAATTACAAAGCAGGTGGTGGTCCATACGTAGTTGGAAGTACAATTAAATTTACTGTAAATCTTATGAGATAGGTGGGATAAGTGGGCATGCTGGATAGACAACAGTATATGTGCAGCACTGCAGATATGCTTTCCATTATGACTTGTATCATAGCGGTTCTCAGAACTTTGTGTTTTGATTAGTGCTTCATTTGTGCTATTTATCTCAATAATTTTCAGTTGGGTTTCCTCCTTTGCCTCCCCTATTTGTTGGGCAGTGATAGAAAGACAGGAAGATCTCCAGGGACAATCACATCGAAGTGCAGCACAATGAGTTTGATTTCTGAAGTACATGTCAAGCTCACTAGGCCTTGACGCTTCTTGTGCTGGAGGGAAGTGTTGATGGACTGGCAGGTGGGCCTGTCCTGCCCCGCTGCCCTGGGGGCCTGCCTCAACCTAGCAGCTGAGGCCAGAGCAAGTACTTGGGTCTGCCATTGGAGCTTCCAGAATGGTTGTTTTCCAGCCACAACACTTGGACAGCATGTTGTCCCAGCACTACAGATACCCTCACTGTTATGCATGGTGGGCAGCAGGTGGCTCTGCAGTGGTGGTCGGCCGCTAGTTAGCCAGAGCTTCCTTAAATCAGATGGGATCTGCATAGTGTTAACATAGGAAATTTATTGCTCCCCGAGGATTCATAAGCAGCACTGACAAATTTACTTCATGCTGCATTTTTGAGATGGTCATAATGTGACATGGGAGAGGTTTGGAAGGTTTAAATTTTCTAGTCATATGGCTACAACAATCCGATTAGTCACTTCTTGTGATTTATTTTATTAAGCACTTTCCAAAAAATCAAGACCTCTTTCTCCTATGAGAAGAACTGGATAAGAGAAATGCTACAAATAATGATTTGTTCCTTGTCAGCACTGACTGCTTTCTTTCACGTGTTGTAGTCATTAGAATGGTTAAAACTTTAAGAAAAGGGAAAAAAAGTTGCATATATATCCAACCACTGAAGCCCACTGTAATTCTCTAGAAAGATCCTGAAAGCAGTGTGTTTAGCCTTTGCAACAGAAATTGCTTAAATACCATACTCATCACAGAAAATTTACATTTTTTAGTTAATGTTCTGTTTTGTTTGAAGTGGATAAACAGTAAATCCTGTGTAACAGGACAGCAAAGCACTATATGCTGAAAAATATGTATTCAGACAGATCCTAAGCAAACAAATCTGCTTTGTTTTTCTTTTCTTTTCTTTATTACCAGTTCCTATCTTTACAAATACTTCTACTTGGAAATGATTTGTGTTGTGTCTGTTATTTCATAGTTTACTTCTTAAAATCACTGAAATCCAAAGAGGAAGGAGCAAGAAATGCATTGTCAAACAAATTCTGAAGGAAGATGAAGAATAAATTGAAACAATTAAGCCTCTTAAATGAGGTTCTGGTACTGAATATTTTTTAAAACTGTAATCTTTTCATCAAGTCATATTGGACAAATCTTTTATGTATAAATTGGTTTAAGACTTTGTGAATATTTTAAGAGTTGTTGTGTAATTGTGATTTTTCAGTTTCCAAAAGGGATTATTTCTTGAAGCACAGAAAATAAGATATTTTCAATAGTCAGAAGACACTTAAAAAAAAAAGTAAAAATGTGTATATACATATATATATATATAATATATATATATAAAATCAAACAGATTTGTTGATCTTACATTTTGAAAATAACTACAAGATTTGTTTAATTACTCAGATTTTAGGGTAACCTGCAAGAATAGACTCAATGGTGAAAAAAAAAGCTGCTAAATATTCTTTTTAGTTCAGACATTTTAGATACACGAGGATACTCATATTTTTAAAAAATCCCTGAGGAAAAAAAGAGTTCTGTTCCCTTCTTAATTTGACCATGATAGAGACAAGCAGGTCAGGTCTGTGAAATTTCCCACCTTTTTGCTGTATAAAACAGAGAACTTGAATTAATTGTTAGGAATCAGAATAGTAAACTACCAGGTATAAAGACGTGTAGAGAGCATCAAACAGAAGTACATGACAGAAGCTGTTTCCGCTGTTTTCGGTATAAATCACCTGAGGAACATGTCCCCTGGGTTTTGTGAAATAAGTTGACCCCTTTCTTCAGTATTCACACATCAGAGGATCACATAAATGAGCACATGCTCCTTCAGAGAGAAAGTGGTGCAAAAGGTTAACCATGGAGAGAGAAGGAAGAAAGCTTTCAGTGTCCATCTTTCACAAAACATGTAATGAAACATCTCAGTTTAATGCCAAAGTGTGTTCTCAAGTAAACTGTTGTGTTTGTGAAAAGAACTAGTGCAGAGAAGATTCACTACAATAAAATGTACAGGAAATATGTATTTGCACAATGTGTTTGTTTCTTCTTGTTTGGCAATTATTGCTGACATAAAGATGCAGCTTTTCATCTGAATAAACTTGACTGGAATTTCTAAAAAGCTCCTTATTTCTAAGGTGCTAGATAGACATCTAAGGAAAAGGCTGCTCAGGGTTTGCTCTGGCTACTGAAAAGCGGCAGCTGAAGTCTGTCTTTAAGTGATCCTCTTGCAAATCCTGATGGATAGAATACCTACTAGGAGTCTGTGCCTCTTAAAGGTGTGAACACCATCGGGACTTAAAACACCTCAGTGACATGGCGCTTTTGGCATGGTGATTTAAGGAATGGAATTGTCTTTGAAAATATTTTCTTGCACTGACTTCTGCTGAAAAATTTACGGTACTCACTGTGACCCTTTTACACAATAGAGCCCTTTGTTATGGGCACTGGTATTTTGGGGGTAATAAATTGTGAAAACAAACAAACAAACAAACAAAAACACAACAAAACCAAGAATTTTTATTTTTATTATTATTTTTTTTTTTAATAGTAGAAATTTTATAGCCTAAGTTCTGTGTTGTAATTGTGACTCACACACCTCACAGGCGCATCTTGGGATTGGAATGATGTAAGTTGCTGATTTGAAAAAGAGTAGGAAATTGCACAGGAAACTTAAGCACTGAACTTTATTTTGTTTTCTTGAAATTAGAAAGCTTGTACACTAAATAGCTACAATATGTGTATTACAATAGCACTTAAATAACATACAGTGTCATTCAGTGTCACATGTATAGTTTAGTGGTGTCTGGTCCATATATTTGCTCCTAGAATTTTGGGGAATTTTCATAAATTAGCAGGTTACTTTGTGTAAATCTGCAGTAACACTGCTTGCAGTTGAGAGCAACACAGAATTTTAGTTCAAATAAATCATACTTCTGCAAACAGAACTGTAAAGTTGAATCTCAAGCAATATTCACAATTTTGGCTTCTCTTTTTATCTTAAGTAGTGGTATTCATATCAAATATTGGTTTTATCCTGATTCAAATTCTCAAATTCTCTGTGTTCTAATTTTTGCAAAATGTCTAATTTGTGTTTCTTTCTTTTTTTTTTTTTTTTTTCCCCTGTCTCTCTTTCCTTGTCTCTTTCCTCCTTTTCAACAGTCCTGGTACCTGGGCTAGCTTGGTTCCTTTTCAAGTATCAAACAGGACACCGATCCTGCCGACAAATGTCCCAAATTATGGTTTGAACATAATTGGAGAGCCTTTCCTTCAAGCAGAAACCAGCAACTGAGGGAAAAAATAAAAAGAAAAATTAGGAAAAAGAAAAAAAAGGAAGGAAGATGGGATGAGAGAAGAAACTGAAGAACTGAAGAAGAGAAAATAGACCAGCAATTGCAGCACTTACAATCACTAATTTCCTTATGGTCGAAACTGAAATGACATACAAAGGGTCGATGATATTTCACTGATGGGTAGAATGCAGCTCCTGCTAAGTAGCCTTTGTTATATGAAGTCCGCTGGGAAATAGATGTTCTGTCTCTGACAATATATTTTAACTGACTTTCTAGATGCCTTAATATTTGCATGATAAGCTAGTTTTATTGGTTTAGTATTCTTGTTGTTTACGCATGGGATCACTATTCCTGGTTATCTCACAAAACAAAGGCTAGGCAGCAGCAGCAGATTTGCAGGAGGACAAGGGCTGTAAGCCAGACATTTTCTCAACAGTCTGATCTCTAAATGTTTAAAAAAAAAAAAAAAAAAAAAAAAAAAAAAAAAAGCTTTGTAGCCTTTAGTTATCAGTATGGATTTATTAAACTTTGGCCCTTGACTCAGCCTTTTCTAGTGTGTTACCCAGCTTGAAATTTTCAATCAGAAAGAACACACACACTCTATGTAAGAAATGCCTCTACGTAGGTAAAAGTGTTATCTTTTCATGCAACAGTAAAAAGAAAATGAAAATGAAAAAAACAAAACAAAACAAAAAAAAACCCAGAAACTTTTTACCCACTAAAGAAACACTTAGAGAGGCAAGTGCAATTTAAAAGTCTTATCAAAGGGGTCATCATTATAAGTCCTTCAGCCCTTGGACTCTAAATTGAGGGGATTAAAAAAGGAATTAAAATTTACTTTGAACAAATTTATTTTTCCCCTCAGTTTTTGAGGGCATTAAAAGGCATTACATCAAGACAAATCATGTCCTTGAGAAAAATAAATCAATGAAAACACAGCACTTATGTTGGTTTAGCTGCTGCCTCCACAAAGGGGTAGAATTTATTTATTTAAAGTTACTGGTTGCATCAAGAACCCATAGGGTTTATATTTTTCTGTATAATCTGCATCATAGAGACAAAGAGATAGGCAAATCCATGCCAAAAGGGCAAAGCTTACTGTTTACAAACTGGTAATACCAGGATGGGGATAAGATTTATTTAAATAATGCACTCTCTAAGTCTAATTACAGGGTGCTGAAAACTTGCATGGTGCTTTCAGAAGTTAGCCTTGTTCAACAGATTTCACATACTGACAGAAATATAATGTGCATGGGCAGACATTTTGCCTCTATGTCTCTCAAAAAATAATTAAAATACTCTTTCCAGTAATCCTGATTTGCACGAAAATATAATGTCCACATTACGTGCCTTGCCTTGAAATCTAAAAAATGAAAAAAAACAAAAAAATACAAAAAATCCACAAAAACAACAAAAAAAAATTGACATCATTACACTTGTTTTGCTGCATTTATTATCATTTAAATCTTTACCATTTTTATGACAAAATATTTTGTACTCCAGATGGGAAAAAAGTGTGACATCATGGATTTTTTAGACAGTTATATCTTTATCTCACATTTATAAAGCATATCATGGCTATGTATAATTGCCGCTTAAGAATTGTAATCGACCAGCAATATTTTCAGTATTTTGGTGTTTTTTCTATTAACCTTTCATGTTTTTCATCTTCCAATTAATATTGGGGGGGAGGGGATTCAAATTTATACGAATTATGCAATACCAAGTTTTGCCTAAGTAGGTAGTGCTTTTAGCTGTATTGGTTATTATAGGTAAGTACACAGATTTAAAAGGAAAAAAAAAAAAAAAAGAATAATGTATGCTTTTTTTTTTTTTTTTTTTTTTTTTTTAATTGACCAAAGTGGGTACTGCTATTTTTGCAGTGAGATGAGGTCCTTTTATGTACTGAGAGATGGACGGGGATTTTTTTTTATACATATATATATATTCTGGGGTGGGTGGGGATGATTTTTAACACTTTGCAGTGTAGCTGTGAAGCAGTGCACCCTTAGCCAGGCAAGGGCTGCAAAGCGACTGTTCTGCCTACTGTGACAAACTTTCAAATCGGTTCCCTCTTTTAACTTCCCACCTGGGGTGCAAGCTGAAATCATTTCTGGATTTAAAAAATAAATAATGAATTCTGTTGGAGGCAGACTTGACTTGAGGAAATTGTTTTACTTCAAATTTCTTTAGAGAGAGAGAAAAAAATGGAGAAAGAGAGTGATAGAAACAGAGGGAAGAGAGGCAGCCAGAGGGAGAAGGAGTTCAAGACCCACAGCAAGATGAAGCCTTCCCACTCTGGTGAATACACTACATCTGAAAATGTTTGTGTTAGAAATGTTTTTAACTTAGAAAGATGCTTGCTTTGTCTAGGAAATGCACATAGAGGGCCAAAATCTTTGCTGGCATAACTCCACTGGCTTCAGTTGACTTCAGAGCTGTTCCTGCACAGAATTTGCCTTCTTTAGTCTGTATGGTTGGTAAATATTTCTTTTCCCCTATAACAAAACTATTTTTTGAAGTTTGTCAACTCCCAGCGTCTGAGTTCTGATCTTCATCCTGCTCAGACCACGTCAGCGGTTTGCAAAGTCTTCTCATACAGCAGGTCAGATGGAGAGCTCTGGGCTGTAGTAGGAAAGGAGCTTCAGAATGGGTGGAATTAGAATATGGTGTAAACAAAAGTGCATTTCCAGTAAAATCAGACCTTACAGATTAGTAGTGAGCCTGTTGCTGGAGACTTCTTATGCTCTGGGGATGCCTCTTATCTACAGATCAGTGTAGGGAGAACACCTTCAGGCGCAAGGAAAGGATGGAAAAGTCTCAAAATGGGGTATCCTTTCAGCCCTCTGAGTTTGTCTTTTCATTTCAAAGGTTTTCCCCAACTGGAGCAGCCCCAGAGTACAAGTCCAGCAAAAGGTACTGGGTACTGACACAGTGACATTGGTCCCTTCTTGCTTTGAATCATATCATAGAATCATAGAAACATATATTGGCCTGGGCTGAAAAGGACCTCGAAGATCATCCAGTTTCAACTCCCCT